>NC_142887.1:8846875-10183750 GCF_051225735.1 Oryctolagus cuniculus
CTCTTCTCTGAGGCACCTGCCTAAGCTCACACAGCGGCGAGCAACAGGAACTGGACTGGAGCCCAACTCAGCCGCCCAGAAACGATCATCTAGCGTAACTGAGGTGTTTCTTCTCTCCCTGCACAAGATGAACAAATCTCAAAACTCCCCCAACTCATGGGTAATAATGCAGTCCCCTGCTCCGAGCGCTGGCTGGCCGGAAATTTACCCCAGCTGCTGGCTCCCTACCCAGACAGCCGCCTCTGGCTCCCCGAAGGCAGTGAGAGCACGCGGACAGATTTCACAGCAATTTTCTCTCCCGAACGCCTTCGCTACCTCCTGTCGTCCCTGCTCCACGCTGAATCCCGGCCCAGGCAGGCCCCTGGCAAAGCTGCTGCTTCATTTCCATCCTCTTTGAAGCAGGTGAACACGGAATCTAAAAGAGTTTCTGGGGAGAAACGCAGAACACACCTTGCAATCCTCTCGGAGGATCCGTTTTTATTTTCCTAATGGCATGGTTTCTGTTGAAAACTAAGTTTTAGAGGAAAACTATCTTTCAAACATACTGCTGTTGGATTTCAGTCTTTAGGGTGCATGACTGCTAAGGGGAGGGATGCTCCAGAGAGGACATTTATGGAGGCTGGGCTGCTTTTTATTTATTCATCTAATCCCCTTGATAAGCCTGCAACAAAACCATCCTTTTTTGGAAGACTTTCCGAGCACGGCTGTTATCTGATAAATTCGCACAGCTGATACCACAGGAGTCCCTCTCAGCCCTCAGGTCCAGACCCCGGCTGCCTCTCAAAACGCCTGCCTTTCCTGGGTCCAGGCGGGCTCTTTCCAGGTCACTGGGGTGGCTTCTGCAAATACCACCCAATGGGGCAAGACGGGCAAGTGCAGGAGAAGCAAGACTCCCCTTATTTGCATCTAGAAAAACTGCTGCGACGCAAGGCCTCGGATGGGTTGAAGTTTTTCATCACGTGAGTGTTTATCAGAGATGCCCGCTTTATTTTCTAATGCCCGCTTTATTTTCTAATGGATGTCTTACATTGTTTCCTTCAAATTGGAAACTTTGTCTGCCCGTGAATCAGAGGGAAGGTCTTCATTGTTACAAAGAAAGGCTTTCTCATACATCTTGAAACACATTGCGCCAGCTCTCTGTCTCTGGCTCCTCCGCCCCTGTGGATAGACAAGGATGCTCATTACACTAATTCAGCTGATACTGGGCAGGTCTTGCATTCTGTGCCAGAGAAAGGTACAAGCACCTTACACAGATAGCATCATTTAATCCCACAACAACATTACTGGGTAGATAACAGAGCTTCCCCTATTTTGAGGCTGAATAATCTGAAGCAAGAGGAGTTTAAGTAATGTGTTCAAGGTCACCTAGCTAATAAGTGGTGACACAAAGAAAGACTTCCTGGGGCAAATGTTTGGCTCAGGGGTTACGGTGCCACGGGAACCCTGTATCCCATAACAGAGCCCCTGGGTTCAAGTCCTGACCCTCCTTCTGACCCCACTTCCTGTCAATGCTTATCTTAGGGAACGGCAGATGGCGGCTCGAGTGCTTCAGTCCCTGCCACTCATGTGGGAGACCTGGACTGGGCTCCAGGCCCCTGAATTTAGTGTGGCCCAGCCCCAGCTCTGTTAGAGGCATGTAGCAAGTTAACCAGAGGAGGGAAGATATTTTCATTCTCATTCTCTCTCTCTCTCTCTCTCTCCCTCCCTCCCCAGTCCACCTTTCAAATAAAAATGGACATATTTTTAATTAAAAAAATAAACACTTCTCTCATCAAAGAAAAACACTTTTGTGCACATAATGACAAATGCCCACGAAGACCCACCCTTAGCCACAAGGAGGACAACAGGGAGCGGAGGGGACTACGGAGCAAGAGCCTGGCCCCGTCCAACTGGGCAGCCACTCACCCTGCCGTTGTGGACACTCAGCACTGGCCAGACTTTCTCAAGTACCTCACTGAGTGAGGTACGTGCTTTTAGTCAAATCTCCTAATACTTTTAATGTTGCTCCAACTTGAAGGGGAAAAAAAGTCAGCAAAAGCAAACAAAATAGGTTTACAGCCTACCGACTTGACGCGTAGATACTGGAGGGAGTGCGACGGAGCCAGGGCTACAGGGTAGCGGCTCTGTGTGTGAACAGCCCAGCAGAATGGGATGTTCTTGCAAGTAAACACTGGTTTGCAACCACTTGATCAAGGGGGTGGGGCAGGCACCAGCTCCTTTATTAACTGGAAAATAATCGCAGGCCCTAATGAGTCACTCAGCATCAAAACGCACCAAATTCATCATCGCCGTCTGATTTTTTGAAAATGATTAAACATATCACTCTCATTCCCTTTATAGCAGGATCCAAGTGACAACCCATCCATCAGCTTATCTGTTGTTATTTAATGATGTTATCTTGCATTCATTATTTCCTACTTAAATCACTCTTTCAAAGAGAGGAGTAACCTAATTCTGCCCCTGACAGCAGGAAAATTAAAGGCATCAGCTTTTGTCTGACAAAATCTCAACAGCAGACCCACAAAATCCAGCCAGAAGAACACCAATCCAAAAGAAGCTATTTGGAAGGACTTCAAAAAGTTCATGGAAAATGACATTAAAATACGTTTATTTGGGTGCGAACACTTTTTAGATCCATGCAATTTTTTCCTGATACACACTTTCCATGAACTTTCAAGACCCTTTTTTACAAGGACTAGCTTCTGGAAAAATCCCCCTGTGACCAGAAGGCAAGACACCGCCTGACCTCAAACACGGCTTGCCAGTTGGTCCACCCATATCAGGAGCAACGTGGCAACAGACAGAAAGTTGGAGAAGTGGACACCAAGGGCCCAGCAAGTCCACTGCTCTGCTCGGCTGCAGGTCTGCACCCCAACCTCCAGCAAGCAGCAGATCTTACAGGACAGCCAGAAAGTTCACACATGAAAAAAACATCATTGAAGTTTCATGAAATAATACTATTATTTCATTAAATTATTACAGGCTACAGGCTGGTATTTCTGTTTCTAGCCTATTCAGTTTCCCTTTTCATGCCTGCAATGCCACATTCACTGGGCTGCAACCTCCAGTGTAAACACCACTACCCCAGGGGGCAAGCAGTTAAGATACCCATGCCCCATGTCCAGGTGCCTGCGTTCAAGCCCCAGCTCTGCTCCTCACTCCAGCTTCCTGCTGGCGCAGACCCTGGGTAGCAGTGGTGATGGCCCAAGAGGTTGGGTCCCTACCACCCACGTGGAGACCTGGTTGAGTTCTGGCTGGCAGATTTGGCCTGCCATGGCTCCCATGGTAGAGGCATCTGAAATGAGAACCAGCAGATGGGAGACACATATCAATCTACCCTATCTATCTTCCTGCCTCACAAATAAACAAAGTAAAAAATAAATAAATAAATACTAACCACTATCTCGGTGGGCAAGACAGGGCACTTAACTCTGCGAGAGCAGAGATGTCAACTACTACTCATCCGTCAACCGAAGAGGGAGCACATGAAGGACAGAGTGCGCAGCAGGGGCAGAAGGGCCAGAGCTCTGTGGACCAACAGAGCTGAACACAGGAGGTGCTGCAGCGAGCCAAAGAGGCAGACGGCAGAACGACGCCCAGAGCACGGCCACTCAGACACAGCCTGCAGACAGTCACGGACAGGCTGCAGAAGACAATCAGCTTGGACTCGGGGCATGGCAATCCTGCAGCACCTTTGAAAGAAGGGAGGGCACAAAGGTAACTCCAGAAATAACCGCATGTGGAGGACCAGCCCAAGAAGTCCCCTCTGCGCAGGCTCCAGCCCGCCTGTCCCACGCTGGGTGCCTGGCAGGCATCCTGGGGGAGCCTCACACTCTGGCTGCACCCCAGCTGCAGCCCTAGGTGTCCTGAGAACACACCGCGGCCTGCACGCCTCTGAACACCACTGGCCAGCTCCCACCTCCCCTGGCCATGCTGACTTTTCGCTCAGAAGTGTTTCTGTGACTGTTTCCAGGCCAGATGACTGAACCACGCAATCCATTTGGCAACCGAAAGCAGATGAGGCTGAGAAAACGACACTTATGAGAGCGAAGGTCTGAGCAACGTGAGTGCCAAGGTGTGCAGGCCGTGCACGGCACCAAGCATCACGCCACAAACACTCTGAAAACTTCATGGGAAGCAAGACGAAAAGGTACGCATATTTTTATGCAAAAAAATGAAATCCATGTGTAGTGTTTTCATACATATTTTCCACTAACTTTCCCAAACCCGAGTATGCATGATTTCAGAATGTCTCCACCAAAGCTGATTTACCTGGTGATTCCGTTTTCCTGTGAACTTTCTGAAAGACTCTGTACCGAACACCAGCCCATCAGTTGCATGCTGGCCTGTCCAGCAAAGCTGGAACCGGTGCTTGTCCGTCTGCTTCACTCTGATGCACACGCTGCTTGTTAAGCAAGTGAGTCCACGTGTCAGAAATGGAACTCTGGAGCTGGCAAGTGCCGTCCCCCACTGGGCTCCATCCCAGGGCAGGACAAGGCAGTCAGCCATGGGCACTACAGGCCACGTTCCAACAAATTCTCAAGGAATCCCCTTGGTGTGTCCACCTGTTGCCCTTCAACAAAAGAATGTGGTCCCCAGGTCCCAGACCCTCCCAGCCAGTGGTCTCCCTCCCAGCGTGTACGAGAACCACCGTGTACAAGAACCAGCGTGTACGTGTGGTCTCCCTCCCAGAGTATACAAGAACTAGCTCCTACCACGCTCAGGCTGCACAGGAGCAGAGCACCGAGAGCAGGACAGATGCCCAGCTGTCTGCCCCGCTTGGGAGAGGGACCCTGAAGACTTCCAGAGACAGGCACCACACTTCACACGCAGGAAAGGATGGACACCAGGGAAGGCCGCGGTCTTTGGTCCTTGCTGTGGACTTTGCTGGCACTCAGCCATCCCTCACATCCAAAGCCTACCACCGGGTTTCCCGGTGGGTGGCGTCTTCCTACCAGTGTGAGCTTGGCCAGACTCTCTCTCTCTGCCTCTTGTGCAGGAGGGGGCCCCAGAGCCACGGCCCCACGCAGACACGTGTTCCACTCCAGAGCCAGCCTCTGATGACTCAGCAGCCCCACAGGGTCTCCCTGGTGCCACCCTCACTCCTTCAGTCCCCCCACACACACTGCAGCAGCGGGTCTTTCCAAAATGCCAAGCTGCCAGTGTCATTGCACCCACAACGAGTAAAAATCTAGATCTTTCCAAAGTCAAAGGAGCCCTGCAAATGCAGCCCTACCTGGCCTGGCCCCAGCCCTGCCCTCCGTGGCAGCACACCTGGCCTCTGCATTGACCTGGGACCCCCAGAGCTCGGGCAGGGGCTACAGAAGGACCCACCCCCAACACCTCTCATGGCTCCCTTCACAGGCCCCACCCCCCAGTGCCCACTCTGAAACAGAGCCCCCAGGCCCCTGTGCCCATGTCTGCCTACTGTTCCTGCTTCCTTCACACACAGGACGTGTTTCTGTCCTGGGCTCCAGCTCCAGAAAGCAGAGCAGGACTCCAAGGGCTGCTCCAGCCGATGGCCCAGGCCCCAGAGCAGCACTCAGCGGGGGCGGGGGCAGAGGCGGGGGTGGGGACTGTAAATGTTGGTTGATCCGGAGCACAGGATGCCGCACGCAGGGACAGCTCCAGCCAAGACAAGGCTCCAGCTCCAGGGATGCTTCTGGGGCCTCTACCTCTCTGGCCCAGGGACGCCTTCCATGGGGGCCTTTGCATCCGCCCCTCCTCCCCGCCAGTGTCACTGCCAGGTGGGCCTGCCCGCGGTCCTCCCCCTGTTCTCTGCCCGTTAAATGGCCCCACTCTAGCTCTCTGCATGCCTCACATCGTTGTCCCCAAGAGCCATCAGGAAACTGGCCAACAGGTGACAGCCACCTCCCCAGTGCTCCCAGATGCTGCGGCCGGGTCTGGCCAGTAAGGGGAAGGCTGCCCACAGGCGGCACAGCCGGGTCTGGCCAGTAAGGGGAAGGCTGCCCACAGGAGGCGCAGGTGTTCCTGAGCACAACAGCCTTCAGCGCTGGCCCATCCACCCAGTAACTTCCATAACAGACCCGCTCCATGGGAGACACGGTGCTGGGCAGCAGTGACTCAGGGTGGACAGGCACCAGCCCTCCTCGCCTGGGCCCGGGAGGGTCACGGACAGTCCCAGGAGTTTCAGTGGAGCCACAGGAGAGCTCCCATCTCACATGGATGCCCTGCCCTGACACTGGGGCCGCACACAGAGCCTTCCTCACCAAGAGCACGCGTGAGGGAGCGGGGACGCCTTCACAGCAGAGGTGGCAACAATGTTCGCTGGCTGGCGTCCAAGGCCAGCTGTCATGCCAGTGGCACCGCTCACACGTGGACATGCCACGCCACAGGGTTCTGCCTCCCAATCCCCAGTGTCGTCACCACCACAGACCAGACACATTGCAGCAGAGGGCATTCCACAAGGTACCTGGCCCATGAGTCGCAACTGTCATGGTCATCAGAGAGAAAGAAGGTCTGGGAGGAGTGCAAGGAGGCACAACTGAACCTCACGCGGTGTCCTGGACGGGATCCTGGGGCAGGGGAGGACGCACAGCAGACTTCCGGGAGGTCTGGGTCAGTGTGGGCTTCAGTCAGAAACGGCAAATCAGTGCCGGCTCACGGTCAAACGTGTGGCAGCAACAATGGGAGAGACAGAGAAATGCCCAAGTTTTCTGTAAATCTAGAACGCTCTGAAAAACACAGCAAAGTGATGCTTTTAAGCAGACCCTCTGGGGGTAGGAGGCCGCACACCATCCTGCACACAGAGCCCAGCACAGACTACGGGCAGCTCAGCACTGACCAAGAAGGGAGCCCCACCGTGCCTGCACTGAGGCAAAGCAACTCAGGGCACTGGGCCCAGAGCAGGACAAAGTCAAGCAGCTGCATCATCAAACGACACTGCGGGTTTCTTCCTTCCTAGAGAGGGAGCGGTGCTGGCTGGGCACACAGCTTCTACCCAGGTTCAAAGGCTCGGTGCACGAACTCACGCTTGGCTGAGACAGGCTGAGTTACATGAACACTTTCAAGTCCCAGGAAATTTTCTACTGAGAAAGGAAGTGGTAGGGGCAGAGGGCACCCCTCAAAAAATCATCCGCTTGCTTTTGTTAAAGGCTTGTCTTGGATCAAGGGAGAGGCCATCGTGTCCCTGAGTGACCCAGTCCACGAATACATAACAATGACGTAATATGACATTGTGATGGGGCCCAGTAACTACATCGGACTAATAAATGGGTAAACAAATAAATCTATCCAAATAACAGAGTGACACAATCATTCAAAGCAGAGGCCAGGGTTTCTGAAAAACACCAACAAAAGCGCCAGGAGGAAACATCACTCCCATTAGCAGCTGCTTTGCACGTAGAGGCATCGTCCATGTACAGGTTCACTCCCTAAACGGCTGCAACAGTCAGGGCTGGGCCAGGCTGAGACCAGGAGCCAGGAGCTTCATCCAAGTCTCCCATGTGGGTGGCAGGGGCTCAAGTACTTGTGCCATTGTCTACTGCTTTCCCTGGCCATAGCAGAGAGCTGGATCAGAAGTGGAGCAGCTGGGACTCGAACCGGCGCTCATCTAGGATGCCAGTGTCGCAGACAGCAGCTTTACCTACTATGCCATGATGGCCCCCACTTAACTCTTCTGCAAACCTGAAGCTGCTCCCCAAGACTTAGTTTTTTATATTTTCAATTACATGGTTATTTATATTATAACTCCAATGTTGATAAAAGTAGCATTTCTGTTTATAGATGTAAATACTAAAGTCACAAAAATATTAATAACAACAACTTTTAAATCACAGGTTCAAGGGACCTTTATGCTCTCCACTATTTTAAAATTTAGTTGTTTGT
This sequence comes from Oryctolagus cuniculus, assembly GCF_051225735.1. Classification (NCBI taxonomy): domain Eukaryota; kingdom Metazoa; phylum Chordata; class Mammalia; order Lagomorpha; family Leporidae; genus Oryctolagus; species Oryctolagus cuniculus. Next base: position 8,854,724 of record NC_142887.1, read on the forward strand.
TTGAAAGGCAGAGTAATAGAGTGATAGAGGGATATCTTCCATCTACCCTTCACTCTTCAAATGCGCACACAACCAGGGCTAGGAGAGGTAAAAGCCAGAAACCAAGAATTCCTCCCAGGCCTCCCACGTGGCGTCAGGGACTCCAGTACTTGAGCCATCACCTGCTTCTTCTCAGGCACATGAGCAGGGAACCGGTCGAAGGCAGAGAAGCTAGGATTTAGACCAGTGCTCCAGGACAGGCCGTGGCAGCCCAAGCGGTGGCTTGGCCCACTGCACCACAACACCCACCCCTATGCTCTCGATTTTTCTGTTTTATCTTCTCCTTGTCCTACAGTTGGATGTCTGTTGATTTCAAAGTAAGAAGACTTCTGTTACAGTTATGTTGAAACTAACAGGAGCATAATTTAACAAAGAGTTTCCCACTGGGTAGAAAAAGAGGGAGAATATTTTAAACTATTACTTCTTTTCTTCTACAGGCCTGACCCACTTTGGGGAATGGAGGAAGGAATTCACTTCTTGTGGGAGAACTCTGATGCTACTCTCTAGCATGAAGTAAAACAAACACTCCAGGGCCGGCGCTGTGGCCTAGTAGGCTAAGCCTCCACCTGCAGTGTCAGCATCCCATATGGGCACCAGCTCATGTCCTGGCTGCTCCTCTTCCGATCCATCTCTGCTGTGGCCTGGGAAAGCAGTGGAATACTATTCGAACAGGACTCTATATCTTGTGTGGCTGTGTGGGTGCAGTCTGTTGAAAACTTTACTTAGTATATACTAAGTGGATCTTCTGTATATAAAGATAATTGAAAATGAATCTTGATGAAGAATGGGATGGGAGAGGGAGTGGGCGATGGGATGGTTGCGGGTGGGAGGGAGGTTATGGGGGGAAAAGCCACAACAATGCAAAAGTTGTACTTTGTAAATTTATATTTATTAAATAAAAAAATAAAAAAGAAAGCAGTGGAAGATAGCCCAAGCCCTTGGGACCCTACACCTGCATGGGAAACCCGGAAGAAGCTGCTGGCTCCTGGCTTTGAATCGGGCCAGCTCTGGTCATTGCAGTCATTTAGGAAGTAAACCAGCAGGTGGAAGACCTTTCTCTCTGTCTCTCCCTCTGTCTGTATCTCTAACTCTCAGATAAAATGAATAAATAAGAACAGCACACACAGCCCCACACCCCACACCCCACACGCGGGTGCAGCTCTCCTCCGCAGCTCCGTGCGGTGCACGGCACCTTCACCGCTCGGCTCCCGGTTGGGGCTCAGCTGCTCCCCAGTGATCTCCAAGCAGCCGGAGAGCTGTGTGTTTCCAAACCCACTACTTGCAGATGCTAAAACTGTTAAGAATTAAAGTACTTTCATCTTCTTCCGGGTTTTGAGCTCATTAGTATTTGCCATTCAGGCACCCTAGGAATTCGCTACCCTGGCCGCTCTCATTTTTTCTTTGGCAGGCAACTCTTGCGAGCCACAGGTCCAAGGCCTCTGTCCTTTATAAACAAGGCTCCCTGCTGAGTCCGCTCCACATCCAGGATGCAGCCGGGGCCGATGCGTTCGTGAGGGCTCAGAACTCCTCGCCTCCGTCCCGAGGCTATGGTAACAGATCACACAAACTTGATGGCTTCAAACAACAGAGTCGGATTCTCTCACACTTCTGGAACCAGGGGTCCGAAACCAAGGTACTGACAGAGCCTTGCTGCCTCTGAGGGCTCAGGGGACCGTTGGTTCCTGCCTCCTGTAGCTCCTGGTGGCGTCACTGCCTCCTCTGCCTCTGTCTTCCCGTCACCACTCCCTGTGCATGTCTCATGAGGACCGCAGTCACTGGGCTCAGGGTCCACCTCAATGACCCAGCGCAATGACCTCATCTTCGGGCCCTTCACGACCTCTGGGACGCTCCTCTGGCTGAGGAAGGCCCCACCCACAAGGCCCAGGGATTAGACATGGACACGTCTCCCGAGGGGCCACCAACAATCGCCACAGCCCCTGCCATCAGGTGCCAGGTTGCCCACGGGTGCCACAGGACTGGGGTGGCCGGGTTTCCTGTCCAGTGGGGACACGACAGCCAGCGGCAGGGATGGGGAGAGGCGGCCCAGGGGAGGAGCCAACAGTCTGCCGGCATTGACCACTCGCTGGCTCTCAGCTGGGGCAGTGACTGGAACTGTGCCTCGGTTTACCCATCTGTTACGCAAGAACAGTGCCCCCCTCGCAGGGCGCCACCATCGCTGAGTTTCACAAGTTTATTCTCCAGAATGATCTCAGAAGCATTAGACGATTTTTTTTTCAATACGGTTTTAGAGTAAAACAAAGCATGGGCGATGGATTCACAGAAAATTGTCCTAGAGACATTAAAACATTCCATGAGTTCTGTCTTCCACCTTCACAGCCAGGAAGGAAAAACACAAACCGAGCCAGGCAGCGAGAACAATGCCTGCTCCTCAGCCAGCCTCCCGAGAGCCGGCTCTGGGGTTTCAACGGCGTTGTCTGCTACCGTCTGAATGAGGTCAGTGTCCTCTGAAACTCACACCGACTGTAATCCCCATTGGGACACTGTGGGGCTAGAGGCGAGGGAGGTGGCCAGGACCAGAAAAGGTCACCAGAGCACTTCAGAAAGTTCATGGAAAATGAACCTGAAAGTTCAGTATGTGGTATGGCAGGTTAAGCCAGAACGTGGGATGCCTGTATCCAGTATCAGAGTGCCTGGTTCGAGTCCTGGCAGCTCCACTTCCAATCCAGCTTCCTACTAATGTGCCTGGGAGGCAGTGGGTAAGAGCCCAAGTGCTTGGGCCCCTGCCACCCACATGGGAGACCCACAGGGAGTCCCAAGCTCCTGGCTCCAGCCTGGCCTAGCAGGCTGAATTATGTGATTGAATCAGCAGACGGAAGACATCTTGTCTTTTCTTTCTTCTCCTCTCCTCTCTCTCTCCCTTTCCCTCCCTCTCTTCCTCCCTCTTCTCTCTGCCTTTCAAATAATCTTTTTTAAAAAGGTAAATTTATTTTGCTGCAAAGAATTTCTAAACTTATACCTAAAAAGTCTGTTCAGAAAGTTCATGAAAATGCACAGTATTTTCAAAACATCTACGTGTGTCAGGAGACACCAACATGTGTCACAGACACCTACAAGTGGCATGGGACACTCACGTGTGGCGTGGGACACTCACATGTGGCAGGGGACACTCACGTGTGGCATGGGACACTCATGTGGCATGGGACACTCACGTGTGGCATGGGACACACACATGGGACATGGGACACTTGTGTGGCATGGGACACTCACATGGGACATGGGACACTCATGTGTGACATGGAACACTCATGTGGCATGGGATACTCATGTGACATGGAGCACTCGTGTGGCATGGGACACTCACGTGTGGCATGGGACACTCACATGTGGCATGGGACACTCACGTGTGGCATGGGACACTCATGTGTGGCATGGGATACTCACGTGTGGCATAGGACACTCGTGTGGCATGGGACACTTACGTGTGGCATGGGACACTCACGTGTGGCATGGGACACTCATATGTGGCATGGGATACTCACGTGTGGCATGGGACACTCACGTGTGGCATGGGATCCCTACACATCTCATGGGACATCTATGCATGTCTTAACATCAATGTGTGTCATGACACATTTACACTTGGATTTAAGTATTTTTGCACTAAAATAACCTTATTTTTAAACATTTATTTATTGGAAAGACAGAGTTACAGAGAGGCAGAGGCAGAGGCAGAGAAAGATCTTCCATCCACCGGTTCATTACCCAAATGGCTGCAAAGGCCGGAGCTGCGCCGGATCCAGAGCCAGGAGCTTCTTTCAGGTCTCCCACATGGGTACAGGGGCCCAGGGACTTGGCCATCTTCTGCATTCCCAGGCCATAGAAGAGAGCTGGATTGGAAGTGGAGCAGCCAGGACTCGAACTGGGACCCACGTGGGATGTGGGCACTGCAGGCAGCGGCTTTACCCGCTACGCCACAGCACTGGCCCCTAAAATAACCTTACTTTTAAATTCCACTTTACCATGAACACTTCCAAGTACCCTTGTCCTGGCAGCTTCCTAAGAAAAGGGAGAGAGGAACAGACACATGGACTCAACCCTTGTCTCTTGATGCGTGGGGCCCTGCGTGGCCCAGGACTCTGCCAGCAGAGTCCCCTAGGCCCCATCCCGTCCCCTGGACCCTGCCCCTCTGCAACCGTGAGCCAAGCTCAGCCCGTTTATTTCTTTTTTTCTAAGATTTTATTTACTTATTTGAGAGGTATAATTACAGAGAGAGAAGAAAGAGAGGTCCTCCATCTGCTGGTTCACTCCCCAGATGGCCGCACTGCCCAGAGCTGTGCCGATCTGAAGCCAGCAGCCAGGAGCTTCTTCCGGGTCTCCCACGGGGGTGCAGAGGCCCAAGCACTTGGGCCATCTTCTACTGCTTTCCCAGGACATAGCAGGGAGCTGGATCGGAAAAGGAGCAGCTGGGATTCAAACCAGCACCTACATGGGATGCAGGTGCCACAGCGCCAGCCCAAAAGCTCAGCCTGTTTCTATGTGTGCTGTGTCACAGGCAACAGAAATGGGACTGAGCCTGCCCACGAGGTGGTGAGCAGGGAACCAGGTTACCGCAGTGAGTGACAGCCAGTGGGCAAGCCTGCTCCTGCTGGGGGCACTCTCTCTCTGCGTTTCTCCCTGGAGTTCCGGAGCTCTGCTCCGCCCGGCCTGTGGCCAGGTTGGGTGAGGACGTGCTCCTCGCTGTGGTCTCTGAGCACACAGTCACAGCTTTACCCTCTCTGGGGTCGGGTCCCCCCAGCCAGGCAGAAGGGGCTGCAGGATCGAGCCCGCCTGGGGCTGTCCAGCTTTCGTTTCCTCGGGCCACGGGTGATCTGCCGTGCGCACGCCCCGCCCGGCTCCTGTTTGTAATCTCTGGGCAGCACTGTTCTGTATCTCGTGGTTCATCTTTATCACTCACATTCCCTCACCATGAGTGCTCCCTAAAATGCTCTAAATTAAGACCTTCCCCGGCTGTCTCACCCAGGCATCGGGTCTCCCCATACAGCGCATGTCGAATTCTTATCACAGAGTTCCAGGCAGTGTGCACATTCCATTCTGTTACGAACGCCATCGCAGCCCAGGCGGCCCCAATCCAGACATCACAGCTTCCGCGGGGCGTGTGGTCAGGGCCGTGTGCCTGCACTGTCTTTGTTCACCAGCACACACGGTCCCTGAGCCGCAGTCTCATGCTTCATTTGATATCACAATTCAACAAAAAAGTACAAAAGAAAGCAAGGATTTATTTCGATTCTGGGATGGATTTGGGGGGTACTGGACAAGCACACCGTCATTGCTGCACAACACTCCCTGCCCAAGGGAGTCAAACCTGGCACGCCAGGCGGGGAGGCGGGGCCGTCCCATCGCCGCCCCACTCTGCCCGCACAGCGCCTCTGCTCTCTCTCACAAGGCCTCTTCTCCTATGCAGAACCAATCCCCACAAAACCGGAACAGGACAACTGCGGTAAGAACCCACACTGTCCTTCCCATTTCAAACCTTGCCACGCGGTCAAAGATTTCTTCAGAGCTGAGTTCCTGGGCGTGGCCCACGGGGCCACTGCTGCGCATCCAGATGCAAAGTCCACGAGCAGGCAGTCAGAAGCGCGAGCACCAGGGTCCAAGAGGCCACTGCAGCTCCTGCCCCGTCAGCGGCCACTGTCCACCCCAGCCCCCTCCCGGTCTGCCTCAGCCCTGTAGGTGGGACTTCTCCAGGAGCACATGACCCAGGTGACAGCAGACGAGGCAGTGACCACAGCCTCTCTGGGAAGAGTGACCAAGTCATCGGTGTGGATGGCAGGAGCTGGGGCCACCGTGCTGCCTCCAGGAGGACAGCACCCCTAAGCAAAAGCCCAGCTGGAAGGAAGATGGGAACAGACCAGGTCAGCACCCCCGGCTCCCAGCTCCCCCAGACGGCATCCACAGGGGACTCAAGTCCCCTTGGAAGCACGGGACAGAGTAGCACCAGCTGGACGAAGGCACTTCATGGGCGCAGACACCAAGGGCAAGTGCTCGACTCCGGAGGCAGAGCCCCAGGGTCGGGCGCGAAGCCGAGGGCCAAGCAGAACCCTGGCAGAGCCCAGCTTCTCAGAGCGTGGCGACCATCCTCGCTTCCGACGCACAGACCTCCTCCTGCTACAAACCTGAGTGCAGCACCAGGTGCTCACTTGCCAGGACCACCCTGCTTCCTGGGCAAGGCCACAGTGCCCAGTGCTTCCTGGCAGGATCTAAGGGAGGAGGCGGGAAAGGTTTTCTTCCTGGAGAGAGAGAGACACGGGAAAAGGCCCCCTCCTTTCAGCTGTGGTATATAGCTGGTGGGTCTGTGATGCCTGGAAGGGCTGCAGCTATCTTGTGTCCATGAGGATACAAGCTGGGGGGTAAGAGCCAATGCACCAAGCACATGGCGTGGGAAGATAGGACGTGCCCAGGGGGCACCATGGTGCTGCCGGACCCACCCACCATAGAACCACCCAGCTCTACGTCTCGTTACACAAGATGATCAATCCCAACATGTAGCAGCCACACTCAGATGGGTATTCTACTGCTTGCAATGGAAAGCACCTGGGTAAACACAAAAACCCCAGGCTTTCTCCTGACACGAACATCTCAGGACCTGGCAGTGCTGAGCAGGCAGGTGCGGCTCTCCAGGGACATCTGGGGTCAAGTGAGGTCACAGACTGGACACTCTTCTAGTGGGTGGATAGAACAGCGACTCTGAACAGAAGCCTTCTTTGGTTTAAGACTTGTTTTATTTATGTTAAAGGCAGAGTATCAGAGGGAGAGGGAGAAGGGGGAGGAGAGAGGGAGAGAGGGGGAGAGAGGGAGAGGGAGAGGGAGAGGGAGATAGGGAGGGAGGGAGGGAGGGAGGGAGGGAAGGAGGGAGAGGGAGAGAGAGGGAGGGAGGGAGAGGGAGAGAGAGGGAGGGAGAGAGAGGGAGGAGAGAGGGAGAGAGGGGGAGAGAGGGAGAGAGAGAGGGAGGGGGAGGGAGGGGGAGAGACAGAGAGGGAGGGAGAGAAGGGGGGCTTCCACCAGCTGGTGCACTCCCCAAAATGTTCACAATGGCCAGGGCTGGTCCAGGCCAAAGCCAGGATCCAGGAGCTCCATCCAGGTCTCCCGGGTGGGTGCAGGGGCCCAAACACTTGGGCTGTCATCTACTGCTTTCCCCGGTGCGCTAGCATGGAGCTGGATCGGAAGTGGAGCAGCTGGGACTCGAACTTGCGCTCTGTTATGGGGTGCTGGCATCTCGCAGGTGGTGGCTTAGCCCACGGCTCCCCAACACCATCTCCCATGACCACTTCACCTGAGTCACAGCCCTCGCTTTGCAGAGGCCCTCAAAGCAGGCAGGCCAAAGCACCAGGTTGGCCAGGTCACCCATGCTGAGCCTTCTGACTTGCCCTGCCTGTCACTCCCCTTCTCACCCTCCCACACTCCCCCCACGCACACCCTCGTTCATTCACGGGGTGCCTCTGCTGTGTATCCTGTGGACCCCAGAGACTTCCTGGGCTGGAGAAGAGAGAGAAGGGGTTGTGATCACACAGAGTGGCCAGCAACAGACCCAGCTGGGGCCCCCGAGTTCACCTTTGTCACAGTGCAGAGGTGGAGACCTGTATTTTAAATTATTGCTATCACTGCTATGGAAGTGCCCCCTTTTCAAAAAAAATGAGCAGAAGAGGGTGGCTAAAGCTATCGGGCCATCATCCCTGTGCACCTAAACATTTTGCTGATGTCACGCCTGGGACCGCTGCCCAGCCTGCACTGCCAGATCGGGTGAGGCGCCGTCGCCGGCTGGCAGCTGGCAGCTCCGGCATGGGCCCTGCTTGGAGTTGGGGGCTGAATCTCTGGGGGACAGAGTGCGGTGGGTGCTGAGGCCTTGCCCTGGCTCTCCCCTGCTCTGCCAAGCCTTCCCAGGGCAGTCTCTCGGTCTCTCCTGCCTTCCACTGAGCACCCACCTCTGTGGGGCTGCTCAGGCGGTGGGGGTGACGGGTGACACCAGACATGCTGGCCACCTGATTCGAACTCCTCACCCAGGAGGAGGCTCAAGCAGAGCACTGTGACAAAGGTGAACTCAGGCGATTACAGGGTCTCAGGCCACGGCTCCTCCCGCCGGAGCTGTCCCAGCCGGACGCCAGGCTGGGCCAAGAGCTCCCAGTCCCACAGACATGCCCAGCACTCCGCCCGCTGTGGCGCCGCATACCTGCTCTGCACGTCCGGGGGATGGCCCAAGCACGCCAGGCTGGCCGTGGTCTGCGCGCCGTCCTGCTCGATCTCCTCCTGGACGGTCCACTGGTCCTCCTCGCTGACCCTCACTGCAGTTATCCGCACGCCTGCAGCCGCCTTGATTCTGTGGGCAGAGAAAGCGACACAGGGTAAGGCACTCTGGTTCAGACGGGCACTTGGGCAGGCCTCCAGAGGTGTCCAAAGCCCGGCCCCTCTCACCAGCAGCAAACACTTTCCTTTAACAAGGAGGGCGCCGCGGGCTTCACGAGCCACAGCCCCTGCTCGAGTGCGCCGCGGGCTTCACGAGCCACAGCCCCTGCTCGAGTGCGCCGCGGGCTTCACCAGCCACAGCCCCTGCTCGAGTGCGCCGCGGGCTTCACCAGCCACAGCCCCTGCTCGAGTGCGCCGCGGGCTTCACCAGCCACAGCCCCTGCTCGTTAGGTGTCTGTCTCATCACACGTGGGCACGCAGCCCTGTCTGCTGCAGGTCCCGGCGTGGTGCTCACAGCATGGACACGCGGGGTGGGCTCCATGGAGACTGCTGCTCACCTGCGGGGCCTGTGCCAGCCCAGGAGGCGGCTGCGACGGCCACACCGTGACAGGGAAGGGGCAGCCAGCATCACATCCTGGCGGGTAACGCGGCCAGGTACTGCCTGGTGCATCGCGTGCACGACTCGGCTCCTCCAGGAAGAACGCAAGGGACCAGGGGCTTCCCACTGAGGAAAGCCAAGCGGACTTCAGGCTGGGGCGTCACCCCTCTGTCCCTGCCTGAATGACCCTCAGACTGTTACTGCCCAGGACGCGTGTCCTGTGTGACAGCCAGCAGGAGCTCCTCGCAGCCTCGGACATACCCACTGTGACACTTCTGGAGAGCCTGCAGGAGGAAGGCAGGCCACGGAGGACCCACTGCTCACTGTGCCTTAGCTGAACACAAGTACCAATTGTGAGTACTAAGCATAAGTACTAAATGTAAGTACTAAGCACAAGCACTAAGTGTAGGTACTGAGTATAAGTACTAAAGGTACATACTAAGCATAAATACTAAACCCACCCCCAGGGCGAGCTTGGACTTCAGGGATGTGGTCAGTGACGCGTGGCAGTGAGGTCACCAGCTCGCCAGTGAGAGAAGCCCGGCAGAGCTCTGGGCTCCCTTTCCTACGGAACAGAAACAGGGCGGAGGCAGGAAACCATCACGTGGAGGAGGTGGAGGTGAGGAGAGCCGGCAAGGGCAGCCTCCTAGGCTCCCTCCAAGATGACGGAGTTAACTTCACACCTACAGGCCGAGGCACAGCGCTCACGGCTTCTGTCTGACAAGGGTCAGGAACCGGCACACACCAACAACTCCCACCACTCAACCACAGAAACACAAGTCCTCAATACAGAGAAGGCCACGGTCTCCTGACATTTCTCCAGGGACGACGCACAGGTGGCCAACAAGCACGTGGGAGAGCTCAGATGAGCCACAGCAAGGGGCAGAGGCTGGCGCAGCAGTCAGGGTACTGCCTGGGATGCCCACAGCACCTCTCACCGTGCAGGCCCTCAGCGTCCTGCTGGGTGCACCTGGGAGGCAGAGGATGCCGCGAGCACTTGAGTGTCTGCCAGCCACGTGGCAGACCCAGGCTGAGCTCACGGATCCTGGCTTCACCAGGTACAGCCCAGCTGCTGTGGGCACTTGGGGAGCGAGCCAGTGGATGGCTTTCTCTCTGCCTGTCTCTCTCTCTGCCCACCCCCTTCCTCGCTCCCTCCCTCCCTCCCTCCCACTCCCTGCCTTTCAAATAAATAAAAATGCTTTAACAACACGATGACACTGCTCACAGCCATCACAACAGCTAAAATAAAACACAGGACCCGTGAGGTGAGGGTGGGACGTGAAATGCCGCAGCCACTGCGGCAGGTGCTGTGCCAGCTCCTCTGCAAGTCGAACGCAGACTCATCACACAACCGGCAATTCCGCTCCTGGTGTCTCTCCAGGAGTTGCAACCAAGCAGTGATAAATCCACAACCACCAGCTCCAGGCAGCCCCGGTCACAACACCCAAACGGTAGATGACTCACAGCCCTGCCGGCTGGCGCGTGGACACACACAACGCGGTCAGTGTGCACGCCGGACCACGACTCAGCCAGGAGAAGTAACGAGGTACAAAGATGTGCAGCAAAGGTCACCCTGAAATCGCAACGCCGGCTGACAGAGGCCGCACAGGAAGGCCGCGCTGGACGAGGCCCTCTGCGTGCAGCCTGCAGGAGGGCACTCCGGGCTTCTCTGGGGGTGGTGAGACGTTCGGCACCAGACAGAGGAGGCGTTGCACATGCTGTGAATGCGCCAAGTGCCAGTGAAGCAGGGCCGGCTGCGAGCAGAGCGGAGAGAGCTGCTACCTGCGGCGCCAACACCCACGTGGGCACTGGCTTGAGTCCCGGCGGCTCTCTTCCACTCCAGCTCCCCATCAGTACCCCTGGGAAAGCAGCGGAAGACGGCCCAAGTGCTTGGCCCTGCACCCCCGTGGGTGTAAAAGGCTCCTGGCTCTGGCTTCAGCCTGGACCGTCCTGGCCACTGGAGCCATTTGGAGAGTGAACATACAAATGGAAAATCACTCTGTATTTCTCTCTGTGTAATTCTTTCAAATAATAAATAAATATTTAAAAATATATTAATAAATAAGTGCCACTGAAGTATTTGCCTTGAAATGGTGAAATTTACATTTTGGGAATTTTATTTCCATTAACAAAATAAAATGAGGAAAAACAGGTGAATGACATCTCCCAAGAGTGGTTGAAATTTTAAAAAGGATTTATCAAAGTCCATTCATACCTGTAAGACCCTAGGGAGGAAGCCCCAGTGGCAGAATCCTGAGCCGTGGAGGGAGGAGTCCTGGCGGGGAGGGGGAGTCCTGGCCAGGAGAGGGAGTCCTGGCCGGGAGAGGGAGTCCTGGCCGGGAGGGGGGAGTCCTGGCTGGGAGGGGGGAGTCCTGGCCAGGAGAGGGAGTCCTGGCTAGGAGGAGGTGGTGGGGAGTCCTGGCTGGGGGGGGGAGTCCTGGCTAGGAGGGGGAGTCCTGGTTGGGAGGGGGAGTCCTGGCTGGGTGGGGAGTCCTGGCCAGGAGAGGGAGTCCTGGCTGGGGGGGGGGGGGGGAGTCCTGGCTAGGAGGGGGAGTCCTGGTTGGGAGGGGGAGTCCTGACTAGGAGGGGGAGTCCTGATTGGGAGGGGGAGTCCTGGCCGTGAGGGGGAGTCCTGGCCAGGTGGGGTTAGTCCTGGCTGGAAAGCCTAGGCCCTGAAGTGGCCACCTGTCCCTGAAGCAGACCCAGACACCTCAGGCCTCCTTCCAGAGCAGCCCTGCTGCCTCCGCCGCCCTCCTCAGCACTCTGCCCAGACGCAGAGACATCCACCCGCGAGCTCTCACACTCGGCACCTCCGGAGAAACCCCCACCCACGCAGCCATCTCCCTCTGGAGGCCGCCGCCACTCCTCACCCATCCATCCCGCTGAGTGCGGCGGCTGTGTGTGCTGCTCGCACCAGGCTGCCTTTCTTGCCATCTCCGTGTGCCAGGAATTAATTTATGCAAGCCAGGAACAGAGGCGTCCTGTTCCATCCCCACTCCCAGCCTCTGTCTGGCTGCCAAAGGGGCTGTGGGGGAGAATGTTCCAGAGCCCCTCCCACGGAAGATCAGCCACCTCCCTTCTACGGGACTCACCGTGGTCACGGCAGCCTCTGCCTCACAGAGCTCCCACCCAGCGGCCCACGGCCAGATTCAGTGCTGCAGTCCTCGACGCCCAAGTGGAGAAATGGTGACTTCCCAACCCCCGCACCACCAGCGCCAGCCCCTCCCCTCCGGCTCGCCCCACCCCACCCCGCACAGGGAGCCTCCCCTGCACCCCCACCTGACAGACGCCTGCAGACTGCACCTGCAGCTCCCCGACTGAGCCCTGATGGCCGTCCTCGCTCCACGTGAGTCCTGGGAGCCTGAGTACCAGATCCTGCGGTAGAGGAGCCCCTGAGCTCTGTCTGCACTGCCATCTCTTTCATCTCCTCCAGAATCAGGGCTCGGTCCCCAGTAGTGGGAGACTCCACCACTCGTCATGGAACTGTCGTGTGACATCCAACAGACTCAACCTCACCCCCGTGGTCCTCCTCTGCACGCTTTGTTTGTCCTGACGGCGAGACAGGTGCGGGAGCAACAGGTGCATGGCAGGTGCACTCCCCGCAGGAGTCTGAATGTCTCAGCAGGCCGAGGTCGGTCCCTGTGCCTGCCACGGACACTTGCTGCTCCCAGAGCTCTGACCTGGACGTCGGCAGCCAGCAACACCACGCCAGGGCCTGCAGGCTGCGCACCAGGCCAGCACCACCTCACTGAGGCTACTACACTCGACTTTAGCCAAGGCCAGGAAGCAGTCACTGAGGTTACTGATGCTGAACAAAAGCAAAGCTTTGGCTGGGCCGGGTTCTGAGCGCCACGAATGCCTTCCTGGCTGAACACTGCTGGGCCCTCAGGCAGCAGGCAACCCTTTCCCTCTTCCTGGTCATCTGCAGCCCAGCCAAATCCCTCTCAGGAGCCACTCATTCACTCTGCTTCCCAGAGGCAGCCGGCAGCTGCCCTGCAGGGTGGCCCACAGGGCACCTCTCCCCTGCCCTCCTCCTCCCACGGGCCCTCAATTCCCACTGTCCACCCCAGCCTCCAGGGTCCATACGCAAGGCCCCTGCTTAGCGCTGAGGCTGGGGACGCGACTGCATTCTTCTCTGACCCCACCTTCTTCCCGGCCAGCCTGAGGACCGGGGCCCCTGCTCCCACACCCAGCACTGCACTTCCGCCGGGAAGCTGCCCTGCAGGACAGGCCTCCCCGGGACTGCCCCCAGCAACACGGTCCCCAGGGGCTCCTGTGCTGACCTCCCAGGCGCAGGGGACGGCTCCAGAAAGCGGATACTTCCTGCAGCCCCTCTTGCTGTTGCTGGCCCCAGCATGCCTGCTGGAGCCAGCACCTCCCCCAAGAGTGGACTTTCAAGTAGCAGAAAAACCAATCGCCCTCCCAAGACCAACAGCACAGTAGCTTCTGTGGATGCCGAGAGCCCAAAACCTGGCGGCGAATCCTCTCCTTCAGGGCTGAGGCGTGGCCCGCTGGCGCTGGCTTAGCCTCTCAGCTGCAGGCACTAGGCATCACCATCGCGGTTGTTAGCAACCCACCCCGCAAAGCACCTCGTGCACACACAGTTGTCCCGGTGGAGGGAAGTGAGGGCCGGCGTGGGCGTGGATGGGGAGAAGGATAGTGAGGGGCTGCGTGGGCGTGGTCGGGGTGGAGGAAAGCGAGGGCTGGAGTGGGCGTGGGCATGGACAGGGTGGAGGAAAACAAGGGCTGGAGTGGGCATGGGGGTGGACGGGGTACAGGAAAGCGAGGGCCGGCATGGGTGTGGATGGGGTGGAGGAGGAAAGCGAGGGCCAGCGTGGGCATGGACGGGGTGATGGAGGAAAGCGAGGGCCAGTGTGGGCATGGACGGGGTGGAGGAGGAAAGCGAGGGCCGGCGTGGGCGTGGGTGAAGACGAGGTAGACTCTGCAGGCGGTGCTGACACCGTGCACCAAAGCTGCAACCCTGCAGGCTCCGGGACGGCAGGTGTGCTCACTTCTGCAAACACTCCCGTGCACACAGCTGCCCCTCACCTGCAGGCAATCTTCCCCAGACCTCCCCCCACTCCACGACACACAAAGCCACGATGGCACCAACCCTAGACTTTCCTGCCTTTCCCTCTCACTAAGCACTCATCACGCTGTGGCTATGACCTCTGCAGGCTGAGGCCACACTCAGTGTGTGGCCCGAAACCAGAAGGACTTTCTTTCCATCTTCTCTGTCTCACGGGTAGGAGAGGGCTTCCCAGCACAGTCCCGGTAGCTGGCACTGGCCATGTCTCTCACAGAGCTCTCACCTTTGCGTGTCCAGGCAACGCTCTCCGGCTCCTCTCGGGCTACCTGACACCTGGGCCATGACTGAGCAAACCACACCCCTGCACCCTGGGCTCTAGGGCAGCAAAGCACCCTAACACCCTGGGGGCTGGGCTGCCGGGAAGTATGGAGTCCAGGGGAGCTTCCCCGCTGGGGGCAGAGACAGACGACACGGCAGCTGCTGCAGGCTGGGGATGCCAGGCAGCCTGCCCAACAGGGACAGAGAGACGGAGCACGGGCACGGCTTCTCCATCCCTCTCCCCTCATGGGTGCCCTGGCCCCCAGCGTCCACCACACATCTGGGAACAGGGAGACCTGTTCAGTGCACACCTACATCTTTCTGTCTTACCTGTAGGATAACTACATGTGACCCAGAGCCTCAGCTCTCTGTGGGGTATGTGGCTGGTTTGGTTGCTCACACAGTGGGCATGTGAGGAAAGAGTCAGCCTTGGCCAAAGACAGGGCTAGTCTCAGCCCACAGCTCTCAGGGGCTGCCTCTAAGCCACTGGAATGTCCTACCTGCTAGGAGTATCTTTGCCCGAGGCTTTGGGCTGGGCCAGACAGTGGGTGCTTCAGTGTGATACACGGTGGGGAGCCTTGGGCCACACAGAGTCAGCTGGGCTCCAGTTCCTGCCAGCTCCTGACCCTGTCCAGCTCTCATGTGTAGGAGTTTTGTCCTCCAGTGAACTGTCTTCTCATGGTCACAGGATGGCTGCCATAGTTCCAGATCTCACATCTTCATCCACAAAAGAAAGCAGGATTCTCTCCCTCAAAACAAAAATCTTGAATCTAGACCTTCATCAGCTGAATCAGATTGACCTTGGACCAATAACTGTGAACTCAAAGGTGGAGAGACAATGTCTGTTGGCTCAGCCAGTCAGTGACCATCCCTGCATCCACCTTACTCACATGGGAGGGGTTGTTAAGAAGTGGGTCCCAAAAGAAAGTTGGAGTTACAGCAGAGGAGGTGAGGATGGGGATCAAACACAGGAGCCCAAAGCCCGTTACTGACATGTCCGCTTCTCCCTTAAGCATGTTATAAAATTGTTCCTGAATTTCAGCCCTCGGTCCAAGTCCTTCCTAATTTTAGATTATATATTTGTTAGAACAAGTTAAGCCCAGAAAAATCCATGTCTTGAATATTCATTAAGTTTGTTTTAGAGAATTATCTTTAGGCTTGGTGATATTTTTAGCTCTTGTTATTTTAAAGCTACAATATGTAAAGCTCTACGGGAAAGATTGATGGTCTCACTGCCACTGGGGGCTGAGAGGGAGACATGACCACAAGGTGGCAGCAGCACCCAGTGGGCGTCACTGGGGCATCACTGAGGCAGCTTTGCCAGCAGGGAGAGTCCCTCAGCCTGAGACCTTCCCAATGACACAGCGGGGGGAGGGGCGTCAGGGAGGGAAGGTCAAGGGCAGGGCAGGGGCAGGGGCTTCCGTGTCCAGGTGACATCACCCAGCAGCGTGCCGGGAAGTCTCTGGGTCGGAGACCAGCAGAGGGCAGCCACAGCGGCTCTGTCTCACCCGTGGCAAACACGCAACACCAGGCACAGCTTTCCAGGGAACCAGGGAACGCAAACAGGTCAAAGTCTGTCGACCAGGGCTATGTTTAAAGCACTCCAAGTGGCCGGAGCTGTGGCATAGTAGGCTAAGTCTCTGCCTGCGGCGCCGGCATCCCACATGGGCACTGGTTCATGACCCAGCTGCTCCTCTTCCAATCCAGCTCTCTGCTGTGGCCTGGGAAAGCAGTGGAAGATGGCCCAAGTGCTTGGGCCCCTGCACTCACAAGGGAGACTGGGAAGAAGCTCCTGGCTTCAGAATGGCCCAGCTCCAGCCATTGCGGCCATTTGGGGAGTGAACCAGCAGACATAAGACCCCTCTCTGCCCCCCTCTCTCTGTAACACTGCCTCTCAAATCAACCAACCAACCAACCAACATTAAGCACTCCACGTATAAAATTCTGAGCTTGCTGCCAGCAGCGGTGAGCTAACAGGTCCTGGCTTGCTGCACAGAGGACGATGAGACTGGGCTGATACACGGGGCCGTCTTTGGCTCATTTATGTACCAGCCACTTTCTGACACGCCTAAGACACTTGCCTTTATATTTCCACAGGGGCTGCACTGCATCGGATCCCGGAGGTTAAGGGTTACACAGAGAAGGGTGAGTTAGTGGAATAAACGTACTCGCTGAGGAGCCGGGCCCTGGGGAAGGCAGGCCCTGGGCCCAGAGCAGCAGCGTCTTTGCCATCTTGACTGGCCACACTCTGTCAATCATCAGCCATAGAAACCGCACAAAGACTATGCGAATCTACTGCAGAGTGGGGCTGAGAAGCGGACGGCATGCAGGAGCTGACAGTTCCAGCAGAGCTGTGCTGCGGGCACTGCTCAAGGGGTACCGATCGACAGCTATCCAGTGACAAGGAGGAAGAAACGAGGGGGCCAGTGCTTCGAGGCCAGCAGCCCGGACGGCTGGGCGCGGTGACGCTCTTGCCGGGAATGACGGGACCCTCAGGTACTCCGCTAAATGGATCCTTTGGGGAGCCTGCTGGCGAGGCCAAATGGGATGTGGAAAACACAATATGAGCAGGTACAGAAAACTAGGGAAAAATAAAACAAATGATCCACACACACACACAATGTGATCCTTGCTCCGTGTGTCACAGAGCGGGAGCTCCTAAGCCCAAATTCTCTTTAATGTATGATGGAACAGGAAAGGGCGTGTGGCCTCGTGGTTAGGATCCACGTACAGGGTGTCTGGGGCCTGCACCGGAGCACCTGGCTCAGGGTCCCTGTGACCCACATGGGAGACACTGCCCAGTCGCAGCTATTATGGGAGACATCGAGGAACAGACATGTGAATGAGGATCTTCCTCTTCCTCCTCCTCCCAAGCTCTCATACAACAAATATAAAAAATTGTTAAGTAAATGAAATCAAATCAAACTTGTAATAACCTTAAATGTCATTTCTTAAGGAAGAAAAGCTCTGAATCAAGCTTTATTTTTCTCATTGTTTCCTATAAACTTTGGCTTTCATTTTCGTTGGGTTAACTTCAAATAGTCAAATATTCTCAGATTAAAGAAAAAGTCCCCCATCACACCCTTGGAGCTTTGAATGGCAATGCCCACAAAAATGCGTATTTTGTGCACATGAAAGTAGCTGCTCTGCTAACTGGTGAGGAACAGAACCCTGGCTCCCCGGGGGCTTCTGAAACAGCACCTGTCCCCTCCTCCACCTGCTGCTGGGCGGACACTGCCTCTCTGACCCCTTCCCAGGCCCTGACCTAAAACGACAGATCCCCCAACCCCAGACCTTCTGTCCGGCTGCCGGCTTTATCTTCATCCTTGGACTCGAACCCCTGGCCCCACACACTGTCCCTTGGTCTGGCCCCCATGCCCACCCCTGTGTTAGAGCAAGAGAGCAGGCGTCTGTTTTCATTCCTGCTTGGTCCATGGTGCTGAAAACTGTGCCTGTCAAATGGAGGAGCGCCGTCAACACCGGCAGAACAAAGGGTCTCTAACCAAGCACCACCTGCCTCTGGGTGCTCCGTGAATGTGAGACTTTGAGGGCGGATGATGCCCAGGAAGAGACACTCCCAGCACTGCCAAAGCCAGGGAGTGGAGCAGAGGCTGCCCAAGTCCAAGCCCATGGGAATCACCTGTGCCCCAGATGCCGGGACCCAAGCTCCAGAGGGCACAGTTCCACCAGCCCGAGGCGAGCCCCTCTGGGGTCCATTCTGGCTAAGATCAAGTATAAACCAGCGGCTGTTCTGACACGGGCAGTGCCCAGAACGTCCTTTGCACTATGCTGATTGGGACACACCTTCTGTCGGGCGCACAACCCAAAGGCGCAGCTGGTGCCTGGCGCTTGCTGGCCTGACCCTGAGCACCGGAGCACCTTCAAGGTGTGAAGAAGGAGAACACTTGTAATTCAGCGAACCAGGTCCCCCGTGATAAATCAACCACTGGGAGCTGCATGCCTCTCCACCAGGTGCCTGCAGGCCGGAAAGGGCAGCCTCTGCCAAGAGCTCCTTTCAAGCCATGGGTTAGCCTGGAGCGATGATAGCGTGAGGAGGAGCCTGCCATACTGGCCCGGCCAGGTGACCACAGATGGGGTCCCCACTCTGCACTCTCAGCACCGAGGGCTGAAAACTGAGGCCCTGCGGACGTGTCTTTCACCGCTGAGTCAGAAAGAAAGGGAGCCATCTTGAAGGACAAACGAACCACCTGGTCTGCAGACAGCAGCACCAGGCACAGCGCGTCTCAGCTCCACAGAGAGGCCCTGGCAAGGAAGATCCGCGTGCCGTGAGAACCATCCTCGGCCACACACACGGGCCCCCGAGGCTGGAGCCCTCACTCTCACCACCGGCCTCACCTCCTCCTAGGAAGGCCGACGCTCAGAGAACCACGGGCGTGGCTCTGGACCAACCAGACATTTAACAAGCAGAAGACGTCTGCAACAACAGCTTCCTCAGTTCTGCTGGCCGACTGACAGTGGGGTGACAGCAGGGTGACAGCAGGGTGACAGCGGGGTGACAGCAGGGGTCAGCGGGGTGACAGCGGGGGTCAGCAGCCGGGCCAGGGGATCCGCAGGGTCATCAAGCCCACCAAAGCAGGAGGGCTCGAGGCGAGAAGCAGCCCCACAGCAACGGCTGCTGTGACGGCAGCCCAGGCAGGCGCCTGCTGTGGGCCACGCACCTGATCCAGACTATCGAGTGATGGCTCCGCCCGGTGGTGTCTCACACCCAGATCCCACCCTCCTGGACACTCGGCCAACCTCGAACCACAGCACCGTCACCAGCCAAATTGACAAACAGAGCAGGGTCACTCCGAGACGTCCTGCTGGGTCCGCTCTCCTCTGCGCTCGCTGCGTGAGCTTCCCAGGGCTGTCGTACCGCACGCCGCAGCTGCAGGCTGGAACAACAGAAACTCCTGTCTCTGTGGCTCCGGGGGGCAGACGTCTGAAGTCCAGGTGTGGTCAGGGCTGGCTCCTCCTGGAAGCTCTCAGGAAGCTCTCTCTCCCCTTGACTCCTACAGTCCATCCCTCATCTCACACGCCCTTCCTTCCTCACTCCCACAGCACTACGATAAGCAGGTCCAAAGCTCTGCCATGGCCCCAGACATGGAGAGCTGGAGAGAAGTGAGGTCCAGGCTGCAGCAGGTGCTCCTTGGCCACTTACAGTGCTGGCCCACACTGCGTGCAGCAGATGAACTTCTGGAGTGTGGCAGCTTGTGACTTGCTTCTAACCAATCAATGTGGCCCAGCTGATGGGTCGTCACCCCATGACGACCGTGTGCCTGGTCAGACTCCGCCCTGCCAGCTGACTCACTCTGGGGCTCCCCTCCTAGGGGACTCTGAAGAAGAAAGCAGCCATGTTGGGACATCCATGTGGCAAAGACCTGAGAGCAGCCCCCACCCCACAGCTGGCCAACAGCCAGGGCCCCCAGCCTCACAAATGCAAGGAAATGAACTCTGCCAATGACTGAGTGGCTTGGAAGCAGACTCCTCCCTCACTGAGCCTCCAAGTGAGGACCCAGCCCACCCCACGCCTTGACTGAGACCCTGAGCCTCTAGAGGACCTGTGTCCTGGCTGCTGACCTCAGGGGACCAGAAAAAGTGCTGCTCTAAGCCTGTGCATTCATGGTCATCCTGCTATCAGCCACAGACAGCAAGCACGCCATGTTTTACAACTTTGAGTTCCGTGATAAAAGCTCAAGCATCCACAACTTCACGTACAAACCCAGATGCCTGATTTCTCTGGAAACACCAAACAGGTGAGCACTCGGGCCTCCACCCTGCCCAATCGGAACAGCTGCCGGCCCCTGGCCAGAGCCTGGTTTGCCACAGCCCCCAGCTCCCTGTCTCTGGGGCCGAGTGCCGTTGCCACCAATGGCTATGTTTGCTCCCTGGTGTTCTCTGAGCTGAGTCAGGAGGAAACAGAAGATTTCTCATGGGCACATAGCTAGGTCACTGGTGTCCCAATCCAGTCTCCTTTGGTCACTTTCTTTTTTTTCCCCAGAAACCTTTTATTTAAGGAAATCAAACTTCGTACATTTCATAATTACAACTTTAGGAACATGAATATGGTGATTCTTCCCACTGTACCCATCTCTCACACCTCTTCCTCCTCCCTCTCCTATTCCTTATTTTTTACTAAGATCTATTTTCAATTAACTTTATACACATATGATTAACTCTATACTAAGTAAAGGGTTCAACAAATAGTATGAAAGAAAAAGAAAACTGTTCCTCAACAGTCTAGACAAGGGCTGTTCAAAGTCACTGCTTCTCCAAGTGTCAATTTCACTTCTATGGAGTACCTTTTACATGCTCTATTAGTGAATCACAGGTCAGGGAGAATGTGGTATTTGTCCTTTTGGAACTGGCTTATTTCACTAAGTATGATGTTTTCCAGTTTTATCCATTTTGTTGCAAATAACAAAATTCAGTTTTTATTTTTTTAACCACTGTGTAGTATTCAATGGTGTACATATCCCATAATTCTTTATCGAGTCTTCAGTCAACAAGCATTTGGGTTGATTCCCTAACTTAGCTATTGTGAATTGAGCAGGGGTGCAGATAACTCTTTCATATGCTGATCTCATTTCCCTTAGGTAAATTCCCAGAGTGGTTGGCTGGGTTATATCATTGGTCTATATTCAGATTTCTGAGGTATCTACATACTGTCTTCCATAGTGGCTTTACCAGTTTATATTCTCACCAACAGTGGGTTAGGGTACCTTTTCCCCCACATCCTCGCCAGCATTTATTGTTTGTTGATTTCTGTATGAAAGCCATTCTAACCGGGATGAGGTGAAACTTCATTGTGGTTTTGATTTGCATTTCCCTGATGGCTAGTGATCCTGAGCATTTTTAAATGTCTGTTGGTCATTTTTATTTCCTCTTTTGAAAAATGTCTGCTTAAGTGCTTTGCTCATTTATTCACTAGGTTGTTTGTTTTGCTGCTGTTGAGTTTCTTGAGCTCTTTATATTCTGGTTATTAATCCTTTATCAGTTGCATAGTTTGTAAATAATTTCTCCCATTCTGTTTGTTGCCTCTTTACTTGGTTGTTTCTTTTGCAGTACAGAAGCTTCTCAATTTTATGTAATCCCATTTGTCAACTTTGACTTTGATTGCCTGTGCCTCTGGGGTCTTTTCCAAGAACTCTCTGCCTACGACAATGTCTTTCATATTTTCCGCAATGCCCTCTGATAATCTGATGGTATCAGGTCACCTGGGCCTCACAACACAGTGGCTCTCAATCAGCACAGCACTGCCCCTGGAGGACATGTGTGGAAACGGACAGGAGACGGGGCTCCCACCAGCACAGGGAGGGGTGGGGTGAGACTGCAAAGCATGGCAAGCACTCGGAGGACTGGCGCCAGGGCTGCTGAACGCCCTGCAGTGCCCTGTTCCAGAGACAGCAACAGTCCCTGCGCTGGGAACCATCATCATAAAGTCCCCACCACCACCCATCCTGATGCCAGGCCAGGAAGCAACCCCTGGCTGGGCTGAAGATGCTCCAAGCTGCTCCACCCTGTCCCCGTGCAGGGCACATACTCACTCTTCAGTGCCAGTGAGCAGGAAGCAACTTTCCCTGGCACGCTGGAAATTCTGGGTTGACCCCTGCCCCCACGCCAAGTCCCTTATCACCCTTACACCTGGGGCTGCACACTCTTCCTCCACTTTGCTTCTTTGCAGAGCCCTGCGTATTGGCTCCCAGTCCACCTCCAGATCACATTAGACACCTGACATGATGCGGGGTTCCCCAGAGCACAGAGCTTCTCCTGTGACTCCCAACCACAATCTCTGGTCATCACACCCCACCCACCCAGATGCTGAACAGCGGTGTGCGCCTGCCGGACAGCACGGCCGTCAAATGCGCAGGTGCACACACTGTGACCAGCACTGAGGGGAGGGGTGCAGCAGGCAATAGAGCTCAGTGAAGAGCTTCTTACGATTCAATTAGCAGAGTAATATTGTTTTATGGGAACTGGGATTAGTACATGGAGAGTAATTAAGAATGGAAAATGCTTTTAAAATGAAAGGGATTTGGAAAGAAGATACAATCTCAGGGCTTTGGGATTCAAAGTATGACTGGGAAGCACACGGCTTAATTTGAGGACCATTTGCCAAGTATCTGCTGCACATCAGCCATCAACCACCTGCTGCTGCGTGCAGGAGACGCGGGCGGTCCTGGGAGGCCCCCAGAGGAAACGGCGAGGCGAAGACCACGTGGTACGGCACCGTGCTGGCTGGAATCCTGGACTCCAGCTGTGTGGCCTGGGAAAAGTCACTTAAATTCTTGTGCCTCAGCTTCCTCATCTATAAGACGAGGCACACTCATAACTGCCCACCTGGCAGTACACGGCGAGGACGAAGTGCAGACGACGCACGGCTGGCGTATGATAAACACCGAGCACTGCTCACTGGGGCGTGTGGGTGACAGGTGCATCCTCCATACACCAGCCCGGCCCTGGATGCCGGCATCCCAAAGAATCATCCTTGGGTGCTAAAATGCTTTGGGGGCCAACTTGAACTGGAGAGACGCTAAGCCATCAGTAAGCCCCCAGCCTCAGCCACCTCACACACGAAAGACCAGGAAGTCAAGCGGCTCCACTCAGCATCCACCCAGCATCTCCTGACCCAGCACTTGGGCGGGTGAGCCAGGTAGTCAGGGACTGGTATGCATCAAAGTGTGGTGTCTTCCTGGACAGAGGGACTGGTCTCAGAGGAAACCATGAGACCCAACCAAGCCGGTCAGAATCTCCCTTCTCCTGGCCCCAGCTGACTGGTTCACACATAGACACATAACCAGGCTCTGCCAGGATTACTGGGCTCACCTCTCTTTCCAGGAGCAGCCAGCACTGACAGAGGAATGCAGAGGCAATGGGTGCGAGGGCCTTGCTTTCTGGCCACACTGGTTGAGCTTCTGGATCCAGCCTGACCTGAAGCCATCACTGAACTTTTCAATTGCATGGATCAGTAAATCCCCACAAGCCATCCTGAGCTGGGTTTCTCCTACTTGTGATGGAAAGTTCACTGCCAACATCAGTGAGGCCCTGACACTCCCACCCTCGGAGAAGCAGATGAAACTCCCCCAGAACTCACAGAAGACCCAGACAAAACGTCACCCCTCGTCAGCCAAGGGCAAGGAGACAGACGGTGGGAGGATATGTAATCTCTCAACGGCCTTGGGAGAACAGAGAGCAAACATTAAATACAAGGAATCCAGGAAACAATCGGAGATCCTCTGTCTCCATCGTATCCATCACTTCAGTAATAAATATTAATAAACAAAGCCAAGACACAAATTCAATTCATAACTCAAGGATAGCCTGACCTTTTGTGGAATTAAATTCATTTTGTCCAATCTGCTGCTTTTAGGATGCTTGCTGATACAAATTTAAATGCCTAATAAAGAGTCATTTCATCGCTGTGATTTAAAGTGTTTTGGGAGCCGCAGTTTGTTCACCTCTTCCTCTCCCACCCTTGCAGATGAGGTATCTCCTGACCATGAAGAACTGTCAGGAACTCGACTACTCTCAACTCCTGAGAAACACACACACACATCTGTTCACAGGGCCAGTGTGGTGGCACAGCGGGTTAATCTGCCGCTTGTACACAGGCATCCCATATCAGAGTGTGAGCTCCAGGTCTGGCTGCTCCAATCCAGCTCCCTGCTATGGCCTGGAAAGGCAGCAGCAGATGGCCCAGGTGCTTGAGCCCCTGCCACCCAGGTGGGAGATCCAGATGAAGCTCCTGGCTCCTGGCTTTAGCCTGACCCAGACCTGGCTGTTGTGGACATTTGGGGAGTGAACCAGTAGATGGAAGACATCTGCTCCCACCTCCATTGCTCTGCTTTTCAAATAAATCTCTTTAAAAAAAAAAAAAAAACCATTTTCATGACTTCATTTGCCATCCACATCACAGTAATTCTCAGTTATTTCTGCCACACAGATCTTTCTTCCAAGTTCCAGATTCATAGGCAAAGAAACACTGAAGGGATTTCTTATAAATCTCAAGGAAAAGCTCACTTATGTGTCCAGGGCTGAACCCAACACAGACCCACCCCACCCGACAACAAAACCACCATGGTCCTCTGGTGCCCATCTAGTAAGCACCAGCAGCCACCAAGTTCTGCAGGCCAGGGTCCTGAGGACGGAGCCTGACCCCTCCTGCACCAGCGCCACGCCCAGCTCCCCAGCCAGTCCCTGCTTCCCTCCACGCCCTCCACCCCTCTCCCTCCTGAGCCTCAGGGCAAGAACACGCTGTGGCCACCACAGCCACGGATCATGCTGCCACCAGGGTGGCCCACGCACATCCTGAGCTAAGGTGTCTGCTCCCCAGCCTCTTTCTCACCATCTGACCTCCTGCTGGATCTCTTATTGGCCGAGCTCCACCAGAGCCAGAGAGAGGACAAGACCAGCTGGGGGAAATGAGAGCCATCCGAGGCTCCTCCCTGCTGCCGGCAGCACTTACAGACACAGCTCCGAGGGAGCCCTGTCCCACACCTTCTGCTCTGCCTGTGATCTGCCCCCTTGGACCAGGGCAGTAACCACCCACCCCGCCCCTGGCCACCCCTCCAGACCAGGGCAGTAACCGTGCACCCCAATGCTGGCCCCTGGCCACCCCCCCCAGACCAGGGCAGTAACCACACACCCCACTTCTGGCCCCTGGCCACCTCCCCAGACCAGGGCAGTAACTGTGCACCCCACTGCTGGCCCCTGGCCACCTCCCCAGACCAGGGCAGTAACTGTGCACCCCACTGCTGGCCCCTGGCCACCTCCCCAGACCAGGGCAGTAACCACAAACCCCACTGCAGGTCCCTGGCTGCCTTCCAGACCAGGGCAGTAACTGTGCACCCCACTGCTGGTCCCTGGCCACCCTCCAGACCAGTGCAGTAACCACACACCCCACTGCTGGTCCCTGACCACCTCCTAGACCAGGGCGGTAACCACACACCCCACTGCTGGTCCCTGGCCACCTCTCAGACCAGGGCGGTAACCACACACCCCACTGCTGGCCCCTGGCCACCTCCCCAGACCAGGGCAGTAACCACATACCCCACTGCTGGCCCCTGGCCACCTCCCCAGACCAGGTGGTAACCATGCACCCCACTGCTGGCCCCTGGCCGCCTCCCTTGTCCTTCTGTGGCACCTGTTTTCCCTCCTAGCACTGGCCACAACTAACAGTCAAAACTCCTGTGCACAGTCTAACGTGCACTTCAGTTCCCTCACGCAGTGAGAGCCCCAGCAGTGCAGGCTGCAGCTTGCCTGCCTCTATCTCTGCCCTCACCTCAAATGATGCTGTGCACACCTGGTGCTCATCAGGCGCTTGTCAAATCTCAGACAATGGAATGGGGTGGTGCCTGCGATGGGCACGATCAGGCCCAGAGGCTGGCAAGGGAGCAGCAGGCCGGAGTGGGTCACAGGACCCCAGGACCAGCCTGGTGCTGCCCCGCTCCCACCCCGAGGCACCCGGTAACAGCAGCATGAATGGCACCTCGCAACCAGGGACCGCTCACACGCTCGCACGCGGCACCGCATTTGCTCTCCATGGAAACCCGTGACGCTGCTGTGGAGAAATGATGTCCATGCCCAGGATCGCACAAGCGGGCAGACACAGAGCCACTGCTGCCCTCCTGGGTCCCAGCCCGCAGAACCTCCCAGGAGGAAGCCAGCCAGCCCCAGCCCCATGGGCTCCGCAGCTGCTTGGCTCAGCAAGATCATGGCTGGTGGCTCAGTGAAGGCCCACACCTCTCTCAGTGCCCTTCAGAAGGTTCCAGAAAGGCACACACTGGAGGGGCTCCGCCAGGCTCGAGGCCTGGGTTCAAAGCCAAGCTTTCCCAGGCTCTACCTGTGTCAGCTGGCATTAGCTAGGTCAGTCTCTTGAGGCCTCCATTTCCTTAACTATAAAATTATTGGAGATAACAGTGCCCATGGGGATGGCAGCCTTGAGTCTTTTTTTTTTTTTTAAGATTTTTAAAAATATATTTGAAAGGCAATGTTTCAAAGAGAGAAAGAGAGAGACATCTTCTACCTGCTGGTTAACTCCTCAAATAGCCACAACACCCAGGGCTGGGCTACACCAAAGCCAGGAACTTCATCCAGTCTTCCACGTGGGTGCAGGGGCCCTGGCACTTGGGCCATCTTCTGCTGCTTTTCCAGGCCACTAGGAGGGAGCTGGATCAGAAGTGGAGCAGCCAGGACATGAACTGCCGCCCATATGCTATGTAGGCATTACAGTGGTGACTTAACCTGCCACAGACAATGCCAGCCCAGCCTTAAGTCTTAAAGGAATGGGTAAATTTATATCACCAAGCACAGTGCCTGGCCTGGCACAAGACAAGCACCGATTTCCCCATGTGCTTTGACCCTCCTTCTAATCATGACCAGCTTCACCGTGCCCCCGAGATCAACGCTGAGCCGTAGGGAAGGGGTGACCATGGGCAGAGGGGAAGGCACAGAGTGGGTGTGCCTCTCCACCCAAGAACTCAAGAAATGCTGTTTTCTTTCTAAAATTCCAACTCATATTGCCCCTCATCCCAGTCATCATGGGGAGTAGACTGCAAACTGCTGCATCATCATGGGGAGTAGACAGCAAACTGCTGAGTCATCATGGGGAGTAGACAGAAAACTGCTGCGTCATCATGGGGAGTAGACAGAAAACCGCTGCATCATCATGGGGGGTAGACAGAAAACCGATGCGTCATCATGGGGAGTAGACAGAAAACTGCTGCATAATCATGGGGAGTAGACTGCAAACTGCTGCGTCATCATGGGGAGCAGACTGCAAACTGCTGCGTCATCATGGGGAGTAGACAGAAAACTGCTGCACCATCATGGGGAGTAGACAGAAAACTGCTGTGTCATCATGGGGAGTAGACTGCAAACTGCAGCGTCATCCATCCGCCCTTGCTGCCCGAGCTATCATCTTGCTAGTTCCCAAGAAATCTTGGGTCAGTGGTGGCAGTGTTGAGGCTCCACCACTTTTCTGCCAGGACTGGGGCTGTAAACCTTCTAGAAGTTGCCCGTGTCCCACCTACTCATGTCCATGGGAGGGAACTCACCCGTGGCTTCAATCTTTGCATAACTAAGGCACCATTTTTCTTATTCATTATTTGTTTATTTACTGTCTGTCTCCCCACCTAGAACATAAGCTCCTGAGACTTTTAGGTCTTGCTCAGAGCTGTGTAAATGAAACTCACTGTATCGATCCAGGTGTGTGTTCACAAGCAGGGAAAACACTCCAAATATTAGCAGGGAAGGGAAAGACAGAGGCTGGAATGGGTAGGACAGGAGGTTTTCCTGGGACAACTCCTGCGCTGTTTGCCTTGTTGTTACCAACAGGGACCTCTGTTGTGGTTTGAAGAGAAAATTCAATGGAAGACAGGACAGGAACAAATGAAAGGATGCCACAGAACTTGGGAGAGCCAGAAGCCATTTCCAGGTGTTGGTGATAGGTGCCTGGGCAGGCGCAGGGGGTGGGGGGCAAGCAGAGCTCGCCCTGCGTGTTTGCCCCCAAACAGCAGCAGGTCCCAGGAGCACTGTTTCACAGGGGAGTTGGAGGCCACCTTGGGCTTGGCAGCAGAGGGGGTGGTGATGTCATAACATAGGGAAGGGTGGGGTTGGCAGTTTTCCGCTGTGTATTTGCTCTCCTGGCTTCAAGTGTTTCCTGGGAAGACTGTTGACTGCCACACTGTGATCCACACAGGAGCGATCGACTCAGATCTTACCCCATGACTGAGGAGGCTGACAACCAAATCACACTGGATGGCAGGTTTTCACTTTTCAAAATGTTTCTGGGAAAGAAGATTCAACAAGTTCATCATTCCAGGGCAGTCCTGGCCCCTAAAGAATGTCCTCATCTTAAATGCCTCTAGTATTCACTTTCTATTAGTCTGGATATCCAGAATTCTTCACAATACCTTCTGCTGTTAGTTAAGAATGGATGATGGATGGATGATGGATGATGGGTGGATGGATGATGGATGATGGGTGGATGGTGGATGATGGATGGATGATGGGTGGATGATGGATGATGGATGGATGATGGATGATGGATGGATGATGGATGATGGATGGATGATGGATGATTGATGGATGATGGATGATGGATGGTGGGATGGATGGATGGGTGATGGATAGATGATGGATGATGGATGATGGATGGATGATGGGTGGATGGATGATGGATGGAGGATGGATTGATGGTGGATGGATGGATGATGGATGGAAGATGGGTGGATGGATGGATGATGGGTGGATGGATGGATGATGGATGGATGATGGATGGATGATGGGTGGATGATGGATAGATGATGGATGATGGATGGTGGGATGGATGGATGGGTGATGGATAGATGATGGATGATGGATGATGGATGGATGATGGGTGGATGGATGATGGATGGAGGATGGATTGATGGTGGATGGATGGATGATGGATGGAAGATGGGTGGATGGATGGATGATGGGTGGATGGATGGATGATGGATGGATGATGGATGGATGATGGGTGGATGATGGGTGGATGGTGGATGGATGGATGATGGATGGATGATGGGTGGATGGATGATGGGTGGATGATGGATGGATGATGGATGGATGGATGATGGATGGATGGATGATGGGTGGATGATGGATAGATGATGGATGATGGATGATGGGTGGATGGATGGGTGATGGATAGATGATGGATGATGGATGGATGATGGGTGGATGGATGATGGATGGATGATGGATGGATGATGGATGGTGGCACAGATGAATGGATGGTGGATGGATGGTGGATGGATGATGGATGATGGATGATGGATGGATGATGGATGGTGGCACAGATGGATGTATGGATAGACAGATGGATGGGTGGATGGATGATGGGTGGATGAAGACCGAGTCACAGTTGGCCCGGCCTTGACTGTCATTCCTACAAGGGCAGGGTCTGTCCTCTGCATGCAGGACAGGGGCCAGAAGCCCATCCATCCCCTCGAGAATGAGCAGGCAGAGAAACCCACATGAGACGGTGCTGGAGTTAGCGCTGCCAGCTGTCTGTGGGACAGACTCCAGCACCATCAACAGAGACTGGGAAAGTGCGGAGCAAAACTCCTTCTTTATCCTCCTTTCAGGAGATGTAATATGCAATGGATCAGAGGCAAAAAATCAGAGGCAAATGCTGTTAAGAGAAGACTTCGCCCAGGACATCTGAGGCATGGCTAACACGCCAGGGACCTTCAGACCTGTCTCCCCTGTACTCAGACTCCTTAACTGTGTGTCACCTCTTTGGAAACAGCCTTCAGAGATAAACACTAAAGAAGACACATCCAGAGGAAGACAAGTCGCCGAAGCCCTGGTGCTCTCGAGAGCCTGGGACCTGTTTTACAGTGGGCCAGCACTCGCCAGATCGTCAGCCTTCTCAGTGGGCACCACAGCAGCCTCATCGGGGAACTCCTCTTACCCCTGAACACCTGGAAGCCCAACTGGGTATCAGGGGACCCAGGAAAAGGCCCCTCTTTCCCCTCCTCCTAAAAGCCACAATTGTTCCCACCTCAGGGAGCCTGCACCTGCTCTCCCCTCCCCAGCCCTCCTGTAGCTCTTCCATTCTGCTGTCTCACTATATTCAGCCCAGTAGTCACTTATTTATCTTACTTGTCTTGCTGCCACAGGCATTTTGCACTGCAACAAATAAATCATTAAGTAAATAACAAAAATGCAAAAACCCAATAACTAAAATCACAAAAATGCAGAGGCAAGGAGAATCCACTAATTTGCTCATCTGTGGTGGGCATTTTTCGTTTTGTAGCTAGAATCGCTACGAAACCACTTTCAATATGCCACATTCCAGAACTAAAACACCAAGACCCTCAGTGCTGCTGACCCCCCAAGCCCAGACCATACCTGGCTATATACTTCCTCCTCAACATCCACCTGACCTCACCTCCCTCCCTCTGGGGGTCCAGCTGGACTCATGCTCTATTCAAAATCAACACGAACTTGCTTTGTCCAGAAAAAAAAAAAAAAACAGGTACCATAAACACCAAAACACCAAGAATTTCTGTCTCCCCTACTAGCATACAGAACTACATCCTTGTCCGCTATAGAATCAGCACAACGGCAATGTCTAAGATATTTAATTAATAAATTAATGAGGGACTGGCCTCGTGGTGCAGTGAATTAAAATTCCACTTGTGACACCCGTATCCCCTATGTCCAAGTCCTGGCTGCTCTGTTCCTGAACCAGCTTCCTGCCAATATGCCTACGAGGCAGCAGAGAACGGCCCGAGTGCTTGAGTCCCTGCCACCATATCAGAGCCCAGGACGGAGCTCCCGGCTCCTGGCTTCAGCCTGGCCCAGCCCTGGCTGCTGCAGCCATTTAGGAAGTGAGCCAGCAGGTAGAAGATCCGCATGATGTGAGGGCTACCTGTGGGGCAAACCCCCCGAGGCCAGGGAAGCAGAGAGCTCTCCACCCTGGAGAGCTGACTGGCAACAGGCCAAACACAGTCTCCTACCTCATCCAACGTTGTTGGGGAGGGACAAAGATAAACAAGGGAGCAAGCTTTCACCCCACCTGACTTTAAGATGCTGGCAAATCAATGTTCTAAATGCCCAATATCAGGTTTTTTAAGCTAAATAATCCACGCACAGAAAGGTAAGTAGCATGTGCTATTATTTATCTGCAGACTCTCCAAGGGCTGAACTCTGAGAAGCAGAGGGTAGAATGGTGGCTACCGGGGTCTGGGGCAGGGTGGGTTGGGAACAGGGAGGTGCCCACCCAGGGTCACGGTTAGACGGGAGGGTTCATCTTCAGCAATCTGTGCACAGAACAGTGACTAACAAATAAAGAGGTGCTGCATATTTCAAAATTGCTAAAAGAGTATATTTTATATGTTTTTATTACAAAAAATGTTAACTGTGCAACAAGATGGATTTGTTACTTAGTCTGATTCCACACGGTGGACTCTGCGTCAATGGCTCGGCAGTTCAGAGTG
This sequence comes from Oryctolagus cuniculus, assembly GCF_051225735.1. NCBI lineage: Eukaryota > Metazoa > Chordata > Mammalia > Lagomorpha > Leporidae > Oryctolagus > Oryctolagus cuniculus. Next base: position 8,885,880 of record NC_142887.1, read on the forward strand.
CATGCGTTCCAAGCTGGAGCACCTGCGTTCAAGTCCCAGCACCATTTTCCAATCCCAGATTCCTGATAATACCCATCCTGGGAGGCAGCAGTGATGCCCCAGTGCTTGGTCCCTGCCACCCACGTGGGAGATCGGAGATGTCCTGGCTCCTGGCTTCAGCCTGAGTCCAGCCGAGCTGTTACCAGCATTTGAAAAGTGAACCACCAAATGGGAGATCTCTCTCTCTTTCAAATAAATAAAAGTTTAAGTTAAAAAAAAAAAACTAAAAACAATAGTAAAAAAAGACATTTTAAAGAAAAATTTTAACTGGTAGAGAACAGTGCTTTTAGGAAGGATGGACACTGTAAGGATACACAAGAAATTTTAGAGAGTACAAAAAGATATAATATTCAATAATATTAATGGGTTTTTAAAGATTTATTTTTTGAAAAGCATAGTTACGTGGGGTGAGGGGTGGGACAGAGAAATAGAACTTCTGCTAGTTCACTCCCCACGTGGCCACAACGGCTGGAGCTGGGCCAATTTGAAGCCAGGAGCTTCTTCCAGGTCTCCCACGTGGATGAAGGGCCCAAGAACTTGGGCCATCCTCCACTGCTTTCCCAGGCATATTAGCAGGGAACTGTATCAGAAGTGGAGCAGCTGGCACTTGAACCCACGCCCATATGAGATACCAGCATTGCACGTGGTGGCTTTACCTGCTACACCACAGCACTGGCCCCATAAGTTTAAGAAGAGGACAGCAGGCAGCAATTGAACCGGTGGGAAAGCTGCAGGAGTGCTAATGTCTGCAACTTCCCCTAACACTTGCAAATCTCTCCCTTTTCACAGAAAGAACTAATGAGCCTCAAAATCACCACCTTAGCAGCTTCAACTCCCCAGTGTGAAGGTAAACAGCTTTGGTTTCCGTGTGCATTTATCATTACAGCTGCCCTCGCTTCTTCACAGGTGAGGCGGGCTTTCCATTTTTGAGGAGAGAGAGTTTCAGTTTTAGGTGAATTCACTCTAGTGAAAACACGCGCTGCTTAGAGAAAAGCACTTAACTGAGCAGTGGTCCCGGTGCTATGCACTTGCAGATGAGACAAGGAAACCAGAGAGAAACAGACAAAGCCAAGTGCTCAGTCCTTGAGACCAGGAGTCACCATGATCGGCTGAGCTGAGGTGTTCACCCCATTACTGCCATGGCTACACACTTACTTCATCACGTACAGGAAAAAGTAACGATTGTCTCCCTTGGGGAGTGGTATAAGATTTTCTTTTGAAATAAATTCATCGCCCCCCCCCCAAAAGTGAACCAATTGAAATGGCAATGGCATGGCCCAGGTGCTTGGGCCCTGCACCCCATGGGAGACCAGGAAAAGCACCTGGCTCCTGGCTCCTGCCATCGGATCAGCGTGGTGCGCGGGCCGCAGCGCACTGGCCGCAGCAGCCATTGGAGGGTGAACCAACGGCAAAAGGAAGACCTTTCTCTCTGTCTCTCTCTCTCACTGTCCACTCTGCCTGTCAAAAAAATAAATAAATAAATAAATGGCAATGGCAAGGCAGAGGAAGTCTGGGTGAGGTGTAGGAGTGGGCAACCACCATGAGGATGGCCCACAAACAACGGAATCCTGGCAGACACCAGTTTCAGAGACAGGGAGGTCACCTCCGTCAGCTTCTCTCCCTCCCCCAGGCTGTGGCCTCCGCTTCCTGCATCACCCCCTCCCAGTTCCCTGTCTGTCCTCTGGGACCTGCTGTGGGTCCCCAGGTGCATCTTGCCTGTACCTGTGCCTCAGGGCCCCGGGCCCCCTGCAGGGCAGAGGCCTGAATGTGAAGACGATGCTGCTTCCCAGACGTCCTTGCCCCAGTAAGAGTCTGGCCAGGAGAACAGAACAACGCTGATGGTTCAAAGTGGAGAACCTAATCCAGGCAAGGGGCTTTGCAGGTCTAGGAAGCCCAGTGGGAAGCCAGTGGGACCCCAAGGCCAGAGGGCAGAGGAGGAAGTGATGTTCTCAGAGCCGTGGGCCAGGACAGCACGGGGGACAACAGCACCACAGCAGGTTAACCAAACAGGAGAAAAGCAGCTGCTGCCAGAGACCCACAAAGTGAGAGGAGGAAGCAGAGGCGTGTTCTGGCCCCTTCCTCCTGCCCCCGTATCCTCCAGGGCTCCCATTGGCTGAAGCCAGCTGACAGGAACCTGGGAGCCACAGGCAGCAAATAACCCTCTTCTCATACAGACAGGAAGGGCCATGAATGGATCTGGGGGTGAGAACCACGCACATGCCCCACTGCAGCCAGAGGCTTGGGTCCACCCACAGAAACCATCAGTGCCAGGAGATGCTCACCGGAGCATGGGGGACACAGTCATTCCTCTCCCACTGCATCTCCACGCACACAGCTCTGTGCAGAAGACTCACCTACATGCCCAGTGCACTATGGGGCAGGGACTCACCTCCCCACCCATTGCACTATGGGACACAGACTTACCTCCTCACCCACTGCACCGTGGGGAGGACTCACCTCCTCACCGACTGCATTATGAGACATGGACTCACCTCCTCACCCACTGCTCTGTGAGACATGGGCTCACCTCCTCACCCAATGCACTATGGGACATGGACTCACCTCCTCACCCAATGCACTATGGGACATGGACTCACCTCCTCCCCCACTGCTCTGTTAGGCATGGACTCACCTCCTCACCCACTGCTCTATGGACATGGACTCACCTCCTCACCCACTACTCTATGGACATGGACTCAACTCCTCACCCATTGCATTATGGGACATGGACTCACCTCCTCACCCACTGCACTATGGACTTAGACTCACCTCCTCACCCACTGCTTTGTGGGACATGGACTCATCTCCTGACCCACTGCTCTGTGGGTCATGGACTCACCTCCTCACCCACTGCTCTGTGGCATGGACTCACCTCCTCATCATTGCACTGTATGGGATGAGCTCACCTCCCATTGCAGTGGGTTGAATGTTGGCCCCCAGAAGACAGATCCACCTCCAATGGTGAAGGTGAGTATGGCCCTATTTGGACAACGGTCTCAAGATCCTTCCTGGGTTAGGGTGACTCTAAATCTAACGACCAGTGTACTTAGAGACAGAAAAGGATAGGAAGACACAGAATCGAGACAAGATGAAGATGAAGATGAAGATGAAGATGAAGATGAAGATGAAGACAGAGTTGGGCTTGTGTAGAGCCGTGGAAGCCGAGCCCTGCAGTCCAGCATCTGGGAGAGGACTAAGCAAACCCCCTTGGAGTCCTCGAGGAGACCATGCTGCCCACACCTCGATTCCAGACCCCGGGCTCCAAACCAGGAAAGCTGGCCTGCTGCTGGAAGCTGGCAGCCCCAAGGAGTGGGCACGCCTGTCCTCGACCCCTCTGTTTATCTACTGCGGCATTCTTTCCTTTCCAAGTCGGAGACAAATCCCAGTTGAGAAGACAGAAGCTAAAACGGGGTTCAAACGCTCTGCCTTTCATGTGACATGATCTGAAAACGCCCGCATCTCAAAATTCCCAGTTCCACACCCCTCTCTCCGTACTGGCAGCACCTGGAAATGGCCTTGCTCCATTCATGATTCAGCCACAACCTGAGGGAAGTGACCCACCCGATGGCCACCTGACCCCAGCACCACACCCCTGCCAGCTGGGCTCCCACCACATTCTCAGCACCGCCATGTCTCCTGGGTGAACACTGCCTTCTCCCCTCCCTTCACCTTCTACAGTCAGGATCGGGTGCCACCTCCTATCGTCACGTCTCCTTGAGCACCTGCCCTTCAAACCATTCCCAAAGCACCCACAGCCATAGCGTCGGGCCTGGCTTTGTTGTTCATCTGCTTGTAAGTGTGCGCAACCTCAGGAAAACTCGCGAACGATCTTTGTGGGTGAGGATCCTGAACTGGCTGTCTTCTAAGACTCCAGCCCGGAGGACAGTCAGTGAGCACTGGGTGAGAGGAGCCCCCAGGTGGAGTCAGAGTTGTGGGAGGAGTCAGTGAGCACTGGGTGAGAGGAGCCCAGTGTGGACCCAGAGTTGTGGGAGGAGTCATGAGCACTGGGTGAGTGGAGCCCCCAGGTGGAACCAGGGTTGTGGGAGGAGTCAGTGAGCACTGGGTGAGAGGAGCCCCCAGGTGGAGTCAGAGTTGTGGGAGGAGTCATGAGCACTGGGTGAGAGGAGCCCAGCGTGGAACCAGAGCTGTGGGAGGAGTCATGAGCACTGGGTGAGAGGAGCCCCCAGGTGGAGTCAGAGTTGTGGGAGGAGTAATGAGCACTGGGTGAGTGGAGCCCCCAGGTGGAGCCAGAGTTGTGGGAGGAGTCAGTGAGCACTGGGTGAGAGGAGCCCAGCGTGGGGCCAGAGTTGTGGGAGGAGTCATGAGCACTGGGTGAGAGGAGCCCAGCGTGGGGCCAGAGTTGTGGGAGGAGTCATGAGCACTGGGTGAGAGGAGCCCAGCGTGGGGCCAGAGTTGTGGGAGGAGTCAGTGAGCACTGGGTGAGAGGAGCCCCCAGCGTGGGGCCAGAGTTGTGGGAGGAGTCAGTGAGCACTGGGTGAGAGGAGCCCAGCGTGGGGCCAGAGTTGTGGGAGGAGTCAGTGAGCACTGGGTCAGAGGAGCCCCCAGGTGGGGCCAGAGTTGTGGGAGGAGTCAGTGAGCACTGGGTGAGAGGAGCCCCCAGCGTGGGGCCAGAGTTGTGGGAGGAGTCAGTGAGCACTGGGTGAGTGGAGCCCAGCGTGGAGCCAGAGTTGTGGGAGGAGTCAGTGAGCACTGGGTGAGTGGAGCCCAGCGTGGAGCCAGAGTTGTGGGAGGAGTCAGTGAGCACTGGGTGAGAGGAGCCCAGCGTGGGGCCAGAGTTGTGGGAGGAGTCAGTGAGCACTGGGTCAGAGGAGCCCCCAGGTGGAGCCAGGGTTGTAGGAGGAGTCAGTGAGCACTGGGTGAGAGGAGCCCAGCGTGGAGCCAGAGTTGTGGGAGGAGTCAGTGAGCACTGGGTGAGTGGAGCCCAGCGTGGAGCCAGAGTTGTGGGAGGAGTCAGTGAGCACTGGGTGAGAGGAGCCCAGCGTGGGGCCAGAGTTGTGGGAGGAGTCAGTGAGCACTGGGTGAGAGGAGCCCAGCGTGGAGCCAGGGTTGTAGGAGGAGTCAGTGAGCACTGGGTGAGAGGAGCCCAGCGTGGAGCCAGAGTTGTGGGAGGAGTCATGAGCACTGGGTGAGAGGAGCCCAGCGTGGGGCCAGAGTTGTGGGAGGAGTCAGTGAGCACTGGGTGAGAGGAGCCCCCAGAGTTGTGGGAGGAGTCATGAGCACTGGGTGAGAGGAGCCCAGCGTGGGGCCAGAGTTGTGGGAGGAGTCAGTGAGCACTGGGTGAGAGGAGCCCAGCGTGGAGCCAGGGTTGTGGGCGTGCCCTGAGGAGGTGTTCTTTGAAGACTGTGATTCACCCTGCCCTCTCTGGGGCTCTCCTACCCCAGGGGACGACTTACAAGTGTTTAGATGTCTCAGAACAGAAATAACAACAAGGAACAGGGTGACAGTACTTAGAGCCTGTGCCAGGCTCGCTCTACTCCCCACAACAGCCCTCTCGGTAGGCACTCAGCACCCCAGTTTATAGAAGGGGGAGCCGAGGCACAGAGCTCAGATGAGAAGTGTCTGGGTTCCGCATTCTCAGGCCGTGATCGTTCTTCCCAAGGCTGTCCCACACAACCCCTCCCACGTGCACCTGCCTTCCCCTCTTGCACCCAGGATCCAGACGCTCCAGCGGCTGCCTTTGGCCCCCCTGCATCTCCCTTGGTGCCGCCGCTCCTCCTCCTTCAGGATGAATGCCCTCCCGTTCCAGCCCCACTCTGGGTCCTCTCTTCATGTGTGCCCCGGGGCAGCCCCGTCAAGTGTTCTCATCTGTGGGTGTGGCTGGGGTGACTGCATTTAACCCAACCCCTCAGCCCCCAAGGATTCTGCTGATTGCAGACCCCAGAGCATGGAGCGACCTGCAACCGGGTTCTGGGGGACTTGGGCAGCAGTCACTCGGTTCATCCTCCCCTCTCCACATTAAAGCAGGTGTTTGCGTGACGTGGAGTGTGCTTCCTGATCATTCTGATGGCTGCAGTTTGTGCACAGGTGTGCCTGTGTGTGTGCCTGGCCCACGAAACCCCGAGATCCCTGCAAGGACACTCAGCCACCCCAGGAGCAGTGGACTTCCTGGAGTGGACTCAGCCAGCGAAGCGGAAGAGGAGAAGGAGGCAAATCTGCTTTCCTTGGGAGCTTCACCCCGACAGGGAACGAACTCCCTGGCCTCACTGTATCCCTTCAGCTGGGAGGTGAGCTAACTAGGACAGGAAGCTGTTACACAGCCCCTAACCCTGGCCACTGCCACTGGCGCCGGGCCACCAAGAGAGGGGACACAAGTGGCCCCTCAGAGCCAGCTGACCCGCGACTGCTGTCTCCCAGCACCCATGGCCTTCAGCGTCCTCACACCGTGCCACCCTCTTGCTTTTCCTGGTGCCACCTGGATTATTGCTTATTTAGTATTTCCTTTTAAATCTGCTCACTGAGTTTGCACACATTTTTCTGGGAGGAAGCAAGATATCAATACTTGAAATGAAAGGTGGGGGTGAGAAAAGATCGTTCTCCATGAAGAGAAGCAAACCCTGCGGTAAGTACAATAAGAACAACAACGAAAAATGGCACTGAATTCCAGGCAGACACTGCCGTCTGCCAAGGGCACCCAGCCTAGGGTATGGCCTCTCCCTGTTTAAAACAGAAGCCAAGCAGCCACAGGACGATCAGGAAGAGGCTAGGGGACGCCAGAGACTGGGTACCCCAGAGACACTGCGGAAGTCGACAGTCACCCGTGTTCCAACACACCCTGGAACTCGATGCCACCGCTCCCACTGGTGTCCCCTGAGCCTCCCCCCTCACTGGTGGTCCCACGGTGTGACAGCAGACTGACAGTGGGGGTCTCGGAGACAATTTTAATGCAAAAATCGTTCCAGAACCTGGCAACTTAGGGGGGTGGTGGGAGGGGCATGGCTGAGAAGGGAACGAAGAACTCAAGGCACACAGAGGACAACAGTCATGTTGCTATGGAAACCCATAGCCCTGCCGAGTCAAACTTGACGCCTGGTGTCGGCGTGGGCTGTGCACTCCTTAGGGACAGCCCCGTCACCAGCCGCTCGCTCACCTGCCGGGGCACCGCGTGTACCGCAGCTGGTACCATGTGCAAGTCCAGATTCATTTATTCAGGTCTGTGCAGCTTCCCTCCACAGGAGAGCAAAGGATTTTCTCTGCTCCGTGACTACCTTTCACTGATTCTAGAAACTTCTGTCCTTAAGCAATGGAGTGTGCCTTCTATAGTCACCTGGGGAGTCACTAAAGAGGCAGAGTAGGGGCCAGGGCTGTGGCGCAGCAGGTGAAGCTGCCCCTGCAGTGCCAGCTCCCCAGAGAGGAGCTGGTTCGAGTCCCAGCTGCCCTACTTCCTATCCAGCTCCCTGCTGATGCACCTGGGAAAGCAGTGGAAGATGGCCCTTGGGTCCGTGCCACCCACCTGATCATTCTGATGATGCTTGGGTCCCTGCCACCCACCTGGGAGACCCAGAGGAGTTCCCGGCTCCTTGCTTCTGCCTGGGCCAGCCCTAGCTGCTGTGCTCATTAGGGGAGTGAAGCAGTGGACAGAAGATCTCTCTCTCTCTCTCTGCCTTTCAAATAAAGATAAATTTTTAAATAAATAAAAGGAAAGGCAAAGCAGCAGTGGACTCTAAAGTGAACAGTGAGGCAAGGTGCGCCCCAGCCCCATCTTCGAGTGGCTGCTGCACTTCCATGTGCGTTGTTCCCCTTGACCGCAGGTTAGACTCCTAGTCTGGGACTGACTTTCCCACAGGAAGCAGCAGTGAGCTGGGCTCCTCCTAAGCACGGACAGCGAGGCAGCTCTTTTGTGAGTTAGCTCAAGTATTACAGCACACTGTGTGCCATCTAGTCGCAGTACAATTTCTGACAATTTCCATAACAGCAAAGTTTACATACAGATGGCAAATAAATAAACCCCCCATGGCCTGGTCTGTGGTTCCCGCGGTCAGCAGATCCTATTAGGGGCTTTATGATCCTGCCCGGCAATGGAGACGGTACAGCCCATCTCTTGGATTTCGGCGGCACAACCTAGCCCCGCGGCATTCATCTGTGACACGGAGCTGCCTAAATCAACTTGCTCCTGTGTGCAGGGCTGGAAATGGCCGCTCCTTCTCGTCTCTCATTCAAACCACAACGAGCTCTTTTTTCTCTATTCATTCTCCTTACCAGCACATGATTACGATTAGACAGTGAGCCTCAAGGAGTCTAAGCTGACTGACATCCAAGACTGCCGAGCACAAGCAGGTCTAGGCAAGTCCCGTGGCTGGAATGCACCTTGTCTCCTGAACTCACGCAGCAGCTGAGTCCCCAGGGTCCCATGTTAAGAGCACCAAGAGCGTGGGACCTAGACCGAGTGTGGTCCCTGGAGGTGGGCATGGACCAGGGTGGGTGGGCACGGGGGGGCCCCACAAGGAGGGGGACAGAGTCCACGTGGATACGGATGCACACACCTGCTCCCGCTGCGATGTGATGCTGTCAGGGCAGCCGCGGCCGCAGCCCGAGCTGTGCTTTGGGACTCGCAGCTTTCAAAACGGTGAGCTAAATAAACCTCTTCCCTTTGAAAGGTTAGCCTGCCTCGGGAATTCCGTTACAGTAATCGGAAGCTGACCACCACCGTGAGGGAGGGGCTGGGCCCTGCACTGAAAGACTGAACCTCGGAGAGGCCCTGAGGCAGGGGTGGGGAACTCTCCTTCTGCCAGTGCCATGTGGAGATTATGACATCATCCGAAGGCCACAAAAATGACTGACTCAACAATCGGGCTGCCATCACCAAGGACGCCGACCGGGCCGCTGGACAGCAATCTGCAGTCTCACAGGTCTTGGGGCTCCCAGACGTCACGGGACTGACCGGTTTCTTCTGAGGCCTCTCCTGGGCTCCTAGTCGCCACCTGGTATCTGTGTCCTAATCCCGCCCTCCCCAGGCCCCGCCCCGGTCCCTCCCTGGCCTCTGCAGCCCCATCTCCAAACACACTCGCATGCAGAGCTGCTGTGCACGAGGGCGACGGAGCCAGTGCCAGGCCCACAGCCGGGTCCAGGTGTGTGTGCTCCTCGTTCACTGAGTCCCACCTGCAAGTCAGGCTCGGTTCTCGGCACAGGGGACCCAGGTCCCCCCCACACAAAGCTGATGTCCTAGTGCAGGAGACAGACGGCTAACGAGTGAAGACTCTGGCTAGCTTATTTCTCTGGGTGACAAGTGCTGTGGAGAAAATCGGTTGGATAATGGGGCCGGGATTAGAGGACAGACCACTCAGGGGTAGTCGGGGAGGCCTCTCTAGAAAGGGGCATTTGAGGCGAGACGTAAGTGGCAAGGAGGGGCCAGCCCTGCAGGACATGGGGAGCAGCACTACAGGCAGAGAGCAGAGCAAGTGCCCTGTTCTGGGGTGGGGCTGCGGGGTTCCGGGCAGCTAGGGGAGGAGGCAGGTGTGGCTCACGCGGTGGGAGTAGAGCGGCGAGGCAGGCAGGGCAGCACCAACACTCTGCCTGGCATTCTGCCCCTGCTGCGCCCTGCGCCCCGAGGTCAGGACCCTGCACACTGCAGCAGGGAGGCGTCTTCTCACTTTGCACTTGCCTTTCTACTTTGGAACCAACCAGAACTGCAAGTGGGACCAACTGCAATCTTTCCACTGCAAAATGAGCATCTTCGTTTCTACTTCTTTGCTCTGAAAGAAAAACACCTCTGACACTGATCCTAACATCCTAGCCCCAAGGGCAGGCAGAGCGCTCCTCTGGCTCAACTCAATAGGGCACAAGTAGCAGAAAACTTTTGATTCCCCATTTAGAGAGAGAAATCCCAGTCTACTTACTAGGTAATCAGCAGGTGCAGCTGCATTGCCTAAGTGGAGAGAAATCATGCCTGGGACCCTGGAGGTGAGTGGCAACTTTTCTTCATCTGGATTTCAAATTGAATTCAACTCCAGGGAGACTTCGCGAGCCCCTGCAGGCTGCCAGTCCACACCGGGAGCAGAGACGGCTGCACAGGCTGTCCGTCTGCAAGGAGCTCACAGCCACAGAGACGGACACAGACTCAGGGAAGCGCAGCAGGCCGCCAGGCCAGGGGTCCCAACACCACTCCTCAGGAGCAACAGGAAGTCAGTGCTCAATTTCTCTCAGAAACAGTTTTGGGGATTCAGACCACCTGGATGGGAAGACCTGCTATAGAAAGTAGAATCAAACTTTGACATGATTACACAAGTCATTACCTTCGTCTCTCGTCTCATGTGACTTTCTTCTGAAACATCCTGTCTAAATAACAGTGTGCGGGAGCCAGTATAAACATCACGGAGGGGACAGCATACTCTTATTTTTTTTATTTGAGAGGCAGAGACAGAGCGCCTATCTGATGGTTCACGTGTCAAATGCCTAAAACAGCCAAGGCTGGGCCAGGGCAAAAGCTAGGATCCAGGAACACAGTCCACGTGGTGGAAGAGACCCAACTAGTTGAGCCATCACCTGTTGCCTCCCACAGTCTGCGTGGGCAGAAATTTGGAACCGGAAGCCAGGGCTGGAACTCCAACCCGCCTACTGCAATATGGGATGTGGGCCCTTAACTGCTAGGCCAAACACCCCCCTTCACGCTTTGATTTTCCATGGAACCAACAGAAGGACGAGCAATGCATGCCCCTGCCCAGGCTCACGCAGGAGCTTTCTGCTAGTGGCACCAAGACGGAGGTGCTTAATCCAGTTTCAAAGTGGGCCTCCGGGAACTGTTCAGCCTGGACCAGGTATTGAGGGTGGCAGCCGTGTGACTGCACCCTGGCAGCTCTGTTACAGACACAGACACAGACACGGGCACCTCCTGACTCCTGCCCTGTGACGCCCCCGTGACCTTCGAAGTCCCCAGCAAGAAGTCGTCACCAGCCAGGCCACCTCCGAAGCTGAGCAAGACAAACCTCTTTGTGGAAGGCAGCCTGAGGCTCTACCCACACAGGAAGTTCCAGCTTTACTGCGGTAAGATCGGATCACCAGACAAGGACGAGGCGATGGCAAGGCAGAGAGTGCACGTCCGCCGGGCCCCAAGGTTACCGACCGCACAGGTCACCGTCATCATGGGCAAGGGCAAGCCCTGCAAACGCAGACTCAGCTCCAGACACCAATGTCACGCAATCACCTTTCTCCTAAGTCAAATTCTTGGGGACTCTTAAGTGAGCAGAAAAGGATAGAGGACTGCCAACTACAGGGAGTCCAGGCAGCACCCAGAGGAAGGTTCCGGGGTCCCGAAAACAGCCCCGCCTCACCGCCAAGACCCAGAGCTCGCACGGGCTCCCAGGGGCTCCCAGCTTTAGGGAAAGAACCCCAGCCCAGCAAGCCAGGTCTCCAGTGTGGTCTCCCTCTCCCAGCCAAACCTGGAACAAACTGAAGCCACTGGCTCCCGTGTCCGTGCAATCACACGTGGCAGACTCTGGAACTACTCACCTGGTATCCAGTCCCCACATCTTCCCCTGTGCCCTCACGGCGGAGGACAGCCAGAGGAGCAGCGCACAGGCTCACTGCTTCATCCGAGAGACAGACTAGAAGACGTCACAGTGAACTTCCTCGCAGGCAGGCCACGGAGACAGCTGCAGTTGCCTCTGTGTGGCCTGGCACAAACTAAGCGTTCCCTAGATTAACTATCGTCCACCTCCATAACCCAGGCACATTCCAGTCTCCCAAAGCTGTGGCCTGGGACAGCGCTAATGGCACAGATCCACGCCCCTGCTGTGCGTCTGAAACCGTCACTGGATCCCTGCCGGTCTCCACCAGGTTCAGGGACTCCAGTGCGGTGGAAGGGAAAAGCAAGGCAGACGGGGGGCCAGCACCACGCTCTCATTGGCAGAAGCACACTCACTCACGCGCCAGCAGGACACAGAGTCACTGCTGCCTCCGCGCCTTGCACAGGTGACCACTGCTTCAGGAAATAATCACCTGCTTCCACTGCTGAGCGCTACCGAAACCCAAGCCCTGAGCTCCAGACTCCCTGGGCTCCTGCTGCAGACTCCGGAGCACCCTGCAGGGTCTTCTCAAGAAAAACGCACGCTGTGTCTGAGGGAAGATCACGGAGGCCCCCACGCTTCCTGCTCACTTGAGGGACACTCACCAAACGAGTTTGCATTTCCTTCACTTTTCATGACAGTACATGCTAGCTGGGGTCTCTCCCTATGTCCGAAGTATTTTGTTTGGAGGGAGGAGAATTGCAGGAAGTGTGATGAAGACCCGCCCAGACCCGAGCCACCAGGCCCTGGGCGCCCACAGACGACCCTCGTGGCCCTCTGCCCAAAGGCTTCTGAGGGCATGGTGAGGTTTGGACGGCACCATCTGCGGGGTCTATGTCGGTGTGAAGGACGCACCCCTCTGCTATGTGCCGTTGGAAAGGGCACGTGCTGCACGCAGACAGCCCCCACCTCTCCCTTCTCTGTGCACCTCCAGCTCTGGGATTGAACACAGCAAGTCCCCTGCACACAAGCACTTTGATCTCGGGCCCGGCAGTGCCAGAATGCAAGGTGTCACGTTGCATTCATAAGACATGACTAAAATAGACAACCCCTGTGTTGGGAAATAAATTTCCCTAGGCCTAAAATAAGTGTTTTGAGAGACTGAATAGACAACTGGACAACAGTCATGCCACATAGGACAGCAAAGCCCAGACCCATCTCCATGACAACAAGCAGAGAGGAAGCTCCAGCCACGTCTCTGCAATCGGCTTCCAAACGCGCTCCCCAAGCCTGGCACACAAGGTGTCTGCCTCCAGCTTGCCTGTGACCTCCAACCCAGAACACCCAAGGTCATCGTCCCCTTTCTGCACTGACAGCCTCCCCACTTCTCTGCCTGCCAAGTGCAAGGGCGGTGGCTGGCGCCCTGGCCACAGCAAGCTTTGCCTGAACAGCCTCTGTGTGTTCTCGCTTCTTTCCACAGCGGCTATGCCTTGTTCTCTGGCTGTAAAACAGAGCACAGCCAGTGATGCTGGTGCTCGCCCGGAGGGCCGTGAACTGAAGATCTGTCCCCATCCAGACAAGCCCAGAAGAACGGCTTCAGGTGGGCGCTCACAGTGCAGGCCCACACCCCAATTCCACGACCTCCCCAGTGAACGACCTCAGACAGGAGTCCTCCCACCCTCTGAGTCTTCGTTTCCACCTCCAGGAAGTGGACATGAGTGACACTTACCTTGCACACTGGCTGTGACAGTACCTCTAAGGGGTTAACACAGACCTGGCACAAGTACACACATTAATCTAAAGCGTGAATTAACAATATCGATTAGCCCACTACAGTCTTACTAGAAAGAAGCAGTACGTGATGACTGCTACTGGACAGCTGGAGTACACAGCGATGACCACTACTGAACACCTGGGTACACAGCGATGACCACTACTGAACACCTGGGGTGACAGCGATGACTACTACTGAACACCTGGGGTACACAGTGATGACCACTACTGGACACCTAGGGTACACAGCGATGACCACTACTAAACACCTGGGGTTACAGCGATGACCACTACTGAACACCTGGGGTTACAGTGATGACCACTACTGGACACCTGGGGTTACAGCGATGACCACTACTGAACACCTGGGGTACACAGTGATGACCACTACTGAACACCTGGGGTTACAGCGATGACCACTACTGAACACCTGGGTACACAGCGTTGACCACTACTGGACACCTGGGTACACAGCGATGACAACTACTGAACACCTGGGTACACAGTGATGACCACTACTGAACACCTGGGGTTACAGCGATGACCACTACTGAACACCTGGGGTACACAGTGATGACCACTACTGGACACCTGGGGCACACAGCGATGACCACTACTAAACACCTGGGGTTACAGTGATGACCACTACTGAACACCTGGGGTTACAGTGATGACCACTACTGGACACCTGGGGTTACAGCGATGACCACTACTGGACACCTGCGGTACACAGCGATGACCACTACTGAACACCTGGGGTTACAGCGATGACCACTACTGAACACCTGGGGTATACGTGATGACCACTACTGGACACCTGGGGTTACAGCGATGACCACTACTGGACACCTGCGGTACACAGCGTTGACCACTACTGAACACCTCGGAGTACAGTGATGACCACTACTGAACACCTGGGATGCACAGCGATGACCACTACTGGACACCTGGGGTTACAGCGATGACCACTACTGGACACCTGCGGTACACAGCGATGACCGCTACTGAACACCTGGGGTTACAGCGATGACCACTACTGAACACCTGGGTACACAGCGTTGACCACTACTGGACACCTGGGTACACAGCAATGACCACTACTGGACACCTGCGGTACACAGCGATGACCACTACTGAACACCTCAGAGTACAGTGATGACCACTACTGAACACCTGGGGTGTACATGATGACCACTACTGGACACCTGCGGTACACAGCGATGACCACTACTGAACACCAGGGGTTACAGCAATGACCACTACTGAACACCTGGGGCATACAGCAATGACCACTCTGAACACCTGGGGTACACAGTGATGACCACTACTGAACACCTGGGGTTACAGCGATGACCACTACTGAACACCTGGGGTTACAGCGATGACCACTACTGAACACCTGGGATGCACAGTGATGACCACTACTGGACACCTGGGGTTACAGCGATGACCACTACTGGACACCTGCGGTACACAGCGATGACCGCTACTGAACACCTGGGGTTACAGCGATGACCACTACTGAACACCTGGGGTTACAGCGATGACCACTACTGAACACCTGGGGTATACGTGATGACCACTACTGGACACCTGGGGTTACAGCGATGACCACTACTGAACACCTGGGGTACACAGCGTTGACCACTACTGGACACCTGGGGCATACAGCAATGACCACTCTGAACACCTGGGGTACACAGTGATGACCACTACTGGACACCTGGGGTACACAGCGATGACCACTACTGAACACCTGGGATGCACAGCGATGACAACTACTGACACCTGGGGTTACAGCGATGACCACTACTGAACACCTGGGGTATACGTGATGACCACTACTGGACACCTGGGGTTACAGCGATGACCACTACTGAACACCTGGGGTACACAGCGTTGACCACTACTGGACACCTGGGGCATACAGCAATGACCACTCTGAACACCTGGGGTACACAGCGATGACCACTACTGGACACCTGGGATGCACAGCGATGACAACTACTGGACACCTGGGGTTACAGCGATGACCACTACTGAACACCTGGGGTACACAGCGATGACCAATACCGAACACCTCGGAGTACAGTGATGACCACTACTGAACACCTACAGTACACAGCGATGACCACTACTGGACACCTGGGTTACACAGTGATGACCACTGCTGGACACCTGGGGTACACAGCGATGACCACTACTGAACACCTGCGGTACACAGCGATGACCACTACTGGACATCTGGGTTACACAGTGATGACCACTACTGGACACCTGGGGTACACAGCGATGACCACTACTGGACACCTGGGGTACACAGCGATGACCACTACTGGACACCTGAGTACACAGCGATGACCACTACTGGACACCTGGGGTGCACCTGGCACCCTTTGGAGCCCTGCAGGCAAAGCACCTGACCCCAATCCTGCCGACGAGGAGGGGTGGCTTCACTCCCTGTGTTGCACCTCTGCTCGCTGTGACTCCCCCTACACACACACACACACACACAGTGACCCAGCTGGTGATGCCGCCTGCAGGGCTCAGAATCTCCCTACTCTTTTGCACTCTGCATCCCCTTGTTTCTAATACTGGATCACAATTCACATATTCCCAGAAGTCCTAAGGGTGACACAGGTGAGTGAAGTGGGCCAGGTGTGAGACAAAAGTGAGTGGTGGGGACTGGGGTGGAGTAGACAGAGAGCGACACGTACAGGGAAGCTGCTCCTTAGCTCCAGCCAACTGTTGCCAAGCTTCCAGACCTCCCAGACTCTGGAAGAGATGGTCTGTGAAATCTCCCCACTGGCGGAGCCTGGCCGCTCTCCTCAGTGTTTTAAAGAACAGAGCACACATCTGTAGGCTGCACGTGGCCATGGCACCTGTTTGCAAACTGCAGGCTGGGAGGACGCCAAGGCCCCCAACTCCAGTACAGGGTTCCGGGCCGGGGCTCTGGTGCACAGGTCATGCCACCGCCTGCAATGCTGGCATCTCACGTGGGTGCAAGTTCCGGTCCTGGCCACTCTAGCCCCTACTGACAGAACAGCACCCAGGAAAGCAGTGGAACATGGCCCACATGCTTGGGCCTCTGCCACCCACACAGGAGACCTGGATGGAGTTCCACGCTCCTGGCTACTGTGGCCAACTCGGGAGTGAGCCAGCAGATGGAAGATTTCTCTGCCTGTCTCTATCTCATCCTCTCTCTTTGTAATTCTTTCAAATAAATAAAACCACATCTTTAAAAAATAAATAAAAACATACGAGGTGTGGGAGATTCCTGGCTTCACTGCCTCCTCTGCCCCCTCTCCCTCTCCCGCTTCTGTGGCTCCACAACCCGAGCAGGACCCAGCAGGCTGGCAGCCCAGAACCAGGGGTCCCCAGCGCTACTCCCGGGAGGCCGGCTGCTCACGCCGATTCTCGGGCAAAGACGATGCTGAGTCCATTTCAGCTCTAAATTAACTTCTGTGCAGGGAAAAGAGGAAAGTGAAGGATTGCTTTTCAACAACAAGATAACTCTCCAAGGCCCTCTGTGGTCCGCAGGCTGGGTCCCCTTGAGTCTCACCCCTTAGTCAGCACTCGGCTCTGGGCTGGCCAGCCACACACAGGACGGTGCATGGTGCCCCTCTGTCTGCAGGGGAGAAGGGTGCGAGCTCTGGGCCTGGCCCTCTGGGGCTCAGACCAACCGCTCCCCACTGGAAATAGGCAAACTGTAGAACCTCCCTTCGGCTCGGAAAAGTGGGAGTAATCAGAAAACCTGCCTCCTTGGGTTGTCTGATGACAGCACATCATGAGTGAACCCTGGAGAGAGCTTACAGCCGGGGCTGGGCCTAAGTCCTCCATGGATGTCAGCGAGGTCTGTGTGCCACCCCTGCTCACCAGACCAGCTGCTCTCCCTTCCCCTGGTGACTGGGAACAGCAGGCAAGTTTAGTCTGGTGTATCCCCTTCCCTCATGGATCACTAAGAACTGCCTCAATGCTGTCCTCAATGCCTGCCCTAGCAGGGGGAGTGCTGAGTGCTGTGTTCAATTACTAATGCCTGCCCTGGCAGAGGGAGTGCTGAGTGCTGTGTTCAATTACTAATGCCTGCCCTGGCAGAGGGAGAGAGCGCTGAGTGGCAAGAGCAGGAAGTCGGCCCTTGGCCCCTGACCCCTGGCCCCTCCTCCCACTGACCGACACTGAGTGAAGCCCCGGGTCTCCCCTTCACTAGGAGAGCAAGAGCTGAACCCTCCCCCTCCATCAGAGCGTAGCATCAAGTCCCGAATCCTCATCAAACACCGACTCAGAGGCTCTCCCAGGCTGCTCCACCCACCTTGGGCCTGCCAATGCCTTGGAGCCCTGTCGGCAGGCGCCTGAGCAACCAGACCGCAAACCTGTGTGTCCCAGAGCATGTGAAGCAGAAGGTTCACGTCGGACTCACTGCGAGGCCTCCGTTTGTCACTGCACCCATAACCCAGGTGCACTTGTGTTGGGAGTTCTGTGTCTGCTGGCTGCCTGAACAGCAGGGAGACACTACAGGCTAACACCCGACACGCCGTGCACTGGGAAGAACATTGGCAACTGACTGAATCCTCACAAAACCCCAGGAGGGGGGTCGGCACCATGGCACAGCAGGTAAAGCCGCCGCCTGCAGTGCCAGCACCCATTTAGGCACTGGTTCAAGTTCCAGCTGCTCCACTTCCGATCCAGCTCCCTGCTAATGGCCTGGGAAAGCAGTAAAAGGTGGGCCCCTGCACCCACATGGGAGACCCAGAAGAAGCTCCTGGCTCCTGGCTTCAGCCTGGCCCAGTCCCAACTGTGGTGGCCATTTGGGGAGTGAACCAGCAGATGGAAGACCTCTCTGTCTTTCCCTCTCTCTCTGTAACTCTTTCAAATAAATAAATCTTTTAAAAAAAAAAAAAAAAAACTCCCAGGAGACAGCTCCCATCCATCACTATTCATCTCCCTGACCAGGAAACCGAGGCCCAGAGGCACTCGGAGCTTCCCCCAGGGCACACTGGCGTGTGGCAGCGTCACGGCCTACTGCTCCCCAGGCACCCCTGAGAGTAGAGCACGGTGAGAGGCCTGTCCCCGCTCCGAGGCCCCCAGCTGTGTCAACTCCAAAGCTTCACCCTGCAGAGGCTGCTGACCCTGCACAGGGCTTCTTACTCAGGCCCAGGCAGGCTCTCAGGAAGCTCTGGCCCGTGACCAGAGGTTGGACCAGAGGTCCCTGCCACGTTTACCCCTGCGCGTGACCAGAGGTCGGGGTCCCTTCCACCTTCACCCCTGCATGTGACTGGAGGTCGGGGCCCCTGCCACATTCACCCCTGCGCGTGACTGGAGGTCGGGGTCCCTGCCACGTTCACCCCTGCGCGTGACTGGAGGTCGGGGCCCCTGCCACGTTCACCCCTGCGCGTGACTGGAGGTCGGGGCCCCTGCCACGTTCAGCCCTACGCGTGACTGGAGGTCGGGGCCCCTGCCACGTTCACCCCTGCACGTGACTGGAGGTCGGGGCCCCTGCCACGTTCACCCCTGCGCGACTGGAGGTCGGGGTCCCTGCCACGTTCACCCCTGCGCGTGACTGGAGGTCGGGGCCCCTGCCACGTTCACCCCTGCGCGTGACTGGAGGTCGGGGCCCCTGCCACGTTCACCCCTGCGCGTGACTGGAGGTCAGGGTCCCTGCCACGTTCACCCCTGCGCGTGACTGGAGGTCAGGGTCCCTGCCACGCTTCTGCCTGGCCGCCACCTCAGGGCAGCAGGGCGGTCAGACAGTCTCGTTAGAGGGGGACCCCACTCCAACTTCACCTCTGTGGTTTTCACGTCTTTCTTGCTTCCCAGTCTACGTGGCAGTGGCTTCCCTAACCCCCAGTACCTCCGTCTTCTCACCTGCTTAACCTTGCTTTGTACCTACATTAATTGTCCTTACGTTAAACTCCCCCTCAACAGCCGTGTGTGGTCTCCGTCTCCTGACTGCACCTGTTCCCCCGATGCTGGGCCCCGCCTTTCTCTGCCCCCAGATTCCCCTGTCCTTCAGGTCTGGCTGCCGCAGGCCACACGACGCACCCCTGGGTTCCTGCAGGTGTCGTGGTCTCTACCACTCAACTTGAACTTGCCTCTCTACCACAGGGCTCTGTGAGCAAGGGCCAGGTTCAGCCCTCTGCTGGGACCACGGCCACACCCACATTTGCAGCTGCTTTCTTGCTGTACCAGCGGCATTGTCACCGGGACTGTCCAGCCCTCAAGGCCTGTTTACCGTCTCAGTCTTTCTAGAAAAAGCATCCCGACCCCCGCCCTGCTGTCACGTGGAGCTCTGTGTCAAGTTCATGGACTGTTCAGTGCCTTGAACCCCGAGACCGCAGAACTGCCAGCACGTGGCCACTCCACGTGAGCCCCAGAATGGACAGACCCCACCAAACTCTGGCATGGAAGGCTGTGTCCTGGGGCCACCGCCAGCCCCTTCAAGTACCTGCCTGAGAAAGCTCGGTGTGGCCAGGAGAATTGACCATTTGCCCAGGCCAGCACACACCTGACCACAGGCCCTTGCTGTCCCTCTCCCAAGGCAATTACTATGAGGCATTTACTATCTCATGACCGTGGGCACAGGCCGGCTGTCTGTGCCACTCGGAAGTGCCTGTCTCAAGGACCCGAGAGCCATCCCTGTGAGATGCAATCGTTGGTATAGACAGCAGCCATCCCCACTCTCCGTGAGGGCACAGAATCCTCGCTGAGGTCACTTGCAGACTCAGAGGCCGCTGTCCTCGTCACAGCCATATAGCCCACCCTCCGTGACACTGTGCCCCTGCACCTCCTCCCTCCTTGTCCCTCCAAGATGCCCAAGTCCACCCTGCAGGGTCCCCCCGCCCACGGCCGCCAGACAAAGTCCGCGTCACCACTCCTTCCCGGCAGGCAGCGGCAGGCAGCAGCGGCAGTGCTCGGCAGGGGCCCCTCGCCCGCTGCATTCCTGGCAGCCCGTCAGCAACCAAGACAAGTCCTCTTACCTCAGGGTGAACTGGTCTGCCGCAGAGCCACTGGTCAGGGAGACTGAGAAGGTGGCCGTGTCCCCTTCGTGCACCAGGTTCAGCGGGACCGAGAGCGCCAGGTTGTCATCGAGGCTCAGCAGGGACCACTTGAGGTCGTCCTGGGTGGGGTAGACCACCACGCTCCCGACCCTCTCGCGGGCGGGCTGCGCCTGCGGGGCGCCCTCAGGGCCCGCGTGGATCCTGTTCTCCCACTGGCCCTCTTCCTCCAGCGGGCACCGGCCAGCCCCGTCAGCCGCGTACAGCGTGAAGAAGAGCTCCATGGCCGTGCCACCCAGCAGGGCCGGGATCTCCTCCTCGGGCTCCAGGTCCAGGCCCGAGCTGAACCACTCGGGCAGCAGCTCCAGCTCAGCCACGCAAAGCCCCGGGGCCCCCTGCAGCCGGCAGCTGGCCGCCACCTCCCTGGTCTCGGGGAAGGCAAACATCTTGACGCAGGGCAAGTGGTCATCAGGGTCGTCCTCGCCCCAGCCCATGCCCGCCACGTAGAACAGCGTCTGCACCTTGGGCCTGTTGGAGTAGATGGAGCTCTCGAGGATGTGGGATCGCAGCCTCCAGTTGAAGGGGAAGTTCTCTGCACTCCCGAAGGGTGTGGGGGGCACCAGGAGCTCCTGCGGGATCAGCCTGGCAGCCCAAAACGGGCCGTAGCTGGCGTTGAGCAGAGGCGGGCTCCTGGCGCGGTAGATGAACAGTGGCTCCGCCCGAGCCTGCAGGCTGGCATTCCTCGTGATGTCCTGGTTGGCTTCCTTGAGGAAGAAGGCCTCGTCTGCGTGGGAGATGCGCAGGCTTGTGGGCAGGTAGGCGGGCAGTGAGGAGAACCTCTGCAGGCTGTCCACGGCCCCGCGGCTCTGAGTCCCTGCAAAGCAAAGCAAGGATGGGACCAGGTTCCACTCGGTCCCGAGCTCAGCACCACAAATGCCACACCCCTCCCCGGTGAACCTCCCAGGTCTCACGGCAGGGAGAGCCTTGTGAGGACAGACCCAGAGCTGTCCCCAGGTCGTCGACACAGCCTGGGGAAGGTTGGGAAGGAGCCCCCGTAACCACAGACCCTGTAGTCCTGTCACCTCCCGTTCTTGCCACAGTCCTCCCTGCCACTGCACACCCCACAGGGGGCAGGGTGCACAACCCAGGGCCCGCACCCCCACATGTGGCAGGGTCCCACCTCGCTGCGCTGCTGTGTGTGTTTCTCTCCCCCTCCGCTGAGCAACACCTACTCGGACACTGAGACAGTCCCAATCCCCAGGGAAACGAGCGTGAAGCCTCAGGCCCGCATTCCCAATCCTTCCACATCACCAGTGAGAAAGCAGCGTCTGCACCACTGGGTCCTTCCCAGCACGTCACTCAGGACTGCGAGCACACAGAAGGGTGCACGTGCCAGAGGCAGACACCAGCCCTGAGTCCTGGCTCAGCCACTTCCTCGCAAGCTGTGCTCACATACGGCAGAGCAGCAGTGTGAATTCTACCTCACGGGCGGATGCACTGAGAACAATGCTACAGGCACCTGCTCCCCCAACATTTACCTGCTAGTGCCGTTATATGATGGTAACCCATACTAGAAGTCGACCAGACACTAAACCATTCATTCATTCTTCACTGGAATAGGCAGCCTACGAACTTGAGAGATGCCAACAATATGTCATTAAGAATAAAAAACTATGGGCCGGCACTGTGGCACAGTAGGTTAAAGCCCTGGCCTGAAGTGCCGGCATCCCATATGGATGCCGGTTTGAGACTCAGCTGCTCCACTTCCAATCCAGCTCTCTGCTGTGGCCTGGGAAAGCAGAAGATGGTCCAAGTCCTTGGGCCCCTGCAACCACATGGGAGACCTGGAAGGAGCTCCTGGCTCCTGGCTTCTGATCCATACAGCCCTGGCTATTGCAGTCAACTGGGGAGTGAACCATTGGATGGAAGACTCCTCACTGTCTTTCTCTCTCTGCCTCTCCTTCTGTGTAATTCTTTCAAATAAATAAATAATAAATCTTTAAAAAATAAATATATAAAAAACTGTAAATGGCCCACGAATGTGGGTGAACTCCTGAGACCTGATGCATATACATATAAATGTGCTTATGTTTACGTTTGGTGTACAAAGCCCAAAAGAGAAAGTCCCTCACTTTATACCATCTAAGTTTCTACTGTGCTTTGTTGAAACCACCACAGCCATGTAAACACAGATGTGAGCATGTATGTTTCCTACTGTGTGCTCCTCTCAGAAGAAAAGACACTGGCAGCAAAGCCCCCAGCAAGCCCCTCCAACATGCAGGCAGCCCCCCAGGACCAGGCTCAGCCGAGTGCTCACTCCCGCCCCATCACAGACCTGCAGCCTGGGGCTCAGGTCTCTGCCCATCGTGAGGAGAAATGGAACCTGATGGTGGTGTCCCATGGGTCGCTGCACTAGGCGTAGAAAAGGCAAACGACCCCATCCATCGGCTCCACTAATGGGAGTGCAGTTCTCTGCAGCCACTGCAAATCCTGCCAAACACAACCTTCTACTCATCCACACGG
The DNA here is from genome assembly GCF_051225735.1 of Oryctolagus cuniculus. NCBI lineage: Eukaryota > Metazoa > Chordata > Mammalia > Lagomorpha > Leporidae > Oryctolagus > Oryctolagus cuniculus. The sequence goes on from NC_142887.1 coordinate 8,908,666, forward strand.
TGTCGGCTGTGGTTTGTTTTTTGTTTTTAGCCTTGAAAAGGCTCTTCTTGCACTTCCTTTCTGAGGGAGATAACTCGGTAGCTAGGAGACTGTGGAAAAGACTCAACCAATGGAGGGGGCTGATGTGTCCATTTTCCAAGGTGCTCGGAAAGCAAGGTGTCCCCTGGTGCCGCCAAGGTGGCCAGCGCCCAATGGTGAGTTCCCGCAGGCGAGAGCCCCTCCCTCGGTCCTTGGATCGCTGATCTACCTGTGCTCCTGGTTACTGTGTTTCCAGCACTGTGGCGTGCCAAGACATCCCTGCATGAGACAGACATGGCTTCTGCCCCAGGGACTGGGAAGCGTTGAGGTCACAGCGAACAGTCACAGGGCACTGGTGAAGCTGAGCACTACAACCCCTAAGAAATGCCCATCCCAGTGATTCTTCAGCGAGGAATCTGTTCTAAAGAAATAATCAAGGGCTAGGGAGGGAGATTAATATGCAAATACGTGCCTCACAAGCATGATTTATAACAGCAACACGCTGGAAACAACCTAAAATCCCATCATTAGGGAAATGATTAAATGAATGATTAAAGCTACACCGTGTGTGTGATACTAAACTGCCATCAAAGCCATGATTCCAACAAATATGTAAATCATGAGAAAAACACTTACAACATGTTAATTGAAAAAGAAAACATCAAAACTTTGCTGAAATTATCTCACGCCTGTTTACACACACAACACAACACGCTCCCTTTCATTGTGTGCCTCTGGGTCTCCTCCTGAACGTGCCGGCAGAGTGGAGGGGATGCGGATCAAACAGGGCAGCATTCGCCCCTGCAAGAGGACGCTTTAGCTGGTGCCGCCACCAAGGGGCAGTCTGTGTTCTGACAACGCCACATGGAGCAGAAGCACCACTCCGGATGAAATCTAAATAGGGGGTTTTCCTTGACTGAATTCCCTCTCCAGACACGGAACTTGAATTCCAGGTGAATCTGCTCATGAATGGACTGGCAACTGGACCGCAGGAGGGAGGGGTCCCCGCCCTGTGCGTGCCGACAGGCCTGCGGCTGCGCCAAGCAAACACACACCTGCCAGACCTGAGGTTGCACCTTCTCGGGAAGTCAGGGGCAGTCCGTGGCTGGCTGTTAATGCTAACACATTCACAATGAGGAAACGGATGCAGAATTGAACGTCTCTGTTGTCACTCATTCTCTTCTTGGTCTCTTATGTAGGTATTTCACACCTTTCAAAAAGTGATTTACAAGGAATCTAATGTGGCGCCTGAAGTAGCCATGTGAGGTTCACACTCCTGCCCCCACCTAACTCAGGCAAAGCGCAGCACGGGTTTCCTCTGAGAGTTCATATGGAGACTCACACACATCGGCTGCCAGGGCCTCCCTGTCCTCGAGCCAGACTGCGACAAATAACGTTTCCATTTAGGCACTCGTGAAGCCACGGCACCGCATCCTGAGGAATGCACCATGGCCTGAGACGCTAATGCCCGCCCCTCATCCCAAGGTGTCACACAGGAGTGCCACTCCCCACCCCCACCCCAGGTAGAGCCGTGGCCCACGTGCCGAGGGTGATACGAGGCCCTGTTCAGTCTAGGCAGCTTTTTACAACTTGGCTGAATGCGGGGCCCTGGGCATAAAATGAGGAAGGCCGAAGAAGCCCCAGCTGACAAGGACTCCTCATCACTGTCCTCCGTGCAAGCCAAGCAGAGACCCAAGTTCAGGTTCAAAGAGAGCAGGGGCTCATAGGACAGATGCCCTGTCACTCAAGAAGCTCTGACTGCAAGTGGCAGCGGTAGACAGCTCCAAGGAAGCCCCAAGGAGAGGCTCGGACAGAGCAGTGGAGACAGGGTTCACGACTCCTGGAAAGAAGTGACACACAGCCCTGAGAGCCCTGGGAGCCCTGGCGGGAGCCTCGGACCCCATGTGAGAGGCTGACCATCTCTGCCATGCTGGGCACACAAAACATATTCCTGGACATAAGCACTGGTCAGGACTTCTGGGGCCAGTACCCCCAAGCCCTAGGGAGGTACAACGTGTACCTGCCGCACCCCACAGACTCGGAAATCAGCCCCCTTCTCTGTGACCACCTCCAACAGCAAGAGGAAATCCACCAACCGTCAAAGTGTGGCCCTGACTGACAGCTGGGGACTTCCCGTCACCCGAGTACTGCGGGCCATGGAGGCAGGGCACTGAGGGAGCCAGGGTAGGAGGGGCCCAATGAGTGCTAATCAGGGCAGGGTGGCACGGGAAAGGCCACCTCTGGGGACACAGGAGGGGACCAGAACATCTACCATGCTTCTCTCCACCCCGAGGTTCCCCATCCGTGTCCATGCTGTTCCTTGCCCTTCACGCTTGCTGGGGATGCTCATCACACATGATCACGTGTGAGCAGAGCGGACTCCTCCTGCCAGGACTTCCCAGCTCAGGGAACCCTTCCATGCCAGCAACACCCACTCTTCCTCCATCCCTCTCTGCACTGCAGGCAACAACGTCTACCAAGACCGCCTGCCCCACTGCTGTGTGCATCCAGCCCTGGACGGCAGGAAGGAGAGCACCCAGGGTCCCTCCCGGCTCCAGCCTGCAGCATTCACTGAAGAGGTGGCACCTGCCCACCCAGCTTCCTGGGGCCGCAGTTTTGGCCTTGCTGGACAGCTGAGCTTCCGGACTCGGGTAACCCCACATCCTCCTTTCCCCTCCAGGCCAAGGCGTGCTAACAGCTTCCGGCCACGGTTCATGTTTGCATTACCTGATCATGCCGGGGCGGCGCCTCACCACCCCCAGTTTGGTTTCTCAAGTTTTCCAACACCTGAATAACTAATTCCCTTTATTAAACTCCCAACATTGAAATAACTAGAGTGATTTCTGTTTTCTTGGCTAACGTCCGACTCATACACCCAGTTAGTAATCACATCACCCTGATATATTTCCTCAGGGCCACTTTCTCCTGGAATTAGCCTTTGCAGATTCACTCATCTAATTATTTACACCCATTCTCTCTAGTATGTGAGAGCAGAGACTCTGACGTCCAGTTTACTGCTACATCACCAGAACCTAGCAGGAGAAATTAAATAAATGTTTGCCGGATGAATGTCTACCAATTCAAACTGCCTTGCTTGAGAGAATAAATCCACTTGTGTTCCTTCTGAGTCTCCTTGGCTTCTGCTCAGGGCTGTTAATAGACACCATTTTAATTAACACAGCATTCGCCCATCACACTACCACTCCATTCATTTCCTTCTCAAATATCACATCACCGTGGTCACTAAGCTGGCGGCTAGGTTTGCCGTGCAAAGAGTCGCGATCTTACGTGGAAGGAGCAAATTCCACTTAAAGGAGAAGCACACGATTTGTAGGCCAACACGCTCGGGCATCTCTACCTGCTGCCAGGCGATCCTCACAGCAGTTGTAAGATGAGCACTCTTACTCTATTTTGGAAAATGATGAACCTGAACCACAGATAAATTAAGCAATTTGATGACTCTCAGAGCCATGGTTCAAGCCAGTTCTGTCCGAACCCAAAACCTTGCCACTCCTTTGCCTTGCCTGAGGGCACTGCAGGCCAGGCAGTTCTACAGTGGGGCCAGGGAGTTCGCCACATGAGGTCAGGGTGAGGAGCGGGCGTTCGGGGAACAGCCTTGCAGCGCAGCAGGTGGAGCTGACACCTGCTCCACTTCCGAGGCAACTCCCCGCTAACAGGCCTGGGAAGAAAGTGGAGGACGGGCCCCTGCACCCACACAAAAGACCCAGATGGAGGTCCAGGCTCCTGGCCCCAGCTGCCACAATCATTTGGGGAATGAACCAGATAGAAGATACCTCCTTACCCACCCCTAGATAGATAGATTTATAGATAGATAGATACACACACACACACACACACACACACACTGTCCCTTTCAAATAAATAAAAATAAATCATAAAAAAAGAAAAAAGAGCTGGAGCTCAATGCCCACATGGCCAGGTTCATGGACGCAACCTCTGTACCCCACCCCCCGTCAGGATGTCACGGCTCCCACAGTCACAGGCGACAGTGTCTCCCATCCCAGGAATCTGCAACCAGCCTGGAACTGATCTAGGATATCATGGACGCAACCTCTGTACCCCCCCCCGCCCGTCAGGATGTCACGGCTCCCACAGTCACAGGCGACAGTGTCTCCCATCCCAGGAATCTGCAACCAGCCTGGAGCTGATCTAGGATATCTCGACCCAGCTGCTGGCCAACAGCCAGTGGCCCACACCTTCAATATAATGATAGATACAGAAGAACATTACTAACAATAAACCTTATCCAAGGGGTCTTCAAAAAGTTGATGGAAAATGCAAAGTACGGAAAGACATTACATAGGTTTCAACATTTTTGCACCAAAATAAACATATTTAACTTGCATTTTTCTCTGCTTTTTTGAAGGACCCTTCCGTACCCCAGGGTCTTAGGAGGAAGAGTCAATGCAACAACCTGGACCGCATGCCGCTCTTGGATGGAGGAGCCCAACCGACGGCGGTCACTCATTCAGTAACGCCCAGCTGCAAGTCCCCACTGAAAGCTGCTCCAGTGGTGTCCTTCACTGTGTGTCACGGGCTCCACCCTCCCACACCTCAGCATCTGAGACATGAGTCATTCACTACAGAACCAGAGAAGATCGGCAGCAAATACTCAACTGCTGAATTCAAAAGCAACCAGTATAAAAGGGAAGTGGGAACAGGGAGATGAGTTGCTGCCCTCTCTCAACCAGATAAAACACATCATGGGCTGAGACAGGAAAGACCAGTCAGTGAGGAGGGCAGGAGGCCACCAGTGCCAGCTGCCACTGGGCGGGAGTGATACTGGCCTTGTCCCAAGATCCTCTTCATCCCTCAAGCTGGGGAAGCTCTGTGTGGCCAAGCTGGGGCTCACAGGAACAGAAAGAGATAAGAAGCAGATAGGAGGGGCCAGCACTGTGGCACAGTAGGTTAAGCCTCCGCCTGCAGCACCGGCATCCCATATGGGCACTGGTTCGAGTCCCAGCTGCTCGTCTTCCAATCCAGCTCTCTGCTTAGAGCCTGAGAAAGCAGTGGAAGATGGTCCAAGTGCTTGGTCCCCTACACCATCTTCTGGGAAACCCAGAAAATGCTCCTGGCTCCTGGCTTTGGATTGGCCCAGTTCCACCCATTGTGGCCATCTGGGGAGTGAACTAGTGGATGGAAGACCTCTCTCTCTCTCTCTCTCTCTCTCTCTGTCTCTCCCTCTCTGTGTCTGTAACTCTGCCTCTCACAGAAATAAATAATAAAAGAAAAAAAGCAGGCAGGAAGTACACAGAGAGTAAACAGGAAACAGACAAGAGACAAACAGGTAGCGGACAGGGAGCTGACGTCAAGGAAGTAGAGAGGGACAAACAGACCTCTGGTTACCTGCTTCAGCCTTGCGGTCTCCTCCATATCCCTCCATTGGCAGATCCTAAGAGGGAATAGCTGGTCAAGAGAAACGAGGTTGGCTGGGTCCCAGCACCAACACTGTACGTCGGAGAATAGTAGGGGAGACTCGGAATCAAGAGCCAGTAGCTAAGTAACTGGCATGTCCCACTGAGGAGATGGGGGCACAGGGGGTAAGCCACAGACAGCAAATGGTGATGTGGACTGTGGACAGAAATCCTGGCACACAGGCTCTGGGGTGTGCACTGCTCACCCCCACCCAGCTCTGCCTCACATTTGGGAAGCCAGGAAGAAAAAGAACCCTAATTCTCAGAGCTCCAGGTGTTCAGTTATCCTTGCCTGGCCCAGAAGGAGGTGTGAAGATCCCAGAGAGGGGTACAAAGCAAAACCTAAAAGGTGGGCGACCTTAGACAAGCAGTCAGGAATCCAGACTGGCTCATGTCTATCAGAGGCTGCAGAACGGTAACAGGTACCAGGGAAGGACTCACAGGCAGCCTGTGGAATGACCAACCGAACAGAGAACAGAGGAATAGCATCAGGGCTGGGGGGGGGAGAAGGAATTGAGCTAAGGTAAAGGGGAGACTGACAGGGAATACAAACATGGGACTCGGGGAATATTAACTCCCATTTCTACCTCCCCACAAAGCTAAGCTCCTGTTAGACAAGGTGCCACAGCATCAATGGCATCTGCGCTCTCTGAGACAGGGCCCCAACCTTGGCGGTGTGTGGAGAACATCTACTCACCCTCACACTTGATTCAAATGGCCTCGGTGGGGCCCACTTTCCCAGACAACTCAAAGGAACAGCAGGAGGACGGGCTGCACTCTGAGAGCTCAAGGATGCTACTGAGTACAGAGCAGGTGCTTTGCGGATGCTGCCGGGGGCGAGAAAAGCTGGCCCTGAGGGCAAGTCTCAGTGCCAGCACGTCCCATATGGACTAGTGCTGACTGTAAGTTACAAAACTGAAAACAAGGGCAAAGCAAGAACAGAGCCATCGTCATTATAACTTCTATTCTTATTATTGACCATTCTGCAAACACTAATATGAGCATCCCGTGGTCATTACTTCCCAAGCCTTCACGTGGACCAAGCACTACTCGGAGCGCTGTGTCCTGCTGACTTTCAGACGAGGAGGATCTGACTGTTGTCCCCTCTCACGGAGGGGAAACTGAGGCACAGAGAGCTTAAGGACGTGCCTGAGGGCCACGGCTAGTAAGTGACCCAGGTGGACCCTTACCCAGGCAGTCAGCTACAGGCCACCACATGCTGCTGACAGAGGTGCGCAAGCTGCACCTCTGAGGGCGGGCTGCGGGGTGAGGGCTGAGGGTGGGCTGCGGGGTGAGGGCTGAGGGCGGGCTGCGGGGTGAGGGCTGAGGGCGGGCTGCGGGGTGAGGGCTGAGGGTGGGCTGTGGGGTGGCTCAGAGCCCCCTGCTCTCAAATCCAGCATGAGCTCACAGGCAGACCCCACCCATACAAGGAAAGCAACAGGTGAAGCACTTCTGACAGGCAGCTCAGGGTCACGACACATGCCCACAGTACACTGGGAAATGTCCTGGGACATGGGACATGGGACACGGGAGGCAGGCCTGTAACAGCAAAGCACTGCCAAGCACAGGGTGTCCTGCAGAACAGCAAGTGGTGGGGCCAGGGGCCACTGGCTGCTGTGGGGCGGCCTTGCCCGACAGCAAAGTGGCTCCCGAGAACCCTGCCCTCCACACCGTCCTCACGAACGTGCTTTCTTCTTGACCAGCCGAGGTCCTGCAAGGAGTTAACTGGCTGAGCATGTGGGCCCCCATTTGGGGGTGCAAACATTCTACACAGACGCTCACAGGCAAGCGCATGAGACTTCAAACGTTAGAAGACCACTGATGTCTGCTGTGACCTCCACCACGGCCTCTGTGCTGAGCCGGTCCTCCCTAACACCTCGAGATCAACACGCCCGCCCTACACCCTCACCTCTCCACGGCGGGCACACGGTCCGCACGCGTGTGCGTCTGCGTTTTTACATTCAATTTCTGAATCCATCTGGAATTTCTTCTGGTGTCTCATGTGAAATGAGAATCAAACAGAAGTTTAAAACTGGCGTGCACTGAAATCCCCCAGCGGAAGGAATGCATTTGACTTCGTGGTTTGGATTTATCTTTGTTAAATTTGAATACTGCGCATCAGAGGCACACACATTCTCACCACTTTCAATTCACTTACACCCACTGATACCCGCTCTTCTCGGGTGTTTCTGGTTCATGCCTCAGCCGTGGTCTTAGAGATTTTTTTTCCCAAATAGCTAGCCACTTTCCCCTGAACCAGGGGTGCGCAGCCCCTTCCCACAATTCCCGATGTGCACTGTCTGAAAGATTTAAGTCCTGGTAAGTACAGGGTCCACCCAAGAGCGACCGGTTTAGCCCTTTTCTCCGTGACCTCGCTCACGCCCACACATCACACCTGAAATCAGTGCAGACTCATAACACGGTTTATCACGTAAGGGGGTCATGGATCAAACTGTTCACGCTGAAGCCTGAGCCCTCCACACCTCAGACTGTGACTGGATCTTGAGATAAGGGTTTTAAAACAATAATTAGTTAAAATGAGGTCACTGGGGTGGGTCCTAATCCCGTATGACCGTTGTCCTTCTAGGGAGAGCTCAGGACAGAGACTCACAGAGGGATGACCTCATGAGGAACAGGGAGACTGTGACCACCCACAAGGCAGATGAGGGCCTGCAAGGGAACCAGTCCTGCCCACACCCTGGGCACGGATCTGTAGCCTCCGGGACTGTGAGAAAACAGCTTCTGTGATGTAAGTCACCCAATCTGTGGCACTTTTCTAAAAGAAAAAAAAAGGTTCATTTATTTATTTGAAAGGCAGAGTTAGAGAGACAGGAAGAAAGAGGAGAGGGAGATCTTCCAAGCACCGGCCCATTCCCCAAAAGGCTACAACATCTTGGGCTGGGCCAGGCGGAAGCCAGGAGCCTGGAACTGCATCTGGAGGTCCCACACAGGTGGCAGGAGCCCAAGCATCTCGGCCGTCTGCTGCTGCTTTCTCAGCTGCATTGGCAGGGAGCTAGAACAAAAGTGGAGCAGCCAGGACTCAACCTGGTGCTCATATGGTGCCAGCCCCTCTGGGCCATTGTGTTATAAAACTAACACAGAGGGGCTGATACCCTTCACCAAGCACCAATAGCCAGCTTTGCCTGTTTGCTTTCTTCCAAGTTAATTTTAGGGCCATCTTGCGAAGATGCCCACACCAAACCCCAAGTGGACACCGCAGCCAGGGTGAGGCTCGTGTGCGGAGATTACGAGGCCCGCCAGCTTCCTGCTGCATCGCCCAAGTATAATCTTTCAGTCCTCTAGGAGGAGCATGTGCAGCCTGTTCAATCCAAGAGAATCACTGACACGCTTCCTCTGGAAAGCAAGCCATGGGATACGGTTCTCATGGAAGCCTGGTCCTACTCATCCCTTGCTTCTCCACGAAATCCCACTGAAACCAAAGCAAGCGACGACAGAAAGGAATCCACCTGGCAGCAGGGGAAATGGAGGAGGGGCGTCGAGGATACAATCCTTCAGCACGGATGGAAGAAGAGAAGGCATGGATGAAACCCGTGTTGAGCACAAAACCGCAGAGCACCCTGAGCTAGAAGGTCCTGCGTGCGCTGCGGAGGGTCTGGGGGCTACTCTGCCCACCGGGCGCCCAGAGGGCTCTGAACTCACTGTCAGCACACACAGCGAGGACAGGCTGAAAAGTAGGGCTGCCGGCAAAGGAAGTGGCTGAACTCTGCGGCTGGACCCTGCTCACGGTAGGCCTCCTGCAGAGGAGGCAGAGTGCTTGGTATTTATCCCGTCTAACTCTTCAAAATCCAACTTCTCCAAAGGGATCGGACTGACCCTCCAGAGAAGTGCCAGCCGTCCAAGGGTGGTGCTGGAGCTGCATCCCAAGAGGGAGGGAGAGGGAGCCGCTGTGCAACCACGAGGACCAGGGCAACACGCTGAGGAAGCAGCGCGGGAAGACGGGAGCGAGCCACAGCAGCAGATCAAGAGTGAACAGAGGGGCCGGCGCCGTGCCTGCAGTGCTGGCACCCCACATGGTGCCAGTTCCTGTCCCAGCTGCTCCACTGCCAATCCAGCTCTCTGGCAATGTCCTGGGAAAGCAGCAGAGATGGCCCACGTTCCTGGGCCCCTGCCATCCATGTGGGAGATTGGGGAGAAACTCTGGCTCCTGACTTCAGGCTGGCCCAGCCCTGGGCGTTGCAGACACTTGGGAAGTGACCTGGCAGATGGAAGACCTCTCTCTCTGTGTCTCTCCTCTCTGCCTTTCAAATAAATAAATCTTTAAAAAAAATTTTTTTTTAAAAGTGCTGTAGCCACGGTGGCCAGGGTTACGGCTACCTGCAGCCAAACACAGTCCTAACTGAGAAGAAGGAAGAAGGGATGGCACCCACGTGGTGAGCACATGTAACTCAGCAAGCCCAGGCAGGAGGACCATGGAGAGCTGTGGAAGAACAAGCAGCAGGAGCACTGACGCGCTGTCTTGGGGAAGGAGTTCAAGGACACACACAATTGCCCCGGCAGGTGCCTCTGCACCACGGGCTCACACGGCTCTGAGGATCAGTAGGCTCTGTCTGCACAGGCCCCAGGCCAGCCAAGCTGGAGGAAGCATCAAACAGAACACCAGAAATTGGCCGTGGAGGAGAGAGCACCCTTAGCCTAAAGCAGGGCAGGGACCGTCCAGTCCGCAGGCCGGAGAAAGCCCACCAAATCATCTGGTCTGGCCCTGCCAAGGCAATTACAAGGGGGACTCAAAGGTCAATATATCTACAACAGGCTGACTGCTTTGAGAAAGATCCCGAGTTCTTTTTTAAGATTTATTTATTTATTTGAAAGAGTTACACAGAGGGAAGGAGAGGCGGAGAGACAGAGAAAGGTCTTCCATCTGCTGGTTCACTCCCCAATTGGCCGCAACAACCAGATCCGAAGCCAGGAGCCAGGAGCTTCTTCCGGGTCTCCCATGTGGGTTCAGGGGCCCAAGGACTTGGGCCATCTTCTACTGCTTTCCAGGCCATAGCAGAGAGCTGGATCAGAAGTGGAGCAGCCGGGACTAGAACCAGTGCCCATATAGGATGCTGGCACTGCAGGCAGCAGCTTTACCTGCTACGCCACAGCACCAGACCCAGCAGGCTGATTTTTAAATTGATAATTTTGCATGGCCCATGAATGATGTCATAAATCTCCAGATGGCCCTTGACAGAATAAATGCTTCCCCACCCCTGGTAAAGAGTGAGGCACCGGGCCAGCATGGCGGCACACAGGTTCCCAGCCCGGCTGCTCTACTTCTGATCCAGCTCCCTACTAAAGCGCCTGGGAAGGCATCAGAAGATGGCCCAAGTAGCTGTGCCCCTGCCATCCACATGGGAGACTCAGAAGAAGCTCCTGGCTCCTAACTTCGCCCTGGCCCAGCCTCAACCGCTGAGGCCAACTGGGGAATGAACCAGTGGATGGAAGATCTCTGTGTCTCCCTCCCTGTCTCTCTGCCTTTCAAATTAATCAATCAATCAGCACTTGTATGGAGAGACAGCCACCAGTCAGTGGGTCGTGGAGGAGGCCCCTGAAAGCTATACCATGTGCTACACCATATGTGAGTGCTCAGTCGGCGACTACCCAGCCTCTCCTAGAGCCCAGTGTCACCACCGGGCCAGTTCTGGCCAATGAGACATGATCCGAAGTGTGGCCTATCACACTGGGGCCCAGTCCAGCAGGGAGAAGGAGCCCAGGGCCCAAGGCATGTCCGACCAGCCCGTGTCCCTGCCAAACATGAGCACCCACGCTGCACACGGCAAGAAATCATCTCGGGATGAGTTCCGGGTGTTGAGCCTCTGCTGGGAGTGCATCTGTTACAGCAACTCACAGTGGCGATGAACGCATCACACAGCTTGCAGCGCTGGGTCCTTCTCATACAGAAATGTTGGAACACACTGCATAGCTCTTCCTTCATGGACACCTTGCTGTTGAGAGCACGGAGCAACGACAGTCAGAGATGCACAGCCGAGAGCTGTGAAATCAACAAGAAGAGCTCCCGGTAGCACCAGACACAGGAGGAACGTCACTAAACAGATACTATACATCTCTCAGCAACAGCGATCTTGATCTCCTATAGGCACCGTCAGCTGTTACACAGTGGGAGATTGTGATGACCTTGTTCTAATTTCCATTTATATTTATTCTAAATTGGACACCTTGGAGACTGTTTAAATAAGAGAGCGAGATTCACTAAGTAACCCTGACAGCTCTGTGTGGTGGGGCTGGGAGGCAGCTGAGGCTTCCGAGAGCCAAGAGCCCAGGGTCTGCCATCAGCTAGACTTACGTCCCGAGACAAGTCGGTCCTTCCCCTGAGGTTTGCTTTCCTTCTGTGTCACACAGGACACACCAAGAGATGACTCCATGACCAACCTGTGACTGTAGCAATGCCCAAGTGGAGTCCACCTGCAAAGACTGGCCCCTGATTAGTCTTCCTGTTCTCTGTTCATCGCTGAAATAAAGGATGAGTCAACTCACAAAAAAATCCAAGCCACGCAAGTCTACGCAAAGTTGGAAGTTCAGAGCAGTGACGGAGGGGTGGGTGTTGTGACGCAGCAGGGAAGCTGCCCCTGGGACGCCAGCATCCCTATCAGAGTGCTTGGGATCGGGTCCTCCCTCTGCTTCCAAGCTGGCTTCCTGCTGGGGCCCCTGGGAGGCAGAGATGAGGCTCAAATACTTGGGTCCCTGCCACCCACATGGGAAACACGGATGGAGTTCCAGCCTCCTGGCTTCAGTCTGGCCTAGCCCCAGCAGTTGGCAGTTGGGAGAGTTTGGAGAATAAACCAGCAGATGAAAGATTTCTCCTCTCTCCCTCCCTCCCTCTGTCCCTCCCTCCCTCCCTCCCTCTCTGCCACAGTGCCTCTCAGATAATAAATACTTTTTAATACATTTCTAAGATTTATTTATTTATTTGAAAATCAGTCCTATACTTTATTTATTTGAAAATTAGAGGGAGAGAGACAAAGAGAGTGAGCGAGCGAGCGATCTTCCATCTCTGGTTTACTCCTCAAATGGCCACAACGCCAGGGCTGGGCCAGGATCTTCTTCCAGGTCTCCCACGTGGGTGCAGGGCCCCAAGTCATCCTCCACTCCTTTCCCAGGCACATTAGCAGGGAGCTGGACTGGAAGTGAAGCAACTGGGACTCGAACCAGTGCCGCTATGAGATGACAGAGTTGCAGGCAGTGGCTTGACCTACTATACCACAACACCAGCCCCAGTCAATACATCTTTTTTAAAAACCAAATACAGGTAGGCATGTGGCATCTGCAACAAGACTTCGGGGTCACTGACAGCTTAGGAGGGTACTCTTTCCCTTTGTATTTCTCACCACAAAGACAGACAAAAAGGCAAAGATTTCCTGTCTACCACAACCAATCAGGAAGCTCTATGTTCACCTGTGTGGCTCCTTACTTCCTGTAGCAGCCAAGCACCCACACTGAAGACGACGGCACAGAGGGAGCAGCAAAGACTGACAGCCCAGAGCCCCTTTCCCTTCAGCACCCCTTGTTCATCAGAAAGCTGAGCCAGGGGGTTGCTGGCAGAGCCTCAGACACGGGGACAAGCAGGTCCAGTGAGAGCTGGGTGAGGACTAGGCAGCAGCCCCTTGCTCTCGTAAAAACGAAGCACATGGCTTGTGCTACAGAGAACGAAGCGCGTGACTTCGAAGGTGCTATATGTGGGGTAATTGCTCGCATCTTTGCATTGAAAACTGGCAATGCACAATAAAAAGATGAATGGCTAAAATGCATGCTAGCATTTGAGATTTTCATTTTTTTTTTTTTTAGAATGATGTGAATGCACAGATTAAAAACATCCTGGTGAGAGAGGGCTCACAGGGGAAAGGGAAGATGCTTCTATTGAGTCCTTGCAGTGGAACTGTCCAACAAGAGGCCACGTTTTCATCTTGCTCTGAGCACCACGGATCCTGCGGCCAGCCCCAAGGACACAGGTAACCCACACGAAATGCAATCACGCTGCAATCCCAGCTGTCTCCCAACACTTCGGCCAGACGTTCACAAGAAGAAAGGCAGGTTCCAGCGTCTCTGCTTGGGTCACAGTTTATTTGACCTTACTTGGTGGTTGTTAACAACTGAATTAATCACATCAATATTCAGATGTCTGACTTTAAAAAAAAAAATGAAATAAGCTTACACCAGGCTGGACGTGCCCTGCTACTGAGCAGTAAGCCTGATCAGAAAAACTGCTGCTCTGCTCTCTGTAGCTGGCACCTGCACATGAAAACCCATCCCAGTCCCCACCCTCCCTGTCACCCACCCCAGCTCTCCCACCCCGCCTGGTCCTCCTGCCCACCAGCTAAGAATGAGCCCAGCACCAAGGCCATCAGAGCAGGAGAGAGATGGAATCCTGGAGCTGGGGTGAGTCGCTGCCCCCAGCTTACACTTGCTCTCCATGAATGAGTTAATCCTACTTGCCTTGGGTAACCGGTTGAACTGTGTCCTGAGGGGTACTTCGAAGCTCTACCCTCAACACCTGTAAATGGGACCTTATTAGACAGGATCATCAGCAAAGTAACGAGGGTCTGAGCTGAGAAGAGCTCCAACAACAGGTGTCCTAACAGAGGGCAGGCAGGCTAGAGGCACACAGAGACGCAGAGGAAGCCATGTGAAGACGGGGACACAGACGGGAGAGACGTGTCTGCAAGCCAAGGAGTGCAGGCACCACCAGAAACCAGGAGGGAGGCCCAGAGCAGGCGCAGACTCAAAGGAGACTCGACGCAACCAACCTGCTGACACCCTGATTCGGGGCTTCGGGCCTTCAGAACAGTGAGGACAAACCTCTGCCGTTTGCGGTCACCAACTTCATGGTAACTCGCTGGGACAGCCACAGGAACTGAACAGACACTATAAACAGTACATCTTCAACCCAGGCTGACACGGATTTCTAAGGTCATCCGGAGAACTTTTGTTCTCTTTATAGTTTCCTGCTGTCCTGTCTTTGAGAACCTGCTCCGTGAGTGTGCAGGACCTGTAGTTCAGGAGTGGGAGCGAGAACACCAGGCTCAGGCACCTCTCACCTCAAAACCCTTCTTAGCTACTGCACAGGACAAGGAGAAAAGCCGAAGCCTACTTGCTTCCCGCCTGGGTGAACGACTCAGAACAGTCGTGCACACACCCCAGCAACACGGTGACATGGAGCAGCGGGCACAGCCTGCTTTTGTGGAGCTACCTGTGACTGGGGAGAGAAGGCAAATGTCCGTGAAGAGACTGCCTGGTGGGGGCAGCTGTGCGAGCTCAGCGCGGGAGGAGGCCAGCACTGGCTGGCTGGAATCATCACAAGCTGGCTGCCAGCAGCATCCCAGGAACTGACGCTACGTGGGAAGCAACAGCAGCAACGGCAGAAACCAGGAGTCGCCCGTGCCTACTCTGTGCCGGTGCCCACTCTCCTGCACCAACCTGTGTTGACGTCTTCTGATACAGGTGTTACCAGGTTCTAAATGTGGTCACATGCACAAGGGTACATAAAAAAGCTTGGGGAAATGGAAATAACAGATGTCTGGTGCAAAAACAAACCTTGAAATTCTATATACAATTGATCTTCAAAGTTTCATGGAAGGGGCCAGCACTGTGGTAGCCACCACTTGCAATGCCAGCACCCCATATGAGTGCTGGTTTAAATCCTGGCTGCTCCACTTCCAGTCCAGCTCCCTGCTGATGTGCCCAGGAAAGCAGTGCAAGACGGCCCAAGTGCCTGGGCCCCTGCACACACGTGGGAGACCAAAGTGGAGTTACAGTCTCTTAGCTTTGGCCTGGCCCAGCTGCATCTATTGTGGCCACTTGGGGAACGAACCAGCAGCAGATCTGTCTGTCCCTCTCTCTTTCTGCAACTCTTTCAAATAAATAGTATTTTTCAGAAAAATTCACAATGTGCATACTATGGAAAAAGTGTACATGAATTTCAAAGTTTTTGGAACCAATATAAACATCTTTTGACTATTTTCCACAAAGTGTGAAGAGCAGATCAGAGGCCACTTCAAGAAGTTTGTGGAAAATGGATAATCCTGTGAGAAGGGACGTTATTCTGCTATATTCATGCTAATATCACTAACAATAAGTAAATAGGTAATGCTGCTTTATTCGCTTTACAGATTTAAGTGAAGGCGCAGAGACATCAGGAGATGTGCCTGAGGCCACACAGCAAGGGAGAGCCGTGGTCAGGGCCGGGTGGTGGGCTCGAGCCCTGGGAGCATAGGCTGCATGTGATATCCTTTCATAAAACATGGCCCTGAAAGACTGGAGGATGGACTGGAAGCAGGAGAGATGGAGGCGCAGACGATGCGGTGGGCCAGAGCAGAGGGTAGTCTTGTCGTATCTGTGGGCCCAGAGCAGACCTGCCTTACACTGGCCCCTGTATGTGTACTTCTTCAGAACATGCTAGAACCACTAGCTCCAAGCCTACCAGTGCCAAAACTGAAGCTTTGCATACCCACTGTTTCAAATGTAGCCCAAATAAGCATATTTTAGCTACTTAGAGCCTGCCTGCTTTGCATACCAGAGAAAGTGCACCCAACACCTGCCACTCAGATAGGAAAAAAATCTTCGGTGGCTGTAATAGACCCCAAGCTGCGGCTGCCATCAGAGGTCTCTGGCCGAGACCTCCCTCCACACCATGGTACTGCTGATGACTGCACCTCAACACACAACCCCCTTCTCCAAGACCCCTGTCCTGCCTGGGTGGTGGCCACTCTCTGCAAGGTGCTGTGCTATGAAGGACTGCACCCCCACAAACACAGCCTGCCCCTGTGTGGCCCAACCCACGATCATGGTTGCTGCATCCATGATTCTGCTTTTGTTTGATCAGCCCTTAATCTTCCAGTCACAACGCCCCATTCTGTGAAAAGCACAGTGTGGATGGAGAGAAGACACAGAGGTGTGGAAGGACGGGGAAATGAACTGGCTGTGGTGGGAGGGGAAACGGTGCTGCGAGAGCAAAACTAGGGAGCAAGGTTGGGCTGTCTCAGATGAGAGGCTGGGCCAGCAATGAGGCGGGGAAGGGCACCGCTGGGGGCAGGAGCACTGAGTTTTGGTCCACGTGCCCCTCCTCCAAGGGAACTACTCAGGAGGTCATGGGCTAGATGCTGAAGCTGGAGCTCGGGAGACATCTCTGGCTAGAGAGAGGCACCCGGGCATCACGGAAGCAAGGTGGGGGTGAAAGACATGGGATGAATGACCCTGAGTCAAAGATGCAGAATGGGAGGAAGGAGAGCGGGGAGAGTGGCCGCTACATGCAGAAGGCTTGGCAGGGCCTCCGAGGGGACAGGGAGGACGAGCAGGTGTGTGTTAGCAAGGCCAGTGGAGACCAGAGAGATGTTTGAGGAGGAGGGAGCAGCCCTCACACCCAGTGCTGTGGGGAGAAGAGCAGGTGTGTGTTAGCAAGGCCAGTGGAGACCAGAGAGATGTTTGAGAGGGAGGGAGCAGCCCTCACACCCAGTGCTGTGGGGAGAAGAGCAGGTGTGTGTTAGCAAGGCCAGTGGAGACCAGAGAGGCGTTTGAGGAGGAGGCAGCAGCCCTCACACCCAGTGCTGTGGGGAGAAGAGCAGGTGTGTGTTAGCAAGGCCAGTGGAGACCAGAGAGGCGTTTGAGGGGGAGGGAGCAGCCCTCACACCCAGTGCTGTGGGGAGAAGAGCAGGTGTGTGTTAGCAAGGCCAGTGGAGACCAGAGAGGCATTTGAGGAGGAGGGAGCAGTCCTCACATCCAGTGCTGTGGGGAGGGAAGGAAGCCACGGCCTGAGAGCAGCCCTTGCATTTGTCAACAGCGCTGGTGGCCTCAGCAGTCCGTCTCCAGGGCAATGCAGTGGCAGGAAGTGCAATGATGGTGACGGAGCGGGAGCAGGGCATGAGGAAGGTAGCGTGGAGAAGAGCGACTGTTCAGCAAGTGCAGCTGCGGGGCGAGTTGGATGGGGCTCAGAGGCCCTCCCGTGGGTCCTGTCCCAAGCCTCCTCTGATCGCACCAGCCTTCCCTGTGGGCGGAAGCGCCCTGCCTGGTCACTGCACTGCATGTTTCCTACAGAGGCTGGAGCCAAATCTTCAGCTCCACTCAAACCCCCTCATTTCCTAATTCCTGTCCCCACCCCAATCAAATGGCTGTAAACTGATGTTTGCCACACAGGTTGCCAGGACGACAGAGTGTCACAGTGTGCTCCATTTTGAGCTCATACTGTCTGAGTTGAAAACAGGTCAATGAGGAGGGCAGGAAGCCTTTTCAGCAGAGTCCGACACACTGAGATGGGGATTGCTGAGCCCAAGACCAGTCACTCAAGGTGCGAATAGTTCTGCTCCCCAGAAACAACGAGATCACAAATGGACTCCCGTGGAGTTCAACGGCATGGGAGCCTGGCCAGGTTCTGGACTCCTGATGGTGCTTTAACTTACTGCTGGCCATCTGATAGCTGTCTCCTCAATATCTATGTATCTTCTCTCCCTGGGGAGACAAATGAACATGTGACCCAGTCCAGGTCACTAAGGGAGACAGAGACTCTTGGATTTGTCCAGAGCCTCCCTTGCAGGGACTCTTCCTCTCCACACAAACAGTGTGGTGAGAGGACAGAGGCCAGGAACCACCAGGAAATATTCTGTGTTGAGCTTGGAGCGCAGAGCTGCAGGGCCACAGGGTGGGATCAGGACCCTGGACAGCGACCCAGGGAGCCAGACAGACAGGCTCTGAGCTGTCAGTCAAGCTGCTGCTTCCAAAATGAGAGATGCTCATATACCCACAACTCACTCCATGAGGCACACAAAAGTAGAGCCCATGGCATTCCCTGTGATCCCACAACTTTCGTAGAAACAAATGAAACTTCCACAAAACAGTAAACCAGAAAGTTCCAATTGAAAAGTTGGAAACAAAAACAAAAAAACCCAGAACATCCCTTTAGAGACTGACACACAAAGGGCCCAGGAGGCAGAACGCAGAGGCAAACCCTACTTCTCATCATAACGCGAGTTGGCTTCCGTCAGAGCAAACCCTACTTCTCATCATAAAAGTGAGTCGGCTTCCATCAGAGAACAGGAGCCCCACATCTCTCAAATTCTTCCCAAAAATGTCAGTAATTTTCAAATGCCACAATCCATGAATTGAAATAGTAATTCTCTGGATACTTAGTGGATAAATATATTGATGAACAGATTGATCTCTAATCACTGCTCCAATGCGCCGCTTCTTCCAGCGAGACCGGAACAAGGTGATCCGTACCCGAAACACATTCCCGGGGCGGCGGATGAAGCTTTCCACCCACACTGCTGCTGCCTGGGCTGAGAGCGCTGCTCACCCAGCCACACCGTCTGCCCCGCCTGGAGGAGAACTCAGAAGGCTCCTCGTCGATCAGGAGGCCATGCTGCCCTTGGCTTCTCGGTGGGTGTTTCACCTTGCCCACATGTTCCCAGGCCGTAGAAAAGCAAGCAACTGCCAGGAACAGCCTGAGCAATCATTTGCATTATGTATTCAGTCAGCAAAAGCTGCACCTATGGAGGTGGTGCCTCGGGCTACAGTGTCTTCCCTGGAAACCAGCTCCCTCAACAGAAATCCATCAGAGGGCTGTTTCACACTTCAGAGGCAGTAGCATCCACTCCCATGGGCTCAGGGCAGGGACTGGCCCACAGTAGTTTTCTTTGAACCCCATTGAAGTTGAGATATTTTTATCCAAAACTGAGAAATTCCACATCTCAACTTTCAGGCTGACAAGGACCCCAAGACCAGACTTTTGAGGGCTAGTCCCACTTGGTGAGGCTCTGAGGACACAACCTGGTCCCACTTGGCCCAGCCATGAGGATATAACCTAGTGTCATCTGGTGCAGCCATGATGGTATAACCTGGTCCCATTTGGTGAGCCAGGGGGACATACCCTGACTCATCACTAAAAGAAGCAAAACAGAATCCGACAAAACCCATCTCAAACTAATCTGCATCTAGCTTGTGAGCAATTGCACTTCCTAGAATGCATCCTACTGAGCTGCCTGCACACGGATAAGACCTGAGTCTGCACCGCACGTACACAGGCCAGCACCTCTCCGCTGTGCCCTTTCTTCTTCTTAATGTGAAAGAGTCACCACGTGCCGGTGCAAATGCTGCAATGTCTGGGGCTGGCCTGAGGCCAGGACCAGGAACTCAACCCAGCTCTCGGGGGACGGTGGGGGGGGGGGCACAGAACAGCCACGTGAGCCCTGCCTGGCTGCCCCCCAGGACCCACATTGGCAGGAAGCTGGAGCTGGAGCTGGAGCTGGAAGCAGGAATCTGATCCAGGACAAAAGCATCTCAACCACCAGGCCACACGCCTGGGCCAGGCTCTCGTTCTTCATTTTTCCTGCTGAGACAGGCAAAACAATGCAAATTTTGAATATCAGTGACACCTTTGGTGGGGCCTGGGGCCACTTCTGCACCCTAAAACATGAACAGCTCAAGGTTAAAGGCAGAGGGGGAGTGACAATTGTGCTGCGTGAGCTCAGGGCAGCTTGTGCCGTCCAGGAGTCTGATGAAAGCTGACCAAAGCCCGTGGCCTGCCCAGCTTCAAGGATTTGGAATTGCATACTGCAGACTCCAGGTCTGTGATCAGCTCCGGTAACAAAGCTGTGCATGTCCTGAATCTCCGCAAGCCTGCATGGGGGCCCCAGGGCAGGCTCAGGGTTTGTTTAAATGCATCTGCTTCCATCTCCGTGGGCCAGAGGATGCTGATGTCCGCCCAGCTCCCACTCCTGGAGCCTTCATGGCCTTAAAGGAAGGACTGAAACGTGCATGGGCTCTTCCCAGAGCAAATACCGCATGCCATTCTGAGCTGGGCTCATCCAGGCGGTCCCCACGGACCCCCCGAACATTCTTTGCAGCGCAACAGGCTGCTTCCACATGCTAATGGAAGCTGACTGCTTCCAAGCCTGCTGGCAAATCTTATTAGAGTAATCCCCTCCCTGAACCCAGATTATTACAGCCACCTTTATGGGAGAATAAAAATTAATTTTCTCAGCTATAATAAGAACGATAAGAATGAATCACTAGGGACCAAATAAAGATTACAATTAGCTCCAACAGAATCGATCTAAATTTAGCCAAGGCCAGCCATGTATTTGCTCCTGTCTTCCCTCCAGTGCCCTGAGAACCAGGCTGCGGGGGCCGGCCGCACTCACCAGCCAGCCCTGTTGACATCAGCACAGCGAGGGACTCCGGGAGCAAGGTGGGCTCAGTGCAGGGCTCAGAGTCAGCGTGCCCAGTCCCGAGTGAGCTGCCCGAGCCTGGCTCCTTGAGCGAGCCCTGGGCACTGGGTAGTGGCCGAGCTGGTTTTCCCCTGGGCCCTGCCTCCGGCCTCCCTCTGTACTCAGGCCCGTGATTCCACACTCATTTCCGAGAACAGATACTGACCCAGGCCTGAGCAGAGACCCCGCGCAGGCCACCCACACTGAGGCCTGAGACTTCTGTCTGGGATCTTTGACAAGAATTCTGTTCACTCTGGGCTTTACTCAGAAGCCATTTTACTCACCAAGTGGAGGTGGAGAATTAAGCCAATCGCCAGGGGAAAAGGAAGACAAGGAGAAATATTCAGTGCTGGTAACAGCAGATGAACCCTTGATCAAGCCACACCTGAAGCTGTATGTATCCTTCATCTTTCCAAAAACAAGCACCAAGATGCTCCACCTCCCATGTGCGAAATTCTGTCTCTTGAAATCAAAAACACCCAGAGCGACATCAGCCTTTCTCTGCCCATCATTAACCTGGGTCCTGTGGATAATAAAGGAGAGCCTGACTGTAAGAAGCCGGAAAACAGGACTTCACCTGCTAGGACACAACATCCCAGGTCTGCTTCTCAGGCAAAGGAGAGAGAAAGGCGGTAGAACAAGGAGCATGGCTGTGCCGCCCAGATCGTGTGGGCTCCCTCAGGGTTACCTGGACAAGCTGAACAACCCACAGGGCAGGCTTTGCTCCAGCAGGAGGAGCAGCTCCCAGCCTCAGCTTCTCCAAGCCGAGTCCCCAGCTGTGGCCACCTGGCTTTTCTGACCATGTCTACAAACCCAAGCTGCCCATCCCCAAGCATCAAGCAGCCCAAGAATGGCTCCCGCTCACAAGCCAGCAGTGCACACCTTGTGGACCCAGTGGCGCCTGGGGCCGGACAGACCCTGCAGGACAAGCAGGGACACACGAGGCCCCAGGAGGGCTGCGCCCCTGGCGTCTGGGGCACCGACTGCGGTGCTCGCTCTCCTTTGAACTGAGCGCCCGCCCACTCTGGTCCAGCGACTCCACCTGTAGAGAGAGGGCCCCAGCACTCCATCTGTAGGAGAGAGGGCAGTCGGCCCAACCGGAGGGGAACCGCAGGCTGTGCCTGTCTGGGCCAAGTGGGGAGGGTCAGGCTGGGGTCAGCATCCACAGCCAGCTCTGTGGTGAGCCTGAGGCCAGGGCCAGACTGTGGCCAAGAAGGGCAGCAGAAAAGAAGCCTTCCAGCCAGTGTGGCTCAAACCAACTGGCCCTCCTGGGCTTCAACTCCAATGGTGGCTTCACGGGCATGGAGCCCTCCACTGAAGGCCCTGTCCTCCGACCGGTCCCTCTCGCTGGGCAGCTGGAACCTCTGCTACCGCCCTCAAGAGCATTCAGAGCCCCTGCGTGTTGCACGCTCACCACGCCCCAGCCCGGGCCCTGCTCGCTCAGTGCCCCATCTCCCCGGCCAGTGCTTGCACCCCGCCATCAGGTAGTCACAGAAGCGCATTCTCCCCACTTCATAGCCAAGGACACGGACACTCAGAGAGGGCGCGGCTCTACCCAAGGCCACCAGGATGGAAGCAGGACAAGAGCCACCTGTGTCCAGCTGATTCTCTTGGCAGGACACAGCTCTGCCCACCTGAACTGGGGCTCACCCTGATGACCTCTGGGAAAGGGTCAACACCAGCAAGGAAGTCCCAGGGCATCCACTCCAGGAACTTCCCAACCAGTTGACACAACACTGATCCAAACTGGAGAGCGTCAGTGCTAAGTGAACATGCACATGCCAATCACCCACCAGGAGAACCAGCTACTGCAGATGCAGTGCAAGCCCCCAGGGCCCCTCCCACCCCGCTCCTGGCAGTACCGGTCGCCCCATCTCTCAGGGTTCACCTTGCCGTGTAGTCTACCTTAATGACAGTGCACACGGTGCACTGATTCTGTGCCGTTTCGACGCCTACTTCTGCAACGATCCATGGTGTCCCTTCAAGCTCTGTGCCTCACCTAACTGGCACTGCTCTCCGTCCCTCTGCGACTCGCATGCTCACATAGCACAGCGTTGGTGGGAGCCACGCTGATTGATCCACGTCACCATGCCCCGCCCACACTGCTGATTGATCCACGTCACCATGCCCCGCCCACACTGCTGATTGATCCACGTCACCGTGCCCCGCCCACACTGCTGATTGATCCACGTCACCGTGCCCCGCCCCATCACCGTGCCCCGCCCACACTGCTGATTGATCCACATCACCATGCCCTGCCCACACTGCTGATTGAGCCCCATCACCGTGCCCCACCCACTCTGCTGATTGATCCACATCACCATGCCCCGCCCACACTGCTAATTGATCCACATCACCATGCCCCGCCCACACTGCTGATTGAGCCCCATCACCGTGCCCCGCCCACTCTGCTGATTGAGCCGCATCACCATGCCCCACCCACACTGCTGATTGAGCCACATCACAGTGCCCCGCCCACTTTGCTGATTGATCCACGTCACCATGCCCCGCCCACACTGCTGATTGATCACGTCACCATGCCCCGCCCACACTGCTGATTGATCCACGTCACCATGCCCCGCCCACACTGCTGATTGAGCCACATCACCGTGCCCCGCCCACTCTGCAGCTGTGCTTCCCACTGTCTGGAAATACCACATGGACATCCTCTCCAGCTCCACAGCTAAGTGGCTTCCAAGCCTCCACAGGAGTTACAATGTTTGAAGAAACAACCCTTGTGCCTGCCTCCTTGTTCACCCTCTCACTTCCGCTCAGCTAGGAGCTGCGGCTCCGGGCTGCTCAAGGGAATCTCCCTCACAGCGGCCAGGCCAACCTCAGCGATCACCGCCCACCGAGCAGCCTGAGCTCAGGACTCCAGGTACAGCAAGGACGCCGCCTTCATGAGTGGCAGAGCAAGGACCAAGCCAAAGCCCTGCTCCCAGCCCACGTACAGGCAAGGACGAGGGGCCGCAGAGACCACCCAGCTCACGTCGGGTTTCCCGTCTGGCAGACTCGGGCAGCCACACAAGCACGTGTATGGTGCCTGTGCGCATCAGCCAACGGGCCTCCTTGTGTGTCATGGAGTCGTCTGCGTGAATTCAAACTGCAGTGAACAGTACTCACACAGGGCCCACCCGTAAGCTGTGCTCACCCATTCTAGTTCCCCTGGCGACCCCGGGACCCCACCAGCTCTGCTGTAAGGAAACAGGCACAGGCGCTCGCGCACTTTCCTAGGGTCTAACAGCTAGAAGGGAAGGGCCACACTCTTCCTCCTACACCCCTGCCTCTCTGTGGCGTGGTTTCCAAGTGCCCTAGGGCTTCACCCTTGAAATGCTCTGGGAGCTGGGCTGGGCAGGGGCCACAGACTGAAGTCAGCTGAGAGCCTCAGAGGGGCCCAGTGGAGCCAGGGACTCAGGAAGCTCATGTGCCCTCGGCACGGGCCACAGGTGCCAGCTCCAGGGGCCCTAGGGCGCAGCCTGCCAAACTCAACAGATCATTGAAGTCAGAAATACCGCTTCCTAGGTGCGACCCCTTGGCCTTTCCTCCTTGACCGCAAATCTGAACTCTCTCAGGCAGATGCTGGACAGGCTGAGTGAAGATCCTGCCCTCGGACCTGCTGGGCCCGAGGCTGCCAGCGGCAGAGAGCGACTCGGGGCTGGAGCACTCCAGGTCAGCAGGCGGGGGTCTCATCGGGCTGACGATCCAGGAGGAGTGGACAAGGGAGGGACGTGCCCTGCTGAACGGTCCCCTGTGTCACATCAGGAGGTGAGAGGGCCATGGGCTCGGAGGGCTGGGAAAGAGGAGGTGAGCTTACTCGCCGCGGTTCTTGGAATGCCCTTCCCTGGGTCCTGAGCCTCCCACTGCAGGGAGGGAGGTGCAGGCAGGGATAGGCAGGACCATGCCCCTCCTTCTGCATGCCCCACACTTTCCCACTTTGCACACCCACCGAGGCCGACCATTCGTGCCCCTTCCACACTCGGGGAGTGCTGGCCAACAGCTAGACCCTGCCAACCCTGACTCCTCCCAGGCTCATGGACAGAGCCCAGCCCGTCCAGCAACGGCGCCATGCCCCAGGCCTGGCAGCCACACCAGGTGACAGAGGTGTAACAGGGGAGTTAGAGAACCTATCAAAGACCGGGGTCCCAGTTCCCTGAGGGACGCCCAGCTCTGGGGTCCCCTCTCCACGTCTGAGGGCCACAGAGCTCTGCTGTTGCTTTCTCCTGCTCACTTCGAGACCTGGACTCTTTCCTTACTTCCATACTGAAAGAAGCCAAGGTCCAGGTAAGGTTCTGCAGCCATTACACCACGGCTCCCACCTCATTGAGAGAAAGAGCCCAAGTCGTCCTGGAGCAGACGTGCATTCCCTGGTCTGGCCCCAGCACCGTCACTGCTGTCCTCATCTCCCACTCCCACCCCCATGCTGCCCCAGGGCCTTTGTACTTCCTACTCTCTCACCAGCAGGGAGCTACCCTGGCTCCTTTCCCTCCCATTACTCAGACCTCAGCTAAGACACAGCCTCTCAGAGGCTGGGTGAAAGGCATACAAACTCTGCTACTCTGAAGGCCTCCCATGGCCCGAGAGGCCAGCCTCGCGTGGGGTAATGCAGAGCGATGTGGGATCCCCGCAGCTGTCCCCATCCACCATCTCCCACAGGGCCCTGCATGGCACCTCCCCAAAAGCTGCAAACCACTGGCCTCCAGGCCTCGTCCCCATCCACAGTGGCCTGGGCCGCCGAGGAGGTCTGCACTGGGATATTTTACGAGGGGACTTCAGTGCCCAGTGAAGGACGAGATTATGTACAGAGAGAGGAGCTGCAGCCTACAAACACAAACCCAGGAAACGGAAATGCTAACAGCTCCATTTCATTGTTTGTGCACCATATACATATAGAAATACTGCATGGTGCATGAAAAAATACTAAGTATTACAGAATCCAAAAAATGGGCGGCGGGGAGAGAGACTGGCATTGTAGCACAGCAGGTCCACCTGCAACACCAACATTCCACATCTGAGCACAGTGCCAGCTACTCCACTTCCAATCCAGCTCCCTGTGAATGCCCCTGGGAAGGCAGCAGGTGACGGCCCAAGTATCTGGGCCCCTGCACCTACGTAGGAAACCAGGATGAAGTTGTAGGCTCGTAGCTCTGGCCTGGCTGAGCCCGTGCTCCAGTGGCCATCTGGGGAGTAAACGAGCAGATGAAAGCTCGCTCACTCACGCTCGCTCTGTTACTCTGCCTTTCAAACAAACACATCGGGGCAGGCACTGTGGCGCAGCAGGTAAGCCACTGCTTAGGAAACCCACAACCCGCATCAGAGTGCCTGGGATCTCTCGCTTCTGCTTCCTGCTAACGCACTTGAGAAACAGCAGATGATGGTCCTAGTGCCTGGGCCCCTGCCACTCTCGTGGGAGACCCATATGGGGTTCCAGGGTCCTGACTGTGGCCTGGATCAGCCCTACTGTTTAGGCATTTGGAGAGTGAACCAGCAGATGGAGCACCTCTCTCTCTCTTAAAAATAAATTTTTAGGCCGGCGCCGCAGCTCAATAGGCTAATCCTCTGCCTTGCGGCGCCAGCACACCGGGTTCTAGTCCCGGTCAGGGTGCCGGATTCTGTCCCGGTTGCCCCTCTTCCAGGCCAGCCCTCTGCTATGGCCCGGGAGTGCAGTGGAGGATGGCCCAAGTCCTTGGGCCCTGCACCCGCATGGGAGACCAGGAGAATCACCTGGCCCCTGGCTTCGGATCAACACGATGCGCTGGCTGCAGCGCGCCGGCCACGGCGGCCATTGGAGGGTGAACCAATGGCAAAAAGGAAGACCTTTCTCTCTGTCTCTCTCTCTCTCAACTGTCCACTCTGCCTGTCAAAAATAAAAATAAATAAATTTTTAAAGATGAATTTTAAGGCTGGTGCTTCAGCTCACTTGGCTAATCCTCCACCTGCGGTGCCGGCACCCCAGGTTCTAGTCCCGGTTGGGGCACCAGATTCTGTCCCAGTTGCTCCTCTTCCAGTCCAACTCTCTGCTGTGGCCCGGGAAGGCAGTGGAAGATAGCCCAAGTGCTTGGGCCCTGCACCCGATGGGAGACCAGGAGGAAGCACCTGGCTCCTGGCTTCAGATCGGTGCAGTGCGCCAGCTGTGGCAGCCATTTGGGGGTAAACCAACGGAAAAAGGAAGACCTTTCTCTCTGTCTCTCTCTCTCTCACTGTCTAACTCTACCTGTCAAAACAAAAAAAGAATTTTAATACAAAAAGATGAAAATGAAAGAATATTTAGAGTCACTCCCACATGGTGACAGCTGGTCCACCTTCACTGGGGCATGGGGTCTCCAGCTTGCCCCAGTCCCAACAACCACCCCTAAAAACCAAGAGGCAAGTGACACAGAGCCTGGGGCCCAGTCCCTGCTCTGCCCCTGCTGGCTGTGTGACCGTGGGCAAGTCAATTCCTGGGCCTCCATTTCCTCGTCTGTACAGCACAGATGAAGGCCTCCGGGGCACGGAGGCTGCCGTGAGGATTCAGTGAGCGGAGACTCCATGGTTGGAGTACATCACGTGACTGATGAAGTGTCCCGCTTTCTGTCGCTGTGCACCTCCCCCCACAGCGCACCCATCCCCCAGACCTGGGCTGGGCTGTTCTGCTAACTCCTCCCCTGCTCGCGTCCTGCACATTCTCCAGGATGCGGGAGAAGAGCAATCAGAGCAGGGCTCCCATCAGCCCCAATCCCAGAACCAGCCTGGGACGGCGCAGCAAGCACCACCCACTTCCCCTGCAGATCCGCGGAGGCAGTGGTGGGAACAGGGCCGCGTGGTGAGAAGCCGTCTCCCTGCTCACTGGGACTCTGACCTCTGAAAGAGCAGACACCTAGACGGTCATTAGCAACAGAGAAAAATCTCTCACCACACTGCTAACCCTCAGCCTGGGCTGAAAACCAGCAATGGCCTCTGCAACTTCACTAATTTAACTGGAAGGAAAGATCACTGTGCCTCCCTCGCCGGGTTCCCCACCTCCTGCTGCCCTCAGATTCAAGAACTTGCCGTTGCTTTGCAAACAGCCCTGTGAGCCTGGCTGGCCGGGGCTCTAGCAGGCAGACACGACTGAGCCCCTCAAGGGGCCGCGTGCAGGAAGCTCCCACCCGGTGCACAGCAAGGGGCCCACAGGGGAACCCACCACCACGTCTGGGGCCCACGGGGTCACTTTTCCCCTGCTCCTCACCCCATCAGAAGGCAGCTTCGACTTCCACGCCTGGGCTCCTGAGCAAGAAGGAAGGAAAGTGGCTGCCAGCTGCTGTCTGCAGTTGACACCAGATTTCAGCAAAACCACCAATTACCGTGCAGGAACCATCACTGCTGATTCTTGTCAAAATATCCAGGTCCCAAAAAGTGAGACCTCCTTAATGGTCTCAGACGCCCACGTGGGAAGTCGAGGCTGGCTGGGAGGACTGGAGGCTGGGACCGGGGATGGCAGAAACGCCACTGCACATGCTGCACACCATCACAGGTGGACACGCCCCCACCCCGGCACGTGCTGGGTAAGGACGCTCCCACCCCGGTGGACAACAACTCCACTCAGCCGGCATTTCCTGAGAGCCCACCGTGTAACGGGCCAGACACTCGGACATGACCTCACAAGGGCCGCACTGCTGGCACCAGGATCAGCCGCTGAGTCTGCTGGGAGGAGAAACAGGAAAGAGGGGCGGGCAGGTGTTTGGTACAAGTGTTAAGTCACTGCTTAGGCTACCTGCATCCCACATCAGAGAGAGGAGAGAAAAGGAAGAAAGGAACACACTGAATACTGTAACTGCACACCCAGAACGCGTCTGTCTGACCTGACATGCTGACACCCAGGAGGCACCTGTCCGACCTGACACACTGACATCCAGGAGGCGCCTGTCCGACCTGACACACTGACATCCAGGAGGCGCCTGTCCGACCTGACACACTGACACCCAGGAGGCACCTGTCCAACTGGACACACTGACATCCAGGAGGCTCCTGTCAGACCTGACACACTGACACCCAGGAGGCATCTTTCTGACCTGACACTGACACCCAGGAGGCACCTGTCCGACCTGACACACTGACACCCAGTAGGCGCCTGTCCAACCTGACACACTGGACACCCAAGAGGCGCTGTCCAACCGGACACATAGCTTCAGAATCTGCACTGTCTGGGGCCAGCCCCCGTTCTGAGGGATGCACGTGTGTCTGCCCATGTACTCTTCATAACCCTCTGAGGGAGACGGTTCCAGGTCTCCATGCTGACGATGCGGAACGTGAGGCACAGGAAGGGGAGACAGCTGGCCCAAGATTCTAAACTTGGTCACAGCCACACCAGGATTCAAACCCCAGCGATCTGACTCCAAGCTCACTCCAAAGGCATCAGATAAAACCATAAAGATGGTTTGTGTCCTCAGAAGGTACGCTCTCCTAAGCAAGCAGGCAGTCAGTCTATGCACACAGCATCAGAGGCCCATGTGCCAGCAGAGGCAGAGGGCCCAGGGAAATCCATGCCATCGGTTTAGGGCACGTGTATTAGACATGGCCTGTTCCAGAAACCCTGGCCCCCATCATGGACCCACCCCACAGCTCGCCAAGGTCAAACACAACAATCAACAGCAAATCGAGCCCACTCTGCTGTCTGTGAGCTCCTGACAGGCACCTGCAGGTGAAACCTTGCCGAGATTTCTCGGGGAAAGCACCTTCTAGACATTACTTGGGTGGCTGCCCCAAAGTGGAAGGCAACCATCTGGCCGCGTTCACTGCACTGTCTATCTGCCCAGCAGGCCCTGGAAGCACAGGCCAGTCCCACACAGGGCGGTGCTCGGCCACAGGAACACACTGGGCCACAGCAGAGCTCATCATTATTAATGTCAATTTCTTGCCAGCCTTTAAGAACAGGAAGCCCAAGCCCAGGCGTCTTGAAGAAACTGCTGAACCCACACCTGGAGCAAGAATATACCAGGCAACTCTGGAGAGTCTTCTGCCAGGAAGCGGGAAAGAGCCCCAACACTGACGGGCCCATGAGGCAGGCAGAGGGCAAAGATGGGGCAAATGAGAGCACCCACGCAGGAAATGACCACAGATGACGCAAGGGTCAGACACCAAATCTGCGCACTCGCAGTGATACAAAACAAGCCCATCTGGTGGCTGGGAGATGTGGCAGAACTAGTGGATCAGACCCCGTCTCAAGATGTGAATGGGCCACAGCTGGCAGCAGCTGCCTCCCAGACAGGGCACGTGGGCTCCACTTGGCTGCAGTCCTCACCTCTCCCTGCCACCTGCCCCAGACAGAGGTGCCCGTATTTCTCCATAGCACCTGCTCCACTCTGTGACCCCTCCACACCTGGGACTTCAGCAGGTAGCTGCCCTAGGGCAGCCTCCTCTGGCAGTTCTCACACAGGGGATCTGGCCTGCCCAGCCGAAACAGATCCCGTCCAGCTTGTCTCCGCCGCTTCCTGAAGCTGCGTGGCCAGGAAGGAAATACCACACCACTGAAAAGACGATGGGCCAAATTCCCCACCCAGCCTCCCTAGCTGCCCAGCCCGGCCCACTCTCTGCCCCACAGGTTGGCATCGGGGCAGAGAAGCGCAAGCTAGGATGTGCATTCTCAAAGGCTCACCTCAGCGCTTGTTGAGAAGAGACTGCACAGAGACAGCGTAGAGCAAGAGACTCCCAGAGAGGCTGGGGCCTGGATGAGGCAGCAGAGGGAAGCGGGGGGGGGGGGGGGGGGCCTGGATAAGGCAGCAGGGGGAAGCAGGCCCTGGGTGCCAGAAGCAGAAGCAGCATGAGTCGCTGATACACAGGACCTGAGATGAGACTGGGAGAGAAGCCTGGAACTGCATTCAACTGCCATGAGCATTTTGTGGATGTAAGAATTTCATGTGTATTAGAATTCATCTAAATCCCAACTAACTTTTGATTGTAAATCACCATTCTTAAATGGCAGCTGCTTTCCTTCATGACCCAGAATCCAAACAGGACCACCTCTATAATGGCGACCCGGTGTCCCCACAACTAAGACTCAAGGGTGCAGAACAGGGTGAGGGCTAAGGCGCCGGGAGCGCCCGAAGGAAGACTCGCCCTTACAAAGCAGCACCCCCGGCGCACCTCTGCGAACACCAGTACACACCCACCCTGTCTCACGCTCAGTTACGTCGGAGAATCCGTGAGCAGTGTCTTAGCCCACCCTCCCAAAACAGCTCAGAAGAGAAGCAGGAAAAATTGCACCCAGAGGGCTTTTACGGGAGAGTCTGGCAGCTCTGGGAACAGGTGAAGAACTGAGCAGCCTTGGACAACAGAGCCCTGCCATGGGCCACCTGGCGTGACATCAGCTTTCACTTTCATAATTGCTCTCTCCTGCCTCAAGTCAAGGAGACATCCTAGGGCCATTCCTCGAATCCACAAGCCCATCAGTAGATGGACAGCAGGTGTTCTTCCAAGGCTCCTGGATGAACTGTGCCTCCGGGGAGGCAGGGGAAGGAGGGAGGTCAGAGTGTCCAAGCATGGTCCCAGCAACCATCACCATGGCAACCAGAGGCCCACCAGACTAAGTGGCCACGAAAAACCAGCCGCATGGGGTCTGGTGGCTGGGGGCCATCAGAGCAGAGAAGCCTAGCCTCCCTGGGGGACAGAGTCAGGTACACAGAATTGAGGAGGGGACTCTCACACACGCCCAGGTTCCAACCCAAGCTTCCTTACAGAGCAACTGTGCGGACCCTGGAGGGGCAGTGGGTGCTGTGGGGTTGTCAAGGAGACGATACCAGGTGCTCAGCACACAGGAGCTCTCACCAATTCTGCCACGATCCCCAGCCCACTCCACAGTGCCACAGCCAAGGCCCAGCCCACTGGGAGCACTGACCCAGCAGAACAAAGAGTAGCTTTGCACGGCTTGTGGTGGGCGGTCCTTTCCACAGAGGGTCACATGGGCAAGTCCATCCCACATGACATCCCTGCCTATGGGGACTCTATGGACATACCTGCATGGACAGAAGCGGCCAACGCACCCTCCTGTTGAATCCGTGTGACTGGCGGGCTGTCATAAAAGGCCTAGTCCTCTGAGGACAATCACCCATCCCACAGCCGCCATGCTAACCGGAAGCCAGGCAGCCACATGGAGAGGCCCCATGGAGGCGTCCCAGCCACAGCCCAGCTGGGGTCCCAGCTGAGAGCCAGACACCCCGGGGAGCCCAGCTGATTCCTCGAGCTGCCCCAGATGTCAGACAGCCGTCTCTGCAGGCCCTGCCCCAGCTGTAGACTTGTGAGCCAAGTCCACAGCAGTGCTGCACACAGCACTGTCAGGTAGCACGGATCATCAGACTACAACTCTCAGGAACACTGACCTGGCGCCCACTTGGACTGCTCCCTGCATAACTCCCTGAGGACTCAGGCCCAGCCAAGGAAGTGCATCTGTGTCAGCTCTCCCCTGACCGATCCAGGAGGCAGACAGGGGCTCCCACGTACCTGCTGTCTCATCTGATCCCACCCCCACGGAAACTCCAGGATGGCAAGGACCACGTCTGAGATCCCCCACCTGGAGCAGAGCCTCACACAGCAAGCGCTCAGCAAATGCCAGTGGAGTGAATGAGAACATCCGGAAGAAACAGGATCAAATGCTGAGGACTCTCAAGTGTGGGCTTTTGCCTCGTGATGTCCACTTTAACCACCGCCACCTCAAAGCAAGCTGCAAAGAGCCAGGCTTCCCCTTCTTGAGAGGACAATATCTGGCAGACAGAGAAAGGCAGGGACGGCTTCTGTGTCTGGGAAAAGACAAAGAACTTAGTCCACAGAGTATGCAAACCAGAGCATTACAGAATACACAGGAGGGGCCGGCGCTGTGGCACAGCAGGTAAAGCCGGCACTGCAGGTGGCTTCACCATATGGGCACCGGTTTGAGTCCTGGCTGATCCATTTTTTTAATATTTTATTTATTTATTTATTTATTTGAGAGGTAGAGTTAGACAGTGAGAGGAAGAGACAGAGAGAAAGGTCTTCTTCCATTGGTTCACTCCCCAAATGGCTGCAACAGTTGGAGCTGAGCTGATCTGAAGCCAGGAGCCAGGAGCTTCTTCCTGATCTCCCACACGGGTGCAGGGGCAAGCACTTTGGCCATCTTCTACTGCTTTCCCAGGCCACAGCAGAGAGCTGGATTGGAAGAGGAGCAGCCAGGACTAGAACCAGAGCCCACATGGGATGCCAGCACTGCAGGCAGAGGATTAACCTACTACACCATGGCACCGGCCCCCAGGTACTCCACTTCTGATCCAGCTCTCTGCTATGGCCTGGGAAAGCAGTGGAAGATGGCCCAAGTCCTTGGGTCCCTGCACCCATGTGGGAGACCCGGAAGAAGCTCCTGGTTCCTGGCTTCAGATCAGCGTAGCTCCAGCTGTAGTGGCTATTTGGGGAGTGAACCAGCAAATGGAAGACCTCTCTCTCTCTCTCTCTGCCTTTGCCTCTGCCTCTCTGTAACTCTGTTTTAAAATAAATAAATAAATATTTTATAAAAAGAAAAAGAAATACACAAGAAGTCTCTTTTCAGGATGTTACAGTAAAGAACCAGAATCCGTTTAAATGCAATTTTCCAGGGTGGGCATTTGCTACAAGGTCTGATTTCACTTGGGACACCCACATCTCATACTGAAGGGCCTGCATGCTTCCCGTTCCAGCTTCCTACTAACGCACACCCTGGGCACGGCAGGTGATGCAAAGTACCTGGGTCTCTGCCACCCGCATGTGACACCTGGACTGAGGTCCTGGCTCTTGGCTCCCGCCTGGCCCAGCTCCAGCTGTTGCAGGCATTTGGGGAGTGAGCCAGTTAGTGGAGATGTCTAGTACTCTGCTTTTCAAAGGAAAAAAAAAGAAGTAAATCACTGAAAATTTAATTTAAAATTTTAATGTATTTATTATTTGGAGAAAAGCTATGTAAACTATAGCATGATAGCCTTTTACACAGTAGGTAAAAGACTGACAGGATTGGTTTTTAAGATTTATTTATTTTCTTGA
Source organism: Oryctolagus cuniculus (assembly GCF_051225735.1). Lineage (NCBI taxonomy): Eukaryota > Metazoa > Chordata > Mammalia > Lagomorpha > Leporidae > Oryctolagus > Oryctolagus cuniculus. Next base: position 8,942,324 of record NC_142887.1, read on the forward strand.
AAGGCAGAGTTACAGAGAATAGAGAAGGAGAGGCAGATCTTCCATAACTCCCCAGATGACCACAACGACCAGGGCCAAGAATTGTATCTGGGACTCCCACATGGGTGCAGGGGCCAAGCACTGGGGCCATCTTCTGCTGCTTTCCCAGGCACATAAGCAGGGAGCTGGATTGGAAGTGGAACAGCCAGGATTCAAGCCAGCGCCCATGTGGGATGTCGGCACTGCAGGTGGCGGCCTAGCCCACTGTGCCACAGCGCCGGTCCCAGATGAGAGAAGTCGGAGTGCTAACTTGAGGGGGCCTCCAGGTCTTCTGCTGGTTTCACAGAGCAAGCCACCCATCACAGTCCCCACAACAACAAAGAGAAGCTTTACATGCACAAAGTAATACATCATTCATCGTCCCACTATCAGCAAAAATATAAATCACTAAATCCAGCCCCTGGCTGCCACTGGGGGCAGGGATGGAGCTGAGGGTGCGCAGGAGATTGTCAGGTTTCCCTAAGCCTCTGGCACTGTTTAAGTAAAACGAGGAGACTTGAGGCAAACGTGACGAAAGTTAACAGCTGGCACGGCTAGGTGCTAAGTGCACTGCTGCCGCTATGTTACTCTTTGTACTTTATTTCTTAAAACAAAAATGACAATTAAAAAAAGAGAAAGAAAAGGTTTTGCCCATCCTGCTGGTGGGACTGTCCCTAGCAACACCATTTTAGAGGACAACATGCCACATTCTTTAAAATGGAAAGTGCACACCCTGCCCCAGACCCAGGGGCCTGAGGCTCGCATATCCACCCGGCAGAAAGACACAGCACCCGCAGGCAGGCACCAGCACTCCCAGGAAGGTGCTGGCAGTGGCAGAGATGCCACGTGGGGAGGAGCCAGGAACCTGGACGGCCTCACAGTCTCGAGCAGGGTGTGCGACGGCAAGGAATGAGGTCGAGGGCTGAGAACTGGGGTGAAGCCGACTTCAAGCTGTTACTACTGAGAAGAAAGAAAACTAACAAGCGGCAAAGACATGAAGCGGAATACAGCGCTTCTCTGAAGGACAGCGTTCTTCTACAGGTACACAGATTCATATTTAAAGGCACAGCACAGGTGTGGACTAAGGAAACCGATAACTGTGACTGCCTCTGGGGAGGCGGAGGGAGAGAACAGGGGCTTGCGTGTGACCAGCATGGCCATGTTTGCTGTTTTCACTGGCACGGGGCAAATAACAACAGTAAGAGTCCAAGAGCCAGCATTTGTATCACATTTCCTCCTTGCCAGACACCGCTCCAAGTGCCTTTCATATGTTCACTTCTTGGATCCAACAGCGGGCCTGGGGGTGGGTATCACCATCAGCCCTGTTGTACAGGAAGGATCCCAGACATGGACGGAGATGTTAGGAAACAGACCCAGATGTACAAGAGCAACAACTGCACCAGGCTGCCGTGAGTCTGTGATGCCACCACACAAAACCTTCCCGCATCCACGCCGCGCGTTCCTCTGCTCAGAGGAGCCCTCTCCATGCCAGAGAGAAAGCCCGGATCTCACAGAACTGGTACCTTAGCAGGGAAAAGACGGACTGCAGAATGAACAAATGGATGAATGAGATGCATGGTGTGTGAGACAGCTTCAAGTGCTGAGACACAAAAGGGAAGGAAGACGCAGAACCTGGGCAGCAGGGTGCCGTGGCCTCGAGGGCAGGGCGCCAGCAACCTTCTCCGAGCAAGGGCCACTGGCGAGAGGACCTGAGAGGTGTGGGCTCCTCACAGGAAGAGGCTCCAGGAAAGGCGAGCAGCAGGTGCAGAGGCCCCAAGGCAAGGAGTCCAGATCGGGAGAGAAGGCAGGCGGGAAGTCCCAGACATTCAGGCCCCCATGGCCCACTTCAGAGACACTGGCTTCTACACACGGGGGACATTCCAAGCAGAGAAGGGACTCGGTGCAATCCACTTTGGCGGCAGTAGGAGGAGAGGACTGGGAAGAGGCGTGGTGGCCACAGGGAGACCAGGGAGTGGACTGTCCGGGCCGATGATGATGGGGCTAACGGCTTGGATGTGACACAGGGCAGACTTCAAGGGTGGCTCTTGGGTTTGAGCCTGAGCAGCTGGAAGAAGGGAACTGCCATCAACAGAAACAGAGAAGGTCATGGGAGGAAGAGAAGCGAAGACAAGAAGCTTGGTTAGGGACCAAGGATGTGGTGCCATGAGATAACCAGGTAGAGCCATCAGGGAGACCATGCCCCCGAGACATCTGGAAGTCCCGGCTCAAGATGGAATTAACAGACTTCATCTGCCATCTGCTAAGACCTGAGATGCCAAGAGCTGACTGTGGCCCGCGGGTGTGTGGCAGTCCACCTGTGTAGTGTTTTAAATTCCGAGAGCTCAGACTTCAGTCTCAGTTGGAAAAGTAGGAGCCCCACTCACTCTGGACCCTGCTGGCTGGGGGAGGGGAGCAGCATTACCTCCCTCAGACCCTGCCCCCGGCAGGAGCAGCTGAACTCAGGCCTCCCTGCTCAGCCCTGTGGGCAGCTCGGTCACAGGGACCCATCCTGGGCCCAGCATCTCGACTCAGAAAGGGGCAGCAGGGCCCAGCCAGGGATGCCTAGGAATTTTCCCTTTTCTCGTTCGCTGTCCACAAAGCTCATCCCAGGGCCTCTCAGACAAGAGCAGTCGCACAAGATCTCCAGTTCAGCAGAGCCCAGAGTTGTTAAACACACATGGCAACACAGCAGGACAGACATGCCACCAGGGCAGCCAGGAGGACACACTGACCGTCCAGCCGTTCCTTGTCCGCCTGGCCTGGCAGACTCGGAGACCCCCACCGAGTCACAAACGGCAGCTCGGCAGATCGCGGCAAGGTTGTGGCCCCGATGCCAAGCAGCATTTATTTCCATTACCTGGCCCAGATCGGCCAAACTGAGATCAATGTATCTATAAAATGGAACGACATGTTAATGCAAACCTTAAAAAAGATAAAATGCTTTTGATCTCAGTCTTAGGAAAACCTAATAAAGAATTAACTGTCTGCAACGCCATGGAATTTCACTCCAGGCTTTACTGGATGTCAGGACTTCTTAGCTCATTAACTTTGAACAGGCAGGCTCCCCCCACAGCCTTAGGACATGTGGCTGCCATCACACAGTGGCGCTGAGAAGTCATCAAACTCAGACTCCAGCTTCCCATTAGCACTCTTATTCCAGGCAAATCCCAGAATCCCCCTGGCAGCATGTCTGGGCTCTGCGCGCTGTGTCACAACAGTCCTGTGTGCTGCTGGGATTAATGCTGCTCCATCACTGTGCGCTGTTAGCATTGCTACAGTCCCCACATCACGGTTCAGGAAACAGAGACCCAGAGAGCTTAAAGAACTCACCACGCCCACGCATCTGGGAGGTGACAAAGACTAGAACCCAGGCAGAGGCTGGGAGCCCACCAGAAGCACCCGCATGCTTCCTGTCCAACACGGTCCCCACCAGAGTCGTCCGTGGTTACCAGGGCTTGAGACAGGGCCACTGCACTGAGTGCTGAATGTGTCACTTCCTGTCGCATCCTTAATTGCACTTTCATCCCAATACTCAATTCAGCTCCTACAACAACTTGGCTACGTGAGCCTACTTTTTCTAGAGATCAGGCATTTCCAATGAAAACAAAGCATCCACAGCTAGAGATGCTGTACGTGTAAAATCCTTACCAGACATGAAAGACGGAGTAGGGAACAGGAACAGAAAAGACCTTATTAAAAATATATTCCCTAAACAGTACACTGACCTCAGAATCAGCCCTTAAGGCATTCTGGTCTGGCTGAAGAGCCCTCGAGAGCATTTCAGCCATGGAAAGCCAATTCACTGTGGCAAAAAATGACCTACATGAAGGATCTCTGGGAGTGAGACCCCAGTGGAAAGAAGGGGTCATCAAAGAAAGAGGTACTTTTCTCTGAAGGGAGGAGAGAACTTCCACTTTGCTTATGGCCCTGTCTGCTTACTGACAGAGACTGTGGACTCAAGAGGCTTCCATAGCCTTGGCAGCTCATGACAAGAGCCTCACGTGATCACTGACGTCATAAATAAGAGTGTCAATTGTTAAATCAACAACAGGAGTCACTGTGCACTTGCTCCCCATGTAGGACCTCTGTCCTTAATGTATTGTACTATGAGAATTAATGGTAAAACTAGTCTTCAAACAGAACTTTATACTTTGTGCATCTGTGTGGGTACAAATTGTGGAAATCTTTACTTAAGAAAGAGTTGGTCTTCTGTATGTAAAGTTAATTAAAAATGAATCTTAATGAAGAATGGGATGAGAGAGGGAGTAGAAGGCAGGACGGGAGTTGGGGTGGGAAGGTGAGTATGTTGGGAAGAACCACTATATTCCTAAAGCTGTACCTATGAAATTTGTATTCATTAAATAAAAGCTTTCTAACTTACTTACTTATTTATATTGGTTACATGCTGGAAAATGACATTTGGGATACACTGAGTTAAATAAACGGCATTAATCAACTTAACGTCCCTGCTTCTCCCTCCCTTTCCAATGAGGTTACTAAAAACTTCCAAGTCCACAGGAAGCTCCCGTTATTTCTTGGGGACAGCTCTGCCCTGGGTGATTCTGCGGCTGGCACTGAAGGCCGCAGGGAATGCTGGGGCTCGAGGTGGCCCTGGGCAGCACAAGACATCGCCCACTGAGTAATGTGTTCTTTTATTCCATCCTGCACACAACGTTTGTTCCCATTTCACAGACAGCAAAACCAAAGCTCTGTCTTGCCCAAGGTCAAGCCACTGATTGACAGGGAGTCAGCTCTCAGGCTCAAGCGAGGTCTGTTTCCTACACTGCTAGCAATACTGGTGATCTCTGTACAATCCGTGAAGAATGACCAGGGAGACACAGCCCTTGTCCCAGCACACACATGCCCCAGACGCCAGGCCTGCATGTCTGTCTCTGGAACACACCCACAGCCTCCACAGGGGACTGCCGGGCCAGGTGAGCCACACCTTCTTACACCTGTCCTCCAAGCAGCCCGTATTGCATGTCCCTGGTCCCTTCCAGCTCCTGCCCCAGCAGGCTAGACCTGCACACCAGCCACTGTGAGAGCTGTGAACAGACCCCCAAGCCCCCGACATGCCCTAGCTGGAAGGAGGAGCCCTCCCGGAGCTCTGTTCTCCCACGCTGTCCCGCTGAGAGCCCTCCCAGGAGACTTCCCTTCAGCACGGAGGCACAGACAGCCGTCCTGGTCATGGCTCTTCTTTTCCTCTGACCCCTGAAGCGGCTTTAGCTCTCTCCTGTCATTGCACTGTCCACTGCGCTTGGCCATCGTTAACTTTCGCTCACTTCCTGTTTGCGCTTTTCTCCTTCCGTGGTGTTTGCTCACAGTAGAAAACCTGAGCACACAGTAAAGCTGATGGAGGCGCACGCATGTACAAACCTCCCAGCCCCCGGAGGCCGCCACACCGCCCTGCTGTTTCTCCGTGCGCCATTTCAGAACTGCACACCCCTTCGTTCTGCACTTCTCCTCCCGGTTAACCGAGCGTGAACAATCCCCCCTGTCATTACACATTCCTCACGTCACTCAGAGATGCCGCTGGATGGCCCGCCCACGATCGCTCTCAATCACTCCCCCGCCTGAGCCCCACTGTGCAGACTCAGGACTCGGAGCAGCAGCCTGGCTACTTACTACCTTCTGCAAGTGACCGGCATCCACACTCACAGGGCGGGGAGCTGGGTTCCAGTGGCCTCAAGTATCCCTGGGAGGACACACAGGTGGGAAGCAGGCAGTCTGCGGCATGGTGCCGGCACATACCAGGCACTCACTGGCGCCCATCATGTCCCCATCACTGGAAAAGCAGTATCAAGCACACACTGTAAAGCGTCGGACCCGCTTTTCCCAGCTGAGATTATTTCCGCGATCGACTTCCAGGAGTGAAACTACTCGGTCAAACAGAACGTGGCTAACACTTAAACCTGCCACGCTGCCTCCTTTCATCCGACCCACACTGCCAGTGCAGGCAGCCTGCTCCCGCTGCCTCCTGCAGGGCAAAGCACGCCACGCTTGGCGGCCCGAATGACACCCGTCTCTGCAGTGCTCACAGAATCTCTGGACAAGAACTCAGAGCAGGCTCAGAGAGGAGAAGCCCGTCCATGCCCGCCAGGGCTTCCCAGCTGAGAAGACTTCAGGGACTCGCGGGACCCTATCACAGGTCCAGCACTTGGGTCTGGATGGCTGGGCTCGGCTTGTCAACCAAAGTGCCTTGGCCCCCTACCAGCATGGCCACTGGGCTCACAGGGGAAAGTGTCACAGGAGGGAATGTTCAAGAAAACCACGTCACGTGGCCTTTAAGGACCAGGGTTCCAGCCTCAGAGGTCCTACAGTATCAGGCTATTGACCAGTGCTGTCCCGAGACAGCCAGATGCAGGCAGGGGGGCCTAGACCCCACAGCTCAGCGAGGGCCCAGAACCTGTGACCGACTTTTGCTCAACATCTCTTACTGCACGTTGATGCAATCAAGTGACACAAGGGAAGCGGGTCCTCCAGTCGACAATGCACAAGCACGGGTGAGCGGGCGGCGCAGGGATGGTGGCGAGCCTGAGGGAGGGCTGCCACTCTCTTCAGGCCTCCACTGTACCCCTAGCATGTCTCGGGGCTGAGCTAAGGGTCCACAGCCCTCACAAGGTTCAGAGCCAAGACCTCCTGGCTGAACTCCTGGCTCAGCACCCACTGCCCTCACACCAGAGCACCCATCCCCAGGTGCTCGCTAGACAGCCCCTCAATTCTGCCCTGAGAAACTACTGAGGAATGCAGTCTGACACTGTGACCCAGACCTGTCCAGCCAGTGCTGGTCCAACTTCTGACCATGCAATGAGGTCAGAAGCAGGTTCACGACCCAGAGAAACCCAACGAGACTCAGTATCCCCACTACTAGCAAAACAGCTGGGAAAGAGAAGTCTTCTCTTTCCATCACGAGACAAGGACAGTGGAATCCAGATTAGAACAGGCTGCTTCTTGAAGGAACAGCCAGAGAACAGAGGCCAACAGATGAGCAAGGGATGGAGAGAGAGAACCCCAGTCCGGAAGACTTCATCTGAACCCCTGAATCCAGCCATGCCTGAAGCTACCCCTCCCAAATATCACTGCTTTCTGAGCCAATCTCCTGCCTTCCTTCCCTACGCCAGTTTTGAGCTGAGTTCTGTCACGTGCACATTGCTACTACACTGAGACCCTGCTCTCATGACCAACATCAATGAAGGCAGTCCCCCAAAAAATGCTTTTAACTAGATCATCCGTGGCCACCAGCTCCACCACTAGACAAATGTTTCACACCTGTCCCAGTTCATAAAACCTAACACCTCCCCTCCATACTGTCACTAGGATTTTAAAAATAAAAGGGAATAAAAGTGTTCCTAAGCAACACATTACAGCTGTGATGGGGGAAGGGCGGGGAATTAGAAGCCTTAATCTAGTTAGAAACTATTTCCCCTTCTTCCTCAAGTTGCCACCTGCGAGAAACCTCTGCAGAATGAAACCAACGTTGAGCGGTTTCCTTCCCGGAAACACTGGCAGTAAGTGCGCCCCGGAAACTCCCGCACCGTGATACCAGCAGAGGCGAACAGGGGAGACCAGCCTGGACGGACCATTTCTGCAAAAGCCCCGAAGACTTCAGATGATGTGTTCGTTTCCCATTGCTGCCCGTGAATCACCACAAACCTAGCAACCTAAAGCAACGCAAATCTTAATGTGAGGGCCGGCTGTGTGGTGTAGCAGGTAAAGCCGCCGTCTGCGGTGCCAGCATCCCATATGGGCACCAGTTCGAGTACCAGCTGCTCCACTTCTGATCCAGCTCTGCTGTGGCCTGGGAAAGCAGTGGAGGATGGCCCAGGTACTTGGGCCCCTGCACCCACATGGGAGACCGGGAAGAAGCTCCTGGCTCCTGGCTTTGGATCAGCACAGCTCTAGCTGTTGCGGCCAATTGGGGAGTGAACCAGCTGATGGAAGACCCCTCCCTTCCTCCCTCCCTCTCTCTGCCTCTTCTTCTCTCTGTGTGTAACTCTGACTTGCAAATAAATAAATAAATAAATCATTTGGGAAGATGGGAACATCCTGGAGGTGGATGGTGGTAGTGCTTGCACAACAGCGTGAAAGTAGTCACCGCCACTCACCGTATCAACATCGCCACTGACCGCGTCTAACCCCGCCACTGGCCGCGTCTAACCCCGCCACTGGCCGCGTCTAACCCCGCCACTGGCCGCGTCTAACACCGGTTTAAAGCGACGCCTGTTGTATCACGTGTCTCCTACCACAACTTTCTGAAGCAGGCTAGTCTCACGCCTCCCACGGGCCGAGGTCCGGACGTGACCTTCCCGAAAGGATGAAGCCCAGGTGTCTCCACGTGGCCCGGCGGGTGGGGACCCCACAGCCGTGGGACTGCGCCCCGGCCCTCGCTCTCAGAGGCTGGCGGCGCTCCCGGGCCCACGGCCCGTCTACCTTGGCCCCTCGAGCGTCCGAGCGCACACTCTCGCGCGAAGGCCCAGCGACGCCCACGCTGCCTTCGCCGGCACAAGCGCCCCGCGGACGGGCAGCCCGGCCGACAAGCACGCAGGCCTCACAGGTGTGGGCCCGGCGCGTGGAGTCCCAGGACCGCCTGCGTGCTGCACGTGACTGTCTTCTCTGTCCGCACGCACGCACGGAAGCAGCGGGTCACGGCCTCGGCTTACAGGGCCAGCCCGTCACTAAGGCTCCAGCCTCCCGACCTCACCGCCTCACGCGGTCACACAGCACCAGCGCTTCCTCACCGGCAGAGGCGCGGCAAATCCTAACCTAAGGGGGGGGGGGGGGGCACGGAGCATGCGCGCTGGAGAACGGGGGGGGAGGGGATGGAGGCCACGGAGCATGCGCGCTGGAGAAGGGGGCAAATGGAGGCCACGGAGCATGTGCGCTGGAGAACGGGGGGGGGGGGGAGGGAAGGAAATGGAGGCCACGGAGCATGCGCGCTGGAGAACGGGGAACCAACCGGAGGCCACGGAGCATGCGCGCTGGAGAACAGGGGGAAAAAAATGGAGGCCATGGAGCACGCGCGCTGGAGAATGGGCCAGGAGGATGCTTCAATTGTCCGCCATGCACACTCCAAACGCCAGGAGCCCAGCCCTCAGGACGCACTCTGGAGCAGCTCCTGCACACGTGCACAGGAGACGCAGCAGAGCACCGTGGCTTTGCTCGTCGCAGCAGCAAATGGCCTGAGCGCTCACCACTAGGGGAACGGACGACTCTGCTGAGACTTAGCATACCCCAGACCTCGGCGCGCCAGCAAAACGCTGTCTGCACAGATGCGGCCCAGCAACGTTGCAAGAATAGCACATTGCGAAGGGAGCTTAGCAAGATGCCACGCGCGTAACGTTTCTAAACATGCACGCTGCTTTCTGCAGTCTGTGATGATGCACATGGATGGCAGACTTGGCGGTCGAACGGCTACATTTAGGGAAGACTGCAGCATGGATTGCTCTGCCCTCCGAGCCCTTCAGCTGGTTGGTGCATGCGCCGTGTGCATGGAAACACCCTCTGCACCGCTGCACGCCTGGACTACTTCATACCTTTCAAGGTGGCGGGTTTCACAAACCAGAAGCCCTCCAAGTGCCTGCTGTCGGGAAGTGTCGGCTTCTGGGCGACACGGACGAGTCATGACCTGCCCTAGTGAATCCGGGGTTGGGCGCGGCCACAATGCACAGTGGCTTCCGTTCCGCTCCCAACCGGGACGCTACGACGTGATGGGCTCTAATGAAACAGCCACCAGCCAGAAAAGCATGCAAGGCCTCTCCCGCTGCCTCCTGCAGACAGCACGTGTTTCTGATCCGAGTATAATTGGGAGATGGAAGCACAGTGTCCAGAAATGCCACCAGCGTGGCGAGGGGTGAACTGTCCAAGCGCCTTGGGCATGTTCCCAAGCGGCTGCCACGAGGTCTGTAACCCAGAGGCCGTTTCCCCTGCTGGCTGGCTGCACTTGCAGCTTGCCCACCTCCAAGCTGTGTGACCTCAGTCCAACTACACGATCTCTCTGTGCCTCCAGCTCTGCAAGACGTGGGTGATGACAGACTGCTTCTCCAGACTGCGCTGAGCAGCAGATGTGCTAACCCACGTAAAGCACCCAGAACCACGCATGTGACAATGCCAGCTCCTGTTCTCTGAGTTTTACTGTGAACTAGTAGGGCTCTGCACTCTGCCCAACGCAAGCTCCTGTGCGAGTCCTGGCTTCGCCACTCAAGGGTTCTGTGGCCTCCTTGAGCTGTTTTCTCCCCTGTAAAATGGGGCATTCATAGCAGGCAGGTTACAGCAAGGATCAAAGACGTTAACACAATGCTCTGCTGCTCCGGGGAGGCTCAGTCCACCTTCATCTTAGGAAGAGACGACCCCTCCCCCAGCACAGGTGGCTGTGTTGCTATGGGGTGGTTGATGACGCAAAACAGCAGGAGAGGGAGCTCAGTCTCATCTGGCAGAAAGGGTGAGAACGGCGGGGCCGGGCGTGCCGGCCAGTCCAGGCCAGCTGCACAGCACTCAGACAGCTCCCTGAGGAGGCGGCAGTGCTGCTGAAGGCCTAGCCCCCTGCAACAAGCAGAGCCACATCGCCCCCCCCCCCCCCCCCCGCCAACCGCAAGCCTCTTCCTGCTGCCTCTCAATGGCCCTCAGCCCTCGGGCGTGGCCAGTGCCTGCAGAGCACCTGCCGGCGGCTGCTTGGCTCAGGTCTGCACAGCAGGCTCCTACTCTCCCAGCCCACTGCAGGGAATGCCCCTAAAACACAGGTTCTCAGCCGGAGGGAGAGTCGGCCCCAGAGGGCACCTGGCAATATCTGTTTCCACCAAGTTGGGGAGTGGATGCTACTAGTCCAGTGGGCACAGCCCCATAATGCCCAGCGCAGCCCCCCATCCCAAATGCTGAGAAACCCAGAACCCCAGAAACACCTGGCCTTGGAGGTGATGTTTCAATGTACCCACAGAGCATGCTCACAGGGACAACACACTGGAAACCACCAAAGGAGCCAACACAGGGGGTTCATTACAACAATGCATTGGGTGTGAGTTGGGGTAGCCCCCGGCGGGAAACCTAACCCAGTGTGAAGGCAGTGCCTGTTGGTGTGGTCATTAGGGTGGAGCCTGATGGGAACGAGCACGTGGACGGAGGCACAGGGGATCCCTCCTGCCATGTGACGCTCTGTGCTGACTCAGGCCACTGCTAACTCTCACCAGGGATCAGATCTGTGACCGCCAACTCAGACCTCTTCTCGGGGGCCAGCACTGTGGCACAACAGGTAAAGCCACGACCTGCAGTGCCAGCATCCCATATGGGCGCCAGTTCAACTCCCGGCTGCCCCACTTCCAATCCAGCTCCCTGCTAATGCTCCTGGGAAAACAGTGGAAGATGGCCCAAGTGCTTGGGCCCCTGCACCCTCTTGGGAGACCAGATGACTCTCCTGGCTCCCGTCTTTGGCATGGCCCAGCCCTGGCTGTTGCAGTCATTTGGGGAGGAAACCAGCAGATGGAAGCACTCTCTTTCTTTCTTTCTTTCTTTCTCTCTCTCTCTCTCTCTCTCTCTCTACCTCTGCCTTTCAAATAAAATAAATCTTTAAAAAAAATAGACCTCTTCTCTTTCGTAGGTAGCTTGTCTTAGAGCTTAGATGAAGAGCTGACTGCAACAGCCACACACCACTTAGCCCCGGTCCAGTCGACTTCACACGGTGTCTGTGACGGGTACTGCACGGCCCAGGTGTGCAGCAGCGGCACTGTCCAGGACTCTGCGGGACACTCTGAGATGCTCACACAGTGACAAAATCTCCTAGTAACGCATCTCTCAGAACCTATCGCTGACACACGTGACCACGCAAGCGACCTGCAAGCCTGCCTGCGAGGTGCCGGAGCCCAGCAGACAGGCTCCACATGAGTAATGGCGGGAATGCCGTGATTTTCTAGAAGAAAGCTGTCACTCTGGTTTACCCGAGTGTTTTCTGGGAGGACCCCTCTACGACTGAAGCGGGTACCTCTGGGGAGCGCCCACGCGGGAGGGGGGGAAGCCTCTGCCTTTGCGTTTGGCAGCATTGTGCGGTTTGCATTCCTGATTCTCTGTGAATATTACCTGCACTTCCTGTGTAAATGTCAGTGCAGGGAGAACCGGCCCTCGGGCTTAGCTGCGCAGGAAGATAAAAGCTGCTCTTTGTTTTCCTCGGCATCGATCTACGTGTATTTTAAAAGCTTGGAAAATGGTACAGTTAAAAATAGTTACAAAGGTGGTGGACAATGAAGTAAATGCCCCTCCCCAAGATGCCCAAGTCCCAATCCCCGGAATCCATGAAGACGTTGCCCGATGTGGCAAAAGCCTTTGCAGACATCACAAAATTAAGAGTTGTGAGGGGGCAGGTGCTGTGACGTAGCGGGTAAAGCTGCCGCCTGCAGCGCCGGCATCCCATATGGGCGTCAGTTCAAGACACAGCTGCTCCACTTCTGCCCCAGCTTTCTGTTATGGGCTGGGAAAGCAGCAGAAGATGACCCAAGGCCTTGGGCCCCTGCATCCGTGTGGGTGACCTGGAAGAAGCTCCTGGCTCCTGGCTATGGATAGACACAGCTCCAACTATGGTGGCCAACTGGGCAGTGAACCAGTGGATGGAAGACATCTCTCTCTCTCTCTCTGCCTCTCCATCTCTCTCTGTGTAACTCTGACTTTCAAGTAAATAAATCTTAAATAAAAAAAAAAAAAAAAGGAAGGAAGGAAGGAAGAAAGTCGTGAGACAGGAAATGACCCTGCACTGTCTGGCTGGGCCCGGTGTCTCCACAGGGCACTAGAGGAGGGAGGTAGGAGGGTCAGAGGAGGTATAAGAAGCAGAGAAGGGGCACAGCAGGTTAAGTCACTGCCTGTAACGTCGGCATCCCACATACGCACTAGTGCAAGTCCTGGCTGTTCCTCTTCCAACTCAGCTCTCTGCTAATGTGCCTGGAACAGAAGATGGCCCGAGTGCTGGGCCCCTGCCACCCACATGGGAGATAGATGGAGTTCCAGGTTCCTGTCTTCAGCCTGGCCCAGACCTGGCCATTGCAGCCATTTGGGGAGTGAACTGGCAGTTGGAAGTTCTCTCTCTTTCTCTCTCTCTCAAATGAGTATGTCTTTAAAAAGAAAGAAAGCAGCAGCCACAGAGGGGAGAGGGAGAGAGGAGAGGTCAGAGAGGCTGCACTGCAGGCTTTGAAGGCCGAGGCAGCTGCCATGAGCCATGGAAGGCAGGTGGCCTCTAGCAGCCAGAAGAGGGAAGGAAGCAGGTCTCCCCGAGCCTCAGTGAACGCAGCCCTGCCAGTGCCTTGATTTTAGCCCAGGGTCACCAACTTTGGTATCACAACAGAGCTCAAGGTTTAAGCCCCCAGGTTGCTTCTAACAGGCAAGAAAAAGCTAAAACAGCTGCAAAAACACACAGACTGTTTTCCCATCAAAAGGTCTTCCCAGGAAATGCTTGAAGGGCCCTGGTCAGGCTGGTAGCCCATTCTCTGTATGTGGAAACTGAGTCATGAACCACTAACAGACAGCTGCCATGATCATTGTTCCCTGCTCGCCCTGACACAGAGGCACAAGGAGTCTGTGCTCAAAGGCACCTGCCTTGGCCCCGACTGCTGGGTGGCCTGAAGCAAATTCATGAATCTCTCCGTGCGTCTCTTCTCTTCCCTCTAAGGAGGGCAGCCTTGCTGCGGCTCTGAGAATGAAGTGAACCCTCATGTGTGAGATACCAGCCCGGGAACGGCCTTGGGACACGCGGTCACTGATGCAGGGTTTCCCGCTAGTCCTAGGGCTGCCACCCTACCAACTTCACCCGCGGCAGCCAGCTCAGGGCCTCCCTGCCTGGGTGTGGCTCTCCTCCAGTGCAGCTTGGGGCCCACCACCACCACAGTTTCCAAGGAAACTCCGGACCAGAGGCCTCCCTGGTGGACACCAGCCCACCTTGCTGTGAACAGCAAGCATCTCCAGGGGCTCCGAGCCCCCACCTCTGGCCTGCTGAACCTTGCCCTCCAGAGCCCCAGGGCCCAGTATCGCTGGGCCCACACCCCACAGCCCCTGCGTCCTCGCTCTGCCTTCTCGTTCTTTCCAGGGCTCCTTCAGGCATGCCCGTGCCTCTGTCGTGGCCATTAAGCTGAACACCGGCGCCAGCCCTGCAGCTCAGGGGCACCCCTCACGTGCTCTCGGGCCAGTGGCTCCCAGTGAGGTTTACTTCACCTGCCAGCTCCAGCCTGGCCAATCAGCTCGCCTCTGCCTGCAGCCAACATGACTGGCTCTGGGGTTATCACATGACACAAGCAGACCAATGAGAGTCAAGCCTGAGACCTGTCACTGCTGGGGGGAGGAGGGAGCTGGGAGATGGGACGGCTCAGACTGCGGGACTGGAGCGCTTTAGGAAGGTCAGCTCCACAGGCTGGAACTGAGGTGTGGGATTTCCCCTGCTTTATTTCAGGCATCCACAGCCTCTGTCACATTGTAAGTGTGCAATTAATACCCGTAAATGAGGAATAAAGCCAGTACAGATCAAAGCAGCATTGAGCAATCAGGTCCAAATGACACAGGTTGCACACCTGGATGTAACCCTGCCTAGATGTCAATCCTCTGGACATCTTGGCCAATAAACTGCCAGATCTACTCTCGGCGTGTAAAAAGGACGCGCCCAAGGACATTGCAGCATCACTTATAAATAGGGAGGGAGGGAGGCAGGGAGGAACCATCTAAGGGTCTATCAGGCACCAGCTAAGTAGACGATGGATAGCCACACAATGAAACGCGGCGGTGGCAATGCCATTAAAACCACGTGGCAGACTCTCAGAGGTACAAGCGAAGGCCTACGGAGCTCACAGATAAGCACATGAGAGAATGAGAGATGCTGAGATGTAACAAGGCGGACCCTTGTCTCCGCCGCTGCCACAGCCTTCAGCGGTACCTGGCACATGGAACGCGCCCAGTCGTTGCTGAGTGAACGATCACCAACGCACGTTCGCTCGTTCACTCACGGAGAAGTCCCGGAAGGACACTAAGGCCCTGGAAAGGACTGGGAGGGAGGGAGGTCGGCGTCACGTCCGTGAAACCCCAAGACAGGCTCCCGAGGGAGGAGGGTCTGCCCAGCTCACAGCTCTGAAGGAGGCAGGCCCTGTGCTTCAGCACCGGGGGAGACTTTACGACGCCGATGGCCGAGCACGTGCTGAGGACGGGTACGTGGTGGGCCAGGAAGCAGACAGGGGCTCACTCAGCACGCACATCTGTGTGCCACCACTTAAACCCTGGGGGCTCCCTGACAACCTCACTCAACCTAATGACTTCTCCAAAGTCCCCCCCAGACACGAGACCTGGATTTATTTCTACCCTTTGGATCCATCCACCATTAATGTGAGACTTTGGAGACCAAGCCTTTAACACACGGCCCGGAGGACTCCCAAAGTCACCCCCAAACCACAGCAGAGGCCTACTTCTCAAAGTGTCCCTCTTGCATCCTGAGTCTGCGTGCGCAATTTTTCAGAAAACTCAAGACAAAACAGAGAGTGGTGCCCCAGGAAGAGGGCAAAGGGATGAGCTGGCTCCTCTCTGCACCCCAGGGAGGCTGCTGGGGCCTTGAGGCAAAGGGGAGGCAAACCCACGTCAAGGGCAGGGGTCAAGTACCAGCCGCAGCCACGGACTCACAGGGAGGCTTCAGAAACTCCATGGCCTCCTTGTCTGCAGACTGAGAGGGTCGGCCCAAGGTCTGCCCTAGAACTCTGGGATTCCATGACAGAGACGGACAGGACTCAAACTCTGAGCACCGCCCAGGAGTGCGGCAGATGGCTGCAGCCCCAGCATCTCCAGGAGTCACTCTGCACTCAGCTCCCTCCAAGGAGGGACGGCCCAGGACACGTCCGTCTTGGTCTGCGCTGCCAGGAGCGCCTTGGGGGCTAAGTGCCTGCCCTGGACACACGACCTCAGCCCTCCCCGGCCATTTCTGCTCTGCGGTGGGTCCTATCAGCCTCAGTACAGAGACTGACCCCGTGGTGCTTACGTGTTTCCTGGGCCAGATTATTCCTCAGCAGCTTTATCCTGGCTTTTATCACTCCTGTCCCCTTAGCAAGGACTGCTGAGAACCTGCCAGGAGCCCCAGGAGTGCCGGTACATAGCAGGGACGGGAGGCACCCCGGCAATGCCACTCTTCCACTTAATTCTCATGAGTTGGAAATCTCTCTCTGGAATGTAATCCATATTCAGAGGGTTGAAATGAATACCAACTTGGACTGCTGAGGCTCAGAACACTTGGCTGGATAGGATGCTTCACCACTAAAATAGTGCCTGCTTTACGCAAACCTAATATATACATATTATATATTTATATAAAATAAAATACATGTCTCCAGAATCACAGCAGAGCAATTTGGTGACTCCGCATTTTACAAAAGGATTTGTCCAATAGGCCTGTAACCGGCAGGCCCCCCAGGGCGTCCAGAAGGGGCTCTGTGAAAGCTGATGGCACAGTGACAGCGCCCCGTGGCTGCACAACACCACCGCCACCTCCAGCAGCCCTGTAATGCTGGGGCCCCCAAACTCTGCACTTTCGCACGTGTGGATAAAACATCCTCTTTCCCCTGCACCAAGCCCTCCCCAGCACCCAGGCTGCGCCTCTGGCCCCCCAACAAATCCCTGTAGGACCAACCCAATGAGAGGTGAAAAGGTGGTCCAAGGGAAGAGGGGCGGGGGAGGGGGGACTGCAGCAGCAGCCGCCGACATGCAGGAGGCAGGCGCCCACACGGGCTCAGAGCGGGGAGGGCACTAATACACGAGCCCCCTGTGCTCCCTGCAACCTGCTCTGTGCCATCAGGAGAGGAAGCGGAGGCTCGGGGCAGCCAAGGGGCTCTCCAAGGTCACCCCACACTAGGCGTCCCAGCCGGGACCGCTGATTGGCACTTCAGCCCCTAAGTCACTCACATCACAAGACCACGGCCATGCACAGCGAACGGGGTGTGGACATCAGCAACAGCGGATGCGGGGACAACAGAGGCGCAGGAGACAACACAGCAGCCCTCAGGGTAATGGTCACCAAGAGGTCAGCACCAGACACAAAAGAAGGACCCCAGCGCCTGCTGCGTGAGGTGCTGCCAGGGGCGTGGCCAGGCCCCAGGAGAGAAAGGGGGCACGGTGGGTTGGAGGAGCACCCCGGAGGCAGGGCCTGAATGACCCTTAAGGGGAGAGAAAGCCCGGGGGAGCTGTGCAGCGAAGGAGCAGACTCCGGGATGAGAAGGCTCAGGCATCCAGGCCCAGAGCCGACAGGCAGGCCACACGCAGCTCCGAGCAAAGAGCTGGCCACCGAGCAGTCTGAAGCAGCTGGTAAGAAAACACAGCTTGGAAGGGAAAAGAAACCAAAGTAAGGTTGGCAAATGTGTGTCACACACAGCACCGACTCCACGGCCAGGGCTGACATCACTCAGCACCCAGCACACTGAGCTTCAGAACCCTTCTTAACACAGGCCTCAGGGACCGCCAGCTGAGCGGCCTCGGCACAGTGGGAAGGACAGACCGTGAGAGGGGGACCTGCTGAGTAGAGGTGCTGACCACCTCATGCAAGCTCACCCCAGTCCTGCTAATTGGCAGTGAAGGTTAAGGCTCAGGGAGCTTAGGTTCAAACACAAAGCCAGGAGTGTGTGGTCTCCGCGCCCCCTGGTGGGGCCTCCTTCCCTTTTTCTCCCAAGTCTCTGTGGGGAACCATTCCCACACCTGCCATACCACCGGGACCCCAGTGGCAAGGCACAGCCCAGCCCCTCCCCAGCCAGGTCCTGCTCCCCCCCACTGTGCATCTGCTTCTCCCCTCAGGCTGTGAGGGGTAACCCTCCCGGCAGGGCCAGCCTAAAGGGGCTCCCGTTGGGGCACTTTCCTCTCCCCTCTCACCCCTGCGGCCAGTGCCTGGGCTCACCACAGCAGTACAGCCTCCCCCCTCCCCTGGGAGAACTGCTCACAGCTCTCTAATTGAATTGTTGTCATGGAAATCACTTTCATTTGCTCTGAAAGGACTTAACTATCAGCCCCCTGTTTTCTTGCTTCTGCCTTTGACAAAAATCAGCTCCCTCCCACCCCTCTGCTTCAGCTCCCCACTCTTCCTCCAAGCCTGGAACCAGAGCAATGAATTCTTGTTTACTGGTGCTCCCGTGGAGCCCAAGTTCTACTCCGCCTTCTGGACTCACAGCAGGACTCACTTCCTGCTTCCTTGTGTGGGGGTGGGTCACAGGACCATTCTGGCCAATGAGGTGTGAGCAGCCCCTGATGAGCAGGAGCACCCAATAGCAGGTGCAACACCTTTCACCCAGCAGCCTGGATCCCTGAGTGAGATCAGGAAGCAGAGCCCACAGCCAACCTGGGAGGGACACACACATTGAACACAGCACAGGTGGTGCCATTTCAAGCCACTGAAATTGTGAGCTGGTTTGTTGTTATCCTCACAGATACACCCTCCATCCAAAACAGATGACCACTGGGGCAGGCGTTCAGCCTAACCATTCAGGGCCCTCATCCCACAGCAGAGTCCCTGAGTTTGACTCCAGGCTCTGGCTCCTTCTCCAGCTTCCGCCAATGCACACCCTGGGAGGCAGCGATGGTGGCTCAAGTCGCTGGCCCCCTGACACCCCCACAGGAGGACCAGACTGTGTCCTAGGGTCCCAGCCTCAACCCCACCCGGCCCCAGAAGTGGTGGGCATCTGGGGAGTGAACAGCTGATGGGAGCTCTCCTCTGTTTTTCTGTGTGTCTCTGCCTCTCAAACACAAAACAAAGGTGAGGACTGTAGATGAAAACTAGTTTCCAAGAAGGCACTGAGCTGGGGTCGCCAAGCCAAGGAGAGCCCTGTGTTTCAAGAGAATCTGCCATTCACAGCCTTGGGAGCTCCTTCTCAGCCACTTAGGAACCAGATGACGACAGACAAGCTACACAAAACCTTGCCTCCGTGTTTTCATCTGTGAATGTGAGCAAAGGAATACCTCCCTACTCTGGTGAGGCTCGCGAGGATTAGCCCACTTATGTCACGAAGACTGCAGCTGGGGGCCAGCGCTGTGGCACAGCGGGTAAAGCCACCACTGCTGCGCCAGCATCCCATATGGGCGCCGGTTCAAGACACAGCTGCTCCACTTCTGACCCAGCTCTCTGCTGTGGCCTGGGAAAGCAGTAGAAGATGGCCCAAGTGCTTGGGCCCCTGCACCTGCATGGAAGACCTGGAAGAAGCTCCTGGCTCCTGGCATCGGATCAGCGCAGCTCTGGCCATTGTGGCCATTTGGGAAGTAAACCAGCAGATAGAAGATCTCTCTTAATCTCTCAATCTCTCTCTCTAACTCTTGATCTCTCTCTCTTTCTCTCCCCCCGCCCCCGCCTCTGTAATTCTGTCAAATAAATAAATAAATCTTTAAAAAACAAAAAGACTGCAGCTGGTGGTAGCTTTGGGATCCGCATGGAAGGAAGGCCTACACTTCCGGGAATGGAGAGTCCCTACCTGTACTTCTTGGGAAGAAAAGTCCTTGTCAAGGTCCCTGCGGGTGCCTAAAGGTCAACCAATGAGGATCAGACCAGCCTCAACCTTTAACCCCCTGAATCTATAAAAGGAGCCCTCCCAATGTCTGACGTGCAACTTCCCTGGCCCCCGCTCTGTTGGGACGGCGGAACCTCGCCCGGGAGCGGAATCCCAATAAAAGCCTGTGATTTAATTGATTTGTCTGCCTGGGAAGATTTGTTACATGCCGGACACCTTGCAGCTGGTACACTGAGTATTATGGGAGTGTTAGCTATTAATACCAGGGACTTCAAAAAGTTTGTGGAAAATAGAATGAAAAGAAAAGTTTATTATGATGCAAAAAAAATGATATCAATAGTTTTCTCCTAATATACATTTTCCGTGAATTTTTTAAAAATATTGTAGAAAATGTAAATTCATCTTAATTCCATTTTCCACAAACTTTCCGGAGTTCTCTCATATAATCACCAATCTCCCTACCATGCTCACCGCATCACGGCACACACCCTGAATACTCTTTCACTACTGGAGCTGAGTTTACAATGAGCTTCCAGGTGGCGGTTTCCCAGGACCACCATGCACGTAGTGATCCCTAGAAGGAGCCCAGGCATATAGTAACCGCATGGCTAACGCTGATTACAGCAAAAAGTCGCACAACAGGCTCTGCCAGAGGGAAGACACAAGCACGTTCTATAGAAATCCATGCCCAGGCCTCCTGCTGCCTCTCCCTCCCATTTTGGTCACATAGCCCACACTCCGCCCCAGGAAGAAAAATACAACCGTGTGTGTGTGTGTGTGTGTGTGTGTGTGATGCTTTGTCCAGGGAAACCCGAGACTTTCCCTGGGAGCCATTCGTGAATTCTACCCTCTGCCTAGAACGTGCCCCAGCTCCAGACTTGGGCAAGGAAAGCAGGTGCTCCCCATCAGCCACGTCGTGCAGCCCAGGGGTGGCGAGACACCCTTATCACCCAGGGGACAGTCCAAGCGCCGAATTCCCAGACGCCAGGCAGTGGTCAGCCTTGCAAGCAGGCCTTTCTAGGGGCATTGGCCTCAGGCCTGCTGGCTCAGCTCTCCCATGCACGCCTCCACCGGAACAGCCCTCACAGAAATGGGCTGCTGTAGAGGGATGCAGTCGGCACCGACGAGGACCCTGGAGCTCGGGCGGACCCACGATCAGCAGTCCCGGCCCAGGCTTCGCCACTTTACACCAATACAGATCTAGAAATGGCAAAGTGTGGGGAAAGCCCAAACAGCCCTACCTCAGTGACCCACGTCTCCACCCAGCATGGTGCCTCCCCAAGGGGTGAGACAGACACGGAGGGCTTCTCAGTGCCAGACGGAGGCAGCCCTGCATGCTGGAGTGGAAGCGGCCAGACTGTCCCTCCTGGGACTGCATCCAGCCCCCGCAGAGCTGCTGCTTCTGGAAGGTGCTCAGAGACGGAGCGCCGAGAGTTTTTCTCAGCCACTCCTCGCAGGCTTCACCACCTCGCGCATCCGAAACTCATATTCTGCTGCTAGCTCCGTGTTCTCCTGCAGAGCCCTCGTGGACAGGGAGAGCCTTAGTAACCGAATGAGAGCACTTGACCAGGTAACAGCACAGTCTACTCGCTTTGCACACTGGGAGAGACATCCCATTCGCTCACTCCCCACTCCAAAGAGGAGCTCGGCACTCAAGAGTGGGGCTCCTGAGCTGTCCTGATTTGCAAACGTCTACGACAGAGCTGCCTAAATATGCATCAGTAAAAAACTGGATAAATCAGTCATATTGGCCCTTGGGTTTTTAATGATGGAGATTTGCATTTAATGGCATGGAGAGGTGTCCTTGATTGACAGTTCTGATTTTTTAAATAAAAACCAGTTTGCTACAAACAAGCAGGGATGCAGTCCGGATGCCTTGGTTCTCTAGAGCAGGAATCAGCAAACGCCTCCTGTACGCGGCTGCACAGTCACATCCTCTGGCCTGCAGGCCAAACGCTGGATCGCATGAAAGCAGCCACAGTGCTCACACGAAGAGGCATCGCTGCTTTCCAGCCAAACTTCATTTAACGGAACACAGAGGGCCGGACAGGACCCAGGGACGAAAGCTTGCCACCCCTGTCTAGAAGCCATAGACGGGTCCCTCCACAGCCCTCCCACCCCTGGCCTGTGGTGAAAGAAGTCGCCGCAGGTGCAGGTGCGTGGAGGGCCCCACGGGAACACAGCTGGGAGCCATGGGCGGTGGTGATTCGGGAAAACCAGAGGGAGCGCTCCAGAGCTTGCCCACTGGGGAGGCTAGCCTTATTTAAAGATAACGGAATTTGTACAGAGACCAGAAAACCGAGATTTTGTGTGTGTGAGATCTCCATTTTTAATGGCAGCCATTCATCCGTGTTTTCCGCACACCTCTATTAGCTCCCTAGAGGCGCCTGTAACAAATCACCTGTGAAGCCAGGTAGCTAAAAACAACACAAATGTATCCTCCCACTGCTCTGGGGGCCAGGAGCCCACAACCAAGGTGCTGGCAGGAAGGAGCTCCCCTCAGAGGCTTGGGGAGCACCTGCTCCAGGCCTTGCTGGCAGTCTCGGGGGCCCTGGCTTGCAGACAAGTCACTCCAGTCCACGCTCTGCCCTCTCTGCCCCTTTCCGTCACTTTCTCTTCTCCCCCTTCACATAAGGACACCAGTCATGGGGGACAGTGGCCCAGCCCAACGACTGCACCCCACTTGATCACACAGCAAGCCACAGTCACAGGCACTGGAGGCGAGAACTGGGCGACACAATGCAACCTGTGACGCCATCACAAATCCAGCTCCTGGCCTTCCAGAGTGCAACACTCTGCAACCACCCAGGGTGGGCAGCCAGTGACGGACGACCATGGCTTAGAATGCAAAGTTACACCCAAGTCCCATTTCCAGGAGGCGTCTGGACAATCCAATCCCTCCATCCTCCCCTCTTTCCAGATGAAAATATCATGCGAGGCTCTCCGAAGGCAAGCCAACCTCACCAGCTCTGAGAGCTACTACTGTACTCGCTGTCGGGGGAGACGCCAGCACTTTTGCTATTTGACTGACAGCAGCACCAACAAGGGTCAAGGCAAGGCCAAGGGCAAAGGCAAGCATGACTTAACAGACATGCAGGCTCCAAAGGCACGAAGACTCACATTCATGCAAAACACTCTCTCCCAGCCTCCACACAGAGAGAGCATCATCTCACTCCCACCTCTAGCCCAGCCGCTTGTCCCGACTGGCAGCCCCAGACAGCCCTGAGCAGACAAGAAGCAAGCCCCGCCCAGGGCCACCTCATCAGCAGACTCATCTAACAACGGTCATTAGCATGGGGTCTGGGAGGGATAGTTCATTTCACCTGATGGCTTAGCTCTAATTAGCCAAATGCCCAAAATGACTCGAAGCAATTCTGACCACTGTGAACAGACTGGCAGTCTGAGCTCACAGCAGAACAGTGCTTGGATAATGCACCTCGGCGGTGACAGCTGCTGTCACCAGCTGGAATCGTCTGACCCTGTCGAGGTCACAACAGAAGCCAAGACCGCTGAGGATCCAACAATGGGGTCGGTTTTATGTTTCTTTACTCAAAGACCCAACCACTGCAAGCTGTATGTTCAAATAAAAGAATGAGCACACAGAAGTCACTCCCCGTGCCTGCACGGCCGGAGTCAAGCCCTCACAGATTGTGAGAGCCATCTGTCAATTTTCTTTGGTATTTACTTACAACTTTCTTCACCCTGTTAATTACTGAACTACATCGATCTCCAAAACCAGGAAAGTAGGATGTGATCAGTTACAATCTGCTCAACTCCTACCCACTCCTCAAAACCTGCTTCAGCTCTGACCTCAGAATCAGCCCTGCAGGCCTTCTGGTTTGGCTGAAAAGCCCAGGAGAGCATTTCAGCCATGGAAAGCCAAGACAAAAAATGACCCACATGAAGGATCTCTGGGAGAGATCCCAGTGGAAAGAAGGGGCCATCAAAGATGGAGGTACTTTTCTCTGAAGGGAGGAGAGAACTTCCACTATTATGGCCTGTCTACTTACTGACGGAGCCTGTGGACTCAAGAGGCTTCCATAGCCTTGGCAGCTCTTGACAAGAGCCTCACGTGATCACTGATGTCATAAATAAGAGTGTCAATTGTTAAATCAACAACAGGAGTCACTGGGTACTTGCTTTCCATGTAGGAGCTCTGTCCTTAATGAGTTGTACTATGAGAATTAATGGTAAAACTGGGCTTCAAACAGTACTTTATACTTTGTGTGTCTGTGTGGGTGCAAACTGTTCAATTCTTTACTTATTATAGAGCTGATCTTCTGTATACAAAAATAATTAAAAATGAATCTTAATGAAGAATGGGATGGGAGAGGGAGTAGAAGGTGGGATGGGAGTGGGGGTAGGAGGGTGGGAATGGAGGGAAGAACCACTATATTCCTACAGCTGTACCTATGAGATTTATATTTATTAAATAAAAGCTTTCTTTAAAAGAGAAAAAAAAACCTGCTGCAGACTTACCTTTCTTCTGGGAAACCTGGCCCTAGTCACCAGGCTAGTCCTCCTGTCAAAGTCACATCACTCTCCCTGTTGCATTCTCCTGAGGGCAAGGGACTCTGTTCCCTGACCTTCCTCAGGCATCGCCAGCATGCCAGGCACACAGTGGGCTCTGCTGCAGACTGCCCGAAAGAATGAGCCTGGGCAAAGCCCTGCACAGGGAGACACAGGGGCGCAACGCAAGACACAGAACACTCGCCCCCGTGAAGGCTGAGAGCACAAGTACATGGAAAAAGGCCAAATCCACAAACCAGCCCCAGCAATTCAGAGTCCGGAGTAAGGTGTAAGCGGGGTTAGAAGCGGGACACTGTGGCAAGAGCTCCAGGCCAGTGAAGGGGGGCAGGGGAGTCAGAGGCACACAAACACTGAAGGCAGAAGAGCCAGACCTGAGTTGTTGCAGTTGCTGAGTTAGTAGCACCTCCCCTTCCCACCCAAGTTCTCAACCACATAAAACAGACAAAGAAGTAAGTAACTGGAGCTCACAGTACAGCTCTACCACTGCGCGCTTACTCCTGGAGAACAGCCTCCACACCTGCTGACTTCCGAATATCCAGTCCAAGCCTGGGCAGCTGGTGATGGTCTCAGGCAGCCCCAGAGGGCCCAACAGACAGCGAGATCCTGGGTCACACCCATCTGACAGTAGAAATGGAACCGTCTGGCAGCACTTGTGGACAAGGGTGTAGAGTGGCCAGAATGCCCCTGTCTCTGGTTTTGAGGCATAAACCTGCACAACCACTCTGGAAGGGAGTCTGGCCATCCAGCAAAGCTGGCGATGCAGGGACATGAGACCCAGCAACTCCAGCTAGACACGGGACCTGGAGAAGTCACACACACGTCAGGGTTCAGGTGCAGAACTATACACAGCTGCCTTGTTCATCAGCGCAAACACAGCCAAGGGCTCAAGTGCCCGTCCACAGTGATGTGGATACACGGTGGGGCATTCCTGTCGCAGAATCTAATACAGCTGTAGAAGCTGGTGGAGCCCCACCACACACAACTCCAGTGAGCTGCCCAAACACAATATTCAGAGAACGAGCAGAGACACTAAAGAACACCCAGAGGGACCAGCGTGTGGCACAGCAGGTTAGCTGCTGCCTGCAACGCAAGCACCCCACATGGGCACTGGCTTGAGTTCCAGCTGCTCCACTTCTGAACCAGCTCCCTGCTAACGCACCTGGGAAATCGGCAGAACATGGTCCAAGTGTATGGGCCCCTGCACCCATGTGGAAGACCTTGATGAAGCTCCTGGCTCCTGGCTTCAGCCTGGCCCCCAGTCCCAGCAGCCATCTGGGGAATGAACCAACAAATGGAAGATATTCATTCATTTTCTCTCTTTCTCTCTGCCTTTCAAATACATAAAATAAATTTAAAAAGAAGAGGAGGAAGACCCAGAGTACAAGGTTGCTTATGCACAGCTCCTGAAGATACAAAGTAGAATGACGTATTATTTAGGGTGCAAACACAGGACGACACCAGGAGACTGGTTCTGTCTCAGGGAACAGGAGATGAGATGCAGGGAAGGCACAGAAGGCGTTGAAAAGCAGAGCAGACACAGATGTATCACCTGAACCGGAACACACGCTCGAGGGCAGGGTGCTAGTACAGAGGCCACCAGGACAGCGGGGGAAATGGAGGCAGCGCCTCACAGGTACCTCACCCATTCACCCTCCAGGAACAAAATGAGGGTGAATTTAAAAAAAAAAAAGAATTGGTTTCTATTTACTTGAAAGGCGGAGTTACAGAAAGAGGATGAGAGCGCTTCCATCTGCTGGTTCACTTCCTGAATGGCCGCATCGCAGGGGCTGGGTCAGGCCAAAGCCAGAAGCCAGAAGCTACTTCCGGGCCTCCCACGTGGGTACAGAGGCCTAAGCATTTGGGCCATCTTCTGCTGCTTTCCCAGGCACACCAGTGGGGTGCTGAATCAAAAGTGGAGCAGCCAGGATTTGAACCGGTGCCCATATGGGAGCCGGCATTGTTGATGGTGGCTTCACCCGCTACGCCACAGCGCCAGCCCCAGTGAATTCTTCTTAAGCTAAGGGGTAGC
Organism: Oryctolagus cuniculus; assembly: GCF_051225735.1. Lineage (NCBI taxonomy): Eukaryota > Metazoa > Chordata > Mammalia > Lagomorpha > Leporidae > Oryctolagus > Oryctolagus cuniculus. Next base: position 8,968,373 of record NC_142887.1, read on the forward strand.
TGTCTGAGTGTTCACTGTGTGGCTGTATTCCCTCCATGTAACTGATGGTTTTGTATCTGCTCAAGTCAGCAAAAACAGACAACTAAGAGCACGAAAGAGCCTCCTGGACAGCTGGGCAAACCTTCCGTGGCAGAGTCTCTCCCAGGCAGCGGCAGCCCTGCTGGCCCTCGGCATCTGGCTGCATTTGAGTGCAGAGTGGACACTCTGGAAGCGGAAGGGCCAGCATCTGGGACAAGCCGGGTAATGACCCGCCAGGCGAGGCCACGATGCTAAATTAATCCTTAATGTGTCAGAGGGCTTTTTTCCTTCATTGGGTCATTTAATAACGTTGCAACTCCCTCCTTTCCTCCGCCTCCAGCTCCACATCGCCATGGAGACGATTGTGAATCAGCCATCATAAATAAAAATAATCCAACGGCACACGCCCGTGCCACATGCCGCTCGGGTGCAGTGCCAACCCAATATGATGTTTTTTCATTGCAGGAGCTCATGGGAGCTCAAGCCGCACAGGGGTCCCCTGAGCACGGATATCATTCAGCACCCGATGAGGGACAGGTCCAGGCCCGCTGGGTCACCATCAGTCACCGAAGAGGAGGGGGTTAGCTGCACTGGGGACATCCTGCCCAGCAGGGGCCAGCACACCCTGTTCAGCAATGTTCGCTGCAGAAACAGCTCCTGTGTCCCCCTGCAGCTCCCCCAGAAGCAGCCCAAGAGTTTCCTGCCAATGCACAGTGTCTTCTGCTCTGCATCCAAAGCCCTCCCCAAACCGCCTTCCGCAGCCTCGGCCCAGGCACCCCTGAATGTGGAAACCATTTACAAATGGGTGTTCGGGAACCTCAAGTCCCGGGAGGAGAAAGTCAGTCCCTTCCTAATTCTCCTGCAATCCTGCTCCTTTGAGCAGAGCCTCAGTTTCTGCTAACATTTGGTTAATGGCCCTTGTTAACCAAATGACAGCAGGTCTCTGTCTGAACGCCTTTGGCAAGCGACAGTGTCTCACTGGCAGTGCAGAGCATTGTTTTGTTTTCATTGTCTTCACTGTGAAGGTTGCTGGCTATTTATGGCAAGTGATACTGGCTTTCTATTTATGGCAGTAATAGAGTCTGCTTTGAAAATAAACACATTTAAGGAAAAACAAGGAGTCAGTTTTAAAAGACATAACACAGTTTCAAGCGTCATGGGGGGTGGCACCTGGTGCCATGGCTAACACACAGCTCAGGACACCGCATCCCGGATAGGAGTGCCTGCGTCCAGATCCCAGCCCCACTTCTGAGTCCAGCTCCCTGTTAACATGTACCTAGGAAGGCAGTGGTGATGGCTCAGATATTTGGGTCCCACCACTCACGTGGGTGACCTGGTCGGAGCTCCAGGCTGGCTTTTCCAGCCTGGCCCAGGCCTGGCTGCTGTGGGCATTTGGAGAGTGAACCAGCAAATGGAAAGTATCTCACTCCAGAGTCTCTGTGTCTCTGCCTTTCAAATGCATTTCCTTTAAAACCACTGAGGAGTGTTCAGATGTCACCCCAAAAATCTTGAAGGTAATTTTAAAAAATCGAATCTGGGAAATATGGCCTCTTCATTGTAGCCTCTTTCCCTTTCTACTTCTCCCATGGTAGCTGTGGCCAGAGGTCTGCAGTTGAAACTGCTGACAAAGCAGTCGTCTCTCAGTATCCACAGGGAATGGGTTCCAGACCCCCTCCAGTACCAAAATCTACAGGCGCTCAAGTGCCTGGTATAAAACGTCGGAGAATTTCCTAGGACCCACGCACATCCCCACAGGCTCTGAGTCATCCTTAGGTCTCTCACAAAACCTGACACAATGTGAGTGAGAGGCTGGTAGGCTGCAGTGTCAGGGATCCATGACAAGAAACAGAAATCCCTTCCGTGTTCAAGGCAGAGGCAGGTTTTTTCTGAACATTCTTGTCCGTGGCTGGTGGAGTCTGCAGAGCCAGAGGGAAATGCAGAAGGCTGCAGAGAGCAGAGAGCGAGGACTCCAGTTGAGCTCACCCTCCAGACAAGACTCTTCCCACTATGCTTCGGTCAATTTTGTAAACTTTTTTCACTCAAACCTGATGAATTACAAATGGTTGCAAACTCCAGGGGTCAGGGATGCAAACTCTGAACACAAAACCTTCCACCTCCCAACAGCCACGGCAGACATCGCCAATCAATCACAGGATTCCTCCCTGGAATGCCAGTATCAATCATCATACTGGGCTGTCAGCATGAAGTCCTTTGGCCATCCCCGGAAAAGAGATTTCACTCACCTTAAATGCACAGGGGAGAACAGTCTGGACCATCCAATCAGGCTTCAAACGCCAGGCTCAGTGCCCAAATAGGAAAGCCAGGTGGAAAATAAGCAAGGACTGCAGACCTCTAACCCCAGAGACTGTCACCACTGGCCATGACAGAGTTCAGCTGTCAAGCATAAGGACTCAAGACTCCTGGCGCCATCCGCAAGCAAACTTAGTCTTGAATAAGTACAAGAGAAGCATTTGTTCTGCTGAGCCGTCTACAGTCTTGTGCAAGAGCTCTGAGACCGTACTCTCTGACCACGTTGGAGCTACCATGGCGACAGAACTACTGCAAACTTGGGGGCATGGGGCAGTAACCGCTTCCTTATGTTCATGGGGGTCAGGAATTGGCATGGGATCTGGGATAGCAGGGGCTGGAGAGTCCTAACAGCTTCTTCATGTGAGGGTGGGTGGCTGGAGGGCTGGGCTCTCTGGGACTCTCAGCTGGGACAGCACACATGGCCCCTTCATCATGGTGGCCTCCAGGGAGTTCCTCCAGGCCAAAGCCAGTGCCTTTGTGACCTAGCCTCAGAAGTCACACAGAGGCCTGGGCACTTGGCACAGCAGTTAAGTCACCCCAAATCAGAGTGCCTGGTTCAAGACCTGGCTCCTGTTTGATCCAGCTTCCTGTTAGAGACCCAGATGGAGTTCCAGGCTCCTGGTTTTGGCCTGGCGCAGCCCTGGCTTTTGCAGGCATTGGTGGGAGTGAACCAATAGACAGGAGGTTCATTCTCATTCTCTATCTCTATCTCTCCCCCCAAAACAAAATGAAATAAATAAATAAGAATTTTTAAAAGAAGTAGTTATGTGGCATCACTTCCAGTGTTCTCTGCTGGCCAAGGCTGTCCTGACTCAAGACACAGACCCACTTCCCCATGGAAAAGGTGTCGAAGAAATTAGGACCAGGGTTTAAAACTAACACAAACGCAGCTGTTAGAATTGGGTATTCTAGGCCGGCACCATGGCTCACTAGGCTAATCCTCCGCCTTGCGGCGCCAGCACACCAGGTTCTAGTCCCTGTCGGGGCGTCAGATTCTGTCCCGGTTGTCCCTCTTCCAGGCCAGCTCTCTGCTGTGGCCAGGGAGTGCAGTGGAGGATGGCCCAAGTGCTTGGGCCCTGCACCCCATGGGAGACCAGGAGAAGCACCTGGCTTCTGGCTTCGGATCAGCGCGATGCGCCGGCCGCAGCTCGCCAGCCGCAGCGGCCATTGAAGGGTGAACCAACGGCAAAAACAAGACCTTTCTCTCTGTCTCTCTCACTGTCCACTCTGCCTGTCAAAAAATAAAAAAATTTTAAAAAAAAGAATTGGGTATTCTATATGGGGCCGGCATTGTGACATAGTGCCACCTGTAGCACTGACATCCTATATGGGTACTGGTTCAAGTCCTGGATACTCCACTTACAATCCAGCTCCCTGTTGATGTGCCTAGGAGAGCAGCAGAGGACGGCCCAACTGTTTGGGCCCCTGCACCCACGTGGGAGACCCAAAGGAAGCTCCAGGCTCCTGGCTTCAGCCTGGCCCTGCCCAGGCCATTACAGCCATTTAGGGAGGGAACCACATAGAAGATATTCTCTCTCTCTGTGTCTCTCTCTGTCTCTGTCTTTTTCTCTCTCTCTCTGTAAATCTGCCTCTCAAATAATAAAATAAAATCTAAAAAAAAATGAATTGGCATTATACCCTAAGAAAATAAACCAATGTAATTTATACAAGAGTGTCCTCAGCAGAAATACACGTGGCGGTGAACATCTACAAAGAACTCAGAAATCAAGCGTAACATCGATGTGTACACACTATGAACACACGGAAATATCCTAGCAAAATGTCAAGTGAGCACAGCTGTTTCTGAAGCCCATGCTGTCTTCTTAAAATGTTTTCTGTGAGCCGCTACACGTCCTTTTAGGAAACAGGTGACATTAAAGCTCTCTACTAAAGAGCGGAGCTGCCTGATTCGCAAACCAATCAGAACTACCTAACAACCCACCCAGTCACAGAAGTCGAGGAGGTAATTGGAGACCATCAACTTGACTTTTTAAAATTATAATAATCACTATTGCTAAGGTGCAAAGCAACAAAAAACTTCACGTATTATTGGTGGGAATGTCAACAGATGATCTTTTTCTAAAGTTAAGTTGGCAACATGAATCAAAACACTGAAAAACATTCATATTCTTAACCCAGGAATTATACTAAGAATTCATAAAAAATAGAGGTACAAGAAAGTCCACTGCAATAAACTCACAGTACTGAGACATCAGCAACAACCTGATCTGCTAGAAAGCAGGGGTGGTTGGGGCCGGTGCCGTGGCGCAGTATTTTCCTCCGCCTGAAGCGCCAGCATCCCGTATGGGCACTGGTTCTAGTCCTGGTTGCTCCTCTTCCAATCTAGCTCTCTGCTATGGCCTGGGATAAGAGGAGAAGATGGCCCAAATCCCTGGGCCCCTGCACCTGCATGAAAGACCTGGAAGAAGCTCCTGGCTTCGGATCGGCACAGCTCTGGCCGTTACAGCCATTTGGGGAGTGAACCAAAGGAAGGAAGACCTTTCTCTCTGTCTCTCCCTCTCACTGTCTGTAACTCTACCTCTCAAATAAATAAATAAAATCTTCTAAAAAATTTTAAAAAAAGAGAGTAGGTGTGGTTAAATAAAGAATGTGCAAAGTGGGTAATCAGCCCCGCACTTAAGATGCCAGTTAGGACCCAGTGTCCCCCAGCACAGTGCCGGGGGCCAATTCCTGGCTTCAGCTCCTGATTCCAGCTTCTTGCTAATCTTGGGAGGCAGCAGGCGAAGGCCTGGGCTCTCTGACACACATGTGGGAAACCTGGATTGAGTTCCTGGCTCCCAGCCTTGGCCCAGCCTCAGCTGTCACATTGGGGGAGTGAACCAGTAGATGAGGTCAATCCCAGTCTCTCTCTCTCATAAAATTTTTTAAAGACTTTATTTATTTGAGAGGCAGAGCTACGGAGAGAGGGAGAAATGGAAAGAAAGGTCTTCCATTCGTTGGTCACTCCCCAAATGGCCGCAACAGAAGCTTAGCCTACTACATCATAGTGCCAACCCCTCATGCATTTTTAAAATAAACAAATGAAATAGAGTATGCTCTTGTAGTGAAATACAATTCAGCCTTCAGAAATCATTCTGGAAGGACATTTAAAGACAGGAATATGCACAAAATCTCAGGTAAGATGAAAAAAAGAAGAGCAAGACAAAGCTTCCAGTTCAGATCACCTCAGCGCTGTGTGTGTGCATGTCTGCAAGTATGTTACTATATCAGCACAAAACGAAGAGTGGCTCTTCCTGGCTGGTTTTTGTTTTTATTCTCTATATTTTTCTGTACGCTCTAAATTTTCAGTGTCTCTCTGAAAATCAGAGTTGGGGGCAAGAAGGCTTTCGGAGTACGGATTCTCAGGAGGACGACTTGTTTGCCGAGTTTCCCCTACCTTCTGGGGAAAGAACTGAGGGTGGTGGATGGTTTTAGCTGCAAGTGGCAGCAGCGAGAACTGAAAGGGCCACCAGTGCCATGGCGCACTGACATCTGCGGTCCAGCCAGGGGCAGCACTCCACTTCGGGCGGGGCTAACCTCTCCAGGGCAGGGAAGCCTTGCTTACGCCATTGGAGATTTATGACGTCACCCCAGGCCACACAAAATTATCAACTCAAAAACTCAGCTGTGGTGAATTACTGAGCTTAAGTCCTGGCTGTGGACCCAGTGATCTGGCGGGTTGGTCCCGTCCCCGCTTAGACGATGATTCCTGCACTGGGCTCACTCCTGGTGCTGGTTCCCCGTGTGGAGCCCACAGGGGCGACAGGGAAGACTACAGTGAAGCCAGTTGTTTAGGACTGCCAGCCACAAGGCCTGAGCTCTGCACTGCACTCCAGCTGTGAGGGCAGCCCCCCAGAACCAGAGAGATGGGCCATCCATCCATCCCTCCATGCACCTTCTGTGTGTCAGCCCCGGAAATCCAGCAATGAGCCAGGTGGGCACTCCTCTGTCCCTTCACACACACAGCACCAGTCGGGATGAGTGGAAAGACCACCAGACAAGTGATGAGGGTGAAGTGTGTGCCCTCAGGGCACCTGTGCTGGGAGGGCTCACGGAGGCCAGTGGCATGATGAGACTGAGAGGCAGCCCCACATAGCCAGGCCACGCTGAGGGAAGCGCCATCCAGGCCAGAGCAAGCAGGACACACAGAACGCTCGGGAGGACGGAGACCCGGCACGGGGCAGGGCTGCAGGTGCAGGGACCAGGCCTCAGGGTCGGCGATGGTGTGAGGAGGAAGCAGCGGTGTCTGCACTAGATTTCACTTTGACCGTACATCTTCAAGGGTGCACAGCGTGACGGCTGCGATTCTGTCGGCCTTGTCAAAGTCTGCCTGAGCAGGCTCTGTCGTGGCTAGTCCTGGAACGACTCTGCCGCCTCCTTCTCCTCCCCCGCATGGGCACTTGGAAGACAGGCCTCCCTGCTTGCTGGAACTGTGGCCGCAGAGAGAGGAAATCAGTCTGCAGCAGGCTCCTGGAGGCCATCCTGGGAGCCTGTGCTGCCGGCCAGACCTGTCACTCAGAGGGATTGTGATTCTCAGCTGAGGCCCGGATCACTGACAGTGACAAATACCTACTATTTGGACAAAGAAAGATTACAGCATGCCAGATCCTGCCATTTGCTCTTCAACACCCTTCCAATAACAAGAGAGTTCCCTGTGGGGCTCATGGCCTCGGTGAATAGAAACTACATTTCCCAGGTTCCCTTGCAGCTAAGCATGATGCCCATCTCTGCTCTGGCCGTTGTCGCAGCACCGTGAGGCCCACGAGGCACTGAGAGCACCCACGCTCCATCCTTGGCTCCGAGCCCATGCAGCCTCTATAGGAGCCCACTCCACCATCCTGCCCAGACAGGAAACCACAGGGCAAGTGGACTAACACCCGGGGTGACCCCTGACTGCGGAGCACAGCAGCCTGCGAGCATGCGCCCCTCCTCGGTGCTGGGTGAAGGACCCCAGGCATACCACACTTGCCCCCGGAAGCCACTGCCCCAGGACCGCACGCCAGCCACCCACCGCTGTAACCAGCTCAGCCTTCCAGCCTCAGGCGGCTCTTTCCCTCCTCCGTGCTTCCTCTTCCCGGCTGCCTGCTCCACTCTTCTCACTCCACTCCCCAAGTACGTGGCCTGCACCAGGCCCTCCATCAGGCTCCATCTAGGGAGGGACCAAGGACACACAGCAAGCGCTGGAAAACAGGGCGTTGGGGAGCTGCCTGCCACTTAGGAGAGAGCTCCTCGTGAGCAGAAGCCCGTGCCTCCTGCCCCTGGCTCTCCCCCTCACTGCTGCCTGGAACGTGGGAGGGACAGCTGGGGCTTGAGCTTAGACCATGAAGACAGACCCAGCGCTTAGGAATGGAAACCTCCGGGGTTCTGCCAAGTGGAGAGGCTGTGCCAGCTCTGGAGCTGACTTCCTGTCATCTGAGAGACGAACGCTCTTCTGCATGTTGCTCTACCCACCGTCACGGAGGATCTCACGCACCTGCAGCCTAAGCCACTTCACACCAAAGATGACAAAGAAACTCATCAAGTCCATATCGCAGCCAACACGCACAACGCAAGAAACCTGTCGTGCTCAGTGTGGCTTCCCACTGCACGAGGGCAATGTAAGGCGACAGACAATCCCTTGACGCCTGGACTTCTCGTCTGGTTTAAACAAGGGGAGGCTCTAATTTGTCTTGGGTAGACAGAGTCCATCCTGCCCTGGGCTCCCCTGACAAGCACGGGGGCCTGCAGGTCCTCGGACACAGGTGAGGAGCTAATTACCAAGCTCCAGGCCCCATGTGGTTCCCAACCTCGCTCTAATCTTCAAGAAAAACGTCATTTGAATGGCTTCTTTGCCGGGGAACCCGCAAGACTGCTTCCCTCACTCTACCAAGGCCCTGCATCTGTCACCCTGCTTCAGAAGTCATTCTTTCCCCAGGTGCCCCTGGCGGAAGGTGGAGTGGCGAGGAGACCCTCCAGGTTCCCGGGGTTCCAGCAACACAGGGAACAGCACCTGGCTCCGAGTCAAGCACCAAGGTTGCAGACACACAGGTGACGAAGCAGACCCAGGGAAGCTGGCCAGGTCTGCTCAGGAATTGCAAAGCCACCATCAACATCATGCTAGGTGCATCTGGGCACCCAGGATCCTGCAGAAGAGGGTCTGGCCTGAGGGCTGTCATTAAGGCAGAGGGAAACAGCAGCTCCAGCAAAGAGGCCCACTGATGAGCTCAGCCGGCAAAACACATTCCAACTTGCTGATGGACAAGGCAGGGGTTCTTCTAGAAACCTCAAAGAGCAAAACCCCCAGCCAGGGCAGAGTGCGGGGAAACGAAACACACACAGCACGTGGAGGTGCCGGACAGAAGGCCGATCCTCGCTCCCGACTACTGTGTGACGCCTGGGAACCCTCGCCCTCTCGGAACCCCAAGTCTGTCTCGTCTTTATCTTTATCCATGTTTTGAATCGGCAAAACATTAACACATCCCAAACTCCAAAAGAAGCAAGATTCTGGACTAAAACCTTTCAGCCACTCGGCTCCTTCTAGGCAATCAATATTGCTAGTTTCTTAGGAGCTTTCTACACACACAGACGTTCTCATGTGCACACACAAGCTATGAGGGTACTTCCAAAAGCCCATGGAAAATTGGAAAATTGAATTAAATTTATTTTGGTGCAAAAAAGTCTAAATCTATGCATAGTTTTTCCATAATGTGCATTTCCATGGCATATGTTCCTGTACCTCACTCCATTTCCCACTTAGCAATATCTTACAGGATGGTCGCACACAATGCACGTGTCCTCATTCTTTTATGACTATCACTGCACCGTATGAAGGCATCAGAATGCACTTAATCAGCCCCGTCTTTCTGGACGCGTCAGGCTGCTTCTAGCCTTCTGCTACTGCAGGGTTGCAATGAATACCCCACACTCAGGGTAAGTGGCACGGGCACCATCTCTGAACAATAAATTCTCAGCAGAGACATCAACAGGTCAAAGAATACGCACATCGCTAATTCTCACAGATAATGCCAAGTGCCCTCCAGAGAAGGGGCCCACACCGCCAAGACTGAGAGGAAAGAGTTGAGTCCCAAGTTCCCTGTTGATGAAGCTGATTGGCCCCTGAGCTCTGCCCACTGCACGTGGCATAGTCATCTCCAGGGCAGAGATGACGAGCTGGAGAACCAAGGCCAGATGTGATGTGCACGCCTATTCCAATTAGTCCACACAGCACTGCTCAAACAAAGCCATGACCAAAAACTCAAAAAACTTCTCGGCCGGCGCCGCGGCTCACTAGGCTAATCCTCCGCCTAGCGGCACCGGCACACCGGGTTCTAGTCCCGGTCGGGGCGCCGGATTCTGTCCCGGTTGCCCCTCTTCCAGGCCAGCTCTCTGCTGTGGCCAGGGAGTGCAGTGGAGGATGGCCCAGGTGCTTGGGTCCTGCACCCCATGGGAGACCAGGAAAAGCACCTGGCTCCTGGCTCCTGCCATCGGATCAGCGCGGTGCGCCGGCCGCAGCGCGCCGGCCGTGGCGGCCATTGGAGGGTGAACCAACGGCAAAGGAAGACCTTTCTCTCTGTCTCTCTCTCTCACTGTCCACTCTGCCTGTAAAAAAAAAAAAAAAAAAAAAAAAAAAAAAAAAAAACTTCTCAAAAAAGATCCAGATTGCTGGCTGTTTTTGAAAAATCAAGAAATCTGTTCACTCTGAGCCCATGTTTCCTGCGGGGCACGAAGCAGTATCACTGCTTAGAGCCTCCTGCCACACTCAAGGTCCCCAGAGCCAGTCCCCACCCCACCCCCAAATCTCCTCCACGCACAAGTACAAGTCACAGTCATGCTCAGGTGACCCCACCTGCAGGGTCCCCACGCCCTGAGCCCGCCAGGAGGAGGCACAGAGAAGAGCAGGGACCCCAGCCTCCTTCCTGCCCTTCTTTCCTTGGGCAACACCACCCTGCACGCCAGAGCATTGCACGGGGCTGCAGACGACCGCAGCCAATGGGCCCTGTGCGACTGCCCTCCAGGCCCAGGGACAGCAGCCCAAGGGAGGTATGCAAGTCCTGGGCACACCCTTTGTCCTGGTCCATTTTCCATTGCTATAATGAAATACCTGCAGCCGGGGGCTGTATCAAGAACAGGTGTTTAACCGGCTCACAGATTCGTAGGCTGGGACATATCTGGCCTCTGGCTGTGTCGCATCATGGTGTGTGGCCTCATGGTGGGCGAGCTTCCAAGAGGGAGACCCCCTGGTGAGAGGGGAAGCCAGAAAGCAAGAGGCCAGGGGAAGCCAGGCTTGCTCTTCTGTGACGGCCCTCCTATGAGAGCTTGCCAGCGTCCTACAAGAGTGATGTCACACACACACACACACACCGAGGATAGCGTTCACAGGGACCCGAGGACATCCTGCCAAGCCCCACCTCTCAATGGCTACACCCCTTCTCTGCCACCACACCAGGAGACAATGGGAGACAAACCACATCCAGGCCATGGCACCCTTTGGAGGAAAATGCCCCCTCCTTTCCCTTCCAGCCAGGAATGCACCCACGGGGATGAGACAGCAACCTGGGGTGAGAGCAGCAAGGGAAAGCCCTGGGGTCCTGGGACGACCATGAGGATCAGAGAACGGACCACACAGGGACGACCTGACACAAGGCAACGGCGTCTGTCTTGTGGGAGTCACTGCACTTTGGAGTCTCCGTGTACCGCAGCTCGCCCTGCTCCCAAAGGTGGGAAGAAAGCACATTTCCTTGTGAACATGCAGAACACTCCAGGGCCTTCTGCCTCCCCAGCCTGGCCTGCTGCCCCTGTGTGTGTGCTGAGGTCACCCGAGTGCCCTGCGTATCTCTGCAGGTCCCACCGCACAGCCCACTCCAGAGGGCCGGGCGACACCCTCACTTCCAAGTGCAAACCCTCCGAGAAGGCAGGGCTGTCCGGTAACTCAGGCTGATGTCATGGTTGCATTCCTAGGGTCTGGATAGGGAGCCCTTGTTCACTCCAATGCTAAAATCCCAAATATCAAACACTTTAAAAGCAGAAAACTTGGGCACATTGTTTACAACCCTAGGACAGAGAAGGCCCAATCCCAACCCAAGCCTTACCTTCAACCTCAGCCATACCAAAATGGAAAAATCTCCCCAGAACCAGATGCCCTTAGCATTGGGGATCTGTGCCCGGGCCTGGCCGCAGCACCTGAACTGTGATTTTGAGTCTATGACCTCCTGTGCATGTCTCACTCTGGGTGAAGTGGAGGGTGCAGACGTGTTGTGTGAGGAAACGAGACCTCAAACCGGGGAGACCAGGGTCCCCAAAGATGCCAAACCACCTCCCCCAAAACCACAGGCAACACACAAGAGAAACCTCAGCTGTTTAGTGGGGAGAGAAGGAACGCGCCGTTCTGAGTGGAAAACTGCTGGGTAAAAGCTTTCCCTGCTGGGAGCTATTCAGCTCATTCATTAGGATGAAACCGATTCCAATCTGCTCCACTCTGAAGAGGCCCAGGAGGCCAGGACAGTGCATCTGGGAGCGCCAGGCTCGGCAGGTGCCCCCTCCACGGATGCCATGCCGCGACAGCCCCTCCCCACATCCTAGCCAGGTCCAGAGGTCAGAGAGTCAAATGCCTGTAGGGAGCAGACAGCGACAGTAAGTGCACAGAGGCGGCCAACACACCCCACTTGAATACTAAACACAAGGCACCGAGCTGTGCTTGTGCAAAGCTGTTCTTCCCCATTGTTCTCGAAACACAGCCCTCCGGAAACACCTCTCACTCTTGGCAGCGGCTGGGGAACAAACACTTGTCGAGCGTTAAGAGAAGCCAGAGTGCAAGGATGAGCATAACTGGCAGCCTCGGCACAGGGCGGATGGGAGGGGTGGAGGCGACTGTGGCACAGTGTGAGCCCTGCCTCGCTGGAAGGGGGCACGGCCTGGTCAGCCCCGCTCTGCACGCCTGCTTGCAAGTGGGAACACCAGCAGCACACCCCCCCCCCACTTCCTCTGCTCCAGACAGAGCACGGCCCGAGAGCGACGGCTCCTGCGCCCACTTCCCCTGCTCCAGACAGAGCACGGCCCGAGGGCGACGGCTCCTGCGCCCACTTCCCCTGCTCCAGACAGACCACGGCCCGAGGGCGACGGCTCCTGCGCCCACTTCCCCTGCTCCAGACAGACCACGGCCCGAGAGCGATGGCTCCTGCGCCCACTTCCCCTGCTCCAGACAGACCACAGCTCGAGAGCAATGGCTGCTGCGTGCACGCTGGCCTCTTTCCTGAACCAGATGCTCCTTACGCGACACAGAAGCTGTCTGTCGGCCAGATTCAGCCCAGAGGGAAACTCTGGGCCGCAGATCGCAGGAGCAAGTGCTGGCAGCCAAGAGCAACCAGAGCCCCCTTTCCTGGCTCTCTTCCAGCCTGAGAAGGCTCCCCAATACTCCAGATATCTGAAATCACTACACGCTCACGGAATGTTCTTCTTCCCATAACAACCCATTGGCTGGAGCCAGCACTGTGGCGCAGCAGGTTAACACCCTGGCCTGAAGCACCAGCATCCCATATGGGCACCAGTTACACAGCTGCTCCACTTCTGATCCAGCTCTCTGCTGTGGCCTGGGAAAGCAGTGGAAGATGGCCCAGGTCCTTGGGCGCCTGCACCCGTGTGGGAGACCCAGAAGAAGCTCCTGGCTCCTGGCTCCTGGCTTCAGATGGGCGCTGCTCCAGCCATTGTGGCCAATTGTGGAGTGAACTAGTTGATGGAAGACCTCTCCCCCCCCCCTTTCCTCTCTCTGTGTAACTCTGACTTTCAAGAAGTGATTCTTAACACAGGCATTTATCTTAGTATGGGTGATAAAGAAATTTAACTGGCACAATAAACAAAGAGGAACAAGACAGACTCACACCTCAGGACATGGTTAAACTTGGAAACGAACTTCAAAACAAACAAGCCAGTCTGAGACCATCTAAGACAAACAAGCAATAAACAAGAGTAAGTCAGGGCAGAGTGGTGCACAGTCCGGGACACACTGGGACTGAGCCGAGCCGTGCTGCTGCACCACAGAAACCGACTCGCAGGGACCCCTAGGCCAGCATGGGTGAGGCTCTCCCTGTCGACGCTCTGGCCTGGTGTGCCCAACTTCCTCAGTGGGGACAGCAATGCCTCCCCTAAGCCAGAGGCATCCATGGACTCACCCAACGCAAAACATAATTCCTGTACTTGTCAGAAATCCTATTCTGGGCCAGCGCCGCGGCTCACTTGGTTAATCCTCCGCCTGCAGCACCAGCAGCCCAGGTTCTAGTCCCGGTTGGGGCGCCGGGTACTAGTCCTGGTTGCTCCTCTTCCAGTCCAGCTCTCTGCTGTGGCTCAGGAGGGCAGCGGAGGATGGCCTGAGTGCTTGGGTCCCTGCAGCTGCACGGGAGACCAGGAGGAAGCACCTGGCTCCTGGCTTCGGATTGGTATAGCACACTGGCCGTAGCAGCCATTAGGGGAGTGAACCAAAGGAAGGAAGACCTTTCTGTCTCTCTCTCACTGTCTATAACTCTCTGTGTGTGTGTCTCTCTCTCTCACTGTTGAACTCTGCCTGTCAAAAATTTTTTAAAAATAAAAAAGAAATCCCATTCTGAGTGAAAGGGCCCCTCTGGGGAAACAGAGGTCATCAACAGATGACCAGAAGATTCCGCCGAGTTTGGTGCAAGGCACAAGGCTGCGCTGGACACACTCAACCTTTCCTTTAACCTAACTGTAGGCATCAGCGCCCACGGGCATGCACGTTCGCATAAATCGAGCGCAACCCAGGCGGAGTGAAGCCCTAGTGTGCTGCTCCCCACAGACAAGCAGGATTTAGCCCTTCGCAAGGCCACTCCCAGGCACATTTGTCTTTACTTCTGCACATCAGTGACAGGCGGGATGTCACTGCCGACGTCCTGGGGATTAATTACAGAAACCATCTGTGGAGGGCTCCTCGGGCCCAGTTCCCTCCCAATTCTCTGAGCATTTTTCAAGCCAAGGAACGGGGATTTCATTTAAAAGACCGATGGCCCGTACAAGAAGCATCATTCCTGGGTTAAAGCTTGACCGGTGACAAATTTCAAGCATCCAGAAGGCTGGCAACATTCTTGGGCTTTTCTCTAATGACTTAATCTTGTGACAATTACTGCAGCTCCAGACACCAACATCAGGGAGGAATCGCCAGCCCAGCAGCCCTGTGGCTAGGGGCTAGGCCCACTCGGAAAGGCATCATTCACCCAACAGCCTTTTCTCAGACACCTGGGCAGGCCAGCACTCCATCCTGCACCAGGCCCACAGTGCCCAAGACATCCATCACGGAGCTTGAACTCTGTGCGGAGACAAAGCATCGGGGAGGTAATCTCAGTAAGCGGAGGAAGCAAACAGGGTGATTGGGCGAGAAGATCTGGTGGTCTGGAAATCCAAGCTCTTCCCTGTCCTGGGAGTCTGCCCTTGGCGTTCCTTCTTCCGGGAACGTCATCCTGACGGTGACCCCCACGTTGCATGGTCAGGTCCACTCCGATTGGCCACGGCGTTGTTGCTGACCGGTGGAGACCATACAGCAGCTCTGTTGAGGCTACAAACACCTCCAAGCGCCTGGGACACTCTCTTCACTCTTTCAGAAACTGCCCCTCCTGGTCTGAACTCAGCTTCAACGTCAGCTTTCAGAGAGGCCCTGCTGAGCACCCCACCTGAAACAGCCCCTGCACCCAGGCACTCCCGAGCCCAGCACCTCGCCTAGCACCTTCCCAGCTGACAGCAGGCGGCTGCACCACCTCCCGCCCCTTGTTCTTCTGTGATGTGATCTTGTCATTCCTCCCACCAAGAGGTGCAAGCTAGGTGGGCGTGTGATGGCTGTGACCAGCAGTGTGTCACAGTGACGACAGAGGACGCTGGACGCAAGGTTCCTGATGGCCATGCAGCTCAGGCCTCCCGAGGACAACAGAGGTTGCACGAAGCTACGCCAGAGGAGAGCCTTGATCTTCAAGTCAACCCCACCCTGGTTCCACGAAGCAAGAGAGGCTTCAATTCCTGCCCCCACCCCAGCTGTGGAGTCACCACTGGCCATGGGGCCTTCCGGGGAGGCCCCAAATGCTGTGGAGCAGGAACCTGATGTGCCCACTTTGCGCTGTTCGAATTCCTGATCCTTGGAGCCTGAGACCACAACACAGGGGCTGTGGTAAGGCATGGCACCCAGGGACACCTGGAGCCTGAGACCACAACACAGGGGCTGCAGTAAGGCATGGCACCCAGGGACACCTGGAGCCTGAGACCACAACACAGGGGCTGCGGTAAGGCATGGCACCCAGGGACACCTGGAGCCTGAGACCACAACACAGGGGCTCCGGTAAGGCATGGCACCCAGGGACACCTGGAGCCTGAGACGACAACTCAGGGGCTGCGGTAAGGCATGGCACCCAGGGACACCTGGAGCCTGAGACCACAACACAGGGGCTCCGGTAAGGCATGGCACCCAGGGACACCTGGAGCCTGAGACCACAACACAGGGGCTGCGGTAAGGCATGGCACCCAGGGACACCTGGAGCCTGAGACCACAACACAGGGGCTGCGGTAAGGCATGGCACCCAGGGACACCTGGAGCCTGAGACCACAACACAGGGGCTGCGGTAAGGCATGGCACCCAGGGACACCTGGAGCCTGAGACCACAACACAGGGGCTGCGGTAAGGCATGGCACCCAGGGACACCTGGAGCCTGAGACCACAACACAGGGGCTCCGGTAAGGCATGGCACCCAGGGACACCTGGAGCCTGAGACGACAACTCAGGGGCTGCGGTAAGGCATGGCACCCAGGGACACCTGGAGCCTGAGACGACAACACAGGGGCTCCGGTAAGGCATGGCACCCAGGGACACCTGGAGCCTGAGACGACAACACAGGGGCTCCGGTAAGGCATGGCACCCAGGGACACCTGGAGCCTGAGACCACAACACAGGGGCTGTGGTAAGGCATGGCACCCAGGGTGACTTCTGCAGCAACAGGAGCTGGATCCCAGCTCAGCCACCATGTATGACCATCTCATTCACTTCTTGTGTGCTTATCCACTAGGCTTGATGTCCCGGGGCCACACCTTGGACACTGATGCACACAGGGTCCCAGGAAACAGCTCTACAGGGAAATCAGGACAGAAAGATGCACCGTTTGAAAACCTGTGATGCTCCAAGGTCAGTGCCACTGAGTCAGCCTCAAGGCGTTGCAGGGCTTCCCTCCCTACAGAGGCAAGAACAGAGTCTGTCTCCTCCCCTTCCAACTCTTTTGTTTTTCCATTTATTTGAAAGGCAGACAGACTCAGACAGAGAGAGATCTCCCATCTGCTGCCTCACTCCCCAAATGCTTACAACAGCCAGGACTGGGCCAGACCAAAGCCAGGAGCCTGGAACACAATCCAAGTCTCTCCCGTGGGTGGCAGGGACCCAAGTACTCAGCCACCCCCGCCGCCTCCCGAGGTGTGTGTGCGCAGGAAGCTGGGGTCCAGAGTGCAGCCGGCATTTTCACATTTCCCGCAGTGAGGCCGCCTTAGCGATCTCTGCACTCTGGAGCTGGCACGCCCCCCTTAGGAACACCACTGTGTCTTCCAAACCGCCTCCCCATTTCCCAGCCCGGCTGGCAGAGGAGCGGCGCCCTCCATCTCCTTCGGTGGAAGGTGATGACTTCTCAGCCCCAGCGACATCTGTAAGCTTGATGACAGGTGCCAGGACACGAATGCACTGGCTGACCCAGAACTGCTTCTGAAACAGCTGAGAGATGAGAAATTCAAATGTGTTTTGAAAAATATATAATTTACAAAAACACTTGCAGTCAACCAGACGCCTTCCAACTCCACGGCCAGGGCGACAGCAGAGCCTGCACACTGCCTATGAACTGACTAAGGCTCCCAGCGCCGCAGCCCTGCTCCAGCAAGCCCACGGTCAGCGCCGTGCTGACGTCAGCCGGCACGTGTCCCTCCAGAGCCATCTCTCCATTCTTCCTTGCTGAGAGCTTTGTTTTCCCTCAGACACACCCACTCCAAGAACATCTGGAGTCACCTGCATTCCCCCCCCCCCGTGGGAACAGACAAACAAACAGAGAAGGAGAGGAATGAAAAGGGCGGCGCCCTCCCTCCGAGGTCCGGGGCTGATGGGGCTGACGGGGCCAGGCCAGGGGAGTCGCAGGGTGGACAGTCCTGACGAATGGCTGAACAAGAAAGGAGCCTCGAGCATCACGGAGCTGAACCGAGGGGAGCAATTATGAGCAGATGAAAAGAAAAGGCATCTGTCTGCGGGAGGCCGCGCTTGCACACTTTTCCATTTCATTAGAAGACTCTTCTGTGGGTTTTTGACAGTCACCTTGAACAGAATCAGAGGGAGTACTAACAATTGCCTACTGCATACAGCATAGGCCTGCCGCCCCCGTGTGGCACCACAGCCCACACACACGCACACACACGCACATGCACACAGTCGCACACACATACACAGAATGTGCTCTGCAAACTGCTCCCCTCTCCTTGGTACTGAGCAAGGAAACCACGGCGCCGAAGGTGGGGTGAGTCACAGGAGGTTCGCACCCCCACCACGCAATGCGCTTCCTGCTCCTCCACCAGGCCACCTGCCAGCCTCTCATCACAGCCCCCATCAGACACTCCCGCAGCCCCGGGAGAACGCGACCAATCTCTGACCCTGATAAAGGACCTCTCCTCTCTGCCCCCGGCAGTGGGGGGAGCGCTCCTCTCGGCCAGCTCTCTTGGCTGGCTGGCAGCACCAGCACAGGAAAACCCCGAGGAGACTTCTCTTCCCTGGCTTCCAGAAGCCTCGAATCAGCCACGTCTCGAGTGCTCCTGGGCTGGTGCCCAGGTCTCGTCTATAGTTCCCTGGCTTTCTCTCTCTCCTCACAGTTACTTTTCCATCCTTGCTCCTTCTCTGACTCATTCACGAGCCTGGCCCCTCAGAAACAAAGACACGCCCACAACATGCGGGCGGGCAAGGCCACGTGCAGATGCGGAAGCCAGAGCCAAGCTCTCTGTCTGGGGCTCCAGGGGGCAGTAGGAGCAGCCAGCACCACACTCCGTGATAGTCACTGTGGCTAGGAATGTCGAATTGACACTTTCTGCACACAGCGCATGCGCCACAAACATGGACTGCTGTTACTGCCATCACCAACGGCAACGCAGAAACAGGAACCCAGACTGCCGAGCAAGACGGGAACGGTGCCGAGGCAGCCAGAAGCCAGGATGCTTACTTCTGCCCAGGGAGGAGGGGCCCAAGGTGGCCTCTGCACGGGGGTCCCTTCCTCTGCCCAGCTCTCATGATGACACAGATGTCTCCAAGTCAGACAGCTCACACTGCCATCTCTGCAGCTCCCGGGGAGCCAGGCTCCTTCCAGCTCCACAGTACCCCAGACCCGGAGCCAGTAGGCTTGGGAAAGTCGCTGTCCTCCTGCAGCTAGCCCTCAGCTTTCCCAGGGGTGCACCCCAGACAGCCCAGAGGAGACCACACACCACATTGCACGAAAACCTGCACCAATTAAAGCTTTTCCCGAGAGAGCGGCCAAGGCAGAGAAAGACCCCGAAATGTACCGGGTCCGAAACACGTGGAAGAACCGCGGATCTGAGCCGGAGACGACGCCTGGGGCCCATGACAGCACCGTTGAGGGGGAGGAGCACTGAGCTTGTGGCGATGGCTCCACAGGCGGGGCAGAGCATCTGGACACCAAGCCCAGATGCCGGAACCCACGGGATCCCTTCCGAGGTTTCTGGCCTTTCTGGGAGCCACAAGAACCATCCCCACCACCGCCTCAGCCCCCGTGGTGTCGGCCATGTTTGTTCAGAAGCCATCTTTGTCCTGAGACCCTGTCCTCTGACCATAGCTAATTGGACCCGGGCTACACACCTGCCTCAGAGTGAGCCAAAAAGGTTCCCCCTCGTGAGAACCAGAGAGCGGGTACAGGGCTCTGTGGGAGGCTGAACAGAGACACCTAAAGGGAGAAGCCGTGAGGCAGCTGTACCCCCCCCCCCCGCCACGGGGACTGGGTGCTGCTGGGAGGCCCTGCCCAGGGAGGGACAGCAGGTGCAGCGGGCGCGGGGCTCTGTGGGAGGCTGAACAGAGACACCTAAAGGGAGAAGCCGTGAGGCAGCTGTACCCCCCCCCCCGCCACGGGGACTGGGTGCTGCTGGGAGGCCCTGCCCAGGGAGGGACAGCAGGTGCAGCGGGCGCGGGGCTCTGTGGGAGGCTGAACAGAGACACCTAAAGGGAGAAGCCATGAGGCGGCTGTACCCCCCCACGGGGACTGGGGTGCTGCTGGGAGGCCCTGCCCGGGGAGGGACAGCAGGTGCCATGCGATGCAGGGCCAGGAGCCAGGACTCTGAGCCATGGCCGTGCTGTTTCTTGGTTTCCATTATTTACCACCCAAGAGAATTTCTCACAAACCTGGCGGGCAAACAGTGGGAATCTCGCCTCGTTACTAAGGGAGGTCCTCCAGTTAAGCCCAGATGGGGAGTGGTGAGGGCCGCTGTGCGGCAGGGCTGCCCCCTGCCCCCACAGCTCCCAAGCCCCCTAAGAGGCTGGAACTGCTCTCTGGAGATCCTCCAGCATGAAACCCACAGACTCAAAGGCAGGTATCAGGGCACACAGACCCCTCCAATCTGCTGCCCTTTGGTGTTATTTTGACCATCCACCATTTTTAAGTTGGAATTAATTAGTAACATAAAAGTGTGAAATTTCACGTGAAAAGACAAATGGATGATCTTTCTGGAAAAATCAGCTCTAGCAACACAGGGTCTATATTTCCAAATGGAACCAATGAGCCGGGGCAGAGTTGTCACCGCCCCCTCTGTCCGGGGCCTCTGGTCTCCATTTCGCCACAGTCCCCTCCATTCCCTATTGTCCCAGCAGCCCCGAGTCTGAGTATTGGCTGCTTTGTGGAGCCTACAATGTTCCTTTTCCCCTAGTAGAGAAATATTTCTCTGCACTCAGGTGCCTGTGGAAGGAAGAAGATAGGTGGGCAGCAGCAACTCTCTGACCCGCAGGCTGCTGCCCTGCCATCCCTGAGCTGTCGGCACCCTGCGAGTGTTTCACTGGCAGCCCCTGGGGAAGGCTACCGGCAAGGCACCTGTGAACAGCTGCCGTCTGGAGCCTCCTTCTTGAGGAAAAACCCCAAGTCACGAAATGCATCTCCATCCAGGGCTTTTTTCTAAAATGCTGCAGAGTATTTAATACTGAATTTTTTTTAACAGATAGAGTTAGTGAGACAGAGAGAAAGTCTTCCTTCTGTTAGTTCACCCCCAAAATGGCCGCCACGGCCGGAGCTATGCCGATCCGAAGCCAGGAGCCAGGTGCTTCCTCCTGGTCTCCCATGGGGTGCAGGGCCCAAGCACTTGGGCCATCTCCCACTGCACTCCCGGGCCACAGCAGAGAGCTGGACTGGAAGAAGAGCAACTGGGACTAGAACCCAGCGCCCATATGGGATGCCGGTGCCACAGGCGGAGGATTAACCAAGTGAGCCACAGCATCGGCCCCTTAATACTGAATATTAAAACCAGCTTGATGCAGCCCAATGTAGAAGCTAGTTGTGGTATTTTCAGAAACACTGTCACTTTCAGAGCCAATGATGCCATGTGTACACACACAAGTCCCTCCTCCAGCTGGCCCCAGCCCAGGAAGAAACCCCTGCCCTGGGTGCAGGCTGCTGACAGGAATCAAAGGGGGCACCCACTCTGCAACACTGCTGCACTTGGTGCTAAGTTAGCACTCACTGGAAATGCTCTTCTGCGACAGAGACGCCTCATTAATACCAGCACGGAACCCAATCAGGCCGGGCAGGCCCAGAAGCAGAGGGGAGGCAGGGCGATGGCGGAGGTGGATCGTGAGTGGGGGCAGGCGGTGTCCTTGAGACACCAGGCTGTGCTACCTGCACCCGGGGTCCCTGTCCCTCTCGCCCCTTGAGTCGTGCGTGCTCACCGCCTCGGGGAAGGGGACACAGAGAGCTCACTGAGGAAACGAGCTTGGTTCCCCGGACTCGAAGGCCTGTGCCTCCCCTGTGCCTCCACAGAGGACCCGATGGGCCGGGCGAGGAGCAGGAGCAGAGCTTCCACCCTGGACCCAGGTGCAGAGGAGGGCGGGAGGGTGAGAGGCTGGCAGGGCCCAGGCTGGCAGGGGACCAGGGCCTCAACGCCTCCAGAGAAGGTTTGGTAGGCGCACGACAGGACGGGGCCTTCTGCCAAAACCCAAGTGACTTCACATTTTCCTTCTGCAGTGGGGCTGACTGTGGGTAAACGGGCCAGGCTTGTGAAATACCAGGACCAGCTCACCAGGGACAGCGCCCACAGCTCTCTGGGGGGTGGGCACGGGATATGCTGCCCAGGTCCCCCCACCGTGGTGACACCTACTGCACACAGCCTCAGGGAACCCCACACCCAGGGTCTGATGGAGGAGGCAGGGGTCCAAAGGCCCAGCCATGTCCACCCTGTGGGGGACTCTCCCACTTAACCCCCACACTCCCACCTCTGCCTCCTCCTACCTCCTACCTTCTCCCTGGGAGTCCAGCCTTCAGCCTCCCTGTCATTAACCACCTGCCCTGGTGTAGGGCAAGGGAGAGATCTGGGTGCCACTGAGCCCCTTGTGAGCTGTGTAAGCCCCTGGGGGAGCCCCTGTTGGGTCTCTAAGGTAGCGTGGGAATCAAAGACCCTGCTGCACTGGCTGACTTGGAAGCTGAATGGCCGGGACTCCAACGGGGACACCCACACGCCACATCGGAGTGCCTGGTTTCAGCCCGCTTCCCCCACTCCAATCCAGCTTCCTGGTAATGCACACTACGGAGGCAGCAACTGATGGCTCAAGTATGCAGGTCCCTGCCACCCGCATGGAAGGCCCAGACTGAGTTCTTAGCTCCCTGGCTTCAGATTGGCCCAGCCCTGGCTGCTGTGGGCATCTGGAGAATGAACCAGCTGGTGGAAGACTTCTGTCTATCACTTTCACATAAAACGAAAACAAAATGTGCATGCCCCCACGCCTTCCTATTTTCAGACCAGAGGTCCACAAAAGTCTTACAGACCCCCGAATCCCCTCAGCCCCCCTGTGCTGACCATCAGGAGCCCTGGCAACACCGCCAGGAACGACCACCCCCTTAGACACTTCACGATGGGATGGCTGCGTTGGCTGAAGTCTGGATGACGGAGTGATCTCTTCATCCTGGCCACTGTCTCCACGCAGCAGTGTTGACCTGCACAGCACCTGGCGATGAGCAGGCGGAAGTGACGGCATGCTGCAACCACCTGGCTCTGACAGACCGACTTTCTAGATGGTTCCTCAGCAACAGAGCTCAAAGGAAGATCTGCCGGCCCCGCCACACAGAGTAGCTGTGCCTTCTGTTTAACTCCGCGGCTCTCAGACAACAGCCTTTGAACCAGCAGCATCTGCAACACCTGGGCACTCGCTAAAACCCAAGCCCGTGGCTCCACCCAGAGTCCTCAATGAGAGGACCTGGAGGCGCCCGGCAGATGTGTCTCAACCACACCTCCTGTGATCATTCAAGTGAGAGAACTGACTCAAGCCAGCTGACTCAAGCCCTGAGCTGTCACTCCCCTCAACCGCCTTCCCCAGCCGCAGGCTCCTCCCCATAAAACAGAACAGCCTGCAGCACAGGCCAACACACAAGTGAAGTGGCCTGCGCCCACTGGGTATCCACCTCCATGTGGAATGGACTGCCTTATAACTGCTGAGCTGGCCAGGGACACACTCAGACACAAAGCTACAGGCACACGCAGACACAAAGCTACAGGCGGGCTCAGGTACAAAGCTACAGGCGCACTCAGACGCAAAGCTACAGGCACACTCAGACACAAAGCTACAGGCGCACTCAGACGCAAAGCTACAGGCACACTCAGACACAAAGCTACAGGCGCACTCAGACGCAAAGCTACAGGCACACTCAGATGCAAAGCTACAGGCGCACTCAGATGCAAAGCTACAGGCGCACTCAGACGCAAAGCTACAGGCGCGCTCAGATGCAAAGCTACAGGTGCACTCAGCCGCAAACCTACAGGCGCACTCTGACACAAAGCTACAGGCACATTCAGATGCAAAGCTACAGGTGTACTCTGACACAAAGCTACAGGCACACTCAGCCACAAAGCTACAGGTGCACTCAGATGCAAAGCTACAGGCGCACTCAGATGCAAAGCTACAGGCGCACTCAGACGCAAAGCTACAGCGCACTCAGGTACAAAGCTACAGGCACACTCAGACACAAAGCTACAGCACACTCAGGTACAAAGCTACAGGCGCACTCAGACACAAAGCTACAGGCTCACTCAGGTACAAAGCTACAGGTGCACTCAGACACAAAACTACAGGCCAACTCAGACACAAAGCTACAGGCACACTCAGACGCAAAGCAACAGCACACTCAGGTACAAAGCTACAGGCGCACTCAGCCACAAAGCTACAGGCGCACCCAGATGCAAAGCTACAGTGCACTCCGACACAAAGCTACAGGCGGGCTCAGACACAAAGCTACAGGCGGGCTCAGGTACAAAGCTACAGGTGCACTCAGACACAAAGCTACAGGCACACTCTGACACAAAGCTACAGGCACATTCAATTGGGTTCTCATGCATCGGCAGTGTGAGCTCTATCGAACGCCATGATTCCAGACAAAGGTAACAAAGTTAGTGTCGGAGAAACCAACGGCGATGTGATCACTGATGCCCCCGTAAGCCATGGAAAAATACGGCGGTCACCCAGAGTTCAGGTCTTGCTCCTCTGAGATGCAGCTTTCAGATAGTTAAACAGCACTGGACTGGATTAATATGGTGTTTCTGAGGCTCTGCCTTCTTGGGTTTGTCTCCCATGAGCTCCTACAGTTTCCCCCTTAGGGAGCTAGGATGAGGGACCCCAGAACTGCAGGGCCATCGCTTAAAGGGCAGCATGGGTGTCGCACAGCTGAGGGATGGTTCCGCCTCTCCTAAGTCAGCCCTGCAAGAACTGCTGCTGGGAGTGAAAATCACGCCGCCCGGGACCTTATTCCAATCTCAGCAACGCGGAAGGGCGTGCCTGAAGCACTAAGTGTCTCCAGAAAGTTTTCAGCTGCAAATCACAGGACACCAATGCAAACTGGCTTAAGTGAAACAAGCAGCCCATTGGCTGCAGAAAAGGAACTGACAAGGGGGAGGCCCTGCGCCAGGGCCTGCCCTGAGCGGTGATGGCGGCTGAGGGAGAGGCTGTGCTGATTGGCCAGGAGGGATGCCATGTTCTGACTGGCAGCAGGGAAGCTACGTTCTGATTGGCCAGGGTGTTCGCTCTGTTGGTTACACGCCTCCCTGGAGCTGAAGTATGGCAGGTCCAAGGGACCAACAGGAAAACTGGGGAAGAGGCAGTGATAATGGGGCTGGAAGCCAAGCATGGGGGAAAATCCGCGAGGAATGTCTCAACACAGTGCAGACGGGAGGTTCGGCAGAGGCACGGGAGACGGGCTCAAGTCCCATCTCCTGTGAAGACTCTTCAGAGCCTGCTCCCAGGAGGTTCTAAACTAGACAGTCTTTTTAAACAATATCCTCAGGTAGTATTTCAATTGTCACTTATTTTTATTTGAAAGGCAAAGGGACGGAGACAAAGATCTTCCACCTACTGGTTTTCTCCCCAAATGCTTGCAACAGCCAGGACTGGGCCAGATGGGAGCCAGGAGACCAGAACTCCATCCGGTCTTCCACGTGCGTGGCAGGGACTCAAGGACTTGAGCCTCACCTGCCACCTCCCAGGGTGCGCACCAGCAGGAAGCTGGATGGGAAGCAGGGCTGGCATCCCAAGCAGCGTCCCCTGCTGTGCTGGACGCCTGCCCAGGCACACTGTCATCCGAGTTACAGCACACAGGATAGAGAATTTTGAGCCGGATATTTCCTCCTCAAGTAAACAGGGTTTGGGACTTGTCTTGAACACCTTCAGAAGTTCAGAGACGTTGGGGATTCAGGACACAGAAATATTAAGGAAAAGAACAAAAGGATCAGAACAGAACTCTGATGGAAGGGGTTACCTTTTAGGCAGTGAGGGCAATCAAGCGGCACACAGGAGGGCTATCCCTGCAGAGGCGGGTGCACCACTCCGATTTCTTTCACTTGATGTAATGTCTCCTAACAACATCTATCCCACACCTGGTCTAGTAACAACTTACAACTAGGGGGAAATCCTGCCACTGCTCCCCACCCCCATCGGCACGCACACCCACACATGCACGCACACACACACAGGCAGATGCACACATGCACACACACCATGCCCGCCCCAGCACTCACCCACACACACACACACTACCATCAGTACCCATGCACACACACACACAACCATCAGCACCCGCGCGCACACACACACACACTACCATCAGCACCCGCGCGCGCACACACACACACACACCATGCCCTCCCCAGCACCCACACCCACTCCCATCAGCACCCCCCATACCCCCCCACACACACCATGCCCTTCCCAGCACCCACACCCACCCCCATGAGTACCCACACCCACACGCACACACACCCCACCCCCATTAGCACCCATACACACACATACAACCATACCCTCCCCAGCACCCTCACCCACCCCCATCAGCACCCCCCATACACACACACAGCACCCCCATCAGCACCCCCACACACACACACACACTATGCCCGCCCCAGCACCCACACACACACACACCACCATCAGCATCCACGCACAAGCATGCGCATACACACATACCATGCCCGCCCTAGCACCCACACCCACCCCCATCAGCACCCACACCCACACGCACACACACCCCACCCCCATTAGCACCCATATACACACATACAACCATGCCCTCCCCAGCACCCACCCCCACCATTAGCACCCCCATATACACACACACACAGCACCCCCATCAGCACCCACACACACACACATACACACACGCACACACACACCATGCCCGCCCCAGCACTCCCGGGAGGAGACACGATGAAATGCTGAAATTCCAATCCGCGTCACATCCGAGACACCAGAGGCGCCTAATGAGCAGATGGAGTTGAAATGACGGATTCCTGCAAACCACAAAATCCATCATTCCTGTCCACAGACCACAAAATCCATCACTCCCGCCCACAGGAACAAAGGGCGAGACACGCGCCCGGGAGCCAGCTCCCGCTGAAGGCTCAGAGCACGGCAAGCTTTCACTAAAGAGCCCCAAACGGGAAACTCCGTGCTCATTTGCACGCCAAGGGCAGCGCTGGGGTCCGGGCATGCATGGACCTTGTCCCAAAGTCTCGCGTGGTGTGCACTCACGCAGAAGCCGATCGGAATCGCTTGGTGAGGGCTTCCAGGCGGGCACGCACAAACACCAACAGCGATCACAGTTATGACATCACAACACGCACCGAGTAGAGACGGCATCCTGATAAACAGGGAGAAGCAGCCCGGAAGTCGACTTCCTCGTGAACCTCACACGCCGGCACACCATGTTCACAGAACAACTGGCTCCCATTCCCTGGCAGGGACAGTGGCCGAGAGCAGGGGCGCCAGCCAGGCTCACACCCACAGCAGGGTGACTGATCTCACGGGGCTGACCCTCAGCACCAGGCTGACACGGAGAGTCATGGCCGTCCCCGAGCACGGGGAGCCGTGCCAGCCACTGCCAGGGTCTGGGTCCCCACAGGACAATGGACTCCTCTGCCCGTGCCTCCCCATGTGAGAGGCCCCCAAGCATCCTCCTTGATACCAGGGTGGTCGTCATCAGCGCAGCCCCTGGTGCCGGGGGAGGTAACGGAGCCTTCACAGGCTGCCCCGGCCACAGCCGTGTGCAGGCAGAGCTCCGGCCTGACCCAACAGTTCCTATCACTGCTGCCCAGGACCAGGTCCACCCGCTGGGCCAGGGCCAGGAGCAAGCCCTCCTCCCCTGTCGGCCAGCCCAGCTGTGTGGGCTGGGAGGCAGGGGATGCATCTGGGAACCAGGAAGGGGTCTTGAATGTCCACATTGCTCTTCAATTAAGGATTCTGAAAGGAAACCAAGAAAATGAAAATGAAAACCCAGAAGTGAAAGGAAAGCCACAACGTGACGGTGCATGTGGTGTCGCCTTGGAACCACAGCAGGGCCTGGTGTGCACCGTGGCGGTGCTGGTGAAGACACCCCTGAGGGAGAGGTGTGGAGCTGCAGGTGCTGCCTGGGCTTGGGCTGC
Source organism: Oryctolagus cuniculus (assembly GCF_051225735.1). Classification (NCBI taxonomy): domain Eukaryota; kingdom Metazoa; phylum Chordata; class Mammalia; order Lagomorpha; family Leporidae; genus Oryctolagus; species Oryctolagus cuniculus. The sequence continues at coordinate 8,995,841 of NC_142887.1, forward strand.
AGGGACCTGGACCAGTGCCCCCTGACATGCCCTCCCCAGGGGAACCTGAGAGCGGCCTCAGGAGAGCAGCTCCTTCCGGCAGTTTCAAGGCCCCCGCCATCGCCCCGGGCTACAGCCGACACTCCCGTCCAGGAGGGAGCTTCACCAGGCATCCTGCTCCGGCTGCGTCTGCGAGGAAAAGTCGCCACCCCTCCACGTGGCTGCAAGGTTGTGTTCCGGGGTGTGGCCATGATGGCCACAAACTGGCCCTTCTTGGAGGGAGGCGGGGGGGACAGGGAGGTTGGTGCCTTGACCATGAGCCAAGCGCTTCACCGGGACCTGGCACCCTGCAAAGATGAATTCCCCGTGGGGACACGGCCAGGCCTCAGGTCCCCACCCTGGAAGCAGGTGCGGCAGAAGCAGCTCCTGGCTGGACCCCCTCCCCCGCCTGCGTCCACGGTGCTTTCAGAAGCTGCGGTTGCTCGGAGACCTTGACCCAGAGCTCCTCCCCTCGGTTTACCCGCGAGGGAGCTGCTGAACATGGGAGTTCCCACGGAGCGCCTCCACGTGTGGTCACAGCGGCCACAGGGCGCCAGCACTGCCGATGTCCCTCAGTGGATGACTGCACCAGCAAACACGGCCCATCCACATGGTGGGCCAAAGCGGCCCTGAAGGGCACTGGCATGGACCTCTGCCTCTTGGAACATCCTCGGAAACCCCACGCCCAGAGAAGGCCATGGACCACACAAGGGATGTGAAAAGGCCCAGACAAACCCACAGGACACAAACCTGGGTGGTGGCTGCCAGGGGCTGCAGGGAGGGAACGGGTGAAGGGGACGGCTGGGATCCAGGGGGCAGAGACAGCTGCATCACCGTTTTTGTGAAGAGCAGCTTGAAGGATGGAGCAAAGCCCGTGGAAGGGGCCTGGGCTGGGCCCAGAGACCTCAGCTCTTGGCAGCACCCTGGGCTCAGTAAGCGGGAAGCCCCACAGGGTGAATGCCCCTGGGGACCGCCTCGGACTGGGTATGCTGAGGGGGAGGGACGTGGAGCCCCCAAGGTAGGCTTGGGCTTCCCAGCTCCACCCACACCCAGCTTAGCTGGGGCAGGGAAGGGATCCCATCGGGTTCAAGGCCGAGCTCTGACTTGGGGCCAATTATTGACCTCTGACCCTGACCTCCCTGAGGCTGCTTCATAGGGCTGACGTGAGGATTGCAGAAGTGATTCTTACATGGTATTTCTTTCTTAATGTTTGTTTATTCTTATTTGAAAGACATAGAGACCTTCCATCTATTGGTTCACTCCCCAAATGCCCGAAACAGACAAGGCGGGGCCAGGCTAAAGCCAGGAGCCTAGAATTCAATCCAGGTCTCTTGGAAGGGACCCAAGTACTTGAATCATCATCTCTCCCCCCCAGGGAGCGTCAGCAGGAAGCCAGACTGGAAACAGAGGAGCTGGGACCAAAACCAGGCATTCTGGCAGGACACGGCCCATTAGAGACACCCCCGTGAGTCTTCGTTGCTCTTCTGTCCATCCCCGTAAGCACCCTGGAGAGGCCAGCGAGCCTTGGTCCAGAGCAGACCTCTGCCCCTGCTCTCCCACTCCTGCCGCCCAGCCCCAGCTCACTTGCGGGAAGGGGAGCCTGGAGCGGCAGGCACAGGGAGCCAAACACAGCTGCCTGCAGACAGACGTCCTCACATCCGTCACTCAACTCCGCTAACGATGCCAACAGTGGGGAGAGCGCAGTGCAGGCACACTACTACTGCCACCGAGGGGACAGAGGCTCACCGCCTCGCCACTCTATGCTCCAGCCAGGTTAGGATACCACCTACGATGCCAACACCAGTATCTCACATGGGAGCTCCAGCCTGAGTCCTGGCCACTCTGCTTCCGACCCAGCTCCCTGCTAATGCCCCTGCCACCCAGGGAGAAGCCCAGAGGGAGTTCCAGGCTCCCGGCTTTGATCTGGCCCAGCCTGAGTCATTGTGGCCATTTGGGAAGTGAACCAGCAGACGGGAGATCTCTCTCCTTCTGTCTCTCCCTGTCACTCGGCCTTTCAAATAAATAAAAATAAATATTTTTTAAAAAAGTGAATACAGACATCTTTGCAACAGGAACCAGCCCAGGCCCTGGGTGAACAGACAGAATTCAGGGGTCCATAAGTGCGGCTGAAGAAACAGTCTCCTTATGAAACCCCGCTGAAAATGCCACTTTGCGGGGCCAGCACCATGGCGCAATAGGTTAATCCTCTGCCTGCGGCGCCGGCATCCCATATGGGTGCCGGTTCTAGTTAGTCCCAGCTGCTCCTCTTCCAATCCAGCTCTCTGCTGTGGCCTGGGAAAGTAGTAGAAGATGGCCCAAGTCCTTGGGCCCCTGCACCGGCGTGGGAGACCAGGAAGAAGCACCTAACTCCTGGCTTCAGATCAGCACAGCTCCGGCCATTGCGGTCATTTTGGGAGTGAACCAACAGAAGGAAGACCTTTCTCTCTGTCTCTCCCTCTCCCTGTCTGTAACTCTACCTCTCAAATTAATAAATAAAATATTTTTAAAAAGAAAAAGAAAATTCCACTTTGCTTGTTTCACAAATTCAGGCCACAGCTCCATGTGATGCGGCCACACCCACAGCCCCACCCACAAAGGGGTCACGTGTGTTCTCATCCATCAGGGTTTGGCACAGAGAACAGAGTCCGATAGAGGCAGCTGGGGCAGAGGGGGCAGAGATTAAGGCTGAAGAAATGGGATGTCTGTAGGAAGAAATGGGATGTCTGTAGGCAGAGGTCAGAAATGCCCCTCCGAGCCAGGCGGCAAAGTGAGAGGACTCCAAAAAGTTTGTAGACCTGGAATTTCAAAAATGAGCTAATAGTGCACACCCTGCACAAGCTTTTAGACCCCCTGTGTGATTGGGAAGCCGAGAGAGGAAAACAGAGACTAATCCCCGAGGAATTCCCTGCGCTCCCAAGTTCCCTTTATGTAAACCAAAGGGGAAGCGCTGTTTCCTAGAGGCAGCTTGGCTTGAATCAACAGGATCCCGACTAGATCTTTACTGCAGGTCCAGAGAGCCTCAGCCCATTCCTGGGCACACAGGCCAGAGTCAGAGCCCCAGACCCCAGCCCAGGCCCTGAGAGTCGATCACAGAGCCACAGACCCCGGCTCAGCCACAGAGCACACACACCACGGTCAATCAGAGCGCCACAGGCCCTGCCCCAGCCACATCATCAATGCCTGGAAACCCCAGCCTCCTCCTGCTGCTCAGTTTCTAGGCCTGCGTCTTCATCTCCTCTCCTCCTCTCCCTCCCCGCCCCCTCCTCACCTCCTCCAAGAAGCCATCCCGGACTTCCCATGCCCGTGTCTCAATGCTGCCTCCTTTGCTCCCTCCTCCGGCACATGGCAGCCACACCCCTCACTGCGCTGCACTGGGACTCAGCATCCCTCCAGGGGGGAGCAGGACCACGCTCTACTTCTCTCAGCCCCTCTCCCCAGCACATCAGGGCCAGGGCAGGCTGGAATCTTAACAAAGGAGTGAGTGCATCTCCCTCAGTGCCCCCTCGGCCTCTCTCCCGCCGTGCCCATCCTTCCTCTTCATCATCACACCCCACTTCCCGTGCAGGGAGAGCAGGAGGCACGCCCAGAACCTCTGCGTGTCTCCCCAGCTTGCACTGCCTGCCCCCGTCTTGTCTCCCATGCCTTTCTCAGTCTGTCGGAGCTCTCCAAACAAAACCGTTCCCACAAACCAGGCCCAGGAGACGGAAACCACCAGGCTTCCAAAACCCGCTATTTGGATGCACTGCGGTAACAAATATAAAATGAAACAAAACCAACACCTGGTGCTCCCGGGAATTCACTGCAGCACAGTGCCAGGAGCCTGAAGGAGGAGCCGGCAAGAAAACCAAACTGCATGAAGCCGAGAAGCAGAGCCCAGAGCCCAGATGGGCGCCTGTTCTGACGACTGGGGCGGCCACGTGAGCAGGACTGTGCAGTAACTTCCCAGAAATCCCCAACCTCCTCACCCGCAGAAGTCAGCCCCTTCAAAAGGGGGAGGGGGGCAGCACAAAATCCAAAAACAATCAAGACTGGTTTTGAAAAATAAATAAGAGCAGCTGCTGTCTGCTGCCCACCTCCCAGGCTGGCGTGCTGCTTTCTGGCTAAAAGCACCCAAGGGTTCGGCCTTGGGACATCATCACCTGCTCCCTGAGCCTCCACCCCAGCCCTGGAGGAAGAACTAGAGGCAGAGACCAGCGGCCAGTCGGGGCCTCCATGCATTCATCTCTGGGTTCCACCGAGGTCCACTGCGCCCACGACAGCATGAAGCTCACAGGACACAGCAACAAGCAAGTGGCAGGTGCAGCCGTGGTGACACTGCCCGGGCAGGAGGTGAGCCAACTGTAGATAAGCAACCCACCCGTGCTAATGAGCTGTGGCCGGACGTGAGGAGAGGGACAGCAATCTGGGGACAGGGAAAGCGAGGGCAGGTGTCCTCCGGTGGGCACTGGGAAGAGCCAGGCTGCGGCGGGCACCTCTAGGGCGGGGCTGAAGGATCCCGGGCGACAGTGAAGCCATGTCCTCCTTGCGCCCCCTGGAGGTCACCGGTGAAGGCACCTGTACACCCACAGCTTCCCACCTGGAACACCCATCCCTCCCCTCCTCTTCTCGCTCGCTCTCAGAGCTTCCCCTGGGGAGGGATTGCGAGTCGGTGGATAATGGTCTCGGCTCTGTCAAGTCTGGTGAGGACACTTCTGAGGGGTGCCCACTCAGGGCACGGAGACCCTGTGGGCCACACCAGTGACCTGTCTCCGCCCTTCCCTGTCTCCACTCACTGTGCTGCCTGCGGTCACTCCCTATCTCCCAGTGCACAACACACACCCAGATCTTTCTCTGTGCCTCTGCTTTCGTGGAGACCCAAACCCAGACAACGGTGACAACATGGACACAGGAGGAGCAGACAGGTGTCGGCATGGTTAAGATGTCTGCTCAGATGCCCCGCCCCGTGTTGGAGGGCCTGGCCTCAAATCCCAGCCCCACCTCCAGCTCCAGCTTCCTGGCCCAGAAGACAGAGAAGCCAGGTGGGTGGCGAGGGCGGGAGGGGCTCTCGGCATGGGGTGGGGCCAGGCTGGGCAGGGCTTCTGCAGGTGCCCTGGGAGCAGGACTGTTCCAGGGACGGCAAAGGGGAGGCACGAAGGTGGTGTTGTAAGCAGGTGAGAAACCAGTTGCAACTGCTTTTTTGTTTTTGTGGGGTTTTTTATGTGTTTGAAAGGCAGAGTGAGTGTTAGAGAGAGAGAGAGAGAGCTAGAGCGAAAGCAAGATCTTCCATCTTCTGGTTCACTCCCCAAATGACTGCAACAGTCAGGGCTGGGCCAGGCTGAAGCCAGGAGCCAGGAGCCAGGAGCCAGGAGTCCATCTGGGTCTCCCACGTGAGTACTTGACCATCGCACGCTGCCTCCCAGGGTACTCACCAGCAGGAAGCTGCATGAAAGCAGACGGGCCTCAAGCCCCAGCACTCCAGGATGGGATGTGTACATCTCGGGCAGCGTCCTAACCACTCTGCCAAATGCCGCATGTTGCACCATGAGTGAGCCTCGGGGGCTGGGGCTGGGGATGGGCGCAACTGCCCGTGGCCAGGGACTCCTTGGGGGTAGCAAGGTCCAGGCGGTGGCTACACAAAAGCCGGAGGGGACAGACGCCACTGACCTCTTCTGTTCAGGGCAGTTTGTGCTGCCCCAGGAAGCCAGGGGGAGGCAGGGAGAGATGACAGCAGCTCGGACCAAGATGGGCAGCGGAGGCGCACAGCGAGCTGGGACAAGGACCCTCTGAGACATACTCTGGAGGCTCCGAATCCTGGGCTGGCGCTCCCAGGCTGGCCCCAGCTACGGGGCACCCTGGTATAAGGGCTCCCGGACTCTGGCCACCTGCCCTGAGCTGAGCTTCCCATGAACGTTGTACCACACAGGTGAGGGACTCAAGTGTACCCCACCTGGGGGCACTGCCAGCAGCCACAACCCCTGGAGTTCGGGGAAGCAGTTAAGACGGAGCATCTGGCAGAGGAGCTGGGGGCACTTACCAGCCCCTGGAAGCTTCAGGGCTCCTAAGAGTAGGTGCCCTATCAAGTTCAGCTGCGACCAGTCCAACCAGCAGATCCCTGGTCCCAACCCTGGGGCATGGGACCCAGCAGCAGGGGTCCAAGAACGTGTGTTTCACTGCTAGCCCAGGGCCCCATCAGAGACCCCCGGCACCATCTACCATGGACTCAGCTGGGGGCTGTGAGGAGCTAACAGGCCACAGGCAAGAAAGGGGCTGGGAGCTGTGGGATGAGGGCTAAGTAACAGCACAGGACAGGGCCGGCGCTGTGGCACAACGGGTTAACGCCCTGGCCTGAAGCACCAGCATCCCATATGGGCGCCGGTTCTAGTCCCAGCTGCTCCTCTTCTGATCCAGCTCTCTGCTATGGCTTGGGATAGCAGAAGATGGCCCAAGTCCTTGGGCCCCTGCACCACGTGGGAGACCTGGAAGAAGCTCCTGGCTCCTGGCTTCAGATTGGCGCAGCTCTGGCTGTTGCAGCCAGTTGGGGAGTGAACCAGCAGATGGAAGACCTCTCTATCTCTACCTCTCTCTGTAACTCTTTCAAGTAAATAAAATAAATCTTAAAAAAAAAAAAAAAAAAAAAAAAAGCACGGGGCACCCTAGTGGCAACCAGAAACCACAGGGTCCCTGAGAAGGGCACACAAGTGTTGCCACCACACACAGGGCCCAACACCCCCCCCCCCCCCCCCGGCCACAGTGCTGGCCCCAAAACAGAATCTCATCGAGAACTTTCCAAAGGAATTGTGCTGAGACTCCGGGCAAAAATCCATGTCTCCGACCGCAAAATCCCTTTGGTCTCCAGTGACAGAGACAAATCTGTACACACATCCCTAAGAGTAAGCAGGACAAGAACGCCTGGCCACGATCAAATCGGCAGAAAATCCAAGTATCAAACCACAAGCTTAGGAAACGGCTGCTCGGGTCAGCTCTGTGTCCGACTTTGTAGAACGTGAGGGCCTCTGATGGCAGGGACGGACTCACAGCTCCAGGGAGAGACTACACAACCTGTCTGCGCAGCCGCGGCCTCTGAGCTCCACCCACCCAGTTGGTGGAGTGGCTGTCACTCAGATTAAACGGGCAAACCCCAGCCTGGACAATACCACAGTTGCTCATGCTCCCCTTCCTGCTTAGGAAGAGAGCCTCAAGTTTATCTGACACACTGAAAACTCTGCTTTCTGGCCTCCCCTGCAGCTGGGTGTGGCCAACACCTCAGAGAATACACCTTAAAGACAGCCCAAACAGCCAGTGGGGGCACCTGCTTCCTCCTGGGGCTTCCTGGAAGGTGGATATGATGGCAGGAGCTCTGGAAGCCCTCTTGGACCATGAGGATGGGAGCCACCAGCCTGTGTCTTTCTGTTATCACATGGTATGAGACTGTAGTCCTCTCTCATGTAAACCCTAGTTATTCTGGTTTTCTCCACACACCCAAGCCTAATCCCAGAGGACTGCTGAGTGCCCAGTACCTCCTTTTTATCAGACACTTGGATTGTGAAGAATCCTAGTCCTGGCCTGGGTGCATCTCCTTTGCCGTGGGTAACACTGACCCACTGGAGGCAACAGGTATCCAAAGCCAGCGGCACTGGAGCTGCATGTGCGGGCCACTGCAGTCCTCCGAGGACTGTGCAGCAGCTGTCCTGAGCGGCTCCTGAAGACTCTGACCGGAGCAGCGGCTGAGGCTCAGAGAGAGAACTCTGACCAGAAAGCTCGGCTCATGAACTCCAGGCAGCCAGGCCCCTGCTCCCGCCAGATCCGCAGACAGCAACAAAACCACCCCGCACCCCAGCCGATGACTCGCCCGAGAAGTCAGCATGGGTCCCCAGGAACAACACGGGGCTATTTATACAGCGATGGGGGGGGGGGCACATGACACATTTAACCCTGTCCCAATATTTACAGCACAGCCCGGCTGTCTAGGTGAGCAGGTGTCAATTCTATATTTGTGCCTAAGGCTTTCTCCTACTGCCAATATAAAATCCAGCTCACCAGGAGATAGCTTATCAGCTGAGACTTCTTCAGGAAGTTCCAGTATCATCAAAGTAGGTGCAGGGACCGGTGCTGAGGCGTACCAGGTTAAGCTACTGTCTACAATGCCAGCGTCCCATATGGGCGCCAGTTCAAGTCCCAGCTGCTCCACTTCCAATCCAGCTCCCTGCTAATGACTAGGAAAGCAGTATAAGATGGCCCAAGTGCTTGGGCCCCTGCACCCATGTGGGAGACCCAGAAGAAGCTCCTGGTCCCTGACCTCAGCCTGGCCCAGCGCTGCCTGTTGTAGTCATTTGGGGAGTGAACCAGCGGATGGAGGACCTCTCTCTTTCTCTCTGTCTCTCTCTCTGTCTCTCCCTCTCTCTCTCCCTTTCTATAATTCTGACTTTCAAATTAATAAATGAATAAATCTTTTTTTAAAAAACTAGGTGTAAAGTTAGAGAAGCAATAGCAATATGTTGATCCCCCCCCCCACCGGACATTTTAAAAATCTGCTGCCTGTAATATGGGGCTGCCAGCTCTCATCTCCTTCAAATGGGACCCACATGGGACCTGCTCCACTCGACAGCCCTGAGAACGCATAGCGAAGGACAGGAGGCGGCACTGCCTCCTGGGAAAGGCAGAGATGTTCACACCAGACAAACAGGACCGCAAACGCCACAACACCCGTCAAGGGAGAGATCACAATGCTGGCTGACTATGACAAGGGCGAGGGGGGGGGGCTCTAGAAGACTAGAACTCCTTTTGTTAAGTCAGCAACTCGCGAGTGTGTGTGCCACGCCTGCCTTTGCACAGACCTGTGCTGTGTGTAATGCGTTGCTGACAGAAGGGTGGTTCCTTAAGAAGCACTCGTCTGGGATGGGGGCACAGAGAAGTCTTCCTCGGTCATTTCCGCACTGGAAGTACTCACACGTGCATTCTGTATGCTTTATTAATGGAAACTGTATGAGGGTTATAAACCTTTGTTTCATTTTTTCATTAAAAAACCATGTAAGCAATTGTAGTTAGCTAAGATGAGGCCATCCGGCAGCAGGCTGGACGCCTGTCCTCACAAGGAAAGAACACACACAGGGCAGACAGCTGCGGGTGATGGAAGCAGAGACCCGAGCGATCCAGGGACATCGAGGAAGCCAGCAGCTAGAAGACGGGGCAGCATTCTCCCAGGGGCCTTCATGGGGAGAGTGGCATGGGCGCCACTGTGCCCTGGGACGTCCAGGCTCCAGAGCAGGAAGGAACACAGCTCCGTTGTTTTAAAGCACCAGCGTTGTGGCGAATGTTACCGCAGCCACGGGATACTGCACAGCCCGAGAGAGGAGGAGGGCGGGGACACGGCAGTTATCCAACAGCCAGACCCAGGGAGGTGTCCGCTCTCACATCCTTCATGGCACGGTGCGCTCACCATCACGGGCAGGCTTGCCGCAATGGGCCCCGGGGCCCCGAGTTCCGCTGAATGCTCTGGTTCTGGCCGGGAATCCGGCCCTCGCAGGTCCAGGGCAGAGGCAGCAGGCGCTGCTGCAAGCGTCCCGTTCCGGGGTGAGAAGCCCCTGCCCACCCTCTCCTTGACACAGACGGTCCTCCAGCCGGTCCTCCAGCGGACTGCAGGGACCCTGCCATGGCTCCTCCCCTCCCCAAACACCTGAGACCGCTCAGGAGCCACAGACTGTCTTGGCCCGCTGGGGCTCCAGTCCGCCACCTTCTGGGCACCCCTCCCCACCCTAGCCTGGCTGCTGAGGGATCCTGGGGCCACCCAGCATGGGACCCAGGGCTGCAGGCCCAGGGCTCCCAGGCCCAGGGATCGGCTCTGGGATGGGCACGTGGCCCTATTTGGGGCCCTCAGGTGAAACTGCAGAAGGAATGACGTAACTAACGAGAAGAGCAATTCTCCACCTGAACTGGAAAGCGGGGGGGGGGGGGGGATGGGAGGGACGCAAGTGTGGGAGCCCCAGCAGCCAGCTGGACACCTCCTGGGTAAGTCTCCCCAGGGACAAGCCTGGGGCCAGGGAGGAAGCCCCCAACGATATCGCTGGAGCCCCTGGATGCAGCCACACCTGAAGCTTCCAAACTAGAAAAATCTGCGCCTCAATCTCTCCACGGCAGAGCCAGGAAGTTTTCAACAGATTTGGAGAGATAAGGAGATGACTGACAGGAAGATGGATGGAGAGGTTTGAGTTGTCTGTCTTAACAGCAGCCACAGCACCCCTGCCTAACTCGGACCTCAGCGCTGTGGCCAGGACCCTCCAGGCGGGGACTCCGCGCACTCAGGCCTCACAGGAGCAAACCACCTCTCTTACCAGGCAGCAGGGGTCTGAAAGGCCCAGCACTCTTGCTCTTCCATCTCACTGGCTAAGACCTGGCCACATGGGCATGCCCTGACCAATCACTAGCAAAGAGGGAGCGGAATGACATTGACTTAGACCAATCAAGACTCATCCCTGGAGCTGGCCATCACCTCCCTCCCACCAAAAAATACTATTCTAGCAGCAAAGTGATGGCCACTGGAGAGAATATTCCATCCATTCTTCTGTGCAGCCCACGCCTGCCACAAATGCACAACCTGAAAAGGTCCGCTCCGCCGGCACCCGTGGCAAGCCTGGATGCCGCATGGGTGGATGGCCAGTCCCGTCAGCCCTGACATCACAGGTCTCCCCTTCAGTCCTCAGATGAGAAAGTGAGAGTGTAGGAAGGACCGACTCCCAAGAGACCCAGCAACACTTGGGTTCGAATCCAGGCCTGGCCCTGATTCTGCAGCTTGCCTCTGTCCACTGTGTCCCTGCACCTTCTTACTGAGTGGGAAAGCCACTCAGCACGGGCCCAGTCTTTCCCATGACAAAGGGGCAGGGTGACCTAACACCCGTCCCACCCAGCGACTGCACGCCCAGGAACACATCCAGGAGAAGTGGAGGCAGGCACTCCCTATCACACTGAAATCACGCTGCACAGCGACCACAGCAGCAGTCATGGGGCCAGAAAGTGGAAGCCGGCGGGCGCTCCTGCCCCATGGCGGAGTCCATGAGAGCGTGGCCATCCACACAGCCTCGAGAGGAGCAGTGGGCCCCCCACGCACAACAGGAGTCTGACTGGAAACACGCCCATGAAAGAACACAGGAGGGCACACATCGTACGGCGTCACTTCCATGGGACGTCAGGAAGAGACGGCTCCGCAGGGGCACGGAGGGCATCAGCAGGCACCGAGGGCCGGGGACCAGAGGTGGGAAGTCACTGCTCACGGGAATGGCCTCATCTGGGGGTGACAAACCTGTGCTGGGACCAGATGATGGCAGTGGTCACACAGGGCTATGAACACCCCAGATGCCAGTGAATCACACACTTCAAAAAGCTGTAGATGGAGAATCTTACGCTATGAGAATTTTACCACCAAAAAAAAAAAAAAAAAGGCATGACCAGGACTTTACCTTGAAAAATCAAAGCCTGGCAAATGAGCCATTGTCTTAGCTTTCACACGGTATAAGTGATACTCGCACCACAGTCAGTCCCAGGCCAAAGCACGGCTCAAAGCTGGCAGTCTTCAGAGTTCACCCCACAAAATCAGGAGGAGCAGCGCGGGAGCCCCGTGCCCGGCTCCTGCAATGTGACCGTGCCGTGCTGACGGCTCTTTCCCCAAGGTCAGCTTTGGGCCCTTTGCTCTCCAGGTCACTCTATTTGCGAGCACCCATTAAGTGAGCAGTGGGCTGACTTCCTGTCCCTCATCACTCCACGGTTTGGCTGTGGTTCTGGCAATTTGCAGATATCGCTTTATCGACTTCTGAAACCCCACATTTCCTGTGAGATGTGCAGTTTCGCCTTACGACCGGCAGGAAGTTTCTAGCTCATCAGAACCTACTGACTCCTGTCCAACCCTCCAGAAGTTACTGCAGAAGTGGGATGGGTACAGACAGCCAGCAGCACGTCACTCTGGACCAGTAGCTCTCACCTGCTGGCACTGTCATCCCCCAGGGGACATATGGGCAGCTGCTCCTGGCACCGAGGGGTCCAGGGTGCAGCTAAACACTCTGCAGTGAGCAGGACACCCCCACCCCAAAGACACATCGGGCCCAAGTGTCAGAAGAGCTGAGGCTGGGCTGGTGCCATGGCGCAGTGGGTCAAGTCACTGCCTGCCACACTGGCATCCCACATCAACGACGGTTCACGTGGCTGCTCCACTTCTAACCCAGCTCCCTGCTAATGCATCTGGAAAAGCAACAGAGAATGGCCCAAGTGCTTGGGCCCCTGCACCTACATGGGAGACTTGGATGGAGCTCCTGGCTCCTGGCTTTGGCCTGGCCCAGCCCTGACAGTTGCAGCCATTTGGGGAGTGAATTAGCAGATGGAAGATGTGCGTGTGTGTGTGTGTGTATCCTACTCTATAACTGTGTTTCAAATAAATTGAGAGAGAGAGAGAGAGAACGAACCAAGGCTGAGAACCCCTCAATGAGCGGGTAGTAAATTCACACACGGGCAGGCCACAGGCAAGGATCTTCACATCACGATGTTGCTGAATCCCCAGGCCATCCCCAACCGCGATTCCAACGACACACGGTCACAGAGTGAGGACCCCTGCAGCGCTGCACTGAGCGGCTGGGCCCACGGAAAGCCCGGATTCTGCGACTGTGTCCTTTGTCACCGTGGCTGCCGGGATGCTTGGGGTCAAGTAGTGCACGTTTCCTGAATGGGTGCACCCGGCACCACACTAACTACTGCCTGCTCCCTCCTTTCTTTTCCCCAGTTGCATTCATCGTATTTTACTCATGCGTTTCTGTGTCCTGCCTGGAGCCCTTCAGATAAGGACACAGGAGTCCATAACCAACGGCCAGACAGGCAGCCCGACTCTGCAGCACACGGGGCAGACTGGCAGCACCCAGGAGTCACAGACACCCACGCCCCCTCCCCTGCCGCGGCACAGCTGGCCTGGGGCAGGCCCCTCCCCTCCCTGAAGCAGCACGTACTACTGCTAGAACAATGGCGACAAGCCAGGTTTGCCTGTGCAACTGTCGGCAGAGGAGAGCTACTGTGGTGTCCACACCAGACAGCTTCATCGCCCCTGGACATGCAGACCTCAGCCTCACCGACTCCTCCACCAGGGGGCGCTGTTACACTGACCCACTGGATCTCCCCAGAGCAGGGAAGCTGCTCCCCCTGCTCAGCGCCCCTCCCACCACTGAGCTCCAGCCAGTCAGGCCTCCTCCAGGAAGCCTTCCCCAAACCCCCGCTCGGCCTTCTCTGAGTCCCTACGGCTCCCACGGGGGTACGTGGCAGCCTCTCTCCCCAGAAAGCACCGGGCCATTCCCTCCCGGTCCCTGGCTGCTTCCCCGTGGAGGCCTCTGCTGTTCTAACCCTGCAGAGGAGCTCCTGCCCACAGACGGAGGCAAATGGGGGTTGCCTTGTCCACGTTCCGTTTGGAAATCACTGTTTCTGGGGCCAGTGCTGCGGCACAGCGCAGGTTAAGCCAACACCTGCCGACATCAGCTTCCCACATGGGAGCCAGTTCACATCCCTACTGCTCCCCTTCCTGTCCACCTCCCTGCTAGTGCACCTGGGAAAGCAGCAGAGCATGACCCAAGGCCTCGGGCCCCTGCACCCACGTGGGAGACCAGAATGGGGCTGCAGGCTTCTGGCTTTGGCCTGGCCCAGCCCTGGCTGTTGAAGCCATGTGCGGAGTGAGCCAGCGGATGGAGGGTACCTCTCTCTGCCTGTCTCTGTTAACTCTGCCTTTCAAATAAAGGAAGGAAAGAGGGAGGGAGGGAGGGAGGGAATGATCACCGTTTTCCCTGTGGATTTCAGAGCCAGTCACTTTTCCAGGCCCCACAGGTTTTCTGGCAGCGGCAGACCTCCTGAGCCCCAAGCACAGGGCCCACACACCCTGCAGACCCAGGACCCGTCCATCTCCAGCCCCAGAGCAGCTTCCAGGTGGCGGGCAGGGTCTCGTTCTCCCTGAGGCTCTCGTCTCCAGGACAGAGGAGGGAAGTGCTCACTCAGCAGGCACTCCACTGGCACTGACTGGGCAACTGCCAGCTTCCAGGCACTGTTCCGGGTCCCAGAGCCACCACCATGAACCAGACAGGTAAGGCCACTGCCCTCACGCGGCTGGCACTCTGGTGCAAAGCACAGAGCAACGTAAGCTACATCAGGGGGCTACAAACGTAAGGAAAGGCAAAGCCATTCAAAGGAGGAGCAGAGCTGCAGGCACGGCTGTCAGAGAAGGTTCCTCTGATACAATGACCTGAGTCATGGCGGACTGAAGGCGAGCCAAGCAGACCCCAGGCTATAGCGTTCCAACAGCGGAGCTGCACGAGCAAATGCCCTGGGGTTGACAGCCTTCCCAGGGAAAACCAAAAGACCAGTGGCTGATGAATTGGACTCTTCTTTTTTTTTTTTTAAGATTTGCTTATTTGAAAGGCAGAGTTACAGACAGGGAAACAGAGATCTTCCATCTTCTGGTTCACTACCTAAATGGTGCAATGGCTGCGGTTGGGCCAGACCAAAATCAAGAGCCAGGAGCTTCTTCTGCATCTCCTACATGGTTACAGGGGCCTAGGCACTTACACCATCTTCTGCTGCTTTCCCCAGCGCATTAACAGGGAGCTGGGTCAAAGCAGGGCAGTCAGGACTCGAACCGGCGCCCGTGTGGAATGCCAGCACTGCAGGCAGCAGCTTTACCCACTACGCCAGAACGCCGGCCCCCAAGGGCCTGTCGGGCCACCATCTAGGAAGCAGACGCACAGGATGAGCATAGAGGCAGAGAGCACCTTTTGGGGGCCACTGTGACCTCTGGGACCTGCTGCTGGACTCCCTGGCCACAGAAACGCCAGAGCCCAGGGTGCCACCAGGCCCTCAGCTTCTCGCTCCCAGGCTCGTGGAAGCTCTGCTGGAGAAGCGCCGGAAGCGCTCTCCCCGAGGCTGGAGGCTGGCAGGACGCCCAGATCCAATCAGGAGCGCGGACAGCGATCTCATCCCCACTGCTCAGCAGCGGCTGGGCCCCAAGACACACGGCATCCTGGCGCCCTGTCAGATAGCTCCCGTACCAGTCTCCAGGCTGGGAGGCTGGGTCGCCCCCTCTCAGAACACAGTCAGGGCAAGAGTGGCCTCAGCCCGGATGGGCGGTCCCCTGCCTGAATCTGGATGGCCGAGATGGACGGCTCCACGCCACGGAAGCAGTGTTGGCAGGGAGATGGGCTGCACCTATGAGGGATGCATGGGGGCACCCGACACCCCCCAGGGCTGGCCTGAGAATGCCAGGACATCAGCCCCAACCATATCACAGGGCTGCCTGAAAGCAAAGGTGACTTGACCATCTAAGCAGGGAGCAAGCAAGGTGGGGGGGGGGGGTAGCCAGCAGCCTTGAGGGGTGGGCAGCTCTGGGCCTGGGAGCTTCTGGGTGGCTCTGTCGAGGGTGGGGAGGGGAGGGCACTTGGCAGTGCAGTTGAGACGCCACTTGGGACACCTGCATCCCATTTAGGAGTGCCTGGTTCAAGTCCTGGCTCCTCCACCTCCCATGCAGTTTCCTGCTAGTGTGCACCCTGGGAGGCAGCAGGTGATGGCTCAAGTACTTGGATCCCTGCCTGCCACATCGGAGACCTGAGTCTCTGGCTCCTAGCTTTGGCCTGGCCAAGCCCCAGCTGGTGCAGGCATGAAGGTGGTGGACCAGCAGATACAAGATCTATCTCTGGGGGTATCTGGAGGCTGGCATTGTGGTGTACGTTAAGTCACCACCTTACGATGCCCAAATCCCATATAGGCATGAATTCAAGTCCTGGCTGCTCCACTTCCAATCCAGCTCCCTGCTGACACACCTGGGAAAGCAGCAGAAGATGGCCCAAGTGCTTGGGCCCCTGCACCCATGGGAGAGACCTGGATGGAGCTCCTGGCTTCAGTGTAGCCCAGCCTTAGCTGCTGCACCATCTGGGGAATGAACCAGCAGACGGAAGATCTTTGTGTGTATGTGTGTAACTCTTCCTTTCAAATAATTTCTTAACTACAAAAAGTAAAACTTTTTAAAAGATCTGTGTATATGTGTGTGTCTTTGAAATAAAATGAAAATAAACACTCTTAAAAATAGTGGGAGAGGGGCCGGTACCGTGGCTCACTTGGTTAATCCTCCACCTGCAGCACCAGCACCCCATATGGGCACCGGGTTCTGGTCCCGGTTGCCCCTCTTCCAGTCTGGCTCTCTGCTGTGGCCCTGGAGGGTACTGGAGGATGGCCCAAGTGCTTGGGCCCCTGCACCTGCATGGGAGACCGGGAGGAAGCACCTGGCTCCTGGCTTCGGATCGGCGTAGCGCCGGCCATGGTGACCATTTGGGGAGTGAACCAACGAAGGGAGGACCTTTCTCTCTGTCTCTCTCTCACTTTCTGTAACCCTACCTGTCAAATACACACACACACACACACACACTTAAAATAGTGGGAGAGGGACAGTTCTCCCAAGCAAACAGGGCACACACTGCGCCTGCCACAGCAGCACGGGGTTCAGCCGACTTCGCAGCCATCAGGCACCTGCTGACCCATCGAGGTAGGGCAGAGGCAAAACTTGCCAGGCCCCTCCTCGCGATCGGGAGATGAGGCAGATTCCGCAGAGAGGAAAGACTGCCACGCACCGTCGGTGCCCCCAGAACACTCGCCCGAACTCTAGTGATGCACCCCCCATGCCACCTGTCCCTGGATGCCGCCGGGAGCACCCCCCAACCCGGCTAAGTATAAAACAAGCCTGACGCGCTGCGACATTTCAGCGCCATCCCCCAGCCGTGAGGGGTGGCCTAGACTCCGGGTCTCAGCACAGATGGCTCCGCTTTGGAAACGCAGTGAAATCCACGTCAGGAAAATTCACCATCTCACAGCACACAACTCAGCGCCACGCAGTACGTGCAGCTTCTGGTGCAAACACCACCTCTGTCTTCCAGAACATTCTGCAGCCACAGCTCCTCCCCTTAGTCCCTGTCTCTAGAGTCAGCACGTGCGGCCATTTCGTGCCAAAGGAATCGCAGGCTGTGCGGCTCAGGCCTGGCGTCTGTCACTCGGCATCACGCATCCAAGGCTCGTCCACATTGTCGCATGTGTCGGGGCTCCCCTCCTTTTCAGGGCTCAGTGATACTCCCAGGTGGCGACTCATGCCACTGTCGTGGGACGTGTGGGCTGCCTGTGCCTTCCACCAACACAAAAGCTTGCAACCGTGCTGTCCTTATGCACCTGCTCCGAATTCTCCTGGCTCCAAACCTCGGGGCGGAATAGCTGGGGGATTCTGATCTAAGAAAAGCAGCTTCGGCAAGTACGGCAGGCGGCCCGCACTCCGCCTCCCTTCTGCCAGGCAGGTCTGCAAACACATGGGGCCGGCCAGCTTCGCCCTGGCCCCAGGGTCCAGCTGGACACACTGATGCAAGCAGCGCCCACCGACCTTTCTGGAGCCTCAGCCTTGGTCCATGACCAAGTCCACGTCGCAGCTGCCAATGCTGCTCGGCCACCCCAGAATGCCGCGCCGCGGGTGTCTCAGCCATGATTTCACTCCTCTGCTAGCAGTCTAGAAGCCAGATGCGTGACGCAGGGGAAAACAGTGCTGAAAGCTCTCAGTTGCACGCACGCAATGGCGATTTCTAGAAAAACTAGAACAGCCCCCACTTTTGGCAGGATGGACGAAAGATACCTCTTTTCTTCTAAAATAGTTTCAAGTTTTTTTAAAAGAAATTTTTAAAAGATTTCTTTACTCATTTATTTAGAAGAGCAGCAAGGAGAAAGTGAGACGCAAAGAGAGCTCTGGGCCAGCTCCAAGTCAGGAAGCAGGAACCACACCCAGTCTCCCACACGGGCCGCAGGGACCACGTACCTGGACCCTAGCCTGCTGCCTTTCTGGGCGCATCAGCTGGACCGGAAGTGGAGGCGCATTGGCTACGGGGTGCAAGTGTCCCAAGTGGCAGCTTAGCTCGCTGTGACACAGCACTGCTGGTCTTTATTTGCAAGGCAGAGTGATGAGGAAGGGCAGAGGGAGAGAGAGATCCCCCACCTACCAGTTCACTCCTCCCAAATGCCCGCAACAGCCAGGGCTGGGCCAGGCTGAAGCCAGGAGCCAGGAACTCCAGCTGGGCCTCCCACGTGGTGGCAGGAATCCACACAGGCACAGAAGGGGTCCTGCTGCCTTCCGGGTACCCGTTAGCAGGAAGCCGGATGAGACGCGCAGAAAAGCTGGGACTTGAAGCCGGCACTCCAGTCTGGGAGAAGGGGTCCTAGGCAGCAGCTTAGCCCCCTGTGCCACAGTGCCTGCCTCTCAAAGACGCTTAAATCACCCCTAAACAAACACGAGACGCACACGACACAGAACCCAGAAGGCCTGAAGGTCAGCAGTAACGGGAAGTTGTTTTGTATCCTTGGCCCTCAGCCAGCCTGGCCCCTTACGGGGTGTCAGCTCCAGGGGAGCCCTGATGAGCTCCCCCACACCGTCACACGCACACACGAGGGCTCTGCGGCGGGACCCACGCACGCAGGCCACAGGAAATCACACAGCTCTCAACCAACTCAGCACCGAAACCTACTTCCCTGCGCGTTCCAGCTTCCACGAACCTGCTGAACTCTTGGGCAGATCGGGGTCTCCTTGGGGGGCGGCCCTCAGCGCCCCTCACACCTCCCTTTGCCCCACAGTGTGCCCCTCATGGCTCTGCATCAGCACCAGCCCTGCCCTGGGTTCTTTACCAGCTGCGAAATCTTCCATTGCCCAAATATAGCAGGCCTTCAAAATGTTCATGGAAACCGGATTAGGAGATACATTTATTTTGGGCACAAAATAATTTTGAAACCCATGCACAGTTTGTTCATGATATGCGTCTTCCATGAACTTTTGGGAGACCTCTCATGGATCATCATTTATTTCATCCATTTAGGGAGAACCTCCCCTCCTGCCGCGGCAGTCACATTAAGACATCTCACAGGCAGGGAGCGTGGCTGCAGGACAAGTGCCTCCGTGAAGGACTGCCAGGCTCAGAGTACGCTGGTTCTGGTTGCGATAGGTGAGGGGAGGCGTAGACAGGGGAAAGAGAACACTTCCTGTATAAGTTACTTCCCAGGCTTGGAAACAGAATGACCAGAGATGGAAGGCTGGTACCCCCACTTTTAAGATGGAGAAGCTGGGGCTGGCACTGTGGTACAGTAGATAAAGCTGCCGCCTGCAGTGCCGGCATCCCATGTGGGTGCTGGTTCAAGTCCTGGCTGCTCTACTTCTGATTTCGATCCCTGCTAATGCACCTGGGAAAGCAGCAGAGGACGGGACCAGGGCTTGGGTCCCTGCCAGCCACATGGGAAACCAAGATGGAGTTCCTGGCTCCTGGCTTCAGCCTGGGCCAGCCCCAGCCACTGTGGCCATTCAGGAAGTGAACCAGCAGACAGATCTTTCTGTCTCTCTCCCCCTCTCTAATTCTTTCAAATATTTACGGGGGGGGGGGTGCTGGGGCTCACAGAGGTGAGTGAGTGACTCACCTTGCACACCTGCCCCGTCCTGCTGCCCTGCCAGACTGCATCTAGATCCCGTCCACTAAGTCTCCCAACCCATGAACTCCAAGTGCCCCTGAATCTGTTGACTTACGGTTCTGCCTTGACACCATATTAATCACCATAACTTTTAATTAAGCTAATACAAGCATCATATGTTGCTAATTACACAGCGTAGATGAAAAACCCTTTTGGACAACCCTTGCTGCTTGGGTTCATCAGAGCAGCAAGTTGCGTTTTAATTACGAGCAGGCGTGTCCAGGGCAAGCGTCTCCGTGGCTGAGCCCAGGGCCTGACGGCTCCAGTTTGCAGAATGCCAAGCCCGCAGCTAGGGGCACGCAGCCCACTGAGCCGAGCAGGAACCGTGCGGATGGCAGAGGCAGCCGGCAGTACTGCCTGGGAGTCACGCGGCCAGGCCCCTTCTGTCCAGACATCTGTGGCACGGCTCCTCCTGCAGCAAGGCAGCCCTGCAGGGCCGCAGCCCCAGCCGGCCCAGGAAAGGAACCACTGGCGTCTCTTCCCAGGAACTGCTCAAAGGCCTGCTGGCCGTGACCTCCCCATGAACATCCTTGAGCTGCTGTCAACTTCCCCACATTCAGAGTACAGAGAATCTGAGCACAGCAATGTAGCAAGTCCAAAGGCAACTCCACACCCTAAGTGCACTGGGCTCTTCCTTTCTCAGCAAAGTCACCAGAAAGCCCCCCACGCCGACAGAGAAAGCAGCTCCAGGGTGGGAATCTGTCCTGGAAAGGGCTGCGGAAATCCCGTGGAAACACGCCTTGACAGGGGTCGTGAAGGTGAGAAAGCAAATCTCCACTCTTGAGAGCACTCTGGCCGCAGTGTCCTGTTACGGCAGCCCGAGCAGGCCAAACCGCAGCAGGTGGAATCTGCCTAGGCATGCCCAGGTTCAGAGGTCAGAGGGCAGGAGCTGATCACCGTGCTTGAAGGAGGCCAAACAAAGGGCCTCCAAAGACGTCCACGTTTACCTGCGATGGCCACCTCACCTAGCAGATTGCCCGAGGCCAGGACCCTGAGCTGGGCGAGGGTCGCGCGTCACCCAGGTGGTCCTCCTTCAGGGCCAGAGTCCAGGGGGCGCTGTAAGGATGGAGGTGGAGGCAGAGAGGGCACCACGCGCTGTGCTGCTGGCTCGGAAGGCGGGGGAGCGGGCCAGGGGCGGGGACAGAGAAGGCCGGGGTCAGCCCAGGCAGTTCCAACTTCTGACCTCCAGGGTGATACCGTGATAAACCCACGTCCCCTTAGGCCACTGCAGCCCCAACTATCGCAGGGGCCCACACCGCCCAGTACCCTTCCGGGGAGCGGCAGGGAGGAGACTCGCCCTCCAGGATGGCCCTGACGTCATGGGGATTCCAGGCTAGGACCTGACTGCAGAGCGCCAGGGGGTGGAGGTGCAGGCACCAGGCACAGGGAGGTACCGCACGGAAGCTGTTCCTGGAGCCGGCAGAGCCGCAGCCAGAAGGAGGGGCCTCGTCCTGGTTGTCACATGAGGCCCCTGTCAGAAACAGCCCTAAGGAGCCGCGGCTCTCTCTCTCCCACAGCCCGGGTCCCTTGCTGGCCATTTCCGGGGGGTCCAGGTGATACAGTCTTCAAGAGTCAGCATCCCCAGGTGGGGCAGGGGCAGGGTGCAGACTGGGCCAGGGGAGGGCAAGTGAGAAACGTCCAGCACATCCTCTTTCCGGCACGCGCCGGACTCCCACAGCGGGCACCCGTGGCTCTGGCTGACCGCCAGCCCCGCCTCTCCCAGGCTCCACGCCTCGTCCTCCCTTCTGAGGACCCCCTTCCGTCAGCCCACCTGGTACAGCCGAGGGATCCCAGCAACTCAGGGCGCCAGGAAGGCACACGACCTGGCCTAGCCAATCAGTCACCAGCACTGGCTCTTGGACAGTCACGTGACGCAGCCCTGGCCAATAAGCGTCAGAACAGGGATTCTGTTTTTCTTTTTTGCTGGAACCATCAGAAAAGAGATGTTGCCTCCCCACTACCTGCTGTCACCCTGGAGAAAAGTGCAGCTGGGAAGGGAGCCGTGAAGAAGCTGCCGCTCCAGGAGAGGGCAGCTGACCGATCTGCAGGCCCCAGGTCCTGCCACACCTGATGTCTCACAGAACTTGCCACTCATGAAAACCAAAGGTGTTTCCTTCCAGTCACGCCCCGTGAACAGGAAGCGCCCGGGCACACCTGTTCCGGAAGCCATTGCGGGCAGCTCCCGGTCCCAGCCCTGCGCCCACGGTCACACCCCCTGCACCGTCACAGGTCTCTGTTCGCTGGGGCCGTCTGTCTCCTCCGCAGACTGAGAGCCACAAGTGGAAGGCCTGCTGCTCGCCCTCGCCCAGCACTGAAGTGCACTGGCACGTGACAAGCATCAGTGGGCTCTGCCAAGTGCAGGCGTCCACCGTTCTAACGGACTGGCGGACAAACAAGCTGTCCTAAGGGCAGAATCACGACCACCCAGCAGCTGAGCTCCTCAGACAGTCAGTCCTGGCCAGGCCCTGGCCACCACGGACCCCACCCCTCCGCTGCCCGAGACACAGGTCCAGGGTGGACAAGGTAGCTGGGCTCGTTCTCATGGGGATCACGTCCCTGTCTGAAGCAAGGAAGTTAGATCACATACAAGCCAAGCAGCCAGCCAGCCACAAAGGGAGATTCATGCCGGCAGTGGTGCTAGACAGAAAACTGAAACAGGGTGGGTACTGACAGAGTGTCCTGGCTGGAGACGGCTCATGGCACAAGAGGCCACAGAGCAACCTCTCAGATGCCATTTGCTGAAAAATAAAAAGACCCTTTCACCAGGCACAAAATCCCAGTGGTTCGCAGGGCGGCGCTGATCACGGCCCATGTGGAGCGTGTACAAAGGGCGGCGCTGATCACGGCCCATGTGGAGCGTGTACAAAGTGCGCAGGTGCACCTGAAAGGCTGAAAGGGGCAGCCATCCCTGGGGCACGAGCACTCACAGCAGCACCATTCACAACGTCGAGAAAGCGGCGAGAACCCAGCGTCACCAACAGAGGACGACGAGACACAGGTGGCACAGGACACAGTGCAACACAATTCAGCCACAGACACAAACGAGGCCCTGACACCTGCTACAATGTGGGTTCACCTTGCAAACATGGTGCTGAATGAAAGAAGCCAGACACACAAGGCCACATACAGCTGGATTCTGTTTATGTGAAATGTGCAGAACAGGCCGAGCCACGGGGCAGAACACAGACGGCGGCTGTGGGGACTGGGGGAGGGGAGGAGCAGTGGCAGCAGAGGGGTTTCCTTTAGGGGGAAGAAAATGTTTCCTAACTAAATAGAGCAGTGTTTGTGCACCACTGCGAATGCACTAAATGCAACTGAACGGGCATTTGTCAGTGTTGAACTCTAGGTGAGCTGAACCTGAATTTTAACAAAACTTAAGGAGCTGGCATCGTGGTACAGCAAGTTAAGCTGAGACTTGCGATGCTGGTGTCCCACATCAGAATGCTGGTTCAAGTCCCGGCTGCTCTGCTTCTGATCCAACTCCCTGTGAAGGCAGCAGGAAGGTGGCCCAAGTGCTTGGCCCCTCCTACCTATATGAGAGACCCAGATGGAGTTCCTGGCCCTGACCTGCATGTTGCAATCATTTGGGGAGTGAACCGGCAGATGAAACTTGGCAGAAAAAGGACGCTGGTCCCACCAGCAGATTCCCAAGGTGTAGACACTACCCAGCACCAGCAGCAGAATTTGAGAGGCTCATTCTTCCCCAGGGCAGATTCCACCTGGCAGAGTGTAGAAGCTCCAGGTCAGGACGGCAAGCCCCCCCCTCTGAAACAAAGCTCTCGGCAGCCTCTGCCAAAGCCCAGGCCCAAGCCAGGAACAACCAGGCTCATGACGGGCCGTGGGGAGGAGGCAGAATCGGATGTGAGACGTGAGACGAGCCAAGGCCGGGGCTGCTGAGGTCCCCGAAGGCAGAAGCAAAGGCAGCCATCCACACACCGTTTCCCGTCCCGACAAACAAGCGTCTCGCAGAGTCCTTGGGAGAGGGCAGCTGCCACGCCCAAAGGTGGCAGGTACGCTCCAGGCGGGCTTGGCCTTGGGGAGCTGGACAAGATGGGGAGGTGAAGGCCACGGGGGCGGGGAAACAGAGAGGGCATCCTTCTCTCATCCCTGCCTGCCAGAAGCCAAGAAAAGACAGGATCGTTGGCGCTGGGGCAGCAGGAACCAGGGCAGCACCGAGGAAATGCACAGCGCAGCAGAGGGCGGGAAGGTGAAAGGCGAGTGAGGGCGGCCATCATGGCGCCTCCTTTCCACGTCTGTCTCTACTGGTGGACGCCCTGGGTCCCCGCTGCTCCTCACTGCACTCTCCCAGCAGGATCAGGCCCCTGGCTACAGTACCTGTGTGCCCAGAGACCACACACAACAGGCAGGACAAAACTGGTCTGTGCAGAGCAGCCAGCACTGGCCAGCCTCTTGAAGTCTGCAGGCTTTGGCATGTCCCATCCAGGACCCCAAACCCTCCTCCGCACTTCGTTTTTCTCCAAAATATTTAACCCTTTGAACTGCTACCTGTTTTATTTATTGGCCTGTCTTCTGCCTTTTCTACTCTGCCTCATGAAAGCTCACATTTAAAAAAAAAAAAAAAGTATCTCTATTTGATAGGCAGAGCAGCAGAGAAAGGGAGGGAAGGAGCGAGAGGTCTCCCATCTGCTGGTTCACCCCCAGATTCCCACAACAGCCAGGGCTGGGCCAGGCCGAAGCCAGGAGCCTGGAGCTCTGTCCAGGTCTCCCACGTGGGTGCAGGGAGGGGCCCAAGCCCTGGGCCATCACCTCTGCCTCCCAGGCTGCATTAGCAGGGAGCTGGATTGGAAGCAGAAGAGCCAGAACTCCAAGCAGAAACCCACTTTAGGCACAACAAGCAGCCACGTGACTGCCGCCACACAGCACCGCTCCAGCGGAGATTTTCATCTGTTCTGTGCATTGGTGCGTCCCCAGAGTCTGAAACACTCCCGACACAGAGCAGACGCTCAGAGCACTGTATCGCCGAGTGTGGCACTGAGCCTGCACACAAGCAGGGACAGGCAGACCCCAGGATGAGACCTGGAAGGACAGGTGATTGTAAATGGCTGCCAGGGCTGGCGTTGTGGCGTAGCGGAGCCAGCATCCCTTAAGGGATGCCGGTTCTAGTCCCGACAGCTCCATTTCCAAACCAGCTCTCCGCTATGGCCTGGGAAAGCAGCAGAAGATGGCCCAAGTCCTTGGGCCCCTGCACCCATGTGGGAGACCTGGAAGAAGCTCCTGGCTTCGCATCGGCACAACTCAGGCCATTACAGCCAACTGGGAAGTGAACCAGCGGATGGAAGACCTCTCCTCTCTCTCTCTCTCTCTCTCTCACTCTGCCTCTCCTTCTCTCTGTGTGTAACTCTGTCAAATAAATAAATAAATATTAAAAAAAAAAAAAAACAGTGGCTGCCTCCAGGCAAGGAGAAGCAGCCAGGACAGGGGAAGGTGTCAACCCTCTACAAGCAGAAACTGCACACAGAAAACAGGGCTGTCAGTTTTAAGTGAAATCAGGACCTTGCATCCCAGGGCATACAAGGAGACCCCAGGGGACAACAAAAGGCCCCACACGCTGAAAAGCAGCCATCCGAGTGGCTGAGACTGCGCCAGGCCAAAGCGGAGCCGGTAGCTGCAGCTGATGGCTGGCAGCTTTGTGACAGGGAACAGGTGTTTCTGGAATCCCAAGCATGACCTGTACCGCACAGCCAGGAATAAAGGGGCGTTGACGAGAAAGCAGGGGGTCTTGCTCCTGGTCCTGGCAAATACCCTCCTCCCCAGGGCCACCACAGCAACGAGTGACCAGGACAGAAAAGGGCCCGCCCCCAGGATAGAGCTGTCCCAGTAACTGGCCCTCCCTCCCGTCACTGCCAGTGTGTGCCCTCTGGGGCCAGGCCACAGGCACCCAGCAAGCTCACTGTGCCACCCCTGGGGATGGTCAGCCTGTGAGCCTGTGCCCACTTAGAGATGCCCAGAGGCAGTGAGCTGGCCAGACTGGAAGGCAGCGGGCTCCCAACTCCCAAGATCCACTTAGCGGCAGAGGGACCCTCCCTCCACTCTCTCTCCTCCCTCCAATCCCCAAGCCCCTCACTGCAGCCCCCAGCCCGACTCCCAGGTGAGAACCACATCTAGGAGAGCCCTTCTCCTCCAGGTGGCCGCTCCCTTCCAAATCAAATCCATTTTCTGAACATAAATTGTTGCCCAGGACCTAGGCAGACATTGAGTGGAGGGAGGTCCCAGCGGCCGAGCCACAGCCCCACCCCCATCACCAGCCTAAATTAATCCAGAGGAGGGTCCCCTGGACCCCCAGGGCAGGCAAGGACCTGGCATGGCAGCCATGACAGCCCGGCCCTGGAGACCCCAGACACGAAGCTGACGAGGACACCGTGAGTACCACGGGCTACAGAACCTCACCCTCCTTCCCCCACACTGGCACCACAGAAAGCCCCCTGTGCACCCCGTGTGGTGCCGAGCAGCCACAAAGAGGCCACGACACCACTGCCTGCCACAGGGCGGACGGTCCTTGCAACCCAGGCACAAAAGGCCCAGAGGCCAATGCCACTCATGGGCCACTCTGGGACAGAGGTGGAGTGGGGGTGGCAGGGCCTCGGGAGAGGGGCTCACTAAGGAGTGGGCAGGGGCCTTCTGCTCTGTAAGGGGGTGCAGTGGCCGCACCATGAGACTGTCCTTAAGGCACAGGCCTGGCTGCTTAAAAACGGCTGCAGCAGTTAAGTCTTGGGTTATGCAATGTTACCAGCATTTCAAAGATGCATTTCCGCACTCGCAGGGATCGCACCTCACTTGCTCGACGTCAGCAGGAGGCAAGAGGATGCCACACTGAGCACAGAGCAAGAACGTGGCCCGTCTCCACCGTCCCAGCAAGCTCTGTGGTGGGCCCCTGTCTGGGAGTCCAACAGGCAACAGCCATAACCCACACCTTCTCAACACAGCTCCTCACAGCAGGGGCTCCAACTCCAGCCCCACCACAGCGCCTGGCACACAGTAGGTGTGCAGCTAACTATCCACTGAATGAACTCCACCCACACAGGCCCTGGGCACTCTGGAAAGAGGACCCTCTTCACAGAGAGGCTAAAAATCCCACTTTCCTAATAAGTTGTCCAGCCCGGAGATTCTGGCTCAAACGTCAGGAAAGCGCTGGGCCGTGCGGGCAGCTCCGCCCGGGCCTGTGGCCACACGATGCTCATTTACAACCAAGGGATCCGGAGTCGCAAAGGCCATCTCCTGCGCACACGGCGCCGCCCCAGGAGCCCACAGCTGTCCTCCACGGAGCAGATGCTCTCACAGGAGCAGCGCTCCCAGCCCCAGGTGAAATTAATATTCCAATCCAAGTTGCTCAGGTTGTTGAAGGCAGCAGCACTGGCGGAATGCTAACAACGCAGACAGAGCCCCTCCCAGAAGAGCAGAGCAAGGGATGGGGTGAGCAGGAGGCGGCTCTGGTGGGGGGGCAGAATGTCAGGCACCAAACTCCCCCAGGATAAGGCTCCAGGGCCCCCCGCCAGTGGCTGAGCCCAGGATGCCATGTGGCAGGAGACTGTGCACCCGCAGAGGCTGGGGGGTACCTTTTAGTCACAGGCCTCCTCACAGCAGGGAACACAAAGGAGTCAGGGTGGCAGGTCCCAGAGCCTCACCTGCTGGCTGTGGGGCTGGGTAGCCCCGCCCTCCACCCGACCCCTCACTGCCTTCCAGATGAAGCCAGGAGCCCAGCAGCCCTGTCCACCCCACCCTTCCCCCACTGCACTTAGGTCGGTCAGAGCATTTGGGGGGATCTGTGATGAGCCCTTGCTGCAGGCCCTGCTGGTCCTTGCGGTCTCCAATGCCCCTCTGACCACCAGCTGCAGCCACACCATCTGCCCTCGACCTCAGGCTGGCCTCCAGGAACAAAATGCAGTGGAAGTGCCTTCGGATGCGAGAGGCCACCAGCTAGCTGCCCACTGGTTCTTCCTGGAGACCCACACTGAGCCGTGGGCCACGCTAAAGCCACTGTGCTGGAAAGACCGCATAGAGACAGGGGTTGCAGCAGCCCCAGGTACTCCCGCCCCACCTGCTCAGGCCAAGTCCCACCATCTCTCAGCCACAACAGGGTCTAGGGAGGTGAGAGGATCGAATGAGGGGCCCTGCCCCCAGGGCTCAGCGTGCAGTGTGGCACACGGAGTGCTGCCCCCATCACGCCCCCGGCAACTCAGTGAATCTGCCTGCTCTCTCCAGGCCTGGGCTGCAGCTTGCGTCTGGTAGCCCTTTTCTCTGGAAAGTTCTCGTCTTACTAATCAGCCCCTGCCCCCCCCCCCCCCCGTGCAGTGAATAATGCCTCACGTGAAACCTTCCCTGCTCAGACTCCTTTGTGCTGCTGCTTTCCTGGTTGGCCCCTGACTAAGGCACCCCCTCCTCTCTCTCCTGACGTGGAGGAAACGCAGAAATGCAAGGCACACCCCAACTTTAGGAGGACGTGGGAAAAACTATACTTCACGTCCCCACTAATAAAAAGCATTTAAAGTGGCCAGCAGAGAGCGCATTGTATTTTGTATGTATTGACTTAATGGGAGGTCGTACATTCTGGATATGCAATAAAATTCTGCTAACTCTGGAAAAATTACAAAGTCCTTTCACGAAAATACATATATTGTACCAGGTAAATGTTCCCATACGGCAAGATGTTACAGAAGGAATCCACTGAACAAGACCACGTTAAGGGGATCAGCTAAGCACCACTTGGCATCGCTCCCCGTCATCACCACCCAACCCAGAGGGTCACTGAGGGTCCCGTGTGCACCCACCCAGGGGTAGCATTAGCAACATTTTTGCCTTGACATCCAGACATCCAGGGACAAGCACGGTGCCCTTTGACATTCAGACATGCAGGGACAAGCGCGGTGCAGCAGACAAAGTGTCGGCAACATCTTTGATTGGCAGGGACTGAGCAGGCGCCTTCTATGTCGAGTGCTGCCAGATGGCACCACTCTGGGTCCTACAGCTTTCTAGGTGCTGGAAGAAAAGCAGGGGAGGGCTAAAAGATGTTCCCATCACTCTGCCCGAGGTGAGGTCTGTCTGGGGAGCACAGAGGCCCGGGCACAGGGTCCAGGCTAGACTTCGGTTGCCAGCGCCTTCACCGAGGGCTGCCAGCAAGGGGACCGAGAGCCATCACACGCAGCCCAGTGCAAGGAGGAGGCAGGCAGGAGGCACCGGCTGTGCACTGGAAGTTCCAGAACACGCCCACCGCAGATCAGCCACTCCTGGGGGCTCAGACCCGGCACCAGGACACTCCCGCCCTCCACCTCCGGCGCTGTCTTCCCACGCTGCTCCTCAGCCGTCCCAGGACAGGCAAGGCTTCCACGCCGACTTCCCACAGTCCTGCCGGAGTGACTCACCTCTGACTCCTGGCAAGGACATGCCCTCTGCAGGGGCTCCAGTGAAGTCACCACCCCAGGAAAGGAGCCTGCAGTGAGGGTCCCGGCCGCCCTGAGCCCTGCCACCAACCGGGACAGCAAAGCAGCAGCACTGTCGCCGGTCAGCCTCGTGAGAGATCCTGGAGTGGAGGCCCGCTCCAGGCCACGCCTCCCTCCCGGCACAGGAACCCAGAGGCGGGAAGTGCGTGTTGCTGGAAGCTCTGTTTGCCAGTTCATTTGTTTCATGGCAACAGCTCCTTAAATCCAAGCACGCACCCTACCAGCTCGGCAACCTGAACACAATGGGAGGGCCTCCCGCACACTGTTTCAACCAACATCCCAGGGCCGGCCCTCATTGGCCCAGCCTCGGCCACGTGCCCACCCCTGATCCAATCCAGAACACTGTGGGCGGGCTTCACATATACACAGTTTCAACCAACATCCCAGGGCCGGCCCTCATTGGCCCAGCCTCGGCCACGTGCCCACCCCTGATCCAATCCAGAACACTGTGGGCGGGCTTCACATATACAGTTTCAACCAACATCCCAGGGCCGGCCCTCATTGGCCCAGCCTCGGCCACGTGCCCACCCCTGATCCAATCCAGAACACTGTGGGCGGGCTTCACATATACACAGTTTCAACCAACATCCCAAGGCCGGCCCTCATTGGCCCAGCCTCGGCCACGTGCTCACCCCTGATCCAATCCAGAACACTGTGGGCGGGCTTCACATATACACAGTTTCAACCAACATCCCAGGGCCAGCCCTCATTGGCCCAGCCTCGGCCACGTGCCCACCCCTGATCCAATCCAGAACACTGTGGGCGGGCTTCACATATACACAGTTTCAACCAACATCCCAGGGCCAGCCCTCATTGGCCCAGCCTCGGCCACGTGCCCACCCCTGATCCAATCCTCGAGGCCTGAGAGATGGTGCACTCTAACTGGGCAGGAGCCTGCCCACAGGGAGGAGGAAGTCTGTGTTACCCAAGCCTCCATGAGGGTGCAGGGCAAGGGAGCAAGGGTCCCCCAGAGAAAGGCAGGGTGTTACTCTCGAGGAAAGGCACCAGTAACAGACAACACCATCAGAGGACAGGATCTGGGAACGAGGCCACAGGGGAGACAGGGTGACAACCACAACCCAGGGCGAGTGGCAGGTGCAGCAGGTGTTGGTGGCACCTTGCCGACTGCTGGCGCAGGGTTAACATCTACTGAACACCACAGACCCAAGCACTGTGCTGAGTTCCTCCCACCAGCGTCTCCCTGGACCCGCACAGGCCGACCGCAGTGGCACGGAGCAGTAAGGAACTCGTCCCAGGTCACGGCCAGGATTCGAACCCGAGGTCCTTGGGACAGCACGGGAAAAGCAGCCGGCAGGGAAGCAACAGCACTGAGGAACAGTGAGCGAAATAAAGCCCACAGGTCACCCCCTCGCTCGCCTACTGGAAGCTCTCGCGGAGAACTGTGGGAGACTGCGAATGAAATCCTAGCACCTTCCTGCCTCATACTGCCCTGCACGGCTCCGGGAGGGAGAGGCAGGTCCCGCCGCCCTCACAGAAAGACCCAAGGCGCCAGGCACATCGATGGGGCCAGCAGGTGCGGCCGTGTCACAGCTTGTTTAAAGAGACAGGTGCCGACGGCCAGGCCGACGCCTCCTCCACCAATACTTTCCCTCCAGAAATATGCACGCTCCTCGTAGCTCAGCCCACAAATTTGAGAGAAAAAACACTTAACTGGGCCGGGCGTGGGGGAGAGTGGGTGGAGGGAGAAAAAATCATAAGGAAATGCAATTCCCATCATAAATGCATGGGGTTTTTGACAGCCCTTTCTATTAAAAACAAGCGTGTGTGTGTGTGTGTGTATGTGTCCGTGTTTGAGAGTGTGAGTGTGTGTGTGAATGTGTCCGTGTTTGAGAGTGTGAGAGTGTGTGTGTGTGTCTGTGTTTGAGAGTGTGAGAGTGTATGTGTGTGTGAATGTGTCCATGTTTGAGAGTATGTGTGTGAATGTGTCCGTGTTTGAGAGTGTGTGTGTGAATGTGTCCATGTTTGAGAGTGTGAGTGTGTGTGTGTGAATGTGTCCATGTTTGAGAGTGTGTGTGTGTGTGTGTGTGAATGTGTCCGTGTTTGAGAGTGTGAGAGTGTGTGTGTGAATGTGTCCGTGTTTGAGAGTGTGTGTGTGTGAATGTGTCCGTGTTTGAGAGTGTGAGAGTGTATGTGTGTGTGTGTCCGTGTTTGAGAGTGTGAGAGTGTGTGTGTGTGTGTGTCCATGTTTGAGAGTGTGTGTGTGTGTGCGTGTGTTGCTCTCCAGGATGGAAGCGGGGTACACTCACAGGCACTCCATGTCACCTGGGAATTGTCCACAGCCAGGACCACTGGGCTACAAGCCCAGCAAGCACCAGCCAGCTCCGGCCCCGAGGAGCTCCACCAAGGCTCAGGTCACAGGTCTGCCCTCTGAGAATAGGCACCCAGCACCCTTGCCCACCTCACCCCCTGCACCCTGAGAACAGGCGCTCAGCACCCTTGCCCACCTCTCCCCCTACACCCTGAGAACAGGCGCCCAGCACCCTTGCCCACCTCTCCCCCTGCACCCTGAGAACAGGCGCTCAGCACCCTTGCCCACCTCTCCCCCTACACCCTGAGAACAGGCGCCCAGCACCCTTGCCCACCTCTCCCCCTGCACCCTGAGAACAGGCGCCCAGCACCCTTGCCCACCTCTCCCCCTACACCCTGAGGACAGGCACCCAGCACCCTTGCCCACCTCCCCCCCTGCACCCCGAGAACAGGCACCCAGCACCCTTGCCCACCGCCTCCCACCATCCTGGGATCTGCTTCTCCCTGCTCTCTACTTCCTCGGTGCCGGTTCTGCCTCCTGCCCTGGCTCCATCACCCCGGCTTTCCTCGATGTGGCCTCTTCAGTGGGTGCTGGCTCTGCCTGGTGTTCCTGGTGGGTGCGAAGGACACGTGCACATCTATGCGAACCCCTCAAGACGCAGAGGAGAATCAGGAAATGCCCTTGCTGGTCCCTGCCATGGAACCCCAAGCAGCGATCCGAGAGAGCAGCCCTTCTGTTTGTCCGCAGACACCTGGGGAGAGTCCTGGAGGGCGTACATAGGAATATGGGGCGGGCACCGCGGTGCAGCAGGCTCCGCCGCTGCTCGGGACACCCACATCCCACACAGGAGTCCTGGCCACTCCACGCTTCTGACCCAACTTCCTGCTAATGTGCCTGGGCATAGCAGGTGACAGCCCAAGGACTTGGGTTCATGCCACCCATGTAGGAGCCCTGGGTGGAGTTTCTGGTTCCTGGCCTTTGCCTGAGCCAAACCTGGTGTTGGGGGCATTTGGGGAGTGAACCAGTAGATGGAAGCCCTGTCTGTCTCTCCCTCTCCCTATCACTCTGCCTTTCACATAAATAAACAAATCTTAAAAGAAAAAGAGCCCAACCACCTCACTCCTACGGCATGCTCCTTCCGCCTGGCCCACACAGCGTGTCACAGGGGCATCTCACTTCTACAGCATTCGGGCTTCCCAGAAACTGGGGTGCCACGTCACAGCCCAGGAACCACTGAAATACAGAGGCAGATGACAGTCCAAATAGTCCCATGTTCTCAACCAGGGCAGCCAGAAGCTGCGCGCCTCACAGACAGGCTCCAGAGGCTGCAGCAGGACCAAGACGCCTGGGGCGTGGGACAGCAGCCCCCAGGGCAGGAGACCACGCAGCACCTGCCTCTCCCAGAGTCCCCTCTGCAAAACAGCCCCGCTCTCCTCGGGCACAGTCCCCATCCCAGTCCCTGAGAGGAGCCTCCACCTGCAGCAGGGCCACACAGACCTGTCATGCAGTGCAGTCCCACAGTCCCAGGCCCAGTCTGGGCGACAACCCAAGTCGGCCCTGTAGGAGAGTCTTGGAGCTCTCACTGCAATGACAGGCTGAGGACACCCACTTTCCCTGCTCGGAGGACAGGCTGGGGCTGACCGAGGAAGCTCACCAGGCAGAGAGCGCCTGTCAGCATCAAGCCAGTGCCCAGGAAGAGAACAAGATCACACAGGAGAGCAGCTCTCCTTGGAAGGCAGGAAGCCTCTGGATCCAGCCATGCCTGAAGCCCTTCCTCTTGCAGACATGCCAGCTTCAGGAATCAGTAAACTCCATTTTATACCTGGAATCTGCGAGTCCAGACCCCAACAGGGATATACCCTGGATCCAGCCCATCATCTCAAGACTGACCCACGCTCTCAGTGCTGGAAACAAAATGTCACAGAGAAACACAGAGAAGACTGTTCATCTTTCAAACAACCCAGCAGGAAAAAAACACAAGGTCATAAAAGACAGCCACTGACTGGAGTCCCTCCAAATAGAAAACCAGTAACCATGGGCTCCCATAACACAGGTTCCCTCCAGCCTCTCTACACGGGGTCCTCAGAGTTGTAAGCCATCCAGCTTTGCCTGCAGAGTAAAAAATATCTTGCACACACATGTGCTACTATTTTTAAAATGTTACATAAACGCTACTGTAATTACCAAAACCCACTCTTTCAAAAGCATTACAGAACTGATGGCAACTTTCGATCAATATGTTTTTCTCCTTCAACCGAGAGAGATATCCAACCCACAATTCGTTTCATTCAGAGCAGCTGGGTAATTTTTCTGATATGAAAAAGCTTCCTTGTTCGTTTTGAACAAAGTCAAAATGCTGTAAACACACTATCACCGAGCAGCCCGGCTTAAGGACTAGAGAGTAGGTCGTTCTTTAGGCTTTGCAAGCCCCATGGGCTCAGTCACAAGGCTCAATTCTGCTTTCACTATGTGAATGCAGCCACAGATAGTATGTAAACAAATAGGTGTGGCTGTGTTCCAATAAAACTTTATTTACAAAAGCAGCTGAAGGGGCCAAGTTTGGTCCCCGGCCCTGGTTCGCTGGTGCCTGCTTTAATGGGTACAGAAAATAACCAGCAGCATGTCAGGGGTCAGGGAATGCACACATCTCTAAAATACGGCAGTGGGGCAAGCCTCCGCCGCGAGGCAAGCTTCTCATACAGGTGCCGGTTCAAGTCCTGGCTGCTCCACTTCTCTTCCAGCTCCCTGCTAACAGCCTGGGAAAACAGCAGAAGACAGACAAGCGCTTGGCCCCCTGTACCCGAGGGGGAGACACCCCTGGTTCCTGGCTTTGCATCGGCCCTGCTCTGGCCGGTGCCATTACAGCCACATTGGGAGTCAACCGGTGGATAGACGACCTCTCTCTCTCTCTCTCTCTCCCTCTCTCTCAAATAAATCTTTGTTAAAATGTCATGAACATGGATGGAGGAAGTGAAAATCTGATCGACACACTTTTCAGCCACACAGCTTTGCACTAAACAAAGCCAGTGCACCTGGATTGGCAAACCAACATTTAACTGTGCCAGAACCATCACGTCAGCACAGGAAGACAATGTGTCCTGATAGCAGTGGCTTCCGCAGGAAACGTGAACACCAAACTGAGTCCCGACTCCCTGTACCGATCCTCACTCTGCCTCTTGCCAGCAGGGCGTCCCCTGGGGCGGGCAGCGTGGCTGGATCCCAGGCCCCTGGCCTTCCGTAACAACATCACCAACCACGGGCACCACTCCCCGAGCACTGGCGAGCAGCCGCCACCTGTCGTCTCTCGAACCCCTCAGCTTCCTCCCCTGGTGACGGAGTAACAGGCCCAAAGGCAGGCCCGTCCACCCAGCCTTCTCCCAGGGCTCCCAGACAATCATACAACAGCCAAAGCCCAACTCCCAGATGAGGTCGTTTGCTAATTCCATCACCTGTGAATAGAGTGGGTCCCGATTCTAAGCACCGTAGTAGACACGCAGTGGGCACTGTAAATGTGTACTGGAGGCCGGCGCCGCGGCTCACTAGGCTAATCCTCCGCCTAGCGGCGCCGGCACACCGGGTTCTAGTCCCGGTTGGGGCGCCGGATTCTGTCCCGGTTGCCCCTCTTCCAGGCCAGCCCTCTGCTGTGGCCAGGGAGTGCAGTGGAGGATGGCCCAGGTGCTTGGGCCCTGCACCCCATGGGAGACCAGGAAAAGCACCTGGCTCCTGGCTCCAGCCATCGGATCAGCGCAGCGCGCCGGCCGCGGCGGCCATTGGAGGGTGAACCAACGGCAAAAGGAAGACCTTTCTCTCTGTCTCTCTCTCTCTCACTGTCCACTCTGCCTGTCAAAAAAATAAAAAAAAATAAAAATGTGTACTGGAAATTCCATCGGCAGACCCCCCCGCGCTCTTCCCAAGTCCATCCCAACCCCCACCTGCTCCACAGTTGCCACTTTGGGCCGGGCTATCACCACGGCCCCTGCAGCTCAGCACACGGCCTTGCTCTGCTCAAACCTGCCAACACCCCCATCTCCCTCAGAGCCAAAGCCACAGTCCCTGTCCGGCCTCGCTGGCCTCTTTCCCAACCCTTCAACTTGTGCAGTCACCTCCACCTCAGGGCCTTTGCACGCCCCACCCACTCGCTCAGCACAGCCCAGCAGCCGCCTCCCTCGCCTGTCGGGGTCTCTGTCCCAGTGCCATTTTCCTGACTGCTCCTTGAAACCACAAGCCTCCCTCCTCGGGGCCTCCTCTGCCTGCTGCTTCTGCGACCTTGGAGCACTGAGTGGCATTCAGCACACATGGCCCCGTCTTCATTCGGCCGCGTGTCTTTCTCCCTCCACCTGGACGCCAGGATCTCGGCCTTCTCACCCCGGCTGTCCCACAGTGTGGAGCTCAGGGGCCGCCGTGGCAGAGGACCTGGGGAAGACGCCCAGGACCCACAGGGTCAGGCAACGCGGGACAAGTGGACCACACAGGGCTCAAGGAGGGGGATGGGCAGGCAAGAGCATTCAGGGCCATTTTACAGGCAGGAAAACCAAGTCTCAGGGCCGTCAGGGAGCCAGACCAGCACTGCCCAGAACTCCCAATGTCATGGGAGACACCAGAAACCTGGACAGCTCCAAGTCCTAAATTCTGGCAATGGACAAAAACAGTCTGCAGGCCAGGGAGGGCCTCCTACTGGCCCAGAAAAGGCCTCGGCCCCCAACCCAGAAATAGCATTTTGGGCAAAATGTTTCCCTCTACCCCTCACCTCCTTCTCCTTCTGCCCATTTGGGGCTACAAGAGGAAAAAAAAAAAAAAGAAAGAAAGAAAGAAAAGAAAAAGCAAGCCAGCCAGTCTCGGGAAGTCTCTAAGACTCAGAAAACAGCTGCCCCTGCCCGCCCCACCCCAGGTATCCACTGACCTGGCCCCTGTGTGGGCCCGGGAGAGCCCACGGCCACAGCAGAAGGGAGAGGCAGGGAAAGGCCGAGGCCGCACACACGTCGGCAGCATGCAGCACGCAGAGGCCAGGGCCGCACAGAGCCAGGACCTCGGGAAGGCCCCGGGGCCGGCCCCATGCTGCGTCCATTTGCCCGGAGCCCTGGCAGGAGGCACTCAACAAGGCAGACGCAGGGCTCCCCGAGTCACCGCCCAGGCACTGCACCCTGGGCTGTGGAAGGGCAGCCTCGAGGAGTGAGGACCCCAACGGGTTAACTCAGGTTAAGGCAGCAAGACGGCCTGGGCTGGCCTGTGCGATTCCACACACTCCATCACCCTCAGTAATAAAATACTGCAAATCAAATTGGACTCTATCGATCTTCGCTGTAACTATTTTGGGGCTGCCGCCTAAGGAGTGAGAATCGATCAGCTGAGGAGTCGGGGTGTCAGGGAGGGGCCTTCAGAGCGCCCCAGCTGCAGAACCAGGCTGTGTGGCCGGAGAAGACGCTGGAATCCAGTCCAAAAGGCCGTGCGGCCTGCCCATGGCAGGGAGGGCCCGAACTGCCCCGAGGGAGCACGCGTGCAGCGGGAAATCGGGCACGCACCACCCCACGTCCCTTCCCCCCGAGGCTCGTGTGTCCCTGCTCTGGCCCCTCACTCCACACAGCCACAGCTCCTCACAGCGTGACTTCGCTGCTTTACCCCCTGCCGTGGCCCAGCGGCTTAGCACAAGCTCACGCATGTCTGCTGGATGGACGCATGCGTGCACAGGCTAGCAGCATCCATTGCGTGTTTGCTGTGTGCCGGGCACTGGGCAAGAACCTCACTGGGATTGGGATTTGCTTTCCTTCTGCCTGGAATCCCTCCTCCAGGTTTGTTCTTTCTGGTCACTGAGGTCCTATACGAGATCATGGCTGCCGCCTCCGGGAAGACCTCCTGGATGAACCCCTCACTCCCCGTCCCTTCCCTTGCACTTGGAGTGCCGGCTGGGATTTTGCTCTTGGTGTATTTGTGGGCTCCTTGTCTGTCTTCCTGCCCTACCCCGTCTGCCCTAGAATCCAAGTTGCTGAGATCACAGACACCCAGGCCTTAGGCCAGGGAAACTGAGGCAAAACTCCAGGACAAGGAGGCACCATCTGGGACACAAATCAAGAGCTCTGGGGAAGAGCCCACCCGGCCATTCATTGTCTGTGCTGTCCTGAGCCAAGCCCTGGTTCCTCCAGCTGGGGACCCCTCCTACCCCCAACCTCAACAGCTGCCCCAGAGCCCTGCACCATCAGGCAGTGAGAAAGCACCATGCAGGTGTCTGGGTCAGCCCTTCCCTCCTCGCCTCTGGCTCCCAGCCCTTCCCAGAGACCTTGCTGTGGGCTCCCAGCCTTACCTACCCACACCCTGAACAGATTCACAACCTCTTCGTTGCTGGAGCCCTCCAACTTTGAGATCCACAGGGCCCATTTTACAGATGGAGAAACTGAGTCTTGGAGCTCTCACACAGTCCCAGATCTCCCAATCTCTTGAGGGAAGCTGGAAACCGGGTTATAAGATGGGCTCCCCCTGCCCTTATTTAGCACTGGCAGCTAACAGAAGTCCACAGGCCTGGCATGGCCCAGAGGAAGCCAGCAGCCCTCTGCCACCCTCCACGTCTGCCCAATCTCCCCCAGACGCCCAAGGCTCTTGACCCAGGAGGTTTGGGAAGGCTTCTCACGAAAGATCCAACTTGCCCCTCAACTCAAGACACAGCCCATAATCCCATCAGTCCAAACTAGTCTCAAAATCCATAAACTGTCCCCCAAAATTCAATGCCCAGGAACACAGAACGTGCAACAAGCCACCGCTCGAGGCTCACATCTGTGCCCTACCACCTGCTGGCTGGGCGGCTTCTGCCAGTCATGTTAGCTCTCTGGGCCACAGTCTGCTCCTCTGTCTAAAGGGACAAATAGAAGTCCCACCCCACGAGGGAGATCCAATGGAGCGAAATCCACACAGGGTCAGGATGTGCTGTGGGCAGGGCCTGTCACTGCATGTACTGCGAATTCCAAGTCATCAGAAGGGCAGGAGCCCCAGGGAGAAGAGGGGGAGTCACCTGCCAGCATCTCGCCCTGAAACGTTGTCACCGGACCCTCCAGGATACAGGCCTCTGACGAACGCCCAGTGGCCAGCAGAGTGGGCTCCAGCCTGTTTGATTCTGGTGCCTCTGAAGCTGAGTTCACACTGGTAGATTTATTTGTGGCAGAGAGGGAGGGAGCGCCAAGGAGGGCAGGCCCTCAGACAGGCCCGCCCAGGTGGTGGCAGGGTGAGCCCGGCTTGTCTAGGGCCCTGCACACCATCCTGTGCCAGGCCACGCTACGGCTCTGGTTTACAGGTGGCAGGTTAGGCACGGAAGTGGCCTGGCTGGAATCCGGAATCCTGAGTCTGTAGCACCTCAGGCAAGTTACTCAGCGTCTCTGCGCCTCGACAAATGCCAGTGGAGGCGGCAGTGTGCAGCACAGGGGTGGCGGCAGAAGCGCCCGCCGCCTCACGGCCCCACTCGTGGCTTCGGCCCTGCCGAGCAGCGGCCATTCTCCTGCCTGGGTGCTCAGATGAGACCCCACACCTCCCAGAGAAGCTCCTTGCCACGGGATCAGGGACGTCCTGGGCTGGGAACGTGGAACAGGGGATCGGACACCACTCACCCGGGGCCCCGAGCGAGACGCTCCTGCGGCCCAAGCCGCCTGCTTCCTGTCTGCAAAGAGGACTGCAGACGACTTCCTGCTCTGCATGTCACTTCACACACTCCGCTGGAGCGGTGGGGGCCGATGGCGCCCGCCCACACCAGGAGACCAGGTGCCCCCATCTTCCCACGGGTCTGAGAACAGTCACAGAATCCCACAGCTCAGCGGGAGCCGGACCCTCTCCATCCCCATTCAAGCTGAGGCCCAGAGAGAGGAAAGGAGCCACCCAGCCGCACAGGCCCTGGGCACTCCTCTGGGAACAAGGCCCTAGGAGGGCTGTGCTGGCCGGAGACCACCCTGCCAGACTTCACGGCAACAAACAAGGGCTTCTCTTTCCTTCCTGGGTCATGGCAACCACCGTGCCCACTGCTGGCTACAGGCACCAGGGCTCGAGCACAAGCCCCACGCCCCTTCCAGCTCCCAGCGTCGGTGGGAGGAGGGGATACGCAATGATTTACTCTGGGAACCTCCACTGGGCCACCAGTAAATCACTGGGGGAGGCGACGCCATTTGCATACCGCCCCCAGCACCACACACAGGCAACCTCCCCTTCCCAACCTGTTGGAAGGAGGAAGAAATATGCCCCTGCACACCAAGGTGCCAGGCACCTCTGCCATCACGCACAATGTCTCCCTCCCGACACCTGCCATCCCCGCTGCTCGCATGGCCTGGGGGGGGGGGTGCTCCACCCACCCATTGCTAGACAACCCCCCCAGCATAATGGGTCAATGGAGCAAGACACATCCATTCTCCCCAGCAGGGACTGTAACCGCACCGCTAATTTGCAAAGCCACCGCGCGCACAAAAGTGGCTTGAATAATGGGGCCCCCTGGTTGCTAGGCGGGGGGTGTGCTGGCTCTTACCAAGTGCAGCTCCGTATGTTTGAGCACCCGCTACCTCTTTACCATGGCAGCTGCCCACGCAGGCAGAGAAGAAGCCCCAGGGCGCGGGGTGCGGGGTGCACCAGGAGCCCACGGCCTGGCCTCGGAACCCCTCCGGCCACCCCCCCAGCTTTGGCAGCCTGCTCCAAAATCACTGCAAACCCTCACAGCGCAGCAGGAAGTCCTAGTGACCTCCTCTGGACCTCTGACCACGCGGAGGGAGCCAAGGATTTTTCAGGAATTCCAGCCTGGGGGGGGTGGAGTTGGGTTTTTTTGGGGGGGCGTGAGGGAGGGGTGCGGAGTTGCCAGTTCTGTGACCTTGTGCTAAACACAGAGTTCCCAGACTACCGTGTACTCGGCAGGGGCTGGGAGGGCTCTGCCCCAGCGGCCTCGGTCAGCCTGGGCATCCCGCAGACACTCGCTGGGGGCGCAGCAGGTTTCAGGGGCGTTCACACCCTCTCCCCTCCCGAGCCCAAGGCTCTCGGCTTGTGGGAGGGAGGCGTCCTCAGGTCCTCCCAGCAGCATCAGACAGCTCCTCCAGCCCATCCCAGACACCTGCCGACCCCCTGGAGAAGCAAACTAGACCCAAAAGTGCCACCCAAGTGCAAAGGGCCTTGCCCTCTGGGCAGAGGTCGAGGCTTTCGCTGGCCCCGCCCTGCCCCAGCAGCGCCCGCAGGTGCACCGCAGAGCGAGGCCGGCAAAACAGCTCCCCGCGCTGCCTGTTAGCCAAGCAGACTGAGGCCGCAGCCGCGCCAAGCACAGAAGCACTCCAGGCTGAGCCAAAGCCGACGCTGCCGGCATCTGGGAGAGAAGGGCTTCCCCTGCCCAAGGTCTGAGCGAATCTCCGGGGTCACTTCAGGGCACCTCGGAGGAAGCGGGTGTGGACTTCTTCCTGGCGAACCCATCCCCCGCCCTCCACCGCACCCTGGCCAGCGCAGTCGGAACTCAGGAGTTGAAGTTGTCCTTCTCCTCCCGCAGGCGGTGGGTGGTTTGTTGAGGAAATGGGGAGAGATGCTCAGCGGGAGCGATCGGCTCCCTGATCTCAGGTTCTGCTCTGAAAGGCCGGGACCGAGCTCTCGGTCGCACCCGATTGAGTTCCCGGTTCCTCTGAGCCTTCGGCGTTTTCTCCAGGGCTGGGGTGGGGGAGGGGAGGAGCCATCGCCTGGAGGGTGGGCTCGTCTGGACCCGACAGGCAGCCACACCGACGTGGCCGAGGGCTTTGCAAACTCCAG
Organism: Oryctolagus cuniculus; assembly: GCF_051225735.1. Classification (NCBI taxonomy): domain Eukaryota; kingdom Metazoa; phylum Chordata; class Mammalia; order Lagomorpha; family Leporidae; genus Oryctolagus; species Oryctolagus cuniculus. The sequence continues at coordinate 9,036,839 of NC_142887.1, forward strand.
CCCAGGCGGAAAGGACCCGGCTCTCTTGCTTTCCCCACTCACGGCTGCGCGGGTGCCAGCAGGGCGCTGGGCTCGCTGGTACCCAGGCAATGGCTCTGAACATCGCCACGTTCCAGGCAGCCCTGCGCGCCGGGCTTCCTGGCCAGTCCTGCGGTCAGGGCGCCGGGTCAGCCCAGGTTTTCCAGGAGGCGAGCTGTGGGCTGCACCTTGGCCAAGACGAGGAGGCCACCTGGAGCCGGGGCACATTCCAGGGAGAGCCGCGAGGCGCGGGGAGGGGCTGCGGGCAAGCCAGACAGCCGGGCGAAAGGACCTCAAGGCCCCGCAGGTGTCCGGGGAACGCAGGGCCACGCGACAGTGGGGAGTGGGGAGCGGGGAGCTGGGAAAAAGGCACCAAGCTCGGACGCCCGCCGTGCCCCAGCCGAACCCCGCAGGAAACAGGTCCTGGGAGATGCTGGCCCACGGCGAGGCGGAGAAGGGGCTAGACTCCCTGAGGCGCGCCCCCACCCGCCCTGAGACTGGGAGCATTCCCGTCTGCGCCCGGTGCGCCCTGAACGCATCCGCAGGGACGCGAGGTGTTCGGGGAAGCCGACAGGCAGGCTCCGGCACCGGGGCCCGGGTTCCCAGGGTCTCCCCAGACCTGTCCACGTCAGGGAGATGCAAGCTGCCAGGGACTTGAGAAGGAGGCAGCCCGGTTCGGGAGCCAACTTTGTGCACGGCGGTCGGGGTCGGGGTCGGGGTCGGGGTCGGGGTCGGGGCCGGGGCCGGGGCCCGGGGACGAGTTACCTGGGCACCGGAGCGCAGTCAGCGCCAGCAGGAGCCCGAGCGGCGGCGCCCGGCCCGGGGGCGGCATGATCCTCGGCGAGCGGTGGGCGCGGCGCGGGGCTGCTCCTCTCGCGCGCCCGGGCTGGCCCGCGGCTCCCGGGAGCAGCCCCCGGAGGCTACGCCCGGGCGCCAGGCATGGCTCGCTCCCAGCGCGCCGCTCCTCCCCAGACGCAGGCGCCGGGGCTGGCGGCGCTTCCTCGGCTGCGCCTCTGCGCGCTCTCCTGGGCTCGGCCGTGCGCGGCTGGCGAGCTGGGGGCTGCCCGGGCTCAGCACCCCGCGCCCTCGCCGGCTGCCCAACACTTGGCTGGAGTTGTGCGGCCCCCGCCGCCGCCGCCGCCACCACCGCCGCCGCCGCCGCCGCCGCCGCCGCGGCTCCCGCGCCCCAGCGCCCGTCCCATCCCGGTCGCGCCGCCGCCGCCTCTGCCAGCGCCAGCTGCCGGCCGCCCCTCGAGCCGGCGAGTGAGCGAGCGAGCGAGCGAGTGCGGGGATGAGGGAGGGGGCGGCGCGGCGAGGGAGGGGCCGGGGAGGCGGGGGAGGGGCCCGCCGCCCAGGGCCGGGGCACCAGGCAGCCGCCGGGATAGGCAGTGGGACGTGCCAGTCCGCGGTGGCCGGGGTTGGGGGGGGGGGGGGAGGGCGCCGGACGTGGACGCGGAGGCCTGGGGACACCCGCGGGCTGGGGCGGGGGACGGGGGCCGCAGGAGGGGCGCGAGGGCGCGGCGGTGGTCTGCTCCCCAGGTAGATGGGGGCGTGTTGGGGCGTAGCGGTGGGCGTTCCCAAGGTTGAGGGGCTGGGGAGTTAGGGCTGGGTCCTCGGGATGGGATTGTTGACGTTCGGAGAGGTGTCGCCAGGGGCAGGCCCCGCGACTCAGCAGGCAGCGGGTGAGGCGCTCGCCGTGGCCCGGCCCGGGGGCTGCGGGGGAGGGCAGCAGGGCCGGCTCCCGGGGCCTGGGGCAGCTCACACTGGGGGCGGTGGGATCGAGGGCGTCCTGGGGCTGTCCACCGGGTGAGAAGACCCTCGTTCCCCCGAGCGGGAGGCCTGAAGAGCGCGCAGCGGCGGCCAGGGGCTGGGTCCCCCGGCGAGGGCGGGGAGGAGAGCCCTACGCAGCGACGCGCAGGGATCTGGTGCAGGGATCTGGTGCGGGGCAGGGGCTCCCGCGCGGTCAGATTCTTCCCCGTAGCGAGCAGGGCCCCAGCCAGAGGCGGGGCGGGAAGGTCATCCCTGCCAGGGTGGCCAGGAACCCTAGGACCCAGCACCCGCTGCTGCTCCCGAGTGCTCCACCCCCGACTCCCGCGAAGCGGCGGGGGCGACCCCCGAAGGCACCTTCGCATGCCTGGGGGAGCAGGCCCTGGCGGGGGAGGGTCCCAGCACCACCACAGCCCGTCAGACGGGCCCCTGGCCCCAGTGTCTGTTTTCCATGAAAAAGTGGGTCAAACTCTGCGTAAACAGTCAATAAGGCGGCGTGGGGCGAGGAACAGATACACCGGGAAGGCACTGGAGTCTCCCACGTGCAGCCTGGGGACGGCACTGCTTCCCCGGTCCAGCCTCAGTTTCCCCATGGCACCACCTGTTGTCCTGCCCCCCAGGAACTCCTGGGAAAGCACGCATCACCCCCACCATTATGGCGGTCATTAGCCGCAGCCGACGGGGCGGGGGGGGGGGGCAGCTCCCACCACAACGGCCCCCCTCCACGGCTGGGAGGGGATGGAGGGGCGCCGGCACCTGCCTCATTAGCACAGACGAGCTCATTAGCGGAGGCAGCACTGGGCTCCTCTCAGAAGGGAGAAAGCCGGGGGCAGGGGCCGGGCCACATTCCAGGTTAATTAGGAGACAGGCTCCCTGCGACAGGACCCCCCTCCTGGGCCAAGCCCCCTCAGGGCAAGGCCCCCCCCGCAGCGGGACAAGGCGACCGGAAGTCTCTTTGGGTCTGGGGGGAGGGTCCTTGTGAAGGCCCCCACCCCGTCCCCACCCCCTGGGACCCCCTGGGGACCCAGCCGCCCCAGCCAGCGGGCCTCTGTCCCCACTCCCCTCAGACCGAGGCATCTCAGGCCAGGGGTGACAATGACGAATGGATCTCCAGCGCTCCCACTCCCGGGCCGTCACGTGGCCAGCAGGGGGGAGCCGCAGCAGGAGTGACCAGGGTCAGGCCACGGCGAGTCCCGTGTGTCATGGGAAGCAGGTCAGTGAGGGCTTCGGTCTGGGGCGCAAGATCCAAAGTCACCCCCCTGCAGGCCCGGGAGCATTCTGCTGTTGGGGGGAGGGGGACCAAGTCCCTAAGCCTGGGCCACAGCACACAGCCATGCCTTCCTGCCCCTGTCCGGGCACACAGGCGACTCTGCAGCTGGCTGTCCACGCCCCCGCTGTGCGACTGTGAACCAGGCCATCGCCCTCTCGGAGCCCATGCGTGAGCCCGTGATTTTGATCAGGGCCCCTGTGTCTCCCGTGGGGACCATCTCTGGAGCCGCTGTGCGCAGGAAAATCCTCTTCCGAGCTCCTGGAGGGCTCGAAGCAGGCCTGAGGGGCTGGCAGCTGCGGGTGGGAAACCCAGGACCGGGCAGGGTCCTCCTAACCCCACCGCCACCTACCCAGACCCTCCCTCCGGGAGCCTGCAGGGCTCAGACCCCGGGGCAGCACCCTGTGGGTTCCGCGGCCCCAACGCCCCCACGGAGGCCGGGTCCGGCAACTACGGAGAGCGGATCCGAGTGAGAGTGCATCCGCGCCCCGCCGGCCCCGCCACCCCGACCCAGCGGGCGGCCGCCCCCAGCAAGGCCTTCCCCGCCCCCTTCGCCGCCCTCGGCCCACGCGCCGCCGGCGACGGGCGAAGAGCAACACTGCCATCTCGCGGCGACCGCTGGCGCTGCAGGCTCGGCCGGGGAAGGACGTCGGGCCCGGCGCGGGCGCGAGGCCCAGCGTCTTCCCGCGCGCCCCCGGCCCGCCGTGACCCCGCTCGGCGGCAGCCTCGCCCCGGCCGCGGCGCGGCGGTCCTCGGGGCAGACGGGGCTGGCAAGCGAGGTCCCCCACGGGCTCGCGTGTCTGCGGTCACTGCGTGTTTCCCGTCGTGCACGCTGGCCCGTGCCGGAGCCCGGGGCGCGGGGCCTGGATGGCGGCGACCCCCAAAGCCCAGTGACGGCGGGACCGGAAGGGAGACCCCCAGCCGGGGGAGGCCCCGGGCAGGAAGCGGCCCCGCGACCTCCCCAAGCCCCGCAGCCACGTGCGTCCCCGAGGGCTCGTCCACTCGGAAGCTTACCCTCCGTGCCGGCTCCCGCGAGCGTCCACCGCGTGTGTGTGACCCGCACCTGGACGCCTCGCGGACCACGTGTCCCACTCACCCACCGAGACCCGCACGGCCGGCCGCGTCCTCGCCTCAGCCCAGGGCCCGCGCTGCACGTGCAGCCCTGCCTTCCCGCCCTCCTCTGCTGGCAGACACGTGACCCAGGGTGGCCAATGAGAGCTGGGGGCGGATCATGTGACAGCGGCAAGGGGCCTCTGCGCCTGCGTGCTTGCGGCCTGGCCGCCTGTGGCGTGAGGGTGTGAGGGGCAGGGCTGGGGCAGCCCATCGTGGCCTCGAGGCGCCGGCAAGCCCTCGCCGGCCGCGGACGCAGGGTGGGGCGGGAGCGCTGCTCTGGACTCCGGCTCCTTGGAGCCTGGACGCTGCTGTGTGGGTGTGCAGGGCCCCGGGTGGCCTGCCCTGTGTCCTCAGTGCTGGCCACGGGGACGGAGTGGTCAGCAAACGTAACAACAGAGAACCCCGTTGCTTTTTCCACTGGCTTTATGAGGGATGAGTTACTTTGCAAATTCTGTGTTCCTGGCAGAAACTCAAAGATACAAATATTGAAAGTGCACAACCCCCATCCTCGGGAGAGAAACAATTCCAAGATGCTAATGAGCGTCACTCCGGGACTTTCACGGACCACCGTTCGGGCCGCGCGGTCCCAGCCTCCTTCCGGCCCATTCAGGTGCCCGCCCGGAGGATCACTGGGAGCCCTGCGTGGTCGCTGTGCAGCAGTCAAGGCCACCAAGTTTTCCACCGAAGAAGCCGCAGCCGTGGGTGGGCCCTTGGCACAGCAGCCAAGACCTCCGCTCGGGATGCCCGGCCTCGAGGCCCCGCTCCGCTTCCAACGTCAGCTTCCTGCCAGCGGGCGCCCTGGGAGGCGCTGGCCAGTCCTCGGGTCCCCGCGGGCCTCGTGGGAGACCCAGAGCGAGACCCAGAGGGAGTCCTGGTTCCTGGCTTTGGCTTGAGATTCTCTCTCTCCCCCCTCCCTTTCTCTCTCACTCTCTCTCTCTTCCTCCCCTTTCTCTCCCTCCCTCCCTCCCTCCCTCCCTCCCCCATTCCCCCTCTTTCTCTCTCGCTCTCTCCTCCCCCCTTTCTCTCTCTCCCCCCTCCCTTTCTCTCTCACTCTCTCTTCCTCCCCTTTCTCTCCCTCCCTCCCTCCCTCCCTCCCTCCCCCCATTCCCCCTCTTTCTCTCTCGCTCTCTCCTCCCCCCTTTCTCTCTCTCCCCCCTCCCTTTCTCTCTCACTCTCTCTTCCTCCCCTTTCTCTCCCTCCCTCCCTCCCTCCCCCCTTTCTCTTTCTTCCCCCCTTCTCTCCCTCCCCCCTCCCTCCCTCCCCCTTCTCTCACTCTCTCCTCCCCCCTTTCTCTGCCTCCCTCCCTCCCCCCTCTTCCCTCTCTTCCCCCCTTTCTCTCCCTCCCTCCCCCTTTCTCTTTCTTCCCCCCTTCTCTCCCTCCCCCCTCCCTCCCTCCCCCTTCTCTCACTCTCTCCTCCCCCCTTTCTCTGCCTCCCTCCCTCCCCCCTCTTCCCCCCTTTCTCTCCCTCCCTCCCTCCCCCCTCTTCCCTCTCTCTCCCCCCTTCTCTGCCTCCCTCCCTCCCCCCTCTTCCCTCTCTTCCCCCTTTCTCTCCCTCCCTCCCTCCCCCCTCTTCCCTCTCTCTCTCCCCCTTTCCCTCCCCCCTCTTCCCTCTCTCTCTCCCCCTTTCCCTCCCCCCTCTTCCCTCTCTCTCTCCCCCCCTTTCTCTCCCTCCCCCTCCCTCCCTCCCCCTTCCCTCTCTCTCTCTTCCCCCTTTTCTCTCCCTCCCCCTCCCTCCCTCCCCCCTCTTTCCCTCTCTCTCTCTTCCCCTACTTTCTCTTTCACTCTCGCTCACTCGCTCACTCTCTCTCGTCTCACAAGTAAAAACAAACACATCTTTAACAAGGAGAGTCTTCCTTGTGCACCACTGCGTGTGTCCTCCCGAGAAAGGAAGCCGTCGAGAGCGGGCGGCCAGCCCCGCTGGCTCCGTCCTGATTCCCAGTCTCCAGACCCCCCCGCCCCGGGCATCAGAGGTTTCCTCTCCAGGCATCAGCTCATTGCACGTGGGGGACGCACAAGTCTCAAGGAAACCCAGAACCATGAAGTCCCCTCCGCTTTCCACTGCACCGGCACCGAGCGTGGTGTTCTAACCCCCGCACTCCGCTCCGGGTGCGGGGAGCCCTAACCACGCCTAGGCAGGAAAGGAAATGGCCAGCAGCTACGGCTGGGGTCCAGAGAGCTGAGACCACAGCGCATGGTCCTGGGGCCCTGCACGAGGACCCCAGCCCTGGGCCGCCCAGCAGCCACGCGCCTCATCACGCGTCACAACGACCTCACCGCGGCCGGCGCTGAGGCGTAGCAAGTCAAGCCGGGGGGACCATGAGGCCTGATCTGTCCCAAAAGTGCCGCTCCGGGGCTCACCAGCCAGGCTGGGCGCACACCCCAGCTTCCTGCCTGGCTCTCCCACCTCCTGCTGACCCTGTTGTCCGGCTGCAGTTCCGTCCAAAGTTCTGCAACCAAATTCTCCATCCCGGCACAGATCCTAGCAGCCACCTTGGTCAGCTCCGGCTGGGGGCGGGGGCTGCTGGGAACACGAGCAGGGAGGAGGACAACTCCGGGGTGGGACAGGGGCGGAGACCAGGACAGCTGACCCACCACTGCCCCACGGACCACGGATGCCCTGTAGACGACCTTGGACGCGGCGCCTGGGGGGCTGGTGTGCTCAGGCTGCGTGACCCCAGCAGGGGCCTGGGGCCTCGCCGTGGGCCAGACCCGCCCCTGCACCCCAGTCCCTCGGGTTCTCTGTGCAGGGCCGGGCAGTGGGGCCGCGTCAGGCTCTGCAGACCACGGCACCACTGTGCCATTTTCTGTTATTTTCCCCCAACCATTGAAAACTGCAAAGGCTGAGCCTGATAGAGACAGGCTGGGTCAGACCGCCAGGCCAGAGGCTGCTGGCCCCTCTCCAGGAAGTGGCCCTGCTGGTCTCCTGTGAGCCCAGGCTGACCCAGTCACCCCCCCCCCAGCTGTCCCGGGGAGCTGCTGGCGTGTCTCCAGGACAAGCAAAGCAGGGTCTTGGGCGCCACCCACCAATGACTTCCCCAAGTTCAGGTGTTCGGGATCCGCCCCCACTCTGCCAAGGAGAGAGACGGGGCCCAGAGAGGCCCAGTCACCGGACTGAGGTGACACAGCTAACGAGAGGCAGGGGTCCCGCCCTGCACCCCAGAATTCTCTTCCCCTGCTAGGTGTGCGGGGCTGGGGGCGGCCCTGAGGCCAGCAGGCGCCCCCCACCCCAGCGAGGGCTCCCACAGCTAAAAGCAGAGGCTGTGAACACTAAATATAACCGCCACAGCGCCTCGCGGCAGCCGGGCCCATTGCATAACGAGGTTGCTGGGGAGGCAGACTTGCGCCTGCTCAGGTTGCTCCAAAAAGAGAGAAAAACACATCAAGAAAATTAAAACTGTCCTTGTGCCTCCATCGTTCAGGCCCCGAGCAGGCCCTGCCATGGGCAAAGCATCCAGGAGCCAGCAGTCCCTGTGCCTGGGAGGTGACGCCCCCCGTGGGGAGCCAGGCCAGAACCAAAACACCCGAAACACCGGGCAGAGCCCCCGGCAGGTGGAGGGAGAGCAGCACAGGGCAGGAACACAGCAGAGCAGGGGAGGGAGTCTGCAGAGGGCCTGGGACAAGGACTCGTCGGGGGAGGCAGTGACACCGCCCATCCTGGGAGGGGGCATCCAGCCCAGTGGTTAAGACCCCTGCACCCCACATTAGAGTGCCCAGGCCAGATTCCCAGCTCCAGCGCCTGACTCCAGCTTCCGACCAATGTAGACCCTGGGAGGCAGCAGCCAGGGCGCCGCCACCCTCAGGAGGGAAGGCTGCACGCACCCCTGGTTCCTGCCTGCACACCCCCCTGGCTGCACACCCCCCTGGCTCCTGCCTGCACGCACCCCTGGTTCCTGGCTGCACACCCCCCTGGCTCCTGGCTGCACACACCCCTGGTTCCTGGCTGCACACCCCCGTGGCTCCTGGCTGCACACCCCCCTGGCTGCACACACCCCTGGTTCCTGGCTGCACACGCCCCTGGCTGCACACACCCCTGGTTCCTGGCTGCACACGCCCCTGGCTGCACACACCCCTGGTTCCTGGCTGCACACGCCCCTGGCTGCACACACCCCTGGTTCCTGGCTGCACACGCCCCTGGCTCCTGCCTGCACGCACTCCTGGCTGCACACTCCCCTGGCTCCTGGCTGCACACCCCCCTGGCTCCTGGCTGCACGTACCCCTGGCTCCTGGCTGCACACCCCCCTGGCTGCACACTCCCCTGGTTCCTGGCTGCACACCCCCCTGGCTGCACACCCTCCTGGTTCCTGGCTGCACACCCCCCTGGCTGCACACCCCCCTGGCTCCTGGCTGCAGCCCCGGCCGCTGTGGCATTGGAGGAGTGACCTGGCAGACAGGGACTCTACGTCTGTCCGTCTCTTAAATAAATAAATAAAGACAGCCAACCTTAAAAGGCATACGTGAAGGCCTCTAGTTTGGGGGTGGGGGGATTGCAGGCCCCACGGCTGGAAGCAAACAGCTCCCGGCAAGCAGAGGGCAGAGCTGCAGCCGCCCGGAGCACACAGGGCTGGGCCGGGCCAGCAGGGAAGCAGTCTCTGTGTGGAGGCCGAAGGAGGCTGGGCGCCAGGATCCCTGCCCGAGAGGCCCCAGGACTGCGAGTGGCCTTGAAGAACGGAGGTCACTCTAGGCGACCCTTAGAAGAGAGGGAGGCACTCAGAGCCAGGACAGCGTCCTATCTGGCTCGGAAGGGCCAGAGCCGGCGACAGGAGCCAGGGCACCTGGCCACAGGGACCTCCCACTCACCAGGACCCCTCAGAGGAGCCGCAGGACCCCCGCGCTTGGAAGAGGATCCCGGGTGCAGAGGATGCGGGCGCGGTGCAGACCGAGACCCTGACCCACAGGGCCACAGCGGCTGCTGACTACGGCCGCTGAGTTCGGGACGCTGTGCTGGGCAGCAGGAGAACGCTGAGGCCCGGGCACCAGGGTGCCAGGGACCCACCTGCACGCCAGCCCCCACCCTCGGATTCCCATCCCTGGAAACAGACGGCGGAGGCAAGGCTGGCAAGTCGGTGGCAGAGGCAGGTGAGGCCCTGAGCACCAGGAACACCCCCGCCCCAAGACAGCGCCTCAGCCACACAGGCTCCTCCACCCCCAGCCCTGTGCTGGAGCTCCCTGGATGGCCTGCCTCCAGCACGCATGCCCATTCCCACCCCAGGGCCTTGGCACCTGCCGCTGCCCTGCCCAGAACACGTCTCCTGCAGATGGTCACACGGCTGGCCTCTTCCCCTGTTCCCGGGGCCTCCTGAAACCCCACCGCCTCCTCCGACCACCGTGGAAAGCAGCCCTCGCCACCAGGGCCTGACGCTCTTCCCAGCGCGGGCCGCTCCCGGGGATGGTCTGATTCGCTCGCTGGCTGGGGACACGCTTGCCCGTGGAGGACGCGTCCAGGACCTCATGGGCTATGTCTGTTCCGCTCAGGGCAGCCGATCCTAAAGCACCCGACGGCCGAGTGATTGGAAAATTCCTCTTAGCCGTCTGACTTGGCTTTGTCGCTTCTCTGGGGCGGGGGGGAGCAGTGGAAATGGAATAATTCATAGAAAAATGGAAATCCTCAGCAGCAGCGAGACACACATTTGCATAATGACAAGCATCTGAGTTAGAATTCCACCTCCGAAGTGAGACTCCCCTCATCACACACAGGCGGACCCCACGGCAGCGCCCACATAGGAGGTGCAGCCGGCACAGGGGGACCCACGTCCTACAGGGCCTCTCCCCACAGAACCATCCACCCTCCTCCTCCCATCCCCGCACTCTGTCTGCAGTGGGAAGGCAAAACACGTGTCTCCTGGCCTCCCCCACAAACCCCACTTCTGTCCCGAGATGACAGGAAAGAGGCCTGGAGATGACCGGCTAATATACTGAGGAAGGGACAGAGGTGCCTGCCCAGGCCTTACCCTCTTTTCCTGCTTGAATTACATCCTTGATGGCTGGAGGCACAGCAGCCACCTTGTGACCACAAGGAGAAGCCCAAGAGACTCACAGAGTGCTGTGGCCATTATATCATCAAGCCGCTTTATCAACACCAGAGAACAATCGCCTCTAGAGTTCTTGGGTTGTGAGAAAATGGCATCTTGGCCACAGCAGTGAGGGTTCCTGTTATCTGCAAGCAAAAGCATTGCCTTGCGAAGTGCCAGCTGCGGGGTACAGACAGCCCCACGTATGTAAATGAAATTTTGTCTCTCTCCGAAGCAACTGAATATCCACAATGTGACCTCGCCATCACGAAACCCCCGAGAGCCTCCCGGGGCAGACCTGAGATCCCCGATGACCAGGGGAGAAAGCTGAGGTTCAGAGAGGTCAAGTGAGTGCCAAGCATCACACAGCATCCACGGAAACTCGAGACTTGGAGCTAAGAAGTGGACGTCCCATTTCCCAGCCCGGGGCCTGCAAAGGGACCAGAACCTGTGACAGGAAGTGGATCCCTGGGCTATCACGTGAACCCACCGTCAGCTTCTGCTTCAGGTGCAGGGAACACTGCTGACCCCAATTAGACTCCAGGATCGGAGCCTGTGCTGTGGGGTAGCTGGTAAAGCCACCATCTGCAACGCCCACATCCTGTTGGGCACTGGTTCCAGTCCTGGCTTCTCCACTTCTGCTCTAGCTCCCTGCTATGGCCAGGGAAAGCAGCAGCAGATGGCCCAAGCGCTTGGGCCCCTGCACCGCGTGGGAGGCCGGGAGGTAGAAGATGGCCCAAGCCCTTGGGCCCCTGCACCCGCGTGGGAGGCCGGGAGGAAGCTCTTGGCTCCTGGCTCTGGCCTGACGGGCGGAGGTGGATGCAACACCTGCAGAAAGAAAACGGAGCCGCAGGGCCCCGACTCATCAGCTCCCAGCCAGGGCACCATGACGACCTCGAGAGCACTCCTGTCCCCGCGGCCGCGTGGGGATCCACCTGGGCGCGGCAGGCTGGCTGGGCACGGATCCCACTGGCTGGATGCTCGGCCCCATCGAGCAGAACGGAGCTGCGTGGTGGCACTCGGGTGACATCCGACTCTCCAAGCCAAGCCAAGCCCTCTGAGCTCCCCTGCCTTCTCGCCGGCGCCCAAGGACACTTCGCAGGAAGCTGCGAGGACACTGTGCAGGCGATGCTGACCAGGAGGTACCCCTGGAAGTATGGTTTCCAGGACCCTAGAAGTGGGTGAGGCGTGAGAGGCAGGCAGGACCTCGCTCCACGCAGGGTGCAGGACCCAGAGCTCTCGGGCACACGGAAGGCGTCGGCTCACAGGGCTCGTGTGGTGGATGGCTGGACCAGAGTCAGTGGCAGCCGGGGTCATGGAGCTGAGGCAGACGGCCAGCCTGGAGAGGATTCTCCGTGGTGACCGCACCCCACCCCTGCAGGGTCCCCCAGAAGCACCCACAAAGCACTTCCTAGCCCAAGATTTATTTAGTTACTTACTTGAACGTCAGAGTGACACACAGAGATAGCTGTTCCAACTGCTGTTCCCTCCCCAAGCGGCCACAATAGCCAAGGCTGGGCCAGGTCTCCCACGCAGGTGCGGGAGCCCAGAGCCCAGCGCTGTCATCTACCCGCTGCCTCCCAGGCGCAGTAGCAGGAGGTGGATCGGAAGCAGAGCAGCCAGGACTCGATGCAGACCTTGTAAGCAGTGGCTTAACCAGCTGCGCCCCAACACTGGACTCACCTTAACCGGCTGCACCCCAACATCAGATTCACCTTAACCAGCTGCACCCAACACTGGGCTCTCACCTTAACTGGCTACACCCCAACACCAGGCTCACCTTAACTGGCTGCACCCCAACATCAGGCTCACCTTAACCGGCTATACCCCAACACTGGGCTCTCACCTTAACCAGCTGCACCCAACACTGGGCTCTCACCTTAACCGGCTACACCCCAACATCAGGCTCACCTTAACCGGCTGCACCCCAACATCAGGCTCACCTTAACTGGCTATACCCCAACACTGGGCTCTCACCTTAACCAACTGTACCCCAACATTGGGCTCTCACCTTAACCAGCCCCAACAACAGGCTCTCACCTTAACCAGCTGCACCCCAACATCGGGCTCTGACCTTAACAATCTGCACCCCAACACTGGGCTCTCAGCTTAATTGGCTACACCCCAATACTGGGCTCTCAACTTACCAGCTGCACCCCAACACTGGGCTCTCAGCTTAACCAGCTGCACCCCAACACCGGGCTCTCACCTTAACCACTGCACCCCAACATCGGGCTCTGACCTTAACCAGCCCCAACAACAGGCTCTACCTTGACCGGCTGCACCCCAACACTGGGCTCTCACCTTAACCAGCTGCACCCCAACACTGGGCTCTCACCTTAACCGGCTGCACCCCAACACCGGGTTCTCACCTTAACCAGCTGCACCCCAACACCGAGCTCTCATCTTAACTGGCTATACCCCAACACCAGGCTCTCACCTTAACCGGCTGCACCCCAACACTGGGCTCACCTTAACCAACTGCCCCAATACTGGGCTCTCAGCTTAATCGGCTGTACCCCAACACCAGGCTCTAACCTTAACCAGCCCCAACACGAGACTCTCACTTTAACCGGCTGCACCCCAACATTGGGCTCTCACCTTAACCGGCTGCACCCCAACATCGGGCTCTCACCTTAACCGGCTGCACCCCAACACCAGGCTCTCACTTTAACCGGCTGCACCCCAACATCGGGCTCTGACCTTAACCAGCTGCCCCCACACCAGGCTCTCAGCTTCGTCCTTGTCTCCAGAAACCGCAGCCCTTCGACTGTGGTCTCACACCTGTGAGCTGTGAGCTCTGGCTGATGGACGCAGGCTAAATGACAGGTGAGCGGACCGGGGCAGGTGCGGGCAGGAGGGAGTGGCCCGGACTGTGGCAGGTAGAGCATGCCTGCTGACTTAGCCCTGGGAAAACAATCCTGGTGACAGGCGGCTGTGTCCCCATGCTGGCTGGAATCTCAGGAAACCACGGCGGCGGGGGGGGGGGGGGGGGGCTCAAAGCAGCAGCGCAGGGAGCACATAGAAGGGACGGCAGAGGGGGTGGAGCCCTTTCCAGGCCCCACCCCTTCTGCATCTGGAGAAGCCCCAGTTAGTCTCATGGGAACAGCAACTGCCTCACACGACAAATGCCAATGACGGTTTTCTTCTTTAAGATTTATTTGTTTACTTGAAAGAGTTAGAGAGAGAGAGAGGGTGAGACAGAGATCTCTCATCTGCTGGTTCACTCCCCAGATGGCCGCAACAGCCAGGGCTGGGCCAGGCTGCAGTCAGGAGCCAGGAGCTCCATCCAGGTCTCCCACGTGGGTAGCAGGGGCCCCAGCACTTGGCCCATCGGTCACTGTTTTTCCCAGGCCACCAGCAAGGAGCTGGATCGGAAGTGGAGCAGCTGGGACTCTAACCGGTGCCCATATTGGTGCCAGCGTAGCAGACAGCAGTTTTACCCGCTAAGCCACAATGCTGGCTCCCAGTGACAGTTTTAAAACGAATAGTTACACCAGGGCTGGCACCGTGGTACAGGGGTTAACCAACTGCCTGCAATCCCAGCACCCCATATCAGAGCGCCAGTTCGAGTCCCCGCCGCTCCACTTCCCATCCAGCGCCCTGCTAACAGACCTGGGAGACAGCAGGGGAGGGCCCAAGTGCCTGAGCTCCTGCACCCACACGGGAGACTCAGATGGCGTTCCAGGGCCTTGGCTTCAGCCTGGCCAAGGTCTGGCCATGGTGGCCACCTGCAGAGTGAACCAGCGGATAGAGGACCTCCGGCTCTCCCTCTCACTCTGTAACTCTGCCTCTCAAACAAATAAATGAATCTTTAAAAAAAAAAAGAAAAGAAAGAAAAAGAACGAACTAGCCCTGTGTCATCAGCACCCCCAGTGAGCGACGGAAGTTTGCCGGTGCGGCCATCTGGAGTAGGCTTGTGCGACAGCAGCGGCCCAGGGGGACGCCGCCCGGGGAGCTGTGAGCAGACATCGCTCAGAGACAGCCAGGGGCGGGGGGCGGGGGGCGGGGGGGGGGGGAGGCGGACAGAGAGAGGGAGAAAGGAAGACGGGAGAGAGGTACAGTGAGAAATAAAAAGACTGAGGGAGGCTTACAGGAGGGGGTGGGGTACGGAGACGCAGGGTAGGGGTGGGGGCTGAGGCCCTGCCACGGTGGGCTCTTCGTGAACAGCGGGGAACAGCCGCCACCCCCTCCCCACAGAAGATGGGCAGCTTGGGAAGACCGCGCGGGGACGGGAGGGTGAGACACTGAACGCGCTGCCACCGTAAGGAGCTCCCCCTGCAGGCTGCTGGGACAAACCCCCGACCACTCACGCCCACGCACGCAACCCAGGTGTGCTGCTCCGGCCCTGGGAAGGAACGCCAAGGCTGGGGGCATCGGGAGGGCTGTGCTCCTCCTGCTGGCCCTGGGGAGAAGCAGGTGGACGGGGCACACCCCCCCAGAGGCATGGAGGATTGGGCATCAGTGCATCCACGTGGGAGAGCCACAAACATTCACACCCCAGCAGGAGAGCTGAGGAGCAGGGGCTGCTGGGAGGCAGATCTGCCCTGGAGGGACAGCCGGGCTGCTGCCCTGGTCCCAGTGCAGGAGCGAGGGGAGGGCTGGGGGCTGGGGCAGAGCCCCATGAGGGGAGTGGGCCCCTTGAGAAGAGACAGGAGACTGCACGCTTCACCTCCCTGCACAACGGCGGCACCGGCCGCTGGAGCTTCCTAGCCCCGGCCCTGCGGGCTTCCGTCTTGCACCTGCAGCATCCGCTATGGCCCCAGCCTGTGTGCCCTGTGATTCAGCCCGAGCAACCCCCGTGCCGTCTGCGGTCCTGGCTGCGGCCTGGCGTGAGGCACCCCGTCCCTGGGCCCGCGCGGGGCCTCTGCGTCACGCCGGCTCCCTCGGGCTGCAATGCTTCTGCTGACAGAGGCCGTGGTGGATGTCCTCACAGACACCACCAGCCAAGCAGGACGCCCTGGCCTGTCCAGCCGGGTGCCTTGGCTCCTGCAGGCATCTGGGGAGTGAGCCACAGGTTCTCTCTCTCTCTCTCTCTCTCCCTCCCTCCCTCCTTCTTCTGTTCTCCCCCTCTCTCCTCTCCTCTCCCCACTCCCCTGCTCCCCTCCCCCCTCCCCCTCCCCTCCCCCGCCCCTCCCCCTCTCCCTCTCCCTCCCCTGCCTCTCAAGTAGATGAAAACAAACATTGAGAGGGAGTGTGAAGTGTGTGTCTCTCTGAGACACAGCGAGTCAACATAAAGTAGTGGGAGAAGCGTGCTCCCTGGAGGCAGCCTCCCCCCACCGGCCCCCACCGCCGAGTCTGAGCGCCAAATGTGTGGCCTTGGCCAGGTGACCCAAACTTTGTGCCTTGGTTTCTTCATCTGTGAAATGGGGGATATGACAGTGCCCACGTCAGGGACCTAATGGGAAGACAGTTGCTGCCCAGGCCCGGGCCTGGAGCAGTGCTCAGCACACGTCTCTGTGTGGTCAGTCCTCTGTGACCGTGGGCTGCAGATCCACGGCTTTGGTCACCGTGCGTCCAGGGGGAATGTGTCTGTACTGACCATGTCCACACACTAGTCTCTGGGCATCGAGCCCTCGACAGTGCGGGGAAACGCCCATCTTCCTGGAGTTTACATCGTGCTATGCATTGCACGTGACCCCAGGAGGTCTCAGCGTATGTATGCAGGGCACATGTGCAGTTACGGCAGGAAAAGCCACCACCTGCAGTGCCGGCATCCCATATGGACGCTGGTTCCAGTCCCGGCTGCTCCACTTCCAATCCAGCTCTCTGCAATGGCCTGGCATAGCAGTGGAAGATGGCCCAAGTCCTTGGGCCCCTGCACCCACATGGGAGACCTAGAAGAAGCTTCTGGCTTCACATCAGCGCAGCTCCAGCCGTTGCAGCCAATTGGGGAGTGAACCAGTGGATGGAAGACCACTCTCTCTGTGCATCAAACAGTAACGTACGCCTGTGATCTGTGTATCATGTAGTAATGCATTAGTGTCAGAAACACCATCTAAATCACCTTCAGTGCCACCCTTAAATGTTTCTTAATTAACTTATCTGAAAGGCAGAGTGGCAGCAACAGAGGGAGCGCTCTTCCATCTGCTGGTTCTCTCCCCAGCTGCCTGTAACGGCCATGGCCAGGCTGACGCTATTGTCAGGAACTCCATCCGGGTCTCCCAGCTGCACGGCTGGGGCCCGAGCGCTGCCTCCCAGGTGCACGAGCAGGGAGCTGCATCAGAAGCGGAGGAGGGCTTCCCTCCAAGCACTCTGACGTGGGACGCGACACTGGTCCCACTGTTGGCCCCCTAAGCACTTGGGATTTTGCAAATTTGCCCTGCACACGACAGAAGAGGCTGCCTCAGCTCGGCCTGTTCTCACCGGAGCCAGCCACCACCTCCAGGCTGTCTCTGAGGGAGAGCAGGCAAGCGAAGCGGACACCTTCCACAAGCCAATTTGTGTGCCGCGTCCCAATTACATAATGCTAATTGCCGGCTTTGTGTTCCATTTGGCAACGTGCTAAAGTAATTGAACAAAATATAACTAATGAACAATTATAATAAAGTTCATAATTAGCTCCTTGAAACACTTGATATGGAAAATATTTCAGATGCTTTTAAAAAACATGCACTCAAGTGAGGTGGGGCGGCCTCAGGATGGAAGACAGCTAGGAAGGGTTTTGCTGGCTTGAAAGGAGCTCCCTGGGGTAAAGCCACTGCCTGCAGCCCCAGCATTCCACACAGGCACTGGTTCAAGGCCGGCTGCACCACTTCCCAGCCAGCTCCCTGCTAATGCACCTGGGAAAGCAGTAAAAGACAGCACAAGTGCTTAGGCCCTTGCCACGCACATGGAAGACCTGGATGGAGCTCCTGGCTCTTGGCTTTGGCCTGGCCCAGTCTTGGCCACTGCAGGCATTTGGGGAATGAACTAGGGGATGTCCCTCCCTCTCTGTAACTGCCTTTCAAATAAATCAATCTAAAAAAAAAAGAGAAAAAAAGAAAGAAAAAAAAAAGGAAGAGCCCCACCCCCAAGCTGGCATCCAGCAAGCAGCAACGGCCTCCCAGAGCTGATGGGCTCGTTCAGATGAGCAGGTGCAGGTGAGTGGCTGACCTGATGCTTGGCACACGGCAGGTGGATAAGAAACACCAGAAGCTGAATGAGGGTCAACGGTGCTATCCCTCACTGTCTAGGTTCCTCCTTGCACAGGAGGCGGGCACACAGTAGGTCCTTAGAAAGTGGGGCTGAAAGGCATGGAAGCTGCTGGTGGATGAACACGAGGAGTGGCAAGAATGGCACCAGCTTGCAGCCCAGACGGCACCAGCTCGCAGCCTGGACGGCGACAGCCGTGGACTGTGTGGGCGTCCACCCCACAGCCATTCCCACCCACACCCAGCACTCACTTCCCCATGGAGGATCCTGGTGACCCTGCCAGCGACAGGACCAAGCAACAGCGGGGACCCTGACGTGATGCCCCAGCATGGCCCCTGCCCCACCTCCACGTCTGAGTCACAGGGACCCATGGACCTCCATGTACGAGGGGTTAGCTGCGGAGTCCCTGGGGGACGGCAGCAAAAGCCCTGAGGGCCGAGATAAAGGGATGTGACAGGAGGGGAGGTGGGCTTGACTCTGCCACCGCGGACGATCCGGGGACAACTGGCAGACTCCGGAGGCAGTCAGGAGAGGCCCTGATGGCCATTCCTCAGTTACTCTTCTGGTCTGAAGCAGCGGGCTGCGGCTGGGACAGAGTGGCCTTGGTTCTAGGAAACACTCAGTGAAGTGGCTGGGGATAAACACACATTGTCCCTGCATCTGACACCAGTAGGCCAGGAACAAAGCACCCGCCTGTGCATATGTGTGTGTGCACATGTGTGTGCAAGCATGTATATGCACATGTATGTTCTGTGTGTGTGCAGTGCTGTGTTGTGTATTACTGTGCATGTGTGTCTCTGCAGCTATACGTGTACGTGTGTGTGCGTGCATGTGTGCATGTGTGTAAAGAGAGAAGAGGAGAAAGCAAGAGGCACTAAATGCTAACATTTGGGGAATTGGGTGAAGGGTACCAGTGGTTATCTGTGCCACTCTTTCCCCAAGTTTGAAATTATGTCAGAACACAAAAATCAAGGGAAAAACAGGAATCCAGAAAATTCCCTCGTAGCTGGGGTGGCTTTGAGGGAAGGCCACTGGGGGTCTTTCTGGGGGAAGACCAGGGGCCACAGTGAGCCTTCCCACTGCTCGGCCATTCCCACTGCCACTCCCTGCCACTGACAGCAACGTCACTATCTTGTGACCATCAGAAAGAGGCCACGAAACTCAGAGATGGTGCCCAAAGACCCAGTACTGTGGCGTCACCGAGAGGTGACGCGGGAGCTTGTTCAATCCCATCTATCATTCAGGGCCTGGGGTGAGAACACACAGGACCCAGCCCCAGGGCCTGGGTAGCCAGGCCCAGCACCACCAGGGGGAGCGGGAGCATGAGAGGACCAGACGCAGCTGCAGAACACAGCAGCTCTGCACTCTGCTCACCACTCACTGATGCACAGCACAGCCCGGCCTCCAGCCCACAGGGCTGCGCTGCTCTTTAAAAAAAAACAAAAAAAAAAAAAAAAAATTTATATATTTGAGAGGCAGAGTTACAGACACAGAGAGGGAGCGACAGAGAGAGAGGTCTTCCATCCACTGGTTCACTCCCCAGATGGCTGCAATGGCTGGAGCTGAGATGATCCATAGCCAGGAGCCAGGAGCTTCTTCCAGGTCTCCCACACAGGTGTAGGGGCCCACATACCTGGACCTTCTTCCACTGCTTTCCCAGGCCATAAGCAGAGAGCGGGATTGGAGGTGGAGCAGCCGGGATAAGAACTGGCACCTATATGGGATGCTGGCACTGCAGGCGGAGGCTTAGCCGACTACGCCACAGCAGGCCCCGTCTGTCTTAGTCTTGAGAGTCACTCACGCCAAGTGGCATCCCTTTGTCCAGACCACAGACAGATCCCTCACAGCGAGCTCTTAGAAACAGGAGGCCCACATCGTTGGAGTCAGCATCTCCAAGGGCAGGGCGCCCAATTTCACAGTCCAGGTGTGCCCCATGTGCAGCCCAGGTGTACCCCACGTGCAGTCCAGGTGTGCCCCACGTGCAGTTCACGTGTACCCCACGTGCAGTCCACGTGTGCCCCATGTGCAGTCCAGGTGTGCCCCACGTGCAGTCCACGTGTGCCCTACGTGTAGTCCACATGTACCCCAGTGCAGTCCACATGCACCTATGTGCAGTCCACTTATGCCCCCCATGCAGTCCAGGTGTACCCCCCATGCAGTCCACGTGTGCCCCAGTGCAGTCCAGGTGTGCCCTACGTGTAGTCCACATGTACCCCAATGCAGTCCATGTGTACCCCACGTGCAGTCCACGTGTGTCCCATGTGCAGTCCACGTGTACCCCAGTGCAGTCCACGTGTGCCCCACATGCAGTCCACGTGTGCCCCCCGTGCAGTCCAGGTGTACCCCACGTGCAGTCCAGGTGTGCCCCACGTGCAGTCCACGTGTGCCCCACGTGCAGTCCATGTGTGCCCCATGTGCAGTCCACGTGTGCCCCCCCGTGCAGTCCAGGTGTACCCCACGTGCAGTCTAGGTGTGCCCCATGTGCAGTCCACGTGTGCCCCATGTGCAGTTCACGTGTATCCCACGTGCAGTCCAGGTGTGCCCCACGTGCAGTCCACGTTTGCCCCACGTGCAGTCCAGGTGTGCCCCACGTGCAGTCCATGTTTGCCCCACTGCAGTCCAGGTGTGCCCCACGTGCAGTCCAGGTGTGCCCTACATGCAGTCCACATGTGCCCCACGTGCAGTCCAGGTGTGCCCCACGTGTAGTCCACATGTACCCCAGTGCAGTCCACATGCACCTATGTGCAGTCCACTTATGCCCCCCATGCAGTCCAGGTGTATCCCCCATGCAGTCCACGTGTGCCCCAGTGCAGTCCACATGTACCCCAGTGCAGTCCACGTGTACCCCAGTGCAGTCCACGTGTGCCCCATGTGCAGTCCACGTGTACCCCAGTGCAGTCCACGTGTGCCCCATGTGCAGTCCACGTGTGTCCCATGTGCAGTCCACGTGTACCCCATGTGCAGTCCACGTGTGCCCCATGTGCAGTCCACGTGTACCCCAGTGCAGTCCACGTGTGCCCCATGTGCAGTCCACGTGTGTCCCATGTGCAGTCCACGTGTGCCCCATGTGCAGTCCACGTGTACCCCAGTGCAGTCCACGTGTACCCCATGTGCAGTCTAGGTGTGCCCCATGTGCAGTCCACGTGTGCCCCATGTGCAGTCCACAGGTACCCCAGTGCAGTCCACGTGTACCCCAGTGCAGTCCACATGCACCTAAGTGCAGTCCACGTGTGCCCCATGTGCAGTCCACATGCACCTCACGTGCAGTCCAGGTGCCTCTGAAGCCCTGCTGCTCATGACAGAGGACATGTGACACGAGGACCCCCACTTCACCACATCAAGCGTCCATTTCAGTGACACAAAGTTCATTCATAATATCTGCAGGCATCACTGCCGTCCATTTCCAGACCTTTCCATACATTTCCAGAATGTTCCATCTTCCCACACAGAAACCGTAGCCCCATTAAACACTCCCTCTCCTCCCCGTCCCCTCAGCCCCTGAACTTCTGCCACTTCCTACCCGAGACTTTGCCTCTTCTGGGTATTTCATATAAGTGGTGACAGTGTTTGTCCCTTTGTGACTGGCAGCTGCCACTCAGCGCCCTAGGCTGGAGTTCACCCAAGCTGTGGCAGGTGTCAGGGCCGCTGGCTGACGTCCCACTACGAGGACAGCCAGGCTGCGCTCCTCCCTCAGCCGGGGATGGACATCCGGGCCACCCCCACGTGCTCACTGCTGTGCCGGGCGCGTGGCGCTTGTCACCACTCAGCAACAGCAGGCAGCTCCCCACCAGGGCTGCCGGGTTTCACGTTCCCGCCAGCAAGGCAGGTGGGCCCCTCTCCCTCACACCCTCACCAAACCCCAGTCACCAGCAGGCTCCTCCCGCACCTTGGGCAGCCTGCAGGCATCAGCGCTGCTCCAAGCTTCCCAGAGTCACGATCCACAGCAAGCCCTAAACGTGGTGTGAGTCGATCTTTGTGAAGGCGCCCCCCTCCGCCGAACCCAAAAATAAACCATGCGTCCAGGGACGGAGTATTAAAAACAACACTGTCCCCTTGACCGAGTGGCGGATAATGCGTGGCAGGTGGGAAGCCCACCCCTCACAGGTCGCTGCCTTCTCTCTGGGGCGTGGTGGGGACACACACGGGAGTCTCCGTCTGGCCGTCCTTGCCCTGGCACGGGAATCCTACACCGAGCTCCCCAGGCCTCTCCCCAAACACGAATGTAAACTCTGACAGCCACGGGAAGAGGCTGACCTCTCCGAGTTCCAGGCCTAACGGAACCGTGGCACCCGCGGGCAGCCGCTCACCACACACTCTGGGCGAGTCGGGAGATGACAGCAACTGTGTGATGTATTCACTCTGTGGCAGGAACCCGGGGCTCCCATCGAGGCGCAGAGAGACGCTCGGAGGAAAGCCACAGAGACACACACAGGTTCATTGTGAAAATCTGGAAATTTCTCGGTGCCTGGAAATCACATACGAAGAACTCAGAGGTGCAATCAGTTGGAAGCTCACTGTCTTAAGGGCCCATAAATACAGCACCTCGTAAAACCCCACCATTTCCATCGGGGGGGATAATGGGAGGCGCCACGCCCCGAGCACTGTCTTTTCAAATTTCATGACACGTGAATCGATTCCCACTCGAAATCTAATTAGCGCCGAAGCATGAGAGCGTTTGTGACAGCACCGAGGTGACCTGGAACCCGCACGTGACAAGCGATCTATTTCACTGGGAGATTTTTTTTTTTTAATCAATCCAGACATTCAGGAACCACCCTCCAAAAACCACAAAAAGGGTTTATCCAAGGAGGTGAGGGTCCGGCCCACCTCCTTTTGGAGCAGGAGCTCCCTCCAAAAGGTGCAGTCTGGGCGCCTTGGCGGGGAAGTGGAGGTTCGGTGGGGCTGCAACACCCACCACGGCGCCCCTGAGGGATCTCCCAGGGAGCCGCCCGGTCACTGGGCTTGCCTGCGAGGCTCCCAGTCAGCACCCAGCCACGCGCAGGGGGCAGGGACACGGCCATGTCCCACCCAGAGAGCAATCACTCGGCTGCTCCCCTTTCTCCTTAACTGCCACGGCTGTACAGGAAGTGCTGGTGCCGAGACGCCCCTGACTGCAGGACGGATCCATCCCAGGGGCTCCCCCTCCCAGGGAGACCCCTCGGGGCCAACCTGGCCGCCCCTCCGAGCCCGCATTCGCACCTGTGCAGACAAGTCCCATTAGCCTTCATCACACGTGAACAAGAGAACCAGAAAAACACAGCTTCTTCTTCAAAATTCTATTTGGAAACCCACCCAAAGGCTAGGTGACTCTTTAATTCCCCGCCCACCTGGAACAGGGCCTGGTCTTACAGGCTGACACTCACTCACTTTGACCAGGCCCCCATGGCCAAGGGCACCCAGAGTGGAGCCGAGAATGAGGCCGCGGCCTAAGTGAGTTGAGCGGCCACATGGGACACCACGTCCCGTATCCGCGCATCAGCTCCTCTTCTGATCCACTTCTTGCCAATGCATCCTGGGAGGGGATGACTCAAGTGCTTGGGCTCCAGCCACCCCTGTGGAAGACCCCGACGGAGCTCCTGGCTCCCAGCTTCAGCCTGGCCCAGCCCTGGCTGTCGCAGCCATTTGGGGAGCGAACCAACAGATGGAAGATTCTCTCTCCATTGCTCTACCCTTCGAGTAGATGAAAATAAACAATAACAAAACAAAAACAGCAACAATGCCTCTCCCTGACCTGGAATTCTGCCACTCGGAGCAGGCCCAAGCTTGTGTGGAGCGGGTGCTGGCACCCACAGAGAATCCACGCTCTCCCTCTTCTGGCATCAGCACCCTGCTAGGGCCACCTGTCCTGGCCTGCACTGCACCTGTTTCAAGTTGGGCTGGCCCAGCCCCAGCAGATCCAGATGTGGCCAACCAGAACCTTCCATCCTCCTGGTCTGAGGTGAACACATGACCTTGGCCAGGCCAAAGAGATTCCTCCCCAGGTGGAACTTAGGCAAAAAGTCAGAGACAGAGACTACAGGAAAACAGAAGGAACAGGAGATTTTCAAACAGCATTGCCCTCGTGCCGTGTGAGGGCTCCCAGGGCAGGAGACAGCCCGGAGGAAGGCAGTGAGCTGACACCTCGGTCTTGTACCCCCCAGCGCCCGATCCAGACCCAGCCCTGCCAACCTGACCGAGGTCAGCCAAAAGAATTGCCCTTGGCTCAAGGCCATAAACACTCCTCGCTGACAAGTCCTCTGAGCCAAAACCGGCCTGGCATTCTTGCCCGTGTCCTCAAAACAGCCCTTCTCCTTCCTCCAGGTCAGTCCTGCCCCTCTCAGGTCCTCTGCCTGGCCGCTGTCCTCTGATCCACATGGCGGCCTCGTCCCCCTGCCCCAGCTGTGTCTTCTGTGTCGCCTGACGACCACCTGAAGAGCTTCCGGCCCAGTGGGCGCACCTGCCCTGGGGACCAGACACCACACAGGTCAGCACCTGTCCCTGGCTCTGCAAAACACCCAAGGAAAGACACTTGCCTGGGACACAGCGTTGTCCCCAAACTGGAAACCACTGAGGGCGCATGGAGCCAAGGTCCTTGAGCAGCCACGAGGGGACGGGATTCTGTGCAGGTGGGAGACCTCCCTGCTCATCTGCCCAGGAGTGGGCCCTGGGCTCTCGGTGCTCTGCTAGGGCTGAGACAGACACTGCGTGCTGACAGCTTTGACGGGCACACAAGCGTGTACACTCAAACACACGTACGCCACAGCATTCCAAAAACCAACCAGTTTGTCTCACAACTTCACAGTTTAGCTTCAAGTCACTGCAGAGCAAACACAGGCAGTTCCCCACCCCCTCCTCTGCATGTTCACCACACGCTCAGGCTGGGGGAGGGACAGCCGGGCTGCGACAGGTGGAGTCGGGCAGAGGCAGCCAGAGTCCCTCATTCTCCTGGGAGGGACAGCAACTCCCACCCACATTAGTCAGATTTTCATCACTGCATGGAAATGCATGAGCCAACTCACACAAGGAAAATGGTTTGTTTTATTTAAAAGACAGGGTGGGGGCGCTGGTGCTGCGGCATAGGGGGTAAAGCAGCCTCCTGCAGTGCTGGCATCCCATATGGGCGCCAGTTCGAGTCCCGGCTGCTCCACTTCCAATCCAGTTCCCTGCTGTGGCCTGGGAAAGCAGCATCAGATGGCCCAAGTCCTTAGGCCCCTGCACCCGCACAGGAGGCCCAGAGGAAGCTCCTGGCTTTGCACTGGCACAGCTTGGGCCACTGTGGTCATCTGGGGTGTGAACCAGTGAACAGAAGAGCTCTCTCTCTCTCTGCCTCAGCCTCTCTGTAACTCTTTCAAATAAATAAATCAGAGAGAGAGAGAGAGAGAGAGAGAGAGAGAGATGGAGGGAGGGAGGGAGGGAGGGAGGGGTGGGGAGGGGAAGGGAGGGGAGAGAATGAGCTCCCATCTCGCAGTTCATTCCCCCAGATACCTGCAACAGCCTAGGCTGAGCCAGGCCTTCCACATGGGTGGCAGGGGCCCAAAATCTGTGGCCATCACCTGCTGCCTTCATGGGTGCACCAGCAGGAAACTGGAATCAGGATGGAGCGAGACTCAAACCCAGAACCCAATGTGGAATACAGACATCCTAAGCAGCATCCTTTTTTTTTTTTTAAGATTTATTTTTTTGGGGCCGACGCCGCGGCTCACTAGGCTAATCCTCCGCCTTGCGGCGCCGGCACTCCTGGTTCTAGTCCCGGTCAGGGCACCAGATTCTGTCCCGGTTGCCCCTCTTCCAGGCCAGCTCTCTGCTGTGGCCAGGGAGTGCAGTGGAGGATAGCCCAAGTGCTTGGGCCCTGCACCCCATGGGAGACCAGGAGAAGCACCTGGCTCCTGCCATCGGATCAGCGCAGTGCACCGGCTGCAGCACACGGCCACGGCGGCCACTGGAGGGTGAACCAACGGCAAAAGGAAGACCTTTCTCTCTGTCTCTCTCTCTCACTGTCCACTCTGCCTGTCAGTCAATAAATAAAGAAAGAAAGAAATATTTATTTTTTTGAAAGGCAAAGTTACAGAGAGAAAGAGGGAGAGACAGAGAGAGAAGTCTTACGTCCACTGGTTCACTTCCCAAATGGCCGCAATGGCTGGAGCTGGGCCGATCTGAAGCCAGGAGCCAGGAGCTTCTTCCGGGTCTCCCACACAGGTACAGAGGCCTAAACTTGAGCCATCTTCCACTGCTTTCCCAGGCCACAGCAGGGAGCTGGTTCGGGAGAGAAGCAGCGGAGACTAGAACTGGCATCCATGTGGGATACCAGTACCACAGGCAGAGGCTTAGCCCACTACGCCACAGCGCCACGCCCCCAAGCAGCATCTTAACCACTGTGCAAACGCCTGCCCTGAGAAGTTTTACTTGACACGGTTTTGGAGGGTCAAGTCTGAGATCTGATGGCCATGTTGGCTTGACCACGTAGTGAGGGCAGCAGAGGGCAATGGGCGGCTGTGCAGAGGAGCCCAGGGCTCGTCCTGCGGTAGGTGGCCTTGCTGGTGAGTGCAGCTGCAGGCTTTGAGCACGAGCTGCTGAGCACGCGCCCCCTGACCTGAGGAGCTCCCACGAGGCCCACTTCCTAAACGCCGTGGCTGGATGTTCACTCTCAGTACCACTAATTTAGGACTTTGGGGTTTATGTTACACATGAACTCCAGAGCCAGATCACAGCCAGACTGTAGCCCCTCCCTCCCTACCACCAGCGTCCTGGGCTGGCAGAGGCCACGCAGGTGGCAGGGGTGACCAGCAGGACAGGAGCAGAATGGACAGGGCCACCTCCTCTGTGCCAGCTCCCTGTCCCAGCATGAACAAAGCGAACATCAGCCACGTGGACCAGACCTCCACACCAGCATTGGCTCAATCCCAGACAGGGCAGCCCGGTCCTTGGGTGAGTGTGCACGACCTGGGGACCTGCAATGGACACAATGCCCCTGTGCTCTGCGCGCGACCGCCCTCTCAGGACTGGAGCCCAGACACCAGGGGTACAGCTGAGACCTCACCCCAGCAGTTAAAGCCCGAGGACAGCGCCCCCCCCCCCCCCCGTGCACATCCTCAGCCACGGGACAGGGTGGGAAGGCTCCGAGACACCTGCTCTGGGGCTGGGTGCTTGGGCCCACCCCAAGGGCCGAGAGCACAGCTGGAGCTCACAGATCCTGCCCCAGGGCCCCTGAGCCGGGCGAGCACTGGGAGGATGGGAGAGAGACCTGCAGGTGGGCAGGAGGGACCTGGAGAAGCAACTGCTCAGAGACCCGGGGCCTTGGAGAGAGCAGCATCCTGGCAGCCCCCTGGCAGATCCTGACGCCTTCAGGAGCGGCTAGCAAGAAATGCCCCAGACCACCGGCCACCGCGGCAGAGGGAAGGGCAGCGGCCAGCAGCCAGTGGGGAACCTAAGGAGTGGTGCTGGAGCCAAGGCACGTTGATGCGGGCCAGGCCCCGCGTGCGTCCGTGCGGCTGTGGCTCAGACCATCTGTCTCCTTAATGAAGCTGTCGCCAGCTTGGGCTGACTTGCCAGGAGAAAAGGGCACACTGATTAAGGCATAATGACTCCTCGGCGCTGTTGCCACGGCGGGGGTCTCCACGTCGCCAGTGGGGGAAGAGGGCCTCACAGGTCCCGTCGGGAGCCCCCAGAGTCACCCCAGCCCCACCCCAGAGCCCGTGGATGTTAGGGAACCCGGATGGGGGTGGGGGAGCTCAGCAGCGCCACTGGAGCAGCGGTTAGGATGCCGTCGGGGGACCGGCGCTGTGCTGCAGCGGGTGCTTCCCAGGCAAGCACCACTTGGAGTCCCAGCTGCTCCACTTCCGATCCAGCTCCCTGCCGATGCATCTGGGGAAAGCTGTGGAGGATGGCCCAAGTGTTTGGGTCCCTGCCACCCACATGGGAGACCCAAATGGAGTTTGGGGATCCTCTGCTGTAGCCATCTGGAGAGTGAACCAGTGGGTGGAAGATCTGTCTCTCCCTATTCCACCATTCAAATAAATGAATATTAAAAAAAAAAAACACACACACACAGCTGCCCCTTGGGACACTCAGAGCCCACACCCGAGTGAGCTTGAGTCCCAGCTCCACCCCCAACCCCAGCTTCCGGCTCACGCACACCCTGGAAGGCAACAGGTGATGGCTCCTGTGGTTGGCTTCCTGCCTAGTGGGAGGCCCAGATGGAGTTCCCAGCTCCTGTGTGGATCTGGCCCAGCTGGCATTTGGGGGATAAATCAGTGAATCAGGGATCTCTCGCTTGCTCACTCTTGCTGTGTGCATGTGTACCTTTTTTTTTTTTTTTTTTTTTTTTGGACAGGCAGAGTGGACAGTGAGAGAGAGACAGAGAGAAAGGTCTTCCTCTGCCGTTGGTTCACCCTCCAATGGCCGCTGCGGCTGGCGCACCGTGCTGATCCGATGGCAGGAGCCAGTACTTCTCCTGGTTTCCCATGGGGTGCAGGGCCCAAGCACTTGGGCCATCCTCCACTGCACTCCCGGGCCACAGCAGAGAGCTGGCCTGGAAGAGGAGCGACCGGGACAGAATCCGGTGCCCCAACCGGGACTAGAACCCGGTGTGCCGGCGCCGCAAGGCAGAGGATTAGCCTATTGAGCTGCAGCACCGGCCTGCATGTGTACCTTTCAAATAACACTACAATGTTCTACTTAGAAAGTGGGGTGGGGGAGTATCATCCTGGATCCCCTGAATGGGCGCAGGGTAACCACGGTCTCCAGAAGGAGGTCGGGGCACGACCACTTCGGCCTCTAGGCTGGAGGGCCGGCCACCAGCAGAGGGACACATTCAGCCTCTAGCAGCTCAAATGGCAGGAGGAGTCCCCTGGAGACCCCAAAAGGAGGCAGCCCTGCTGATACCTACTCTCTGCCAGCGAGACCCACGTCATTGAAAGCTGACCTCCAGAACGGCAGGAATGGAGGGGAGGGCTGTCTAATCCACCAGTGGGTGGGAGTGGTTGCAGCAGCCATAGGGGACTGGTAGGCCAAAGGCCCTGGTGTCCAGCTCTGCAGCTCCACGGCCAGCTGATGGCTGGGTGCTGGCCAATGATACCAGCCGAAGGCTTTCCAGAGAAGCCAGCGTTTTGCAATTAAAGGGAGCAGACATGGGAGGCAGCTCTGTCTTGTGCCCAGCCCTCCTGCCACTTCCCCCGCCCCAGAAGGCTCAGGAATGGCTGGAGGTAGGGCCAGCCACACACTGCGGACAAGGCCAGAGAGCAGAAGAGAGCAGCGGGCACTGCCACCCCGCCCTGGGAGTGCAGCCCGGGCCAGCTTCCCATGCAGTGATGCGACGGACGCTGGGCCACACCGGAGGCGGGGACGGGAAGCAGACACAGCCCTGTGGTGACGAAGGACAGCAGTCCAGGTCCAAGGCTGGCTGTGGGGGAGCCCGGGGCGGGGAGGCCCAGAGCAGCGGTGCTTGGCCAGCAGCCACAGCACAGGTGGACCCGGCAGTGCGGGGCCAACAAGTCCAGGGTACCGCAGAGCGAGCAGGATCACACAGGCATGCCACACACGGTACAGGTGGGTGCCACCCACACACAGGTGTGTGTTTATTGCATAGAATTCCTCATAGCACCTCCCCCCCCTATATTTTTATCATCCAGAAGAAAAGGAATTCATAAAGTATTTCATCGTGCTCAGTCTTAAAACATACAAACACAAACATCAGGAAGACAGACACACGTTACTGTGCTAAACCGAAAAGTACACAAAAGCTGCTAGCCAGGAACCCAGGATGCCACTGACAGGCGCTGACGTCCACGGCATCAGCACCCACACACTGGGGACCTCCTGGGCAGCTCTGTCCCCCGAGGCCGCAGCCCACAGGGCGCCCTGACAGCCCCAAGAGGGAGATGAGGCAGCCCCCAGATCTCCATGGACACACACCAGGCACCAACAGAACATTTAAAAGCATCCACGGCTGCACCCCAGGGACCCTGCTAAGGAGTGGCGTCCACTTGTGCGGCAGAGGGCAAGGCTGGAGTGTGACACAGGCTCAGAACCACGTCCTGGCTGTCACCTGTGCAAAGATGGCGCCGAGCCCTCCTGGGCTGTTCCCTTCTAAGAGTCAGTGCTCAGCGTGGGGTGGACGGGCCCTGAGGGCAAACAGGGGAGCCAGAAGCACACAGAAAGGAGAGAAACAGACCTGCACCTGCAAGGAGTGAACGTGAACAGGGCGCGCGCTCCAGCCCCGCACCTGGGCCCCTCCGGGCTGCGCCTGCTTCAGAGGCCACACCTAGTGCTGGGCCACCTGCTGTCTCTGGAGGTCACCACCTGGCCAGTGCTCGGAAGACCCAAATCCCTGTGAGATCCAACAACGAAACAGCAACGCTTCTTCTCCAAGCCCCGTGTGCGGGTGTGCGGTGGGCGGCACGCAGGCTAGGCCGACTCAGAAGTCCTGCAGCTCAGGGATGCTCCGGTACAGGTCCAGGGTGTCGGGGTTGGAGAAGGCCCCGCGATGCTCCACGGCCCTCCCCGCAATGACCTGCTTCACGGCCACCTCCACTTTCTTGCCGTTGAGTGTGTACTGCGAGGGGAGGGGAGAAAGGGGACAGAACTCTCAGCTCAGACCCACAGCCAGGCCACGCCCCCAGAGGCACACCCGCGGCCAAGTGCTCCGAGCATCCTGCTCTTCCAAGGGGCAGTGTCCTGGCCCAGGCCCAGTACCAGCTCCATCTGCATGACCCGCCCATGGTCCCCAGGTTTCCTCTTGCTGCCACTCAGGACCCTGGAACCCAGCCGGCTGGCTCACAGCCCCCAGGCCTTGGGGCAGGCCGACTGCCACACAGTTCCCAACCAGCAAAAAAGACAAAGTCTCTCTGAATTCAGAATTCTGCCCAGACACGATGGAGATCCACAATTCTTCCTAAATCCCAACAGGAAGGAAGCCACCACATCTGGCAAAAATTCCTTACCCTGAGCTTGGCTTCTGAATAGAAATGGGGGTGGGGGTATGACGGCACCAGCCCCAGAGCTCACAGGCACAGTGCAGGAGGGCCTGGCTGCCAGGCAGACAATCCCTCACTCACCAGGAGTTGACTTGCAACTCATTCAAGTGTATTAAATGTGCTTTATTTTGTTCTGAGAGGCAGAGAGAGACAGAGCCAGAGAACACGTCCACACACTGATTCACTCACAAATGCCCACAACAGCTGGAGCCACAGCCAGGAGCCAGGACTCAGTCAACATGTCCAACATGAGTGGTAGGAACCCAACCACTTGAGCCACCGTCACTACCTCCCAGGGTGTGCGTGAGCAGTGAGCGGCAGTCGGGGCCAGAGCTGGGTGTGCGTGAGCAGTGAGCTGCAGCTGCCGTCAGTAGCAGGGCTGGGAGTTGAAGCCACGCCCCCGATGCGCAGTGTGGGCTATATGCCCCGTCCATATGCGTTTTCCGCTCACAGCGAGGAGCTGGTTGGAGTGAGATGCCCCAGGCACATCCCCTAATCCTGCTTCTACACTGACAATACTGCAAGTCAGAAATGCATTCCACACACCTCGTCCAGTGCTCGGAACACGGGCATTGCCCTGAAAGGCCAGCCCACACAGGCCACCTGCAGCGACTTGCTGGGCACACAGAAGACGAGCAGTGGTTGTCCTGAGGGGGAGACGCGCCGGCTTGCAGGTGTGCGCACCGTCTCAGCGCTGTCACAGGCAACTGCACAGCAAACCGACTCGGCCAGGCTGCTTATTTCACTGTACTCGAACCCAACAGGAGGACCACCATGGCCACCGACTCAGGCCCTGGCCCCAGGAGTTGCCCAAGGCCTCTCACAACTGCTGGCAGACACTAGACTCCAGGAGGCGTGTCGTGTGTGGCACCCAGGGGCTCTGGGTGGCAGGGGTGAGTTCACAGGCCAGAAACAGCTGAGGCCACCATTAGCCATAGAGGCAGGCCACCAGTCCCCTGAGTGCCCACTGCACTGGCACTATCTCTTTTTTACCTAAGATGTAATTAAATTCATTCATTTGGGGCTGGTGCTGTGGCATAGCGAGTAAAGCCACTGCCTGCAATGCCGGCATCCCACATGGGCACCGGTTCAAGACCCGGCTGCTCCACTTCGATCCAGCTCTCTGCTGTGGCCTGGGAAAGCAGTGGAAGGTGGCCTAAGTCCTTGGGCCCCTGCACCTGCATGGGAGACCCGGAAGGAAGTTCCTGGCTCCTGGCTTCAGATCGACACAGCTCCGACCATTGCGGCAACCTGGGGAGTAAATCAGCAGACAGGAGACCTCTCTCTCTCTCTGCCTCTCCTCTCTCTGTGTAACTCTTTCAAGTAAAATAAATAAATCTTTTAAAAAATTCATTCATTTTAAGAAAATGAGTGATGTGTGAACTAATTAAGGCTCTAGGCACCACTTCCGAGGGAGCACCTGTCATTAGGCACGTGCCTCCAGCCTCTCACCAGGACGTGCAAATGTCTTATGTGCCTCACACGTGACAGAGCGTTACACAAACGCCACCAGTGCGGTCCACGGACAGATCAGCCCCACCCTCCAGCTGGTGACAAACAGGCCGGCACCATCTCCTGGGGAAGGGTAGAACCCCTAGGCTCCCATGTGGGCCTCTCTCGGAAAGGGACCTAGGGACTCAAGACAGGGGGCACTCCAGGCCCACACCTGCTCCCCACAGCCAAGTCCAAGTGCGAGTCCCAACGTGCGGCCTGGGGTCAGCGGCAGGCACAGC
The DNA here is from genome assembly GCF_051225735.1 of Oryctolagus cuniculus. Taxonomy (NCBI): domain Eukaryota; kingdom Metazoa; phylum Chordata; class Mammalia; order Lagomorpha; family Leporidae; genus Oryctolagus; species Oryctolagus cuniculus. Next base: position 9,068,830 of record NC_142887.1, read on the forward strand.
GGGTTCCAGACACCCCTTCCCTGGGCAGAACCCCACCGCACAGAGTCCTCATCTGTGAAGTGGGTGTGCCCACTCTGTCTGAGCACCTGCTGCTGGGCCAACAGGGGCCTCCACTCAAGACAGAGACATGAATGGCAACACAAGTCACCTCCACCAGGTTCCTGCTGCCGTGGTGAAGCCGGGAGCCAGAGGGAGCCACAGGCACCTCGGGCAGCCTCTCAGACCCTCGGGCAGAGAGCGGAGGACATCGCGTGTGAGGCACCCAGAGCAGGGCCACGGGCCACAAGTAGCAGACACAGGAGCGCCACGGCTACGTCTGCACCCGGGCCCGCGACACTCACCACGCAGCTGCCGTCTACCACCTCAGACATGAGGCCAAGGAGGCTCGGGGATGCTGAGCACTGCCCACAGCCGAGCCTCAGGGGAAGGGGCAGAGGGGCCGTCAGTCTCAGCCACTCTGCTGCCAGCTCCTGCTGATGCGCATGGGAGGCAGCAGTGGTGGCGCAGGTGCCTGTGCCCGTCACCAGGTGGGAGACCCAGACCGAGCTCCTGGCTCCTGGCTCCTGGCTCCGGCCTCCTCCAGCCCTGGCTGCCGCAGGCATCAGGGGAGTGACACGGGAAACAGAAGCTCTCTCTCTGCCTCTCTGTGTTCCCGTCTCTGCCTGTCTCTCCATCACTCTGCCTTTCACGTGGACAGAAATAAACAAACATTTGAACCAAAGGAAGAGGTGGGGCCAGGCTAAGGAACAGTGCCGTATGTGTGAAGACCCTCGCAGGAGACGCCAGGGCCAGCAGTGATGAGGGCCACCCGGCCCAGGGGTTAGCCCAGATGGGACACAGGAAAGGCCCCACCCCCGTGCATCCTCTGAGAGCCCCCAGGCCTTGCCCTGTGAGTGCTGCCAAGGCGCCTGCTCCAGGTGCAGAGGCAGCGCCCGCAGCTCCAAGTGCCGAGCGGTGCACAGGTGAGCAGGCCTGGGTGCACTGCCGGTGCTGGCATGAGGAGGCCTCCCCAAAACCACCCCTGCAAGGCTCCTGCCCCAGCACAGCCCCAGGCCCTCCCAGTGGACCCTCGCTCATCCTTTCTGACCTGGGGGGGGGCCTGTCCCCAAGAAGGTGGCCCAGGGCCATTCCACAGCCCCCTCCACGCAGAGGAGGGGCCAGCCGCCCCTCAGCTCAGCCACACGAGCAGATCCACTCCTGCATGTCCTAGAACATGGGGGTCTCAAGATCCCAGGGCACTAGAAAACCCGAGTGAGCCTCAGGGTGCCTGCACGGAGCACTGGCCTCCGGGAAGACAGGACACACCTACACAAGAGTGCTGCTGCTGTCCTGGCTCTCTCAGACAGACTGCCCACTGCACCCGAGACCCAGTGAGCCTGGGGTGACCACTCTGGCAGCAAAGCACACAAGGGTTTTTTTCCAACACAATGAAGCTCTGGTTCCTGTGAGTGCCCCAGGCAGGCAGAACCGGCTTGGGCCAGAAAACCTCAGACTGCCTTTGGGAAGACAGGAGGTATCACTCATCCACAAAGCGCCTTCTCCCCAGAGAGAGCCATGTCTCCAAGGAGAGCTCGCTCTGAAAACACAGAGCAAGGGAGGAAGAGAAAGCGCCCAGCTGTGAGGCTCTGCCCACACAGCGCCAAAACGAAAAGCAAACTAGGGACAGACACGGCAGGGGGCAGGAGAGGAAGCAGGTGTCCCAGCAGTGGGAAAGGAGAGGAGGAGCGGCCTCCAGGAGCGATGGGGTGGCATGAATACTAGGCACCCCTGTGCAGGCAGATGTACCCCCTGTACACGGCAGGTACGCCCTGGTCAGCACTCTCCCCACTCCCACCCCTGGTCAGGCTGTCTGACGACTTTCTTAAGGCAGAGAAAACGGCCCAGCATGTTCCAGGGATTAAGATTCCAGGGAGTCGCGGATTTCAGCACTGCTGCATTTCTGGTGGATTCCTCCAACTGCACCTCCCAACTCAGCCCTGCTCACGGCCAAGTCAGCTCCACTCCCGTGGTCTCGGAGGCTTCAGACGGAGCCCTCAGCAAGTCTGTGTGTTTAGATAACACACGGGCACACAGGCACACATGGGCACACACAGGCACACACAGGCACACACGGGCACACATGGGCACACACAGGCACAGCCTACTGAGGCAGTGACACCAGGTGGCACCGCTCCCGTGGTCTCCCGGAGGCTTCAGACGGAGCCCTCAGCAAGTCTGTGTGTTTAGATAACACACGGGCACACAGGCACACATGGGCACACACATGGGCACACACAGGCACACACGGGCACACATGGGCACACACAGGCACAGCCTACTGAGGCAGTGACACCAGGTGGCACCGCTCCCGTGGTCTCCCGGAGGCTTCAGACGGAGCCCTCAGCAAGTCTGTGTGTTTAGATAACACACGGGCACACACGGGCACACACAGGCACAACCGGGCACACACAGGCACACACGGGCACACATGGGCACACACAGCCACAGCCTACCGAGGCAGTGACACCAGGTGGCACCGCTCCTGTGGTCTTCCGGAGGCTTCAGATGGAGCCCTCAGCAAGTCTGTGTGTTTAGATAACACACAGGCACACACAGGCACACACGGGCACACGGGCACACATGGGCACACACAGGCACACACAGGCACACGGGCACACATGGGCACACACAGGCACAGCCTACCGAGGCAGTGACACCAGGTGGCACTGCTCCCGTGGTCTCCCGGAGGCTTCAGATGGAGCCCTCAGCAAGTCTGTGTGTCTAAATAACACACAGGCGCACGCAGGCACACACGGGCACACATGGGCACACGCAGGCACACACGGGCACACATGGGCACACACAGGCACACACAGGCACACGGGCACACATGGGCACACACAGGCACAGCCTACCGAGGCAGTGACACCAGGTGGCACTGCTCCCGTGGTCTCCCGGAGGCTTCAGATGGAGCCCTCAGCAAGTCTGTGTGTCTAAATAACACACAGGCGCACGCAGGCACACACGGGCACACGCAGGCACACACGGGCACACATGGGCACACACAGCCACAGCCTACTGAGGCAGTGACACCAGGTGGCACTGCTCCCGTGGTCTCCCGGAGGCTTCAGATGGAGCCCTCAGCAAGTCTGTGTGTTTAGATAACACACAGGCACACACAGGCACACACGGGCACACAGGCACACGGGCACACACAGGCACACACAGGCACACGGGCACACATGGGCACACACAGGCACAGCCTACCGAGGCAGTGACACCAGGTGGCACTGCTCCCGTGGTCTCCCGGAGGCTTCAGACGGAGCCCTCAGCAAGTCTGTGTGTTTAGATAACACACGGGCACACACGGGCACACACAGGCACAACCGGGCACACACAGGCACACACGGGCACACATGGGCACACACAGCCACAGCCTACCGAGGCAGTGACACCAGGTGGCACCGCTCCTGTGGTCTTCCGGAGGCTTCAGATGGAGCCCTCAGCAAGTCTGTGTGTTTAGATAACACACAGGCACACACAGGCACACACGGGCACACGGGCACACGGGCACACACAGGCACACACAGGCACACGGGCACACATGGGCACACACAGGCACAGCCTACCGAGGCAGTGACACCAGGTGGCACTGCTCCCGTGGTCTCCCGGAGGCTTCAGATGGAGCCCTCAGCAAGTCTGTGTGTCTAAATAACACACAGGCACACGCAGGCACACACGGGCACACGCAGGCACACACGGGCACACGGGCACAGCCTACCGAGGCAGCGACTTGTACCCAGGGCAAGTTAAAGCAGGCTCCCAGCTGGGACCGTGACAACCCCCCGCCCCCGCCCCCGCCCCCGCCCCGCAGCAGGAGCAGCAGTGCTCCAGCACTCTCCACGGGTCAAATTCATTCCCTCACTAATACCCCTGAGAACACAGAGAGCCACCAGGGGAGAGGCCGGCAGGGCCTGGGGGCCAGGCTGCTGACCCTCAGGGGCCCACCACTTAGCAGCAGGCTTGGGGGCAGCAAGGACGGCGGAGAGGTGGGCAGTGTTGCCAGGCAACGTGGCCCCCTCACTACGAAGCACAGGAGAGAGGCTGGGCGTGCAGGCGGGGGGTGGGAGACGGTCGTACCGGGATGCCCTGGGTCTCCAGGATGAGGCTGGGAACGTGCCGCGCCGACAGGCCCAGGCGGATGGCGTCCCGGATCCGTTTCACCAGGTCCGGCTGGAAGGTGTGGCCCGAAGCCATCTTCAGGAAGAGGATGACCCTCTCCTCGCCGTCCCTGTTGTACTGGGGCACACACAGGCTGTCCATCACCTCCTCGAAGGCTTCCACTGTGGAGAGGGTCAGGGCGCAGAGGGCCGGACTCAGGCTGGAAGCCGATGCACCTCCCAGAGCCCTCGCCGAGGGAGCTGGTGTGCAAGCAGAGACCCCATCACCGGGGAGGCGGTGGGGGGCAGGCTTCAGGAGGAGGCCCCACGTGGGCGGTGCTGGTGCAGGGAGGGGCCCAAGGCAGCATCACTCTGGGGCTCTGGCCTGGGCCCAGGTAGGAGACCCCTCCCAGGAAGGCTGGGCCTGAGTCCCTGGGCTGGTCGGGCTCTGCTGGGTGGTCACGGGGCCCAGGGGCCTGCACTGTCTGGACATGGTGTCCTGCACGGCGCTGTGGGACTGCGCTGCGCTTCTGCTTCCTCCCAGCAGAGGAGACCCAGTTCCCACCCTGAGCACACTCACCGGGAGGACTCAGGGGAACAGGGACGGGCCACATCACTCACAGCCCCGCTCTGGGCGTGGGCAGCGCTGCTCCGAGGGGGACAGGCTGGGGGACACCCACGCCCACCCAGTCATGCTCCTGCTAGGCCACTCCCCGGCACCTGAGGGAGGGAGGAAGCCCGTACCAATGTTGTAGATTTCCGAACTGCCGAACCGCACTCCGTTGGGGTTGAGCGTGCCGTCGCTGGAACAGGCGGGGTCGTGAACACCAGGCAGTGAGAAAGCCACCACCCCTCTGCCGCCCCTCCTCCCGTGCCCAGCCCCCACCCCTGCACCCACACTCCAGGGCCCAGGACTGGGGACAGCCCACAAAGTTACAGATTGAGGATGGGGTCTTCAGCCGGAGGCCCCATGTGGGCTGAGGCAGAAGTGGGAGACCCCCGATGGCCAGCACAGGGGCCCAGGATGGCTGCTCCTCGCCTGGGAGGCGCCCCCTCTGCCCTCCCGGACACCCCTGGGAGGGGCTGTGGGAAGAGAGACCTGCCCTGCAGACCCTCACCTCCGGCCCAGCATGACGATGCCCCCGGTCTTGGGGTTGATTCTGCAGTAGTCGCCGTGCGCCCAGACACCTGAGAGAAGGCAGAGGAGCTGGGTCACCCCGAGCAGCCACCTACAGACACAGGCCAGACAGCGTGGGGACGCCGGCTGGCTGGAAGGCAGACACAGGCCAGACAGCGTGGGGACGCCGGCTGGCTGGCAGGCAGATACAGGCCAGACAGCGTGGGGACGCCGGCTGGCTGGAAGGCAGACACAGGCCAGACAGCGTGGGGACGCCGGCTGGCTGGCAGGCAGACACAGGCCAGACAGCGTGGGGACGCCGGCTGGCTGGCAGGCAGACACAGGCCAAACAGTGTGGGGACACCAGCTGGCTGGTGGGGCATGGTGTGGGGCTGGAGGCGGGTATGTCGGGGCAGAAGTGAACCAGTCGTCCCTGTCTCTCCAACACCCCCTAGTGGGGGCTGCTGCTCACCCAGCTCTGCTCCATGCTGGTGGGGAGAATGACCACTCCCAGCTCGGCAGGATCAGCCCCACCAGACCCTGGAGGCCAGGGGTGCATCTGGAGAGGGGGAGACAAGCAAGGCCGACGGAAGTGAGCATCTGGGGGCAGCGGAAGGGGCTGGGTCTGAGGGGCTGGGGTCAGGTCTCAGCACAGAACACACAGCTGTGTGATGGGGCAGGGGGCTACTGCCCAGTCCCAGCTGCACTAAAGCCTCAGCCTCGTGGAGAGAGGGCCGACCAGCAGGTAAAACCAGGGCACATGATGGGCAGGGAAGAGGGAAGAACAAGACTTGGCCTTCCCTGAGCCGAGCCCACGTGGTCAGCCGGCCCCAGTGTGTGGCTGGGTCTCAGCACCGAGAGGGAGAACCCCAGTGGCGGGCAGAACCCCGCCTCTTCAACAGTTAAGAGGAAAGGGCCCTTCCCCACACCTGCCACACATGGGAGCAGCTGAGGGGCCTTGGCCCGCCACGGCCAGCTGGCCCACAGGAGGGGCAGGGTCCACGTGGCCAGAAGCAAGCACACCTGCACGGGCTCCGCAGTGACTCGGGCGTCATCTGTGGCCACCGCCACCGCAGCCCAGGGAGGGAATGCGCTGAGTGAGAGCACTGACGGCGGCGCCTCCTCGCGCCCAGGGCCTGAGACGCTGGCCTCTCCAGCACTGAGCCGCGAGAACGGCTCGGGCGTCTGCTCACCAGACGCTGGCCTCTCCAGCACTCAGCTGCGAGAACGGCTCGGGCGTCTGCTCACCAGACGCTGGCCTCTCCAGCACTGAGCTGCGAGAACGGCTCGGGCGTCTGCTCACCAGACGTCCCGGCTACAGCCATGGCCGACCCTTCGCAGAGACGAAGGCCACACCTGCCTGTTTGGAACTGTCTTCTGCAGTCATCTAAATTTATTTATCCACATCTTCCACCGACTCCCAAAACGTATCTGAGGAAGCTACTGATAAAGCTGACTTCGTGATAGGATTATTTAGAGTCAGAAACCCTGATCAAATCACTGCAACCAAGCAACGAGTTCAGCCCTGAGTTTCCTGGCAGCCAAGGCAAGAACAGAAATATGGCAGTTAAGTCGCCACTCGGAATACCCAGACCCCCTGTGAGAGCTGCCGGCTCGAGTCCCAGCTCTGCTTCTGGCCCAGCTCCCTGCTGGTGACCGCCTGGGAGGCGGCAGTGCTGCTCACGTACCTGGGCCCCTGCTACCTCCACGGGAGAACCAGATCCTGGTTTCAGCCCTGGCTGTTGTTGGCATCTGGGGTGTGAACCAACAGATGGAAGATCACTCTCCACCTGTCCATCTCTATGCCTTTCAGATAAAATGCAATCAATAAATTTTTTTAAAGATGTAACTCCTTGAATAAAAAACCCCAATACCTTCCTAGAGATGTGAAGAAAGCAAGCAAGTGCTTGGCACAAGCGACTCTGGGCAGAAGTCTGCTCAAGGCTGAGTCTCACAGCAACACCGCCAAGCGCTGCTGAAACAAGACGAGCGGGAGGCAGGAACCAGGCCTTCAAGACGGACGGCCCTGCTTTGGGGCAAGGCATCCGTCAAATGACAAAATGCGTGGGGACAGCCTGTGGGACAGGGACACGGCGGCTGCATACCCGCCTGGCACAGAAGCGCCCTTCCCCCAACGTCTCCAGGACTGGGTGGAGGCATGGCAGCCGGAGAGGAAGAGACCCGAGCCAGGCAGACATGATCCGGTCCCACGCACCCACGCACCGCCTTCACCCAGGCAAGCTGAGGCTCCCAGCGGCTCCCAGCGGCTCCCAGCGGCTCTGGGCCCCTGCGGCTGGGACCACACCAACCCCGGATGGAGGCTCTGAGCCGAGCGGGAGGGGACACTGACAGAGGCCTCTGGCAGGTGGGCCTCCCCTCCTCTAGAGGCCCTGCCGGGCAGGGTCCGGGCAGCACTGCGGGCTCACCAGCGACCCACCTGGGAACTTGGAGAAATACGCCTTCCTGTACTTGCTCCCGTTCTCGTCGTTCCAGAAGTGCGTGGGCTGGCAGGGAAGCGGCTTCGTACACACCAGCTCTCCGCTCTGTCCCCAGACTGCCCGTCCTGGGAGGGGAGAGGAGACGCTGAACCAGCACGCCGCACGCTCTTCTCCTCCACCATCACTGACCCTGCCCCGAGCCCAGCACTCCTGCCCGCACGGCTTCCCGCAGCCCGCGCTCCGGGGCTCCCAGGATGCAGTGTTTCATGACCGCCAGGTGTGATGGAGCGCACAGCGCAGCCACCCGAGCCCTGAGCGGTACCGCAGCTGCTCTGCTGTTTCTAAGCCTCACGCGGACGGCTTTCTTGCACCGACCCCCTTGTTCACATGTGGAGTGTTTCTCCCGGATGTGGGGCCCGCCCACGGGGCCTTCTCTCTGGAGCGGCTGCCCTGGGACCCTCCAGCAGCCAACGTCACAGCCCAGCACAGCACAGGCTGCAGAGGGCATGAGAGCAGGCGGGAGGGCACCCTGGCAATGGCGTGCCCGGGCGTGGCGAGCCAGAGGGCCCTCGGCCTGCACCTTCCCCAAGGCTGCAGATATTTTCTGAGAGCAGGGTAAGCGGTCCTTGGGGAGTCCCTCTCAGGGGAGGGGTTTCCCTCCCGCACAGGCCCCAGACGACAGGAAGGAAGCAGACACAGGAGCCGAGAACACCTAGGAGCACATCGCTCTCTGCACAGCAAACCAGCAAAGCCCTCTGCCCAAAATAAGAGGCACCTTCCAGAAAGGTCGCCGGCAGCATCCTTGGTGACCTGCTCGAGACCCCCGGCTCTAAGCTGGTGCCGTCACCACTGCTACCAGCTTGTCCCCTGCCTCACAGAAACAGGGCAGGCCCAACTCAATAACTGAGTCTGAACCCACGTGGTGCACACGCCACATACCAGGGGACACAGACAGGCTCGAGGCCTAAAGCCAAGGGCTCAGCCGGCAAGGGACAGGGGCCACCCTGCCGGGGCAGGGCTGCTTGGGGAAACCATCACCGCGCAAGGTGACACGTCCAAGTGCTTCCAGGTTACCCCCAGCCCCGGCACAGAGAGAAAAGCAGTCAGTGTCACCTTCTTCATCCCACGCCTCCACGGCCATGGCCAGGTTCCGGGCCTGAATCTCCCCTCTGTGCACCGGGATGGAGGAATTCTGGCCCATGAAGCAGGAGATGATGTCGGTGCCACCTGCAAGCAACAGCAGAGGGAAATTCACATTCAGAGAATTCATTCAGAGACCGAGATAAACCGCTCGCTCATCAGCAAAGAGCAAAGAAGAACCCAGAAGGGCAGTGCTGACCCCTCCCAGACAGACCCGCGGTCTGCGCCCAGCTGGAGCTGCTGCTCGGGGAGACGTGGGCACAGACTCGGAAGCAGATCGGCTTTCTGACCGCGTCTTCTCCAGAGGACCGCATCAAGCCCTCTTTCCCTTGTGTGCCCTGAACTGGTTCCCACGAACGCCAATTATTTCCCACAACACGACTTCATGTTAAGAAAACAGTTCCAGGGCCAGTGCTGTGGCACAGCAGGAGAAGCCACCTCCTGCAGTGTCGGCATCCCATATGGGCACCAGTTCTAGTCCCAGCTGCTCCTCTTCCGATCCAGCTCTCTGCTACAGCCTGGGAAAGCAGTAGAGGATGGCCCAAGTCGTTGGGCTCCTGTGCCCACGTGGGAGACCTGGAAGAAGCTCCTGGCTCCTGGCTTCAGATCAGCTCAGCTCCAGCCATTAAGGCCATCTGAAGAGTGAACCAGTGGATAGAAGACCTTTGTCTCTCTCTCCCTCTCTGCCTCTGCCTCTCTGCTATTATGTTTTTCAAATAAATAAGAAAAGAAAGAACATGGTTCTGAGAAACCATGACTTGTCGTGCACACACAACACGCACGCACGCACACACACACATCCACGCCCTTTCCAATGAACAAAAAGGACCCTCTGATCCTGCAACTGCTTCTCTTCACTCACACATCACAACCACCTTTTCATGTCAGTAATTACGTCTCCCTCCAAACCAGTGCTCTCCTCGTGACTTGTGATGGCACACAAAGGAAGGGTGTCCCTGAACGCCATTCACCCTGGCACCAACGTCAACAGCGTGGCAGCGGCGGTCCCCACGCATCCGTCCTCACAGCGTGCCGAGGGTGCATCCGTGGAGCCTGCTGTGTGCTAACACTGAAGCCCCTGCGCGGTCCCTCCCAGTGAGCAGTGAAACCTCGGGTCTCCGGGGCGCACATCCCCACCAAGGGGGTTCAGGCTGACACTTGGCCTTCCCAACTCAGCTGCCCTGGCCGGCGAACTGGCTGGCCGGGGCCTGAAGCCTCGCTCTGGCACTTAACAGTGAGGCAGATATGGGAAGCTGCCTTGCATTGCTAGATTTCATTTTCTCTTTTGTGAAATAATCCAAGTGGAATCTGCCAGCAGGAGCTGTTTTCGGAAGCTGGGGTTCCAATTGCTGAGACGCGTGTGCTGCCCCCGGAGCAGGGGCCGCAGCAACCAGGCAGGACGTCACTGCCTGGGCGTGAAACCAAGTGCAGGGACTCGCTTGGCCAGAGGGTCTGCTCACTTACAGGGGGCCCCAGAGGGGTCAGGAGGCAGGGGTGGCCTCTCCTCACACCTTCAAACTTGCTCCGAACCCCGTCTGCCACCCCACACCCCCGCAGCCCCGCGGGAGCCGCACCTGAGATGGAGCCCAGGAGGACGCTGCTCTTGATGCACCTGTAGACGTAGTCGTAGCTCTGCGCCTTCAGCGGGGAGCCGGTGGACAGGATGGTGCGCAGAGTCTGCAGGCTGTGGGTCTCCACTGGGGCGGAGAAACACAGAGATAGAAACCACGGCTGGCACACGGGCGCCCACCCCCTGCCAGTACCTCGGGGGCAGGAACTCCAAGAGCACTCACCTGGCTTCATGTCTTTCTCTTCGAGTACCGACAGCCACTTGGCACCTGTTCCCAGGATGGTGATGCTAAAGGCACAGGCAGGAAGGAGAACGAGGGACTCAGGGCTCCGGCGGGTGCACACAAAGCCGTCTGCAACTGGCGACTCACATGGCAGCTTGCACCCTCAAGGCTTGGCGTTGCCCTGGGGCGAACCCGACTTCCTCCTTACCTGAGCTTACGTCCCTGCACCTGCGTCTACTCACAGGGCACGGCACGTTCCCACCCTGACGCCACCGCAGAGCGGGCGCCCGGGCGCCCTCCACCCTCCGCTGTACTTATTTCAAACCACCGTGCGCACTGGGAGCGTCCCCTTCCCATCTGCAGAGTATTCTGTCTCAGGGGACCACAGGGCCATGAAATCAACACCCCTGGAATTCTGACCTCACGCATTTCCAACGAAGCGGAGAGGGCTGCTACTCGGCTTCACAGGCCCCCCGCCCGAGGGAGAAGTCTCCACCGGCCGCGGCCGGCGCAGCACCCCAGGATCCATGGTGCTGAGTGTCGACATTAACCCGTCAGCAAAGCACAGCGACATAGGTGCTCCTGAAGGTGACAACGGTGGGGGTCGAGGCTGCCCCTCCTTCCCTATTCTCAGTTTCCAGGCGCCAGGGAGGTACCAGCTCCTCACGGTTCCCTCCCAAGTTAACAGGAGGTTAAGAGGGTTGGCTGGGGACAGCAGGGCTCCCCCAGCACCACGGGCCCCCATCTGCCCTCTGTGAATGCACCTGCGTGGTCAGCCTCCACCAGACTCAACTCCACTCCTGAGCACACAGAACCCCCCAACCCGGCTCCAGGGGCCCCCTCTCTCCTCGGCGTGGGCTTCCTGGTCACAGGAGCGAGTGTACAGGCAGTGGGACTCTGCACTGGCTGGTGCTGGGTCCCCACACAGTGGCTCCTGACCCGGGGTTTCGCTCCCCAAGGTTTGTCAATCGCAGTCAACCGCAGTCCAGAAACGTCATCTGCCACGTTCACCATGCTCGTCGAGCTCACAGCCCGTTGTCGGCGTAACCAGCCTATTTTACTGAGTTCTGCTCTTACTAGCTGTGTCCCTCTCTTACTGCGTCCGGCCTATGACAGCACCGTCGGCAGTGCGTACACACTACCCTGGGCCAGGCATCCACTGGGGCCTCAGGGAGCAGCCTGGGAGTGCAGGACACTCGAGATACAGGTGCAGCCTGTGCCGCCACGCAAGGGAGGGACACGCTCAGCCCTGGCAGATGCTACACGGTGCGTCTTAACTGTACGGTTTTTACAGAGATAAATACACAGAGGAGAAATCTGGACCAGCAGAGAAGTCGCCCAAGAGGACGTCTGTGTCCAGTATCAGAGGGCCTGGTCCCTCTGGTGCCAGCTCCAGGCTCCAGCCTCGTGCTGATGCACCCCCGAGGGCAGCAGGGGATGGCTCAAGTGACTGGGCTCCTCCCACCCACAGGGACACCCGGAGCAAGCCCCTGGGTCCCGGTCCCAGCCATCCTGGGCATCCGAGCAGTGAACCAGGGGATGGGAACGAGCGAGCGAGCTCTAATAGATAACTCTAATAAACAAACACTTAGAATAAACGAGTAAATAACATTTTCTAAATAAATTTCTAGAAGGAAGGAACCAAAATCCTGTGCCGTCTCCTGATGCCGCTCCAACCCCCCGGAGCTTGCTCTGCCCCACAGCAGCGCCCACCCCAGCCTCTCGGGCAGACCCCGTGTCTCAGACGACCTCTCGGGCAGACCCCGTGTCTCAGACGACCTCTCCCCGTGTCTCAGACGACCTCTCAGGCGGACTCCGTGTCTCAGACCTCTCATGGACCCTGTGTCTCAGACGACCTCTCATGGACCCCGTGTCTCAGACGACCTCTCCCCGTGTCTCAGACGACCTCTCGGGCGGACCCCGTGTCTCAGACAACCTCTCATGGACCCCGTGTCTCAGACGACCTCTCCCCGTGTCTCAGACGACCTCTCGGGCGGACCCCGTGTCTCAGACAACCTCTCATGGACCCCGTGTCTCAGACGACCTCTCATGGACCCCGTGTCTCAGACGACCTCTCCCCGTGTCTCAGACGACCTCTCGGGCGGACCCCGTGTCTCAGACAACCTCTCATGGACCCCGTGTCTCAGACGACCTCTCATGGACCCTGTGTCTCAGACGACCTCTCATGGACCCCGTGTCTCAGACGACCTCTCCCCGTGTCTCAGACGACCTCTCGGGCGGACCCCGTGTCTCAGACAACCTCTCATGGACCCCGTGTCTCAGACGACCTCTCATGGACCCCGTGTCTCAGACGACCTCTCCCCGTGTCTCAGACAACCTCTCATGGACCCCGTGTCTCAGACGACCTCTCATGGACCCCGTGTCTCAGACGACCTCTCCCCGTGTCTCAGACGACCTCTCGGGCGGACCCCGTGTCTCAGACAACCTCTCATGGACCCCGTGTCTCAGACGACCTCTCATGGACCCCGTGTCTCAGACGACCTCTCCCCGTGTCTCAGACGACCTCTCGGGCGGACCCCGTGTCTCAGACAACCTCTCATGGACCCCGTGTCTCAGACGACCTCTCATGGACCCCGTGTCTCAGACGACCTCTCATGGACCCCGTGTCTCAGACGACCTCTCATGGATCCCATGTCTCAGACGACCTCTTGGGTGGATCCCATGTCTCAGACGACCTCTCGGTCGGACCCGTGTCTCAGGTTCTGCCCACCACCACCCAGCCCCCGCAGGGACTTGGAGAACGGACAGCCCCTGGCGGCTCGGCCTAGTGAGCCAGCTCCGTGGCGCCGAGGGGCAGCACAGCGGGTACCTACCCTATGCTGTCCACCAGGTCCCAGAGCACGCTGGGCGTCGGGACCAGCGGGGAGCCGTCGTACAGCACCACAGAGGCCCCTGTGGCGAGAGCCGACACCATCCAGTTCCACATCATCCAGCCAACCTGCAACAGGGAGCGCAGCTGGAACAGAGCCCACAGCTCCGCCGGCGGCCGGCTTCCCGGGAAAACCACCGAAACCAAGCCGAGGGCGGCGGTGACCCGAGCTCAGACACATGCCTGACCCGCAGCGCCTCAGCAGGGGCGGACACGCACGCGTGAGGCCATGTCCAGGAACCTCTGCTGTGGGCCTGCTGGTGACAAGAGCCTGAAAACAACACAGACACTGCAAACATGAGGTCATGTGACACGTGCACGCCATCAACACCACACACACGTGGTATACACATGATGACACTACACGTGTGCAGTACACACACACCGACACCACACCACACACACAGGACACACACACCACCGACACCACACACACCTGGTACATACTTGCCAACACCATACACGTGTGGTACACACATGCTGACACCACACTACACACATGGGACACACGTGCCACCAACACCACACATGCATGGTACACACTCGGCAACACCACACATGTGTGGTACACACTCGCTGACACCACACACACAAGACACAGATGCCACCAACATCACACATACAAGATACACACATCAACACCACACACTCATGGTACACACTCACCAACACCACACATACAAGACACACACGGCACCGACACCACACACGCATGGTACACACTCGCCATCACCACACATAGGTGGTGTGCACATGCCAGGAACACATGCTCTGTGGGAACTAACCCACATACACCTCTGAGGACAGCACGGGCCCGCAGCAGGCACTCAGCAGGTCTGGGCTGATAGGGATCGGTCCCCAAGGCCCATCGCTGGCCAGACAACAAACAGGGCAGAGCAGCGCCACCTGCCGGTCCACAGCTCAGGGCAGAGCCGTGAACACGCACCCAGGAAGTCACCAGCCTTTCCCCACATGTGCTATTAATGCTGCTTAAAGTTTCACCATATGCAAGTAGACTTAAACTTTCATTTTAATTTTAAATTTCTTAATTTAAAAATGTTTTTAAAACTAAAAAGGTGGTACCACCCACTGACAACCATCCCCTCTCCCCAGGGAGAGTCTGTGGGTGGTTCTGGGAAGAAGCAAAGCCGATGAGACGGGCAGGAGGCGGTGTCAGCCGGAATCTGCCCTGGGGGGCAACGGCAGCACCCCCCATGGAACCCAGCACGGCAGGAAAGGCTGCGGCACAGGGCCTGGACGTCCTGGGGCTCAGCCACTCCCTCGAGGGAGGGCTCCGGGAGGGGGAGGGGCAGCAGGGAGGACATGCCCTGTGCAGGTCCCGTGCACCCCGGGGAAGAGCCCGGTCAGGAGCTCGCAGAACGCAGACTCTAAGTGTGACACATGTGGCCCCGTGCAGGACCTCAGGTGCCCACAGACCACACAAACCCAGTGTCCAGGCTGGGTGTCTCGCCCATGGTTGATGCCAACATCTAGTATTGGAGCATCTGGGTTCAGCTGCCAGCCCCATTCCTGACTCCAGCTTCCTGCAGACCTGGGGAGGCAGCAGGGACGGCCCAGCCCATACTAACCTCAGCCACGGTGGGCTTTCAGGGAGTGAACCAGCGCAGGGAGATCTTCTTAAAAAGCTGGTTCACTCATTCATCCCTTTGAAAGGCAGAGTGACAAAGGGAGAGAGAGAGACATCTTCCATCCCCTGGCTCACTCCCAGATGCTGCAATGGCCAGGGCTGGGCCAGGCCACAGCCAGGAGCCCAGAACTCTATCCAGGTCTCCTACAAGGGTGGCAGGGCCCCAAGGACTCGGGCCATCATCTCCTCCCTTTCCAATGCACCAGCAGGAAGCTGGACCGGAAGCGGAGCAGCCGGGACTGGAACCAGCGCTCCAACATGGGATGCTGGCATCGCAAGCAGCAGCTTACCACTGCACCACAACTCTCACCCCGGGTCTCTCTCCACCAATCAGTTTACACCCACTGTTCTCTCTTCCCGAACCCCTCAAATAAACCAATCAATGGAAATGTAAAAATCACCAAGCCCCTATCCCTGAGGACCAGCCAAGGACACTGGCAGTCTCACCGCGGCCAGGCTGCACGGTCTGCGGAACAGGCTTCAGCATCCACCTCCAAGATGGCAACAGGAGCCCCGGGCAGCACAGTCACCCAAGACCCAGCCTGGGGCCAGGGCGCTGGCGACAGCCTCACCCAGGCTGCTCCCTCGAGGGAGGGCTCCGGGAGGGGGAGGGGCAGCAGGGAGGACATGCCCTGTGCAGGTCCCGTGCACCCCGGGGAAGAGCCCGGTCAGGAGCTCGCAGAACGCAGACTCTAAGTGTGACACATGTGGCCCCATGCAGGACCTCAGGCGCCCACAGACCACACAAACCCAGTGTGGGTCAGAGGCAGGCGGGCTCCACGGAGCCGTGGCAGGGTGCTTCCAGAAGAAGAGAAGCACCTTCATGCAACACCCCTGCGAGCTGCCTCTGGCACAAAGCCCAGCCGAGTCCCAGGGCGCGTCCCGGGCTGCATGCAGGACCCTCGGCAGCCCAGTGATGACACTGTGCACACGTGACCAAGCTGAGCTTCCTGCTCGGATGGCTTCTGAGAAGGGATGCAGCACACCAAGGGCCCAGCTTCCGGCAGTGCCCGCACCAATGCTCCACCCACAGGGAAGGGGGCGGGGGCACAGGGCACGTCCCTGCACCTGGAAGACCCAAGTCGCTTGGCTCATGCTGCCCAGCTCACAGCCGGGTACAGAGAGTGGCGCGGCCTCCCCATGGCCCCACGTCAGGAGCAGACCTGGGTCTGCATGGGCTCCAGGGCTGCCACAGGGCACAGCCAGGACCCCAGGCATCAGGCGTCAATCACCCAGGGCATGGTTGCCATAGAAACTCGGCACAGAAGCACCATCTGGGAAAGGCAGTGCTGGAATGGCCTGACGTTTGTGGTTTTGGGAAAAAGCCAATTTTGAGTTCTCCTCCGTGGGTAAAACACACTTCCTCTAACCTGACCTATGCGCTGGCCTTCCGGTGTTCCAAGGACAGGAAGCCACCAGCGCCCCACACTGAAGCAGCCCACAGGCACACTCCACGCTGCAGCCTGGCAAGGCCTCCGCCACCTGTTGTCCCACCAGGCCGGGGCAAGGGCTGGGGCACTCACCGTGGTGTAGTAGAGGAGGACATCGCCACTCGTCATGTCGCCGTGAAGCATGTGTTCCTTCAGGTGCTGGATGAGGGTGCCCTGCAGGACACAGTGAGCGCCCCGTGAGCCCAGCACATGCCACATCGCCCGGGATGAAGCACCCACAAATCTTTCCCAGGAGGCAGACGGCAGGGGACCCAGGGTGTGATGGCCATCTCCCATGCCCTCTGCCACCTGACCCCAGCATCGCCCATGACTCTGCCTCCCAACAGCTCTCGAGGCCCGCGCCCCCTCGAGCACCACAGGGACCCACCAGCTCAGGCAGGAGAGCAGAAACCCTTACTGAGAGGACGGAGGTGCCAGCCTCGCCCCAGGCCACGGGCTCCCCCTGCTGTGGGCAGGGAAAGGTGCGGGGTGGAGGACTAGAGCTCAGGGCCCTTCTGCAGATCTTGGATCAGAATTCAGGGAACCTCAGTCCAGGGGACGAGATTTTTCATGCAACCAAAACGCCTCCTCAGGCCCGTCCCACCTCCCACAGCACTTTCCATTACCTGACAGGCATCGTATAGCCGGGTGCCCAGCTCCAAAGCACACACTACGGGAAGCCTTCCTCGCTCCCTGCCCCACACACAGGCCCTGGAGGCACCTGAGCATACGCCCCAGCTGCGCCTGCGCCTGCGCCTGCGCCTGCACGTGGGGACGGACGCTGGGTCTCCTCGCCCGCTGCTCCGGACCCTGCCTTTCCCACTGCAAGCTCTCCCTGGCACGAGGAGCTCGCCCCTGGGGCTTCGCGGTCACAGTCTTGCACCGCCCAGAGCCTGCTGGTTCTGCAGGGGCTCACGGGAGCAAGGGAAGCTCCCCATCACCAGGCTCGGTCCACCCAGAGCCAGCGGCCCCGGGTACCAGTCAGATCACACTCTAGGCCTCAGCTTTCCTATCTTGCTCAAGACCCTGGGGACACTGGGCCCGCAATGCGCAGCCACAGCAGTGCCCTTCCCTGTGGTCCACAGTGTGAGCGGCTGGCTCAGGGCAAAGGTGCACTTGGTGGGCTGGAAACTATCACGCTGCCAAGGTCCATGCATTAACGCAGTCTTTACGATCCCATTGCCCACAGAAGCTTTCTTGAAAGCCAGGACGAGAGGATGCTCTTAAGAGCCCAGGTCCCATCCGCCAGATGCCCCAGCTAAGAGCCAGACCTCTTGACCCAGAGGCCGTCAGAATGCCACATGGCACCCCAGCACCACGCAGCCCATGGGCCGCCCCAGACCCTGCCCTCCGCTGGGTGGCCCAGGCCTTTCCTCCTGGGGCCTGAGGCTGCCTTAAGGCCCTGAGGGCAGAGCCTGGGCGCCCCCCATGCAGGTTGATGGACAGCCACCACACCGGGCCATGCCAGCTTCCACACAAAGTCCTAGGACACACACTGTCCTCACGCAGGGTGGGTTGATGGCCACTGGATCATTCCATGGTAAATCCACTTAAAGGACAGAAACTCTAATTATATTCGCACCCCTGGCCCGTGGCAAACATCTGTCTCATTTCCTTTTCCAGGTAAAATTAGTTTTATGTATTTGTTTATTATTTGGGAAGCAGCGAGAGAGCTCACATCCGCCAAGGCCCACCATGGCCCACCACGGCCAAGACTGGACCAGGCTGAAGCTGAATGCCAAAGTAATCCAGGCCTCCCATGTGGGCGGCAGGGACCCAGGTACCTGGGCCCTCTCCACTGCCCCGGGTCTGCATTAGCAGGGAGCTAGAGGCAGGAGCCAGAGGAGGGAATCCAACCCAGGTGCTCCAAATCCGATGCAAACCTGGGTCTCAGCCACAAGGCCTAAGGCCGGCGGAGAAGCAAGCTCTCATCCCAGGCTGAATCTTCACACAGGTGGCCAGTGACAAGCACAGCTCACACAAACCCACGAGCCTTCAGAACCCTCGCTCACGCAGACACCAAGAGCAAACGCGGCTTTGCTTCCCTCTGAGCCTTGGTGATGCAACCAGCAGCTTTGCCCTCTCTGTACACAGGGCCCTAACCTGCACTCCCCTCCCTGCACACAGCGTCCTCACCTGCTCACTCCTCTCTCTCTGCACACAGGGTCCTCACCTGCTCACTCCTCTCTCTCTCTCTCTCTCTGCACACAGCGTCCTCACCTGCTCACTCCTCTCTCTCTCTCTGCACACAGGGTCCTCACCTACTCACTTTCTCTCTCTCTCTCTCTCTGCACACAGGGTCCTCACCTGCTCACTCCTCTCTCTCTCTCTCTGCACACAGGGTCCTCACCTGCTCACTTTCTCTCTCTCTCTCTCTGCACACAGGATCCTCACCTGCTCACTTTCTCTCTCTCTCTCTGCACACAGGGTCCTCACCTACTCACTCCTCTCTCTCTCTCTCTGCACACAGGGTCCTCACCTACTCACTTTCTCTCTCTCTCTCTGCACACAGGGTCCTCACCTGCTCACTCCTCTCTCTCTCTCTCTCTGCACACAGGGTCCTCACCTGCTCACTTTCTCTCTCTCTCTCTGCACACAGGGTCCTCACCTACTCACTCCTCTCTCTCTCTCTGCACACAGGGTCCTCACCTTCTCTCTCTCTCTCTCTCTCTCTGCACACAGCGTCCTCACCTACTCACTCCTCTCTCTCTCTCTGCACACAGGGTCCTCACCTGCTCACTTTCTCTCTCTCTCTCTCTGCACACAGGGTCCTCACCTGCTCACTTTCTCTCTCTCTCTCTCTGCACACAGGGTCCTCACCTACTCACTCCTCTCTCTCTCTCTGCACACAGGGTCCTCACCTACTCTCTCTCTCTCTCTGCACACAGCGTCCTCACCTACTCACTCCTCTCTCTCTCTCTGCACACAGGGTCCTCACCTACTCTCTCTCTCTCTCTCTCTCTCTGCACACAGGGTCCTCACCTTCTCTCTCTCTCTCTCTCTCTCTCTCTCTCTCTCCTCACCTACTCTCTCTCTCTCTCTCTCTCTGCACACAGGGTCCTCACCTTCTCTCTCTCTCTCTCTCTCTCTGCACAAGGGTCCCCACCTGTGCTCCTTCTCTGGCGCCGGGGAAGCTCTTTTGTCAGGGATCCTGTGGATTCTCCTCCCCTTACAAGCTAAGCACCTGAGGCAGGGGCTGGGCCGTTAGATAAGGAGAGAGCCAGGCAGGAACCAGGTGAGAAGTGCAGATCTGGGGGAGGATTGAACCTGAGACAGAAAGAAGCTTTGGCACCCAGTCCAGGGACAGACTGGGATCCGAGGCGGTAGAGCGATAGGAGGCGTGAAGTGCCACACTTTACTCTGTGCCCAGCTTTACTCAGATAGGTGCCCCGTCCCATCACCGAGGAGGACGTGCTGTCACCTCCCTGCCATTCAAAGGTTCAAGCAGGCCTGAAAGCCACATAACCCAGGCAATGATGGTCCCAGGGCTTGGACCCTGCCACCCCCGTGGGAGACCCAGATGGAGCTCCAGACCACCAGCGTCAGCCTGGCCCAGCCCCAGCCACTGGAGCCATGCGGGGAGTGCACCAGCAGACAGAAGACTCTGTCTCCCCCATCTCCCTGTCCTTCAGATGAACAAATAAATCCCGAAAAAGTAAAACAAAATAAAAGCCACGTAACCCAGTAGCTGTCCAAATGCATAACCTGGACAAGGGCAGACAAACCCAAAGGGAGCCATTCTGTGAAACTGGGAGACAGGACTCAAAACACACAAATGCTGGGTGGCCCTCAGCACTGCGGCCAGGACAGTGCTGGGTGTGTGTGCGCGTGTGTGCATGTGTCTGTGTATGCACATGTGAGTGTGTCTGTGTGTGTGTGTCTGTATGTCTGTGTCTGTACGTGTGTCTGTGTATGTGTGTGCATGACAGTGTGTGTGTGTCTCTTCCTCTCTGTAACTCTCAAATAAATAAATTTTTTTAAACTGGTGCCTATATGAGATGCTAGTGCTTCTTTTTTTTTTTAAAGATTTATTTATTTATTTGAAAGCCAGAGTTGCACAGAGGAGAGGCAGAGAGAGAGAGAGAGAGAGAGAGAGATTGACTGATTTTCCATCTGCTGGTTCACTCCCCGAATGGCCACAACATCCAGGTCTGGGCTGGGGCTTTAACCTGCTGTGCCACAGCACCGGCCCCAAATAAATCTTTAAAAAAAAACTCGGCTTAGGATGCCCACATCCCACAGCAGAGTGCCTGGGTTTACACGCTGCCTCTGCTTCTGACCCAGCTTCCTGCTCATGCGCACCCTGGAGACACCAGGCGACGGCTCAAGCGCTTGGGGCCCTGCACCCATGTGGAGGACCCAGATGGAGCTCCTGGCTCCTGGCTTCAGCCTGGCCCAGCCCCGGCTGCGTGGGCACTTGGGGAGTGAACCAGCAGATGAAGATCTCTCTCTGTATATCTTTTAGTCTACTCTCTACCTTTCATATAAAAATACAGAAATAAATAAATAAATACTTCTTGTAAAACGCCAATGCCATGAAGGCCAAGACAAGGCCCAGGAACTGCTCCAATCAAAAGACTGGGGGCGGGGGGCGGTGCAGCAGCTCCCCAGGGGCATCCCCGGAAAATGGGCCACACCTGGAGACAGGTGCGTCAGTGCTCCCTCCATGGCTGGGGACTGCACTAAGCCTGGGGAGCTGTGTGCGAAACAGCAAGGGGAGAAAGACCAGCACAGCCCCAACCTCCTCTCCTGGGTGTCTTGAAGAAACACGAGTGTCTTGAAGGAAAGGAAAGAAAAAGGAGGAAGCATTAGTGGATGGCTCTAGCTAAAGGAGGCCACGGCTGCGGCTACCACTGTGGCTTTTCTGCGGGTCTTGTGTTCTGCAGACGCCAGGAGAGGCTTCCTCCAAACCTCCTTGGAGACCCACAGGGGACAAGGGTCTGGTCCCCGCCCCAAGTCCCCACTGGGCAAACTCCTACCACAGGAAGAACAGAATCTGCCACACGCCTAGATGGGCTTTTGTCGCCCTCCGCTGTGCTCTATTTCAGCCCCAGACGATCACTGTGCGGCCACACGCTCTGTCCCAGGCCACTATGTGTCCTGCAACCCATGCTTCCCAGGCCCTCCACACTGCCCAGGCCCTTGCAGAAATGGGGGATGCTGTGGTCACCACACTCCCACGGAGCCCCTTGCAGGCTAATAAACGCGTGTGCCTTGCTCTGCTGCTTCCTCACTACAGAGACCCCCGTGGGCAGAGGGACGGGACACACCCTTCACCCGACAACAGTTCCCAGAAATCCCCTCCCGCCCATGCACCTTTATGGCCGAGGCTTCCTATTCGGATCCGCTCTTTCAAACACCACTCGCTGAGTCTGCCGTGCCCTGGGGAGCCCTCCTGTCACCACGCTGCAGGCATCATGGCAGCCCCAGCTCCATGCCGCGCTCCGGGGGACGGCGACAGTGTGCCAGCGCAGCGTCCCCACCCCAGCCTGCTCCCTTTCCAGCAGCCCGCAGCCCCGACTCACCCCAGCAGAGTGGACCATGCACTTGGGCGCCCCCGTGGTGCCCGAGGAAAACATGATGAAGAGGGGGTGGCTGAAGGGTAGCTGCTCAAACTCCAGCTGGGGGGCGTGGTCGCCCGCCCCCGTGGCCAGGAAGTCGTCCAGAAACACGCTGCAACCCAAACGGGGACGTGAGGGTGAGCGGTGGGGTATGCCCCCCCACACACTGTCCCCGCCTCCCCAGTGCACAGGCTGGGAGGGAGACAGGGACCAGAGGAGTCGCAGCACCAAGGGCGTCTCCCTGGGGGATGCTAGGTACTCCCCCAGGGCATGGTGAGCTCACCCACAGCGACTAGGCCACCTCCAGCCACCAGAACTCGTTTGCTACCTAACTGGCAAGCACTTTGTCTGCGATGACCGCCCACAGAGAAGCCTCGGCCAGGTGGGCCTGATCGGGCGGCTCCCCGCAGGGAAGAGATGGCGTGAGATGCCCGTCCTGCACTGACACCACTTCAGTGACACAAATACCGATGGCCATGCAGTTTGCCATGTCCTGGGGTTTACAACAAGACAGGGACATGTGTCCAAGAACAAGGAAGACAACTCCTGGCTACTGGTGACCACCAAAGAAACCACCCCACCGACCCAGCAGACAGGAGCAGCCGGGAGCCACCTGAGGGGTGACGTGGGCACCTTCACTACAGCAGAGCGGCCAGCTCTCAAGCCTGGGCACTTCCTGTCCCCCCTCTCAGCAGGCACACTGTCCGTCGGGACTGTTATAGCCAATCCAGGCAGCTGGATGTGGCCCCACCCAAGCCCACCACAGGGAGGGGCCCCGGGCAGAAGAGTAAGGGTCCTAGGGCCTTGTCTGCTGTTCTGACATCACTGGCGGGGGCCGGGGGGCACTTGCTCTGCAGGTGGACGGCACCCCCCTATGAAACGATTTCACTGAACCTCCTCCTCTCCCGACCCGCGCCCTAGGAGGACCGCAGAAGCCTCTGCTGTGCCCAGTACCTGTTTGGAATCTTCGAGATGTTGATCTGCTCTCTGGCAGCCACGTAGGGAATCACCACCACCTTTTCCAAGTCTGGTAGCCCTGAGAGGAGGGGAGGAGGAAACAGGGGTTACAGGACAAAGTACTGCACTGCTGGCACGCTTACAAAAGGCAACAGGCTCCCCCAGGGCACGGCTACCACTGGCTGCATCCGAGAGCCGCAGTGGCTCCTGGGAGCTCCAGCACTGCACCTGCCACCCGCGTGCGCACCCCGGGGAGGGCCACGCACCTCGAACCACGCGCTGCAGCTTCTCCATGTGGCTGTGCTCCTTGCCGTTATAAACAACGGCCTCCACAGAGAACATGAGCTTCGGCTGAATCTGAGAAAACCGGTCCAGGACACCCTGCGAGTGGGAAGGTGGGCTCATCACACGTCACACAAAAGGCAGAACGTCCAGCAGCCACTGCACCCTGTGCTCCAGCAGAGGCCGAGGCATCATCGGGATTATCAGGCCTGGGCCGGGGGTGCCCTGCGGCCCTGGCACCCGTGACCGACAAGGAAAGCAACCACAGCACAGCTGGCAGCCAAGGGCGACAATCATGCCAAGAAATGCCTGAGGATTTACAGGCATGGCCTAAAATACAACAGCTGTGTCGGCACCACCCAGACCCCCACCCAGGCGCTGCCCTGAGCTCGGCACTAGGAGTCACTCCTCTGACGCTCAGAGTGACCTCAACTCGGGGCTGCGGAACCCCCAAACCCTGGGTCCCACACCGAGGTGGTGGAGACAGCGGGTGTTTATGCCCACAGCTTGGGGCAGGCAGTGGAGCCACTACCGCTTAGTCCCCAGGCCGCTAGGCTTGGGGTGAAGGTCTCACAGGCTGAAGTCGGGGACAGGTGCGTGTGCAGCACCAGTGCAGGCCCTGCCTGCGCGGCAGCGCCCAGAGCTCTGCTCTGATTGGCCAGCAACGTCGTGTCCTTTTGGGGCTTTGCTAACAGCGAAGTGGGCTTCAGGCAGCCTGGGGCCAGGTGCAGGGTGGCGACTGTTTTCTCAGGGCCCGGGGCTCCTGGGGAAACCCTAGAGATGAGCCTGAACACCATGACACTGTCTACACAGGGATCGGGACCCTCAGAGCCAGTGACACGACTCCCTAATTTAGTGAGTCCTTTTTAGTAAGAGGCTGGTTTGCAAAGAGACTTTAAGATAAAGGAGGGAGCCTGAGAGGCCTGGGAGGGCAGGGCCTGACGGGATCTAGTATCAACACCCAAGGCACGGACGGAGCTCAGTTCCATAGGCACAACCATTGTTCCCACGCTGCAGATGAATAAACTGAGGCACGAAATCAGAAACCAAGACCAAGGAAGACCAACCACAGCTGTCAAAACTGCTCCAGGGAGGGGCAGAGGGCAGGCAGGGCCAGGCCTCTCCCCCAACAGAGACAACAGGGAGCAGAACTGCAGGCCACACCAGCAAATCCCTGCAAACAGCAACAGCCTCTGTGGGAGCCACACGGGAGCCACCACAGCCTGTGGGAGCCGCCAGGAACCATAGGAACCACAGCCTGTGGGAGCCACATGGGAACTACCACAGCCTGTGGGAGCCACCGGGAGCCACCACAGCCTGTAGGAGCCACCAGGAGCCATGGGAACCACAGCCCATGGGAGCCACCAGGAACCATAGGAACCACAGCCTGTGGGAGCCACCGGGAGCCACCACAGCCTGTGGGAGCCACACGGGAGCCACCACAGCCTGTGGGAGCCACGGGAGCCACAGGAACCACAGCTATGCCGCACCTGGACCAGAGGGTGAAAGCCACTTGATTATCTTAAAAGCTTTCAGTAAACTCCAACACCTTTTCTACTCAAAGAGCTTAAATGAGCTGGAAAGGAAAGGAACTTCCTCTCTGGCACATGGGGGCGGGCCCACAGTCTGCGTAAGAGTGCCCTGCAAAGACGGGGGACACCAGCCCCACCACTCACAGCCGCCCCCAAAGCCCAGCTGAATGCGCGGACAGCAGAGGCAGCCACTGCACCCTGCGGACAAGGGGGAGGGCCACATAGCAAGTCCCTGAGAACCGCCCGGAAGCCCCTCGGCCACCCACAACCTCAGCAGAGCAGACGGAGTAGGGCTGAGCCCCAGGAACACGTGCTGAACACACGTAACGGGAACAGAATGAGTGAGAAGGTCGCTGAGGGGCAGTCCCCAGGGGACAGGAAAGAGGACACTCGCTGATCTGCTGCGGGGTGAGGAGGAGACAGCACAGTAGGCAGCTGCTGCCTATCACGGCTACAACTCCGAAGAGCAAAGCCACAGGAGGAGGAGCAGGGAGGGCAGGGCCCCGGCTTCCCCCCCGGCTCCTGGCCTGGGAGGCCGGAACAGAGCACCGCCCCAGAGATGAACACTCACACAGGCTGCGTGGGGTCTTGGGGCTTCCAGCACCAGAAACGAGGAGAAAGGGAGGGGATGCTTCCTGCGGGCACAGCCAGGACGGTAACACAGGGACCTCGCCAGCCGCGTCCTGCAGGGAAATCTTTCCCCCCGTACCCGCTCTGCCCGAGGAGAGCAGAGAGCAGCAGGGGCACCGGTACAGGAAGGCCCCGGGCCCCTTCCTCTTCTTTAAAGTAACAGGCTGACTTCATAATCCCAGCCACTCCACTTCCCATCCCGCTCCCTGCTAATGCACCTGGGAAAGCAGTGGACGATGGCCCAGTGCTGGGGCCCCTGCACCCTGTGGGAGACCTGAAAGAAGCTCCTGGCTCCTGGCTTCAGCCTGGCCCAGCCCTGGCTGTGTGGCCATTTGAAAAGTGAACTAAGGGGTAGAAGAGATGGGAGCTGAGATGCCTGGGAGACTGAATCGGGGTGGGGGGAGACAAAACCTCAGGCTGGACCCCCAGAAAGCCGCAGGGCACGCACTCCTGGAGCTGGGCACCAAGGACAAGTGGGTTCAGCCAGGAAGAAACAAAGGAGAGGCTATGCCAAGCAAGGGACGGACACGGCCCTGGGCGGGGGATGGTGCAGGCACGGCCCTGGGCGGGGGGACGGTGCAGGCACGGCCCTGGGCGGGGGACGGTACAGGCATGGCCCTGGGCGGGGGATGGTGCAGGCACGGCCCTGGGCAGGGGACGGTGCAGGCACGGCCCTGGGCGGGGGATGGTGCAGGCACCGCCCTGGGCGGGGGGATGGTGCAGGCACGGCCCTGGGCGGGGGACGGTGCAGGCACGGCCCTGGGCGGGGGACGGTGCAGGCACGGCCCTGGGCGGGGGGATGCCTCGGACATGGCCCCGGGCGGGGGGATGCCTCGGACATGGCCCTGGGTAGGGGGAGTGTAGCCCAGGAGGGGAAGGATCAGACCTGCTGGGAAGCCTGAGGCTCGGGAGCAGCTGGGAGGAGCCCTAGAAGGGGGCAGAGAACGTCCCGGGAAACCAGGCGTCCACAAGAACAGCCCAGCGCCCAAGCTCCAGGGAGAGGGCCCAGCCTGCTGAAAGGAAAACCAAGGGGACCGACATGCAGGGTGGAGGTCTTGATGAGGCCGGGAGGCCGGGGACCCGAGAACAGAACATCCCCTCAGCCCACCTGGTGATGCCCTGAGCCCAGCGCTGGGACACGGGCGGCAGCAGCAGGAGGGCGGCTGTGGGAGGGCAGCAGGAAAGCACGGGGCCGCGTGGAAGTCCGGGACCGCCGAGCGTGAACCCACGACTGACGCCCCAGCCCTCCCTGCCCCCTCGGGCAGTGCCTCACAGCACACACACTCAGGGACAGTCACGGGGCAGGTGAATCCACCCGCAGGGAGGCCCCACCCCCACACGGGGCAGAGCAAGGCACCCAGAACTGTGGGCAGACGGCGGGAAGCGCAGAGCTGCGCTGACATCTAGTGGCTGCAACAGCAGGGCGCGCACCTGAGCAGCCTCCGGCAGCCTCAGACACAGCCGGGATTCCAGAAACCCTGGGAAACCCAAAGCCGGGAAGGAACGCCAGCGCTGCCCATGCGCCAGAGCCCGGCCTGGCACTGGGCCCTCCTGACACAGGCGGAGCCCGCTGCAAGGGAGCCGAGGGGTGGCCTCTCGTGGTGGCATCTGCTAGGGACCACGGCCCAGCTGGCTGGATGCCACGGGGCAGGTGGCACAGGCCAGAGGCCCACTCCCCAGCCCAGGCTACAGGCACCTCCAAGGGCCACCAGTTTCCCCAAACCACACAGCCTCAAGGCCGAGCAGCTGCGATTTAACTCCTGGAGCACCACCTCCCAACCCGTAACCTCAGCTCACCTAACCCTTCCCAACCCCAGGACGCCACGCGAGGACGCGGCTCTGAGCCCACAGAGCCCTGTGTTTTCCTGTCCTCTGAGGCCTTCCCTTCACTCCAGACAGCACAGCTCAGACCTGCTGAGGGACCCACAGGCGGCAGTGCCCCGGGGCCCTGACCTTACTGGACCCTCCCAGAGGACAGTGCTGGCCCCAAGCCACCTGGGCAGCCCCCAAAGAGGGCCCTGGGGCTGGGAGGGACCCCGCTGACCGGGGTGGTCCTGGGGAGAGGGGGCCTGGGACAGGATGCAGGAAGCTGCAGGAGACTCAGCATGGCCACGTGCACAAAGAGCGGTGGGGCGACCCCCGCGTCCCGCACTCAGCAGCCCTCAGCCCGCCGCTACTTCCCTCCGCTGGGCCTCAGCCTGGCTCCTCCTCGGCACGGTGTGTGGAAAACCCATGCCAAGTGGACAGGCGTTTCCGAGCTCCCTCGTGTGAAGGTTGCTGGCCTGCGGGCAAGCTCACACATCCGCTACAGCACCCAGCAGTGCCAATGCCATGGCCGCAGCAGCGTTGACCCCCAGGTGCCAATCACCACAGACCACCTGGGATCGCTGGCCCCAGTGGGGAACCCACGGGCACTGAGGACACGTGCTGGGCCCAGGAGCACACGCCAGGCCTCACAGGCCCATGCACAGGGCAGGGCCCGACCCAGAACAGGAACAACAGGCACCAAAGGGCAGTCAGGGACAGGGACACCCATGTGCCCCCAGATGACCCCTGATGCCTGAGGCTCTGCCCTTGGCTGGGGAGGGAGACCGGGAGGGTCTGCTGCTTCTTTGTCCATCTCACACTGGGCAGCCACAGTGGAGTCCGGTGCGTGCCTCCTGGCCCTGCCTGGGCTGCTTGGGCAGCCAGCCACACGCTAGGATCCTGGTGCATCTGAGGGGTACGGGACGCAGGGGCTGCCCTCCCAGCACACACCCAGCAGCACGGATCTGAAGGAAGGGAACAGCAGTGACCCAGGCGAGGCGGCCCAGAGCACGGACACTCAGGGAGTCCACGTGGCTGAGGGAGACATGAGGATCGCTCTGGGCCTCAATGACAGCAACGGCCATGCATGGCACCTGCCAGGGCATCAGGACTACGGCACGAAGGAAGGTCCAGCCTGGCTGCAAACTCCATTCAACCTCTCTGGCTCTGCCTCCCGGAGCCCCGCACCCCAGCCCAGCGACACAGCAGCCAGGCGGGCCTTCATTTCCCCAGCCTGGAAACTCCGCCTCCCCCACCAGGACACTCCCAGGCCCAGCAGCACCCTGGGCTGGTCCCCAACTCACGTTCACCCCGAAGTCTGGGGACGTGGAGCTCCAGATGGCACCGATGCTCGCTGCGGCCAGCATGGCCTCCACAGCGTGCGCGCTGTTGGGTAAATAACCTGTGGGGAGGACACGAGTGCTGGGGCAGCGAGCTCCCACAGGCGCATGCCAGGAGCCACGGCAGTGGGGGGGCTGGGGGCTGCTCGTGGACCACACAGGGCACGTGGCCAGCCCCTAACCACCCAGGAGGACTCACCTGCCACTGGCCTCGCTTGTTCCCAGCGCCCCCTCCGTCACTGTGCCCAATGGCCCTGCTCTGGGCCTGGCCTCTTCTCTCTGCACCCCTACTCTCGGGGCTCTGGTCACCTCACTCTCCCAGTGCTTCCATCATTCTCAGCGCCCCCACCTCAGGGTCTTGGCACAGCTGTCCGCTCGGCCTGAACACATCCCCACCTCAGGGCCTTGGCACAGCCGTCGCTTGGCCTGAACACATTCCCACACAAGCGGCACCCACTCGACCCCCAGCTCTTCACACACGAAACCTCTCAGAAGCCTTCTCCACGGCCCCCGTGCCAGCCACCTGCCAAACACAGTGCTTTCTCCCTCACCAAACTGACCCTAACTGCACAGGCACAGCCTGCGCCCGCTGCTTAATGTCTGGTTCCCCCGTGAGTGGAGGGACCGGGCCTGTCTCATCTGTCACTCTACCCTGCCCTGCGTGTCAGCTGTTTGCAGGTGGATTGGCTGGCAGAAGTGAGGGCTGCGTGGACAGATGACAGAGGGGCAGAGGGAGAGGGGCAAGGGCGAGGAACACAGGAGTGCAGTCGACGTGAACCTGGGTGGGCGGCACAGGCCCAGGCCTCCGTCCCCGGACACAGACCATCATGGCAGGAAGCAGGTTGTTCCAAACATTGCAGGGGAAAGCACCTGTGCACAAGGCAACAGGGAGCAGAAGGCCACGGCCAAACGCCTCACCTGGGCACGATGCAGCCCCGAGATAGCCTCTCCCACGCCCCTGCCCCCGCTCGGCCCCAACGACCTGCACTTCCATTTCTCTGGGCTCACAGGCATGGCCCCTGCTAGGCCCCAGCACACGGGGCAGCCCGGGGGATGCACCGGCAACCAGCACGTGGCAGGCTACGACTGTGGTGCCGCGGCTCAGGTTTGGCTGTGTAAGCGGCAGTGTCTCAAAGGTGTCAGGCCCTAGAGCCAGGGATGGCTGGGGGAGGGCAGGGAAAGGGAGCAAGGCCCTTTGGGATCAGGCCCAGTGCTGGCCCCAGCCCTGCTCACCACACCCTGCCCCACAGAGCTCCTGGGCCCCTGCAAACACCTCTATCCCGCTGGCCACTGGGCCTTCGCACGGGCTGCTTCCGCTGCCTGGACAACCCTGTCCCCCACAGCAGGGCTAGCTCCTAAATGAGCCTCCCTTAGTCCACCAACCAGCACTGACTCCGCACCCCTGATGCTCTTGTAACTGTGTCAGGCCCAGGGACAAAGCAGGGAGCGAAACAGCATCCCCGGCTACACACTAGGGTGCTCGCCAGTGGTTTTCCGTCGCTGCCTTTGAGGCTTCCCTGTACAGCTAAAGTCCCAGAGGGCTGTGCGGGAGTCTACTGGGCTCCTCCTTATTCCAAAGTCACCTCCCCCTTCCAGCAAGTCATCCCGCCCTGGACTCCACCCCCACACCCTCCCAAGCATCAGAAACACCTACCGGCCACCCGGTCTCCTTTCTTCACCCCCATCTTCCTCATTGCTGCTGCAAACAAAGCCACCTGCTGCCGCAGCTCTTCAAAGGTCACCTTCATGATCTCCTCTCTGCCTTCCCCTGGGAACAGAGGAGGACAGGTCATCGGCAGGGCCACCACGGGAACGCAGGCAGCACACGCATGCAGGCAAGACACGGGCAGCTCTGGTGCCCAGGAGAGGAACTTGGGAGCGGAATTCGCGGTGGAAGACATCCTATCAGGAGGGCTTTTATTATGACAAGACTTGGGTTGTGCGTTGTAATTCTGAAACGAAGACAAAGCCACAAAGACAGGACAGGGCAGCCCTGTGTCCCTACACCTGCTTCCCTAGGTCACCCCGTGTGTAACGGCAGTGCAGCGTCCAAGCTGGGAGGTTGACATGGCCACACCTGCTTCTGACACACTTCCTGTGACCACAGTCGAGGCACAGGACATCTCCAGCAGCACAAAGACCTGCAGTCACCGTCCCGTCCCTGCCACGCCCGGCGACCACCAAGCTCTCCTCTGCAGCCTCCAGCGGGGCTCGGTTGAGCTAAGGCACGCCTCACGGACTCACTCTCTTACTGCGCAGTCCCACTCGGCTCTGGCTTGGTTTTGAGCACTTTTAGGATCCCAAAGGTATTGAAAAATCTCGGAATACAACTTTGACAAGCGCAAGAAAAACACAATAAAATGAACAACCTCACTAGTGACCAAAGAGACAGACACTGCAGCAGTGAGACACCGTTCTCAGGCCACGGATGGTAAGGACGGATGAGGGTGGCATGGTGCCAGCGCCCACGGCAGCCCCCAGGACCCTGGCCTGGGCCTCCCACTCTCCCACAGCCCCTCCCACTCTGCACAGGTAGGTGACACTAGAAATGAGAGTGACTTCTGAGCCTTGGCCAAAAATACACACTGAACCTGCCACGTGGCGCTCTCTAGGGGAAGCCAGCTGCTGCACCAGGACACGGGCAGCCCAGGGGTCCACGTGGTGCGACCCAGCTGTGTGGCGCCCCGTTCTGCGCGGGAAGCCCCCAGCCTCAGTCAGATCTGGGGCTGACAGCACAGGGCTTCCTGAGACCGCCCTGCTGGGCTGCTTCTCAGGGTGTGAGCCTAGAAACCGCGAGACGGGTACTGCCTGCGGTGTTGAGCCACAGCATGAGGTCAAAAATGCAAACAAGGCCGCTGCTGGGACGGTGTGGGAGAACCACCTGCGTGTGCTGCTCTTCCGACCACGCCCCGGATGCAAACGTGTCTCCTGCACGCTGACCGCCTCCGGTTCTGTAACACACAATCTCCCGCTTCCAGGATGAGCACCCTAATCCCTGTGCTGTGACCCAGGCTTCTTCCCCTTTGCTGACGTACACACCTGCCTGTCACTTCTGTGGCCACCTCCGCCTCCCCTCTCCCAGGTTCCCACCCACACCATTTGCTCTCATCAAGAAGGCTCGGTAACTTGAACTCGGCTCTCCAGAGCTCAAGCATGCAGTGCAGGAAGCTGTCCACCAGCTTTGCCACGAAGGGCTAACGCAGATGGGCTGGCAGCACTGGGTTCAAGTCCCAGCTGCTCCACTTCAATCCAGCTCCCTGCCTAGGAAAGCAGCCAAAGACCGGCCAAGTGCTTGGGCCCCTGAACCCACGTGGGAGAAGGAGACCCAAATGGAATTCTGGTTCCTGGCTTTGGCCTGGCCCAGCCCCAGTTGATGGGGGCAGCTGGGAAGTGAACCAGCAGGTGGACAGTGTATCTATCTATCTACCTCTCTCTCTGCGTCTCCCCCTCCATCGCTTTCCCTTTCAAATAAAAAAAATTTTTTTCAAACAATGCAAGGCCTGAGTTGTGAACACAGAAGGTTCAGCGTCTCCACCATTCGAGTGGGCCTCCCAACAACATCATAAAACATTCCATTTCCAGAATGGGTACAGAGGTTGGCGCCTTGGCATAGTGGGTAAAGCCACCACTTGCAGTGCCAGCGTCCCTATAAGGGTCCTGGTTCAGTCCTGGCTGCTCCACTTCCAATCCAGCTCTCTGCTATGGCCTGGGAAGGCAGTAGAAGATGGCCAAGTCCTTGGGCCCCTGCACGCACATGGGAGACGCAGAGGAAGCTCCTGGCTTCCAGCTTCGGGTCAGCACAGCTCTGGCTGTTGTGACCATCTGGGGAGTGAACCAGCAGATGGGAGACCTCTCTCTCTCTCTGCCTCTCTGTAACTCTGCCTTTCAAATAAATAAATCTCTTTAAAAAAAAAAAAGTGGGTACAGTTCCATTACTCAGAGGCCAACAGCTCACCCACCTAGAGATTTCCGTACGTGAGATGCCTCAAATACTAACAATACTAGATAAAGTCAATGTCACTTTTTAACATCATTACTGTGTAATAAATGTTCAGCTTTAGCAAAAACTCAATCAAGGAGCAAACCACATTAGCTCCTTATTAAGAAAAACCCTAGGGGCTAGAGCTGTGGCGCAGCGGGTTAAAGCCCTGGCCTGAAGCGCCAGCATCCCACATGGGCACCGGTTCTAGTCCCGGCTGCTCCTCTTCCAATCTAGCTCCCTGCTATGACCTGGGAAAGCAGTAGAAGATGGCCCAAGTCCTTGGGCCCCTGCACCCACGTGGGAGACCCAGAAGAAGCTCCTGGCTCCTGGCTTCGATCAGCGCAGCTCCAGCCAGTGTGGCCCTCTGGGGAGTGAACCAGCAGATGGAAGACCTCTCTCCCTCTGTCTCTACCTCCCTCTGTAACTCTTTCAAATAAATAAAATAAATATTTTTTTAAAAAGTGTATTTAAACATTTCCTTTATTATATCACCGAAGCTGCTTAACACAGGGCCAGCATTGTGACATGGCTGGTTAGGCTGCTGTCTGCAACACCAGCATCCCATGTGGGCACCGGTCAAGCCCTAGCTGTTCCACCTTGATCCAGCTCCCTGCTAACGCACTTGGGAAGGCAGAAGATGACCCAAGCATTTGGAACTCCCCTGCACCCATGGATGGAGTTCCAGGCTCTTGGCTGTGGCCTGGCCCAGCCCAGGCCCTTGCAGCCATTTGGGGAATGAAGGCTTCCCTCCTTCTCCTTCTCTCTCTCTCTCTCTCTGCTTCTCCTCTGTGTAACTCTTCCAAATAAATAAATAAATCTTACAAAATAAATAAAGGGGGGGGGGGGAAGGAGGCCAATGAGTAGTGATTCTGGCCACAGTTCCATCACTAACCCAAGCGAGTCCTTAACATTAAGTGTCCCCATTTCTCCCATGACACAGGGCCACACAGCTGAGAACAAAGTCAACAGAAGTCCTCATGGTGTCGGGAGGGCACAGGGCCACCCCCAGGGTGTGTGGGCGGGCCCCCCAGAAGGCGGAGCCCCCACACACACACACACACACACACGACGCCTGCACGCAGGACTCACTGGCCACGTAGAGGGCGACCCTGTCATTCTCTGTGTGCCGCAGCAGGTTTTCCGCGTAGTTGAGACGACTGCCGCGGAACCACTCGGGGACGTCCGCGATCCCTTTTGACGTGTCCACAACCTGCAGGGGGTGACAGCAAACCAGGAATGTGCACACCTGTGATCGGCATCGTGAAAGAATACAACGATCACGCCACCCAGGAAGCCGCTGCCTCGCTGGCCCAAAGCCCAGCCAGCTCATCCCACACGCTGAACTGGAAACCCGCCCAAAGGCTGCAGCCCCAGCACACAGTTAGGCTTCCCCGGCAACCTCCTCTCTCCACATCGCTCACCAAGCAGCCTACTTAGGGAAGATGCCGGAGACAAAGGAAACACAGCCTGCGGCGCGCCAGGCCCTGCCCTCCCCGGCCAGGCGAGCGCTGGAGCCCCGCCTCTGCTGTCTTCCTCGGGAGCTGGGATTTGTTTTCTTGGCCAAGTGCAGACAGATGAACCTTCCAGGATGGTGTGTCCCCAGGAGACGATCCCAGAGCACAGGGCTCTGAATACAGGCTTCCCTTTCCTCGGGCACGGCTTGATCAGCCATGTAAGAGTTGAAAAGCACTCAGAACTCCAGTTTAAAACAATAATGGGGCCGGCGCCGCGGCTCACTAGGCTAATCCTCCGCCTAGCGGCGCTGGCACACCAGGTTCTAGTCCCGGTTGGGGCGCCGGATTCTGTACCGGTTGCCCCTCTTCCAGACCAGCCCTCTGCTGTGGCCAGGGAGTGCAGTGGAGGATGGCCCAGGTGCTTGGGCCCTGCACCCCATGGGAGACCAGGAAAAGCACCTGGCTCCTGGCTCCTGCCATCGGATCAGCGCAGTGCGCCGGCCGCAGCGCGCCGGCCGCGGCGGCCATTGGAGAGTGAACCAACGGCAAAGGAAGACCTTTCTCTCTGTCTCTCTCTCTCTCACTGTCCACTCTGCCTGTCAAAAAATAAAAAAAAAAAAAAATAATAATGGAAGCACAAATGGTTTTAAAACTACAGCAACATACACATACTTAACACCACCAAACTATACATGAAATGGTTAAGATGGCAAGTTATATGCTAAGTGTGTTTTATCACAATTAAATATTTTTTAACTTAAAAAAAATACAGCTATGCCCTTCTGCTGAGGACCACGCAAGCTCCCAGGACAGGGCTGGGGCCACACGCGGCAGAGGTCCCGCGGCCCACCCCAGCAAGCGCCAGTTGCGAGGGCCACGGCTCCGCACCACTGCTGTGAGGAAGACAGGACCGTGTCCCCCGAGTTCACGTTCCACCCTGAGACGCAGCCTCACCTCATCATACATGCGTGAGAAGACAAGGCCGCTGAACTTCCAGAACTCCGCCCAGAAGTCGGGATACGACTCCACGGACCAATGGTATAGGTCGTTGTAATTCTCTGCAAACGAAACCAAACGAGACGGCGCGGGGCTCAGGAGGGCTGGGAAGGCAGGCGTGGAGGTCCACTGAGCTGCCCGAGTGAGCCAAGAGCTCTGGGGAGCAGCGGCCCCGGGAGGAGGGGGCTCGGCTCTCACTGAGGCCAACCCACCACGTCCAGTCCCCAGAGGGCCTGGCCACGGGGCACAGGCCACGAACTCGGGCTCCGGCCCTGGCCCAGCCCCGAACCAGCTGAGCGACCTTGGCCGAGTGCCCTCAGCCCCTGCAGCACGAGGCTGATGAACGGCGGCCGTCTGGTGGCTGCTCTCAGAACGATGCGAGCACCTGTACGGCATGGTCAGAACAGGGACACGGCCATGAGGGCACAGGTGGGCTTTGCAGTTGTACCCCACGCGCTGAAGAGAGCTGGGGCGACAGGCTGGCGGGCCCAGAGCTCCTAACCGGCAGCTTGTGACACACGTCCCAGGTCAGTACACGGGGCGGGGGAAGGGGCGGCTGGATTGTTTATTTTGACCTCTGAGTTAGGAACACATTCAGACATCTCAGAATCACAGACCTACAAGAGGAGGCACAGTAACAACGTCCCTCCTCAGAGTTCACACCTGGGCCAAGCACTCCACTCTCCACCTGCACGAACACCCACCCACTGGGACTGGACGGCAGCCCCTTGCCCTCTCTGGACCGTCTCTATCTGGGACGTTCCAGGCAGGAGACACATCCACGTGCACTCCCAAACACAAAACCAGCAACTGGCTTCATGCACAGCCTCCCGTGGCCACTGGGCTCGGCGAGACATTTAAATACTCCCCCCCCACAAAAACCGGCACACGCGCGCGCGCTCTTCCCCAAGACTCCGGGAGTAGGCCGCCTTACTCTCCTCACTACAGACCTGCATCAGAGCATAAAAAGCTGCCCCGCCCTTTGCAGCCGCATGGTATTCCGCTGCAACTGGGGCACAGCACACTCAACGCCCTTCTATGCAGGGCCCCAGGGATGACCCATGCAGGCAGAGGCTGGTGGGGACAAAAAGCCTAACTGCCCTTGCTGACCCCTGGCGCTCACGGCACAGGCTCCCTGATCCTGCCCACTGAGGGCTGGGGCAGGAGGAGGGTGTGGACACTCGGAGGATGCCCTCCTCAGCTGTAGAAACACCAGAGGCCTGGCCAGAGCGCGCGGGAGGCAGCAGGTGCAGCAGGAAGGAAGATCACGCCACGTGCACGGGAGCCAGCTCCCAGGGCAGCCGGCCAGGATCACGGAACAGAGTGCAGCTGCCTTGGCATGGCCCGGAGCAGGGATGCCAGTGCCGCCACGGGAGCCATGGAGTGGGCTGAGCAAGCACGCACGAGAAACGCCAGGGATGGCGAGGCTGGGAGCCCAGGCCGGCACCGACTCGAGGGACCTGGCCTGGCCTGCTCAGGAAGACACTCTGCTGCTCCCTCCTGGGAAATCGAAGCAGTTGCCCTGGGCTGCAGGGTCAGGATGGATGACCTGAGACCCTGGGCTCTGCCCCTCTGGGGACTGACCTCGTCTGCTTCCTCTCCCTGAGCTCAGCGCTGTCACCTGTCACACGGGGACAGGCTGCTGTGCAGACAGACCGCGAGGACCCCTGGTTACAAGGCACAGGCTCCGGAGGTCAGCCGTCCTGGGTCACAGGTGCCTCTCTGACTGGGCACCTCGGACGCACCCTTCCCTTTCTCTGGCCAAACTTTCTTCCTCCAGGAAAGGAGGAGAATGACACAGAGCATGCCCGAAGGGGTTTGCCGTCAGCATCACCCAGAGGGCCTGCAGGAACGCCTCATGGGAGGACGCCTGAGCACACGCAAGGCTAAGACCCGGACGCAGGGAATGAGGAGGAGGAGTCTGTTCACCTCTCACCCTGGGAGAGGAGCCCCTCTCTCCCAGCACCCCAGCCACAGACCCCGCCTCCAGCTGACAGAAGATGAGCACGGGCACAAGGCCCCTCCAAGGCCCAAGACAACAGTGTGTCCTCCATCAGCACCCTGAGGGAGAGGTGGCCAGCTCCGGGAATCCAGGGAACAAACGTGCAGAGCCGCCTGCGGAGGACAGCAGTGTGGGCCTACAGCCAGGCCGTCATCCAGTACCAGGCTTCAGACAAGCGGTAGGCCGGCCTGTGGGCCTCTGCTCTCATGCCCCCGCCTGAACTCACACCCTGCCACCCAGCAGCCCACACTGCACACTGGCTTTACCTGTCCCCTCCTGGTCCCCGCCACCCTCCGGGCTTCCACCCCTTCCTCTCTCCACCTGTGAGATGTCGGCCCACCTACACCTCCAATTCTCAGCTAAAGATTCGGCCAGCAACCTTCCTTTTTAAAAAAAAGACTGATGCGGAAGCCAGCAGCCGAAAGCTCCATCCCAATCTCCTCGCAGGTACGCTGGCAGGAAGCTGGATAGGAAAGAGAGTAGCCGGGACTGGAACTGGGCACTCCAATACGGGATGTGGGCCTCCCAAGCGGTGGCTGCACCACTGGCCCTCACTCAGTTCTTGGGACAGCATTCTCTGCTAACCCCAGCGCTCCACGGGGTACTCAGGACGCGGACACCAACCTGCGGCGTCCTCCCAACGCCCGGCGTTGGCTGGCAGCACCGTCTTGGCCCGAGCCTCCCGCTAACCACGCCGGGGCTGTCTCAGAGCAGGGGCCAAGCCTCGTGTGCTGGCAAGCTCCACCCCAGCTGCTCGCAGACAGCTGATCTGCGCTGTGGCACGCAGGCCACTCGGCACAGTCCTTCCAAAAGGCATGTCCTTTGAAGCCGGGGCCACCTCCCTGCCCCCTGGCTACAGAGGCCTGCTCCTCACGGCACGTCCTTGCAGGAGGCCTCGCGTCACGCAGGTGCACGCCACTCCCGAGCCTGCAAGGGGACCGGGGGAAGCAAGGACAGGACAAAGCAACGTTCTCCAGCGGTGGAAAGGGGGCACGCGTAGCTCCCGAGACACAGGCACAGAAGCCTCCTGGTCTGCGAGCCGGGCTCACGGAGGGCGGCCAGGGCAGAAAGGTCCCTCCCTCCAGGCCTGCCTTGCTCCCTGTGTGCACCCTCTACGGCAGCTGTGAGCGACCCACGGTCGGGGACATGTTCACGGACACAGCCGCTGTCTCTCAGCAATGAGAGTGCTCACCAGCCATGAAACGGCAAGGCCGGTCCACGTGCGCCTGGCGGAGGACAGAAGATGGCACTTGAGTGGGGTCGGCCGCGGGAGAGGAGAGGCGGGTGGAGTGAGAGGAGGACGAAGGGCAGAAACAGCTCACACCCCACCCGGCCGGGGCGGGGGGCAGACCCCACACCGCAGGGTATCTGTTGAAGCTGGAAGGCTTGCTTTTCACGGTGGTCTCTCAACTCTTAAATGCAAGCAACTCAGGGCCGACACTGTGGCATAGCGGGTAAAGCCGCCGCCGGCAGTGCCAGCATCCCATATAGGCACCGGTTTAAGTCCCAGCTACTCCACTTCTGATCCAGCTCTCTGCTGTGGCCTGGGAAAGCAGAAGATAAGCACAGTGCTTGGGCCCCTGCACCCGCGTGGGACACCTGGAAGAAGCTCCTGGCTCCGGATCAGCACAGCTCCGGTCATCTGGGGAGTGAACCAGGGGATGTAAGACCTCTCTCTCTGCCTCTCTGTATCTCTGCCTTTCAAATAAATAAACCTTTAAAAAAATAAAATCAATGCAAGCAACTCAACAGTGTGTCTAGGGATCAGCTCTGACCCCGGGCCACCAGTCCAAGAGCCTGGCAGGAGGAAGCCGGGCAGGCTGGGGCTGCCAGTGTGCACTCTGCCACCTGCAGACCAGGCGCAGCGCCAGGCCACCCCAGGGTGCCCTCCTACCCACCGATGACTGACTACAGATGAGGAAGCGGAGGCCCGGGGGACTCTACACTTGTTCCTGAGCAGAGGGGAAGGGGCAGAGCCAGTTCCAACTCCAGGTGCTCAGATTCCAGACTCCTCTCACCACGTCCCACCCAGGAAGGGGGTGCTGCCCACCTCACGGGGTTGCCCTTCGGGGAAACTGGCAAAGCACCAGGGCAGACAAGAGTAGGAGACGGGTACCCTATCACTGCTGGCAGGGGAGACAGACACGCAGTTAAGAGGAGGGGCACAGCAGGAGGTGACACCCCCCTCTCGAGACACATGGCCTCCTGGGCCTTCCTGTTCACCCCCATCCAACCACCCAACCTGAGACCACTCAAACATCCAGCTCCCATGGGAGGGAGGGAGCTGGGTTTGCCAAGGGAAGGGACACTGGGCCGGGGTGGGGATGGGGTGGGTGCCTGGAGCTGCCAGGTGCCAGTCGGTTGGTCAACAGGAACCACTGAGAGTCTCTGAGCCGGCAGCGACTAAGCCACACGCCACACCTGCGCCTGCAAATCTCCGTGGCACGGCCGGAGGCAGCAAAGCAGGAAGCAGGAAACCAATGGTTAAGGAGGAGGAAAGCCCCGGGGCTGGCAGGGAAGGGAACCAGGCCGCTGAGCCGGCCTCCCGGGCAGGGCAGGGGGCTGGCCGCTTCTGGGAGGGAGACCTCCCCAGAGAGACACGCGGCTGAGGGCGGGGGCGCTCAAAGCCTGGATCAGCAGAAAACCCCTGAGGATGCCCGGGCAGCAGGGTGGAGCCCTCGGAGCCAGCACATGGGTGGCCCTCGCCCCGACCCGAGGCCTCCGCGCCCCCTCCGGACGGACAGGCGTGCGCCAGGGGGCCGGACGCTGGCTCAAGCGGTCCTTGCCCAGGGTCAACCCCAGTAACAGGAGGGCGCCCCGGGCCACCCCTCCGGGCCCCCGGAACTGCTGATGGACACGCGTCAGAGGCTCTCCGGACTGAGAACCCCGGCTTGGAGGCTGGGACCCCATGAGCACGGCCAAGGACTCGACGGCCATCCAAGGGGTGGCCCTCGC
Source organism: Oryctolagus cuniculus (assembly GCF_051225735.1). NCBI lineage: Eukaryota > Metazoa > Chordata > Mammalia > Lagomorpha > Leporidae > Oryctolagus > Oryctolagus cuniculus. Next base: position 9,108,922 of record NC_142887.1, read on the forward strand.
CGGGGGGGGGGGGGGCGCCGGCGTGAGCTGGGCGCCCCCTACGCCCCCGAGAGAAGAGCCCCCGGGTCAAGCGGCCCCCGCGACCCCACAGCGGGAAAACGGACACCCGGGACCCCGACGGCGACGCCAGCAGCGGGGGGCGCGCCTCACCCAGCGCCAGGCCGCAGGCGGCGCGCGCGACCGCCCGGAAGCGGTCCATCTGCGTGCTCCTCTTGCTGTCGGGCTCCCACATCACCCGGCACTCCATGATCTCCTCACGCCCGGCCCGCGGCTCCTTGGACATGGCTGCGGCGGCCGGGGCGGCGGCGGGGCCGGGCAGGGGGCGGCGGGGCCGGGCCGGGCAGGGGGCGGCGGCGGCGGCGGCGGGGCCGGGGCGGCGCGGGGCGCGGGGCGCGGGGCGCGGAGCCGGCGGCGCTGACGGCGGGGAGCGCGCGACTGAGGCGGCGCCGCCGCCGCCTCCCGCGGGACACCCGGGCGCCCAGCCCCGCGCACGCCCCGCCCTCCGCGCGCGCCCCGCCCCGTCGCGTGTAACCCTCCGCCGGCCGCGCGGCGCAAAGAGTGCTCGCCGCGGTGGCGGGGGGTGGGGGTGCGCGTGCGCGCAGGCGCGGCGCGCCCAGGCTGCTGCCCCGCGGGCTGCGGGCCCCCGTGCGCGCGCTCGCGGGGCCGGGCGTCTCCCTGCGGACGCGGGCGGCTCTCCGGGGTGGGTGCACACGCGAGTATGAAGCAACCTGGCCGGGAACCTGGCCTGGACTGGAGCTCCAAAATCAACTTAGCTTGTGATCCCGCGTGTCCGCGGTTGTGCTCAGCGGGCTGCGGTGTGAGAGCCCGCCGCGGCGCGGGGGCGCAGAGCCCGCTCCCCTGCGCGGCCGCCAGCGCAGGTGCGGGAAAGCGTGCGCACAACGCCGGCCGAAACCCGTGCGAAATGGATGACACGTTTATTTTGTTCCCCAAAAACGTGTGCTCTTCACAAGCATCGTTTTTTTCATCCTTTGAGTTTCCCACAAAATTCCTGAAGATGTCCCCGGGAGCGCAGCAGAGCAACCCACAGGGTCATCAAGGGTGCTGGGTGTTAGGCAAAGAACGAGGAGGGGCAGGGGCGCCCCCTCCCCCCGGAAAGGCGACTTCGAGTTCTCTCCATGTCCAGGGGGCAGCTTCCAGGGCAGAGGGGAACAGCCAGTGCTCAGGCCCCGAGAGACCCCCAAGGAGGGCAGGGAAGCGAAGGGGGCGCAGGGGCCCCTGGAGGCCACTGCGGACTTTGGCCTGCAGCTTGGGAAAGGTGAGCCCCTCGGCAGGCTGGGGCTGGGGGGCATGCCCTGAGTGTCCCTGGGATCAGAATCCACCTGCTGCGGTGTAGACGACTCACGGTTCTGGGAGCTCCGCGGTCCAAGGCCCCGGGCTCCACACCTGCTGAGGGCCCCTCGCGCGGCCTCATCCATGGCGCGGGCGTGTGCGCGGGGGAGGTTGGCTGGGGCCCCCAGGCGCACCTGACACCCGTGGGGCTGAACTGGCCGATGCGTCAGGCCACAGCGAGTCCTCAGGGGCAGAGGGGCCATGGTGACCTCAGAGAGATGAGGGTGGCGGCGCCCGGGACATGTTCTAGGGTTTTATTTACCCCCTCCCGACTGGGTTCATCTGCTCTCACAGCAACCCAGTGGTCTCCCCAGGCTGTTTGTGGCAACAGTGGAGTCGTGAAGCAACTTCCCACCTATGCCACCGAATCGCGGCTGGGACACGGGCAACCCCCGACTCCCGCTCAGCCCCTCCCTGGCCTGACCCCGCAGTTCAGGCCCCCTGGAGCCCCTCGTGCCCAGGCGGTCTCCTTGGTGAAGGGGTGAGTCCGTTTCCACGCAGAAGGGACCCGGCCTTGAGAGCTCCGTGTGTTTCTGTTTGTTCTTGAACATCAGAGTGACAACTCCCTCCCAGCAGAAGACTTGGCCACGGGACCACTGCAGGTTCTCCCTGCGGTAGGAGCTGGGGAAATGAACATTCTCTCAGCAAGGCCTGGGCTTGCCTGTGGGCAAGGCAGCAAGTCCACACGGGGTGTGGGAAGCCGGCTTGACCAGTGGGTTCCCACAGGGTGGGGGAGGCTGGATTCATGCAGCCGGCGTAACTGGGTACCTCGCACTCACCCCCTTGGCACGCTGCCAGACTGCCCTGCCTCACCCATGGCCTTCTTAACAGGATCAGAGAGGGGAAGCAAAGTGTGCCCCACTCAGAGCAGAGCAGTTCCCTGGGCAGGGCATGCGAATTTGCAGACAAGGAGGAGTTCTCTCCCCTCCCCCACCAAGGCCCAGTCCGCAGGCGGGGAAGAGGTGGGAGCCAGGAGCACCAGCCGGGAGCACCAGCCGGCAGCGCTCTCACCCTCCTCTTCTGGAAGCACGGTTCTCTGTATGCAGGCAAACAAGCCCGAGTGCTGAGGCGAGAGCGCCCGTCTAGGGGGAGAGCGGGAAACCACGGCGACAGGGGCGGGGGTCACAGTCTGCAGCAGCAGGCGCGAGCCCGAGCCCAGGCGCTCCGTGCTGGCCTCAGCGGACTTCAGGCTGGACTGGAACGTGCATCAGCGCGGGGAAGAGGGAGCCTGGCTATAACTGGAATAAACACGCTGGATGGGATCCTATACGATGCACTATTGCTCTGCCACACGGGGCCATGCACACCAAGTCCTCTCTCTCCTGGAGCAAGGTCCGTTGGCAGGGCACGTCAGCAGGGGTTCCGTGGCCCTGGGAGCAGAAGGGGAAAGGCAGCCCAGTCCTGGGGTTCTGGCCGAATCGGCAAGAGCGGTCGCCATGACTATAGCCAGTGCAGCTGTTATCCGTGCTGCCACAGCATGCAGGCTGAAGCCAGCTCCAGGAGTCTCGCTCGCGCCTTCACCTACGAGGCCTTCTGTTCACTTGGGAGCCTTCATCACCCACGTGCCGCGGCCCAGGGCCCCTGGCCCAGGGCAGGAAGCCACCAGTGACGGCTAGGAAATGCCAGGGCCCCTCTCTCACGCCGCCGTGTCTCAGGATTCACGGGGCAGGTAGGATGGAACCTGAACCCTGGTCTTAAAATCCAGCAGCTTCTATCAAAGACTGCAAGCAAGTGGTCTTTTTTTTTTTTTTTTTTAAGATTTATTTGTTTATTTGAAGGAGAGAGGGAGAGACTGATCCTCCACTCACTGGTTCACTCCCTAGATGGCCTCAATGCCCAGGGCTGAGCCAGGCCGAAGCCAAGAACTAGGAGCTTCTTCCAGGTCTCTCACATGGGTGCAGGGCCCCAAGCACTTGGGCCATCTTCCTCTGCTTTCCCCGGCCATTAGCAGGGGGCTGGATCAGAAGAGGAGCAGCTGGGACTTGAACCGGCATCCATATGGGATGCTGGCGTCACAGGTGGCGGCTTTACCTGCTGCACCACAGCGCCGGCCCCCGTTTGTGTTTGTAAAGTAGGAGATTTCACATTAAAATCTGGATGTGGGGCTTTGCTGGGAAAGTCAGACGCCCTGGCGGCATCGGACTCCCGGGGCAATGCTCGGGAGGGGCTCAGAACCGGCCCCCACCCCTCAGAAGCGACGGTGTGTGCTTCCTCCGCCCACAGAGCCCGCCCGGCTGGTTGCACTCTGCTCCTACTCGGTCTCTGTCCACCCAAATCTTCCAGTTTGGGAAGCAGTGCCTACGTGCCAGGCAGTCACAGCGGAGATTTACGGACTGCCAAGCGCGTGAACAGGCGGGGGCATCCAGGCCAGTCCCGGCGCTCGGCTCAAAGCCTCTTTTTGTTGCTCACCACCCCCACGGGCTCCCAAATGTGTGAGAGTTAAGCCAAACAGTGAGAGCAGGTCAAGAGGAAACTCTTGGCCATGTTTTCCCAAGAATTCTGCCTCCCTGAATTGGCTTCCTATCAGAAAGATTATCAATTCATGCATTCATTTACCACGTGTTTGTTTATGGAGCAACTGCCGTGTGCCGTGCATTGCTCCAGCACAAACCCTTTGCCCCCGAATCTGATGCTGGAGGGGAAAGACAGACAGACCATCGCACACTCGATCTCCCATGATGGCGGCTGGCCAGTGGGGGTCAAGGGGACACTCATGAATTTATATATTTTTTTCCAGTTCGAAAAAGAAGGGAAGACAGCATGCTTGGTGGTGCAGTGGGTGTTTTGGAAGTGTGGTCTGGCACAGCAGGCAGAGCTGCCACCGGCAGCGCCGGCATCCTAAATGTGCTCCACTTCCAGTCCAGCTCCCTGCTGTGGCCTGGGAAGCAGTGGAGGACGGCCCGAGTGCTTGGGCCCCTGCACCCGCATGGGAGACTGGAAGAAGCTACTGGCTCCTGGCTTCCGAGCGGCCCAGCTCTGGCCGTTGCAGCCACTTGGGGAGCGAATCAGCAGATGGAAGATCTCTGTGTCTCTCTCTAATTCTGCCTTTCAAATAAATCAATAAAGCTTTCAAAAAACAAAACGTGGTTGAGTAGGAACCCCCTGATGAAGTCAGCATGAGCCGACACCTCACGAAGTGAGGCATCCAGCCCAGCACTGGTCTTTGGGAAGAACCTTCCAGAGGGCACAGCCAGTGCAGAGGCCTGAAGCACACGTGGCATAGTCAGTACAGCATGGCCAGACAGGCTTTGGGAGGCCACAGGCTAAGGACTCCAAGTTTCGTGAAAGTTGTGATGAGAAGCCATGGGGCAGGTTTGAGTGACGTGACTCACGTCTTGTATCGTGGCTGCTGTGTGGTCGCACAGTGGGGCTGGATTTGGGGAGCGGGGATGCAGCACAAGCAAGGATCCCAGAGGGGGTCCCACACGCACGTGGAACTCGACCTGCAAACCTCGCTACGGATTCACTATGACCTGCATGGGAACTTGCTGATGGCTGTGGCCGCAGTCATCTTGGAAGGCAGAGCTGGCAGGACATGCGGCGGGGTCACGCGAGGCCTGCTGGGCGCAGACTCTGGGAGAACAAGTTCCTGCACCAGCCTGGTTCTGCTTGAGTCTCAACCACAGGGCTGGAAGTGGGCTGAAGGGAGAAGAGAGGGGAGCAGAGGTCGTGAGGTGGGCAGAGTCCCCAGTAGCAGCTGTGGGCCCCTCAGGCTGTGCTGGGCACGGCCAGAAGAAAGGCAAAGAACTGCTCCCCGCTGCAGCCCAGCCGGGTCCCTAGGTTTTCAGACCAAAGGGAGACGTCCCTGCCCGGCCTCCTGGGGTGACTGCGGGAGCCCGCCCTGCACGCTGCAGGGGTGATGGACGTAGTGGGGCTGCGGTGCCTGGAGACGTCCCTGCCCGGCCTCCTGGGGTGACTGCGGGAGCCCGCCCTGCGCGCTGCAGGGGTGGTGGACGTAGTGGGGGTGCGGGTGACCATGCGCCAGATGTACCTGCAGCAATGGCTCAAAGCTCAGGCGGCCTCCCCACCCGGCTTCTGCCCAGCACTGGAAAAGCAGAGATGAGGCCACGCAGCCCACCCCCAAACAGGAGCAGGACAAGGAAGCGGGGGACAGTCACCCACTGGAACACTCTGAAGGAGCTGCAGCTTGGACAAGGAAGCCGGGGCTGGTGCTACGCCACCACACAAGCATCCCACGTGGCCGTGGGTTGAAGTCCTGGCTGCTCCACTTCCAGATCCAGCTCCCTGCTAATGTGCCTGGGAAAGCAGCAGAGGATGGCTCAAGTCCTTGGGCCCCTGCACCCGCGTGGGAGAACTGGCTTTGGCCTGGCCCAGCTCCAGACATTGCAGCCATTTAGGGAATGAGCCAATGGGTGGAAGAGTTTCCTTCTCTCTCTCTCTCTTGCTATAACTCTGCCTTTCAAAATAAGTAAAATAAACTTAAAAAAAAAAAAACAAAAAAAAAACAAAGAAGCCACAGCACACGCAGACTATGGCTTTGCTTTTATACAAAGGTCACAGGCAGGCAAATCCGAAAAAAGTTGTTGTTAGGAAGACAAGCGTTAGAAAAACACAGAAACGAGCAAAGAAGCACTAAGCAACATTCTGGACGTGGGTTTCCTCCCAGGGAAAAGAGGGGTGAGTTTAGGGAGGAATTTTTAAGGTGCCGGTCGGCAAGCACACAATGTGCGCTCTCGAGTCTCTGAACTCTCTTCACTATGTCCAGTCTTTTGCATGCTTCATACAATCATAGCTTGAAAGGAAGAGGGGCCGGCTGTGGCATAGCAGGTAAAGCCACCGCCTGCAGCGCCAGCATCCCACATGGGCACCGGTTTGAGTCCCGGCTGCTCCACTTCTGATCCAGCTCTCTGCTGTGGCCTGGGAAAGCAGTGGAAGATGGCCCAAATCCTTGGACCCCTGCACCCACACGGGAGATCAGGATGGAGTTCCTGGCTCCTGGCTTCAGCCATTTGGAGAATGAAACAGCTGATGCAAGATCTCTGTCTTTGTATCTTTCTCTCTCTGTGTTGCTCTGCCTTTCAAGTAAATCCTTTTAAAAAAAAAAAGTTGACCTATAAGCTTCATCGTTCTCAAAGAGATGACTGAGAAGGAGCGAGCAAATTCCAGAACATTTACTTGTAGAAAAATACAAGACACCATTTGTGTTTAAATAGTTCCTTCTTGGAACGTAGAGTGTGTTCTCTACACATTAATACACGTATGGAGAAAGACCCGGAGGACACTGCGGTGCTCCGAGGGGCGTGAGCACCTGCGATCTGTGACAGTGGCCTTACGTGGGGAAGAGCTTTGCAGATGCCACCAGAGTGAAGTTCCTGCGATGAGGAGACCGTGATGGATTACTGAGGCAGCCCCAAATCTAATGACAGGTGCCCCCGTAGGAGCGGCAGAGGACACACATGGGGAGGTGGAGGCAGAGTCGGGAGTGATGCGGCCCCAAGCCAGGAATGCCAGGGCCAGAGCAGCAGGAAGAGGCAGGAAGGACCCTCCCGGAGCCTCTGGAGGGCGGGAGCGCAGCCCTACTGCCCCCAGGTCTCTGCCTCAGGCCTCCGGACCGTGAGGATAGAGACTGTTACTGCAGCCCTGGGAGGCAGCAGCAGGCAGACCTGCAGCCATGTCCTCTGCCCAAGGAGGGCGGACCCAGGCTGGAGAGGCCCCCGGAGATCCTGTGATCTCCTGTGATCTCATCTGCTGAGATCCTGTGATCTCCCGTGACCTCGTGTGCTGAGATCCTGAGACCCTGTGATCTGGTCTGCTGAGATCCTGAGACCCTGTGATCTGGTCTGCTGAGATCCGTGATCTCATGTGATCTCGTCTGCTGAGATCCATGATCTCATGTGACCTCGTCTGCTGAGATCCTGAAACCCTGTGACTTTGTGTGCTGAGATCCTGAGACCCTGTGATCTCATGTGGTAAGATCCTGTGATCGCCCGTGAATTTGTGTGCCGAGATCCATGATCTCATGTGCCAAGATCCTGTGATCTCTTCTGCTGAGATCCTGTGATCTCTTCTGCTGAGATCCATGATCTCATGTGATCTTGTCTGCTGAGATGAGATCCATGATCTCCTGTGACCTCGTCTGCTGAGATCCTGAAACCCTGTGACTTCGTGTGCTGAGATCCTGAGACCCTGTGATCTCATCTGCTGAGATCTGTGATCTCATGTGATCTCGTCTGCTGAGATCCTGAGACCCTGTGATCTGGTCTGCTGAGATCCGTGATCTCATGTGATCTCGTCTGCTGAGATCCTGAGACCCTGTGATCTCGTCTGCTGAGATCTGTGATCTCATGTGATCTCGTCTGCTGAGATCCGTGATCTCGTGTGCTATGTGTCTGTTCTTTAAAGGACAGCCCCTCCAGGGGTTCCTTGCAGTGTCAACACCTGCCAGCTTTGTGCACCCGTGTGCAACCTGGTACCCGTTGGAATGGGAGACTCGTGCCGTCCAGCGTAGAAGCTGGCACAGAGGGGCACTCCCTAAAGACCTGTGGTGCAAACGCAGGAAGAAGTGTGGGTGACACAGATACCCCAAAAGGCCCTCCACACTGCAGGTTCCTTCCTGAGGCCAGGAAAGAGAGGGCCCCGTAGCGCCCCTCGGAGCTCAATCATCCCACACATCGCTTTTGAGGGACACTGAAGCCTGGGAGGGCCCAGGCCGCCAACAGTGATCATGACAGGCACAGTGCACCCCTCCCCCAACCTCTCCCCCCTCCCCAGGCAGACCGGCGGCTGAGAACGCTGTGTGTGGGCGTGTGACAGTGTCTTCTCTCATGCCAGAGATAAAGCACAAGACCACAAGACATGGGTTCTTATTCAGTGACTCTAAACCAAGGGGACTCAGCCAGCAACGCTGCTTTTGGGAAGAGAGGAAATCTGAACAGTGCTGCAAATTCTGTGAATTGGTAACTGGGCCAGTGAGCTGTCCACCACCGGTCCACCTCCACGGGGATCACCTGCCCTGGACGCCACTCCCTCGCCAGCCCACTGCCCCACCCTCGGGGCTCCGGACTCTGGACAGCACAGGGCTAGATCATCTTGATTATCCGCTGGTTTCCTCTTTCAAACCTCCTGCTCCCTCCCTTGCTGGGGGCTGGGGGCTCCACCGTGTGCCCTGTGGCTCCTCGGATGGCCGCCACTGGCTCACGGCAGACCCTCCGGGCGGCTCTGCATGACACCTGCCACTCTGCGTCACCAACAATTGGCTCCAGGGAGCACCAATGCTTCGGCACCCATGCCAGGGGTGAAGCGGCCATTGCCAGCCACGGGTCCCACGAGCCGGCCCTCTGAAGCGTGGCACCGCGTGCCGGCCTGCTTGCCCGTGACAGGACAAAGAAAAAGTGACCCGACGAGCTGACCCTGCACCCTCTGGCTTGGTTTGGCTCCCGTCTCCTCTTAGGCAAGTTTAACCTGCTCTCTCCAGGAGCCAGGCTTCCAAAGAAAAGGGTGATGAAAAGCACAAGGCCCTCGGGGGTCGCGCTGGCGCCCGGCTGAGAGGCGGAAAGAACCCGCTTACGCACACCGCGGCCCTGCCCTGTCCCAGCCGGAGCCAAGAGCCTGCAAGGAGCCAGCGGCCGGGCACTCACTGCACCTGCTGTTGTGGGAAACGAAGCCCCCGGCGGCCCCTGCTCAAAGCGCGCCCGGATCCCCGCACCCCACCCCCGTTCCCGGAGCTCCCCCGGTGCCGACCGCAGAAGCTGCGGGCCCGCGGTCTGCTCCGTGTGCCTAGTGCGCATTTCCCGGACATTTGGGGCATTTAAGTCTTAAAAAAAAAAAAAAAAAAAGTTCCTTCCTTCCTCCCTCCCTCCCTTCCTTCCTTCCATTTTTGCTTATTTGGTTTCACCTTTGCCTTGTTCTTTCTAATATTTACATGAACTTTTAACTGACGCACCCTAACGGCGTATTTATGGGATCCGGAACCGCAGGCCGGTGCCTGCACCCTCGCAGCAAGCGACGTGTTATTTTAGTTCGTCTTGCAGCCGTCACGCGCGAGTCTGAACTTCCAGGCGGGGTCCTGGGCAGCGAGGGGACGGCCCCTCAGGGCACAGCCGCTCGGCTCGGCTCGGCTCGCCGCCCTCGGCCTCCCGACCACCCCCGCCCGCTCAGCTCCTTTCCCGCCTTGTCCGGAGGCGGTGGGAGCGGCGACGGCGGAGGGATCCTGGCCACACGCACGCGCCACCCTCAGCTCACACGCTGATTGGCTGGCGGAGCGCTGGCCTCACATCAGCCCAGGCCGCCGCACCGCGGAAGGTTGGCCTGAACGCCAACCAATCGCACGGCGTTCCGGTGCGTGGGCCGCGCCTCTCAGCCAATCCGGAACGGGATTCAGAAAAGGGCGTGCCCAATCGGCGCTGGGCGACGGGGCGGAGTCACCTTTCGACCCCCCCAGGCCCGGGCGCCGTCACCTTGACAACCCGAAGGGCCCGGCGAGTCGGCCCAAACCCGCGACCCTCACGGGCTCCGGCTGTGGCGCCTGAGGCGTCCGCGCAATGTCCGCGCTTCCGTTTCCGTCTCCCAGTATGCGCAGAAAGCCGCCGGGGCGAGCCGGCCTCTGCGCGGGGGGACAGCGCGCGGAACCCCGCAAAGCCCCGGAATAAGCCCGCGGGGGTGCCCCGGGTCGGGGGAGCGGAGCGGGCTCGAGCGCTGACCGTCACCTGCGGGGCTGCGGTGGGCGCTGGGAGGGGCCGGCGCTGACCACCACCTGCGGGGCTGCTGTGGGCGCTGGGAGGGGCCGGGAGCTGACCGTCACCTGCGGGGCTGCGGTGGGCGCTGGGAGGGGCCGGGAGCTGACCGTCACCTGCGGGGCTGCGGTGGGCGCTGGGAGGGGCCGGGCGCTGACCGTCACCTGCGGGGCTGCTGTGGGCACTGGGAGGGGCCGGCGCTGACCGTCACCTGCGGGGCTGCTGTGGGCACTGGGAGGGGCCGGCGCTGACCACCACCTGCGGGGCTGCGGTGGGCGCTGGGAGGGGCCGGGCGCTGACCGTCACCTGCGGGGCTGCTGTGGGCACTGGGAGGGGCCGGCGCTGACCGTCACCTGCGGGGCTGCTGTGGGCACTGGGAGGGGCCGGCGCTGACCACCACCTGCGGGGCTGCGGTGGGCGCTGGGAGGGGCCGGCGCTGACCGTCACCTGCAGGGCTGCTGTGGGCGCTGGGAGGGGCCGGGCGCCGACGCTGACCGTCACCTGCGGGGCTGCTGTGGGCGCTGGGAGGGGCCGGGCGCTGACCACCACCTGCGGGGCTGCTGTGGGCGCTGGGAGGGGCCGAGCGCTGACCACCACCTGCGGGGCTGCGGTGGGCACTGGGAGGGGCCGGCGCTGACCGTCACCTGCGGGGCTGCGGTGGGCGCTGGGAGGGGCCGGGCGCTGACCACCACCTGCGGGGCTGCTGTGGGCGCTGGGAGGGGCCGAGCGCTGACCATCACCTGCGGGGCTGCGGTGGGCGCTGGGAGGGGCCGGGCGCTGACCGTCACCTGCGGGGCTGCTGTGGGCGCTGGGAGGGGCCGAGCGCTGACCACCACCTGCGGGGCTGCGGTGGGCGCTGGGAGGGGCCGGCGCTGACCGTCACCTGCGGGGCTGCGGTGGGCGCTGGGAGGGGCCGGGCGCTGACCGTCACCTGCGGGGCTGCTGTGGGCGCTGGGAGGGGCCGGCGCTGACCGTCACCTGGTGGGCACTCAGGCCGGCAGGACACGGGGGCAGGCAGCCCCCCGGGCCCCGAGGTGTGGTCTCCGTTGGTTGTCGCTGTTCTGACTTAAAAGTCAGATTTATTTGAAAGGCAGAGTTGGAGAGAAACGCAGAGAGGGAGGGAGGGAGATGTCTTCCATCCACTGGTTCATTCCCTAAATGGCCACAACGGGCAGTGCCAGACCAGGCTGAAGCCAGGAGCCAGGAGCTTCCTCTGGGGCTCCCATGCGCGGGCAGGGGCCCAGCACTCAGGCCATCAGCAGGTTGCGGGATGGAAAGTAGAGCAGCGGGGACTCGAACTGGCGCCCATATGGGATGCCAGTGCCACAGCGCCGGCCCCTTTTCTCTAGTCTTAAACAGGCTGACTCTGAGATGCTATCTCCCGCTCCCAGGAGGTGACTTCTTCACTCTGCATTGCGCTGGTACCTGGTGATGCCACCCACGCCCAGCTCGCAGCGCCTGACGCCAACCTCAGGTACCAACAGCCGAGCAAGTGCAGCGGCGACTGGGAGCGGACGGCATCATGTCCCCTCTCCCGACAGCGAGGACGGACGGCTGACGGCGCTGTTCTTAGATAAAGACGTTGAAAGATTCATAGACCCTCTAGGGGCAAAAGGATCCGCTGTGCTCCAGACAGCCAAGGGCCTGCTGGCGGAGAGCAATCTAAGCAGTGCTTAGAGCCCCCCAGTCAGCAGACCCAGCCCACTGCTTCTGCAGGCCCTGAGTTCCCTTGGGGTGGTGGGCTAAGCCTCTGCCTGTGACGCTGCATCCCATATGGGCGCCGGTTCCAGTCCCGGCTGCTCCTCTTCCAATCCAGCTCTCTGCTATGGCCTGGGAAAGCAGCAGAAGATGGTCCAAGTCCTTGGGCCCCTGCACCCGCGTGGGAGACCTGGAAGAAGCTCCTGGCTCCTGGCTCCTGGCTTCAGCCTGGCCCAGCCCTGGCCCTTGTGGCCACTTGAGGAGTGAGCCAGCAGATGGAGGACCTCTCTCTTTGTCTCTACCTCTCTAACTCTGCCTTTCAAATAAATAAGTCTTTAAAAATAGCAAAACCTAATAGATTTTAACCTGTATGCCTGCCTACTTCAGAGTGGTGCATAGTTTAAACCCTGCGTGGTTGATTTCTGCAGTTTTTGATGTGCTAACTTTGGACTGCCTTTGACTGAAACCTTAGGAAGCAAAAACTTAGATAAGAGGTCAGGGTTATAGTAAAATGTTTTAATTGGGTGAATTTTTTTTTTTAATTTTATTTATTTGAGAGGTAGAGTTAGAGAGAGAGTGAGAGAGAGAGGTCTTCTATCTGCTGGTTCACTCCCTAAATGGCTACAACAACCGGAGCTGAGCCAATCTGAAACCAGGAGCTTCTTCCGGGTCTCCCATGTGGATTCAGGGGCCCAAGCACTTGGGCCATCTTCTACTGCTTTTCCGGGCCACAGCAGAGAGCTGGATCAGAAGAGAAGCAACCGGGACACAAATCAGCACCCATATGGGACGCTGGCACCTCAGACAGGGGCTTAGCCCACTACGCCACGGTGTTGCTTCTTAAAAAACAATAGGGCTGGCGCCGCGGCTCACTAGGCTAATCCTCTGCCTTGCGGCGCCGGCACACCGGGTTCTAGTCCCGGTAGGGGCGCCGGATTCTGTCCCGGTTGCCCCTCTTCCAGGCCAGCTCTCTGCTGTGGCCTGGGAGTGCAGTGGAGGATGGCCCAAGTGCTTGGGCCCTGCACCCACATGGGAGACCAGGAGAAGCACCTGGCTCCTGCCTTCGGATCAGTGCGGTGCGCCAGCCGCAGCGCGCCAGCCGTGGCAGCCATTGGAGGGTGAACCAACGGCAAAAGGAAGACCTTTCTCTCTGTTTCTCTCTCTCACTAGCCACTCCGCCTGTCCAAAAAAAAAAAAGTCTTTAAAAATAAAAATACATTCTTACAAAGCTGTTCTTCTGATCACAGGTATTTATTTTATTCAAATGAGCTGTCTTCCTACTCGTTCTGGTTTCTGCCTGGACACCTTGCACTGTGTGGTCACCAACCGCCTGGCCCCCTCGCATCTCCTACCCACTCTCCCAGTGACCACTGCCCAGGAGTCTCCAACTTACATCGCAGGGTCCAGCCTCAAACCGCCCCGTGAGGATCTGCGCGGGACTTCCTTTGCGGTGCTTGCCGTGTGCACCCAGCCCGTGCTCTGGGCTCCTGAGTGCGCTTCCCGGGCTACACCCCCGTCGTCTTTGCCCAGTGTTTGGTAGGGAAACTATCTTCCACACAGGAGGTCAGGGTGCTGCCAAGGGCTTCGTAACAGCTGCTCCATCCTGCTGGGGCACACCACCCCCCACACAGGACGAGTCTGACGTTCAGATAACAGCCAATACTGTCTTAGTATAATTACGTCCCACGCAGTATCTGGGATATAGGGGCCGGTGCTATGGCACTAGTTAGGCCACCACCTGGGACGCCGGCGTCATGTGAGTACCAGGGGTTTGAGTCCCGGCTGCTCTGTTTCTGATCCAGCTCCCTGCTAATGGCCTGGAAAAGCGGTGGAAGATGGCCCAAGTGCTTGGGCCCCTGCCACCCACATGGGAGACCCAGACAAAGCTGTAGGCTCCTGGCTTGGGCCTGGCCCAGCCCTGGCCCTTTTCAGCCTCTTGGGGAGTGAACCAGTGGATGGAAGATCTCTCTCTCTCTGTCCTTACAATTCCGCCTTTCAAATAAATCATTAAAAAAAACAAAAACAAAAAAACTGGGATAGGCTGGCGCCGCAGCTCACTAGGCTAATCCTCCGCCTAGCGGCGCCAGCACACCGGGTTCTAGTCCCGGTAGGGGCGCCGGATTCTGTCCCGGTTGCCCCTCTTCCAGGCCTGCTCTCTGCTGTGGCCAGGGAGTGCAGTGGAGGATGGTCCAGGTGCTTGGGCCCTGCACCCCATGGGAGACCAGGAAAAGCACCTGGCTCCTGGCTCCTGCCACCGGATCAGCGCGGTGCGCCGGCTGCGGCGGCCATTGGAGGGTGAACCAACGGCAAAGGAAGACCTTTCTCTCTGTCTCTCTCTCTCTCTCACTGTCCACTCTGCCTGTCAAAAAAAAAAAAAAAAAAAAAAAAAAAAAAAAAAAAAAAACTGGGATATACTTTACTACAAAGAGCATGGGTTGCTTATCTGAAATTCAAATCTGGCAGCTGTATCTCAAGCCGGCAAGCCTACCTCCAAGGGAACGGAACACGGGCATCCTGACCGGGGCCCAGAATGGTGCCATGAGTCACTGGGGGATCCCCCGATGCTCCACTGGGAGGGAGGAGTGTATTTAAGAAGTCCAGACGGGGAGGAAAGTATCTGTGAAATTCACGAAACCTGTTCTCTATGTATTAATATTTAAAGGTGTAATACCAAATAAAATGTAAAAGAAAAGCCCATGCAACAAAATTACAACAAACGTTTATTAAGCCGTAATTTCCACAATATTCTAATTCTGTTCTGAAATCAATCTACAAATATCTCTACATAACACCAAGTCCAGTGATTTAATAAATAAGATTGTAGATACTGCAAAAAAAAAAAATGATTCTAAGCCCAATACATTAATGTCTAAGGTTCTTGTAGAATCAGTCTCCCAAATAGAACTAAAAAGCACAAACACCACTGTGTTCAAACCAAACAGATCTACAGCGTCCAATTAACGCTATATAAAATGTATAACCCAAAGCACGAATACGAGTGGAATCGTGAATGCGCTCTTGACAAGGTGCCTCACCTCACAGGGTGATGCCAGTCGAGGGAGATAGCTGCTTTGCTGGCCTAGAAGCGTGTGCTAATCCCGGTGCCATCACCCGGGAGCAACAGCACCACGCAGGACGCACGTGTGGATGTTACAGTGACACGGCGCGACCTCCGACCCTGCACAGAGGGCATCGGAACACAGGGTCGATGACGCCGTGAGCCGCCACGGGTTCCCCGTGGACGATGCAAACGACAGTCAGCTCGTGCCACCACGAGAAGCCGGTACCACTGCAGATCCTGGTGTCGAAACCCAGTGAGGAGCAAAGCACAGAGTCCAGTGTCGGAACAAAGCCGGGCCTTCCCGCCAGAAGCTGCGCCTGGCACGCCGGGCGTCGTCCAGGGCGAACTGTAAGGGTCCCGCTGCAACATACGTCTGTGTCGTTCTGTCACTCACACGAGGAGACCAGAACGTCTACACTCAAACTGGTGACGCGCTTCTGGGTAAAAGCTGGGAGGAGCCCTGGGAACTCCTGCTGCCCCCTGCCACCAGCTGGCTCTGGTTACATCCGTCAGCAGGTGGCAGCCGCGAGGCTGCTGTCACCACGAAGCCCACCCCAAGCAGGGATTCAGGGTTCCCACCAGCAAGGAGCAGCGTCAGCCGCATCTTCAGAGGCTGCGCCGTCTGCCCGACATCTGTCACGCTCCACCTCTCCTGAGGTCTGCTGAGTGACAGCCCCACCGGTGAGCACAGGGCTTCCGCCACGCCTTCATGGCAGCCCTCCTGGGCCTGCGAGTCGCGTTGTAACTCTCCCGACGACAGACCCCAGCCTGCACCCCGCACAGCGCCTGCGTGGCCCCCTGTGAAAACCTCCCCGGTGGCATTCGCCTCTGGGCGCCGGCCCTCGGTCACCCCTCTGATGAAGAGCCCAGCACGACGCACAAGGCCTGCTGTCGCGATGCTGTGGCTTCAGGAGCGATTCCCGGCAGAGGCGTGAAGACAAGACGCCAGGGATTGCAGCGTGGCTCCCGGCGACCCCCCAGGCCCGCACACACCCAGGGCTCTGCCCGGCCACGTCTCCCACCCTACAGGCTAGCTCCTGGGATACTGGCGCCTGGGGACGCCAACACCATGAAACTGAAGACATCGAAGCATGGTAACGGATCCCCAGCGACTGTCACCGGAATGTCTGGGATCACACCCCGTGAAGCACAGCTCTAGCCGACCCTCCAGCCCTGAAGATTACAAGTTTCTCTTCCAGGTATGAGAAATGTGTACAAAAATACATTTTTCCACATACAAAAGTGAGAAAAGAGAGATGGCGAGGGGAGGCCAAATGCCCTACAAAGCTTCTGTGGGATGGAGAAATAAACCAAGAAAAAACCCCAAACTATTTGGGGCCAAGAATTTTCCTGAACAAAAGTGGAATCTGTGTATTAAAAATCGCTAAAAACGTTTCGCAGCTGGCATCGAGGGCATCGATGAGAACTCCAGATAATGCGCTCAGCTCAAGTGCTCCGGCGTCACCAGTTCCCCCTAGCGAGGACGCCGCTGTCCCCCGAGTGCAACCAAAACGGGAGGGGCTCCAGGGTCCATCCTTAGCCAACTGCTGACGGCCGTCTGCGCCTGGCGAGCTCAGTGCCCTGCACGCC
Source organism: Oryctolagus cuniculus (assembly GCF_051225735.1). Taxonomy (NCBI): domain Eukaryota; kingdom Metazoa; phylum Chordata; class Mammalia; order Lagomorpha; family Leporidae; genus Oryctolagus; species Oryctolagus cuniculus. Next base: position 9,125,314 of record NC_142887.1, read on the forward strand.
CGGGGGAAGCCGGGGAGGGAGAGCAGAGGGGAGGCCACACCCAGCCCAGGACGGTTTCACCACCAGGCATCTCCCTGTGGCCACAAGGGAGGAGGCAGGGCAAGGGCCCGGCTCCCTGGCGCGGTGCAGGGTGCTGGTGTTCCCCTGGCCGCGTTTCGGCACCTAAAGGTGGCACAGCCGGTCGCAGGGAAGGACGGACGTCGCTCACACCTGTGCCAACGTGGATTGGCTGTGAGTCTAACGACAAGACTGGAATGGCTTCCATCCAGAGTCCAGGATAAAGGCTCAGCCAGGCAACCCTGGAGAACAGGGAGACCCGGACGCAGGAGAGACTGGGTCCCGTGATGTGCACCTTAGAAATACAAGCTCCAGACATCTTTTTCCTGAAACACAACTTCACACACAAGCTACCCAAGAGCTGGCAGACAGCTAAACCTTCAGGCTGACGCCTGGGCGACCGTGAGGTCTGAGCGCCCCCAGATCTGACAGGGGTCCGTGCGAATCCGCAGGAGGGCTCTGGGGGACAGGTGCCATCCCCAGCAGCCTGCGAAACCGCCTCCTGCAAAAGCCAGCTCCCTTCCCAGTGAGATCCCAGTGAGATCCCAGCAAGGGCCCATCTTCCCCGAAGCTCCCCGGCCTGGGACCCACACAACTGTCCACCCACCGTGGACCCAGAGATGACCTCAAACGAGGACACAGCGCTCTGCAGACCAAAAGCACAGAGCATGCGTTGACACCAGGATCTCCTGATGACCCCAGGCTGCTTTGTGAGCAGCAAGCAAAGGCCAGGAGTCCCGGGTCAACCACAACCAAACCAAGCAAACGAAGCAGCTGAGGGCGCAGCGTTCCCGCGCAGACCACAGCCGGGAGTCGGCCAGCAGGCGCTGGGGCTTCAACACCTCCCCGGCTCTCGGCATCAGGCCCAGAGATGTGTCCCAGCCCCGTCCTTGCATTTTCCTTTCGGGAATGTGGAGGTTAAAATACACCCGAGGACAGAGGAAAATGGACCTCGGGCCTCCCCGAGGATAATGGAGCGGGGCTTTGCAGGGCCTGGCGGGGCCGGCTAGGACCCGAGAGAGGGTGTTTTATCCTCAGGCCAAAGTGTGCACATCTGCAAAGTCAACAGCAACCAAGGACCTGGAAAACACAGCTCCACTTTGGAACCTGAGAACGCGCGCGCTGACCTCACCCGCCTGTCCACACGCTCGGAGGCAACCGCGCCGGGACCTTCCCGAAACACGCGGCAGCACACTCTCCCCTCAGCGTACAGTCTTAATAAACTTCACTCCATCTGCCCGCATTAAAAAAGCCTTACAAAAGATGTATTTAAATGCTTGAAAAAGTAACATTATGCTCTATGCACAGATAAATCTCTCTGACTGTACAACTAATATGGTTACAGCCTTTGTTTAAAAAATGTTCCTCCCGCTGCCGACACGTGGCGTGGCGTCAGACAGACGCCCTCCTCACACCCTCCCAAAGTGCCACCGTCTCGCTCAGCAGTGTTTATTAAGAGTGTTTAGGGTTGTTGCTATTTTTTTTTCTTCCTTTTTGGTTTTCCGAGAGCCCGCGCTGGTGGAAGAGGACCCAGGCGGCCGGCCGACCTTCATTTGTCCTTGTTGCGGTCCAGGCTCTCCAGCACCCGGTTGAGGCGGATGTTGAGCAGCCGGACCTGGTTCTCCAGGTGCTCCAGCTTCTCCTCCACGCCGGGGCTGCCGGGGCCGCCGGGGCCGCTGGGGCTGCCGCGCCAGTACAAGCCCATGGGCCCGGTCATGAAGTAGACGGCCACGACGAAGCAGAGCGGCAGCACGGCGCTCTCGGGCTCGCCCTCGTACTTGTGCAGGATGTACACGCACGACATGGAGAACAGGACGACCCGCACGATCCAGAAGAAGCGGCCGAACAGCAGGTGCAGGACGCTGAAGGTGCAGCCCAGGGTGAGAGACAGGAACCAGTAGGCCAGGAGGACCACGCCCACCAGCAGCAGGGCACGGGCAGGGCTGTTGGCCACCGAGGCCGGACTGAAGTACTGGGACAGGTTGGAGACTGCGGGACAGAAGAGAGAAGCAGGGCGGTCACTCACATGGGACTCAGGGATCTCTCCAAGCCGGCGCTGGGCCTACAGGGCCCTGGTGGGGCCGGCGTCGTGGCACAGTTCTGGTTAGGCTGCCACCTGTGATGCTGGCATCCCATGTGGTTCAAGTCCTGGCTGCTCCACTTCTGATCCAGCTCCCTGCTAATGCACCTGGGAGAGCAGCAGAGGAAGGCCCAAGTGCTGGGGCCCCTGCACCCACATGGGAGACCCAGATGGAGTTCCAGGCTCTCAGCTTCAGCCTGGCCCAGTTTGGGCCATTGCAGCCATTTGGGGAATGAACCAGCAGATGGAAGATCTCTCTCTCTGCCTTTCAAATCAATCAATCAATCATAAAGAAGGGAGGGAGGGAGGGAGGGACGGCCCCAGCAACACCTCGAGGGACTGAGAGTGTCGTCCCCATCACGGAAAGCTGAGACAACACAGGGCAGCCACCAAACTGTCCGCCAACTCCCAAGGCAATAATCGTCCCGTTTGGGGTGGAGCTTCCCTTGCAGCTACGTCAGTCAGTTCTGGCCAAGGACAGGCATGAGGCAGTGTTCTGTGCCAGCTGAGGGTCCTTCCCTACAAGTAACAGGAACATGGTGCAACAGCCAGAGCTGCACAGCCCCCCCCCCCGCCCCGGGCCCTAAGGGAACGGACAGCGTGGAGGGTGCCGTGGTCCTTAGGACAATGTGCCTCAGAGCCAGCACATCTGCTCGCCACCTTCCTGTGAGCGTCCACATAACAGAACTAAGCTTCCCGCTCACGTAAACCACTGTTAGCTCCGTCTGCTATTCAATCTGAACCCAACCCTAACCAGTACCCGCTCATGGAGCTCCATGTCAGAAACGGAGGGCGAGGGGTAGGCGCTGTGGTAACAGGTCAAGGCTCCAGGGCCGGCGCTATGACGTAGCGGGGAAAGCCACCGCCTGCAGTGCTGGCATCCCATATGGGCTCTGGTTCGAGTCCCAGCTGCTCCACTTCTGATCCAGCTCCCTGCTGTGGCCTGGGAAAGCAGTGGAAGGTGGCCAAGTCCTTGGGTCCCTGCACCCACGTGGGAGACCCAGAGGAAGCTCCTGGCTTTGGATCAGCCCAGCTCTGGCTGTTGTGGCCAATTGGGGAGTGAACCAGCGGATGAAGACCTCTCTCCCTCTCTCTCTGCCTCCCTTTTTCTCTCTCTGTAACTCTTTCAAATAAATAAATCAATCTTAAAAAAATAGGTTAAGCCTCCATCTAGAGTGCCAGCATCCCATATGGGCACAAGTTCAAGTCGCGGCTTCTCCTCTTCCCTGCTCTGGCCTGGGAAGGCAGAAGAAGATGGCCCAAGTGCTTGGGCCCCTGCACCCACATAGGAGACCCAGAAGCTCCTGTCCTGGCTTTGGATCTGCCTAGCTTTGGCCATTGCAGCCATCTGGGGAGTGAACCAGCAGACGGGAGACCTGTCTCTCTGGTCTCTCCCTCTCTAACTCTTCCTCTTATATAGATACTGATTAAAAAAAAAAAAAAAAGAGGGCGGGGCCAGTGCTGTGGCCCAATGGGTACAGCCATCACTTGGGATTCCTGCCTCCCACGTCAGAGCTCCAGTTGGAGCCCCAGCTACTGCGCCTCTGATCCGACTCCCAGCTACTGCAGCTGGGAAGGCCAAGGAAGGCAGCGGCCCAAGTACGTGAGCCCTGCGTGGAGCCCCTGGCTCCTGGCTTCAGCCTGGCCCAGCCCTAGCTATTGTGGCCCTCTGGGGAGTGAACCAGCGGATGGAAGCACTCGCTCACTCACTCACTACCTTTCAAATAAATCAATCGATCTTAAGAACAGAAGACCGGAGTGAATGGAGCAGCGCGTTCTGTATGGGAAATCTCCACGGAAACGCTGAAAGAACAGTCAAATCCAAGCGTTCCCACCGAAGCCGGAGGGCCACACGACTGTGGGCCTCGGCCGCGTCCCGCTTCCCGTGTTCACGTCCACCCGCAGGTTGCAGGCGCACGTGGAGTCCATCATGCACCTCGAACGACAGCGGCATCGTCCGCAGAACCAGGGCACCAGCACCGCACCCGGCCATGTTGCCAGTCCCACGGCAGCCTGAGTCTCCCAGCGACCCGGAAACACATGTGCAGCTGTGTCCGCGTGCCACAGCAGGACCTGAGCCCACGCCCCACGTCGGCCTCCGCTCTCACCCAGGCGCTGACGAGGGCCCGGGCAGGCAAGTTCTGGAGCCGTGCTTCTCCGGGTTGATTCGCTAGCAGCACTTCACTCTGTTTACCTGACTGCTTCCTCGTGGTGGCGGTTAGCGAGGGAAAGGTGAGTGAGACCCCGAGCGCGTGCACCGTCCACCAGCAGGCCCAAACCTTTAGGTCTTAGGTTTGCTTTACTGCCTTTAAAGTATATATACTTTATTAATAAATGTATTTGAAATATATATTAATATGCATATTTCAAAGGCAGAGTTACACACAGAGATTTTTCCATCTGCTGGTTCACTCCCCAAATAGCCACAATGGGAGGGCCAGGCCAGGCCAAAGCCAGAAGCCTAGATCTCCATCCAAGTCTCCACGTGGGTGCAGGGACCCAAGCCCTTGGCCATCTTCCTCTGCTTTCTTAGGTGCATTAGCAGAGAGCACACGTGGCTCAGTCCACCCCACATGCCGGATCAGAAGCAGAGCAGCCAGGACTGGAACTAGTGCGCCTGATGTCGGCATCGCAGGCAGCGGGGTTAACCCACTGCGCCACAGTGCCAGTCCCCTTCCACACTCTTAAAGAACACACAGTTCCGAAGACCCTCGAGAGCTTCTGCTCCTACGGGCTCTGCCCACCGCAGCTGACGCAGAAACTAACACTTGCTGACACCTAGGGGTGGGGTCTGGGAGGTGGTGGCCATGAAAGGGGCACGGGATTGGTGCCCATGGAAGCGGCCCCTCCAGCCGTCACCGCTTCCACCACGGCGGACGCTGGGAGGTGTCCTTACAGCACCTCCAGGACTGTGGGAAAGAAACGCCTGCTGCCTAGAGGTCGTGGATTTGCTCTAGCCGCCCAGGCTGCCGAAGGCGGCAGGTCCCGCAGATGAGCACGTTTTCATGAAAACCACTCTTTCCCAACGCGAAGCCGGCGGCAGTGAGCACAGCAGTGGTGCTTCCGTTCACACACTCGCCGGCCTCTCGGCAGAGACCGCATCCTCACACCTGCGTGAACTCACACAATGCCAGCCACACGTCATCTGGAGTCACACACCGACAAGGCAGAGAGACACGGATGGGATGTTAGGAGGAGGCTGCTTAAATCCAGGGTGATCAAAATTTATCACCTCTGTGTCCCCGATACAAAACTACCGAATCCAAGGGGTCTCGGGGACCCAGAGACCCACACAGGTGGGGAGGGACATCTGCCCAGCCCAAGCTGAGAAGCAGGTCTGCCCCAACCTTCTGCTGTCTTTCTGCAGGGCGGTTCCGGGTGGACTGCGTCCCCTCCCGTGCACACGTGGCCCCCTGATCCAGTGTCCCCTCCCGTGCACACGTGGCCCCCCCGACCCCAGTGTCCCCTCCACATGCACACGTGGCCCCCCTGATCCAGTGTCCCCTCCACATGCACACGTGGCCCCCCCGACCCCAGTGTCCCCTCCACGTGCACACGTGGCCCCCCCCGACCCCAGTGTCCCCTCCACATGCACACGTGGCCCCGACCCGTGTCCCCTCCCGTGCACACGTGGCCCCCCTGACCCCAGTGTCCCCTCCACGTGCACACATGGCCCCCCTGACCCCAGTGTCCCCTCCACGTGCACACATGGCCCTCCTGACCCCAGTGTCCCCTCCACGTGCACACGTGGCCCCCCCGACCCCAGTGTCCCCTCCACATGCACACGTGGCCCCGACCCGTGTCCCCTCCCGTGCACACGTGGCCCCCCTGACCCCAGTGTCCCCTCCACGTGCACACATGGCCCCCCCGACCCCAGTGTCCCCTCCACGTGCACACGTGGCCCCCTGACCCCAGTGTCCCCTCCACGTGCACACGTGGCCCCCCGACCCCAATGTCCCCTCCACGTGCACACGTGGCCCCCCTGACTCCAGTGTCCCCTCCACGTGCACACATGGCCCCCCTGACCCCAGTGTCCCCTCCACGTGCACACGTGGCCCTCCTGATCCAGTGTCCCCTCCACGTGCACACGTGCCCCCCCCGACCCCAGTGTCCCCTCCACGTGCACACGTGGCCCCCGACCCCAGTGTCCCCTCCACGTGCACACGTGGCACACGTGGCTCAGTCCACCCCACACGCCGGTGAGGGAAGAAGCACTTTCCACGTGAAGGCACCTGCCCGGGGGCACTGGGACAGGAAGGGCCGGGGTGTGGCTGTGCCCGGCACCCACCTTGGCTGGCCTACCCTGGCAGCAGTGTGCCTATCTTCCCCTTCCGTGCGGAAGGCCTCGCAGGCTTCCGAGGAAGGCCGCCAGCCGGTGAAGGCGGGAGGCTCTAACTCACCCTTCTGACTCCCAGTGCTCCCCTTCCAGAAAAGTCTTTGGGGCAGCAGAGCTAGAGGACGACGGCTGTGCCCGTGCATACCCACACTGAGCGCCGGACATCTTTTTTATTTAAAAAGATTAATTATTTGAAAGGTAGAGCAACAGAGAGAGAGGGAAAGATAAAGAGAAGTCTTCCATCTGCTGGTTTGCTCCCCAAATGGCCACAATAGCTGGCGCTGGACCAGGCTGAAGCCTGGAGCCAGGAACTCCACCCAGGTCTCCCACATGGTGGCAGGTGCCCAAGGACTTGGGTCACCTTCTGTTGCCTTCCCAGGTGCACTGGCAGGGACCAGAAGCAGAGCAGCCAGCACTCCGATACGGGGATGCCAACATCACAAGGGGCGGCTTAATTGTTGCACCACAATGCTGGCCCAGCACTTGACGCTTTAACCAACACCCCAAAAAATTCTGAAGGAGGAAACTTGAGCCTGCTGCTCACTGGAACCTTTTCTGCCAAATCTGTAACTCTGGTATACGATTCCCTGCCCAAGACACACATCCCCCAGGCCTTCTGACGCTTTGAGCTCACGCAGCACGGACAACGGGGAGACCACGACATGCAAGCTGGGTTGTTTCAGCCCCGGGATGTGCCAGCAGCTCTCATGAAGAACAGGCACACGCTTGCTCGGTTCAGGTCCCGTCCGCAGTCAGGAGGCTGCTCCCGCGCTGCTGTCTCGCCCTCAGCTGCACGCAGCTCCTTGCAGTCAGCTTTGCTTCTCCGGGGTTCACTGGTCGCAGATGGAAACACTGGAAGTGGAATGATCTGGGCCCGTGGAAGTGGATTGCGTGCAATTGCTGCATCCAGGCCCTGTGTTGACTCAGCCAAGTCCCAGGAGGGGCTGAGGGCCACACAGCACCCTCCCGATTGACCACACCGCAGCCTCCAATCCTCACCCTGAGCAGGGAGACATCCTGAGCAGGAGAGGCCTCTCGAAAGTTGAACCCAACAAACTCAAGGCTGGAAATGGGTCCCCCAGGGCTGAGGGGCGACAACAAACAGCAAGTGCACCACACCCCGCTGTGGCCTTCAGCCAGTGCGCATCTGCAGAATGGGGGTGTCCAGGACCCACAGGGGCACCGGGAGTCTGCAGGCAGCACGGCTGCGTGAGTGTCCTGCGGCTGCCACGCAAAACCACACACGCCGGGGGCTGCAAACACCACCAATTCCTTCCCCACAGCCCTGAAGGCCAGAGGCGGGGATCCAGGGCGGCAGGCCAGGGCTGATCTGCAGGCTGGGGGAGGAGCCCTCCTGCCACCTACACAGGGGTGCCCGGCCTCAAGGCTGCATCGCTGCGGCCTCTGCCTCTCTCTCCAGACAGCCGTCTTCTCTCTATTTCTTTGTGTCTCTGTGTGCGAATTTCCCACTTTGTAGAAGGACCGTGGGCAGTGGATTTAGGATCCACCCAAATGCAGGAGGAGCTCAGTGAACTCGATCCTGTCCCCAAGAAGGCCACTCACAGGTCCCGGGGCTTCAGACATGGACACAACTTCAACCCATGACTGGCTACAGCGGGACCCACATCCTGCTCGTCTGGCAAGGGGGCTGTGTGCCAGGCACCAAGCCGGGCAAGGGCGCAGCCTGCCAAAGACGGGCACCTACACAGCTGCTGCTGAACTCCCATCCAGCCGGACAGGAACCCTGCGTGCCGGGTCTCCCACAAGCGTTCCGAGCAGACAGAAGCCCACACAGGTCGTCACAGCTCACCGCTGGAGGAATTTCACGCGTCCTGCATGACCCCGAGGGGAGAGCTGGTCTCTTGGAACTTCGCCCGTCACACCTTTGCACTTGGCAGTGTCCTTCTGACGTAACAACACACAGCTACGGGCACGCTGTCGGCTCAGTCCCTCTGGGGACTCACCAGACCTGGAGGTGGAGCTGGTCTCGGGGACCCTGAGTAGGAGGCCGCCACAGACTTCTTAGCAACAGAAGCGGCAGCCTGGACCAGGGTGGTGGAGCTGGGAAGAGAGCCCACCTGGGCAGGCCAAGTGCACAGAGTGGCCTTGGCCCTGGGGAGAGAAGGAGAGCAGAAGGGCCACTCTGGGAACTCCTGTCCACCTGGAAGAGCATGGGGCATGCTGGGACAAAGGCAGGCAGAGGGACGCGCTGAGACTCTTGGGACAAAAAGGGGCAACATCTCTGGGCACACCTGGAGCTGTCACTCATGGAACCCTGAGGCCATGCCACCAACCCTGCCCCGTGGTCAGGTAGGGATACCGCCAGGCCACCTCGGAGGGAGGGTGCGAAGGTGGCCAGAACCAGGCTACCTCCCTGCCTCTGCCCCACCACCCACCAAGACCAGTGTCCATCTCCTCCCAGGAGTCCGAGGAGGGCGGGACAGTGCCCGCCGCGGTTAAACTGCACCAGCCCTCTCGGCTACACACAGATCAGCTTGCACCCGGCGATCGATCTGCATCACGCGGAGGGTGTGGTCGACTGCCCGCAGCTTCCATTCCCACTCCCTCCAGCCAGCCTCCCAGGACCACGTCGCCCAGCACCCCCGGGAGCAAGGCGCTGGACAGACTGGGCCCCGCCCTGGAGCTGCCCCCGTACTGGGGCTTTGGAAAGTGAGCGAGGCAGGGGCCACCCTCCTGCTCCCCTGGCACGCATGCGTCCAGAAACCTCGGGGGTCCTGCAGCGGCATGTGGAGTCCAGTTCTGTGCTGCCGGCAGAGGCTTCCTGGTGCTCGGTTCACGGCTGAAGCTGTACGCCCTGGAACGAGCCCAGCGGCGGCAGCCCCGGCAAACCAGTTTGGCGGTGTCCAGGGCCAAGTGCCGCTTCAGCCCTTCTGAGGATTCTGGGAGTGAACCATTCTCTATGAAATCCCTAAATAACTATGCTGGCTTGAGGGATCCATTTCATCGGAGCACCACGCCTGTAGTAGGGTGGCCTCCTGGGGACCCCTACCCCTCACCGCAGTTTCTGGGAAACTGCAGCTCTGGTGGGCCTTGTCTCTGTACAACTATCACAACAACAAATGCCCACCGCCTCGCCCTCCGCCAACCTCCTCCTGGACCACCCACCAAGGGTACCGGCTCCAGACCTCATGGATGACCAGAATCAAACAGCACCTTACAGGAACGACCCACACCTACCGTCAAGTCCCAGGACGTCCAAGAGCTCTGTCCACACTTTCCACAACGTCTCCACAAGCATATCCACCCCCAAGACGAACCTCTCGGTCAGCCTGGCCAGGAACTGCGGAGACAAGAAAAGGGTCACTCTGGCGACCCGCCACTCCTCCGCGCCTTCCCGGGGGCGCAGCAGCTCAGGAGTGGGATCGCAGACACATTGTCCCCACCGACAGCCGCTCAACCTCACGCGGACAGAGCTGCTCCCTTCTGTTTAAACATGCATGCCTGTAGCTGTGCCGTCCCCTACAGACAGACACCTAGGATGCCCCACCTTGTGCTATCAGACTGCGATCCAGAGGCGCCCACGTGCACACACACCGGCTCAGGTGTGGAAGGTAGCCACCTTGGGGAGAACTGGTCACAGCATTTTCAATGACATCCCCTGGCCAGACGGTTCCTCCAGGACAGGGGTGTTGGGGCTGAACCACGCGGCCAGCAGAGCCAACCACCTCTGAGCTAGCACTGTGGCCGGGCAGCTCACTGCCTGGGTTCCAATCCCAGCTCTGGAGGGGGCGCTGTGGTCCAGCAGGTGAGGCCGCCCGACTGAGCTGTGCCTCCCACATCAGACTGCCAGTGTGAGTACCAGCTGCTTTGCTTTTTTTTTTTTTTTTTTTAAGATTTTCTTTATTTATTTGAGATGTAGAGTTACAGACAGAGAGAAGGAGAGACAGAGAGAAAGGTCTTCCATCTGCTGGTTCACTCCCCAAATGGCCACAATGGTCAGAGCTGAGCTGAGCTGATCCGAAGTCAGGAGCCAGAAGCAGCTTCTGGGTCTCCCATGCGGGTGCAGGGGCCCAAGCACTTGGGCCATCTCCCACAGCTTTCCAGGCCATAGCAGAGAGCTGGATTGGAATAGGAGCATCCGGGACTTGAACCGGTGCCCATACGGGATGCCGGCACCACAGGCGGAGGCTCAGTCTGCTACGCCACAGTGCCCGCCCCTGCTAACGCAGCTGGAAGGCAGCAGAGGATGGCCCACTATCAGATTCCTGCAAGCCAGTAGGAGAAGCATGGACGGAGTTCCCAGCTCCTGGCTTTGGCCTGGACCAGTGCCAGCTCCTGTAACCACTGGGGGAGTGAACCGAGGATAGCAGAGTTCTCCTCTGTCACTCTGCCTTTCAAATAAATAAATATTAAAAAAAAAAATCCCCGCTCTGCCTCTGATGAAATGGGGCTGTGGATATTAAATATTCTGAAGCCCTCTGGGACTGCAGCTAACAAGCGGGCTAACAGCGCCCACTTCAGGCGGTTACCTCGCGTGTCAGATGGGACATTCGTGTGAAATGCAGAGCACAGAGCGACAGCTGACAAGCGGGCTAACAGCACCCACTTCATGCAGTTAGCTCGCGCGCCCACTTCATGCAGTTGCCTTGCGTGCCCACTTCACGCAGTTAGCTCACACGCCCACTTCATGCGGTTACCTCGCGTGCCCACTTCACGCAGTTAGCTCACACGCCCACTTCATGCGGTTACCTCGCGTGCCCACTTCATGCAGTTAGCTCACACGTCCACTTCATGCGGTTACCTCACGTGCCCACTTCACGCAGTTAGCTCACACGTCCACTTCATGCGGTTACCTCGCGTGCCCACTTCAAGCGGTTACCTCGCGTGCCCACTTCATGCAGTTAGCTCACACGTCCACTTCATGCGGTTACCTCGCGTGCCCACTTCACGCGGTTAGCTCACACGCCCACTTCATGCAGTTAGCTCACGCGCCCACTTCACGCAGTTAGCTCGTGTGCCCACTTCATGCAGTCAGCTCTCGCGTCAGATGGGACACTCGTGTGAAATGCAGAGCACAGAGCGAACCTCTGAGACTCCCACTGGCAGCTCAGATTCTAGCAGAAGCACTGACCCTGAGCCTCCTGCAGGGACATCGGCCGTGAGACATCGTCCAGCTGCAGGCACTCAGGGACGTGTGCCCCTAAGGACCACGTGGACCCCACCCACCAACGGAGAAACACGGCTCCAGCTGCACGATGGGACTCTGATTCATGCCACGCCACGGGTGACTCTGAAAAGGCGATGCCAAACGAGAGACGGCAGACACGCAAGGCCAGCTGTCAATGCGTGTCCCCGCGGAACACCCAGACTCGGCAAACGGACAGAAAGCGGAGCAGGGCTGCCAGCGGCTGGGGTGGCTGCGGGTATCTTTGTGAGGGGATGAGAATGTCCTGAAATTGTGGCGACGGCGGCACAACTTGGTTGAATAAACTAAAATCCATTCAGTCAAAGACTTCAAAAATACAAAAGGCAGAGAGACAGAAAGAGACAGAGAGAAAGCCCCCATCTGCAGGGGTTCACGCCCCCGTGCCCGCGTCAGTAGGGGCTGGGTCAGGAGACCAGAACTCAATCCAGGTCTCTCGCACGGACGGCAGGGACCCAACTGCTTGAGCCGGCCAGTGCAGGAAGCTGGACTTGGAAGCAGAGCCGGGACTTGAACCCAGGCACTCTGACATGGGCGCAGGCGTCGTGAGCATCTGCACCAAGTGCCAACCCCTGGACTGCACACTCTAAAAAGCGGACACAAGAAACTAAAACACAGACCACCATGATGAGGAAGCCGGGCGGAAGCCCACAGACCAGGAGAAAGAATAGGTGACCCCGCGCTCCGTGGGGGGGTGCACAACACCCGTGGGCGTCAGAAGCAGAAGCACAAGGCAAAGGCTTCCCGAAGCTGAGCGAGGTCCCCCCCCCCCGGGAGCGGAGCTCATGCGCAATGCAGGCTCTCAGCCCCCCCCCACCCTGGTCATGCAGCTTCGGGCGCCGGGAGGTGGGGGTGGGCTGTTTTCACAGCCCTCGCGCGACGCTGATGCACACCCCAGGTTGCACACCCCAGGTTCATTCAGAGCACCCCTGTGTACACTGCATACAAAGAAACTGAGAAACCCAAACACACTAGGCAATGGAGGACACGCGAGACAGCAGTCTGCTCACCTAACAGACGGCTGCCTCACGGCAACACAGAAAAGTACCTAAAATAATGCCAGGTGCAGACACACACCGCAGAGGAGCCAGCCTGCAGCCTCGCGAGTTAACTTCTGCCTGTGAGGCCGGCGTCACATGAGCACAAGTTCGAGTCCCACCTGCTCTGCTTCCAATCCAGCTCCTTGCTAATGTGACTGGGAAGGCAGCAGTTGATGGCCCAAGTGCTTGGGCCCCTGCTACCCAAGTGGGAGACCCGGATGGAGAGCCTGGCCAACCCTGGTTGATGCCACCATTTGGGGAGCAAACCAGAGGATGGAAGATCTCACCCCCTCTCTCTGTAACTCTCCTTTCAAATAAATAGATCTTTAAAAAAGAAATACATTCCAGAATGCATCCATGTTATGCTTTTTGATAGGAAGTTTGAAAACGGGTACAATGAATCGACAGGCTCAGGGACATGGACCGAGGTGGTGACGAGGACGGCAGAGTGACGCCACACCCGCACTGCTACAACCTCTAGAGTACAGGCGACTGGGCCACGTTTGTCAGCACACAGCCATGTCTGCCACTTGTCCAAATGGAGGCAAAAGGAAGGCTGTACGAGGAGGGGCCGGCAGCCGCGTCCACGGCACCAGCTGCCCCAGGAAGGGCCCGAGGGGCAGGTCTGCGGGGAAGGCGCGCCCTTACTGCTCTCACTGTCCAACCCACTTCCTCAGTTTTCTCAGCTGGGAAATGGGATGAGAAAGGAGTCAAAGTCAGAGCCTGTGAGGACCTCGGCCCGGAGCCCAGCACACAGCAACTGCCCAAAGCACGGAGCTGCTGTCCCGAGTGGCCGCGAGGTCGCCCTGGCTACGCCTTCCCCGGGACTCGAGCCTGCAAGCAGGTGCTGCAGCCCCCTGCACCTGGCAGGCACGGCGGGAGCAGATCCAGGGCAGAGGCTCTTTCCCGGGGGGAAGCACTGCCCCCCCTCCAAGGGCAGGGAGGCGAGGATGGATCCGGGCAGAACCTCGAATCTGCAGGTCCGTGTGGGGTTGGCCCTGCCGCCAGCTGAGACACAGGAGCCCTGAGGGGAATGGCACGGCTGAACCGTGTCCCTCCACGGCTGGGCTCGGAGACCGGGTCTGTACGGAGGCGATGAAGTGAAGACGGGGGTGTCCCGAGAAGAGGCGGGGGTACAGGCGTCTGCAGAGGGTTGACCCGTGAAGACGCAGGGAGCAGCAGTCGCCAGCGAGCCGAGCAGCAGCCCGGGCGAAGCCAACCCAGCCGCCTGCTCAGCCCGGACCTGAGGCCGGCGTGATCACGCAGTTCTGCTGTTCACATCCGAACCACTCAGCACAGCTGGCTCTGCCGGGGAAGGGGCCGGGGGCGGGTGCCGCCCAGTCAGGCAGCGGCGCAGACTCGGATCAGGCTTCCAGAGGCAGCCACCAGGGTGCGCTCTACAGGCAGAGGCTGGGTCTCCCCACCTGACAGAGGGCAAGCAGCACAAACACTCAAAGCCGTTTAAGTTGAGCGCACGGCCAGCGACGGGACGCGATGAGAAGGAATCGGCTGCAGGCCAGCGACGGGACGCGATGAGAAGGAATCGGCTGCAGGCCAGCGACGGGTTGCGATGAGGAATCAGCTGCCCGGCCAGCGATGGGGCGCGATGAGAAGGAATCGGCTGCCCGGGCAGCGATGGGACGCGATGAGAAGGGTGCCTGACCCCTGTGCTCTTCCTCCCTCGCCCCATTCCACTAGACAAATGCCCACGAGGCAGCCTGCAGCACCCCGGACCTGTGCTCCCCAAGACTGCCAGGGTCACCCACACAAGGAGCCCAGGGAGCCAGGACGACTCCAGGTCGACGTCACACAGCATCGTGGACGCCATCTGGGATGGAAAATGCTATCAGGGAAAAGCCAAGAAAACTGCAATGCAGTACGGACTGAGTAACGGCCTAGCGTTTAAGCCCGTGTTCCCCATCAGAGTGCCCTGTTGTAATCCCCAGCTCCACTCCCGACTCCAGCTTCCTGCTAAAGCAGAGCCTGGGGGCAGCAGGTAAAACCTCAAGTGGCTCGGTCCCTGCCACCACAGGGACACCTGGATCGAGTTCCTGGCTCCCAGCTTTGGCTCAGCCTGGTCCAGGGCCACTGCGGGCACTGGATGAGAGAACTAGCAAACGGCAGGTCTGTTTCTTAGATCAATATAATTTTAAAACAACAAACAAACCATAACGTGGGGCCAGCAACGTGGCACAGCAGCAGGTTAAGCCACAGCCTGCAAGGTCAGCATCCGAGTGTCGGCTCCAGTGCCTACCGCTCCACTTCCCACTCAGCTCCCTGCTAATGCGCCTGGGAAAACAGAAGAGGATGGCCCAAGCCCTCAGGTCCCTGTCACCCATGTGGGAGACCTGGATGGAGTTCTAAGTTCCTAGTTTTGGCCTGGCCCAGCCCTGGCTGCTGCAGGCATTTAAGGAGAGAAGCAGTGAATGCACAATCTCTCTCTCTCCCTCCCTCCCTCTCTCCCCCCTCCGTCACTTTGCCTTCAAACAAATACATAAATCTTAAAAGAAATGAATTTAAAAGACCATCAATTCAATACAACGTGTAGACTTTGGATCGCAATTTTACAAAAAAAAAAAAAAAAAAAACCTGTCAGGAAAATGGAGTCGGGTTAGACACTCAGGCATTGTAAGTGTGATGATGGCATTGTGGTTTATTTTTTAAAGATTTTGTTATTTGTTTGAAAGGCAAAGCATCAGATACAGAAGGAAAGACACAGAGAGAGGTCTTCCATCCACTGGTTTACTCCCCAGATGGCCACAAGCGCTGGAGCTGGGCGGATCTGCAGCCAGGAGCCAGCAGCTTCTTCCTGGTCTCCCATGTGGGTGCAGGGGCCCAAACACTTGTGCCATCTTCTGCTGCTTTCCCCGGGCCATCAGCAGGGAGCTGGATCAGAAGTAGAGCAGCCAGGACTCGAACCAGCAACCACATGGGATGCCGCCATCACAGGCAACAGCTTTATCCACTACACCACAGCGCCAGCCCCAGTATTATGGTTTTGATTTTTACAAAACTTTTGGCAAAAATGCAGACTGAAATATTCCAGGGTGAACCACCTACCACGTCTTAGATCAGCTTTAAAACACTACTTGGCCAGCGCCGTGGCTCGCCGTGGCTCACTTGGCTAATCCTCTGCCTGTGGCGCCGGCACCCTGGGTTCTAGTCCCAGTTGGGGCACCAGGTACTTACTAGTCCCGGTTGCTTCTCTTCCAGTCCAGCTCTCTGCTATGGCCTGGGAGGGCAGTGGAGGATGGCCCAAGTGCTTGGGCCCCTGCACCCGCATGGGAGACCGGGGGGAAGTACCCGGCTCCTGGCTTCGGATCAGCACAGCACGCAGGCCCTAGTGGCCATTAGGGGAGTGAACCAACGGACGGAAGACCTTTCTCTCTGTCTCTCTCTGTCTATAACTCTCTCTCTGTCTTCTCTCTCACTGTCTAACTCTGAAAAAAAAAAAAAAAAAACACAACACTACTCAAGGCCAAAAGTCTTCTAATGAGGGGCTGGAGCAGCCAGAACAGTAGCGACACAGAGCTCCCTCCCCGCCTGTGTGTGTGGACAGCCACTTGCACATGAAAATGAGGGCAGATGGGCAAATGTAGGGGCCTGCAGCCTTAGGGAAACAAAGCCCAGCCACTGCCGCAGGACGGGACGGGATCGCTCCAGCTGGGGACTGCATCAGGCCCCTCCTGCCACAAGGCCAAGGGCAGGGCCAAGGCCTTCCTGGGTGTGAACTTCCCAGGCCCACGCAAACCAACCCTGAGGAGAGCCAGGCTGTAGGGGAAGCGTGCCTCGATGAGCAAGCCAGAGAGGGCTAAGGTTCCGCAGGTGCAGGGTTCCAGGCAGCTGGAGAGCACATGGAAGTACAAAGCAACACGCGTGTGGATCATGTGTGAATGCCGGCAGGGAGAAGGCACCATGAGGGCCCAAGGTCCCTGCTACCAGTGAGGAGACCCAGATAGAGTTCTAGGCTCCTGGTATTAGCCTGGTCCAGCCGCAGCTGGCGTTTGAGTAGTGAACTGACAGGTGGAGGATCTGTATCTCACTAACCTTTCAAATAAAATGAAGGGGTAGGTGCAGTGGCATTGTGGGCTAGGCCTCTGTTGCAGTGCCAGCATCCCATGTGGGCGCCAGTTCATGTCCCGGCTGCTCCTCTTGCAATCCAGCTCTCTGCCATGGCCTGGGAAAGCAGTGGAGGATGGCCCAAGTGCTCAGGCCCCTGAACACGAGACCCAGAAAAACCTCCTGGCTCCTGGCATCGGATCATTTGGGGAGTGACCCCACAAATGGAAGACCTCTCTGTCTCTGACTCTACCTTTCTCTGTAACTCTTTCAAATAAATAAAGTAAATCTCTAAAAAAAATCAAATGCAACGAGAAACCCTGACATTAAAGAAAAAAAAAAAACTCTCAGGTTTTTAAAAAATTTGAATACGGGCTATGGAATACAACTTAGTGAGATGTCCGGCACTTACTATGAGATGGCTCAGTCAAAAAAAAAAAAAAAAAAAAAAGTACTTGTGCGGTATGTTCGTAGAGAAAAAGAAAAACAAGCTTGCAGAGACGCGCGAGGAGCCGGTGAGGCCAGGTGGAGGGTTTCTGGCTGCCCCGGCCTCTACTTTCTGGTGACGTGAAGATGTCTGAACAGAGAGGCGGCACCGTGGGGCAGCAGTGTGCGCAGGCAATCAAGGGCAACGTGAAGGTTTCCGAACAGAGAGGCGGCACCGCGGGGCAGCAGTGCGCGCAGGCAATCAAGGGCAACGCTGCTAACCCAGAGCGGGGAGTGGCAACGGCGTTTGTGCTCAAGATGCTCCCTCCCCCCCAGCAGCAAAACCACAAGTGTCTTAAAAAGGAAGGGCCGGCCTGGCGCAGCAGGCCAAGTCTCCGTCTAGGACACCGGGGCCCCCGTCAGGGCGCCGGCTCGAGTCCTGGCTGCCCTGCTTCTGATGAACTCCCTGCCCACGTGTCTGGGAAAGCCGTGCAGATGGCCCTCGCGCTTGGGCCCCTGCACCCACGTGGGAGACCCAGACGCAGCTCCTGGCTCCGGCCTGGCCCAGCCCTGGCCCTCATGGCCATTTGGGGAATGAACCAGCGGGTGGAAGCTCTCTTTCTTTCTTCCCTCTTACTCCCTGTCACTCTGCCTTTCGAGTAAGTAAATAAATCTTGGAGAGAGAGAGAGAGAGAGAGCGAGAATGAATCAGTAGCTCAGGAGAATGGCAAAGCAAACAAAGCAGTTTCCAGAAATAAACACCGCTGGACTCTTCAGTGGATGCAACTCTGCAGGAAGCCTCCCTGGCAGGGTTTGGGGAGCAGCCCCCACTTCCGCTCAGAGCAGTCTGGAGAGAACCCCGAAGAGGACACAGGCAGACAAAACTCAATCTAAGTTGTTGGCTATCGGGGAGCAGTGACCACAGGGTAGCAGCAAGGACCTTCCGGGAGCTGAGACAGCCCATCTGGATTGGCACGCCGGTGATAAGCGTGCCCCGTGTGTGATAAGCGTGCTATGGGGTGTTCCATTACGCTGCAGACTGGTGCACATGCAGGGAAGTGCACACATTATACTTCAATCAAAAATAGATGGCCAGCATCGTGGCGCAGCAGGCTAAGCCCCACCTGTGACACCTGGATCCCATACCCTAGCATGGGTTCGAGTCCCGGCTCCCTGCCCACACGTTTGAGAAGGCAGCAGAAGTTGACCCAACTGCTTGGGCCCTTGCCACTGTGTGGGTTTCAGCCAGGCCTGTCACAGCCGTTTGGGGAGTAAACCAGCAGGAGGACGATCTTCTCTCTGCCTTTCACATAAACAGTCTCATTTAAAAAAAATTAATATGTACAGAGGCTTTGACTCAGCAGCTCCATTCTTACCAATTTACAGATGAAACTGTCCATGTGCACGCAGCACAATGTCTACAGAAAGACCTCCACTGTGGTCCCCTGAGCACTGGCAAAGACAGGCCAAAGGTCAACGTCAGGGGTGGAACCAACTGCCGTGCCCCCTCACAGCCACCTGGTCTTGGTAGCCTTGGAGAAAGAACGGAGCCAAGCTCCGTGCCGTCCCAAGAGCTAAGGAGGCACAAAATAAACAAAAACCCAAACCGGGTGTGTGTGTGTATGTGTGTGTGTGTGCGCCACGGCTCACTAGGCTAATCTTCCGCCTGCGGCACCGGCACACCGGGTTCTAGTCCCGGCTGCCCCTCTTCCAGGCCAGCTCTCTGCTGTGGCCCGGGAGTGCAGTGGAGGATGGCCCAAGTGCTTGGGCCCTGCACCCCATGGGAGACCAGGAGAAGCACCTGGCCAGCCACAGTGGCCATTGGAGGGTGAACCAACGGAAAAAGACCTTTCTCTGTCTCTCTCTCTCACTGCCCACTCTGCCTGTCCAAAAAAAAAAAAAAAAAAAACCCAGCGAAGCAGGACCCGTGTGCATGTTTTCGCTGCTGGGGGTGGCGGTTAGCGACGGCCAGACTGACAGCCGCCCTTCTCATCTATTCGAAATCATTTTCCAAGCAACTGTGAGCAAGGAGGAAGAAGCCCGTTTCTCAGCGCGCCGTTCAGGAAGTCCCCAGCCCATGGGCCCAACGGCAAATGCCACCCCCTGTGAACCTTGCCCCACTGTCCTGTGACTTCCTCCACGCCCAGGCCCCTGCATCCCTGTCCTCCCCTGTCCTGTCTTCTTAGCTCTGGCATTATCAGCACGTCGGGTGTGCCAAACCGTAAGTCCTGAGTGACCCGACCGCCTCTTCCCCCGCACACCCGGCCCAGGCCAGGCCAATCCCCACCCCGGGGCCTCTGCTCTGACTGCTCCATCTGCCCAGTGTGCTCTCCCCAGCCCCTGCCTGGGTCACTCGCTGGACTCCACTCTCCCAGCTACTCTCAGGTCTGCAAAGGCTCCAAGGACACACGTTGCCGGCTCCCCACCGCTCATCGGCAGAACCGTGGGCAAGAGATTCAATCTTTCTATGCCTCGACCTCCTCACCTGCAAACGGAGGTGAAAACAGCCAAACCTCTCGCAGAACAGTGCCGGGCCCACTCACCGTAGGCAAACAACCATGTCACCTTCGCATGTGCAGCTTATCACTGCCCGTTCACCTGCCACGACCCCACCATGGAGGCCCCCTGGGAGGGACCACCTGGTCCAGCTTGAGCGCCACGTACAGCAGGTGTAATGCCTTTTTTTTTTGACAGGCAGAGTGGACAGTGAGAGAGAGAGAGAGAGAGAGAGAGAGAGAGAGAGAGAGAGAAAGAGAAAGGTCTTCCTTTGCCGGTGGTTCACCCTCCAATGGCCGCCGCGGCCAGCTTGCTGCGGCCGGCGCACCGCGCTGATCCGATGGCAGGAGCCAGGTGCTTCTCCTGGTCTCCCATGGGGTGCAGGGCCCAAGTACTTGGGCCATCCTCCACTGCACTCCCTGGCCACAGCAGAGAGCTGACCTGGAAGAGGGGCAACCGGGACAGAATCCGGCACCCCGACCGGGACTAGAACCCGGTGTGCCAGTGCCGCAAGGCGGAGGATTAGCCTAGTGAGCCACGGCGCTGGCCTAATGTTTTTAATTGTGGAGAAACGCACATAACATGACTTGCACGTCAGCCACCCCAGAGCACACAGTGCAGTGACATTGTGCGCGTTCCCAATGTGGGGTGACCATCACCCCAAATCAGCTAAGCAGGAACAAACCGCACCCCCTGCCCCCAGCAAATGCTCTCGCCGCCTCTCCTCTTCTCGGTGTGGCACACACACGGAGTCACACGATCCGTGGCTGCGTTCACTTTTGCAAGGTTCATCCATGTGTCAGCACAAATCCTTTTTCCTGGCTGAACCGCACTCCACTGAGTGGCGGGCCCGTTCACCCACTGCCGGGCACCTGGGCTGGCTCCACTTTTTGGCTACCAGGACAAGCAGTGCTATGAGCGCTCCCGCACCAGGTGCTTGGTAACTTTTAAATGAACGACTGAATGCAGTTCCTGTTGTCCATAAATATTTAATCACACAGTGCCTGGTTCTGCACGACTCAGCAAGCACAGTGAACCCCCGTTCATCTCCTGTGCACACGTGAGACGCAGAGGCAGAGCAACAGGCCCACGCTCGCAGACAATGAGCGGCAGAGCTGGATTCAGACCCACTTCTAGTGGTCAGCAAGGCCCATGCTCGGGACACGAGGCCCCGGGTTTGAGCCAAGTCCTAATTAGAATACGGGGTGTCTCTTTAAGCACCGCCAAACCTCACAACCCACAAAGCAGGGCTGGCTATAATCAGGAAACCCAGGCAGACCCAGTTTTCCCTCAATTAAAATTAACACACCAGTCTCCCCCACGCGGAGCCTGCCCCAGCCACACTCGGCGGGAAATACAGCCAGGGCGGCCTCGTTCCAGACGCTTTACCGTCTGGAGGATCGGTGGAGCCACTGGCTCCACGCGCACCCTGCCTGGGTTCAAACTCTCCCTGACTGCCATTCCCTCTGAACCCACCCCTCCACCACGCTGTGGCCTCGGTTTTCTCATCTGTAAAATGGAAGCAGGCCTGTTGCCTGTCGTGCTAAGGGAGAGAAGTGGTCGGCACCGTCCACACATCAGCAAGAGCTCTGACCCCAGGACACACAAAGGTCCTTCAGCACCCGGTGCGCGTGTCACGTCTGTGGCTTACACCCTCCCGCGGAGCTGTGAGCTGAGACACCCGCCCCTGTGCTTGCCCTGCAGGAAAAAGGCAGACCTCCTTTCTGTTCTGAAACAAAAGATTTCGGCCCAGTGCTGTGGCGTAGCGGCTAAAGCTGCCGCCTGCAGTGCCTGCATCCCATATGGGCACCGGTGTGAGACCAGGCTGCTCCAGTTCTGATCCAGCTCTCTGCTAATGGCCTGGGAAAGCAGAAGATGACTCAAGTCCTTGGGCCCCTGTACCCCTGTGGGAGACCCGGAAAAAGCTCCTGGCTCCTGGCTTCGGATTGGCACAGGTCCGGCCGTTGTGGCCAACTGGGGAGTGAACCAGTGGATGGAAGACCTCTCTCTCTGCCTCCCCTTCTCTCTCTCTCTTTCAGATAAATAAATATATCTTTAAAAAAATAAAAAATAAAGCAAAGATTTCCGCCTTTAAACAGGCCAGGCAAGGCAGCGTGAAGTCAGAGAGACCCAGGGCAACCTTCTGGCACCAGGGTGTTCTGTGTTGGGTCTCTCTCCTTCCTGCCCCGGCTAAGGACAAACAGCTCTCTCCTCTGGCCTTGCACCGCTTCCTAGGTGGGAGACACACCCGGGGCAGGTCGGTCAGAGCTCAGCATTGCTGACCGATTCACCTGCTTTTCCCGGCAGCCACTCGGAACATCAGCCAATCTGATCTGCTTTTCAAACAACCAATCGCGGTCCAGCAGGTTAAGGCCCCACATCCCACACTGGAGTGCTAGTTCAAGTCAGGGATACTCACGCTCCCAGCCAGCTCCGGCTAATGCACCTGGGAAGGCAGCAGCGGGCGGCCAGTGGGTGAGCGGGCCCAGCTCCGGCCTGGCCCAGCGGCTAACTGCTGCAGGCATTGGGGAGTAAAGCAGCACACGGAAATGTTCTTTCACACAGAAATTTTAAAAACTGAATAAACTGTTTAATTAAAAAATGTTAAACATTTTTAAAATTAGTTTTCGACGGGCAGAGAGACAGAGAGATCTCACCCTGATTCAGTCCTCCAAATGCCTTAAACAGTGGGGGCTGGGCCTGGACTTGCGAATCCAGTCCAGGTCTCTGGGGTGGGCAGCAGGGACCCAACCACTTGGGCCACCATGGCTGCCTCCCGGGGTCTGCCGTGCCAGGAAGCCGGCGTGGAGCAGAGCTGGGTAAGGAACCCGGGCGCTCCAGCGCGTGTGCTACCCACTTGGCCAAACGCCTGCCCTGCCCTGGGTGTTAGAGGGTTCCCCACCCCACCCCTGCCCTGCACTGACCTGGGTGTTTGTGGGTTCCCCACCCCACCCCTGCCCTGTCCTGGGTGTCAGTGGGCTCCCCACCCCCGCCGCTCCATCTCAAGGATGAGAAAACTTTAACCCTGCAGAGTTCTCCAGCAAGGCCGTGCCTCGTGGATTTGCACCCTGGCCTGAGCCAACAGCTGGCACTAACTGGCTGCCACAGTGAGCCAGGAAGGTACCAACTCCTCCAACTGCAGCCTCATAACGGAGCCGTTCACCAGATAAAGACACGGAGCTCGAAGAAGCGAAGCCACTGGCCTGGCGCCACCGGCTTTCCAGGGGGCAGAGACCCCAGCCCAAACTTCTCTCCACTTCAAGACCCCAGGGCCAACTGCCAGCGAAGCAGTAGCGGGGAGCAGGGCGCGGGCACGCACCGCCCCCCTGGCCCCCGACTTCCCCTTTCTCCGCGCCGGGGCGGCAGCGGGGAGAGCTCGCGGGCTCCCGCGCAGCCTCAAAGCAAGCGCGGCTGCAGGTGGAAGCCCCGCGCCCGGAAGGCGCTCGAGCGGCCCCGCCACGAGGGTCGCCGGGGCGCGCGCGAGGCCGGAAGACGCCGGGAGGCCGGGGCGCGCGGCCGGCGCCTGGCTCACAGTGGGGCCCATTCAACGCCGCGAATGAATGAAACGCAGCGCGGCCGGCGTCAGCGCCGCCCTCCGGGCCAAAGTCCAAGGAGAAGCCGGGCGCCGGGAGAGGCCACCCCGCGGCCCTGCGACCCGGCCCCGGTCGGCAGGCCTGGGCCCCTCGCCCCGCGCCCCGCCGGACCGCCGGCTCCGGAGGCCGCGCGCGACCCAGGCCGGCCCCGGGCACCCCCACCCCCCACCCCCCACCGCCACCACCACCGGGCGCCAGGTGCGGGGCGGCCCCGCAAGGTGACCGCGGGCGCGGGCCCAGCGCCCACCTTCTGCGCGGCGCGCACGTTGTCCTCGCCGAACAGGCTGCCGACGCTCTGCGAGAAGGTGTTGACCGTGCGGCGGTAGCTGTTCTTCTCGGCGCCGCCGCGGCCCCGCGCCCCCTGCGCCAGCGGCCCGAGCAGCAGCAGCAGCAGCAGCAGCGGCGGCAGGAGCCCGGCCCGGGCGCGGGGCCCGGCCGAGGAGCGCGCGCCCATGCTCGGCCGCGGGGTCGGCTGCGGGGTCGCCGAGCGGGTCGAGGACCGCGTGCGGGGATGGCGTGGGCGCGCTCGGGGGCCGCGCGTCGCTCCTCCGGCCGCCGCCGCCGCCGCCGCGCCTCCCGCCCGCCCCGCCCCGCCCCGCGCGCACGGGCGCCGGCCCTGCCCACGCCGCGCCCCGCCCCCACGGGGCCGGCCCTGCCCACGCCGCGCCCCGCCCCCACCCTCCCGGAAGCCGCCCCGGGGCCGGGGGGCGTCTGGCGGCCGGGGAGACTGGGTTCGCTGCGGAGAGCGCCCCGCGCCTGCAGAACTCGGAGCCGGCTCAGCAGGGCGGAATGGGGCGAGGGGGCACAGCACTGCCCCCAGACGCGCCCTTCCCGAGCCGACGGAGGTCCGGAGCCGCTGGGACGGGAGGGTCTTCCCGGGGATTAGAACCCGAGCGGGTGCGGGGGCCAGCGAGGCCGCCGGGTGTGACCGAGTCGTGGTCACTTCGGGCAGCGCCAGGACCTGGCTGGCCTCTGAGGGGCCCGGGAGGCCCCCACCCAGAGCCCTGGAGGGACAGCGCGGCCCGAGGGGCCCTCCGCGGGCGCCCCCATGGCCGGCGCCTGTTCCTCCGCCTTCGGGGAACGGATCTTGAGCGCAGGCGCCCCTCTGCTGTGTGTGTGTGTGTGTGTGTGTGTGTGTGTGTGTCCACTCTGGCCGTGGCCAGCCCCGATGCCCCCATGCTGTGAAACTTGAGTCCGGCCTCTCCTGTTGCTAGTGGACACGAGGGATCCATTTGCTTCCGGTGTCAGCAGATAATCAGCCTCGAGTGGGAGCTGCTTCGTTCACCGGTGACAGTAAAGGGCTTTTTATTATTATTATTATTAATCACTTCAGGTTTATTTATTCGAAAGGCAGAGTTACAGAGAGAGGAGCGAGCGAGAGGTCTTCCATCCGCTGGTTCACTCCAGATGGCCACAACGGCCGGAGCTGCGCCATCTAAAGCCGGGAGCCTCCTCTGGGCCTCCCACGCGGGTGCAGGGGCCGGGTGCAGGACTTGGACTATCCCCCACTGCTCTCCCAGGACATAGCAGAGAGCTGGGTTGGAAGAGGAGCAGCCGGGACTCGAACTGGCGCCCACATGGGATGCCGGTGCTTCGGGCCAGGGCTGTAACCCGCTGCACCGCTGCACCGCAGCACCGGCCCCTATAATTATTTATTTATTTATTTATTTTGAATCTGACTCAGACTGGGTCCGAGTCCTGGTGCTCCGGTCCCCGCTGAGTTCAGTGTTAGGTTTTCCTGAGCATCTTCTAAAACGCGAGCCCAGTGGCGTGAGCCGTGTGGGATTCGCTGCCAGTGCCGCCGCGCCCTCTCTTGCCTCACACTCTTGGGTACCGTGTTTTGCCGGCTCCTGGATGTTTGTTTCCGTGCAGTTAGAATGGTTCTTCTGAGTTTGTCTCCTGTCCGTTTATTTCATAGACTCAATTATCAAACCTTTACAGGGTAGAAACTTTCCCTTCCCTAGACATCCTGAATCATGAGACAACCAGAAAAATAAAACTTAATTTTTGCTAACCCAAAGAGTGAACTATTTTGTCTTTAAATTTGCAACCCCTGGATTCCCCATCAGGTTTCCACAGGTCCCCTGGCGGCTGGGTGTACTCCTCTGTGAACTGCCTGTTCGCATCGTGGGACTTTTTTTGGTGGTGTTTGTGGTCAGTGAATTTTGAGGTAATAGAACAGAACCTACAGAAAATACAAAAAATCGTGTGGCAGCTCTCCAGGAGTTCACAAATGAGCTCACAATAACCGGCACCCTGGGTCAAGGTCTTTACTAGCAGGAAGCTGGAACGGGAAAAGGTTCGAACCCAGCTACTCCCATCAGGGGGACGCAGGCATCTTAATGGCCACGTCAGAAGACTACTCCCAGCTTCCTACGTTTTACAACTTTGAAGGGTGGGTGTTTGGCCTGGCGGCTAAGACGCTCCCTCCCGTATTGGAATGCCTAGCTTCAGTGTCTTGCCCCTAGTTCCAACATTCCTGGGAGGCAGCAGGGGGCGGCTCAAGTAATTGGGTCCTTGACACCCACCTGAGAGACCTGGATGGAGTTCCCAGCTCCAGGCTTTGGCCCGTTAGCGGCCATTGTGGGCATTTGGGGAGCTTTCTCTCTCTTCTGCCTCTCAAATAAATTAGCTAATTTAGAAAACTAAACATTGAATCTTACAAATATATAGAACACTATTTAAACAAATTTACAGAGGATCTTTGGCCGGCGCCACAGCTCACTAGGCTAATCCTCCGCCTAGCGGCGCCGGCACACCGGGTTCTAGTCCTGGTCGGGGCACCGGATTCTGTCCCGGTTGCCCCTCTTCCAGGCCAGCCCTCTGCTGTGGCCAGGGAGTGCAGTGGAGGATGGCCCAAGTGCTTGGGCCCTGCACCCCATGGGAGACCAGGAAAAGCACCTGGCTCCTGGCTCCTGCCTTCGGATCAGCGCGGTGCGCCGGCCGCAGCGCGCCGGCCGCGGCGGCCATTGGAGGGTGAACCGACAGCAAAGGAAGACCTTTCTCTCTGTCTCTCTCACTGTCCACTCTGCCTGTCAAAAAAATAAATAAATAAATAAAAACAAATTTACAGAGGATCTCTATTATAATAAGCAACACATTCTATGAAAATACAGGGTTTTTTTAAGATTTAATTTTTATTTACTTGACATAGTTACAAATAGAGGTAAAGTCAGGCAGAGAGAAAGTGAGGTCTTCCATCTGCTGGTTCACTCCTCAAATGACTGCAACGGCCAGAGTCAGGAGCCAGGAGCTTCTTCCGGGTCTCCCACATGGGTGCAGAGGCCTAAAGGACTTGGGCCATCCTCTGCTGCTTTCCCAGGTGCATTAGCAGGGAGCTGGATCCTAAGTGAAGCAGCCGGGACTTGAACCGGCACCCAAATGGGTTGCCGGCACTGTAGGCCAGAGCTTTAACCTGCTATGCCAGAGTGCCAGCCCTGAAAATACAGGTTTGATATGCTAATTATACCTCTTAAAAATCCATTAAAATGAATATCTTCTAAAAATATATACTTCCAGCCGGCGCCATGGCTCACTAGGCTAATCCTCCACCTAGCAGCACCGGCACATGGGCTTCTAGCCCCGGTCGGGGCGCCGGATTCTGTCCTGGTTGCCCCTCTTCCAGGCCAGCTCTCTGCTGTGGCCCGGGAGTGCAGTGGAGGATGGCCCAAGTGCTTGGGCCCTGCACCCCCCCATGGGTGACCAAGAGAAGCACCTGGCTCCTGCCTTTGGATCAGCGCAGTGCAGCGGCCGCAGCGCGCCAGCCGTGGCGGCCACTGGAGGGTGAACCAATGGCAAAAGGAAGACCTTTCTCTCTCTCTCTCTCTCTCTCTCACTATCCACTCTGCCTGTCAAAATATATATATATATATACTTCCTTAAAATGCTCATATGTGTAGTATGTAAATTCTGACATGCAACACCTGAAAGTTTGTTTTGGTTTTGATTTGGGATTTTTTTGCATGGGAAGGAGAACTTATCTAAATTCAATCACACTTTTGTTTTTAAGATTTATTAATTTGAATGGCAGAGTTAGAGAGAGGGGAGGACAGAGAGAGAGAGAATCTTCCTACCCTGATTCACTCCCCACATGGCTGCAATGGTCAAGACTGAGCCGGGTGGAAGCCAGAAGGCTGGAACTGCTTGGGTCTCCCACGCGGGTGCAGGGGCCCAAGCACTTACACGGCCCCCAGGCTTTCCCAGCACATCAGCAGGGAGCTGGATTGGAAGTGGGGCAGCCGGGACACCAATCTGCCTCACCTGCTGTGCCACAAGCCAGCCCCTCATTATGCATTCCTTCTAGGTTCTCCACGGTTTTCATGGGGCCGGTTTTAAAGTAACTTTATCTTTCCTAAAAATGTTTTTACCATCTGGTTCTTCCTTTTTCCATGTTAATGTGGTATTAGCAGAGAACACACTCGGGGTAGACATTCTCTTCTCTTCCCGTCCTTTCTAAAAGGTTAAAATAACTGCTAGCGTCTCTGTGATACAATTTCTCGGTGTCTATAGTGTAATCTAAGTGTTTTCTCCGAATGAATTAATGTTTTGAACGGAGAACAGTGGCCCAGGGTGACTCCTGTCCCCAGGATGACGCCGCGGTCCAGAGGAGCCGGTGTTCGCGTGCGCAGGGGCGAGTTGAAGGCGGTGGAATAGGGGCTTCTTGCAGTCTGCCCCGGTTCTCCGAAGAGGACTGGAGTGAACAGGTTCCTTGTAGGAGCATCACAAAGCATGGACGCGCAGAGGAGAGCGGGGGAAGTTCCTCCTAGGGGCGGAACTGACAGCACTCGCTGGGGCCAACATAGCACAGTATTAGCGGATCACTCCGATCTAGTCTCAGGACCCACCGCGGGAGAACAGCTCCGGACTCAAGCTCTCCTGTCCTCGGGGACCTCAGCGCCTCGCCCCCGCCTCCAGTGTGCCCCGCCCAGCCCCGGCTGTCCCCGCCCTCCCCGCAGGCCCCGCCCACCCACACGGCCCCGCCTTTCCGCATGTTCTCGCTGCAGCCCCGCCCATGGCCTGGCCCCGCCCACTTCGCCTGGCCGCGCCCCCGCCCTGGCCTGGCCCCGCCTTTCCGCGTGGTCTCGCTGCAGCCCCACCTCTCAGCGGCCCCGTGAGTTGCAGCTATCGCGAGAGCACAACTCGGAAGTCACACGTCTGGAGCCGGTGGCCGGGGAACCCACGTGTAGCGGGCTTGGGGTCGCGGTCCGCAGAGGCGAGCCGGCCGGAGGCGCGATGGGGAAGCTGCGCCGGCGGTATAACGTCAAGGGGCGGCAGCAGGCGGCCCCCGGCCCCTCGAAGAGCGCCCCCGAGCCGCCTCCCGTGCGGCTGGAACTGGAGGGTGAGGCTCCCGGGGCGGGGCGGGGCCGGGCCGGGCTGTCGGGCTGCCGGGGGCTTTTTGGGGTGGACAGCACCCGGCGCTTCTTCTGTGGCAGGCGGAGAACGTGGCCAGAAGATGGGGGCGGTTCCGTGCATTTCCACGGCCCCTGGCGTGGTGTTCCCGGCGCGGACGGTGTGCCCGGCTCCGGGCTGAGGGTCCTGGGCCCTGGAGGCAGCCTGCCCGCCGCACCTGCGGGAGGAGACGGGCGAGGGCAGCCAGGCACAGCCCCCGGGACGCGGTGTGGACGAGCGGCTGCAGCCGTGGCGCCGAGGAGGGGTCTGGGCCGGAGCTCCTGGGGCGCCCCCAGGGAGAACGTGTCGCTGGAGGCCACAGCTGCAGAGAGAGAGGACGGGGCTCCGGGGCGCGAGCGGGGCCGGTGGGCGGCTGTTGCCCGCAAGTGCAGGTGGAGATGCGTGTTTGGGAGCCGGCTGTGTAGACGCAGTGTTTGTTTTCAGCCCTAAGCTGGGAAGCTGGGGTTGGCTCGCTGAGGGCACCTGGGAGGGCGGGACAGGAGGACGCCTGGGCCCAACACAGGGGGGCATTGGCCACAGGGAGAGTCTGGACCTCCTCAGAAGCTGCGTGGGTTGGCCGGACTTGGGGCAGGTCACCAATGTCTTGTGCCTCAGTGTTCCCTCTGTAAAGTGGAACCACTGGCCGTCCTGCCTGCTGTCGGTGCACATGTACGCAGGGAAGTGTGTGGGGCTGAAAGGAAGCCGCGGCGGCAGGTCAGGGCTCCCGAGGCCTGCCGCCCTGTGACAGCCGCAGTCGGCCCCTCTCAGGGCCACAGACCTCCCTCCGGCTGGCGTCGGAACTGCCGCAGAGGCGCGAGCTCTCCTGGACCCGGAGGCTTGGGGAGTGGGGTCTCTGTGTGTCCCTGTCTTCCCGGGAGTGGAGGGGTCTGGGGAGAACCTTCCTGACCCGTCCAACCCCACCCACTCCCCGCGATTCACTGGTGTTCGTCCATGGTTTCTGCAACACTGGGGTTCTGGGACTTTTTGGTCTCGCAGGGTGGTTAAAAGTCGAGCACCCCAACCGGTATTGGCCGTAATAGAAATTAAAGTGGAGACAGTTTGGAAACGCAAGAAAGCGCCACTGTGTGCGGGCCTGGCTTTGGTTTGTGGATTGTGGGGGTTTTGCCTGTTTGCTTGAGAACTGCAGCACGGGTATAGCTAGTACGGCTCGAACGTTCTTAATTAGAGTCACGAGCCTCCTGAGAGGGGACAAAGGATCAGGCACTGCCCGTACAGGAACCCGGCGTCTGATGTAAGCCAGAAAGAGGCACTCCCAAGGAGAGCACTAGAAGTGGATTTCTCTCAAATGGCGCAGATTATGGGCTTGCAGACTGCTGTGTTTGGAATTGGCGAGCCTGGTGGCCAGCGTTGTGGCACAGCAGGTTACACCATCGCTTGTGATGCCAGCATTGGAGCGCCGATTTAAGTCCTGGCTGTTCAATTTCCAGTCCAGCTCCCTGCTAATGTCTTTCTCTCTGCCTTTCAAATAAATTAATCTTTAAAAAAAAAAAAAAAAAAGGCTCAGGGCTGGCGCCATGGCTCAGTTGGTTAATCCTCTGCCTGCGGCGCTGGCATCCCATATGGGCGCTGGGTTCTAGTCCCGGTTGCTCCTCTTCCAGTCCAGCTCTGCTGAGGCCCAGGAAGGCAGTGGAGGATGGCCCAAGTGCTTGGGCGCCTGCACTCACATGGGAGACCAGGAGAAAGCACCTGGCTCCTGGCTTGGGATTGGCATAGCTCCAGCTGTGGCAGCCACTTGAGGGGTGAACCAACGGAAGGAAGACCTTTTTCTCTGTCTCTCTCTCACTGTCTAATTCTGCCTGTCAAATAAATAAAAAAAGACTCAAACTCCATTCTGTATACTCTCTTTTAAATTTTTAAAAATTCTTATGTATTTATTTATATTGAGAGGCAGGGAGACAGATTTCCTGTCCACTGGTTCACTCCCCGTATGTGCACAGCATCTGAAGCCAAGAGCCAGGAATTCAGTCTGGGCTCCCACGTGAGTGGCAGGGACTCAAGTACTTGAGCCATCGCCTGCCGCCTCCCAGAAGCTGCTTGGAGTTGAACCCAGGCACCTCCAGCGGCACCTTAACCGCTGCCCTGAAAGCCCTCCCCCCACACACACCCTTGACGAGAGCATCCTGTGTTCTTAGGAAAGTCCTTCAGCCCTCCGTTCCCGGGGCTCTCTGGGCCGGTCCTGGGGTGGGGTCGGGTTGGGGGCAGAGCGCCCCACGGGAGGATGGCCTCAGACATCCCGGGCTGTGCACGAGGTGGTGATGTCTTTGCAGACAAGGACACGTTGAAAGGCGTGGATGCGAGCAACGCGCTTGTCCTGCCCGGGAGGAAGAAGAAGAAGACCAGAGCCCCGCCCCCGCGGAAGGAGAGGAAGCCCCTGAGCAGGAAGGAGCGGAAGGCCCTGCAGAGGGTCCTGGAGCAGAAGGAGAAGAAGAGCCAGGTGCGCCCCCCCCCACCCCACGGTCTCTGCAGTGGGCCCATCCCTAGAACTGGAATGAGGGACGTGTTCTCTGCCTGGTCCTGTGCGGGAGCCACAGGCACCTGTGGCGCCCTGGAAGCACGGCGGTGTGAGAGGAGCTGGGCTTTTAGTACCAGTCCATGTGTGGTGTGCTCAGGAGCTGCGTCTCCCTGCGTCTCCTCCCACGGCTCTCCTGCGATGCGGGAGCTGGCTGCTGGGAGTGGGGTCTCCCTGCGTCTCCTCCCACAGCTCTCCTGCGATGCGGGAGCTGGCTGCTGGGAGTGGGGTCTCCCTGCGTCTCCTCCCACGGCTCTCCTGCGATGCTGGAGCTGGCTGCTGGGAGTGGGGTCTCCCTGCGTCTCCCTGTGATGGTCTCACTGCTGGGAGTGGTGTCTCCCTGCGTCTCCCTGTGATGGTCTCACTGCTGGGAGTGGTGTCTCCCTGTGTCTCCCTGTGATGGTCTCACTGCTGGGGGCCGGTGTCTCCCTGTGTCTCCCTGCGTCTCCCTGTGATGGTCTCACTGCTGGGAGTGGTGTCTCCCTGTGTCTCCCTGCGTCTCCCTGTGATGGTCTCACTGCTGGGGGCTGGTGTCTCCCTGTGTCTCCCTGTGATGGTCTCACTGCTGGGAGTGGTGTCTCCCTGCGTCTCCCTGTGATGGTCTCACTGCTGGGAGTGGTGTCTCCCTGCGTCTCCCTGCGTCTCCCTGTGATGGGTCTCGCTGCTGGGAGTGGTGTCTCCCTGCGTCTCCCTGTGATGGTCTCACTGCTGGGAGTGGTGTCTCCCTGCGTCTCCCTGTGATGGTCTCACTGCTGGGGGCTGGTGTCTCCCTGTGTCTCCCTGCGTCTCCCTGTGATGGTCTCACTGCTGGGAGTGGGGTCTCCCTGCGTCTCCCTGTGATGGTCTCACTGCTGGGGCCGGTGTCTCCCTGCGTCTGCCTGTGATGGTCTCACTGCTGGGAGTGGTGTCTCCCTGCGTCTTCCTGTGATGGTCTCACTGCTGGGAGTGGTGTCTCCCTGCGTCTCCCTGTGATGGTCTCACTGCTGGGAGTGGTGTCTCCCTGCGTCTCCCTGTGATGGTCTCACTGCTGGGAGTGGTGTCTCCCTGCGTCTCCCTGCGTCTCCCTGTGGTGGTCTCACTGCTGGGAGTGGTGTCTCCCTGTGTCTCCCTGCGTCTCCCTGTGATGGTCTCACTGCTGGGGGCTGGTGTCTCCCTGCGTCTGCCTGTGATGGTCTCACTGCTGGGAGTGGTGTCTCCCTGCGTCTCCCTGTGATGGTCTCACTGCTGGGAGTGGTGTCTCCCTGCGTCTCCCTGCGTCTCCCTGTGATGGGTCTCGCTGCTGGGAGTGGTGTCTCCCTGCGTCTCCCTGTGATGGTCTCACTGCTGGGAGTGGTGTCTCCCTGCGTCTCCCTGTGATGGTCTCACTGCTGGGGGCTGGTGTCTCCCTGTGTCTCCCTGCGTCTCCCTGTGATGGTCTCACTGCTGGGAGTGGGGTCTCCCTGCGTCTCCCTGTGATGGTCTCACTGCTGGGGCCGGTGTCTCCCTGCGTCTGCCTGTGATGGTCTCACTGCTGGGAGTGGTGTCTCCCTGCGTCTTCCTGTGATGGTCTCACTGCTGGGAGTGGTGTCTCCCTGCGTCTCCCTGTGATGGTCTCACTGCTGGGAGTGGTGTCTCCCTGCGTCTCCCTGTGATGGTCTCACTGCTGGGAGTGGTGTCTCCCTGCGTCTCCCTGCGTCTCCCTGTGGTGGTCTCACTGCTGGGAGTGGGGTCTCCCTGCGTCTCCCTGCATCTCCCTGTGATGGGTCTCGCTGCTTCCAGGCTTCCTGTAAGTCAGCACTGCTCCTGTCCTGCTGGGTCAGTTCTGCCTCAGTTCTGCAGGTTTAAAACTTGGGGGTGCAGCTGGCAGCTGAGAGGGGGCCGGGGAGGTTGCTGTCCAGGCCGTGATGACAGAACGGATATGGCCCAGCCCCGAGGGTCAGCAGCGTCATGGCCAGGGCTGTGGTCCAGGGGCCGGGAGGTCAGCGTTGACTGTGGCCGGGCCTGTGCCCTCGGTGCTGGGCGGTTTTGTTTTGTGAGAGTTATTTGTTTGAAAGGCAGACTTACAGAGAAAGAGGGAGAGATGAGAGAGAGAGAGAGATCTTCCATTTGCCGGTTCACTCCCCACGTGGCTGCAAGTGCCAGGGCTGGGCCAGGTGAAGCCAGGAGCCCAGAGCTCAGTTTGGGTCTCCCGCGGGGTGGCAGGGGCATCAGCAGGGAGCTGGGACGGCGTCTTCACTGGCATGCCGCCTGCCCACCCGAGTGTGTCCTAAGCACTGGTCAGTATGTGTCCCTGTTCCCGAGCCCTGTAATTGTGAGGTGCGCATGTGGACGCTTTGAAGAACAGAGGGGTGGGGCCAGTGTCAGCACAGGGACATCCGCATGCCATACAGGAGGGAGCTGGTGCGCTTCCAGGCCAGCTCCTGGCCCCTGTCCTCTGGGACACAGGTGGAGTTCTTGGCCTCAGCCTAGCCCAGCTCCAGCTGTTACAGGTATGGGGCATGAACCAGCCATGGAAGGTGTCTCTTCACTCTGCATTTGAAATCAATCAATCAATCCGTCTTAAAAACTCACGAGGAGGATTTCACTGGGATGGCAGAACCCGCCGGCCCTCGCCCCTCCTACCGCGTTAATGCCAGGCAGTTTGGGGCCAGCTTGCCTCCACCAGCAGGGGCCTGGGCCAGGCCCCACGCGGTGTCCTGCTGGTGGGCGTGTGGGCAGTCGGTGCCAGAGGGAGCTGCCTCCGCTGCCCGGCTGACCCAGGAGCACCGTGAAGCCGCGGCGGGGAGAGTGCAGGGGTGCGCGTGCTGAGATTCTGTTTAGAGTCGCCCGGAGCGTCGCGAGGCCAGGTGTCAGACACGCACGTTTCCCTTCCCAGCGAGCGGAGCTGCTGCAGAAGCTGAGCACGGTCCAGGCGTCGGAGGCCGAGATGAAGCTGTTCTACACCACGTCCAAGCTGGGCACCGGGGAGCGCATGTACCTGCGCAGAGAGTGAGCGGTCACTGCCGGGGAGGGGGAGGGCGGGGGATGTGTACCTCCGCAGAGAGTGAGGGGTCACTACCGGGGAGGGGGAGGGCGGGGGGCGTGTACCTCCGCAGAGAGTGAGCGGTCACTGCTGGGGAGGGGGAGGGCGGGAGGGCGTGTACCTCCGCAGAGAGTGAGCTGCTGCTGCCCCTTTGGGTGGGGGCAGGGGAGGGCCGGCTTGTGAGGTGGTCTCAGCACTGAGTGCCTCTATTGAGAGGCACCGTGGCCGCTGCTCCTGTCCTGCGGCTCACAGGTCAGCGGAGTGTCCTGTTCCCAACACAGTCACCCTGTGTGGCTTTGGGTGGCCATGAATTTTGGGAGACACTGTTCAACCAGTACAGCCAGCACTTAACAATTTGGAGATTTTACATAAAATCTAGTTCCATCTCTGGTCATCTGTGGTGCAGCGGGTAAACACCCTGGTCTGAGGCGCTGGCATCCCATGTGGGCGCCTGTTTGAGACCCGGCTGCTCCACTTCCAATCCAGCTCTCTGCTGTGGCCTGAGAAAGCAGTGGAAGATGGCCCAGGTCCTTGGGCCCCTGCACCTGCATGGGAGACCCAGAGGAAGCTCCTGGCTCCTGGCTTCGGATCGGCGCAGCTCTGGCCGTTGCAGCCAATTGGGGAGTGAACCAGCAGATGAAAGACCTCTCTCTCTGCCTCTCCTCTCTCTGTGTAACTCTGCCTTTCAAATAAATAAATAAATAAAAAAGAGAGATGTATTTGAAAGACAGGGTGACAGGGAGAGGCAGAGAGGTCTTCCATCGCTGGTTAATTCCTTGAATGGCCACAGCAGCCGGGGCTGGGCCAGGCTGAAGCCAGATGCCTGCGGCTCCATCCATGTCGCCCACATGGGAAATGGGCCCACACATCAGCAGGGAGTGGTATCACAGTGGAGCAGCCGGGACGCCACTTGGCACTCTAATATGGGATGCCCACATCGTGGCGGTGACTTAACGTGCTATGCCACAACACCGGTCCCCCACCTCCTGGTCTTGGTCAGCTGGACAGTTCCGACGCTCCACTTCTGCGGGCAGCGAACCCTTAGATGAGTCTGGGTGCCCCTCCTGCCCCTCTCACTCACCCTTGGCCTCCTCTCTTTTTCCAAGATGGATTGACTGACTTGAGAGGGAGAAGCGGAGGGAGCAGGGTTGATCTGAGATGGGAGATCCTCCATCCCCTGGTTCACTCTGCGGATGGCTGCAGCAGGGCTGGGCCAGGCGCCTGGGACTCCATCTGTGTCTCCCACGTGGGTAGCAGGCCCCAGGCACTTGGGCCACCGCCTGCTGCTTTTCCAGGCGCATCAGCAAGAAGCTGATTGGAAACTGAGCATCTGGGACTCGAACTAGCTCTCCAGGGCGGGATGCCAGCGTTGTAAGCAGCTGCTTAACCTACTGGGCCGTGATGCCCACCTCTGCTCTGTTGATTGGTATTAGTCCTGGCCATCCTGTCTTGTCCAGTTAGCAGCTGTTTACCAAGGACAAACTGTCACAGGCTGTCCCCTAGGCCCTGAGGACAGAGTACCCAAGGACAATGCCTCCCCTATGGAGCTTACAGTCACCATGGGGTCGCAGGCAGTGAACTCACGGGTATGGGGTGATTTCAAAGTGTGTAGAAAATCGAATTAAAAGATAACCATTTTAAGGGCACACCTTTGCCTCAGCCGTTGACACCCACGTCCCATAGAGCACCTGGGTGTGAGTCCCAGCTCCACGTGCCTTGTTTAACTTCCTGCTGATGCGCGCCCTGGGAGGCAGCAAGTGGTGGTTCAAGTCGCTGGGTCCCTGCCACCCATGCGGGAGACCTGGATGGAGCTCCCAGCTCCTGGCTGAGGTCCGTCTGGAGCCACTACAGGCATGTGGGGAGTGAACCAGCAGATGGAAGCTCTCTGTCAAAAAAATTTTATTTGGGTACAGAAATTTTTGAAATGCATGACCTTTGTGAAGACTCTGCTTGTATCCAGCATGGGAAGGGGGCGGTGTTCCAGGCTGTGCCATCAGGAACAGCGTCCCCACAGGCGCCTTCAAGCAGAGCTGAGTGGGGAAGAGGTTGTCTGCAGGATGGGTGCTTGGGGGGTGTGAGCAGTGAGTGCAAAGGCCCTGAGGTAGGAAGGGGCGTGCCCTGTGAGTCCTGACCTCAGGGGAGGGTCTGGCAGCCCGGAGCTGTCCTGGGTGTCCTGAGGCCTGCACAGGTGACATCTTTGCCATCCCAGCAGGAAGTCCGACGAGGCAGCAGCCCAGGGTCAGAAGATCAGCAGCCTCGGTGGGGCCCACCGGAAGCGCCGTCGCCAGCCATCCGCAGAGGGGGGATCTGAGTCCTCGGCGTCCTCAGCGGAGTCTGAGCCTGACGAGGCCCCGGCCTCTGAGCTGCCTGGTGCAGAGACAGTGGCAGTGCCTCTGACACCGGCTTTGCCAGGGCCCGAGGACCAGAGCCTGGCACCCCCCTGCCAGCCCACTGCGTCCGGGACCCCTGCTCCTGCAGCCACAGTGCTGCCCAGGCCGCCAGCGAAGCCCGCTGTGTTCGTCCCTGTGCACCGCTCCCCTGAGATGCAGGTTTGCCACCGCAGCGTTTGGGATTAACAATGGAGGGGTGAGGGCGAGGGTGAGGGCGTGAAGTACAGCAGGCCGCGTCCTTCCGCTGGGCAGTAGTGTCTCACTGCGCCTGCCCGGGACGGGGTGGGGCCGGACAAGCCTGCTGAGCTTCGGCAGGCCCCACACGCACACTGCCAGGGCCGCCTGCCCTGGTGGCTGGCTTTCCCACCAGCACTGTTGCCCCCTCCGCCTGGCACAGCTGCTCACTGATCCAGATCAGAGGGGGGGCTGTGGGATCAAATGGCCCCAAACCCAGAGCCGGTCCTGCCGCTCTCCAGGTCACTTCTTGGGCCTCACTGCCTTCATCTGGGAGGGCTTGGTGGGTGTGAAGGCCGCGCCCCTGCAGGACTCAAACCCCAGAGGCAGAGTCCATGTGTCCCCAGTGATGTTGGGCATGACTGGGAGGTCCCAGCCCGAGGCCTGGCCCACCCCGGGCAGTGGTTGTTCATGTCCATCTACTGTCTCCGCTGTGCGTGTGCTGCAGGTCACTCCTGACTGGGCACAGGCGGGGGAGTGATCCGCTCCCTGCAGAGCTGACAGTCCAGCAGGAAAGGTGAGAGCTGCCCACCTCGCAGCAGCCAGGCAGCCGCGGGGCCAGCCGTCGCTAGGAACTGCATGGGCAAAGGCCCTGAGGCTCGAGGGCTGCTGGGTCCCCAGGAGTTTCAAGCTGTGAAGTGGGTGGTGGACAGTTAGGTGGGATGTGACTAGCTTGCTTTTCTTTTAGTGTAAAAGGATAGAAAATATCAGGGCGTTGTTCCAAATAAGAACAGGTATTGGTCATGGGATTGTAATTCCAGTTCTGTGTGCGTTTGTGTGCTTATAAAATACTCAGCAGCTCAGATGACAGCCTGACGCGTGACCCCGAAGTGGCAGTGGCTTCACCCCGCAGGTTGCTGCCAGGTGATGGAGCCCAGGTGGTTTGGGTGTCTCCCCATCTGGCGTTCCGCTGTCCCCTGGGGCTTCTGCACCTGCTTCTCTTGTCCCATAATAAGCCTGGTCGGAAGCCGGGTGCTGCCTGTGTCTGCCTGTCCCTATACACGGTCTCGCGGTGGCCTTGACGCTGCGGTTGGCGCTGGTGTTGCTCAGCGTGGTGTTGGCAGGCTCCCCGGTTGTGTGAGTCTTGGGCCCCATTTCCGCCTGCCACCGTCGAGCTCCCTGGTGTGGAATCTGAGTTGAGTATTTTCTCTTGTGGCCGCTTGAGTTGTTCGGCCTTTGGTGTTGCCTTTGCTGCTCTTCTGAATATTCTTGTTTGTTTGTTTGTTTTAAGTTTCTTTTATTTATTTATTTATTTGAAAGTCAGAGTTACAGAGAGGGAGGTGAGAGGCAGAGAGAGGTCTTCCATCCACTGCTTCACTGCCCAAATGGCCTCCACGGCCGGGCCTGGGCCAGGTCACAGCCAGGAGCCGGGGACTCCACCCAGGTTTGCACGTGGGTGCAGGGGCCCAGTCCTTCCCAGGTGCCTTAGCAGGAAGCTGAACTGGAAGTGCAGCAGGCAGGAGTTGAACCTTTTGAGTGCTTGCAGGCTGCAGCTCACAGCTGGCACTGGGCCACCCGCCCACCAGTCTTCCCCTCCTCTGTCGGGAAGTGTTGTTGTGCTGGTGTGTGCACACAGGGGTGAGAAGTGTTTCCAGACAGTTCCTCTGGACCTAGGGGGATGTGCACGTGCTTGTGCGGGACCCCGTGAGGATCTAGAGGAAGCACCCAGGGAGGAGCTGCCAGGTCACCTGTCCTTGACTTTGGTCAGGTGTGCCCCAGCCGGGCTGTGCAAGGACGTGAGGCCCACAGGCGCAGTCCCTGTCTCTGCCTCCCTGGGCCACGTGTGGCTCCTTGTCCCTCTCCCAGCTGTCACCACACATGACCCAGCCGCCCCTCCACGGAGGCCGCGGTACCCCATGTGGTGCTGCTGGGTGTGAGTGCGGCCCCACCTATGGCCTGCCCTCCGTGCCCTCCACGACGACCCCACCTCTGGCCCGCCCTCCATGCCCTCCACGACGGCCCCACCTCTGGCCCGCCCTCCGTGCCCTCCACGACAGCCCCACCTCTGGCCCGCCCTCCGTGCCCTCCACGACAGCCCCTCTCTGTCCCCAGGAGGAGCGGCTCAAGCTCCCTATTCTCTCTGAAGAGCAAGTGATCATGGAGGCGGTGGCCGAGCACCCCATCGTTATTGTGTGCGGCGAGACCGGCAGTGGGAAGACAACACAGGTGCCCCAGTTCCTGTACGAAGCAGGCTACAGCAGGTAGGGGCTGGGTGCAGGGCTCCCTGCAGTCTCTCGGCCACTGTGGAGTGCAGTCCCCAAAAGTCGTTGAGTGCCTGGACCGCTGGGGCTCTGATCCTGGCCCTGCTGTTTCCTGCTGTGTGACTCAGGCGAGTTACTCTCCGAGCCACGGTGTCCTCGGCTGGAGCTGGGGTGACACAAGCACTGACGTCACAGGCTGTCAGGATGAGAGGGGACCTGCAGAAGACACTGCCGCGAATAGCCCTGGCACCGCGAGTGCCGTCTGCATTAGCATCCCCCTTTGGAGCCACGCGTGTCTCGCCAGGTCCAGACAGCCTGGGGTCACACCGTGGCTTTTTGATTGGTCAACAGACAGGCACAATCAACAAAGGGCGTGGGAGTGTGGGGCAGGGCACAAGGGAGACCAGACCCCACAGACAGGTGTGACGACGTGTGATGTGGCACCTGCTGGGGAAGCTCACTGGAGACTCCGGCCCACTCTGCCTGGCAGTAACCAGATCCCTCCACCCAGGAGGAAGCCACCCGTCTGCCCCTGCAGTCCAGGCACTGCGAGCCGCCCCCTTGGCCAGTCCTTGGGTCTGGAGGAGCCGTGCTCCATGGGGCAGGCCCCACACCCACAGCCCACACTGCCCCAGCCAGGCCTCTTCCCTCCAGCAACTGCCTGGTGTCCCCAGGCCGTCTGTGCCAAGCTCTGTTCTGGATGTCAGAGGTCCTGGCCCTGGGAGTGTCCACTGGGAGCCAGACTCAGTACCACAGAACCTGCCGTGTGGTGACCCTGGTGGGGAGGCGCTGGTCACCCCTCCTGGACTGTCCTCATGTATAAAGCGGGGCCGTGGCGTCAGCCTCAGGAGGCGGGCGATGCGGGGCCGACAGTGACTAGGATGGCGCACAGGCAAGGCCGCGCCAGAGAGGCAAAGGCAGCGGCGGTCAGGTTTATGGTTAAGGCTCATCCATTTTTCTGATTCAACACTGACACGGTTCCCATGTCAAAGGCCACAGCCCCAGTTCTGGGAGGGCGCCGCCCTCCCACCAGCACGCAGCTAATCCATTTCTTACATGTCCTTCAGAGATAGTCTGTGCAAGTAGATTCTTCTTTCTCTTATCCAAAAATAATGCTGTCCTCTAGCTAACTTTTTTCTGCTAAACTTTTTGTTTAAATCTTTTAAATTTACTTGAAAGACACGGGAAGAGAGAAAAGCGAGAGATCTCCGTCCACTGGTTCACTCCTCAGATGTCCACAACAGCTGGGGCTGGGCCAGGCCAAAGGCAGGAGCCAGGAACTCAAACGAGTGCCTGGCAGGGCCCAAGTAGCTGAGCCGTTAGCTGCTGCCTACTGCGAAGTGAACCAGAGCCAGGCCCCAGGCCCAGGGCTCTGGTGTGGATCATGGATGTCCCCAAAGCATCTTGTCTTTTTCTAAAATGATTCATTGCAAAGGTGGAGTTTTATATATAGAGAGAGAGACAGACAGAGATCTTCCATCCTCTGGTTCACTCCCCGAATGGCCGCAATGGCTGGGGCTGGGCTGGGCTGAAGCCAGGAGCTTGGGAATCCATCTGCATCGCCCAAGCACCTGAGCCATTCTTCTCGGGTGCGTCAGCAGGGAGCTGGATTGGAAGTGGAGCAGCCAGGACTTGAACCAGGCTCATGGATGCTGGCGTCTCAGGTGGCAGCTTTGGCAGCTTTACCTGCTGTACCACAATGCCGAACCCCCAGAGGCATCTG
Source organism: Oryctolagus cuniculus (assembly GCF_051225735.1). Classification (NCBI taxonomy): domain Eukaryota; kingdom Metazoa; phylum Chordata; class Mammalia; order Lagomorpha; family Leporidae; genus Oryctolagus; species Oryctolagus cuniculus. The sequence continues at coordinate 9,166,032 of NC_142887.1, forward strand.
AACCACTGTACCAATGCCTGCCTCCAGCTTTTTTTTTTTTTTTTTTTTTTTTGGACAGGCAGAGTGGACAGTGAGAGAGACAGAGAGAAAGGTCTTCCTTTGCTGTTGGTTCACCCTCCAATGGCCGCCGCGGCCAGCGCGCTGCGGCCGGCGCACCACGCTGATGCGATGGCAGGAGCCAGGTGCTTCTCCTGGTCTCCCATGGGGTGCAGGGCCCAAGCACTTGGGCCATCCTCCACTGCCCTCCCGGGCCACAGCAGAGAGCTGGCCTGGAAGAGGGGCAACCGGGACAGAATCCGGCGCCCCGACTGGGACTAGAACCCGGTGTGCCGGCGCCGCAAGGCGGAGGATTAGCCTAGTGAGCCGCGGCGCCGGCCTGCCTCCAGCTTTTTATTGGAGTGATTTTGGATTGGCAGAAAAGCGGCAGATAATACAGAAAGTCGCCGTGCGCTGTCCCTTTCCCCTCGTGCACGCGCCATGTGGAGCGCCTGTCACGCCGAGGCGCCAGCACTGGTACTCTTGGATTGCTCCAGCACCAGCCTTCTGTTCAGGACACAGGCCCAGCCCCGACACTGCGTCCTGTGCCCCTGGCTTTGCTCCTAATGACTTGCCCTGGAAATGCTTCCCAGCCGTACACCAAGACCGGCCTCGCTCCCGTGGCCGCTGCCGCATGGCTGCCTGCCTGGTTCGTGGGCTGCCGCCTGCGCTGAGCAGTGCGACCGTGGCCGGGTGAGGCCAGGCGTGAGTCTTAGTGGGGCAGTCACTGCTGATGCGTTCTGTTCTCTTTCCCCAGCGATGACGGCATCATCGGCGTCACCGAGCCCCGCCGAGTGGCTGCCATGGCCATGTCCCAGAGAGTGGCCAAGGAGATGAATCTGTCGCAGCGGTGAGGCCCTGCTTCCTGGGGGATGCGTTGGGGGCTGGTACCATGGCCCTGCCCGGAGAGGGCTGGCCCGGCTGGGCTCAGCACAGGGTTGTGGGCCCTTGTCCACGCGGGGAGAGGAGTGGGAGCTGTCGCCATAGTCGTCTCTCAGAGGGCGTGTGCGTGATGGATGGGGGACCAGCCAGGCCGCCGCAGTCACACACCCAGAGGCAGGTGGCACAGACACGCACCTGAGATGGGGCCAGCAGCGGTGAGCGCTCGGGTTCCGGAGTGCGGGCTGCGCCCTGCGGTGAGCGTGGGACACGGCTGTGGGAGCAGCGAGCGGAGCAAGCAGGGTTCACAGCTGCAGGAGACGCGCTCACAGCGCAGGCGCCCGGGCTCCGGTGGTCGAGGTCCCTCGCCCAGTGTGGGCCGTGGTTCAGGAGCCACAAGAGCATGCAGTGGTGCTCACTAAGCAGCGCCTACTGTGTGCAGGCGCATGCTGGGCACTCAGGGCCTGCCATCCACTGTGGGGCAGGCTGCTGCTGTTGTGTGCTGGGTGCCCTCAGCCCTAGGAGGCAGCCACTGCCCGGTTCCTGCAGATTCTTCTAGAGGATTCTGTCTGCGGTGTCACTCACCTGTACGTTAATGGTGGCATCCCGTACACGCCACTCTATATCTTACCCATTTCAACTTCTGTTATAGAAACAGGTTTTTTTTGAAGAAACAGTAAGGAAATTTTTAAATTTTTATTTATTTGAAAAGCAGAACATCAGAGAGAGATCTCATCCAGTGGCTCACTCCTCCAAGTGCCCACAACGGTCAGGCTGGGCCAGGCCAAAGCCAGCAGCCAGGAGCTCAGCCTGGGTCTCCCACGTGTGTAGCAGAGGCCCAGGCACTCAAACTGTCCCCTGCTGCCCCCAGGTGCCTGTTAGGAGGCTGGCTAGGACGGATGGGGCTGAGTCCCTGGTGCATGGGTGTCCCCAGTGGTGGCTTAACCCACTGCACCACAGTGCCCTCCCTATTGTAAAATTTTTAAGTTTATTGTAAAAGTTTCAGGCATATGCAAAAGTTGAATGGGGCCCATGCTGCCAAGACCCCAGTTCCAGGAGCTGAGCTCAGGGCCAGCCTTGTTCCACCTGCACCTCTCTTGTGTGAGAAGCAGGCGTTGGGTGTCTTATTCTGCCTTAGAGATTTCACTGTGTAGGCTGCAAAAAGAGACTTTGAGACATGCCTCCCCCCTCCTTTTTTTTTTTTTTTTTAAGATTTATTTATTTATTTTTAAGGCAGAGTTGCAGAGAGAGGAGATAGAAAGAGAGAGAGAGAGAGAGAGAGAGATATCTTCCATCCACTAGTTCACTCCCCAAATGGCCACAGTGACCAAGGTTGGCCAGGCCAAAGCCAGTACCCTGGAACTCCATCCGGGTCTCCCATGGTGGGTGGCAGAGGCCCACAAACTTGGGCCTTCTTCCACTGTCTTCCCAGGTGCATTTGCAGGGAGCTGGATCAGCTGGGACCAGCATTGTAGCAAACCGGGTAACACTATTACCTGCGGTGCCAGCATCCCATACGGGTGCCGATCCTGGCTGCTCCACTTCTGTTCCAGCTTCCTGCCAATGAGCCTAGGAAACCAGTGGAAGATGGTCCAAGTGCTTGGGCTCCTGCACGCACATGGGAGACCTGGAAGGAGCTCCGGCTCCTGACTTTGGCCTGGACTAGCCTGGCCATTGCGGCTATTTGGGGAGTGAACCAGCAGATGGAGAACCTCTCTCTCTGCCTCTCCCTCTCTCTGTAACTCTTTCAAATAAATAAAATATTTTTTTAAAAAATGGAGCAGCTGAGACTTGAACCAGTGATCATGTAGGATGCCAGTGTTGCAGGTGGCAGCTTAACCCTCTGTGCCATGACACCAGCCCCAACACGGTGCCCGTGGTAACTGGGAACTGAGTCCTGAGCCCCCACATCCCGGTGTCCCCACAAGCTTGCTCCCAGGGAGTGTCCAGATGACGGGACCCAGGGACCTCCTATGGGTTCCTTCTTGCCAAACGCGGGTTTGGAGAGGCAGAACAGGTTGGGGCGAGGGCTGAGGCTGCTTCTGGGTAGCTGGTGGGTGCTGCCCTCCTCTTGACCCCTTGGAGCAGCCCCAGGCAGCGGCAGGCGTGGGCGTCACCTCCCTGAGCCGGAGCCTGCCCTGTTCCCCTCAGGGTCATCTCCTACCAGATCCGGTATGAAGGGAACGTGACCGAAGAGACGAGGATCAAGTTCATGACGGACGGGGTGTTGCTCAAGGAAATCCAGAAGGTGAGCTGCCTGTTCTGTCTCAGAGCAAGGCCCGTGAGCCCGGGGTGGGCACGAGGATGCCACTGACCCTGGTGTGTGCAGCCGGCCTACCCCTGCTGGCGAAGCAGCGGGGAGCCTACTGGACCCTGACCGTGTCCTCTCGGGCCTTCCTGGTCTGGTTGCAGCTGCGAGCAGGCGGCTCTGGGTCCCGGGCACAGTGCCCAGCCTGGTGCCGAGGAGAGAGCTTTGCCTTCCGCCCCAGCCCTGGAAGCCTGTGTTCCGAGGGTGTGAGACTGGCAGGGTGGCTGGCAGAGCCCAGGTGGGGAACCGCTGTCTGCTCCCTCCCTTTCCTGTTGGCCTCTGCGTCTGGTAGGTCAGCCCGGGGGACCAGCGGCTGCCTGGTGCTTGTCTGTTCTCTGCCAGCTTTGGCTCCATCTAGGTTTTAATTGACATTGAGACCTCCCCAAGACCTCAGGGTGTGGGCCTTTGTCCCCATCTCCCAGATAAGGAAACCGAGGCCTGGGGAGGTGGGAGAAGCTATTGCAGGGCTCCTGGAATGGAGCTCTGGGGTACAAAGCAGCTGTGGCGGCCCAGGCCTCACCCCCCGGCCTCCCTGCCCGGGGCTTCCTGTGGCGGCCCAGGCCTCACCTCCCGGCCTCCCTGCCCGGGACTTCCTGTGGCGGCCCAGGCCTCACCCTCTGGCCTCCCTGCCCAGGGCTTCCTGTGGCGGCCCAGGCCTCACCCCTCGGCCTCCCTGCCCGGGACTTCCTGTGGTGGCCCAGGCCTCCCCTCCCGGCCTCCCTGCCCGGGGCTTCCTGTGGCGGCCCAGGCCTCACCCCTCGGCCTCCCTGCCCGGGACTTCCTGTGGCGGCCCAGGCCTCCCCTCCCGGCCTCCCTGCCCGGGGCTTCCTGTGGCGGCCCAGGCCTCACCCCTCGGCCTCCCTGCCCAGGACTTCCTGCTGCTGAAGTACAAGGTGGTGATCATCGACGAGGCCCACGAGAGGAGCGTGTACACCGACATCCTCATCGGCCTGCTGTCCCGCATCGTGTCCCTGCGGGCAAAGGTAGCACAGGAGGCGGGGCGGGGGTGGTGGTCGAACCCCAGGGCTGAGGACCCCACTGTGCTGTCAGGAGCTGGGCCCCCTTGCCCACACCTGTGTCTGCCCTGCACTACTGCTGTAAGCAGGTCTCATAGGGTGACTCATCCCCGCGCCCAACCCCTTCCCACAAGGGCCTGGATCCAGCCTCCACACCAATCTGCCCCTGTCCAGAGCAAGAGGCCCCAGCCAGGAGCCAGGGCTCACCGGCCCCCACTGGAGCTGGCCTCACAAGGCCTCCTGGTCTTTGACTCTGCAGAGCGAGTGGGGCTCCCTGGGCCCTGAGATGGGCTCCCCAGGACCAGCCGTGACCTACCCCCATTTCCTGCCCTGCCGACATCAGGCAGAAGTGGACAGTGGAGGTGTCCCCTCCCTCCCAAGGGTCAGCTCCTTGGAGAAAGGCCCATGCCCTGCGGTTCCTCGTCCCTCGCCACGTTCAAGGCCCTAGGAACCAACAGCGACAAAGACCTTGTCTTGTTCTGCTGGTGCCCATCCTCCCAGGGCTCCCGCTGCAGCCTGGGTGGCAGGGAGTCAGCTGACTGGCATGGGGGGACCACAAAGCAGAGGTGGCCTTTGGTGGATGGCAGAGGTGTGGGAAAGCGCACGTGTGTGTCCAGCCTGCAGGCCGGGTCAGCCCTGCCGAGGCACCCGCAGACGAGACTCAAAATTCAGTAGCTGTGTAGCAGGCTGGCTCCAGGTGCTTCATTCTGTGTGGCCCGCAGACGATGTCAGGATCCAGATGGCCCCGGCAGGAAAAGGGCTGCCCACCCCTGGAGCAGAGGGCAGCGGCACAAAGGCCCTGAGTGTGTGGTTTATTTCTGTGACAAGCTTTTCCAAGAAAGCGCTCACATCCCATGTAACAGCCGTTTCCAGGGTGTGACTCCGTGGTCTCTGGGACCCTCAGCTGTGCAGCCCTGGCCAGTTAGTTTCAGAGCATTTCATCACTCATCACCCCGGGAGGAAGCCAGGACCCTCAGCTGCAGCCCACATTCTCGCCCCACAGCGCCTCTCATCTGCTGTCTGCAGGCCCATCTTCTGCGTGCGCTTGGCTCTGAGGCCGCAAACATGCTGACTGCTGTGCCTCTGCCTCAGGCTCTGGCTCCGGGGCTCACTAGCAGCTGAAGACAGCAAGGGCTCAGGAGCAGAGCCCCCCTGGGCTGTGTCAGGGGCTGTCTGGGGTGACAGCCAGGGCCCCCGGCCACACGCATCTCCCAGAACCTCAGACACACACACAGTGACGGCGTCCGGTGGGAGCTGTCAGTGGCTGTGCCCGCCAGCAGAGCCTGACGCTGGGGCGCGCCGCTGCCCTGGGGGAGGCAGGGCCCACTGTGTGTTCCCATCCACCAGGGGTCCTTGGGAACCGGAGGGGCTGGGGAACAGTGGGGAGGGCACAGCAGGTTTCTGCGGCTGCAGGCCTGCCCGCACCTGAGTCGCCAGGCCTGTCCCCCACAGAGGCACCTGCCGCTGAGGCTGCTCATCATGTCGGCCACGCTGCGGGTAGAGGACTTCACCCAGAACCAGCGGCTCTTCGCCCAGCCGCCCCCCGTCATCAAGGTAATTCCTGGGGCCTCTGAGCCTCACCAGGGGGAGGAGGCTCCTGGTGGACCTCACTTTGTCACGCGGAGAGGTGTGCGTTTGTAGGCTGTGGCCCAGGTCAGGGATCCAGCTCCCTGTTGGTGCGCCTGGGAAGGCAGCCATGGACACCACCCACATGGGACACCAGGATGGAGTTCCTGCCTCCGGGCTTCAGCCTGGGCCAGCCCAGCCATTGTGGCCATTTGGGGAGTGAACTAGCGGATGGAGATCTCTGTCTCTCCCTCCCTCTCTAACTCTGCCCGTCAAATAAACACAGTTTCAAACACAAGCAGCAAGATCGGGGAGAGGGGGGTACTCCTGGCTGCAGCACCCCCCACGTCTTCTCTTGCCCCTGCAGGTGGAGTCCCGGCAGTTCCCGGTGACGGTGCATTTTAACAAGAGGACCCCACTGGAAGACTACAGTGGCGAGTGCTTCCGGAAGGTGTGCAAGATCCACCGGATGTTGCCTGCAGGTGGGCCTGGCGGGGGCTGAGGCCCAGGCTCCCGGCCCCTCCCTGAGGGGCTGGTGACACTCCCGTCCTTGCCGTGCCTGTTTCTTCCCTGGTTCTGGAGTGTTCGCGGCACCTGCCCGGCCTCTTTCTGCCCAGAATAGTGCGAGCCTCCAGTGTGGACTGGAGCAGGCAGCTGAGGGCTGGGTTTGCGTCCGCCCTGATGGCAGAACACCTGGGCGCAGGCAGGTGCCCACGCACGGTCCAGGGGGAGGGCTGTGTCCCCTTACTTAGCTGGTGTCACCAAACCGGCTTGCCCTTGGCTGGGAGGATAGAGTGGATTGACATCCAAAGGAAACCATGGTCCTGGGCGCCGGCACCACTTAGCACACACACAGCCCAAAAACCCAGCAGCTGTGGTAGCTGTGGTCACTTCTCACCAGAGACTCTGGTCTTCCAAAGCTGGGCTCCAGGCTGCTTTGCCCCTGCTGCAAGGCTGAGAGTGGCAGGGTGCTTCCAGCACACGTGAGACCCCGTGTCCCCGCTCGCTGTGCCTGTCCTGCTAAGTCGTCTCGGTGCAGGGCCTCCTGGGTGCACGGCCGCTGTCTGGAGACTCCGGGCTGCACCAGGTGCTCACAGCGAGGAGCCTCCCCGCAGCCTGGGGTCTGAACACGTGTGCAGGCTCTCGTGAGACCTCTGGCCAGTCCTTGTGGATCCGTGCTCAGGAGTGGCACCGTGGGGTCTCACGGCACCTCCATCTGGGGGTGACTCGTCCGCCCATGACTGTGCCGTCTGGCTCCCTGGGGCCTGTGTCTCAGTGCTGGTTGCTAAGGAAGTGTTTGCTGAGTGACTGATGGGTAACACCGGAGCCTGGCTCTTCCCACAGGTGGCATCCTGGTGTTCCTGACGGGGCAGGCCGAGGTGCACGCTCTGTGCCGCAGGCTCAGGAAGGCCTTCCCACCCTCCAGGCCCCAGGCCAAAGGTAACCAGGGTGCGCATGCTCAGTCCCCCACTGCCCCCGTCTGGGGCTCAGCCGGCTGCCCCGCCTCTCCCTCTGGAGTCGGCGGCCTCTTCCGCACCCCTGAATTAAGTGGTCGCGGGCAGTGGCTTTGCTGGGTGACAAGGAGCAAAGCGCTCTGCCCTGCCCTGGCCACAGGTGTCTCTCCCCACCTCCCCTCATTTGCAGAAAAGGAAGACGAGAAAGACTCGGCGGAAGAAATGCGGAAGTTCAAGAAGTCGCGGGCCAGGGCGAGAAAGGCTCGTGCCGGCTCGGTAGGCTGGGGTGTGCTGGGGGCTCGGGCTGCAGGGCCGCAGTGTCCAGCTTGGTGGCCGCCAGCCCACCCTGGATTGGAGTGAAATGGGAAATCCTGTCTCCTGGGTGCACCACGCGGAGCTGCTGGGCCCCGGGCACCCCGAGCAGGGCCTGTGCCGATCCCCTGCTGGGGAGTGGGAGCAGAGGCTGCTGGGAGGGCTCCCCCAGGTGGCGGCGTGGACTCCCCTCTTGCTCTCACCTGTTGCACTTCAGTGTTGAGAGCAGCCCCAGGAGGTGAACCCCAGTTCTCGGGTGAGGAAACAGATATGTTTAGTGGCCGCCCGAGGGTCCCAGGGCCCACGGGGTACGTGGGCTTGCTTGTGCTGTGCACGACGCCATCCGCAGCGGGGCGCCCACAGCCCATGCTCTTTGTGTCTCGTTGAGTGTAGACACTGCCCCCGATCAACCTGGATAACTACTCGGTGTTGCCGGCGGGCGAGGGTGACGAGGACCGGGAGGCAGAGATGGACGACGAGGAGGCGGCCCTGGGCTCCGACCTCGATCTGGACTTGGGGGATGACGAGGCGGACGGAGGTGCGTCCCACTCTCAACCTCACTCAGGTCCTTCGTCTGCAAGTGTGTGGAGCCCCCGCTGGGAGGCAGCTACAAAGAACCCAGATCCCACCCTCGGGTCCTCGTGTGAGCCGCGGGAGAGCTGGCCTTGCTGGCTGCTTTGTCCACGCTGCACCCTGAGCTCCTAAGACTGCCTGGTGCGTGAGGGGCTTCAATTCCTGTGGTGTTGAGTGTCATGGGGGCACCACGCCCAGGCCCACTCTGTTGTGTGGACACAGGCCTCAGGGGTACCAGGGGGTGCCTGGCCGTAAGTATATGAACTGTGTGCAGCCTAGGGCTGTGGGGGGCACCCCACAGGCTGACCCCAACTTCAATGGGACCGGCCTGGGAGAAGGGAATCCCAGTGGCAGCTGTGACAGGAGAACCCTTGGGAGTCTGTCCCCGGTCCCCAGGCTTTGCCTGCCTGCCTCGCCCATCTCACGGCTGAGCCCCTGGCAGCAGGGCTGGTGGAGGGCGCGGGGCGGTCTGTCCTGTCCAGGGCTGTCGGCAGCCTCTGCTCCCTGCAGGCGAGCAGCTGGACGCCTCCCTCCCCCTCCACGTGCTCCCGCTCTACTCGCTGCTGGCCCCAGAGAAGCAGGCGCAGGTAACGGTGCTCAGGGCGTGGGGGCGGGGGCGAGCCGGTGCTAAGTTGGGCAGTGGCTGGGGTTCTGAGAGGACACTGGGGCCCAGGAGGGATGGACTTGGCCACCCGCCCCCACCCCTCAACCTTAGGTCTTCAGGCCACCCCCAGAGGGCACTCGGCTGTGTGTGGTGGCCACCAACGTGGCCGAGACGTCCCTCACCATCCCCGGTATCAAGTACGTGGTGGACTGTGGCAAGGTCAAGAAGCGCTACTATGACCGTGTCACGGGCGTGTCCTCCTTCCGCGTCACCTGGATCTCCCAGGCGTCGGCCGACCAGCGGGCAGGCCGGGCGGGCCGGACAGAGCCTGGCCACTGCTACAGGTGGGCCTCCAGGTTCCTGTGCAGCCACCACTGAGGGTGAGGAGAGGCGCTATCCCTCCTCCGTCTACAGGGGCCACGTGGCCCTGGGGCGTGGCAGCCAGCTTTCAGATGCTCACATTTGTCCCTTGTTCCACTGCTGAACTCGGCCCCTAGTCTTTTTTGAAAAAAAAAAAAAAAAAAAGATTCATGTATTTGAAAGAGTTACATGAGAAGGAGAGAAAGACCTTCCATCTGATGGGTCACTCCCCAAATGGTTGCCGTAGCCAAGGCTCGCCCGGGCCAGGCCGTGAGCCTGGATCTGCATCCTGGTCTCCCGCGTGGGTGTGGGGGACCCGGGCACTTCCTGGCTGCTGACTCTCAGGCTGCCTCAGCAGGAAGCGGAGCAGGTGGGTCTCTAACCAGCACAGCTGGCTCCTCTCCTGCACAACATGCAGCCTCAGCTGTTTGTCTTTGTGTCGTGGGTGTGTGAGAACTGTCTGTGTGATCTGGGCATCAGCCTTGTCAGAAGTGTCCTTGGTGAGTAAGTTTTCCAAGTTTGTGTGCTGTTGTTTTTGATAGCTCTCTTGCTCTTCTTTCTGACCTTGTTTTAAATGAAAAAAGCTAAAAGTTTAGAAAATATATCAAGAAAATGGGTCAGAGGCCGGCGCCGCGGCTCACTAGGCTAATCCTCCGCCTTGCGGCGCCGGCACACCAGGTTCTAGTCCCGGTCTGGGCGCCGGATTCTGTCCCGGTTGCCCCTCTTCCAGGCCAGCTCTCTGCTGTGGCCCAGGAGGGCAGTGGAGGATGGCCCAAGTGCTTGGGCCCTGCACCCCATGGGAGACCAGGATAAGTACCTGGCCCCTGGCTTCGGATCAGGGCGGTGCGCCGGCCGCAGCGCACTGGCCATGGCGGCCACTGGAGGGTGAACCAACGGCAAAAAGGAAGACCTTTGGAGGGAGGGAGGGAGGGAGGGAGGGAGGAAGGAAGGAAGGAAGGAAGGAAGGAAGGAAGGAAGGAAATGGGTCAGAAGCAAGCGTAGTTCAAGTTGGCCCAGCGCAGTCCCTGCGGCCAGCCCTGTCGTGAGCAGTCCGTGTGTGGTGTCTGCTCCCAGGGAGGCCACTGTTGTCCCATTGCACAGGTGAGGAAGGTGAGGCAGGACGAGGTGCTTGCCTGGCCTGGCCCATGGCCGGGAGGGCTGGCTGGCGGCTGGCCTGGCTGAGCTGGCTCTCCCGTGCTGCCTCTCCCTGCCCAGGCTGTATTCGTCTGCAGTTTTTGGTGACTTCGAGCAGTTTCCTCCTCCAGAAATCACCCGGAGGCCCGTGGAAGACCTGGTCCTGCAGATGAAGGCGCTGAGCATTGAGAAGGTGAGTCAGGCCCCACTCGCGGCTGCTGCCCTGTGTCAGCAGGTGCCTGGCAGGGTCTCCCGTGACTGCCCCCTCCCATGCCGCATCCCCTTTGGGCTCCCTGGGGACAGAGCAGTGACCTCGGTGGGCTGTCCCCAGGCTCTTCCCCAGTCCTGTAGGTGGAGGGTGGGATCCTCACCCATCCCCAGGATGGGGGGGTCCAGGCAGAGTGCCCCCACCACGCGGCCAGGTGTCAGGTGCCCTGCAGGTCAGCGCAGTCGGCCTCCCCGCCCTGCTTGTGGGCAGCCCCCACCTAGCAGCTAAGGAAGCTGAGCAGGGAGGTGAAGGTCCCTGGACAGGGACACACAGCGGGTGGGGGCAGAAGCCAGTGCCGGGGACACACAGCGGGTGGGGGCAGAAGCCAGAGCCGGGGACACACAGCAGGTGGGGGTGGAAGCCAGTGCCGGGGACACACAGCGGGTGCAGGGCAGAAGCCAATGCCGGGGACACACGGTGGGGACGGAAGCCAGTGCCGGGGACACACAGCGGGTGGGGACAGAAGCCAATGCCGGGGACACACGGTGGGGACGGAAGCCAGTGCCGGGGACACACGGTGGGGACGGAAGCCAGTGCCGGGGACACACAGCAGGTGTGGGGCAGAAGCCAGTGCCGGGGACACACAGCGGGTGGGGACGGAAGCCAGAGCCAGGGACACACGGCGGGTAGGGGCGGAAGCCAGTGCCGGGGACACACAGCGGGTGGGGACGGAAGCCAGTGCCGGGGACACACGGCAGGTGTGGGGCAGAAGCCAGTGCCGGGGACACACGGCGGGTAGGGGCGGAAGCCAGAGCCGGGGACACACAGCGGGTAGGGGTGGAAGCCGGTGGCTTCTGTTGCTGTTAAAGATGTGTCCTCGTTGCCGTTGCTGGCATGAACCTGAGCATTCAGGAGCTGAGTGCCGGGGAGAGCAGAGGCTGCCCTCATCCACCAGCTGGGGCTTTTGTTACTGGTTCTGTTCTCCAGACTTTGTTTTTGTTGAAAGATTTAATTATTTTTTGAAAATCAGTTAGAGCGTGCATCCTCTGATTCACTCCCCAAATGGCTCCAGTGGCCCCAACAGCCAGACTGAAGCCAGGAGCCTGGCACTCCATGCAGGTCTCAGACTCTGGCTGGCACAGCTGTGGGATGCCAGCATCACAGGCGGCAGCTTGGCCCGCGGGGCCCAAATTCCAGCACTTACAGTTTTGTTTTGTTTTGTTTTGTTTTGTTTGACAGAGTGGACAGTGAGAGAGAGCAAGACAGAGAAAGGTCTTCCTTCTGTTGGTTCATCCTCCAATAGCCACCACGGCCGGCAGGCTGCAGCCGGTGCACTGCGCTAATCCGATGGCAGGAGCCAGGTACTTCTCCTGGTCTCCCATGGGGTGCAGGGCCCAAGGACTTGGGCCATCCTCCACTGCACTCCCTGGCCACAGCAGAGACCAGCACTTACAGTACAGCGAATCTTGGTGGCTTGCCTTTTTTTTTTTTTTTTTTAAGATTTATTTAATTTATTTGAAAGAGTTACAGAGAGAGGTAGAGACAGAGAGAGAGGTCTTCCATCTGCTGATTTACTCTCCAGATGGCCGCAATAGCTAGAACTGAGCCGATCCAAAACCAGGAGCCAGGAGCTCCTTCCGGGTCTGCCACGCAGGTGCAGGAGCCCAAGGACTTGGGCCATCCTCTACTGCTTTCTCAGGCCATAGCAGAGAGCTGGATCGGAAGAGGAGCAGCCGGGACTAGAACCAGCACCCATATGGGATGCCGGCACTTCAGGCCAGGGTATTAACCCTCTGAGCCACAGCACTGGCCCCTGTGGCTTGCTTTCTAACATGGGATGTTTTATATTCCTTTTGGGGCTTAAATATTTTTTTTGACCAAATGAAAATAGCCATAGTATACTGGGTGCCGAGAAGTGCTGACACCTCGCCTGTGTGACCTCAGGCTGTGGTCAGCAGCCCTGGGAGGGAGCTACCAGGACTCTCACCCCCGTTTCACAGAGAGGAAGCTGAGGCAGAGATGTGCCCCGCGTGGGTCACAGGCTGGGAAGGGTCAGGCAGGGCCTGGAGCCGAGGGCCTGACTCAGGACAGAGCTCACTTCTCCAGCGGCCTCTGCCACTCCCCTTGCTCATTTCTTTCTCTTTTCTTTTTAACATTTATTTGGAAGGCAGAGTTACAGGGAGAGAGAAGAGATCCTCCATCTACTGGTTCACTCCCCAAATGGCTGCCACAGCCAGGACTGGGACAGGCTAGAGCCAGTAGCCGGCAGCTTCTTCCAGGTCTCCCATGTGGGTGCAGGGACCCAAGGACCTGGGCCACCTTCTGCTGCTTTGCCAGGCACATTAGCAGGGAGCTGTATTGGAAGTGGAGCAGCCAGGATTTGAACCAGGGCCTTATGGGATACTGCAGGCCATGGCTTCCCCCGCGACACCACAGCATCAGCCCCTCCCTTTGCTCTTGAGTCAAACCCAAGTCCTCGTTGGGCCGCTGCACCTTCCTCCCAGGCCTCATTTCCCAGCATGCACTTCCCTGCCCCACGTGTCTTCATGCGGCTGACTCCTTCCTGTTAGGTTCCACTCCTACTCACTCTTCCTCCAAAACAGCTGTGTTGAGACACAATCCACATGGCCACAGTTGACCCTCCAAGGTGGACATTCCGGGAGTATTAGTTCCCAGACCCGTGCAGCCCATGTATACCATGGGGCCTTTGTGACTAGCTTCTCTCTGGTTCATCCGTGCCATAGCAGGAGTAAGCGCCATGCCCCTCTGTGTGGGAAGCCCCCCTTTGCTGCCCATGTGTCCTCAGTCCCCAGACACTGGGGTTTCCACTGTGGGCTGCTGGGAGCATGCGTGGACAGCTGTCTCCTTGAACACCCGTGCTCAGTTGGTCCATCTCTCTGAGGTGCCGCCATCTGAGAGCCGGGCGCTCTGTCCCCTCGCTGTGTTGCTGAGTGTACCCTCTCCTGCCCCACTGTTCCTGTCATGCCTGTCATGGCCCTCTGCTGCCCAGGGGCCTCCTGCTCCAATGAGTGTGGTGCGCAGGCAGAGACAAGAAGCCTTGTCTGTGCGTGCTGTCTCCATTGCCATGAACAGCCGGCGGCACACAGGCTGTGCCCAGCACCGCCTTTGCGTAGCTGGACGGCGAGGGGGATGAGAGAGGCTCTGTACTCAGGCTTGCCCGTGCACTTGGAGGGTGCCCTTGGCACCTTTCTGAGTGTCCCCACCCCAGCTGCTGTGAGCAGTGCTCAGAGGATGGGCAGCAGGGCGCTGAGCCTGGGGAGGGGGTCCTGTGGGGGCAGCACCCTGGCCCCGGCCAGCAGGGGCTGTCTCCGTGCCCGCTCCCAGCATTCACTGTCCCTGCCACGTGTCCCCGTCTAGGTCATCAACTTCCCCTTCCCGACGCCCCCCTCTGTGGAGGCCCTGGCTGCTGCCGAGGAGCTGCTGATCGCGCTGGGGGCCCTGCAGGCCCCCCCGAAGGCAGAAAGGTACGTGAGGCTGGGTGGAGGCGAGTGGAGGGCCCAGCTCCCCTCCTCTTCCCGCCTTTCCCTCCCCTGGGCCTGCGCTGGCTCGCGGCCACGCCTCGTGGCTGTGGCTCCGACCCTCGGGGAGCCCCTCCCAGCGCAGCGCTGTCCTCCCAGGGTGAAGCAGCTGCAGAGCTCACGGCTGAGCTGCCCCATCACGGCGCTGGGCAGGACCATGGCCACCTTCCCCGTGGCACCCCGCTACGCCAAGATGCTGGCCCTGAGCCGGCAGCACGACTGCCTGCCCTACACCATCACCATCGTGGCCGCCATGACTGTGCGGGAGCTGTTCGAGGAGCTGGACAGGTGCGGTGGGCCCGTGGCGGGGAGACGCGGCTGCCAGGGACCGCAGCTTCTCTCGGCTTCGTGTTCTGCGTCTGAAGGATGTGGGCATGGTAACGGTAACAGCTGGGTGGTTAGAACTGAATCCACTGACACAAGCAGCCTCTCTGGGCCACGCCCAACATGCGGGTACGCGCCAGAGGCTGTGGATTCCAGGTCTGCGGACCGCTGCTGTAGTTATCCGCGGAGTCACACTCGGGCTGTCCCGCGGTTGGGGTTTCCGTGAACAGTATTGGAATGTGTGCCGTTCTCTTCTGTGGAATTCTCTCTCCATCTCAGGGCGTGGAATCGCCCAAGAGGCCACGCACGGTCTCCATCTTGACACCTGCTGGCAGTGACCCCCAGGCTCCCTGACACGTAGCAGACACGTTCCTGCCCAGGCAGCACACGCGTGTGTGTGTTTTGCAGGCCAGCTGCCAGCGATGAGGAACTCGCTGTGCTGAAGGACAAGCGGGCCCGGGTGGCCCAGATGAGGAGGACGTGGGCAGGGCAGGGGGCGTCCCTGAAGCTTGGTGACCTCATGGTGCTGCTGGGTGGGTACCGGCTGCCAGGGACCCGGAGAAGGCGGGGCGTCGGGCCTGGAGTGGGCCGGGAGTGAGCACGCCTGGTTCCTCCTGCAGGCGCTGTAGGAGCCTGCGAGTACGCCGGCTGCTCGCCCCGGTTCTGTGAAGCCAACGGGCTGCGGTACAAGGCCATGCTGGAGATCCGGCGCCTGCGGGGCCAGCTGACCACTGCAGGTAGAGCTCCACCTGCAGGGCTGTGCGTGGGGTGCCCTTGTGGTGCCCTGAGGACGTTCCCTTGCTCCCAGCAGCTGTCTCGAGCCCGTCTCTTCCTCAGCCGTGCCCCGGGCCTCACAGCCCCTTCTCGGGCAGGATGAGTTCCCACCTGGACTCAGTGCCTGGGCACAGCAGCTGGGGGCCTCAGGGGAGACGCACAGAGAGAACACAGGACGTGCTCTCCCAGGCAGGCCACTGTGCCCACCCTGGGGCTAGTCGGGGGCAGGCTCAGTTTTGAGCGCTTTTGCTCTCCCCACTGCCAGGTGCATCCCTGGGGCTGCCTCCCCAGCCCCACTCCTCAGCATCGGCTCCAGGTGGTGCGGGTGCGGGTGCAGGTGCAGCCGCCGTCACCTCCGGTGCTTCTCCAGGGAGGAGGAGGGGGCCTGGGCCGAGGGCGCTGCTCCCCTGAGGAGCACGCCCAGGGTCCAGTCCAGGCTGCCTGCCAGCGCACCGCTGCCGTCCTCACTGGAGCTGGGGCTTGACCTGGGGGGGGGGGGCAGCTGAGGGGCTCGACAGGGGGAGCAGGCCGGCAGGTGCCAGGCACCCAGCTCCGCACGTGGGGCCCTCCAGAGCTGACATCCAGCAGAGCCAGCTGGCCCGCGCTGCCCCCACTGCCCTCACACCCGGCGCCCCCTCCAGTCAACGCCGTGTGCCCCGAGGCCGAGCTCTTCGTGGATCCGAAGATGCAGCCTCCCACCGAGAGCCAGGTGACCTACCTGCGGCAGATCGTGACGGCCGGCCTGGGCGACCACCTGGCCCGCAGGGTGCACAGCGAGGATCTCCTGGACGACAAGTGGAGGAATGGCTACAAGGTGGGCGCCCGTCTCCCCGCCGTGTGCCTGCGTCCCAGGTCCCCCCCGTCCTGGGAAGGCCACAGACAGTGCAGTCTGCCTTTGCAGGACCAGGCGCTGCCCCCCAGCTTTCTGTTTTCAGTCCATTTTATTTCTCCAAGAGGCAGAGAAGGAGTGAGGTCTGCTGCCTGCTGGTTCGTTCCCCAGATGCCTGGCCGAAGTGGCAGTCAGAGTCTCCCCCCTGCGTAGCAGGGACTCGCCTGTGAGCCATCGCCTGCTGTTTCGCAGGGTGCTCTATAGCAGGAAGCTAGAATCAAAAGCAGAGCCGGGCCTGGTGCTGTGGTGAAGCGGTAAAGCTGCCACCTGCAGCGCCAGCATCCATGTGGGCACCAGTTCGAGTCCCGGCTGCTCCACTTCCAATCCGGCTCTCTGCTATGGCCGGCGAAAGCAGTAGAAGATGGCCCAAGTCCTTGGGCCCCTGCACCTGTGTGGGAGACCCGGAAGGAGCTTCCAGCTCTTGGCTTCAGATTGGCGCAGCTCCGGCCATTGCTGTCATCTGGGGAGTGAACCAACAGACGGAAGACCTCTCTCTCTCTCTCTCTCTCTCTCTCTCTGCCTCTCTGCCTCTCTGCCTTTCAAATAAATAAATCTTTAAAAAAATAAATAAAGGAGAGCCCAGGACTTGAGCCCAGGCACTCCGATAGGAGCTTCAGGCCTCCCAGCAAACTCTGTTTATTTTTTTTTTTTATTTTAAGATTTATTTATTTATTTGAAAGGCAGAGCTGCAGAGAGACCATCCAGTGGTTCCTGCCCCAAATGACCGCAATGGCCAGAGCTGGGCCAATCGGAAACCAGGAGCCAGGAACTTCCTCCAGGTCCCTTACATGGGTGCAGGGACCCAAAGACTTGGGCCATTTTCTGCTGCTTCCCAGGCACATCAGCCGGGAGCGGGATCAGAAGTGGAGCAGCCGGGTGGAGAACTGTACACATGTGGGACGCTGGCACTGCAGGCGGCAGCTTTACCCACTTGCCCCACAGCACCGGCCCCTCCGGCAGGTCTGAACCGCTCTGCCAAACGGCTGCCCCATAGAATATTTCATCACTGTGTCCATGGGGGAGACCTGGATGGGGCTCCTGGCTTTGGCCTGGCCCGGCCCTGGCTCCTGGGGGCATTTGGGGAATGAACCAGCAGATGGAAAATCTCTCTTTCTGTTGCTACCACCTTGCCTTTCAAAAAAATCTAAATATGTGAATAAATAAAGTTTTTTTAAGAAAGAAAAGACAGGACCCCTGGACCCTTCAGCAGCCCGCCACCCCCTCCCCCTAACTCCTTCTCAGTGGGCCCTGCGGCAGGAGCCTGGGCCCGGCCTGCTTGCTGCATCACATTTGCCACTGGGTGGCGTCGTAGCTGTGCCTGGGCGTCCGTCTCCCTCTTGGCCGACCCAGCTGTCCGTGGCTAGGGCACCCGCTCCTGCCGTTGTGGGTGTTGTGGGTTAAAAACACGGGCCCCCTGGCGCGTGCCGCTCTCCCTGACGTGCCCTCCCTCCTCGTGTGCAGACCCCTCTCCTGGACGAGCCCGTCTTCATCCACCCCAGCTCCGTCCTCTTCCGAGAGCTCCCCGAGTTCGTGGTCTACCAGGAAATCATGGAGACCACCAAGATGTACATGAAAGGTGCCGGCTGGTGGCCCTGATGGGGGGGGGGGGGCGGGGGGACGAACAGCGGCCAGCAGGACCCGGCCCTCTCCTGGTCCCAGGTGTCTCCACTGTGGATGTCCAGTGGATCCCGGTCCTGCTGCCCTCCTACTGCCAGTTTGACAAGCCCCTGGAGGAGCCGGACCCCGCCTACTGCCCTGAGAAAGGCCGGGTGCTGTGTCACCGTGCCAGCGTGTTCTGTGAGTCGAGGCACCTCCTGCCCCGCTGGGGGCCGGGGCCCGGGGCTTGGGCCTGGGCTCGCAGGGCCCCTCCTCACCAGCGCCCACCCTGCAGATCGCGTGGGCTGGCCGCTCCCCGCTGTGCAGGTGGACTTTCCGGAGGGCGTGGACCGCTACAAGCACTTTGCGCGGTTTCTGCTGGAAGGGCAGGTAGGCAGCCGGGCCTCCCCGCCCCTTCCTCAGGTGCCGTGGGCAGGAGGGCCGGGCCCCCAGCCCTTGTGCGGTCTCTCACAGGTCTTCCGCAAGCTGGCGGCGTACCGGAGCTGTTTGCTGTCCAGCCCCAGCACAATGCTGAAGACGTGGGCCAGGTACAGCCTTCCCCCGAGCATCGAGCCCGGCCGTCCGGCAGTGGTGGGAGCCCATGTGCCTTCTCTGGGGCCCCCAGGACGGAGCCCACACACTGGGGGACGTCCTCCTGCCAAGGCTCCCTGGCCTCCCGTGGCTGCTGGCTTCGGCTGCCCACCTGCAGCTGCCTGGCTACAGTGTCTGCTGGGGCTCTGTGCATCCTGCCCTTTAAGGACACCTGTCACGGCTTGGGGCCCTGTGCCCGGGAGGTCACTTCTGAGGTTCTGGGTGGACATGGGTTTGTGGGTGGGATCTGAGTCCCCCCCACGGAGCTGCTAGCTGGATGATGCCCCTCGTTGCACCCAACCTCCACTCCCACCGCTTCTTCCTCAGCTACACTTTTGTGCTGCTGCTGGAGGTGGTGCCAGGGCTTGGGGGCCTAGGAACCGCCTGAGGGGCGGGCGGGTGGGCGCCAGCACCCAGCTGTGCTCTTCCCGGAGCTCAGGACGGGGGCTGAGGTCCCTGCGAGGCTGTGACAGGCCGGGGACTCCCAGCACCCGTCTCCAAGATACACCCGGTGCAGGGACCCAGGCACGCGTTTGTCCCTGAAGCCTGCAGGGGGCAGAGGTGACGCAGCCCCCAGGGGTCCGGCAGGGGGAAGGAGTCCTGGTGGCTGGGTGTCAGGGAGGGCCTGGCTGAGCGGATTGGGAGGGAGCAGGGCCAGAGGGGGTGAGCGAGACGTGAGGGAGCCAGGGTGGCTGGGCCAGAGGCAGGGAAAATGAGAGTGGTGGGAGGGGCGGCTCTGGATCCTTCTATCCCGGATGGCTGGGCTGCCCTTCACCCTCTCGGGCAGGGCTACCCAGTGGCAGTGCCCCCACTCTCGGGCCCCACCCATCCTGCAGTCCAGAGCACACGAGTGACCTGCACTGCCCAACAGGCTGCAGCCCAGGACACAGAGTCTGCTGAGCGCCCTCGTGGCCGAGAAGGCCGACTGCCGCGACGCCCTGCTGGCCGCGTGGAAGAGAAGCCCCAAGTGTGAGTGCCCCGGGCTCAGTGGGAGGGGGCGGGGCGGGGCCCTGCGAGGGGGCGGGGCCCTGACAGCCTCTCGGCCTGCAGACCTGCTGACCCAGTACTGCGAGTGGCTCCCGCAAGCCATGCACGCCGACGTCGAGAAGGGCTGGCCCCCGGCCTCTGACCCCTGAGCCGACGCCTGCCTCTGCCGAGGACTGGGGACAGGGAGTGCAGTGCGCTGCCACTGGAACCACCTGGCATGGTCACCTGACCACCCCCTGCTCACCAAGGCCCTGGGCGAGCCTCGTCCATCCCATGTGGATTCTGGACGAGCCCGTGGGCCTGGACACTGGCCCTGGCTGTGTGTCGGGTGCTGCGGGGAGACTGTCTCATGGTGGGTGAGGACTTCAGGTCACAGGTGGACCCTGTGGTGAAGACGCTCTGCACCACGCTCACCCTTGGGGAACATGGCCCGGGGTGTCTGCAGGCCCTTCCCCGGCACTGTGGAGCCCCTCCCTACAGGAAGGGGGCCCAGGGCCACCCAGAAGACGGGCCCACCCACAGGGAAGACGGGCCCTTCCCTGTGTGTGGCTATGTGGCCAGGGTCGTGTGCCCCTGGTGATCGGCTCAGATGGCAAGGAGCTGACCTTGGCCATCTCTCGTCCCCTCTGCCACACCACACTGACTGGGGACACACGTGTTCTCTTGGCCTGGAATGGGCCAAGAGAAAAAAGACCCCCCCTCTTTTTTTCTAGGGTGGAGGTGGGAGGGAGGGGACAGAGGAGGTCCTCAGGAGAGGAGGAGTGGGAAGACCCCTCGGGACCAAGGGGTCAGGAGCTCTGCCCAGAGCCATGCTCTGGTCTGGGTGGCTTCTGTCCCAGGCGTCCTGGTTGTGGGCTGTGGTAGGAGTGGTTGTTGAATAAAAGCGCTCCTGCCACTCAGGCTGTGCTGTGCAGTGACTCAGGGAGAGACTCGGGGGCCTGGCCTGAGTTGTCTGCCCAGCCCCCTCCTGAACCCCCTGGGGGTGGGGGCTTTTCACCTGCCAGGCTCTCAAAGCCCTGGGCAGGGGCCAGCAACGCCCCCGCCCCATATCCCTGTGCCTGCTCACTCTGCACCCAGCTTCCTGCTGATGACCCTGGGGAGGTGGCCGGTGATGGCTCAACTGCTTGGGCCCTGCCACCCACGTGGGAGACCCAGATGGTGTTCTTGGCCCCTCACTGCAGTCTGGCCAGTCCTGGCTGGCATGGCCACGTGAGGGAGTGGACTGAGGTAGAGGGTCTCTGTGTCAGAGTGTGTGTCTGTCTCTCCCTCTCTGTTGCTCTGCCTTTCAAATAAATACGTAAATCTTTTTTTTAAAGCCCTTCGCAAATTCCGTCTTGCGGCCTGGGGCTCGGCCCCACCCAGGCTGCCCCTGGGTTGCGCATGCATGGGCAGCCTGCAGAGCCCGACCTGCCCGTGATGGGAGCAATAATCCCCTGCTACCAGCTAGGGGAGGTTCTCCAGAGAACCACACAGCACGAGTCCTGGCCGCTCAGATGGGAAGAGGGCGCCATTCCCCCAGCCGCCGTCTCGGGCGCTGTGGTGGCTGCACAGTCACCCTACTTCCTTTGCCATCTGGTCCCACCTCCTCAGCCGGAGCTCTAAGGTTTTGCCGTACTGCCCGTGGCGTGGCACTCCACTGGCTTTACCACCCAGTCCTAGAGCCGTGCTCAGCCCCAGCGGCCACTAAGCTGCCTGTCCACCAGCCCTCGTGGCATCCCCATCCATGAAGCCACTCCTGTGCTCCGTGGCCCATGTCTGGCTGGACTCAGCTTCACGCCGGGAAGGTTCTCCCTGCCACAGCAGGTGTCAGGGCCTCATTCCCTCCCACGGCTCAGCCACAGCCCGCTGTACCGGCCACCGTGTTCTGTGTCCACGTGTTGGTGGACGTGAGTCGTGTCCACCCTTTGGCCACAGGAGCGAGCTGTGAGCATCCTGAGAACAAGCCTGTGTCACGTATACTCTGCAGGTCTCTCCCCCAGGTCGGCTCCACCTTCCCGATAGCGTCCTTTGGGGGACGGTGTTTGTGGCCTTGATGTCCCACTGGCGGGTCTGGCTGCTTGTGTTTTGGGTGTCGTAGCTAAGAAAGCCTCACCCAGGCCAGTGTCACTGCGTCGTCCCCCTCGAGTTTGAGCGTTGCTATCTGCAGTCCGTGTTGAGTGTGTGTTGGTGTGTGGCGTGAGGCGGGTTGCCCACACGCTTGGTCCCAGGCCTTGTGAAGGGGGTCGGCACCCATGTCACAGACTGGTTGACCGCAGAGGCATGGCTCAATTTCTAGACTAATGTATGCCTCATACACGTGTCCCCAGGGGAACCCTCTCGTCTGTGTCTGGTCCTTTCTGATGTCCCCAAATCAGCGCAGGACTCAGATAAAGGGCGCAGGTGTGGGGCCAACACTGTGGCGTAATGGGTAAGGCCACACCGCCTGCAGTACCGGCATATGGGCGCCAGTTCAAGTCCTGGCTGCTCCACTTCTGATCCAGCTCTCTGCTGTGGCCTGGGAAAGCAGTAGAAGATGGTCCAAGTCCTGGGGCCCCTGCACCCGTGTGGGAGACCCAGATGAGGCTTCTGGCTTTGGGTAGGCGCAGTTTTGGGTGTTGTGGCCATTTGGGGAGTGAACCAGCGGATGGACCTTTCTCTCTCTCTCTCCCTCCCTCCCTCCCTCTCCTTCTTTCTCTATGTAACTCTGACTTTCAAATAAATAAGTCTTAAAAAAAAAAAAAGGTGTAGGTGCCTGAGTCCCTGCCTCCCTCATCACCGAGCGCCGTGGTTCCAGAGCAGACCCGTGGCGGGTGCTTTCTGACCTTGCTGTGCGTGCCGCTCACACCTGTGTGCACCCAGGCACGAGCCCTGCGAGCTGGGCCTGAGGAGCCCACAGCTGAAAGGTGGTCATTTGTCCACGGAGACTGGCACTGCCTTGGTGAGGACTCCCCTCCAATGAGGCAGCGTGGTCAAAGGCAGCGCGGCAGGGCTGGCGCTGTGGCGCAGCGGGTTAGGCTGCCGCTTGCCAGGCCTGCACCCCGTATCAGAGCACCAGCTCAAGACCTAGCTTCTCCACTTCCAGCTCCCTAATGCGCCTGGGAAAGCCGTGGAGGATGGTCTAAGAACCTGGGCCCCTGCACCCACGTGGGAGACCCAGAGGAGGCTCCTGACTTCAGCCTGGCTCAGCCCTGGC
Organism: Oryctolagus cuniculus; assembly: GCF_051225735.1. Taxonomy (NCBI): domain Eukaryota; kingdom Metazoa; phylum Chordata; class Mammalia; order Lagomorpha; family Leporidae; genus Oryctolagus; species Oryctolagus cuniculus. The sequence continues at coordinate 9,188,354 of NC_142887.1, forward strand.
CATCGGGGAGTGAACCAGTGGATGGATGATGGCTCGCTCTGTCAGTCTCTCTAACTCTTTCAAATAAATGTTGGGGGGGGGGGGGGAGGGCATGGGGAGCCGCTGGAGAAGTGAGCTCTGTCCTGAGTCAGGCCCTCGGCTCCAGGCCCTGCCTGACCCTTCCCAGCCTGTGACCCACGCTGGGCCCATCTCTGCCTCAGCTTCCTCTCTGTGAAACGGGGGTGAGAGTCCTGGTAGCTCCCTCCCAGGGCTGCTGACCACAGCCATTTGGGGAGCGAGCTAGCAGATGAAGATTCTCTCCCCCTTACTCTGGCTTTCAAATAAGTCAGACAGATCTACACGGCCGCAGACTGGCGGTGGGCAGATGCCGCGCCTCCGGGGCCGCTCACACCCCGCCCCAAGCAGCCCCAGCGCTGCTCCCTGTCCCGGGCTCTGGGCCTTGCTCCCGCCCACCTGCTGCGAAGCCATCTCACCACCTTGAGTGCCCTGCTCAGCCGTGGGTGCCGACGTCAGGAAGGACCCCCACCCCGCTGCTGGCGAGAGCAGGGGTGTGGGTCCTGGGTGAGTCCAGCACAGAACCTGGCAAACAAGCAGCCCCTTGAGGGCAGACGTGGACCTGGCCCGGTTTGGGCGCGACCTTGCCCCATAGTCACCGCCCCAAGGCAGGGAGGTGACAGGATCGCTAGGGCAAAACGCGGCGCCCTGGATTGGGGGTGTCAGGCGACGACCTCCAGAACCCACAGGGCAGAGCCGCACGCCCCCACCTGCACGGCAGCCGCCAGACCGAGCCTGCACCAGCTCGCACCTGGCCCTGGGGGTGGCTTCCACGTGGTGGCCGGAAGGAGCCCTGTAGCCCCGCCCAGCCTTCCAGGGCCTTCGGACAAACTCTCGCCCACTGCCTGCGCTCCTCCAGCCTTCGCACCGCCGGTCGCCTCCGTCCCGCAGGCGCGAGCGCCATCTGCAGGACGAGCGTGGAGGTCCCGCGTGCGCGAGGCCGGGGCCCCGCGTCTCAGCCCCGCAGGGACCCTAGGTTGGGCGACAGAGGGGCCTGCTGCCCTCTACGGACATCCTGGACTGTCCTCCAGGGTGGTGCGCAACTGGCAGGGCAAGCGAGTAAAAGTGGAGATGCCGGGGATTGAACCCGGGGCCTCATACATGCAAAGCATGCGCTCTACCACTGAGCTACATCCCCTGCCGGCGGTAATCGCTTCCCGAAGTGCTGATAGGGAGAGAGACCGCTGGGCTCGCCGGGCTGCGGAGCACCACCAGCGGCCAGCGGTCAGCGCCAGCGACTTCTGCGGTACCGCGGGCCCAGGCCAAGGGCACCCGCCGCCGCCGCGGCCTGGGTGGGTGTGCGGGCGGCCCGCGAGCGCCGTTTCTATAGGATCGGATCCGGAGCGCCACCAGCGCGGCCCGTCCTCGTTAGTATAGTGGTGAGTATCCCCGCCTGTCACGCGGGAGACCGGGGTTCGATTCCCCGACGGGGAGGCGATGCTATGTTTTTTTCTCCCGCTGCATTTTGAAAAGCGGAAGGAACGCCGCAGGAGCTCCGGGGCGCGGGGCGCGGGGCGCGGGGCGCGGGGCGCGGGGCGCGGGGCGCGGGGCGCGGGGCGCGGGGCGCGGGGCGCGGGGCGCGGGGCGCGGGGCGCGGGAGCCACGTACCCGTAGGCCGGAGTGGGCATTCGCGGAGCGCACGCTGTGATATCGACACCAGCAGCAACACGGGCGGAGCGTACACGCGCTCGCGGCTGGCGTCCCAGCGACCGCGGGGCGGGGCGGTGCGCGGCCGCCGGCGGTCGCCTGTCGCCTCCTGAGTCCGCGCTGGGCGGGTCCTCTGGGCAAGTGGGGGGGGGCAGCCGCTGCTCCCGTCTGTCCCCTGCGGGACCCCAGTGTGGCCTCCACCCCCGTCCTTTGTCTTTCCTGTGCGTTTTGATTGTCAGAAAAATGATCCGCGTGGTCGTTACATTAAAAACCACTCCGCCTTAGTGGAAACCAGAGCCGGCGTCCCCGCCGCGGCCTGCGAAGCGCGCGCTCGGTTTTTCGGGTCCTGGAAGGACTTGCACGGGCGAGGACGTGGCCCGCATCACCCCCCCCCCCCCGCCGCCCCCTCCGTGCTCTGCTGATATCTGGGCGCCGTGCAGAGGACGAGCGGGTAACCCGGCTGCCTCCTGGGTCGAGGAGCACCTTCGGTCACCGCGTCCGCTTAGACCCTCGTCTCGCTTTTTTTGCAAAAGCCACCTCCGGCCGGGCTGAAAAGGCGTTTCACGCGGCGAGCAGGGGTCCACGCGTCCTGCGCTCCCCAGCACCCGCGCCGGCCGCGGCTGTGGGCTGCGCCCGGCACCACCTGGCCAGCGCGGGCAGCAGCGGGCTCTGTGCTGTAGAAATAGATTCCGCCAGTCGCTGGGCAAAATCCGGAGGTACCCACAGCCGCGGTCACGGGGAGGGCCCTGCCCGCGGAGCAAAGTCGACTCGCCAGAATTCACAGAGAAAGCTTGCTCCTAGACTCTAAGTAGACCAAACTTCGTGCTTGGCCTGTGACGCTTATGCATTTTGTTGGGGTTCCCCCCTTTTTCTTATGACCCAAATCTTGGGGACAGGTAGCAAGGGGCTGGGGGAGAACACGGGGAGGCCTGAATGTGGGTGCGGGTTCCCTTCTGGGGAACTAGACAGAGCCAGGATGCGCCAAGCGCCACGTTAGAATGGGGACGGTCATGTTATGTGAGTCTCACCTCGGTTCCTAGAGACAGAGACAGAGAGAGAGAGATTTGCTTTGGGGAAAAAGAAAAAAATTTAAAATGCAGAGTTTGCCTGGAGGAGGAAGGCGAGGAGTGGAGAGGACCGTCTGGAGGCAGAGCTGTGCCTCTGTTGGACCAAGTGGGGGGGGGCACAGGGGTGAGGAGACGGGACAGCACGCGGCCATGCGGACTGAGCCCTCCCAGCGCTGCACGGCTCACACAGCCGTCTGCCCCCTAACGCGGAGGACTTGGGGAGAGACCGCTATGCTCCGTGGGGTGCAGCCCGGTGGCTCCTTGGCTCTCACTGAGGATCTCTCTTCCGCTTGGTGAATGAAAATGGGTCTTGCTGCGTTTTCTTAACGTCAGATCCAGGACAGGAAACGTGAGCTGCCCGTGTGTCCTGCTGGCGTCCCCTCGTGTGCCTGGCCCAGCAGGACCGATGGGCGGCGGTGATGAGAACTCCCAGCTGCAGGCTTCTCCGATGGTTGGCACTAAGCACCTTCTGATTTAGAGTCAAGTTGCAGACCGAGGACAAGGCGCTGGTTCTGCGTGGACTGGAAAGAGGCCCTCACCGCTGCGCCTGCCCGGGCCACAGGACGTCTTCGCAGAAGGAAGGCCGGTGCGATGCCAGCATCTGGGGGCTCTCACCAGGGGCGCCGTGATGTGTGCACTGCGGAGAGAGAAGGGGAGGGAGGGGAAGGCCACGGGCAGGAAGGAGACCAAGCCACAGGCTACCAAGTGCCACCGCCCTCCCCCGGGAGCTGCCGGGAGGGGCCCCAGGAGGAACCAACCTGGCCGGCACCGTGACTCAGGGCTCCTGGCCTCCAGAAGTGTGCACGCGTCAGCGCCGGCCGCGGTGGCCACTCGGGGCGTGCTCCTGTGCCTTCCGAGTGACTGACAAGCCGCTGGCAGGTGGGATCCGGGGCCCTCTGCGTGCCCGACATCCAACTGCTCGACTAAGGGAGAAAAAAGGCGACGGGCTGAATGCACTAAATGATTTTGGGGGAAAAACACAAAAAACAAAACCACAGGGTCACGAAACAGTGAATCCGTAATTTAAAAAGCAGCATTTTCCTGCCTTAAGGATTTTTTTTAGTGACACGAGCTGCATTTCTAGAACACGTGCTTTGCTTTGGATCGCTGCAGAGCGAAGGCGCAGCCAGACATGGAAGCCCGGTCCTCTCTCCCAGCTCGAAGCCGGCTGTGCTGTGTTGCTGGCCTGGCCGGGCCTGACATCCGTACCAGAAATGAGCGTACTTGGGCTGAAGCCCACAAAGACTCCCGCATCTCCCGGATGACAGCCGATACGCTACCCCAGAAGCCAGAACTCTCCCCGCCCCTAGGAGAATCCAGTGTTAGGTGGACAGCAGAAAAGCACTCTCGCAATGCTGGAGGCCGGCTGCCAACAGACTGCGTGTCTTCCGCGGCCTCTCTCCCTGGCTCGCAGAGGGTCCCTGGTCACTGTGTCCTCCGGCGATCACCGCCCGTGTGTGTGCGTCGGTGTCAGTCTCTGCTTACGAGGCCAGGGGTCCTATGGGATCCCGCCCCAGCGATGTGGCTGCACTGTCTGAGGCGTGGGAGCTGGGAGCGCCAGTGCGGGGAGTTGGGAGGGGATGGCTCAGCCCACCAGGCTTGGGGTCACTGTGTCACTCCCGGAAGGTCAGGAGATTGGCGGGCCCTGCCTCTCTCCCTGCCTCGGGGCCTTTGCCAGATGCTCCCCACTAGGGGGGCGGCCTTGCTCCAGGCCTGGCTCCTCACTGGAGCTCCCCTCCACCTCAGGGGTCTCATCCCTCTCTGCTCTCTGCTGGCCCTGTTTCTCTGCTCGTGGAGGGACCAGACATCATCAGGTGCCTAGCAGGTTCTCCCCATCCCGACCCAGGCAACACCTCTGCCCCCCCCCCCACTTCCTACAGGCAGGGAGAGGCCCCGGTCGCAACCCCACACAAGCCTGTTGATGTCTCCATACCTGGAAGCTGAGCAGGTGCGCACAGGTGTGGCGGCCACCTGTGACCACAAGCCTCGGCACGGTCGGCATCCCCCGGAGCCGCCCGCCCAAGCCGGCCCCGAGGGTGAGCCTTGTGTGGAGAAGGGAGCTTGAGGAAGCCAAGCTCCGAGCGAGGTGGGATTCCTTCACTGCTGGCCGGTTGGGTCAACACATATTTACAAAGCCCCCCGGACGGGCCCCAGGGTGTCCAGGCCCTCGGGCACCGCCGTGGCCCAGGCAGCCCCCTCCCTGCTCCCCTTGGCAGGTAAGGGACAAAGACAGCGAGCCACGAGCCAGCATTGAGCAGGCAGCCTCGGGCGGCGCTGGAAGGCGGAGGCGGCGGCCTGGAAGGCCAGGCAGGGGCGGACATGGAACCCAGGGACTGCAGGTCCAGGCTGTGTGCATGACAGGGAGGACCGAAAGGATGCCAGCCAGAGCAGTTGCCGAAATAGCTCAGTTGGGAGAGCGTTAGACTGAAGATCTAAAGGTCCCTGGTTCGATCCCGGGTTTCGGCAGCTTGTCTTTTCTTTGCAAGCTCGCTCCCACCCCGCGGCACGTCCTCTTTTGTGTCCGCAGTGTGGGTCCCCTGCGGCTGCCTTTTCCGCACCCTGCACCCCAGCACCGCAGCCTTGGACCCAGCAGGAATTGGGGGCCACGTAATGTCCACGTCCGCAAGCCGAACGCGGCTCGTGCCACCAGCGAACGCATCCGAGTCCGTAGAATGCGCGAGAAAAACGAGATTCCTTTAAGGGAGCCACCCGAGCACTAGCTGACAGCACCAGTCCTCGTTAGTATAGTGGTGAGTATCCCCGCCTGTCACGCGGGAGACCGGGGTTCGATTCCCCGACGGGGAGGTTGCTACAGTTTTTGTCCGGGCCACGCCCCATCTTGCTACCGTCCTCGCGATTTTTCTTCACTGAGGTCAGCGCAGACTCAACTTCCCGGGTGGCCCAGGCCCCTCTGCTTCCGGTTGTTCACACCCCCCCCCATCCATTCAACAAGTGTATACCGAGTAGTTAGGAGGCGCCAGGGTTAGCCAGATGGCCCTGCAGCCCTGACTAGCCATGAGAGACAGGGCAGGTCCGATGGCAGGACGAAAAACAACACTCACAGCAGCAGAGTGCTGGGATTTCTAGACCCGGTTAGAGGTGGCCAGTCGCGGGAACAGCCCAGGGGAACAGGTTCCCGGCACAGGGGCCAGCCAGTGCAAAGGCCCTGGGGTGGGAAGGAGGTGGCATGCCGGCTGGTGAGGGAGGGGTGACTGTATCCCCAAATCTCAAGGCTGGTGGGCGGAGGCGGAGCCCTCAGTTTTCTGCCCTCTCCGCGCCTCTCAGCCGTCCTTGCTCCGAGCTCAAGCCCTGGTTCTGGGGGCTGGGGCTGTTTCTTTGCCATTCACTCGACTCTGTCTCCAGGGAGAAAGAAGCCTTCAGACAGACACACAAACCTCGCGTTGGGAGCGGTTTCAGCGCGGGAGAACCAGAGGTTTCCAGGAGGAGGCCCAGGCAGGCCAATGCCCTTCCTCACTGGAAAGAAATTGCTCTGTCCGTCCTTGAGCAGCGAGAGCGAAACACTGGGTCCATCTTCTGGTCTGGCATCAGCCAGAATTTTAGTCTGTTACAAAGAATGGCCTACTTGGGACATATCAAATGATTTATTTTGGTTTGCTGTTGCTACATGCTAACATTCATTGAAATATATGGCATACAATTTCAACTTGGGGGGAAAACCTTCTGAGAGTATAATTTGGTGGAGCATTAAGCCTTTGACTATCAGAGAATTTAACAATGTGTTACCTCAGAAATTATAAAAGGAAGGACAGGGAGATCTCACTCTACGGGAACTGTGTCTATGAACTGCATTGTCTGCGCCCTTCATAAACCATAAAGAAGAGAGTACAGCAGGGATTTCTAAGAGGCAGCAGCCAGAGGGAGGGGGATGTAGCTCAGTGGTAGAGCGCATGCTTTGCATGTATGAGGTCCCGGGTTCGATCCCCGGCATCTCCACTTTGTTTTTATTTCCGCTTGCCTTTGTCACTAACGCTACCGATCGCCACTGCAGCCTTGACGTGGACGTGCAGTCTCTCTCCTCTCCCTTTGTGAAAGCCCCTACGTTGTTAGAAGAGGCAGGACACTAAAACCACTCGTCCCCGGCCGTCGTCAGGGTGCGCGCCTGCAAGTCCCCCTGGGTTGGCCGTGGCTCTGACACCATTTTCAGAGGGGGCCCCCAAAAGCAAAGCGGCCCAGCGGGGTATTGTCACGCGAATGCTCTCCGGTGGGTACAATTCTGTCTGCAGTGGTCACGAACTCCTTGCCGTCACCTTTCTCTCCTTGACGTCCCGTTTCAAACAGTAAAGACGGCTCGGAGCTGGAGGGCTTGGGGTCTGTGGGGAGCTTGACAACCGGGACCTGAGCCCGCAGGAAGGGACGCGCTGGCCGGGTCAAGGAGGGCGAAGGGAACTAAAGGCCCAGGTTCTTTCTGAAGGGAACGGGCCTGACTCCAAGTGACAGATGCAGCTGTACCCTGTGTCCCTAGGGAAAGACACGGAAAAAACACCAGGGGGCGGTAACTGTTAAAGGCTTTGAACTTCCCAGAAAAGCTGTGAAGCTTTGGAAAATTTTTTTCATCTATTGTTTTGTGCTTAAAAAAAAATTAAAAGCTCATACTATGACATAGCTGGAGACATTAAATTCGTAGAGTGGAGGGGCCCGGGCTGGGGAAAGAGGGGTGGGGGCTGCTGTTTGATGGGGACAGAGTTCCAGACTGGGAACACGAGGGAGAGAGAATTCTGGGGAGGGAGGGGTGCTGGTGACCGCTGCACAGTGGACGGAATGCACGCCGCCGGGCTGCAAGCTGAAATATGCTAAGTGTTATGTTGCCTGTGTTTTTCCACAATTTGAAAACAACACCGAGAACAAAGCCAAGCAGATGAAGTGACTTCCCGCTCAGGAGGCGTCTCTGGAGGCCGCACCTGCGGTGTCACTTCCACTGCCAGGAAGGGAGCTGGTTATTTTTGAGCCACGTAATTCGAACCAATTCAAAAGTACCCACGCAAACAGGAAAAAGAATGAGTTCACTGGCTCCCTGGGGCCTTTTTTTTTTTTTTTTTTTTTTTTTTTTGGCAAGCCTTCTAACCTGCGCATAAACTTGAGCCTTTTTTGGTTATATAATCTGTGACCAAGGACAGCCAGCTTTCCCCACCGAGTTCTCTGACGTCACCTCCATGGGGAACAAACATTCGTTGCACCTTGCGCTCAGGCGTTCGACGGTGCTGAAAGACGCCAGGTAGGAGGCTGTGACCTTCACCGGAACTGCGCCCGTGGGGGAAGGGCAGCCCGCGGCCCGGCACGCACCCGCCCGGCCCCTCCCCCGGCCCTTTGTGAGCTCAGCCCGCCCCGCGCCCAGCCTGCCTGCCAATCCCGACTCTGTTGCTGGGGCTCTGCCGCGTTGCCGTTGGTGCCAGCTCTGAAGCCGCCCTCTCCGGGTGCCTGCAAAGGACGGATCTGAGGGCGGAACGAACTGAGCGTGGACGATGACTCAGCGGGCTTCTCGCACGTTCTGGCACTCTGCATTCTAGGTCAGGAGCCCTCTCCAGGCGGGACAGCGAGGCGTTGCCGGCGCTTTCCAGAACACGGAACAGCAGGCCGGACAAGGGCAGGGGTCTCAGCCTCTCGCCGTGGACGTGCTGGGGGACTGCTCACTCCACCATGTCTCAGTCACTGGGTGCCGTGGCCCCACAGCTGGGGCAACCCCCAGGTCCCCGAGAGCAGTCAGTCCTGGCGGAAAAGGCCACTGCCCGGGCACACACAGCCGCTGCCGTCCCTGTGCCCGGTCACTTCCCCCTCCCTCCCTGGGAGAGACGTTTACTGAAGTTCCCCGCGCGCGGCCCGCTGCAGGACGTCCCGGGTGCCGGGCTGCCTCCCCGGGCTTTTTCTAGAAACGTCGGTTTCTCTCTGGAGCTAACCCTCGCGCACTCCCCCTCCCGCTTCTCCTCCTCCCTCCTCCTCCCCACCCTGCCTCTGCCATCACGACTGTTTTTCTGTACCCTTTGGACTCCAAAAAAAGCCCGAGTCACAGGCGCGTGACTCAGAGCGACATGACTCACAGAGCCGCCGTCACCAGATCCACACAGGGCGTGTTCGGGAGCCAGCGAGAAAGCTCACCTTCCGGTGCCCTGCAGAGATGCGAACTTCAGAAAAACAAAACAAGAATGAAAACACCTGGCCATCACCAGGGTCTCCCGCTAGCTTGGAAAATGAGGCTTCGTTCCTGCTCTGCATTTTAACCCCCCGGGCCCGGGCATTCCTTGTTTGGGGGTTTAAGGGGTGGAAAAGTCCTCTAACAATGCTCAGGTAGATCTTCCCAGATCCACACAGCCGCAGGTTACCACAGCAACCACACAGCGGTTGTTCTGCCGGGGCTTCTCGGTGACATGACACTTGTAAAACGGTCTGGTCTTCCCGGCTAAGGAGGTGCTGTGGTCCCGCCTCCGCCCCATCGTGGCAATGGAACATTCTAGAAGAGTCGCACAGCACAGCGGGGGGAGGGGGGGACTCGGGGCACGAGGGGGCAAGTCCACCGCTAACGTTTAAGAGCCTTCAACTCACCTGCTGGTCGACGCCACGATTCTCCCAAACACCAGGACACGACCCCGTGGCTGACCGTGCCCCTCCCCCTTGTGATCACAACGCGAGGTGCGCGTTTCATGCATCGGATCCCGGAAACACAGAGCGCAGCTTCGGTTCGCGTCCGTAAAAAGGCCCAGGTTAAAGGCCGGGCCGCACCAGGCGCCTCCGGCGGCGGCTTCCGGGGAGAGCCTGGGCGGCCGCGACCAGCCGCAACCAGCCAGCGCTGTCGGGGTCCGCCGTGGCTCCCCGCGGGTCTGCGCGCCGGCGGCCCGGGGCCGGGGCCGGGGCCGGGGCCGCGGAGGCGAGGCCCGGATGTGCCCAGTCACGGCGAGACCACGGCGGTCACCTCAAACGCGACCCCACCGAAAGCCCCTCGAAGTCACGAGCCGGGGGGGGGGACAGAGCGGGCCGCGGAGGCGAGACCCGGATGTGCCCAGTCACGGCCCCCCCGAGACCACGGTGGTCACCTCAGACGCGACCCCACAGAGAGCCCCCTCGAGGTCTCGGGCCGGGGACAGAGCGGGCCGCGCGCGAGGAGGCCCGGATGTGCCCAGTCACGGCCCAGCCCCCACGAGACCACGGCGGTCACCTCAGACGCGACCCCACAGAAAGCCCCCTAGAGGTCACGGGCCGTGGACACAGTGGGCCGCGGAGGCGAGACCCGGATGTGCCCAGTCACGGCCCAGCCCCCACGAGACCACGGCGGTCACCTCAGACGCGACCCTACAGGAAGCCCCTCGAGGTCGCGGGCCGGGGACAGAGCGGGCCGCGCGCGGGGAGGGGGCGCCGGGCCGGAACCCCCACGGGCCGCCCACCGACGGGCCGCTGCGGCCGAGGGGACGGGGCGCGGGGCGGAGCCGAAGCCCCCGGCCGCCCGCCCGCTCCGGGCGCCGCCCGGCTCCGCGCCGGGTCTTCCCGCCGCCCGCGCGCCGGCTCCCCTCCCCCAGGGCGGGCGCCCGCACGTCGGCCGCAGCACGCAGCAAACGCCCTGATCCCTCCGCCGGGCCCCTCAGGGCGGCGGCCCCTCCCCTCCCGGGCCCGGCGGTACCGCCCCGGGCTCGACCCGAGAACGTTTTGTGAGGGGGCCGACGGCCCCGGGCGCAGGGTTCCTTCCCGGAGGGCGGAAGAGGCTGAGGAAAGTAGTTCCTTCTCGGCGTTTCTGCGGAGGGATCTCGCCGGGGCGGCAGCTCGCCGCCGGACTATATAAGCGGGCGCCGGGCGCGGCGCAGCCAGTTCCGTCGGAGCCGGAGTTCGGTCGCCTTCAGCCTGCGTACAGCTGCCGCCGCCGCCGCCGCCGCCGCCGCCGCCTGGTGAGTGGACCTCGTCGTGCTGGCCGGGGTAGGGGCGGCCCGCGGCCTCTCGGCCGTGAGGGAGGAGGGCGGTGCGGCTGCCCGCCGCGGGCGGGACGCCCTCCCGGGCGGGTAGTCGGCCGGGGTCGCCCCGCAGGCGGAAGAACCGACAAGATGGCGGCGCCGCCGAGCCGGGAGGTCAGGGTGCAGGGCGGACAGGGGCCGGAGAGCGCCGAGCGCCGCGAGGGTCTGAGGAGCGGAAGGCGGCGTCGCCGGGCCGCGTTTGGAGACGTGGGGGAGCGGTGTGGCGGGGCTGACGGGCAGCGCTGGGCCCCGGTTAGGGGCTGGGGAGTAGGGAGGCGCCTCGGCGCGGGGCTGCTCCAGCGGGTGGGGGGCGGCTCGCGCCGTGACGTCACCCGCGTGTTGGCACACAGAGCAGGGCGGGGCTGCCTCCCGGTGTGGGTGGCGTCGGTTTCTGTCAGTTGCAAGACACACGGTTAGGGCCTAGGCGAGATCCTGCTGAGTGGACGGGAACGCGAGCCGGAAGGGGGGAGGGACGGAAAAGCCCTGAGTTCACTGGTCACGTTTCCCTGCTTTCTTCATAACGAAGGGTCTGAGGCTGGGGTTTTGAAGTAATTTTTCAGGTTTGTGTTGGGTGTCCTTTAGAGTTCCTAAGCAAGTTCTTAATTTTAATAGTGTAGATAAATAGACGATATTTAGTCTTTAGGAATATTAGTGAATTGTTTGCTGAATTTTTTTTGTTTCTTTTTGTGTGTTTTCTCATAACAGACAATGCAGATCTTCGTGAAAACCTTAACTGGCAAGACCATCACCCTCGAGGTGGAGCCCAGTGACACCATCGAGAATGTCAAGGCAAAGATCCAGGACAAGGAGGGCATCCCCCCCGACCAGCAGAGGCTGATCTTTGCCGGCAAGCAGCTGGAAGATGGCCGCACCCTGTCCGACTACAACATCCAGAAGGAGTCCACCCTGCACCTGGTGCTGCGCCTCAGAGGTGGCATGCAGATCTTCGTGAAGACCCTGACCGGCAAGACCATCACCCTCGAGGTGGAGCCCAGTGACACCATCGAGAATGTCAAGGCGAAGATCCAGGACAAGGAGGGCATCCCCCCTGACCAGCAGAGGCTGATCTTTGCCGGCAAGCAGCTGGAAGACGGCCGCACCTTGTCCGACTACAACATCCAGAAGGAGTCCACCCTGCACCTGGTGCTGCGCCTCAGAGGTGGCATGCAGATCTTCGTGAAGACCCTGACCGGCAAGACCATCACCCTCGAGGTGGAGCCCAGTGACACCATCGAGAATGTCAAGGCGAAGATCCAGGACAAGGAGGGCATCCCCCCCGACCAGCAGAGGCTGATCTTTGCCGGCAAACAGCTGGAAGATGGCCGCACCCTGTCCGATTACAACATCCAGAAGGAGTCCACCCTGCACCTGGTGCTGCGCCTCAGAGGTGGCATGCAGATCTTCGTGAAGACCCTGACCGGCAAGACCATCACCCTCGAGGTGGAGCCCAGTGACACCATCGAGAATGTCAAGGCAAAGATCCAGGACAAGGAGGGCATCCCCCCCGACCAGCAGAGGCTGATCTTTGCCGGCAAGCAGCTGGAAGATGGCCGCACCCTGTCCGACTACAACATCCAGAAGGAGTCCACCCTGCACCTGGTGCTGCGCCTCAGAGGTGGCATGCAGATCTTCGTGAAGACCCTGACCGGCAAGACCATCACCCTCGAGGTGGAGCCCAGTGACACCATCGAGAATGTCAAGGCGAAGATCCAGGACAAGGAGGGCATCCCCCCCGACCAGCAGAGGCTGATCTTTGCCGGCAAGCAGCTGGAAGATGGCCGCACCCTGTCCGACTACAACATCCAGAAGGAGTCCACCCTGCACCTGGTGCTGCGCCTCAGAGGTGGCATGCAGATCTTCGTGAAGACCCTGACCGGCAAGACCATCACCCTCGAGGTGGAGCCCAGTGACACCATCGAGAATGTCAAGGCGAAGATCCAGGACAAGGAGGGCATCCCCCCCGACCAGCAGAGGCTGATCTTTGCCGGCAAGCAGCTGGAAGATGGCCGCACCCTGTCCGACTACAACATCCAGAAGGAGTCCACCCTGCACCTGGTGCTGCGCCTCAGAGGTGGCATGCAGATCTTCGTGAAGACCCTGACTGGCAAGACCATCACCCTCGAGGTGGAGCCCAGTGACACCATCGAGAATGTCAAGGCGAAGATCCAGGACAAGGAGGGCATCCCCCCCGACCAGCAGAGGCTGATCTTTGCCGGCAAGCAGCTGGAAGACGGCCGCACCCTGTCCGACTACAACATCCAGAAGGAGTCCACCCTGCACCTGGTGCTGCGCCTCAGAGGTGGCATGCAGATCTTCGTGAAGACCCTGACCGGCAAGACCATCACCCTCGAGGTGGAGCCCAGTGACACCATCGAGAATGTCAAGGCGAAGATCCAGGACAAGGAGGGCATCCCCCCTGACCAGCAGAGGCTGATCTTTGCCGGCAAGCAGCTGGAAGATGGCCGCACCCTGTCCGACTACAACATCCAGAAGGAGTCCACCCTGCACTTGGTCCTGCGTCTGAGGGGAGGTGTCTAAGTTCCCTCTCAAGCTTTAACAAATTTCATTGCACTTTTCTTTCAATAAAGTTCTTGCATTCCAAGTAGAGTGTGTGTGTGTGGTTTTTTTTTGTGTTTTTTTTTTTTTTACATTTATTTTTTCTAATTGCAAATAGAGAAATAGAGTATCCCAATAGGTGAGAGAAGAGCTCTTTCTGCTTTTCAGAGTGTTGGGGGGTTGACATTTTTCTACCAGTTTTTCTGGGTAATGATAAAGCTTTTTCTCCATTATAGGATATAGTTGGTTGAGGAAAAACATAGTGAGATACACATGTAAAAAGTCACCAAATAGCAGTTTTTGGAATATTAGAAACTAAATTGGAAGGGAAGGGGGCATCTACAGAGAAACCAGGTTTAATACAGTTTTATTGGGTGTGTTTCAAACAGTTCATCAGATTCTGTGAAAAGGAGCAGGTGGGGTGGGTGGGTTGCCAGCATCTGTTCTAGTTGGAGCTGTTCTTTCCAACTTGCTGGTGCATTCTGAGGGGGTGTGTGCTTGGGCCCTTGCCACCCATGTGGGAGACCCAAATGGGAGTGGGCAGGATCATGTTTGGCCTGGCTCAGCCTTGGCTATTTGGAAAATGGAGTGGATGGAACATTCCTGTCCTGTCACTGTCAAGTAGGTAAAAAGATGAAAATACAATGTTTTAATGAGTAGCAGGTAGTTTTAATCAAGCTTATGCCAGAATGGTTAGGAAATGAAAGCTACTGGCTGAAACGTCTGATAGGAAGATGGACTCCAGATCTTCATGTGGTAGGGTCGGGTGGCAATGTGGCTCAGTGTGTTAAAGCCCTGTCCTGTGTTGCTGGCTTCTCCGCTTCTGATCCCGCTCCCTCCCTGCTGGTGCACCTGGGAAAGCTGCAGAGGATGGCCCAAGTGCTTGGGCCAGTTCTCCAACGTGGGAGACCTGGAAGAAGTCCCTGGTTCCTGGCTTTGGCCTGGCCCAGCTTTGGTCATTGTAGCCAGCTGGGGAGTGAACAGGGAAAACCTGTTTATTTGGAAGGCAGAATTAGAGGTATACATCCTTAAAAAATTTCCTGCGGTGACTAGATAAGGGTTTGTATGTAACCCAACTGGGCAAAACATTGGGCCTCCTGTTTGAATTTGTGCAGAACTAAAGGTGGAAGTTGGGAACCCCAGAATTGTCCAGGGAGACGCTAAAAGACTTGGGAGGAGAAGTTTCCTCCCACCCGAGTTATAGGCAAATAGGCATAATCTGATGTACAAGAATTTTCTTAATTTTAGAGTGAACAGGTTTTTAGGTCAGGATCAATAGGAAATTGGTGCCCTTTAAGAAATCCACTAGTCTAACCTCATCGGTTTGGAGTTTCCTTTGACTTACGTACGTGTAATGTGTAGTTCACTGAGTTTCTGTGACTCCTGCAAACAAGCACAGGGATCAAGAGTCCAGGAAACAACCAGAGCTCTTGTCACTTCAGTCAGACTTCAGTCAGTACGCTGGTTTTTCCTTACTTCCCTCGTTAGCATCTGGCATACCTATCACATAGGAAAAATAGTGCCTTGAAAATGTATGGCAGGCATTGCAAGGCTTCTAGATAATGAGTGTATTTTGAAAACGCTTCAAAATTAGATGGAGAAATCAAGCAGTTGGGTGACTTACTGCTGGTCTTGAGAGTGTGGGGCTGAGGCAACAGCCTGGTGTCCTTTGGACAAGTGGAGACCCTGTGTATCTTGTGTAAGCCGGAAAGTCTGGACACCAGAACATCATTCTAACAAAGCTATGTGAGTGTTCTAGGGGTGCGGATGCGGAGTTGAAAGCTCAAACTCTGAACTAAAAAGTTTCCTGTCAGGTTCAAAGGAGTTTCTGATTGCAGGTGAAGGTACTGGAAAGATTTTGAAAACTGAAGCACAGTATAGGCACATTCATAAAATCAGATGTAAAACGTACTATCCATATAAGCCCACTGCTAGGAAAACATGTTTGCCTGTTTCTAAGTTAAAATGTATAGTTCCATATAAACATACCTGTGTGTATGCAGAATTGTAAAAGGTGAGAGGAATCTTAAGTTCCTAATCACCCAATTTTACTTCCCAGAAATAACTACGTATAACACTTGGGTATGACTTCCCTTGTGTAACGAGTGTGCCATGTTTATTACATAGATACATGTGTACACGCAAACTGGAGCGTTTTCAATGTCCACATACTAGTCTGCTTTTTTTTTTTTACTGGGTAATTACAGCATGTTCCCATGCTAACACCTTTCAATACTATGCTAGTATCCCATAGTATGGATATCCTATGATTTATTTAACCTGTCTGCCAACGTGTATCAGGTTTTTTGTGATTTTACTATTTTAGAAGATTTATTTGAAAGTGAGAGGGGGAAACCAATCTTGCATCCACTGGTTTGCTCCCCAGGTGGTCCACATGGCCAGAGCTGGGCCAGGCCAAAGCCAGGAGCTTCATCCAGGTCTCCCATGTGGGTGGCAGGGCCCCAAACAGGTGGGCCACCTGTGGCTTTCCCTGGTGCCTTCCCAGGGAGCCGGATTGGAACCAGAGTGGCTGGGGCTCAGCCAGCTGCTCGAATACCGATACCTGTACCGCAAGTGGCTGCTTAGCCGGCTGTGCCCCAACGCCAGCCCTGGATCATTTGTTTAATGTACGTTTCTGAAGAGGCAACTTTCATGTGTTTCAATATTTAGAAAGGCGAATGAAGAGTATCATGAACAATATTTTCATAAACTTGTATTTGTCTGAAGGGCACAGTGACAGGAGCTCCTCCATGGTGAGTTCACTCCCTGGGGCTGGACCAGGACCAGGTGGGAGCCAGGACCAAGAGCTCCATCCAGGTCTCCTATGTGGGAGGACTCGGGCTGTCACTCGCTGCCTCAGGCATGTTAGGAAGCTGGATTGGAAGCATGGAGTAGCTGGGATTCCACCTGGTGCTCCAGTTTGCCAAGTGGGTGTGCGGCGTAACACCTTTGCCACAACATGTGCCGCACACCTTCCATCCTTGCCATCCTAGTCCCAGCCCTCACCCGGAGCACAGTTCTTTCAGACTTCATGTGTTAGAACGATTGATAATATATATTAATTTCCCCACCCACGCGAGGTAGCATCTTGTCCATACCTGATTTTTTTTTTGCTTTATGCCTTTTGTCGTTTTGACAGAGTTCTGAGATCATTATGTTAGAGGAAAAGACCTCTTGTGCAATTCTCTCAAGAAGAAAGCCAGCCACCGGGGCCGCACCCATCCCCAGCGAACGCTTAGAAGCCTTTGGGGTACGTGAGGGACGAGCAGCTCACTTAAAGCACAGAGATGGTAAACTCTCACAGTCTGGGTAGTTTTAAAAGCACCTGTGTTTGGTTTCACACTTAAATGGCTACTACTTCAGGATTCACTTGCATAGGTTTCATTATGTTTTTTTATTTATTTATTTATTTATTTATTTATTTATTTATTTTTTGACAGGCAGAGTGGACAGTGAGAGAGAGAGAGAGAGAAAGGTCTTCCTTTTGCCGTTGGTTCACCCTCCAATGGCCGCCGCGGCCAGCGTGCTGCGGCCGGCGCACCGCGCTGATCCGATGGCAGGAGCCAGGAGCCAGGTGCTTTTCCTGGTCTCCCATGGGGTGCAGGGCCCAAGCACCTGGGCCATCCTCCACTGCACTCCCGGGCCACAGCAGAGAGCTGGCCTGGAAGAGGGGCAACCGGGACAGAATCCGGTGCCCCAACCGGGACTAGAACCCGGTGTGCCGGCGCCGCTAGGCGGAGGATTAGCCTAGTGAGCTGCGGCGCCGGCCTAGGTTTCATTATGTAAGTCTTGAATAAACCAGGAGAAAAATATGAGGGTTGTATTCGTATATACAGTTGTATATACAGTTTGTGTAAAGTAGTCTACCTTTTATGTTTTGCCTGAAAGTGTAACAAAAGTCCTACCAAGCTATAAAGTCCTCATGAAGTGGATTCCTGGAAATTTCCATTTTAATGTGCAGTGCTTATGTCTGCCTGAAGAGGGAGCTGCCGGAACAGACCGGTTCAGTGATGCAGCCTGCAGCGCCCCCCGGTGGCCGTGGCCGTGGCCGTGGCCGTGGTTGACCGAGCGATTCCAGTTCCTTCCTTTCTGTGCTGCCCGGAGGCTGTCTCGTCCACTTCTCTGTGAAAGCGACTTCACCGTCCTCCCCCACGCCTTTGACCTCCTTTTTCTGTCTGGATTCTGGGCCTGCGCCGTCTCTGGTTCCACCCCAGCTGAGGCGACTGTAGCAGGTCTGCTCCTGCCTTCCACACCCCCCGGATCCTCCCTGTGGTGGACACCTCCCTTCAGGGGCTCGTTCCGCTCTGAAGTGCCACCACCTCGCCCACCTCGGCAGCTCGGGTCCTACCCGATGGAGAGCTAGGTCGGGCTGGGCATCGTGGGGCAGCACGTCCAGCCTCCCCTGGGGCGGCCCCACCTCATGACAAATACCAGCTGCTCGGTTTGCAGTGCAGCCCAGGCATCGGCAGTGTTAGAAACTTCTAGTGAATCTAGTGTAGCCAGGGTTGGGAACCCCTGATTTTAAAGTGTTGCCATCATTAAACGGGTGAAACTTTTTTTTTTTAAGATTTATTTATTTATTTGAAAGTCAGAATTACGCAGAGAGAGAGAGTCTTCCATCAATGGTTCACGATGGCCTCAACGGCCGGAGCTGTGCCGATCCAAAGCCAGGAGTCAGGAGCTTCTTCCTGTTCTCCCACGTGGGTGCAGGGGCCCAAGGACTTGGGCCATCTTCTACTGCTTTCCCGGGCCATAGCAGAGAGCTGGACAGGAAGCGGAGCAGCTGGGTCTCGAACAAGCGCCCATATGGGATGCCGGCGCTTTTAGGCCAGGGCGTTAACCCACTGCACCACCGCACCGGCCCCGAAATACTTTTCTTAATATTATTTTCTTAATGTATAATAATCTTTATGTATAATCTTAATGTATAATAATTATTTTCTTAATGTATTTTTGGGGGTTTGTGCACAGCAGGTTAAGCTACCATTTGAGATACCCACATCCCATATTCGAGTGCCTGGGATCGAGTCACACCTCTGCCTCACTCATGCACCCGGGAGGTGGCAGATGATGGCTCAAGTTCATGGGTTCCTGCCTCCCACATGGAAGAGCCGGCTTCTGGCTTCCGCCTGGCCCAGCTCTGGCTGTTGCGGGCATCTGGGGAGTGAGCCAGTGGGTGGAAGAGCTCTGTCTCTCACCGCCACTGCCCCTCAGGTCTACCGCAGCAGGAGGCTGGAGGCCGGGACCCGAGGTGGGAACTGAACTCCAGTGCAGCACCTGGGCGTCTGACAGCAAAGTTGTAACAGACGCAGCACCCGGTAACTGCGTGGAGCACCCGGTAACTGCGTGGAGCACCCGGTAACTGCGTGGAGCACCCGGTAACTGTGTGGAACTGCACTTGCACCCGTGAGCTGCAAGTGCACTTAGAACCGCTGACGCTGCTACTCTCGCTTGCTATTTGGAATCTTGCGTTCGCAGACGTAGTTACGGATCTGAGCCTTCGGGGTTAGGATGCGTCCAGGGATAGGACACGGAGCCCCACTGGCCGAACCGTAGGGAAATGCAGGACCCTGATGGGACGTCATCAGGCCTGGGCTCTGGTGTCCTTGGTGTGTGATCTGTCCCCTCAGGGTGCCCGCGATGTGGCCGAGAGCTCCAGACCTCACACGCGTAGCAGACAGGCGGCTTCTTCCTGTGCCTCGTGTCAAGGACAGTAAGATCTCCCCCGAGTTTATCCCACCACACTCCCCCTCATCGGGCAGCACTGGATTACGTCTTCTGTCCACTACTCCCCTCAAATGCCAGGCTGAAGCCTGCCTCTAGGAAGTGGGCTTCCCACTCCCAGTCCCCAGGGTTTCTGGGGGCTCGGTGTTGGTGGTTTGGTTTTGTTTTTGTTTTGACAGGCAGAGTGGACAGTGAGAGAGAGAGACAGAGAGAAAGGTCTTCCTTTGCCATTGGTTCACCCTCCAATGGCTGCCGCGGCCGGCGCACCGCGCTGATCCGAAGGCAGGAGCCAGGTGCTTCTCCTGGTCTCCCATGGGGTGCAGGGCCCAAGCACTTGGGCCATCCTCCACTGCACTCCCTGGCCACAGCAGAGAGCTGGCCTGGAAGAGGGGCAACCGGGACAGAATCCGGCGCCCCGACCGGGACTAGAACCCGGTGTGCCGGCGCTGCAAGGCGGAGGATTAGCCTAGTGAGCCGCGGCGCCGGCCTCAGTGTTGGGTTTAAAGATGGAGAGGATGCGGCTGGTTAGGGCAGAGAAGACTTCATTTTGGGGGGACCAAGTTGGGGGGCAGGGTGGGGTTGAGCCAGGCCTCGCTCCGGCTGAGCAGCACGCCGAGTCTGTTTTCTGGCTGCTGCTGGGCAGGTGCAGAGTCCCACGTGGCCCTGGGCGGGGCGGCCGGGGAGGCTCTTAGAGTGCATTGTCCAGGCCATCTGGAATGTCCCCAGGTGCGGGCCTTTCCACAGCAGTGAACACCCGCCAGCCGTCCCGTATCCACTAGCTCAGGTTCACCAGGCCTGGCTTCTCCCTTCGGAGTCACCTATGCCTCGGCCCATTGCCCGGGGAGCTGTGTCTGTGACCGGCAGCCATCAGCCCAAGCTGGCCTCACTGGGCTGCCACCCTGCTCTGTGCTGCCTTGGGGAGCTGGCTCTTACCTTCGGACAGCAACACGCAGCCCACGAAGCACTCTGCTCCGACACTGCAGGGCCAGCCCTCCCTGGGGAGCTCCTTGGCTCCAGCCCGACATCCTTCCTCTACCCTCAAATCTGGAACAGATCCCAGCCCCTTCCCTGGGCCCCGGCACGGTACAAAGACGGCAACTTCGCCTGGGCCCAGAGAAGCCCACCATGACCCCCGGATGCGGCCCACCCGTGGAGCTCATTCTGCACCCCACCTCAGGGCCACTCTTGCCTTTTCAGGTCAGCGGCTCCTCTCTCAGAACAAGACTCGTCTTTCCCCAGGCATGAAACCCAAAGACACCGGGAGCTCAAAAGGAACACGAGATGGCTTCCAGCCATCGTAGTAGAATGAGAAGGCCATGCCAAGATGGCCACGGGCAACGGAGTCTGTCTGGCAACAGGCTGTGATTGGATGGCTTCAGAAACTGCCTGGCAACAGGCTGTGATTGGTTAGGGCATAAACTGCCCCTTGACTGGATTGGCTACCTTGGCTATATAAGCTGCTGCGCCAACTGAAATAAATAAGTCTGTGGGCTGCTCGCGTCTGGCCTACTTTCACCCAACTCCTGGTGTCTGTGTGATGACTCTGTGCCTCTTGCCCCCACCACGCTCCTCTCAGAACGAATCCACAGCAACACATCATGGCTCCAAAGCCTTCTGCAGCCCAAGGCACAGGAGGCTGCTCCCTGGCCCTGCGGCCGAGGTGCCACCCTGAACCGGGTGGGCATGAGAGGTCTTTAAAAAAATCATTTTTACTTATTTGAAAGGCAGAGAGACAGAGACAGAGAGACATCTTCCATCTGCTAGTTCACTCCCCAAATGCCTGCAACAGCCAGAGCTGGGCCAGATGAAGCCGGGAGCTAGGAGCTCCATCTGAACGTCCCCTGTGGGTGGCAGGGCCCTGAGCACTTGAGCTGTCACCTGCTTCTCGCCTCCACATTAGCAGGAAGCTGCAACAGGGCCAAGAGCTGGGACTGGAACCCAGGCACTTGGGTGGGAGCTGTGGTTGTGCCGAGCAGCATCTCAACAGCTGTACCAAGTGCCTGCCCGGCTGCTGCACGCGTGCCACCTCGCCTCTGGCACACCCTGGTCACTGCCGCCGACCCTGCCCGCCGCCTTCATTACCTGACACTGCGGGACGAGCTCAGTCACACGGGTCCTGGGGCTCAGGAACCTGCGACTTTGGGCTGCGGTTTCCGACACAGCACAGAAATTCTGGGGAAAACCTGCTTACGTGCTGTCATGTATCCGCAGTACATCAGTTTTTTTCAACTTTCCCTCCAAACCTTTTCTTACAAAATTTCTTTATTTGAAAGGCCCAGCAACAGGGAGGGAGGGAGGGAGAGAGCTCTTCCATCACTGGTTTACCCTCCAGATGGCCATGACAACCAGGGCTGGGCCAGGCCAGGCCAGAGCCAGGAGCCAGGACTCCATCCGGGTCTCCCATGTGGGTGGCAGGGCCCAGACACTTGCGCGGTCTCCTGCTGCTGCTTTTGCAGGCATGTTAGCAGGAACTGGATTGGAAGTGGAGCAGCCAGGACTCGAAGATGGAATGTGGGTATCCCAAATACCAGCTTAATCCGCTGTACCTCAACACCGGCTGTCAGGATCTCAAGCCCGACGCCAGTCCCTGACCAGCAGGGGCAGCACAAGCACTCCCCAACCAGGCAAACGGGAGAGGTAAGGTCGACTGGTGAAGAACACACCGCAAGCACCCGTGAGTGCTGTCGAAGCAGGACCCGCTTTCTTGTAGAAGTGTGCAGGCTTATAAAGCTTACAAAAGACATGCGCAGTAGGGGAGCCAATCAGTGAAAAGGTCATGCAGGCGTGGGTGGAGCACTCACAGGGGCACCTTAAGCAAAGTATAGGGATCACGCACTGTCCACGTGTCCGGAACTAAAGCGGACCTATCCCTGCCGGTGGTCTGATCTTACGTAGCTTAACTGCAGCAGCCGCAGACACGCCCCTCGAACATCCACCAGGCGCCATATTGTAATGGAGGTTTTAGGCAATGCCCAACATGTCCCCCTTTTTGTTTTATAGTAAAGAGTGGAAGAGGAACTGAGTGGAGAGTGTGCCTGTCTTAGGTTGTCCCCTTTGACTGGGATCAGCCCTTTAGGGAGCGTGTCTGTCTTAGGTTGTCCCCCTCTGGGGATCTTACCCATCTTTGACCACTACTCCAGCTGTTAGGGGCTGCCCCAGGGGATCTTACCCGTCATTGGCTACCACCTCAGCCACTCAGGGTATGATGTATTATACCTCTGCATCTGGGCAGTGGCCATGGGCGGATGTAGAGAGTTCCCAATCTGGCACTTAAAGAGCGGCATAGCCCGGTTCTTGAAGAGTGGCATATTGTTGTCAGACCACCATTAACTGGACCTCAGTGATGAGATCTTAGACAAATTTACAAGGACAATGGAGACCAAAGGGCCCACGAGGGGGAGGAGATAAGGAAGCCATCCCCCAAGGCCCGACCACAGGTCAAGGTCTTCTTGGAGGGTCTTGATCTTGTCCTGGACGATGCTGGAGCGATTAGCATAAAAGCGGCACTCCTGGTGATCCAGTCACAATGAGGCAGAGAGTCCAATATGGTCTTTTTATCCCTTGAGAGAAAAGAAATCACTCTTCGGGAGGGAGTCCTCCTGGGTGACCTTCTTTGGCAGAGGGAAGATATTTAAGGTTTCTCGCAGGTACCCATATGGGATTGGAATTCCCCTGAAGGAAGACACATCCAAATTCTTTACTAGCACTTGTCATGGGTCCGGTCCTTGCCAGCATCCCGTTAGTGGGTCCTTCCATTCTACCCTAACCAAAAGGTAGGGTACTTGGAGGGGCCAATGTTTGTGAAAGGCTGACAAGGGCTGATGCTTTGGAAAACTTAAAATGTGAGCATGGCCATTCGTAGCTGGTCTTGGCGGGGGGTATGATTCCCCCTTTTTGTTTTATAAGTTGGTCTTTTAAAATTTTATTTTGTTTTTTTGATAATTGTTTGTCCTTGTGGGTTGTGAGGAATTTTAGTAGTGTTGAATTATTTTACATCTTGGCAGCACTTTTAATTTAAACATCCCGATTGGTTATTATCTCTGCAAGATGAGAGATATATCTTTTGACATCTCCAGGGGCCCTCTGGAGATACTAAAGTTTAGAGAATTTAGAACTTTAATTTTCAGAAAGTTTGTTAAAGGTGCCAAGAGAACTTAGAGTATCTAGTTAAAATAGAATTTAACATTTTGAAATGACAGCCATTTATTTAATTAGGGTGATTTTAACACTTTTAGACCAGATTTAATGATATTTATCAATCTGAGCTTAACAGAGACAGTAGAGTACACAATAGATTACCATGGCAGAACATGAATTTTAGGTCTCTTGTTGTCAAATAAACCAGAAATAAAAACCTTGAACATAAGAGTTAGCACACGAAATCATCACATAACTCAGAACTGTTTAACAGAGTTAAAAAGAGCTTACAGGACCTAACTCTAGAAATGGCAGAGTAACCAATGAAGCAGACGCTGTTAAAAGAGATGTTATAGTTTTTGCAAAAACAGATCTGTAAAAGAAACAAGTTTAAAGCATATCAAAGACATGTAAAACTGAACAAGGGATCCAAGCAAACTGAAGGGCGTTTGCATTAACCCAATTTTTTGAACAATTTGTATTAGCAAACTTTAATTAGCAACACAAAGGCTTGTATACACAGAATTTACTTTATTTTCATAAGACCACTGTGGCTGGAGAGCAAAAACACGAATACAACATAGGTCTGATATAATTTACCACATTTTAAGGTACTTTGTATAGTTCAAATTGACTCAAACAGTTGTACTTTAACAAATTTAGAGTCTCATCCTTTGAGAGTTCCAGGGATCCGACTGGAAGCCCCAAAGTTGGAAGACTCGGTTTAGAATTTAAACTGTGAGTTAGTCAAACCGTTTAGCCAAAAATTAGCACGTTTAACCTGAGCATTTTAACCAAGGCTGTGGGCTAGGTCTGATTAGATTTAAGGTAATCACTCAAACATTAAAGACAGGCAAATCCAATAAAACATGACCGCTTCAAGGCACGTGCAAACTCTCATCAGGTAAGTCAGCTACCGCAGCACAGAAAAGGGCTGGTTATCGGTGTAGGAGCCCATTGCTTAGGACAGGGAACACATCTCGACTTAAGGTTTCTGATGGGCTTATAGGAACAGTCAGGCATGTCTTTCATATTCACCTGTGAAGACTTAAGAGGTAGAAGTTTAATCCAAATTTCACGGAGCTAGTTGTGTTTAATAGCACCTGGTCAGGTCCCTTTAAGCTGAAACTGATCTGAAGAGGATCTTATGAATGGCTTGCTCAGGAACTTCTAATGTTGGAGTTTTTGTTAAAAACTCCTTGACTCCTCGGAACACCTCTGCAGCTCCCCTGTCCAGCAGTGTCTGTTTCAGAGGCTTTTAAGCAAACACAAGCTTAGAATCCAAATCCTGGACTCCATAACAACTTTGCACCTCCCTTTTCAGTACGGAGACCGCATCAGGGCCTCTTTAAAGCTACACGCAAATGCTTGGGATCCAAATTTTGGAATCCAAAGCCCACAGAATTTTGCCATTCTCAGAAGTCTCCTCGGCTGCCTTTAAATATCTGACCCTAGGTCATGGCCATGCCTGCTTGGGTGCGGCAGGCCGTGTTGGCTGGAAGAGAGTGCAGAGAAAGGCCGTGGTCCCCCATTTACAGGGAAGACTGCGCACACCGGGGCCTGGCAGGACTGGCCGTGGGGTTGGGTAGGCACGCTGTTTACAAGATGGCGGCGGGCGATCCAAGGGAGGGGAATACCCATAAAGGGGTGGCCACATGGGTGGCACTAGGCCGAATGTTCCCTCTGTAATTGGAGGCGCGGTGGGTTGAGGCAGCGCTGGGCCTTTAGGGGTAACCCTCTTTAGGGGTGACCACCATACCTGAAGGCTCTACCTGAGTTTCAACTGCCTCTGGGGCTTTATGAGCCTCCTGACGCTTCTCATCTAAGGCCACCCAGCCCTTCTGTTTCCTATCAACCGGCTTAGGTGTGCAAGATTTTTTGTGTGGCTTTAAGCCTTGAGTCTTTAGTATGTATCTCAGCGCCTTAGGCGCTGGGTCCTCAGACTTAGTAGGAGAGTGCCCCATCCTTTCGGGGATACCTCACCTCGAGAGCCTCACTTAGCCGCGTCCGTCGGTACTTTTACTTAGGCCGGAGTCAGTCCTTCTTTAGGATTCGTTCCAGCCCATCGTGCCCCACGTTGGGCACCACTTGTCGGGGTCTCAAGCCCGACGCCAGTCCCTGACCAGCAGGGGCAGCACAAGCACTCCCCAACCAGGCGAACGGGAGAGGTAAGGTCGACGGGTGATGAACACACCACAGCACCTGTGAGTGCTGTCGAAGCAGGACCCGCTTTCTTGTAGAAGTGTGCAGGCTTATAAAGCTTACAAAAGACATGCGCAGTAGGGGAGCCAATCAGTGAAAAGGTCATGCAGGCGTGGGTGGAGCACGCACAGGGGCACCTTAAGCAAAGTATAGGGATCACGCACTGTCCACGTGTCCGGAACTAAAGCGGACCTGTCCCTGCCGGTGGTCTGATCTTACGTAGCTTAACTGCAGCAGCCGCAGACACGCCCCTCGAACATCCTCCAGGCGCCATATTGTAATGGAGGTTTTAGGCAATGCCCAACAACCGGCCCCTCCCGGGACCCCTGCGGCAGCCCCCACAATGGCCGCCTTGTCCTCACCACATGGCTAATTTCCCCCGCCCGTAGGTGATTATCACACCCGACGCAGGCAGGGTGCAGGTAGGCCTCCGAGCAGCACTGCAGGTCGCTTTGCCGCGGCTTGTCCATTGCCAGCTGAAGAGGGTCAGGGCTGAGACCCTTCGTGTCCGGAGACAGGTAAGGAGAAGTGGCACTGGCCAGCGTCGAAAGCAGGTGGGGCCGGCGCCGCAGCTCAATAGGCTAATCCTCCCCCTTGCCGCGCCGGCACACCGGGTTCTAGTCCTGGTCGGGGCGCCGGATTCTGTCCCGGTTGCCCCTCTTCCAGGCCAGCTCTCTGCTGTGGCCCGGGAGTGCAGTGGAGGATGGCCCAAGTGCTTGGGCCCTGCACCCCATGGGAGACCAGGAGAAGCACCTGGCTCCTGCCATCTGATCAGCGCAGTGTGCCGGCCGCAGCACGCCAGCCGCGGCGGCCATTGGAGGGTGAACCAACGGCAAAGGAAGACCTTTCTCTCTGTCTCTCTCTTTCTCTCTCACTGTCCACTCTGCCTGTCAAAAAAAAAAAAAAAAAAAAAAAAAAAAAAAAAGGCAGGTGCAGAACTTCTGTGAAGTGTGCGTTCCTCCCAAAGCCTGCGCCTCCGCAGCTGCACTCACTTGGAAGAGTCCTTCCTGCTGGGATTCGAACAGTGACTTTTAGAAAGTTCCAGAGGTTGGTGCTGGAGCAGATGTAGCATTAGTTAAGCAATCCCTGGGTAGTCAGGTTGCATCTCATATTTTACTTCTAGAATCAGCACCACAAAGCCTCTTGAACATAGAACTTTGTCCACGTGGGCACCTATAGCCGAAAGATAAACCCCACATGAGCTGGCTGGGTCAAGGGTCAAAGATCACATGCATTGGCCGTTCAGACTTTGTCAAACTCCTGCCCAAAGAGGGCGCACAAGTGCTGCCGCCCACACGCAGCGTCTCAGACCGGCTCTGCTCACCTGCAGCTGCAGAACGTGGCTCCTGTCAGCTGTGCTGTGAAGGCCACGTTCAAGTCCCCTGACGCAGGCGGGGCCTTGCAAGGACCCCACGAGCCCCGGGCGCTTTCAGCGCGAAGAACGCAGCTCTTGGAGCCCAGTGCACCTCTGCGGGAGGCTTTGCCCGCATGCTCCAGGGCGGGCGGCCCCTGTTTGTGGTGACTGCCTCACGCCGGCTGTGCGTTTCAGATTAGCCACGGTGGGCGCCGAGAGAAAGACAGCCTTGGAAGCGGGATGGGGAAGCCATGACAAACCGTGTATTCCTGGCTCTCACTGTCAACACGAGCGATGGTTTTCCCTAGGCGGTCACTGGGCAGGACCTGTTCAGCAGCTGACCACAGGGGGCCGCCCCTCGCCCTGGCTCCTGTAGCCTGCACTGCCACACTGGTTCATTCTTGGGGACCCAAGACGTAGGCAGCGGGGACCCAGCTCTTCACATAGCGGACCCTGGGGCACATCCGTGTCCACAGCAGCACTAACACGGTAGCCACCCAGGGGACAGCCCTGATGGCTCTCACTGCGTGAATGGATACACCACGTGTGGTCCATCCATGCAAGGTAATAGCATTTTTACAACCCGATTTATGGGGCCAGCGCTGTGGCGTAGCGGGTTAAGCCTGCAGTGCCGGCATCCCACATGGGCGCCAGTTCGAGACCCGGTTGCTCCATTTCCGATCCAGCTCTCTGCTATGGCCTGGGAAAGCAGAAGATGGCCCAAGTCCTTGCGCCCCTGCACCTGCGTGGGAGACCTGGAAGAAGTTCCTGGCTTTGGTCTGGCCCAGCCCCGGCAGTTGTGGTCATTTGGAGAGTGAACCAGTGGATGGAAGGCTTCTTTCTCTCTCTCTGTTCCTCTCTCTCCTCTCTCTGTTATCTCTGCCTTTCAAACAAATAAATAAATCATTTAAAAAATAAAATAAAACCTATTTATTTATTTATCGGTGTCAGGCACCCAGCAGACGCGAGTTTCCAGCTGAAGTCTGATGGGCGGCAGAGAGAGAGAAAAAAGTCCTCCATCTGCTGGTCCACTCCCCAGATGACCACAACTGCTGGGGCTGGGCCAGGCGAAGCCAGGAGCTCAGAACTCTGTCCTCGTCTCCCACGTGGGTGGCAGGGACCCAGGTACTTGAGCCATCGTGTGCTGTCTCCCAGGTGTGTTTGCAGGAAACCATCAGAAGTAGAGGTAGACTCCATCCAGCACTGCATAATGGGGCGCACATGTCCCAAGTAGCCCCTTACCCCCTGCACCACAACACCCACCACTATCGCTCAGCTTGGAAAAGAAATTCCGAGACACGGATGGACCTTGCAGGCAGCGTGCTCGGTGAGGGGAACTCGGCACAGAAGCAAAGCCATTACCTGGTTCCCTGCATGGGAGACCCGCACAGCAGTCAGAGTCAGAGACACAAAATAGAATGGGGGAGTGGCCTGGGGAAGCAGCGGAGGATGGACCGAGCACGTGGGCCCCTGCACCCGTGTGGGACACCCGGCTGGAGCTCCAGGCTTCTGGCTTTGGCCTGGCCTAGACCCAGCTGCTAAGGCCATTTGGGGAGTGAACCAGCAGATGGAAGATCTCTCTTCTCTGTCTCTCCCTCTCCCTCTGTAACTCTGCCTTTCAAATAAACGCACAAATCTAAAAGAAAGAAAAACAAAACCAGAACAAGGATGCTGGGGCAGGGATGGGAGTGAGTGTCCAGTGGGCACCGCATTTCAGTCTGGGAGAGGAAAATGTTCCGGGCAATGGCGACAGCTACACAAAGACGTGAGTGCCGTCGTTGTCACCGACCACGCACCTGAAAGCTGGGAAAAGGTGGGGGCCAGGGCTGGACAGGGCTCTGGAGAGAAGTTAGACCCCTCGGCTGGCAGCCCATGGCTGTGCCACGTGGTAGCTGCACACGGGGTGCTGGCACCCAGCCCTCTCCAAGGCCACCACCACTTCAGTCACCTCCTGGGCTGTGCCGAGACCATGTCGTGTGGCATTTGTCCACCGAGGGCTGTTGGGGGTGTTTAGAAGGGGACCCTTGTGCGCATGTGGCTTTGCTTCTGTCCCTGCGCTCAGTGCAAGTGCCCACGTTCGAGCCCCCAGGTCCACACTCAGCACGGGGACCGCTGCGGGCTCGCAGTGCCGGGCCGTCCTCCGCCTTCCTCTGGAGGGTGACGGAAGACTTCACGGCTGAAACCCTCACGTCGGGCAAAGCGGGCAGGGATTCCTGTCAAAGGATCGCCTGGCCGCTGCCCTGGGCAGCATGCTAAGAGCAGGTTGGAGCCCTGGCTGCTCTGCTTCCAATCCGGCTCCCTGCTGACGCTCCTGGACTCAAGTGCTTGGGTTGCTGCCTTGGGAGACCCGGATGGAGCTCCTGGCTCCTGGCTCCTGGCTCCAGCCTGGCCCAGCCCTGGCTGTCGTGGCCATTTAGGGAGTTCTGGGCCCCTGCCAAAGGAAGACCTCTCTGTCTGTGTCTTTTCCTCTCTGTAACGCTGATTTCAAATAAATAAATAAATCTTAAAAAAAAAAAAAAAAAAAAAACAGAAAACAGAAAACCCCAATCACCTGGCTCTTGCCCCTTTCCTGCTCCAACCCCCAGAGCACACAAATGGGACGCGGGCAGCCCCGTGAGCCTGAGCCCTGCCGAATCCCACCCCTGGGAGGGCGCCCAGACCCCTCCTCCCACACCGTCACCCTCTCCATGTCGCCCTGACTTCCTCATCACTTGACTGCAGACTGAGCACACAGAGCACTGCCCCCATGCCTGCAAGGCTTAGCTGCCCAGGGCCTGCTTCCCTGCCCGGCTCTCACAGCCCAGGCTCCAACCAGGAGCCGGCCACAGCCCCTCTGCACTGACCACCTCCCTACCCAGCTCGTGGGCATCTGTGGAGTGAACAGTAGGTGGGCGATTTCTATGTGTCTATTTGTGTGTGTTTCTCTGTGCTTTCTGACAAGTAAAAAAAAATGAATACATAGACATGTTTAAAAAGTAGAAATGGGACAAGAGTTGCAGCGCAGTGGGTTAAGATGCTGCCCATGCCGCCAGCTCCCATACTGCAGAGCCAGATGGAGTTCCAGACACTTGGCTTCCGATCCAGCTCCCTGCTCCGGGACCCGGGAAAGCAGCGGAAGATGGCGGGGCACTTGGGCCCCTGCCACACATCCATCGGCTCACCCCCCAAATGCCTGCAGTGACTGGGATCGGGCTAAGCTGAAGCCCAGAGCCCGTAAGTCAGCCTGGGTCTATCCCGGGGGTGGCGGGACCCAGGCACCCAGGCCATCACCAGGCCTCCCAGGGTGTGACACAACCTCCAGGTCTCGCCTTCTGTTAGCGGGGGCCCCTCTGTAACCTCGGGGCTCCAAGCTGCAAGGAGAGGGGGACATGGAGTTGGAAGCTGTTCGCTGCCCTGCCGCCCCGCCACAGGCCTCCTCTGGGTGTCGGGCACCGGTAGACGCAAGTTTCCAGCTGAAGTCTGATGGGCAGCAGCTGTAGAAACCCTGCCGGCAACGCATTCTCAGGAATCTGAAAAACAAAGAACTGAAACCCAGAGCTGTCCCTCGAGTAGACAGCACCAGAGCCTCGGGGCCCTGCCCAGCAGCCCCTGGACGCTGCCATAGAGGGGCAGTGGGGCCTGGGCCCGGGAGGGCGGGGCGGGCAGGAGGACTTCCTGTGGCCACCACGCCAAGAGCAGAGAGAAAGCAAGCTGGCCTCTCCCCCCTCTCATATTTCTGGGTGACGGTTGGGCAGCAGGACCAGGAAGCTTAAAACAGGCCCGGGGGGACATTCAGCGAAGTCACAGGCTAGGACACCTGTGTCCCACAGCGGCTGCCTGGGTTTGGGACCTGGGCCTGCTGAGGCACCCCAGGCCTTGTGGTGGGAAAGGAAGCCACGCGCCCCCTTTCTTCCCATTCCCGTGAGCTGGAGGCCGGCAGGGTGGGCGCGTGGGTCCCTTGGTGGGGTGTGGAACAGGACCGCCTACCTGCCCGTGCACTGTGTTGCTGAGCCATAGGATGCGACCGCGCTTATTGTAGTCCCTTTTAAACCGGCTTCGTTTTATTGTTTATTTGAGAGGGAAGGAGGTAAGGGGAGAGAGAGCGAGAGCGAGAGGGAGCACACTCCCTCCACTCCCCAGACGCCCACAACAGCCCGGCCTGCGCAGTGTGAGCTGAGAGCTGGGGACCTAGTCCAGGTCTCCCACGTGGGTGGCAGGGACCCAATACTTGAGCGATCGCTGGGCCTCCCAGGGTGTCAGGAGCAGGAAGCCGGGTTAGGAGCCGGAGCCAGGAATGAAACCCTGGCCCTCTGGTGTGGCATGCAGGTGCCCTGACCCCCAGGCCAAACACCCACCCCTTAGCAGCTAGCACCTCTGCGGCCTCTGTCTGTTATGGCTTGAACTGCGTCCTCCCCAGAGCTATGCTGAAGCCTGATCCCCGGCCCCATCCCGCGGAGGGCGGCTTCATCTGTGGGGGAGACCCGACCGGCCAGAGCAGGCTGGGCCCGCATCCACACAGCCTGGTCACCTTGGAAGAGAGGGGGTGTCACGTGGGAGCTGCCCAGGAGGAGTGGAGGAGCTGGGAGAGCTTCCCACAGCCCTGCCCTGTAGTCCCACCCCTTGCCCACCCGTGGTGCACCTGCGTCTCACCCGGGACTGGGAAGGAGCACACTCCGTGAAGCGCCCAGAACGCCCCAGGCCCACTACACCCCACCCAGACCTCACCCGGCTGTGTCTCCAGTTGGGGGCACCCTGGGGGGTGTTGGCCCTTCTCTCCCCTTCCTCCCAGGCTGCCCGGTGTGGACGCACCCTTGAGCGCCCTCTTTCAACAAACCAAGCTCTCCCATTGGTACCCTGTCTCTGTCTCTGGTTTGAGTTCTTATTTCAGGAGCAGGCAAGGACGGGGAACCA
This sequence comes from Oryctolagus cuniculus, assembly GCF_051225735.1. Taxonomy (NCBI): domain Eukaryota; kingdom Metazoa; phylum Chordata; class Mammalia; order Lagomorpha; family Leporidae; genus Oryctolagus; species Oryctolagus cuniculus. Next base: position 9,219,934 of record NC_142887.1, read on the forward strand.
GACCTGGGGGACCTGAGCAGGGTAGGGGTGGTGTGAGGCTGTCGGGGACTGCGATCCACAGCCAGCTGGCCAGGGCAGCGTCCACCCCCACGTCTTCAGGCAGAGCTTATGGCTGCCCGCACCTGGTGTCACTCACTCGCCTTCTGCAATTCTAAGCTGCCACCATCTGTGACAGCCCTTGCAAGGGGACGCAGTATCTGTTTGAATCATTGGGTAAATGAAAGCAAAACCGTCCTTTCTCTCTCCTGCTACAAGGAAAGGGGGCCTCCCAGGCCCCGGCAGGGGAGAGGGTGGGGCTGAGAGCCCAGGGTGGAGGACGGGGCTCGTGCGGCTGCTCGCACGGGTGGCTGAGGCTGTGGTGAGAGTCGGAAGCTCAGCCTGCCTGCCTGCTTCGGGGGAGGCGTGAGGCCAGTTAGGGGAGGGGGTGCTGTCCAGGCAGGAGATGGTCTAATCAGTGCTTCTCCAAGAGTGGTCAGCAGAGAGCCACGAGGGCATCAGCATGCCCTGGGGAGCTGGTGGGACGGACTGAGCGGTGGAGCCGCTGAGCGCTGAGTGGGCCCTCAGGGACCCGGGTTTCACAAGGTCTGCAGGTGATTCTGCCACACGCTGCAGCGGGAGGCTTTGCAGGCTGGGGCTGGAGCAGGTGCACCAGGCCCTGGGCAGTGGGAGACTTTGCAGGCTGGGGCTGGAGCAGGTGCACCAGGCTCTGGGCAGTGGGAGACTTTGCAGGCTGGGGCTGGAGCAGGTGCACAGGCCCTGGGCAGTGGGAGACTTTGCAGGCTGGGGCTGGAGCAGGTGCACAGCCCCTGGGGCTGCTGGGCTGGGGGCCCTGGGGGCACTGGGGTTGCCTCTGCTGTTTGTTTTGACAGCTCTGGAAGCCACAGGCCAGAAAGCAAGGTCTTGGCCACTGAAGACCCTGGGGGCCCTTCCTTCCCCCCCCCCCATTGACCGTAGCTTTTTGGGGGCCTCAAGGCGGCCCATGGCAGCTGGGGGATGGGTGGAGGGATCCAGAAACAAGAGGAACCCTGGGGATCGACAGGGGAAGGGGAGGAGGGGAGGAAGGGCTCTGAGCAAAGGTTCTCGTTACACCGCAGGAGAGCTGCTGGCGGCCACGCCTTCCCCTCTCTGCAAGTGCTCCTGGCACGGCGCCGCAGGAACTCGATCCTGAAACCCGGGCAGAACATCCCCAAACCAAAGCTTCTTCCCACCTGCCTGCCTGTCCCAGCCCCCTCCCGCCCAGGGCTAGGCTTCAGAGCCAAGTTCAAGTTCAAGGCAGGAGGACCTGGGGTGTGGGACTTGCCCAAGTGGAGGTGGTATCAGCGAGGAGCCAGAGAGGCGTCCCTCGAAGCCTTTGTTCTTCTGGACAATTCTTCCCACCCCAACCCCGCGCTGGGAGTGCAGCGAAACGCAGGCTGCAGGGGGCCCTCGGAGAGCCCGCCCAGTGGCCCAGGGCTGCCGAGGGGAGGGGGCACCGAAGCCCCAGGCAAGCGCCTCGCCTTTCTGCAAGTGGGACCCTCACTGGGAGTTCCAAGATGGCGCCGGCCCCAGGGCCTGACCAGGGCACTCTGAGGGCCGGGCACAAACACTGGGCTGTGTGTGTGCGTGTGTGTCCCTGTGTGTGTCAGTGTGTGTGTGTGTCCCTATGGTGTCAGTCTATGTGTGCATGTGTGTATCCCTGTGTGTGTCAGTATGTGTGTGTGTGTGTGTATGTATGTGTCCTTAAGGGTGTCAGTATGTGTGTGTGTCCCTGTGAGTGTGTGTATGTATGTGCCCCTGTGGGTGTCAGTATGTGTGTGTCCGTGTGTGTGTGTGTGTGTGTGTGTGTGGCTCCCAGGGGATTCTGACCACTGGCTAAAGCACAGGTCTCGCCTGCCACATTCCTCGTGTCCATCCCACGTCTCCCGGGCACAGCGCCTGCAGGGCCCTCCCGGAACCCCTGCCCACGCCAGGCCCGGACTCCCCCTCTCTCCTCCCCCTCTCTCTCCTTCCCTTCCACCCCCTTTCTTCCCCTCCCCCTCCCTTCCTCTCCCTCCCTTCCACTATGCCCCTGCCCTTGCCAGACCCTGAGCTGGCACCGGGGATTCTGCCAGGAGGGAGGTGTCTGCCCAGCGATGCTCTCCTACCTGGAAGCGGGGAGGAAGCCGGGCTGTGATGAGAACAGCAGGGGAGGCCATGATGGATGGACAGGAGGCCTAGATGGGCTCGAGGTGAGGCTGGAGCTGCGCCTTGAAGGAGCCGCCATGGACATCAGGGAGCCCAGCACGTGCCAAGGTCCTGTGGTGAGCACACAGGAGAGAGGCAGGGGAGGCGGGCCCCAGGGAGGGGTCTGCAGCTCACACCCAGGCTGAGCAGAGTTGAAGCAGCAAGGAACGCCAGCCTGCGCTAGTCTACGCCCTCACCGAGCCGGATTCCTTCCCTGGGAGTGTCGTTTTCTGTGCCATTCAGACTCCCTGGGCTGAGAGTAATCCTTTTGTCCCCACCGCTGCGTGGCCTGAACCAAACCGAGGCTGACGCATGCCCGTCGTGCCTGGCCACGGGAAAGTCTCCACAAGGGAGCCCGGGCATGGGCGGCCGGGGCGGGGGCGGGCCCCTGGCACAGGCCCGTCTTCCCCTCTGGGGCCTGCGCCCTCTGTGCCTGGAAGAGGCCGCTGCCACCGCGGGCCCGAGGCTATTTGTGGAAGCTGCACCCAGGGAGGGGCCGGGACCGGCGAGTTCCTCCCTCCGGGGATGAGGCTGCAGCTCAGCGGCTCCACGCTGAGGGAGGCTGCGCCAGGGGCCAGGGCTTTCCTGGTCTGAAGGGTTCTTTGTGCAGGGTTGGCGCGCGGTACGCACTCTGTGCCTCGCGCCCAGGCTGTGGAAGTACCCCCGGCAGCAGAGGTGGGTGCCGGCGCAGAGGCGGCGGTGAGCTGCAGTTTCCTGGCAGGAAGGAAAACGTTGGCTTAGTAGGCGAATTGGCAAATCCGATCGGGCGCTGCAGATGGCGCTGGCCGGGACGCTGGGCAGGAGAGCCAGGGTGTGCCGGCCCACGCAGCGCCGGGGCAAGTCAGGAGGTGAGCACGCAGCTCCAACACGCAGAGACTGGCAGCCAGAGTCTGGAGAGGGAGAGGGGGGACAACCCCGATCCACGTCTTGTTGTTTTTTTTTGTTTGTTTGTTTGTTTTTCTTAAGATGTATTTATTTGAAAGGCAGAGTTACAGAGAGAGAGGGAAAAGGAGAGGGAGAGAGAGGTCTCCCATTCGCCGCTTCACTCCCCAAAGACCCACAACGGTCAGGGCTGGACTGGGCTGAAGCCAGGAGCCGGCAGCCAGGAGCCGGCAGCCAGGAGCTGCCTCTGGCTGTTGCCTGTGGGTAGCCGGAACCCAGGTACTTGGGCCATCATCTGCAGGTGCACCAGCAGGAAGCTGGATCCAAAGCGCAGAGCAGCCAGGGTGCAAACCGCACGTCTGTGTGGGGCAAGCGGTGGCCCCGGCCCCTGCTCCCCACGCCCGGCTCCTGGGCCAGTGTGTTTTGTGCGGTTACAGTCACGCTGCTGTCCCACTCCACATTTCAGTTCCTCCAACACGCAGAGGCCACTCCTACCCGGGCCTCTGCTTGTGCTGTGCCGGCCACTGCATGCGCTCCCTGAGAGCAGCGCTGCCCCACCCACCCTACAAAACCACTCCACCCCTTTCCTTCTGAGCAGTAACACGGTCTGGAACCACGCAGCTTGTTCGTGGACTTGCCTTCCTGCCCGTCTCCACCCTCAGGAGTGCAGCTCTGTGAAAGCAAGCACTGTGGCATGTTGGCTTCAGGTTAAGCTGCCCGCTACAATGCCAGCAACCCACTTGGCTGCTGGTTCGAGTCCCGGCTGCTGCACTCTGACCCAGCTCTCTGCTAATGCGCCTGGGAGAGCATCCGAGGATGGCCCAAGAGCTTAGAAGAAGCTCCTGGCTCCTGGCTTCAGCCTGACCCAGCTCTGGCCATTGTGGTCATTTGGGGAGTGAACCAGTGGCTGGAAGACCTCTCTGTCTCTCTCTCACCCTCTCTGCCACTCTGCCTTTCAGAAAGGAAAGGAAATAAAATAAAATATTTTTTAAAAAAAACAAGGAGGGTGCTCTCCGGGGATCTCGAGTGCCAGGACTAATGCCCGGCCACATGTGGGGAGTGCGCAATGCTGCCGCCGATTGTGGCGCTGGCTGCTGGCCGGAGGGCTTTGTGTCTGTGCCTGTGGCGGTATCTTTGGCTGAGAGCACCAGGAAGCACCACCCCCAAGTAGAAGGTCCCACAGAAGGGGGAGCCCGAGGCGAGGCAGCCACACGGTTCCTGGGAAGGGAGCCGGCCCTCCCACCTGCGTTCCGGCCTCGCCCGCATTGCGAGGTGGCGGCCACCCTGCTCTCCCCTCTCCCACCCAGAAGTGCGGGATGCCGTGCCAAACACCTGCTCTCGTTCTTCAGTTAAAACGAACAAAAAGAGAAATGAAGTTTTATGTTGCAGACATGAACATGCTTCTCTCTGCATGTGGGTGCACATGTGTGTGCACATGTGTGTGTGGATGCACATGCGTGTGTGCATGTGTGTGGGTGCACATGCGTGTGTGGATGCACATGTGTGTGTGTGGAGGAAGCATGGTGAAGAGGGCTCTGAACTGAGCTCCTGAGATGAGGGACGCAGCTGTGCTAACTCGAGGCACACGTCTGTGTCGTGAAAACTTGGGGAGCCATGGGGATTATTTCACACGAGGTCTGGGCTGTGGCATCTGAGGCTCGGGCCGCGGGGTCTCCACGCTGGCATGAGAGTCCCTCAGGCCACGGGCACGGCGGTGCGGGGCCCTGCGCCAGCAAGGCTCTGTCTGTGGAGCCGGGCCAGGGCCAGGGCTGGCCTGTGGGCTGGCGTCTGGCAGCCTTGGCCGGGAACTTGGCCAGTGGAAGGTTTTGCAAGGGAAGGGTTCGTCCCCGGCAGGCATGGCCGAGGGCTCTGGGCGTGGTGAGCGCAGTGGTGAGAGCAGTGGGCGGCCGTGAGGAGGTGTGGTCCTTGTCGAGCTGCGCACACCCCAGTCTCTGGGGGCTGCACTGCCCTGTTCCAGGCTCACCCTCCTCCCACTCCACGGAGGGGCGCTTGGGCTCGGGGGGGCACCTGGGGCTCAGGGGGGGCACCCGGGCTTGGGCGGGCACCTGGGGAGCACAGCAGGGACTTGGGGAGGACACTACCAACCTCTGGAGCTCGGGGAGACACCTAGGGCTTGGGGGTACCTGGGGCTTGGGGGGCACCAGGGGAGACACCCGGGGCTCGGGGGCATTCAGGTTGTCCGGAGACCAAGGTGCCATTGCATGGGGCGTGACTCTCTGAGGTAACCTTTCGGGGGTCCACATGGCTGGCTCCTGTCCCCATTTCCCACCTCCCTGCCCCATGGGGCTTCTCTCGGGACACAGGTGCTGCCCAGGAAGGCCGTTGGGGCTCCTCGGCCGCACCTGCCAACGCTCTCCCCCCTGGCCCAGGGTCGTTTGGAGGCGCCCAGGCCCCTGTGAGGCCTGCTGACCCCTCACTGCCTGTCGGGGGTCTGCAGGAGGCTGGCCCTGCTTCTCCCAACCCGTGCCCTAGAACACCACCCTGTTCCTCTTGGTGTCTACGCACAAATGGCATTGCTATGTCATTTGGCTATTCTGTATGTACTATTTTAGATTTATTTATTTATTTTTAAAGTCAGGGTGTGGACAGAGAGAGACAGAGAGAGAGGGAAGGAGAGAAGTATCTTCCATCCACTGGTTCACTCCCCAAGTGGCCAGGAGCCAGGAGCTTCCTCCAGGTCTCCCACGTGGGTGCAGGTACCAAGCACTTGCCCCTCTGCTGCAGGTGCATTAGCAGGGAGCTGGATGGAGAGTGGAGCAGCCGGGACTCCAAGAGGCACCCATGTGGGGTGCGGATGGCACAGGCAGGGGCTTTACCTTTTACACCACAGCACCGGCCCGGTGCCTGGCACTTTGAGGAATCTCCAAAACGGCCAAGATGTGCTCAGGACCAGGCCGGGGCCAGAGAGTCCCAGGGCCCCGTCTGCTCAGGGCGCATGGCGTCCACAGCCCCCAGGGCCCCCATCCCGCGGCCACCCCCACCGGCCTGCTGGCTTGTGGTCTGCGTGTAGGTCGGCTCACACAGTTCTCAGCCTGCGCTGTCCACCACCCAGCTCCCATTTCACAGATGCTGGAGTCCCCGAGAAGGCCAGTGAGGTGCTCCCTGGACAGGCCTGCTGGCTGTTGCCCCTGGGCCACCTCCCTCCTGTCCTGGGTCCCCTCGCGACCTCCCAGCCGCTTCTCCTCTTTCAGGGGCAGGGTCTGAGCCGGGAGCAGGTGGCGTGCAGAGGGGCTGTGAGACACCCCTGCCGGCGGGCGGCTCCGCACCTGGGGAGGGGCGGGGGAGCATTTCCCAGCTTTGCGGGGGAGGGGGTTGGCAGCTTCCTGGGGAGACAGCTGGGGTGCCCCAAACGGCCTCTCACGGGGCCGGGCCGGCTGCCAGTCTGGTTCTCCTCCCGCGGCAGGAGGAGAGGTTCTCCTCTCCACCGGGAGGCAGCCCTCGGTGCCAGCAGCCCCTGGCCTCCCGGCGGTGTCGGGGGAGAAACACAGGCCATGCAGTCTTCAAGCGCCCACACTAAGGCAGAGCTCAGGGGCCGGCTGGCAGAGTCCCACTCTCCTCTGCAACCTGCCGCAGCTCCCCACCTCGCATCAGCTGGAAACCAGGAGGCAAGGGAGCCACCTAAGCACTGTTGGTTCAAAATAGCGTTTCCATGAACTTCTGCAACATTGTATTTATTCCACAGGTGGTGGGCGTGGGGTGGGGCTCTTCCAACCCCTGGTTCACTCCCCAGATGCTACAGGGCCGGGCCAGAGCCAGCACCAAGAGCTCCATCCCTCGTGCGCGGCAGAGACGCAGGTACCGGAGCCATCAGCGGCTCCCTCCAGGATCTGCGGAGCTGGGACTGAGCCTGGCCACTGCGACGGGGGTGTGGGTGTCACGGGCAGCATCTTCCTTCATTCTTTTTCACTTTGATAAGCAGGCAGCGTCTTAACGGCTGTGCGACCTCCTGCTCCTCGGGAGAGATTTGAGGAGCCCCTGGACACCACTGCCCTTTGGCCAGGAGCGAGGAGAGTGGACGGAGCCACGACACGTGGGACCACGCCCCCGCCGCCCTCCCCATCGCCTGTGAGCAAGGCGGCCGCAGCGTCTACTGCGCAAACTTGGAGAAATGAGAGGGTGCTGAGACAACGTGGGTGAGCTGCACGAACGGGGCCCCGTGTGCCCGGGTCCTCGCTTATCTGCTTCTTGAACAAGCTGAGCCCCTCCTTGGGGCCTCTGCCCTTGCTGGGCCGCCAGCTCCGCCCCCCTGCCCCACCCTCCCGCGTGCCCTTCCCCCATCGCTCTGTGGCATGGCCTTGATTATGTCTCCTTAGCACTTGGCATCCTCTGACTGCCTTTTATATGCTATGTCTTTTTGTTTTTGTTTTGCTTAACAGATTCATTTATTTACTTGAAAGGCAGAGAGAGAGAGAGAGAGAGAGACTCTTCCAGTCACCGGTTCACTCCCCAAATGGCTTCAACGGCTATGTCTGGGCCAAGTGGAACCCAGGAGCCTGGAATTCCATCTGTCCCCCACGCGGGTGCAGGGGCCCAGGCACCTGGGCCGTCTTCCACTGCCCTCCCAGGTGCATCAGCAGGGAGCTGGATCAGAAGTGGAGCAGCTGGGACTCAAACCAGAACTGTCACAGGGGATGCTGACATCAAATGTGACACCTGTCTCGCGGTGCCACAATGCTGTCCCCAAACGCAAGGCCAGAACGGAGGTGATCTGTCTTGTTCATGGTTCCAGCACACAGCAGGCCTGGCACGTAGTGGGTGCTCGGTAAGGATTTGCTGAATGAATGAATGTGTGCATTCATTCCCCAGGCAGGCAGGGCAGGGCCTGTGCAGCTGAGAGGCCCTTTCTGGGACAGGGATGACCCTGCCCACGCAGCCGCTGTTGGCTGCGGGAACACAAGGTGGCTCATCCTCCTGTGACAGGTCAGCCCACCATGGCTGGCTCCTTCGCCTGTGCTGCCCCGGGCCTGGCGGAGGCTCTGCCCTCACCGTGAGGCCCTGTCACAGGTCCTGCGGGCCGGGCCAGAGTTGAACTCAGCCACCAACCCCAGCTGGCAAGGGCAGCTCCTGCGGGGTCACCGCCTCTCCAGGACAGACGCTGGCGGGAAGTGGGGGCTTCTCAGCCCGGCCTACCCGATGGAACCCTGCAGGCCAGGTGGCTGACACACCGCAGCAAGGGACCTCTCACGGCCAGCCCACAACTCCAAGGTCAAGGTGTTAGGGATGTGGCCTCCCCCTTCCCTGCCTAGTGTGACCTCCAGGGGGCGCCCCTCTCCACAGGGCGGGAGGGGCAAGGCGGCTCCCTGAGGTCTCGCTTACAAGAGGGCTAGTTCCACCCAAGGGGCTGCCCCTTCACAACCTCATCGCCCCCACAGGCCCCGCCTCTCAGCACCGTGGGGTGAGGTGGGGATCAGCAGCTCTCAGCACCGCAGGGGTTTGGAGGGACTCACACTCAGACCACAGCATGCGGACCAGAGTCTGGGCTTGGGCTGGAGTCCAGGGCCCCAGCCAACCCAGGGGATGTTTGGGGGCTTCTGGGGCCTCCCCTGATACGCAATACTGTAGGGGGCATTTCAACTTACTGAAGGAAAAGACCTCCTAGAGAATCATTGGTGGGGCCAGCACTGTGGTGTAGCAGGTTAAGCCTCCACCTGCAGTGCTGGCATCCTGTATGGGTGCTGGTTGGAGTCCCAGCTGCTCCTCCTCCGATCCAGCTCTCTGCTGTGGCCTGGGATAGCAGTAGAAGATGGCCCAAGTCCTTGGGCCCCTGCACCTGCGTGGGAGACCCTGAAGAAGCTTCTGGCTCCTTGCTCCTGGCTTTGGATCAGCTCAGCTCCAGCCATTGTGGTCATTTGGGGAGTGAACCAGTGGAATGGAAGACCTCTCTCTCTCTGGCTCTACCTCTCCCTGTAACTCTGTTTTTTAAGTAAATAAAATAATTCTTTAAAAAGGAAAAAGAGTCATTGGCATCTACTAAGAAATTAGCATTTAAATTAAAATGTATCTGGACACCTGTGCCTCAGGGCCTTTACCCTGGCTGCTTCCTCTCCGGGAAGGCTCATCCCCAGATTCCTTGTGCACCTGCCACCTTCTCAGAGAGCCCATCTCCAACCTCCAGCTGGTAGCATTTGCCCCATTTTCTGACTTTTTCCCCCCAAAGCAGCATACAAAATCCAGCAACAGTGCTGTGCAGTGGAAATGCGATAGGAAACTACACATGAAATGTCAAAAAAATTTTAATAAATGTTTATTTTCAGCAACTTGAGAGAGAGAGAGAGAGAGAGAGAGAAACCTTCCACCCACTGGTTCAAATGCCCTCAACAGCTGCAGCTGGGCCAGGCTGAGGCTGGGAGCCAGGAGCCCCGTCCAGGTCTCCCACCTGGCGGGGCCCAGCACTTGCTGGATCACCGGCTGCCTCCAGGGATGTACTAGCCGGAAGCCGGATCGGGAGTGGAGCAGCCGGGCTGCAGACAAGGGCAGCGCAACCCACTGCTCCACAGCGCCGGCTCCAGGATAAAGCGTTTTTAGCAGCCACGTTTGCAAAAATAAAAAGAAAAGTGAAACTGACTTAACAGTGTATTTTACTTAGCCTCCTACATCCAAATATCGCCATTGCAACATGGTATCCATCTAAGAATGTGGAGAGAGTTCTTCTTTGCTGCGAAGTCTTTGGACTGGGCACTGACACCCAGCCCATCGCCCTGCGGATGGGACTGGCCACGTGCCAGGGGTTCAGGAGCCACGTGTGGCTGGTGTACCTGACTTACAGGTCCTACGTCACCGACCATCACTCATGCATCACCTGTTGTCTTTGCCCATCTGCCGCAACATGGGCTTCACAAGGCCAGGGGACTGGTCACGGTCACTGCTAGGTCCCCAGGCCCTAGCCCAGTCCCTGTGTTTGGTAGCTGTGCACCCAACAGCAGCTGAGTGGACAAGCCGGGTGAATTCTTTCCTGCCCTGGCCAGCAGATGTGGCTGTAGGGCCAGGGTCTCCTCTTCCTCCTCACTGCTGCCCTCGTCCTTTCTCTGCCCTGTCCTCCCTCCGCCACCTCCTTCCTTCAGCAAGGACAGAAGGGCAGTGACTCTGACTCAAGTCCTTGTCATCTCTCGGCTCTGCCACTTTGCAGTGCCTGTGCCATCCCCCAGCGGGAGAGTATTCCTGGGGGGGGGGGGCTGCGGCATGCGGCTGCCCGCACACAGCGAGGGCCCCACTTGGCACAGGCATCTCGCTGAGTGTGTGTCCAGGGCTCTGCAGCTCAATGCTCCTCATGTACCCGGGGCCGGGCACCCGTCAGGTCGGCGCCGTGGCTCCACAGGACAGAGCGTGAACACCTCGCCCGAGGCTCTGGGCAGCGGGGACCTGCTGGGCACCAGGCACTGTTCCAGGGGCTGGGGGCACGGTGCTGGATGAGAGACTGATTCCGCTCTTCGGAAGCTGCTTCTCAAACAACGATATATGCGCATTAAGCGGTGTGTTGGTGCGTGGAGAGGGATAGGGAGTGCGGGGGAGGGTTAGGGAGTGCGGGGGGGTCTGTAATGGAAAGCGGAGTGCGGAGGACGTCTTGGTTCAAAGGCGCCTGGTGAGCGTGGGTCCGCAGGCAGGGGTTGCAGGGACGAACGTCCCAGCGGTGGGCAGTCAGTGCAGAGCCCCGAGAGGGAGCAAGCAGGGGTTGAGGGGCTCCCAGGAGGCTGCACCACTCCCAGGAGGCTGGTCACTGGCTGCAACCTGGCGGGCCAGGGCCGGGACTTGAGCTTTTAGCCTGAGTGCGCTGGGAGCCACGGGTAAGGCTGCTGTTGCGTTGTTTACTTGAGAAAGACAGAACCAGGAATCCACGGTCGGGCTCCGCAGAGCTGCCCGCTGTGGACCGCTGGTGGACGGGAATCAGCCGGCGGCCACTGTGCCGGGCAGCGTTGTCCGCGAGCGTCCGCGGGGCAGCCTGGGCCGGGCTCGCGCCTTTCAATGCTCAGGGAGGTGGCGTGGGGGGGGGACGTGGCGCAGTCATGGAGACGCCACGTGGGGATGCCCGGGTTCCAGTCAAGCCAGCTCCCTGGCAGTCCGACTCCGGGAGGCAGCAGGTGATGGTTCAAGTGTGTAGGTCCCTGCCACTCTCGGGGGAGACCCAGCTGGAGTCCCGGGCTCCTGGCTTGAGCCTGGCCTGGCGCTGCGGCCACGGGGCGCGGAAGATGCCGCCGCCTGTCACACGTCTGGATCGCATTTCACTCCTTGCCCGCCTGCACGGGGCCGTGTGGGTCGCTGGCGTCTCCGCGTGGCCGTGCACTGGCCTCCCGCGGGGGTGGAGCTTCGGAGGCGCGGACGACGCCCCCCTCGCTCCGCATTTCTGCCCAGGTGCACGCTTGCTTTCTTCCTCCCTCTCCTTTCTTCTTAATTGGGGGGGGGTTATCTCCCATCTGCCGGTTCACTCCCCAAACCCAGGCACTCCGAGCCCCATCAGGAGCGTTTGGAGTGGGGAGGGGCAGCGTCGGCCTGGGCTCCCAGGGCCCCTGACCCCCACGTGGATACCTGCCCGTGTCTTGCCTCACCACAAGGCCTCTGTCTACAGCATGGTGCGGGTTTCCCCCCCAGCCCCTCCCTGCCGCCGGACGTGACCCCGGCCAGCGAGGTCGCCAGCGTCCAGCACCCTTGCTCCTGGGCCGGCTCTGCCCTCCGGTGATGGCACGGCACGCACGAGGGCACTCAGCCACGACCTTGGGCCTCCTGGGTGAGAACTACGCACATTCGGGCCTTGAAGTGGAGCTCACACAGAAACGCTAGGCTGGGTGACGTGGTCAAGGCGAGCGTGTGTCACCCTTGGGAGGACGGGGGAGGCGGCAGGGCCCAGCGCCTTGGCCGATTCCTGAAGCAGGGACGAAGCATCTCCGAGGCGCAGGCTTGGGAATTCAACGAGATGGTGTTCGTGCACCCAGCAGGTGCTTGGCTGACCAGTCAAGGCATTCCTGGGCTAACTGATGCCCTGGACGAGATGTTGCCCCAACTTCTCTCTCTGAGCCCCGGGCGAGTGCGCATCAGCCACGGGAGGATCCAGAAGAGTGTTCCAGCTACAGCAGCAAGTGCAGAAGCCCTGAGGCAGGAACGGGGCAGAGACGGTCAAGGGGAGCGAGAGGAGTGGCTGTGCAGAGTGGGCGGGGCCCGGCTGTGCAGGGGCTGGGAAAACCCAGCACCATTCCGAGCACCGTCTCCCTCCCCTAGCTTAACACCACAGCCCCTGGAGAGAGAGCCTTGTTATCCCCATTCATAGATGAGGAAGTGGAGGCGCCATGAGGCCCACCTGCTCCCCCAGAACCTGCTCCCCCCTGACCCTGCAGCCTCGGCCTCCCAGCCCTGCCCGCCCCCCGGGAGGGTCTGGCCCCTTCTTTGGGGGCAGGGACGGGTCAGGTCTCAAGACTGCCCACACACAGGCTGTGCTCAGTAGGCGCTGACCCAGTCCAGGACAGGCCCGGGACAAGCTGCCCTCCTGGGGGGTTACAGGGCCTCATTTGTCGTCCTTGCTGGGGGGTGAGGGCCCCACACTGCCAGCCCTGCAGCCTGGAGAGGCCCTGATGTCTATGCAGGAAATGAGGCCGGCAGGACTGCAGGGAGCCCCCCATGGGCCCACTGTGGCCCGCTCCCCTGCTTGTCACCCGTCCCCAGCAGGTGGGACATCAGCGCTGTGCCTCTGCGTTCTCACCTGCCAGTCAAAGCTCGCAAGGGCCTGCTCACAGAAGGCGCCTCCCTCCTGGGCTCCAGGGCATTTCTGGGGAGAAGCCCCCTTGCCTGGCAGTGTGGGGAGCTGGGGACCGGACTTCCAGCTGGGGCAGAGTGGATGCCTGGCAGGCCGGGTGGTGCCCGCTGATAAGGGCCAGGGCAGCTAGGGCAGGCCTTTCTGATAACTGGCCTGGGCAGCCATCAGGGCTGAGCCCGGCGGGCCTCCGGGCTGTACAGGAGCCCTGGGGCAAGGGCCTGCGAGGTTTACCCTGAGGACAATGGGGCTGCCACAGAGTGCTGGCGTGGAGAGAGCCGCGAGGTCGGAGGCGTGGAGGAAGTGGTGGGCGCTGGAGACCCTCCAGTGGGCCTTGGCGGTCTTGAGGGTCGCTTCCTGCTCACCGCGGGCAAGGATGAGGACGGCCGGAGCAGGGTCCACGAGGGAAGCGTAGAGGCCGGGGAGCAGGAAAGGCGCACGTGCGTCAGGCCCGCCCCACGCCCAGGTCCGCCCCAGACCTCCGCCCGCTCAGCCGGCCCAGCCGGGGGGCGTGTCCGGCGGCTCCGCGGCGCCCCGCCCCTGGCCCTGGCCCCGCCCCCGCCCGCCCCCCGCCGCGCAGGCCCCGCCCCCGCCGCGCGCGCCCGCCCGAATCCCAGCGCCCGGCGGTCGTGGGCGGTGCGGCCGCCCCGCCATGGCGCATAAAACCGCGGGCCGCCTGCCGGGCTGCTCCTCCGCACACCGCCGAGCGGGGCCCGCCGAGCCGCTGCCGCGCGAACCCGGAGTCCCCGGCTCTGTCGCCCCCGCCGCCGTCCCCCCGGGCGCTCAGACATGGGCGGCCGTGCCAGAGCGCGCCGGGCGGCCGCGGGGCTGGGCGTCGTGGGGCTGCTGTGCGCCGTGGTGGGCGCCGTGTTGATCGCCGCCGTGCCCCCGCTCATCAGGCAGATGGTGCTCAAGGTGGGTGAGGCGCCGGGCGGGGCGGCGGAGGGGATGCCTGGGGGTCGCCCTGGAGGGCCGCCGCGGGTCCTGACCTCGCTCTAAGCACTCCAGGGCCCACAGCGGGTCAGCAGTGCGACCGTGCTGTCCAGGGCGCCCCTCCCCACGGCGGCCGCGGGACTGCTCGAGCCCAGGGCGCCCTCCGTGCTGGGTTCTGTGCGCGCCAGTGGGTGCCCGGGTGGGCGCTCGGCCAGGCACCCTCCCCACCAAGCCGCTCCCGCGCCCCCGCCCCTCCCCCGCCGCCCTCCTGGGGCAGCCTGGAGGCCTAAGCCGCTTTTCTTCCCGGATTCCCACCGAGCCAGGCAGGCAGGCACCCGCCCAAGGCCTTCTGGGTACACACGGCCTGAGGTCTCGCCTCTGCCCCCAACCCTGCCCATCGCTGATTGCCCTTTCAGCGCGGTCAGCTGGCCAGCAGAGGCCACCCTGTGCCCTGGGCACCTGCTGAGTGCGGCGCCGTGGTTGGCAGGACGTCACGTGGGCACTCCAAGCTGGGGGCGCAGGTGCCTGGGTGGGGTCCCGAGGCCCCGCTTTTGCAAAGATGCAGCCGGGCACAGCTGGGGCGATGTGGACTTGTCCCGCGAGTGGAGGCTTTTCCTCTGGACACTGCTGCCTGAGCTGCCCTCCTGTGGGTGTCCTGTCCCTGCCGCGCCGCGCACAGTGGAGGCCGTGAGTGCACGCGGGACTCCCCTGCGTGGGCCCGGCCGGCGCACTCCTCCCAAGCTCTCTGGCTGAGCAGTTATCTGATTCATCTTGGTCACACCGTGCCTTTTCTTGGTTTGACAAATCCTGTCTCGCTGGGTCCCCGTCGCCTAACTTATGGGACGGGTGCCTCCGTGGGTGGTGACGTTGCCTCCGGGGATGGCGGGAAAAGCCCTTGCGCTGGAGCGCAGCACTGCCGGCGTCTGGGAGCCGAGCCAGAGCGTTATCTCGGCGCAGCCTTGTGTCTGTGGCCTCACCGGCCCTCCCCGCGTGTCCACGGTGCGTTCTCGGCTGTGCCTTGCCCGCCCCCGGGGAGGCTCTCCCTCAGGTGGTGCCTGTGCACACAGCGCCTGTGACCTGTGCACACAGCACCTGGTGTCCTGGGTCAGGCGTGGGGGCGGCAGGAGGCTTGGCAGCCCCGCCATTCTTGGCCGGCGGCGTCGGGATGTTTTCACTCTCAGGCCGTGGATCAGGTTGAGGGTGTCGGTGGTGAGCGTGTGTGTGCGTGTGTGTGCATGTGTGTGTGCGACGCACATGCACAGCCGGATTTCCCCACCGCTCCTCCGGGTGCCAGGGAGGAGCACCACAGCACCCCCGGGTCTCCCGAGCTCCCGGCTGGAAGCTCAGCTCCCGCCGGGCCTTGGCGGGAGCGGCTCAAGGCGATTGGTGTGGGGCTGAGTGGCGTGAAGGTGGCAGGGGAGGAAGCCACGCCCCCTGCCCTTGCCCACCACGGCCGCCTCCCGAGGAAGAAGCCAGTCTGTGTGCACCAGGGCGGGGGGAGCCTGCCCGCCGGCGTGGGCTCAGGCTGTGTGCGTCCATCGGCACATTGAATGGCAGGCCTTGTGCTTTGGCTTTGATTTTTTTTTTCTTTTTGGCTAATTCAATAAATTCGTATATAAAAGATGTGAATATCAGCTTGTTAAAAAAAAGTCACATGGAGAAACGGGAAAGTTCCCCTCAGTCCCTCCATCATCCGCGCGTCTCTCCAGACCTTTGTCGGGAGCGTGTACGGATACACACCAGTGCAAACAGCTGATTTTCCATGCGGAGTTATTGGGAGGCAGCGAGACAGAGAGAGCTGTCATTTGGTTCACCCCCCCAATGCCGGTGCCAGCCGCGACTGAGCCGAGGCTGTGGCTGGAAACCTGGAGCTCCATCCGGGTCTCCCACGTGGGTGGCAGGGACCCAAGCACTTGGGCCGTCGCCGCTGCCTCCCAGGGTGCATCAGCGGGAGCTGGAGTCAGGGCCAGGCCCTCTGCTGCGCGCTGTGGGCCTCTCAGTGCCCCCTGGGTTCCTTACGTGTAGACTGAGCTGTACTGTGTACAGGTATCCTGAAATCTGCTTTTCAGGCCTGAAACTCTTCCATGTGAGAACACAGCAGCCCCCCGCGTTTTCCCCACCACTGCGCAGAATTCCTTTGCGTGGACCCACACTTGTGCGCCTCTTCCTCTGCTCGCGGCCCATCGTCTCTCGCTAAGGACAGTAGCGGTCCTGGGACCCCGCCTCTCTGTGTGTGGGATGAACCTGTTCTCCGGGTAGACGTCTCAGTTGTGAAAGTGGGCTCAGTTTGAACTTTATTTTAAATCAACTGATTAGAAAGGCAATGAGACGCACATAGCCAGCGGGAGAGAGAGAAACCTTCAGCCGCTGGTTCACTCCCCAGATCCTGCAACAGATGGCGCTGGGCCAAAGCCGGGAGCCAGCAGCTCCGTCTGGGTCTCCCACGTGGGTGGCAGAGACCATGCACTGAGCATCGCTGCTGCGTCCCAGGGTGTGCATGAGCAGGAGCCGGGACTTGGCCCCCCGCGCTCCGATGTGGGTGCTGGCGTCTCCAGCGGCGGCTTCACCGCTGCCCCCGGTGCCGGCCCCTTGTCTGGCTCTGCATAATTATCCCAGCTGGCCCCCGAGAGCACCCCCAGCAGCCGGCTGTGGGCCTTCCCCACCCTCGTCCCTGCTGCCTGTGGATGGTCCCGGGTTCTCTCGCTCTTGGGGTTCCTCGATTTCGGGTTCCTGCCTAGGTCGGGATGCATTTTGAAAGCCGTGTTGCCTTCGGGAGCCTGGGCCCAGCTGTTCCCTGTGCCGGCCAGGCCTTGGGCCGGATATCCCACCTCTGGGCGGCAGCCCTCAGACAGGGGTTAGGTCAGCTCGGCCCGTGCCAGGCTCTGCAGTACGGGGACGTGAAGGCCCTGGGTCGATTCTTTCTCGCTGACAGCAGCCTTGTGAAAAGGCCGGCGCTGGCACAAAAAGATTTTTTTTATTTATTTCAAAGGCAGAGTTACAGAGGGGCAGAGGCAGAGGCAGAGAGAGAGAGGTCTTCCATCCGCTGGTTCACTTCCCAGATGGCCACAATGGCCGGAGCTGTGCTGATCCGAAGCCAGGAGCCAGGAGCTTCTTCCGGGTCTCCCATGCAGGTGCAGGGGCCCAAGGACTTGGGCCATCTTCTACTGCTGTCCCAGGCCACAGCAGAGAGCTGGATCAGAAGTGGAGCAGCCGGGACTCGAACCGGTGCCCCTGTGGGATGCTGGCACCGCAGCTTTACCTGCTATGCCACAGCGTCGGCCCCTCAAATAAATGCATTTTAAAAAATGTTGAAAAAACCCACGCCTGACCAAATACTACTCTGTATTTCTAATGTTAGTGTGTGTAAAAGTTTATAAAAAGGTGTGGAAGGGTGCACACCATACTGACAGTGTTGGTTCCTCTCAGGGGACGGCCCGGAGCTGTGGCCAAGCGGAACCGAGTGCCCTGTCTGATCCTTGTGCACACACAGATGTGCACACATGTGTCTGTGTATATAATGTTTACGGAGAGAATGTGTCCAGGTGATGTGTGTTTAACTAAGAATTGTAGAAGATCAGATGCAAGGCTTTCCCCCACGAGTGGCCAAATGTGTTAGACACGGACACAGGAACCCGTGGCAGAGGGGCCCGGGGATTAAGGTTGCCGAGAGAGGCGTGGGGAAGTGAGATTCCTCTCTTCTCTTTTCCCACAGTGGGGGGACAGGACGGAGGCGTGGAGCACGAGCACATGCCGCCATGACTGTGAGCCCCATGACGTCTGCTGGTGGGGGCTTGCTGTGTGCCAGGCAGGGTCGAAGCCCCTCTGTGCGTCTCATCTGTCATCGCCTTCAGTCAGGGGAACGCACCCTGGCCTTGCTGGGCCATGAGGAGACCGACCGTGTGCGGATCGGCTCCCGTGGAGCTGGGCCAGGCAGGCCGGATTTGAGGGCTAACCAGGCGTGGCCCGAGTTCTGGGTGTCCTCCAGGGAGGGCCCAGCTGGAGGGTGCTGGCCGAGGCCCCTCTGCTGCTTGGTGCACTTGCCAGGCCACCGTCTGTCCCTTCTCCCACGTCCAGGAGGGAAGCTGGGTCCCCTCTGTTGTTTTAACGCTTTATTTATTTATTTACTTGAAAAGCAGAGTTACAGAGAGAGAGAGAGAGAGAGAGAGCTTCCATCCACTGGTTCACTGGCTCTCCTCTATGGGTGGCAGGGCCCAGGTACCTGAGCCGTCACCTGCTGCCCCCCGGGGTGTGCGTTAGCAGGGGCTGGATCGAAGCAGAGCCGGGGCCCAAACCCAGGCACTCTGGTACAGGGTGCCATGTCCTAGGCGGCAACTTTCACTCCACCCTGTCTGGAGTCTGCTTCATGCCCCGGGCCAGTCTCTGCGTGCCCTTGGGTTGGCCCGTGAGATACTCTGCATCGCCGTGGGCTGCGAGTTGGCCCCGGGCCTGTCTCCCTTTCCCACCTGGACAGGCGGCACGGATGCCCAGCAGCTCCCCCTCTGGGCCAGGGTAACAAAGCCAGGCCCCTCCCACAGCAGGTGCGGCCAGTGAAGCCCTCGTGGGCGGCCTCCTCCCAGCCCAGGTCTCCCACCTGTCCCCTGGGGCCTGCTGGGGTACGTGGTCGGGACCCCCATATCTGGACGCGGTGGACGAGGCTGTGAATGTACCAGCGGTCATGGGGGGGGTGGCCTCTGTCAGAGTCGGCTGGGGTCACAGGTGTGGCCTGAGCCCATTTTGTGGCTTCCTCTTTGGTGCTTGATCCTCCTTGCTCCTGCGCGTGCGAGGCCTCCCGGGCTCCGGGCCCTGGCAGCTGCTGAGAAAGGCGGGCTAATTTTAGTGCCCTGAGTGCTTGTTTTGCTTCCTCTGTGCTGTGCCGTTGCTTCTGGCTGGCGTCACTGTGTGCGTCTCGCTATGCACACGGGGGCCTTGAGGTATGGCCGTGCGTGCTGAAGCATGTGGACAGGTGCCCACGCATGTCATCATGCCTCTCCATGCATGCACACACATGTTGCCGCGTCCACGTGTATCCGCTGGCGTGTTGCCAGGAAGGGCCATGCCTGGCACCAGCATGTGTTTGGCGTTCTTCTCCGCATTCCGGGAAGCGCTCCCCAAACCTTCCCAGAAGGTCGGCGCTGGCGTCTCCCCCATCCGCAGGAACTCCGTGAGCTCGGCTACCTGGAATCACTTCCCGCCAGCTCAGCTCACACCGGGGCTGCACGAGGGAGGCCGTAGTATGGCTCCCGTATGGGCGTCTCTGTCCGCGAGTGGGTCCTGTCCACGGGATCCCGTGTCCACCAGCACTGAGGCTCCCACGGCTGGTCCAGGAGGGGTTGTGGCTCATGGTCCTGGGAGCAGCGGCCCCGCCAGGCGTGCCCAGCCCACGCCTTTGCCCTGTCGACGCACAGGGCGCCCTGGCGTGACAAGCATGTTTACGGTGTTGAGAACTCAAAACTCAAAGTGCAAACCGAATGGAGAATCCCTTTTCTTCTCCTCCCTCCTTCCCCTCCGTCAGCCGCGACCTTGGCCTCTGTGGCCGGCACAGACGGCAACAAGAAGGACACAGAAGGCGCCACTCAAGGGCCGGGGGCGGGCCCCCTGCAGGTTCCCGGCGGATGTCTTCCAGCCCCGGGTCGGACCCGGAGCTGCGGCCGAGGCGCAGCGGCCTCCATTGTCTTGTTCCTCTTCCCTCCCTGCACAGGGGCTTCTTCCTGTTCACTGAGTGCCCCGTGCCGGGCAGGGGAAGGAACGGGGCCGCCCCACCCTGCTCGTTTCCTGGCATTTTGGGTGAAGGTCTTCCACCCTGTCTGGAAGCTTCTGGAAGGACCTGAGCCGCGTTAGATGTCGGCCCTCCTGGCTTCCTCCCGCCCTGCTGGCCGCCCTCGGCCTCGTCTGCCGCCCCTTGGCTCGCTGTTCTCCTGCTGTTAGGGTGTCCCCAGGCCACCCCTGGGTGAGCTCACCCAGGCTCACGTGTTCAGCGCCGCCTGGGTCCTTGCTGCCCCTCCCTAATGGTGTCCCTGGGCCCAGCCCTGTCCCCTGAACTGCAGCCCCCTGCTCCCCTTCTCCCCACCCCCGCCAGACCTTGGCCAAGGCCCCTCCGTGGGCAGCAGCAGAGGCCCTGGCCTTGCGCTGCCCTCTGCTTCCCGCACCGGACCCTCGGGACCGACTCTGGCCTCGTCTGCGACTCCTGTACCGGTTTCCACCCTGGTCCCAGGCACTGGTGACTGTCCCCCAGGTCCCCGCACCTGCCTCTTCTCTGACCTCGCTGCGTCCACTCTGGCTGTCCCATGGGTCCACTCAGTGCCGTGGCTGCAGGGACCCTGTTCAAGCTGCAGCGAGGCCGCCATCTTCTGTGCTCAGAGCCCCCCTGTGGCCCCCGGGAGGCCTGCACCATCGGCCCCGACACCTTTCTCGCTGGGTCTGTCCCCTTCCTCCCACGCTGGCCCCGCCCTCCCACAGCCACTTGGCAGGCACCGCGCCCCCTGTCCTGCCCCCGCTCCCTTGCGTCTGGGGGCAGACCCTGCTCACACACAGACGCCACCCTGGCCTGCCTTCACCACTGTAGGCCCCCACCCCATGCTCCTAGTCCTGCTGACCCCCGTGAGCACCATGATGACACGAGACCTCCCTGTTCCTCCCTGTCGCCGTCCGCTTTTCCCCACACACACGGGGCCACGAGGCCGGGGCCTTCCTGCTGTCCAGCGCCGCGTCCCGGGCCCCGGGAACCCCGCACGGCTTCGGAGCTGCAGGATTCCCTGAGCGCATGAGTGGGGCTGGCAGACGGGTTGCTGTATGGGAGACCCGTGGCCCACGGTGGGGTGTGGTCCTCCCCGGGGCGTGGCGGGGCCTGCCGCAGCCACCACCCTGCCTCTCGTGGGCAGCTGCTGGCGCTTTGTCCTAGGCTGCCTGCTCTGCCTGTTCACACTTCTCCACCCTCAGGGCCCCATGGAAGCCACAGTGCTCTTTACAACGTGCGAATCGGCATCTGGTCTACCTGCCCCAGCTGTGTGAGTCCCCTCTCCCAGGGCCCTGTCTTGTGGGCCTTTCCCTTCGACGGGTCTTCCTTGTTCCCGTCTCAGGGCCTTTGCGCGTGCTGTTCCTGCCGCCTGAAATGCCTTTCTCCCCTGGCTCTTGTGTGTTTCAGCTCACGTGTCCCCTCTTGAACCAGACACGGCCCGGCCACCCCCTCGTCGGCCCCGTCTGTGTTACAGCTTCCTGTATGGTTCCCTCCCGGGCCTTTGGCTTTCTCTGAGGTCGGCTCGTTCACCTGCTTGAGGGTCCATGAGGACCTTGTCTGTCTCCTTCCTGATGCTTCCAACTTGGGGGTGCTTGGCTGGGGGGGGCCCTGCCTGGGTGGGACTCTGGGGGTCCCCAGAGGTGTGGGCCATGGCGCAGGCCCCTTGGGTTCCACGCTGGCCCTGACCCCTGTGCCTCACTTCCCAGGCCGGCCTCCCGTGGCTGTCATGAGCCCCCCGAGGCCTGGATCCCCAGGACGCACCCTTGGGTCCCGGGCCTGGGCCTGGCGTGCCCGCTCTGTGGCCAGTGCCCCCTTTCTACTCCGCAGCCTGGGTGCTGCCCCGGCACTTCCTGGCCCAGTGTGACGGCAGAGCGGCTGGAAGGCGCCCAGGGTCACAAGGCGGGGATCAAGGCCGTCTGTGGGGTGTGGGCCATCACCTGGCATGGGGGTGGATAAATGCGCAGGGGCCGAGGGAGGCGCAGGGCGGGGTCTGGGCACCTCCGTCTGCCCCCCGGGAGCAGAGGAGCTCCAGGGTCCAGCAGGCCTCTCGGGCTGGGCAGGGCTGCCCACCTGCTGCCCCCCAGGTTCCTTCCCTGTCCCATTTTCTCGTCCCTGCCCCGGGAGCCCAGGGGCTGCCGTCAGATGCCCATACCCTTTCGGCTGCCAGTTCACAAAACATGACTTCCATTTTATTTTGAAAGGCAGAGAGAGCGCGTGAGCTTGATCTCCCATCTCCTGGTTCATTACCCAGGTGCTCACAGCAGCAGCTGGGCGGGGTCAGGAGCCAGAACCCGATCTGCATCTCCTACATGGGTGGCAGGGACACACCTGCTGCTCCCAGGTGCCCTCAGCAGGGCTCTGGATTGGGAGCAGGGCAGCTGGAGCCCAGGCACTCCTGATGGGATGTGGGGGGGTGTCTGAAGCAGGTCTCAACCGCCCCGGCAAACGCCGCCCCCACCTGCCTGCGCCGTGCTCTGTCACCTGCCCGCTCGGAATCACAGCACCGGTGACAGGGACCAAGGGGGTCCGCAGTACAGCGTCCAGCCCGGCCGGGTTCAAGAACCACAACGTCTTCCTGTTTGTACACGCGCTCCAGCCGGGGGTCCCTCCCCTCCGAGGCCTGGCGTTCGTTCCGCAGCACGGCAGGGAGAACCGGCTGCCTGGGAGTCTCCCGGGAGGTCCCGAGGGCAGGGAACCTTCCCTGGGAGCGCGAAGAGTAAGCAGAGCCTCCCGCAGTGGCTGGGAAAGTCACGGGTGAGCGTGTGGGCTCTCGGCGGCTGGAGTTCAGTGCTGGGCTCGGCCCTGTGGCTGCGCTGCGGTGCTGGTCCCGTGGCCGTGTCCAGCCCAGGGAGGGCAGCGAGGGACCCGCGTGGGGCTGGGGCAGCTGGCTGGCGGGGGAAAGGGTGACCAAAGCAACAGGGGGCCCGTGGCCACGCCCCCCCCCCCCCCCCCGGCGTGGCCTCGCTCTCGCCTGCTGCTGCTGGGTTATTTGGTGCTGAGTCTGCGACCCCTCAGGAGGTGGGGGATCATCAGCTCATTGTTTTCAAGGGGGCAGATCCAAACTCTCGGATCCTTAGATCTGGACCCAGCCGGGCCTCGCTCAGTTGTCTTTTGTTTTTCCTTTGAGGAAACCAGAACCTGGAGGGAGCAGGGTTTACTCAAGGCCACGGCCGTCGTTAGCAGCAGTTCCTGGCTGGGCCTGGGCCTGGGCCGGGGAGCAGGGAGCTGGGCGGAGGCACCCGGGAGAGGAATTGGAGGGGCTGGGTGGATGCGGCAGGAAGTCATTCGCCAGTGACCTTCGGTCTGTGTCCCCTGGGGCCACTTCCACCTCTGCCCGCTCACACCCCGGCCGCAGCACAGCCAGGAGGTGCAGCTGACGGAGACGGACAGGCGTCAGGGCCAGGCTGTGTGCTGAGCCCTGGGGGTGGGCACTTGGGGCCAGGCAGGGAGCCCAGGACTCAGTGGCCCCCGGGAGACCCCGGCCGGCCACAGCAGCGGAGGAGCCGGCCGTGTGCTGTGAGGCACCCGGGCTCACGGGTTGGCAGCAGTGCCCACTCGGAGCCTGGCAGAGAGTGGAGCCCTGCTGTGGGGCCTGGGCGCACCCCGCTGTACCTGGTGTGGGGGAGGGGGCACGCTCTGTGCTGAGTGAGTCCCTGCCCGAGAGGCCTGGGCAGAGCGCCTGCCGGGGTCTGGCAGTTCTCGGGCCCCCAGCGCCGGGCTGCCAGCAGCGTGGGTGGGCTGGAGCCTGTGCTCCCAGGAAGGCGGGCGCCCTGGCAGGAGTGCCACGACCCGGCTGGGGGTCTTCAGGAAGTGCCTTCCCTCTCTGGACCACAAGGAAGGTGGAGGAGCCGGTGTGTGCCCGGCGCTTACAGTAGCAATTGGCAATTCTCGCCTCCATGTAGCAATCGGCAGTTCTCGCCTCCACGCTTGTGGCTTCCGCCGCCGGCACCCAGACCCTGTGCAGGCTTTGCTGCCGCCAAGCTTCGCGGTCCCCTGGGATCACCCGGTGACCACAGGCCGGGCTGGGTGGGACCTAGTTGCGTCCTGGGCTGTGGCCCCCGGGAGCCGTGGCAGAGCCACGTGCACAGTGGCTCAGTGTGTGTGCTTCCTACCCCGCTGCTCCGGCTACGGGGCGTTCATTTCGGATTGCGGGAGCACGCGGTTCTCGTCCCGGCTCCCTGTCCCCGGTGCTGAACTTCGAGTCCCTTGTAGATGCGTGGACTTGGGACAAGGACGTTCTTCGGGAGCGTTCGAGGTCATTGACAGCCTTCATCTGGTGCCCGGCTTGCGTTTCGGTGCCTCCTGCCTGCAGCAGTGCCTGCACGGTGCTTTGGGTTCGGGTGGTCGGGTCAGCGTCCGTCCGAGGCCGGCTGCCTCGCCGGCTTTGCCTGCTCGGTCCAGGCCACCCTGCAGCCCTCTGTGCCGGCCGGTGTTTTGGCAGGATGCTCCTCCCTTGGATTTGGCCAATTGCTCCTCCTGGAGTAGACCCCACACAAAAGCCTCCTTGTGTGGGTTGGGGGCGGGGAGAGCTGACCTGGCTGAGCCATGGGCGTCTGTCCCCACCCACAGCAGCCCCGGACCCCAGGGCGCATCTGACCCCTGGCCTGCACAAGCCATGCCCTTCCCCCTGCCCCGACTGCTTCCTGCATCTCCCGCTCTGATCCTCGGCCTTTGTGTGAGGCGGGCCCATCCTTGCCAGGACCGGGCTGGCGGAGGTGGGGAGCCGAGGCAGTGCCGGGGGGGAGGCTTCTCCCCATTTTGCCCACCCCTGCCTGGCCCCAGTCCCGCTGTAAACCCCGTGCCAGGTCACCCTGGCCAGATCTGGCCTTCGGGCAGTGGGGGAAGGGCGCACCGCCCCTCGGGGCGCTCCTGGCGGCATGGGGAGCAGGCCTTGGGATTTCTCTCTGGGGTCTGTTCCCAGACTGTGCGCGCTGCCCGCGGCGGCCTCTGACTTCACACTTTCACCCCAGAGTCTGGTTTCTTGTTATTGTGAAATATGATGCAACACCAGGAGAGACGCACACGGTTAAAGCCGGCGCCCACGAGAACACGCGTGCCATCGCCCCCCGGCGGCCCTGCAGGGGAGACTGCCCGTTTCTTTGTTAAGATTGGTCGACTGATTTATTTGAAAGGCAGAGTGGCAGGGAGAGAGAGAGATCTTTGCCTGCTGATTCACGGCCCAAATGCCTGCAACAGCAGGGCTGCGCCAGGCTGAAGCCAGGAGCCAGGAACCCGCCCCGGGTCTCCCACGTGAGTGGCAGAGGCCCGAGTACTTGGGCCATCACCTAGGCACACAAGCAGGGAGCTGGATTGGGGCGGAGGAGCCAGGACTGGAACTGATGCTGGGATGTGGGATGCCGGCCTCCTAAGTGATGGCGTAGCCCGCTGTGCCGCGAACGCCGGTCCCTGCTTTGCTTTCTTTCCTTAGCGTCTGTTGCCAAGCACTGCATTTCCGTTCTTCTGTGCAGGGGCCCTGGGGCCGTGTGTGCCGGTGCTCCTTGGAGTCCCTGGCCTCTCTGGTCTCCTGTGTGTCCCTCCTTCCCTTCCTGGCACTGTCCCCTGCATGGCTGTGTCCTGGGCTGTGGACGTGTCCTTGTCCCGCGTGCAGTGCTGGCAGCCTGCACGCACGGCAGTGGACGGGGTCTGAGTCCCGGCCCTGCCTCTGGCCGTGAGACCTTGGGCCGCTCGCTGAGCTCTGGGCCGGGCAGGCGTCTCGGTCCGCAGGGCTGCCTTGCCTTACTTTCTCGCAGTGTGAAGGCAGGGCTGGTTCCTCCCAGCGCCTCTCCCCTCAGCTGGCACCTTCCCCCGGGGCCTCCTGGGGCCGCCTCTTCACACAGACACCTGCTGACCTCTGAGCGTCCTGCTCTGCTCACCGGGACCAGGGCCCGTCCTCGTCCCCTCATTTTAACTCAGTCCCCTGGTTCAATGCCCTGTGTCCTAACCAGCAGACAGGTCTGCGGCACTGGGGGTGGGGCCTTCAGTGTGTGGGGGGACGCAGCGTATCTGTTACAGATAGAAGCCTGCTTTCCTGCGGGGTGGAGGTGGAGACAAGCGAGCTCAGAGGTGGCAGGTACGTTGGCCCTGCCTGGGCTGGGCGTTTCAGGGACGGCTGCCCTGGGCTGTGGCACCATAGCTTGTGTCACCTTCCCTAGTGCCGCCTCTGGGCTTTTTTTTTTTTTTTTAATTTTTTTTATTTGACAGGCAGGGTTAGACAGTGAGAGAGAGAAAGGTCTTCCTTCCGTTGGTTCACCCCCCAAATGGCCACCACGGACAGCGCTACGCCAATCTGAAGCCAGGAGCCAGGTGCTTCCCCCTGGTCTCCCATGTGGGTGCAGGGGCCCAAGCACTTGGGCCATCCTCCACTGCCTTCCCAGGCCACAGCAGAGAGCAGGACTGGAAGAGGAGCAACCAGGACTAGAACCCGGCGCCCACATGGGATGCTGGTGCTGCAGGTGGAGGATTAACCAAGTGAGCCACGGAACCGCCCCCCCCCCTTTTTTTTTAAGATTTTAGTTATTTATTTGAAAGGTGGAGTTAGAGAGAGGGAGAGAGAGAGAGATCTCCCATCTGCTGGGTCACTCCCCAAATGGCCCCATTGGCTGGGACTGGGCAGGTCCAAAGCCAGGAGCTTCTTCCGGGTCTCCCACGCAGGTGCAGAGGCCCGAGCGCTTGGGCCATCTTCCACTGCTTTCCCAGGCCATAGCAGGGAGCTGGATCAGAAGTGGAGCAGCCAGGACTTGAACTGGTGTCCATATGGATGCTGGCGCCACAGTGGCTCAGCCGCTTGCTGTACAGTGCCGGCCTCTCTCACCCGTCTGGTGGTGCCAGCACGGTCGCTCCTCTGGCAGCCGTGATGCCGGCCTTTGGTGGCAGCTGCAACCCTTGGCGCTCCTTGGTTTGTGGACCCAGCACCGCCATCTCGGTCTGCGTCCTCCTGGGCGGCCCCTCCCTCCGTTTCTTACAGAGACGACGTCCCTGGCTTCTGGGCCCACCCTGCATCCGGGATGACGTTGTCCGGAGAGTCTCTGCTTGACGTCCTCTGCAGAGACTCTGCTTTCAGATGAGGTCACCTTTCGAGGTCCCAGGTGGACATGGATTTGGAGGGGAAGCTTGTCAAGCCAGCTCAGGGCATGCGTGTGCACACACATGTTCATGTGTGTTCATGTGTGCACACGTGTGCGTGTGACCGATCCTTGGGCCTGCAGAACCTTGCTTTCAAATTCAGGTCCCTTGGGTTCTGTGGCAACTCCTGCCGAGCACCACCACAGGTGGAGCCCTAGAAAACGAGGCCAAATGCAGCCGCTCTGGCTGTTCCGGAAACTCGGGCGCCCCGGGCAGGTGTGCTCGGCGGGGCACAGACAGCCAGGTGACATCACAGGCCAGACCGGGAGCATAAAACAGGGACGTGGGCACAGACGTTTAAGGCACATACGGGGCACTCGACCCCTGGAGGCCCACGTGGCGCTGTGGCCCCGGCCCCCACCCGTCTCTGCTCAGGGCCCACCTCGGTTGGCGGCTCCTCGACGATCTCTCCTGGGAAGAACACGGCCTCCTCCTGTTACTTCCTGCGCCCTTGCCCGGCACACGGCACACGCGGGCACGTGCTCCCTGGCTTTTCCCGCCTGGCTTGGCGCTCGATGGCTCTGAGAGCCCACGTTCTGGCCGTGGCTCACCCTGACCTTGGCCTTGCCCTGCCCTGCTAGCTTGGCAAAGGACACAGCTGGGACGGGTTGGGAGGGTGTGTGCCCGGGAAGCCCCCTCTGGGCCATCAGGGCCATTCCAAACAATGTCCTCGAGCTGGAAACACCTGCGTGCCTTCCGGAGCTTTCTCGGGGGACGCGTTTGTTGCCAGGGCTGGTGGAGCAAATGGCCTTGGCAGCTGCAAGTGACAGAAGTGAATTATCTCGGCGCCGTGGACCAGTGTCCACAGGGCGGCCTCCCTCCCTCCAGCAGCTCGGGGGTGGGGGCCGGCTTCTTGCAGCTTTGGGGGGCTGCGGCAGCTGCCTGGCTATGACCGCATCCCTGTCCCGCCTCCGTCTCCTGTGGCCTCTCCTCGGGCCTGAGCTCACGAGGGCACCATCAGCACGGTTAGCCCCCTCCTCCGAGGCCGGGCACGTGCGCAGCCCCTGCAGGAAGGGTGTTCGTGAGCGAGTGCCCGCCGTGCACCGGCCCCCGTGCTGCGTGGGCCACGGGCCACAGCTCACGAGATCTGGACACCAGCACAGTGGAGGCACGCAGGCTCAAAGGGACCTGCCTGAGCTCATGGCAGGGAGAGAGGCCCTGCCTCCTCTTACCCGTGTCCAGAGGCTGCCCTGGGCCTAGCCGCAGCTGTGTTCAGTTTGGCCCGTGCCATTACTTTAATTGTTTTAAAGAGTTATGTATTTTTCTTGAAAGTCACAGTTACACAAAGAGAGGAGAGGCAGAGAGAGAGAGAGAGAAAAAGAGAGAGAGAGAGGTCTTCCATCTGCTGGTTCACTCCCCACATGGCCACAACAGCCAGAGCTGCGCTGATCCGAAGCCAGGAGCCAGGAGCCTCCTCTGGGTCTCCCATGTGGGTGCAGGGGCCCAAGGACTTGGGCATCTTCCACTGCTTTCCCAGGTCACAGCAGAGAGCTGGATCAGAAGTGGAGCAGCCGGGACTTGAGCCGGCACTGCAGGTGGTGGCTTTACCTGCTACACCATGGCGCCGGCCCTGACCCATGCCATTACTGAAATGAAAATTGAGTTGGTTGCCTGTGTTTCCAGACTGCCGTCTAGTCAAGCTGGGGGGGGGGGGTCACGCAGGGGCAGAGCGCGGCCCCTGTGCCCCATGGCTGAGCCGTGCGGCCGCCCCGTGCCTAGCCTCCTCTGTGAGAAGGGGCTGGTACCAGCCCAGCCTCACAGGGCTGTTGCTGCAAGGGGCACACAAACAGGAAACGTGTTGGCGCTTGGTGCGTGTCCAGCAGCCATCGTGGGCGGCGAGGGCCTGGCAGGCACCACTGCCCGTGCCTGTGGATTCCCGGTCAGTCCCTGGGGGCCGTGGGAGGTCCTGGGCCGTAGTTTGCCTCCTGCCTCGGTGTCCTCGTGTGACGGAGCTGGTGACGGTGAAGTGAGCAAGCAAACACCGTTTTTCTGACTGTAGTTCTTAGCACAGTATGGGGGCGTGGGCTGGGGAGAAACGGGCCCACGCACTAGCCTAGCCACTGCCTCGGGCAGCGCCGTGGTGTCCCCGCGCTGCTGTGTGGCCCCTGCTCTGAGGTGTGGTCCTGGGGGCGGGCTCAACGTGTGCTGTCAGGCTGCTGTAGGGGTCCCGTGAGCGAAGCACTGCCCGCCCGCCCGCCCGCCCGCCACAGGTGCCAGCCCCGCAGGCCTTGTCCTGGTGATGACTGGAGTCCCTGACAGCAGGGGAGACCCCGCCTGAGTTGGGGGCCTTGGGGCGGGCGGCGTGGGCGGCGTGGCTGACCTCACCGCTCCCCATGCTCCCACATCTGCCGTGAGTGTCCTGGGAGCAGATACGTGGCTGGCAGTTGCCAAGGCCACCTGTGGGGGGGGGGGGGCTAGCGGTGACAGTGGCACAGCGAGAGGCCTTGAAGGCTGCAGCACCAGCCGTCTGGCTCGGCTGCCGGCCCTGGCCGCGCGGGCCTCAGGTGTCCCTGCCCTGCACAGGCTCCGGCTGCGTGCTCTCCGGCCCCCGCCGACAGCCGCACTTGGCACCTTGCGTCCGTCTCCAGCTGTGTCCTTGTCGCTCCCACAAGGGCTCGGGTGGTCACCCCATTTTACAGATGGGGCAGGCTCCAGTGCTGGGTCCACTCTGGCCAGTGGTTGGAGAACCACTCCCAGCACCGTCCACTGTGCAAGCACTGGCCCTGGGCGTCGTGCTGCTGTTGGAGCAGAGCTGTGGGCAGGAGAGCGGGTCCTGGCACAGCAGCCGCCCTGGCCCACGAGGGACGGGTCCTGGGCAGGCACAGAGGGGCCGAGTCGGGGGAGGAGCTCAGAAGGGCGGCCCCTAAGGAGGAGCCAGGCAGGGGCACAGCCGTGCAGAGGCACCATGGAGAGGGGCAGGGGCTTGGGCAGAAGCGATGGGGAGCAGGGAGAGGGCCCCTGGGGGAGTCTGAGGGCCCCTGGGGGAGTCTGAGGGCCCCTGGGCGAGTTTAGCTTTTGTGTTCCCTCGGGAGTCGCGTCCCCAGGCCAGGGGGAGCCGTGGTCCGGGCCGGGTCTCAGAGCCGCTGGCTACGGTGGGGAGAAGCCAGGGTGCAGGTGAGGGACCAGCGAGGGGGCGGGGCGGCCGGCAGGGGTGGGAGAAGGGCATGGCTTTGCGGGGTGCTGTGGGTGTGGGTGGGATACTGGGGGAGAGGCGGGCGGCGCGGGCCCTCCGCCCCACAGCGGAAGCTCACAGCGGGGCAGCGCCGGAGGAGGGCACGGGGTACCTCGGGCCGGGAGGTGCCGGCGATTCGTCCGCGCGCCGGTCAGATCGGAGGATGCCGGAGGGGGAGGGGTGCAGCGTCCTGAGCACGGGATGGGGGCGCCAAGCTTTCCGTGGCGCCGTCGCCAGAGCCGCCTGGAGCGGTCAGGGTGTCGGGGCCGGAGCGGGCTAGGGAGCAGGAGTGTTTGTCGAAGGGCTGCAGGGCTTTGGTGCGCGAAGATTCCGTGAGTGTGTGGCAGCGAGCGTGGCCCAGCACGGTACACGTGAAACGGCAACACGGGTCCCCGCTCCGCGATGTGTGTTGTGCACGGCTGAGACCAGGCCGAAAGAATCAGGCAAGGCGCCAGGAGGCAGCCGGAGCCGGTCCCGCCCTCCTGGTGGCAGGAGACGGTGGCTGCAGTGTAGACAGTACAGCGGGCACAGCCCGTTGACCACGGTCAAATTCCAACCCACCGGGCCTCTTGCAAAAGACAGAGCCTTTGAAGGCCTGCCAGGCCCGCGCCGCTGTTGCCCCGTGGTGCACGGCCTTGGCGAGCCTCCCGTGCCATGTTGGCTGG
The DNA here is from genome assembly GCF_051225735.1 of Oryctolagus cuniculus. Classification (NCBI taxonomy): domain Eukaryota; kingdom Metazoa; phylum Chordata; class Mammalia; order Lagomorpha; family Leporidae; genus Oryctolagus; species Oryctolagus cuniculus. Next base: position 9,250,401 of record NC_142887.1, read on the forward strand.
GGCCGGTGGCGAGCCGAGGAAGCTCAGACCAGCGGTGAGGCCTGGGTCACCTCGTTCACTGCCCCAGTGGGGGAAGGCACCAGCTGGCATGGTCTCCGAGTGGCCGATTGGGGCCCTGGGCAGAGGCAGCAGAGAGAGCCGGGGCCCCGGCACGTCCCGGCTCTCCCAGCGGCCACCGTCCAGCCTCACACGCTGCTGGTGTGGCAGGGGCCAGCCATGCCCAAATCTCAAATGGACAGGTGTGAGCATGTTCCACTCAGCCGGGCTAGGTCTCGGCGTGTCTCGGTGCTCAGCCCCACTGCCAGGCAGGAGCTGCCGCAGGCTCACGGCACGGGGCGTGGCTGAGCCTGGTGCCACGTTCTGTCGGCTCACCTTCAGTCACTGCGTGCTGCATGGCAGGTTTTTCCCACGTTTCCCACCGGTTAGAAACGGGAGCCAGCGTGAGCTCGGGGCGCGGGCAGGGTTGATTGGCGAGCCTTGCTGGGCGACCCGGGGATGGTGTGTGTGGCCGGGGACACCCTGACCCCCCTGGATTGACCTCGGCGAGGTGCCTGACCACCTGACCCCCCTGGATTGACCACGGCGAGGTGCCTGACCGCCTGACAGGGCAGGACAGTGGCTGGGGACCAGCCCGGAGGGGCACAGGCAGGTGCCGCTGGGAGTCCCATCAGGAGGCCCCGGTTCAGGGTAGGGGTGGGAGGTGAGCTTGTGCCTGGCTTGGCATGGGGCCCGGTGCGCCTCCCAGCTCCTCCCCGAGCTGCTGGCTCGTGGAGACCATGGCGCGCAGTGGTTTTGGGGTCAGACTTGAGCTCAAGGCGTCCTGCCACTGCTGAGTCCGTGCCCTTGGGCAGGTATCGGCCTCACCCCTCGGTACCCACGCTGTCTCCTCTGCAAAGCGGAGCCAGCTCTGGTACCCGCCCCACAGACGGATTGTTGAAAGAAAACGCCGTTTCAGAGGGGATGCGGGCAGCATCCCCCACCTCCCAGGCCCTCGCAGGGCCCGGAGCGCGCTGACCCCGCTTACACGAGGTGGGAGGTGGGAGGTGCTGCAGATGGGAGTGGTTGGAGGCTGCAGGGCACTGGGGTGGTGTCTCTGAGTCTCCTGGCCATGCCCTCCTGGCCTCATGATGGCTGCCACAGCTCCAGACATCAGGCGGTCACACGACGCCCTTCAGAGCCAGGACAGCAGGAGCAAGGCAGGGCTTGCCCAGGTTCCTCTTCTACCAGGAGGAGGGTTCCTCCCGAGGAGCCTGCCGCAGTCCCCGCTTGCTTTCCATGGGCTGCAGTGGGGCCCCTCGGTATTCGGACCAAGTCAAGGCTGTCTTGTGGGGGTGCGGAGTGGGGATGGCCTCGGGTGGGCAGCAGCACGGTGTGGGGAGCAGCCCGGACTGGACTGAGTTACTGGAATTAAGACTTACTCTATGCATCTGCTCTCCCACAACATGGCGCTGGGAGAGAAGAAAACAGCTTCCGCACAGCTGCCTCCAGTTCAACCAATAAACTGTAGGACCTGCTCCTGATTGGAGAGCAGCGTACTCGGCGTGTGGGCAGCCGAGTTAGGATTGGCGGAGGAGGACTATAAAGGAGGAGAGAGACGGCATGCGCCAGGAACATCTAAGGGGAACATCTAAGGGGAACACCTGTGCAGCCCCCGAGAGAGCCGGCCGGCGGTGTGCCGCTCCCCTGCGGAAGTGGGGAATGTGGCCAGGGGGAACTGCCCTTCCACGGAGGTGGAAGGGACGGCAGCCAACCCGGGAAGAACCAGCAGCAAACCCGGGGAGGGCAGAGCAGATGAAAGAACAGCGCAGGGTCCTGTGTCGTTCCTCCATGAAGAGGGGGAGCGACATAATGGTGCCGTGACTCGGATATGAAGCCTAGGCAGGACTCTGTGTCGTTCCTCCACGAAGAGGGGGAGCGACAGCACGGGTCAGATGCCAGCCCTCGGTCAGCCCTGGCCACGGCCCGAGCGCGCAGAGCCTTCCCCTGGGGGCTCAGCCCAGCGGCCGGCACCCACAGGGAGAGGTAGCAGCACCCGGGTCCCCTGTGTTCTCCCCGAGTCACCTGTCCCGTAGCACAGCTGCCCCCAGTGTGCTCTCTGCCTTTGTACCAAGCTAGTTCTTCAAGAAACCGATTTAGTTACTTATTCCCAGGGGGATGGAGAGAGACCCTTCCCCCTGCCCATTCACTCCCCAAATGCCTGTAACATGGGTGGGCCTCAGCCTGTGTCTCTCACGTGGGTGACAGGACCCAAGCACTCGCTGCCTCTCAGGGTGTGCTGGGAGCGCAGCTGACACTTGGACCCAGGCGCTCCAGGACGGACACAGGCGTCCAAGTGGCGGTTTTTGTTTGTTTTTGTTTTGTTTTAACATGTATTTGAAAGGCAGGGCTAGACAGTGAGAGAGACAGAGAGAAAGGTCTTCCTTCCGTTGTTCACCCCCCCCCCCCAAATGGCTGCTACGGCCGGAGCTGCGCTGATTCAAAGCCAGGAGCCAGGTGCTTCCCCCTGGTCTCCCATGGGGTGCAGGGCCCAAGCACTTGGGCCATCCTCCACTGCCTTCCCAGGCCACAGCAGAGAGCTGGACTGGAAGAGCAGCAGCCAGGACTAGAACCCAGCACCCATATGGGATGCCGGCACCGCAGGTGGAGAATGAGAATTAACCAACTGAGCCACAGTGCCGGCCCCCCCTTTTTTTGTTTTTTAAACATGTATTTGAAAGGCAGAGCTAGAGAGAGAGGAGACACAGAGGTCTTTTTATCTGTTGGTTCACTCTTCAAATGGCCGCAATGTTCGAGGCTGTGCCAGGCCAGAACCAGGAGCCAGGAGCTTCTTCCCGGCCTCCCACGCGGGTGTAGGAGCCCAAGGACTTGGACCGTCCTCTGCTGCTTCCCCAGGCCGCAGCAGAGAGCTGGCCTGAGATGGAGCAGCCGGGACTTGAGTTGGCATCCCTATGGAATGCCACAGCGCCAGCCCCTCAAGCAGCGTCTTAACGGCTATGCCAAAGACCCCGCCTGCCCGTGAAGCTTCCGAGGACCCCCAGGCTGTGGCGGCTCGGGCCCCGGGCTCTGGTTGAGTTGGGAACGCACACAGGCCGGGCCTGTGTGGACATGTGTGTTTGTTTCTCTTGAGCAAGCCCCGGTTACTGGGCTGCAGGGAACACGCGGGCTGTGCTTGGGCAGGGGCTGCCCGGTGGGGGGAGCGCTGCGGCCTCGCCAGTACACACCCGCAGATGCTTGGGGGCCCGAGCTCTCCCTGCCGGGTCGGAGTCACTGCCAATCGCAAGTCCTCTTCCCCGCCTCCTGCCCCGTTCCCCGAGGCTCCGGATCCTGTTTGGTTCTCTCTGTCCTGGTAGCACCGAGCCCAGCTCTGCCCACAGAGCGGATGAGTGAGTGCTGCGGCCCTCCAGGGCAGGGACCCCTCCGGGAGGGGCAGCCTGGTGGGAGGCGACAGGGCGTGGGGAGGTCTGTGGCAAGCTGGGGGACACGCCGGCCTAAGGGGCGGCCACTGCTGGCCCATCCCCCGGTTGTTCAAAGAGGCCAGGAGTCTGAACTCTGCTCGTTGTAAGCTGCTGTCAACAAATCCGTCAGCCGTGTTGAAACAGTGCGAGATCCAAAACTCGCCCGCTGGCCCAGGTGTGAGAAGTCGATGGAGCGTGGCCAGAAGACGGAGGATGCAGCCTGTGTTTTCATTTCCCTGGGGTGGGGCAGGGGTGCAGCCGCGTCCAGGTGACCTGTGAGCACCTGTTGTTAGGAACAAACAGGCACAGAAGCAGGGTGCCGTGAGATCGCCCCACCCCCTCCCCGGCTGCTGCGACGTGGTTCCCTGCGGTGTCTGGCACAGTCCTGCCAGGTTTTGCCAGCATCCGAATCGCCGTGCCCGGGACGTGCTGGAACACGGGCTGCCAGCCCTGCCTGTCCGGGGCTGGGGGCCGGGGCTGAGCGTGGGCCCTGCTGCTTGGGGCCCGCGTTCTGTGACGCATTGCTGTGCTGCTGTCACACCGCAGACCTGAGACAGCGACCTGCTCACGGGGGCCAAGCCCCCTCCTCGGGGCCCCTGCCTGGGCTTCGAGTCCCCTGCTCCCGAGGGAGTGAGGTGCAGGGGTCAGGACCCAGCACAGAACCCGGGGCGACTCGCTCTCCTTCAAGTTGCTCTAACCTCTGGCTGCCTCTGCTCCCCCCACGCCCGTGCCCTGGGGGCCGCTGGCTTTGAAGCTGCGTTTGGCGAGGCCCCATGCCGGTGTCGCCCAGGAGAGGGGCAGCAGTGGCTCCCGGTGTCTTTCCTCTTGTGCGTGAATGAAGGCGGCCGAGCTCTTGTTAGGGTGGGACGTGGTTTGACCCTGGTGTTGTGGGGAGCAATCCGGACTAGACTAAGTTACTCGAATTAGGACTTATTCTATGCATCTGCTCTCCCACAATATGGCGCTGGGAGAGAAGTAAACAGCTTCCGCACAGCTGCCTCCAGTTCAACTAATAAACTGTAGGACTTGCTCCTGATTGGAGGAGAGCAGCGTACTCGGCGTGTGGGCAGCCAAGTTGGGATTGGCGGAGGAGGACTATAAAGGAGGAGAGAGACGGCATGCACCAGGAACATCTATGGGGAACATCTAAGGGGAACATCTAGCTGAAGGAACACCTGTGCAGCCCCCGAGAAGAGCCGGCCGGCGGTGTGCCGCTCCCCTGCGGAAGTGGGGAAAGTGGCCAGGGGGAACCGCCCTTCCACGGAGGTGGAAGGGATAGTAGCCAACCCGGGAAGAACCAGCAGCAAACCCGGGGAGGGCCGAGCAGACGAAAGAACAGCGCAGGGTCCTGTGTCGTTCCTCCACGAAGAGGGGGAGCGACATAGTGGTGCCGTGACTCGGATAGGAAACCTAGGACGGAGAGCAAACTTAGGAGGGAAGAAACGTGACTCGGATAGGAAACCTAGCTCGGATAGGAAACCTAGGACGGATAGGAAACCTGACTCGGATAGGAAACTTAGGACGGATATGAAACTTAGGAGGGAAGAAATGGGAAGAACTAGGGAAAATATCGGAGAGAGAGACTAGCAAACAGCCTAGGGAAAATATCGGAGAGAGAGACTAGCAAACAGCCTAGGGAAAAGCCGGACGAAAGAGGTGCCGGAAGAAGCTATTGAAAGCCTAGGCATAGACTCGGATACGGACTATGGGGGGAAGCTGGGAGAAATCTCTAAGGTCGAAAGCGAAAGTGAAAGCTAGAACAAACAGACTCGGACGCGGACTGTGGGGAGAGGCCAGGAGAAATGAGGGAGGAGTATTGTTGGAAGAAAACTTAGGGAAACATACCGGGTAGAGAAAAATGTTAGGGAAATTGAAGCCGCGGGGGGCAGGCCAAGGCGGAAACGAAAGCCACTTTGGGATTCTCAAGTTAGCCCGGGAATAGGGGGCGAAAAGTTGAAACCAGAAGCTGAGACGTAAGCCAGATTGGGATCCGTCTGATTAGCCCGGGGAGCAAAGGACGGGAAGCCAAATCGTGGGGCGGAGACGTACGCTGGGTTGAATTCGCCAGGCTAGCCCGGGGAACTTGGATTGAATGCTAGTGGTGGAGACGCAAGCTACGCTGTGTTACTCGCGGAAGCCGCCGCGTGCAGAGAGAGCACGGGGCGTGAATAGATAGGGAACGCTGGCGTAGGCCGTGGTTCAGACGCGAAAGGGTTAAGCGTGGAGACCGCGGACCGCGCAAAGCCGGGAAGCCGCGCAGATGAGGCGCGGGCTGAAGCGGCTCAGAGCCGGCAAGGCGCGGAGAAGCAGCCTCGGGGCGGAGCCCGCTGGCGGGGCGAGGCGCCGGGAAGCTGCGCGGAGCCGTGAAGCTGCCGGCAGGGCGAGGCGCCGGGAAGCCGCGGGGATAAGAGAAAACAGAAGTTTAGAAATGGAATGAGAGCGGGAAGCTGCGGGGATAAGAGAAACAGAAGTTTGGAAGTGGAGTGAGAGAAATGGGAATGCTGGAAGATAGAAGTGAAATGGGAGAGGTAGGAATGCCCGGAGATAGAGAAATAGAGAAAAATAAGGCCTCCCCTCAACATGCCAATTAGAAGGCTTGGATTCGGTCTGCCCGATTAGTGAGGCGATGAGCACCTGGGCGGCTAGCCGCAGGTCACCGAAGACAGGCACGAATTAACATCAGTAAAGCTTCCCCACAATGCAACAATTAGGAGGCTTGGATTCGGTCTGCCTGATTTAAGGCGGTAAGCGCCAGCAAAGCTCGACCAGAGTATGAGCTGCAGGTCACCGAAGATAGGCACAAACCAACACTAATAAGTCTCCCCCACAATACGGCAATGAGAAGGCTTGGATTCGGTTTGCCTGATAGGTTTTGTAAACACCTGCAGGCAGTTCTAGCAGAGTAGAGCATGCGCTGCAGGGCACCGAACACAGGCACGCATCAGCGCCTAAAAACCTCCTCACAATGGCGAAGAGAGGACCCGGATTCGGTTTTCCTGATTGATAGGACTTGTAAGAGCCTGTGGCAACGCTAGCAAGTAGAGCAGAGTGTGTGCCGCGGGACACCGAAGACAGGCGCGTATCAACGCCAAAAAATAAAAAGAAAGGGGGATCTGTGGGGAGCAATCCGGACTAGACTAAGTTACTCGAATTAGGACTTATTCTATGCATCTGCTCTCCCACAATATGGCGCTGGGAGAGAAGTAAACAGCTTCCGCACAGCTGCCTCCAGTTCAACTAATAAACTGTAGGACTTGCTCCTGATTGGAGGAGAGCAGCGTACTCGGTGTGTGGGCAGCCAAGTTGGGATTGGCGGAGGAGGACTATAAAGGAGGAGAGAGACGGCATGCACCAGGAACATCTATGGGGAACATCTAAGGGGAACATCTAGCTGAAGGAACACCTGTGCAGCCCCCGAGAAGAGCCGGCCGGCGGTGTGCCGCTCCCCTGCGGAAGTGGGGAAAGTGGCCAGGGGGAACCGCCCTTCCACGGAGGTGGAAGGGATAGTAGCCAACCCGGGAAGAACCAGCAGCAAACCCGGGGAGGGCCGAGCAGACGAAAGAACAGCGCAGGGTCCTGTGTCGTTCCTCCACGAAGAGGGGGAGCGACAGGTGTGACAGTCGAAGTCGAGCAGAGACAGCGCCCGGGACCGGACCAGCTTTCCTGTCCAGATCCCAGAGGGGAGGAGGAAGGGCCTGGCCATGGCCCTGGGAAGCAGGGCCCGCCCACCTCCTGCCCAGTGTGCACCTGCCCTGGCCCACGCTTCCTACAGCCACTGGGCTGGGCTCAAATGGCGGGGAGACGAGCCTTCTGGGCGCTCCTGTGGGCGGGAGGGACCCAGGTCTGCCTTGTCCTGGGGTGGGGTGGGGGTGGGGCTGTGCTGGCTGAAGAAGGACTGCTTGGGAAAGGAGGGGACAGCGGGAGCCAGTGGCAGCTGTCCTGGCCCTGGGCTGCTCCTGGGTGGGGGCAGGGTCCTGAGGGGCTCTCGCTGGCAGCGTCATGGCCCCCAGAGATCTCACATCCTACTCCCGGGCCTCTGAGGACGTGACCTTGGTACAAAAGGCTTTGCAGGTGTGGATGATTGCGTGGGGCGCGCCCTGCCATCCACGGGTCCTTCCCAGGGAGGCAGGGGCTCAGAGCAGGGGCGGGGAGGCCGCGTGGCTCCTGGAAGCTGCCGGCAGTGAGCCATGCTCACCCGCCTCCCCGGGAGTGCAGCCCCTGGCCTATGCACTTGCCGGGGTTGCCTGGGCTGCAGCTCTGGGAGAGGGAGGAGGGGCCGCCACGCGCGGCCATGGCACCTAGGTAGGTGACCAGCCCCTGATGGACGGGAGCGTGGGAGGCTGCAGTGGTCAGAGTCCTTTCTCCCCAGGGACGGTGCCTGGCTGGCGGGGAGGGGGGGCGTGAGGGCACACATGTGCTGCCCGCCCGCCAGCACCCACGTTCGTATCAAGAGGGTCTTTGGCCGAAGCTGACACCCGCCCTGCGTGGAGGGAAGTGCCCGTCTCAGGCCGGGAGTGGTCACCCAAGCCCGGTCGGGCCCCAGGGGTCAGTGCTGTGCACCCTGCTGTCACCGTTGTCCCCAGCCGTCGTGAGCAGGGCCACGTGCACCGGGCAGGCAGGCTCTGTGCGGGCATCTGTTTCCTTTCTCTGGGGTGGGTCCTGGGGGGCCACAGAGAACACAGCCCTTCCTGGAGTGACCGCGATGCCCGCTGCCACTGACCGCGTGGGGGTTCCGCTCGCTCTGCGCTCTCGTCCACACTTGCTGTTGTCCAACTTCCCAGCCGAGCCGTGTGGCTCTCAGGCCAGGCCTGGGGGCAGGAGACTGGCTCCAGGACGCTTTCCACTCCTGTCCTTTGTGTGTGCCTCCAGGCTCAAGGCTGCCTCGTGATCCAGGGTGACTGCCTTAGCTCCATCCCTCTTGACTGAATCCGGGGCGGCTGGAAGGGGGAACTCGTGGACAAATAGCACAGGAACTTCTGGTGTTGATGGTATCGTGGGGATAGAGCCGGGTATGGGGGAAGGGTCGCTATAGGAAAGATGGTCTGTCATTGTTTTTTTTAAATTTTATTTATTTATTTATTTTTGACAGGCAGAGTGGACAGTGAGAGAGAGACAGAGAGAAAGGTCTTCCTTTTCTGTTGGTTCACCCCCCAGTGGCCACCGTGGCTGGTGCGCTGCAGCTGGTGCACCGCGCTGATCCGATGGCAGGAGCCAGGTGCTTCTCCTGGTCTCCCATGGGGTGCAGGGCCCAAGCACTTGGGCCATCCTCCACTGCACTCCCTGGCCACAGCAGAGAGCTGGCCTGGAAGAGGAGTGACCGGGACAGAATCCAGCGCCCCTACCGGGACTAGAACCCCCTGGGGTGCCGGCGCCACAGGTGGAAGATTAGCCTAGTGAGCCATGGCGCCGGCTGGTCTGTCATTCTGCTCACTGCCGTCAGCCCCAGGTCTGACATGGAGCCTGGCATGCAGTGGGAGCTTCATAAATATTGTCAAGGAGTCAGTGTTGTGGCACAGCGGGTGAGATGCCGGCACCCTACATGGGCGCCGGTTCAAGTCCTGGCTGCTCCACTTCCCATCCAGCTCCCTGCTGTGGCCTGGGAAAGCAGTGGAAGATGCCCAGGTCCTTGGGCCCTGCACCCGCGTGGGAGACCTGGAGGAAGCTCCTGGCTCCTGGCTTCCATGGCCATTGTGGCCATTGGGGGAGTGAACCAGTGGATGAAAGATTTCTCTCTTTAACTCTGCCTTTCAAATAAAGACATTTTCAAGTAAAAAAAAAAATATTGTGGGAGTGAAGAGTGTTGAGGGAAGGTCTCACGGAAGACGTGTAGACTTGAGAAGTGAAGGGGTCGCCCGCGTGGACCTCAGGGACAGGCTGCTCTGGGGGCAAGCGGTGCAAAGGCCCTGTGGCAGACCTGGCGGCTCGGGAGCACAGCTAGGCCCGCGGCTGGGCGATGTTAAGGGAGCTGGGTCAGGTGACCTCAGAAATCTCTGCTAGAAATTTGGGTTTTATTCCCGTGGGAGAGCGACAGCGTCTGACTGAAACCCTGCAGGGGTAACCGGCTCCAGGGCGGGGGGGGGCAGGCGTGCAGGGAGGACACTGCCCCCCATCCAGGCAGGCGGCCGGGCACAGCTGGCTGGGTCCGTGGGGGCGGACAGGTGCTGGGTGGGAGGGGCGCAGAGGGGTCCAGGGTGGCTCTGGTTCTCTGCCTAACGTCGGCTCCAGGAGCTCTTCTCTGCTTCCTCTTAGCCCTGTAGAAGCAGGGGTGGGGTCCGCCCCGGGCTGCGGGGAGGAGGGGAGGTGGGGGCACCGGGCCTGTGGAGTCACCAGGGCCCCCTGCCTGTGGATCACTAGGCACCCCCTGTCCTGCGGAGTCACCGGGTCCTCCTGCCCTGCGCATCACCAGGGCGCCCCCCCGCCCTCCTTGAGGGAGGGTGGGAGGTGTTTGTGTTGCAGAGGTGAGGTGGGGGGCTCATGCCTGAAGGGGGCACAGAATCCAGTGAAGCTGCAGCTGCCTCATTAAGCACCTACTGTGTGCACTGTCTCCCACCTGTCGCCCACAGCCCTGCAGAGGAAGCAGGGGAGGTGGGCTCCGCAGCGGGGGTGGCCCCTTGGCGGTGCCCCCTGCTCCCGGCCCAGCGACCTCGCCCTGGCCAGGCGCCGGCCCGCCGCTTCCATCATGCTCGCCCGTGCTCGGTTTCTCGGGACGCTGTTCCTGGAAAACGGAACTAAAAGATAGGTTTATCTCGGTGCAAAGGTTTTTGAAGTCTGAGCGTGATTTTTTTCACAATGCGCGTTTCCCTCAGATGAACACTGTCGGATCCAGCTGTTTTCCCACCCCAGGGGAAACCTGGGACCCTCCAGCGGTCATCTCCCACCACTCCCTGCCCAGCCCCGCCCCCGGCACCGCCACGCCCCCGGCACCGCCCCCGGCGTCCCGCGCCTGTGCTCTGTCTGTGGACCCCGCGCGTGACTTTGTTAATTGGTGGTGTGAGAGGCAGAGAAAGCTCTCCTGTCCTCACTCCCCGCGCGCCCACAACAGCCGGGGCCGGGCCGGGCGCTCCCTCCGGGTCCCCCACGTGGGTGGCAGGGCCCAGGCACTCGGCCACCCGCGGCCTGGGGGCGCGGGAGCAGAGCTGGACTGCATGCCAGGCCCTGGGAGCCGGGCGCTGGGCGCGGGCGGCCGCACCCCGCAGGGTTGCCCGGGCTGAGCCAGCCCACTGGGTAGGCGGCCCGCGGTTTACGGAGCGCGTCCTGTTTGTCGAGGGACACCTGGGCCGGGTGCAGCCCTGTTTTCGTGGAGTGATGCTGATGGGTTTGGCCGTGCGGGGGACACTAGCGGACTGGTTTCTGTGGCCGCCGCGCCCCCTCCCATGCCCACGCCCACGCCCGTGGGCAGGGCCCCCTCCCACGTCCCTGCTGAGCCTCCCCATTTCCCGCAGCCGCTGCCTTGTGGGGGCGGCGTCTCCTCAGACCCTGGTCTGCGGTTTGCAGCCTCCTCCGGGCTGCGCGGCCGTTTCTGTGCCTGGAGAATGTCGGCCCCAACCGTCTTGTATCTGACACTGGTGGGCGGCCTGCGCGGGAAAGCTCTGAACCATCAGGGAGCAGCGCCGGCCTCCTCCGAGGGCTCCCCGCGTCCTGCGCCAGCGCCCCCCACCCTGGCCCCGTCTGTCCCTGCCGTCTTTGGCCCAGTCTGGTCAGTTTATACTTGAAGATCCTGGAGTCTCTTTCATGGAAATAAACATGGTATTGTACTGTTGGTTTTTTGTTTTTAAATATTTATTTATTTATTTATTTGAAAGAGTTATAGAGACGGAGAGAGATCTTCCATCCACTGGTTCACTTCCCAGATGGCCGCAGTGGCCGGGGCTGGGCCAGGCCACGGCCAGGAGCTTCCTCTGGGTCTCCCATGCAGGTGCAGGGGCCCGAGCTCTTGGGCCACCTTCCACTGCCCTCCCAGCTGCACTGCCAGGAGCTGGCTCAGAAGTAGAGCAGCCAGGACTGAACCAGGCGGTATCCCGGGCGGTGGTTCAGGCTGCCATGACAGAGCCCGCCCCATCCTTTGAAAGTGTATAGTTTGGTGCATTTTCTCACCAGAGACCGGGATGGAGGACACCTGGGAGCCAGTCTCCCTGCGCTGGTTATGGTCAGGCCTCAGCCCCGAGCCGAGGATCCAGTTTCCCAGGATCCACGCCTACAGGACGCAGCTGAGTGGCCTCCTTTGGTGCCGGGCTCTTGGCTTGTTGACCGGCCTGCCCTGTGCCACTGCGTGGGAGCCACGCGTGGTGGTGGTGCCCGCGTGGGCAGGACAGGTGTCCTCTGCCGGGGCTGCCCTCGTCTTCTCTTCCTGGGGCAGCGCAGCTCATTTTTAATACCCAGCTCAGATGTCCCCTCCTCTGGGCAGCCTTCCTGCCTGCCCAGGAATGGGCTCCCGGAGTCTGGCTGCTTGGGAGGGAGCGGTGTCTGCCGAGGGCTCCCTTTGGCACTCCCTCCCAACTTTGCATGCCAGGGCCGAGACCTTTGACCTGGGGGGGCGGAGCCCAGGTTCAGCTGTGTGCAGCAGGAGGCCGCAAGCCGTGCAATACTATCTAATCAGCTGCCTGGACCAGATGCCCTGGCCTGCTATACCCGCGGCTGTTTGAAAGCTGGACAAAGTCCGCCCCGCCCGGGTGGGGGTGGGGCAGCAGAGGCAGGGTCACCTCAGGCCTGGTGACCGTGTGGCTGACTTTCCGGACACCCCGGGGTCTGCCAGGCCCTGGCAACAGCCCAGGACTGGACGCTCCCCTTAGACCCAGAGAGAGCCTGCGACTCATCCACCATCAGCCGTGGGGTCACTGGGCTGGAACGCGGGCTGTAAGCCCCTCCTGTTGGACTCATGGCTGTGCCTGGGCTTATAGGGCTGGCCCCCACTCACCCTGGAGCCAGGGCAAGCCCCAGGGGCTCTGGGATCCAGAGGCTTCCCTGCACACAGCCGCCTCTGTTGAGAACGGGCCCAGGTGCATGCGGCCACGGAGACCACGGCTCTCCTGAGACATCAGCGACCTGCGGCAGCCATGCGGCCAGTGGTTTGACACCTGTGCAGTCAGGCCTGGCGGCCCTGGGCAACACCCGTGAGGTTTCCCCTGCCCAGCCCCTCCTGCCTTCGCGTCTGGGGTACCGTGTGTTTGTGTGTGTGAACTTGTGTGAACTTATCTGGGAGTCAGGGCGAGTGTGGCACAGAGAGAAAGTGAGGAGAGACCCCTCCCATCCACTGGTCCACTCTTAAGGTGCCTGCGGTGGCCCCTCACTGGGATCCCACATGGGTGCAGGGACCTGATGGCCTGAGCCATCACGGCCGCGTCTGGGGTCTGCGCTGGCGGGGAGCCGGAGCCGGAGCTGGAGCCAGGGCTGGGTGTGGCACCAGGCGCTCTGATGTGGGCTGCGGCCTCTTCACCTGTTTTTAAACTGCTTTCTCAAGATAGGTCTTCATGGCACACAGCCCACGCACCCGGGTGCACAGCCAGCAAAGCTGGACACGTGGCCTGGAGTCCGGCTGCCTCCAAGGCCCCTCCTGTGTGGGGGGCCAGCTCTGGCTGGTGTGAGCGGCTGTCCTTGTCCTGGAAGGCCATGTTCCAAGGACAGGGGAGGGTGACGCAAGCCGCTGGCTGTCTCGTTCCATGGCACGGGGCACCTGTCTGATGGACTGTCACTCAGTGGCGCTCAGCACGGATCCACCGCCTGGCTGAGCCTGCAGACTGGCGCTGGAGCCCGGCGTGTGGAGGCTGCTCCGCCCCGGGTGGACCCCAGGTCCCGGGCCCCTCCCCGAGGCAGCTGTGCCATGGCCTGCTTGGCCGCCTCACCGCCGGCTTCTCACCCCCGCAGAATGTACGCATTGACCCCAACAGCCTGTCTTTCAACATGTGGAAGGAGATCCCCGTTCCCTTCTACCTCTCCGTCTACTTCTTCGACGTGGTCAACCCCAACGAGATCCTGAAAGGCGAGAAGCCGCAGGTGCGGGAGCGTGGGCCCTACGTGTACAGGTGAGGCTAGGGGCTGCAGGGGCTGGGGGGGGGGGTCTCCGAGTGTACCACCATGGGGCTGCTGTGATGAGCCTTAGGGATTGTTCCAGAAGCAAGCCAGGCATGGGGGGGGGTGTCCGAGCAGTGAGGCGGGTCCGGCCTACCTCGTTCTGTCACCTTGTCTGGGGTGGAGGCCGGGGGCCCAGCGCCAGGAGGGGTCGGCTGTTGGTGGCATGTGGTGGCCAAGTGCCAGGGATGTGCCTTTGGTTCTGGCCTTGCCTTGTTCCTGCTGTGGCCCCCGGGAAGTGACTGCACCCCTCGGAGACTCAGTTGGCCCATCTGTAGACTGGGCATAGTGACGACCCCGCAGCGGCTGAACCTGGTCGCCAAGACACCCGGACGAGACCAGGATGCAGCCCAGCTCGTTCGGGGCTGGCACATGGGCCAGGTGCACTCCCCAGGGACCTGCCTCTGCCTCTAGGGGGCAGGGGTCTCCAGAGCCCTACATCGTCACATTTCTCAGGTAGAGGAGAGGGGACCAACCTGCCCCCAGCCTGGCTGCCTGCAGTGCCAGAGCCCGGGAGCCTTTGGCTGTGGCTGGTGGAGCCAGGCTCCCTGTGTGCGGGCGCCCACCCGGCTGGCTTTCCTGGGAAGGGCATGGGGAGACTGTTGGAGGTACAGCCTGGGATGGGCCATGCAGCAGCTGAGTGGGGCTGCGGCTGAGGACCGTGGGGGCTGCGGCGGGAGCTTGCTCGAGAAGCAGGCCTTGTTGTCGCTCCCATTTTGTGGATAGGAAAACAGAGGCTCAAGCGGTAGGTGGTGGAGACGCTCCAGCCCCAGCCCTCTGCTCCATGGCCTCTCTGGCAGGAGCGGGGACCCAGGAGGAGGCTGCTGCGGTGACCCTGGCTTGGCGAGGGAGGCCGGGTGGGGGCGGGGCGGGGCCCTCCCTGGAGTCTGGCGGAGGAGAGAGGGGAGTGGAGTGAGGCTGGCGGCGGGCTCGGGCAGGTGGTCCGGCTCAGCTGGGGCGCCCTCGGGCTGAGATGCACACGGAGCGCCCGTGCCGCCCCCGCGGTGACCACCGGCTGCCCCACAGGGAGTTCCGGCACAAGAAGAACATCACCTTCAACGACAATGACACCGTGTCCTTTCTGGAGCACCGCAGCTTCCAGTTCCAGCCGGACAAGTCCCGGGGCTCCGAGAGCGACTACATCGTCATTCCCAACATCCTGGTCCTGGTAGGCTTCTCCGCGGCCATCCCGGGCCAGGGCGCCCGTCTGCCTCTGGCCGAAGTCACTGGGCTTTCCTCTGCCGTCCAGAGGGGCACCTCGTGGAGGCCTGGGGGCGGGGCCGGGGCTGCATCCCTGCAGTTGCTGCCTACCATGTGTGGAGGTCCCCGAGACCACCCCCGCTGCGCTGATTGGCCGGGACACCGCGCCAGGCGCGCTCACAGCCCGGCTCTAGTAGAGCAAAGGGAGGTGCCCGGGGGCCAGGGTGAAGCTTCCGGAATCTTCTTCCCGTGGAGTCACACAGGATGCCCTTAACTGCCCCAACAATGGGCCGTGACATGTCACCTACCAGCGACGCCCACCACAGGCTGGGAGCTCACGGTGTGGGGGTTGGTCACGTGGGCACACCTGCCTGCCACGTGCCCGAGGCCCAGGCACCTGCAGGAAATCAGAGAACGGGGTGCCCCCCAAAGTCTGGGCTTGGACAGCGGGTCCCCCAGGGCTGGGGAGGGATGAGCATGTTATATCCCACGTCCGCTTCCCCGGAGTGCGCGCTAGAAACCAAGTTGCAGGGGCTTGGCCCGAGGTGCTCACAGCGCCCGCGTCTCGGCTTTTGGATGAGGGGCCTGTGGGACAAAAAAAAAAAAAAAAAACAAGATCCAGGCAGTGTCCCCAGAGGAAGTAGACGCCAGCGGATGGGTGCCGCCGATGCCCGGGAAAGATTGGGGAGGGGAGAGGGGAAACCTGCACAGACAGGCCACGTGTGGGCTCACGTCACCACCAGGGCCAGGCCTCGCTGGCTTCAGGTGAGGTTCATCCAGGGACAGCAGGTGCTCCACTTTCTGTGGGCCTGCGCCTTGCTTGCCCCCCGGGTCACGGCCAGCAGAGGGGCCCTCCACCCCCGCCCCCAGCTTCCTGGTAGCTCATTGGCTTAGTTGGACCACAGGCGCATCCCTGAACCAATCATTGTAGCTGGAGGGAGGGGTGGGAGGCTAAGGCAGGTTTATGATTGGCCAAGGCTGAGCCATATGCCTGCCTCTAATTGGGCTTGGAGTTCACGGGGGCCACAGCGGGAGGACGATTCTCATGGGCACTTGTGGTCCTGGCTCCGCGGGCTCAGAGAGGGTTCTGCAGGCCTGTCCCCTCTATGGGCTGGAGGCCTCTCCCCTCCATGGACCCTTTGCCGGGAGGCCCGGTCGCGAGTGGGGGTGGCTGGGCCTGCAGGTGCAGTGTGTGACCCGCCCGTCTCTGCAGGCTGCGTCATTCATGATGGAGCACAGGCCCATGAGCCTGAAGCTGATCATGACCTTGGCGTTCAGCGCACTCGGCCAGCGCGCCTTCATGAACCGCACGGTCGGCGAGATCATGTGGGGCTACGAGGACCCGCTCATGAACCTCATCAACAAGTACTTACCGGGCGTCTTCCCCTTCAAGGACAAGTTCGGCCTGTTTGCCGAGGTGAGTGGCCCAGGGAGAAGCCTGTGTCCCGTCCCCAGCTTGCCTTGGAGCTGGGGTCCCGGGCGGAGAACCTACCTCCATCAGGCTGTGGCAGAATCGGGCATGGGCTGGCTTTTACAGTTGGAAACTCAGGATGGATCTGGGTTCCGCGTGATCTGGGCTGAGATGGGTTAGCTGAGAAAACTTCTCGGAAGTGGGGAGGGGAGGCAGTTCCCAAGCGCGGCCCCCGGGCTGGCTCTGAGCTGCCTACTTTTTATTGACGTGAGCCCCGGCAACCTGCTGAGGTCCGGAATGGACAGGTAGGGTCTGACCCCTTGCTCTGACCCCTGACTGTGGCTCAGCCTTATTTTTTTTTTTAATAAAGATTTATTTATTTGAAAGGTGGTGAGAGAGAGAGAGAGAGAGAGGTCAGCCGTCCGCTCCTGAGCCCGCCGCAGGCCCCTTGGGGGCAGCCCCTGCAGGCTCAGGTGTGGGCTCGCAGGGCAGGCAGGCAGGTGCGTGACAAACCGCTGGCGTCTCAGCAGGTGTTCTGAAGGTCCCTCCCCCAACTCTTTCAAATAAATAAGTAAATCTTAAAAAAAAAAAAAACCACTCACAGGGCATCTGTGTTCGAGTGCCCCGAGTCCAGTGTGGGTGGCCGGGGGCTCTCAGCTCCTGGTGGGCACTCAGGGGCCGGCGGTGCCCCCCGCAGTGGCAGAGCCTGAGTGTCCACTGCAAGGGGGCTCAGCTGGCTGGGGGGGGGGGGGCTGGAAGGGGAGGGGCCCGAGAGTCCCCTGTGCCCCCATGCTGACCCCACTCAGCATGTGCTGGGGCGGGGGCGCAGCCGTCGCTGGCCAGCCCCCGGCCCCGGCCGACAGCCGCCGCTCCCTGCCGTGCCCGCAGATGAACGACTCCGACTCGGGCGTCTTCACGGTGTTCACCGGGGTCAAGGACTTCAGCAGGATCCACCTGGTGGACAAGTGGAACGGGCTCAGCAAGGTGAGGGCGCTGGGCGGGGCGGCCCTGGGGGAGGGGCGGGACCCCACCCCCGCCTGCCCCGAGCCTGCAGGGAGCTGAATCCGTCTTCCTCCGATTCTTCGTTTATGAAAATGTTTTCCGAGCACTGAGCTGAAAACAGGAAGACATGCCCATGGGCCAGGAAAACAGTGGGGGCGCACTGACCCCGGGACCTGCCTTCTCGCCCGGGCGCCCAGAGTCCGGCAGGGAGTGTGGTCTTGTCGCCGTGTGGCCGTGGCCATGGCTGAGGGCGGTGCTTCCCCCCCTCAGTGAACTGCAGGAAGCTCACAGATCCTGACTGCAGAGGGGCAGAGGGGCAATTCCTGCCCCTCCTGCCGCTCCTGCCAAGTCCGGGGCTCGCAGCCGCCGCCGGCGGTGTTGGGAGCACTCCTGCTGCTGCCCCCGGCACCGCCAGTCATTGCCCGTCATCCAGAGGTGTCGGTCACCTGCGAGGAGGCGGGCAGTAGGCCCATTTTACAGATGGAGCAGTCGAGTCCCTAGCAGAGTTGTGCATTGCAGGCCGCCTCAGCCGGTGCTCCGCACGGGGACTTGAGCATGGGGGCCCGAGGGCATGGCCGAGTCCACGGCGCTGAGCCCCTGTCCCAACGTCCCTCCTAGGTGAACTTCTGGCACTCCGACCAGTGCAACATGATTAACGGCACCTCCGGCCAGATGTGGGCGCCGTTCATGACGCCTGAGTCCTCGCTGGAGTTCTACAGCCCCGAGGCCTGCCGGTACCGGCTCCCTCCCTGCCGCCTGCTGCCCGCTCCCGTGGCTGCTTTGGGGGTGCCCCGGGAACCGTTTCAGCTCACTAGCCCTTGGCACCATCTTGAATTCTCCCTGCTGCGCCTTGAAGGGCCACCCCAGTGTCTGATGCTTTTGCCCAGCCCCCGGAGGTGGGGGACAGGAAATGGTTGAGGTCTTGGGGCCGTGAGGGGAAGGCGGGGGCAGGCGTCCTGGTGCCTGGCTGACCTGGCTGGCCACTGTAGTGAGCACTTGGATGCTGGGACACCCCCAACCCTGCAGGCCTAGGGGCCCCCTGCCCAGTGTGGTCCCGGGGCTCCCTCTTGGGCCACGGCCTTAGCTCCATTCCAGCCCCTGGGAAGCCCCAGCCTGGCGGGCCACTGGGGAGCACCGGGACACCTGGCTGTGGCCAGATGGGCAAAGTCTCTCCTGCCATGGGCGGCTGTGTCCTGTGGGGACGCAGGCAGTAAGCAGACAAAGCGAGTCGCAGTGGGCGAGGATTCTAGAGAGAGCTTCACCAGACACACAGCCCCCCCCAGGGCCCCGCCTGACCCACCACGCCCCTCTGCCCCCACCGGCGGTCTTTCTCCTGGGCCCTCTGAGGCGGGGAGGGAGCCCTGTGCCCACGTCGCCCGGTGGAGGCCCTGGGCAGTGCAGGCGCCATGCAGGTCACGGGCGCCCGGGAAGCGTTCCTGTCCCAGAATCACAAGAAACGAGCGAGACTGGTCAGAGCAACGTGTTGGGTTTGAACCCAGTATGTGGAAAATAACGTCCCTTCAGAGAGCACTGCAGGGTGTCTTGAAGCTGGAAAGCATTCTAGACTCAACAGCGCGTCTCAGTTTGGACTCACCCCATGCCAGGGGCCACGTGGGACGCGTGGCAGGCGGGCACAGAGTGGCCGAGGGTCCATGCTGGCACTCAGAGGTGCTGTGACAGAGGCCAGAGGCGGGTGCACCCGGTGGGTGCTGGAGCCACAGCTGAACTAAGACCCGGCCGATGTGGGAGGCTATGGGGAGAGACCCTTCCGGACAGAGGGCAGCAGGTGCAGAGGTCCTGGGGTGGGCAGGAGGAGTCACCAGGAGGGCTGCGGGGTGCAGAGCGGCGAGGAATGTGTGGGCGGGGCTCTCGCTAGGGCGTGGGGTGTGGGCAGCCCATGGCATCCTTGGGGGACAGGCTGCAGGACCCCCCACGGACCTGAGTCCTGTCTGAAGCGGGGCGCTGTTTGCCCAGGGGATGCCCACGCCTCCCGTGGACTTTCTGTCACCTCTGGATTGCGAGTGACCCTGGCACGGCGTGGGGGCGGCACTGGTGGTGGTGCTGCGTTGTATGGGGGACCGGCAAGAGGAGCAGGTGTCCCCGTGCTTGGTGCGGACGCTGTCTGTCCCCAGTGTTTGTTGTCTGCATCCTCTGTCTGCCTGGAGAAGGGAGGGGCCCCGGGGGGGAGCAGAGCCGGGGCGGGGGCCTGGCCAGGAGGCCCTGCCGTTACTCAGGCCCAGGTGCGGGTGCTGCTCCGGGGCACCTGGGTCACCCCAGCCTGCCTGTCCCCACAGGTCCATGAAGCTCATCTATCAGAAGCCAGGGGTGTTCGGGGGCATCCCCACCTATCGCTTCGTGGCCCCCAAAACCTTATTCGCCAACGGCTCCATGTACCCGCCCAACGAGGGCTTCTGCCCGTGCCTGGACTCCGGAATCCAGAATGTGAGCACCTGCAGGTTCGGTACGTGTCACGCGGCCCGCGGGCGAGGGCGGCGGCCAGGCAGGCCCGCGCTATCTGCCCCGCGCCGGCCTCTGTCCCCCGATAATCGATAATCCCATTAGCTGGAGATAAGGAGGGCAGCAGGTGCTCCGTGGAGGAGCAACGCGGCCGGCCTTGCCTGCTGCCTGATAAATCCCATCTTGGGGAGATGATCTCGCGGGTCCATGGTCACAAGTCCGCCCCGGCTCCCTGCTGAGACCAAGGTCGTGAGGACGCGTCCTGTGCGTCCCGAGGCCGCCCGTGTACCCAGGCTCCTGGCCCCTGCCTGCGTCGCCAGTGCCGTCCATGCCCGCGGGGTCCCCCTGTCCCTTCCCTGCCCCGTCTTCCAGTTTGAGGTCCTCAGGGACCACGGCGAATGGCTAGGGACGCACTTCCTGTCCTCGGAGGCATGGGGGTTAGGACAGGGGTGAGTCTGGGGTGTCACTGACTGCCCCCCGCTGTGGTTTGTGACTTGGGGGTCACCTTGTTCTGATGCCAGGAAATGGGCACAGCTGCCACTGTGCCCTAAAATCCTGCCGTGAGCGGGTGTGGCGGCCTGGCTGGGTGTAGTGACATTGGCGACTGCCGCCGGCTGTGCCCTGGTGTCCCATGGCACCCTGGCCGCCCTTGCTCAGCCGGACACTGGGCGTCTGCTCCATTCCCTTGTCCAGCAGGCGCAGCCTGGTGGGCTCCACTCCAGCTCAGCCCTGAGTCCTTCCTGTCCCCACCCCCGGCCCCGCCTGCCTGATGCAGTGGAAGTCAGCTAAAATGAAATCGGACTGAGAGGCAATGGCCACGTGTCTTGGCCAGCACGGTGGACCCTGTGCCGTGTTGGAGACCACTGCTCCCCACGGCAGCCCCGGAGATGGCTCGGCGGCCGCTCGGCACTGCCCGAGGCCGGCCTCTGCCATGTGGTGACGCCCGAGTCCTCACTGCGGCCTTGGCTGGGGCTCCCACCACTCGCCGAGCTGTGGCCTGATGCCTTCTCCCTCTTCTCCCTGTTTCTAGAACGTGTCAAGGTCAGTCCCACCTCAAGGCCTTTGCATCAGCCGTCCCCCCTACTCTTCCCCTGGATGTCCACGTGGGTCAGTCCTTTGCTTCTCTTGGTCTGTCCAAATGCCACCTCCTCCCAGAGGCCTGCTCTGATTTCCTGCTCAGGAATGGCAGCGACCCCGCCCCCACCATCCTCTTTCTGTCATTTCTTCCCGGGCCCATTTTACTTTATGCATTGTCTGCCTCCCGCACAGACCGTGACCGCTGTGGGCAGGGAGGCCCTGGCTGCACCCACAGCCGGAGTAGTGCACGCCCAGCCTGGTGGCTGCTTTTGCCATCCTCGGCTGCGTGAGTGCGTGGGAGGGCCTGGCCGAGGTCACATGCTGGGCCTGGCTGGGTCTTGCCCTCTGGGGACCTCTGTTCTCCGGCCGCTTCTCCCTGCTGGAGGAGGTGAGCCCGGGTCGGCCTGTGGCTGCAGGTAGCACACACAACAGGGCACCCTAGGGGCTTGCGCTGGGCCTGGAAGACACCCACTGTCTCAGCTTTGCGCTGCCTTCTGTTTCTCTCTCTCTTCCCTGGCGACCACAGGAGCTGGCGGGCGGGGATCCGCCGCGGGAGGTGTGTCACAGCCGCCTCTGTGGCCGGTGGCAAACGCCAGGCCCCACTCAAATCAGGCCCCAAAGGGCTCCTCCTGGTTTGTGTGGTTAGAATTCCGGTGCAGATCCTAGTTTCCGGCAGGGATCCAGAGCTTGGGAAGCTGCTCCCCGGCCTGTAGAGATCTCCGTGGGCGGGGCTGGCTCAGGGCAGGGGCAGTGTGAGAAGCCCCAGAAGCGGGAAGGAATGGCGCCCCACCCCTCCCCGCAGAGGCCTGGATGAGCTGGTGGGCTCCGTGCTGGCCTCTCTTTGCACGGCCAACAGAATTGCACAGGTGCGGGGGAATTGGAAAATGTTTAATTGGATAAAGTTCTTTTTTCAATTTATTCTTATTTATTTGAAAGGCAGAAAGAGAGAGAGAGAGCAAGAGAGATCTTCCATTTGCTGGTTCACTCCCCAAACGCCTGGGACAGCTGGGCCTGGACCAGGCTGAAGCCAGGAGCCTGGAATTGTATCCAGGTCTCCACTCGGGTGCAGGAGCCCAGGCACTTGAGCCATCACCTGCTGCCTCCAGAGTGCACGGTGACAGGGAGCAGAGGAACTGGGACAGGAACCAGGCAGTTGGATGTGGAATGCACCCAGCTGTACCACAGTGCCGGCCCCGGGCTTGTCTGCTTGCCTGCTTTCCTCTCTCTCTCTCTCTCTCATTTGAAAGGCAGAGTTAAGGAGAGAGAGAGAGAAACAGAGATTGTCCATCCTCTGGTTCACCCCCACAAATGGTTGCAATGGCCAGGGCTGGATCAGGCCTGGAGCCAGGAGCTTCCTCCGGTCTCCCCCGCGGGTGCAGGGCCCCCAGCACTTGGGCCATCATCTGCTACTTTCCCAGGTGCATTAGCAGGGAGCGGGATCAGAAGTGGAGCAGCCGCGGCTTGAACCTGCGCCCACATGGGATGCTGGCATGGCAGGTGGAGGTTTAACCTGCTGTGCTGCAATGCTGCCCCCTCCCCAGGTGTTTCTTTGAAAAGGAGGTACACAGACACTCAGAGAAGTACTCGAATCGCAGTACTCAGAGAAGTACTCTGTGTGCGAATGGTGTCAGCACGTCCTCCGCTTGTCTGCTTGTCTGCAGTGGGCACAGGCCACGCCTGGCGTGTCGTGGCTGGAATGCGTCCCCTGCCTCGCGGTGCAGCCCCCCTCGCCCCTTCCCTTGTCCCCAGCCCGGCTCGGAACGTGCTGGCACGTGCCGGTCAGCCCTCCGTGTCTGCATTTCTGTGGTGTTGTGTCTGAGGCCGGACGATGGCCACACGTTCGCCATCTGGGCTTTGGCGGTGTCCCTCGGCGGCCTCCGCTTGCCCCGCAGGGCCCCTTGATCATCATCCGGTACTCCTGGGCAATCACATCTGGTTAGATGCGCCATAAAGCTATAAATTAATTATGCTTATTGCCCGGGTGGGTCTCAGGTGTTTGGCAATCAGGAGGAAGAAACAGGGACCCACGGGCTCCCGCCCTGCCCAGTCGCTGCAGCGGCTCTGGGCTCCCCGGGCAGGGGGCGGGGCTGCCTTTCCCGGGGTCCTCGCGTCAGTGCTGGGGGGAGGATGGGAGGCAGGACTTTGTTCCTGGGGCGCTGGGCAGGGCCTCGAAGGGGCCTGTGTGGCAGCGGCGGCCAGGGCTTCCTTTCTACTTCCTGCTGGCTCCGGGCGGAGGTCTGGGTGGGTTCCGACAGGGCTGGAGGCCGGCCTCGCACTCCCGGGTCTGTCTCTGCGGCAGAGGGCAGGCCTCACGGTCAGAGCCTTGCGCAGGGGTCTGCGTCTGCCCGGAGCTTACCACCCTCCGGAGTTTCTAGGGCTTCCTTTCTGTTTTTTTTTCATTGAATTTGCAAGACAGAGAGAGAGAGACCTTGCCTCTGCCGCTCATCCCCAAAATACCCACAACACCCTGGGCCGAGCTGGCCACTGCTGGGAGCTGGTAACCCATCCAGGCCGCCCACGAGGTCGGCAGGAAGCAGCATGGGGCCTTGAACCCGCTCTGATGTGGGATGCGGGCGTCTGGTGGCGTCTCACCGGCCCCTCCCCCCGGAGGTCTCCATCCCAGTTCTCTGGCCGTGTGTGCCGGGCCCACGCCGTAGCCCAGTTCTCTGTCTGTGGCCGTGTGTGCTGGGGCCACGCCGTAGCCCAGTTCTCTGTGGCCGTGTGTGCCGGGCCCACGCCGTAGCCCAGTTCTCTGTCTGTGGCCGTGTGTGCCGGGCCCACGCCGTAGCCCAGTTCTCTGTCTGTGGCCGTGTGTGCCGGGCCCACGCCGTAGCCCAGTTCTCTGTCTGTGGCCGTGTGTGCCGGGCCCACGCCGTAGCCCAGTTCTCTGTCTGTGGCTGTGTGTGCCGGGCCCACACGGTAGGCTGCAGCTTGCAGCGTGGTGGAGGCCGAGGAAGCTGATTGGAGGCAGGGGTGGCTACGGCCGCACTCGGGCAGGGGTGAGGCAGGAGTCTGAAGAAATGAAGTCAGACGTCCGCGAAGTCCCTGCTTTTATTTCAAAGCAAGGCCGGGCTTTGCTGGGAAGAGCAGGGAGGATGTGGAATGCGGGGCTGAGTGCAGCAGGGGCGGGGCGGGGCGGGGCGGGGCGGAGACCCCCCCAGGTGTGTTTTCTCCTTTGTGTGACCTGCAAGAGACAGAGAGCAACCTCTGCTGACGTTTGAAATGGCTTTCTTTGTTTATTTGAGAGAGAGAGGGAGAGAGGGAGGGAGCTCTCATCCACTGGCTCATTCACCAAGTGCCTGCAGTGCCTGGGGGGCCGCAGCTGGGAGCTGGGAACTGGGGGGGGGGGGCAGCCATCGCCTGCTGCTCCCAGGACGCGCGTTAGCCGGGCACCGGGGGCCAGAGCTGGTGTCCCCGCTTCACCGTCTCCCGTGGCACTGGGGACGTTTGCAGTGCTGTGCGGCCATCACCTGAGTTCCCATGAGCCGTCGCACCCCACTCTTGGCCCTGTCCGAGCGTGGGTCTCTCCCGTCGCTCCGTGGGCTCGTCGATGGCCCGTGGTGCATCGGGCTGAGCAGGAGGGGGCGTTTGCCAGGTCTGCTTGGTGGCTGCCAAGGTCCGCCATGGCGGCTGGGTGTCGCCGTCTCACCTGGGGGTGGAGGGCCTCTGTCAGCCCCTGCTCATGCACGCCGGTGTCACCCTGCACGCTGCTGCTGAGGGAAAGAAGGGAGTGGGTGAGTCTGCTCCCCTCCCCCGGATGGCAGGGACATCTGGCCGCAGGTGCGCACACCTGAGCTCTCCCAGGGACGCCGCAGGGCTTCAGAAGAGTCTGGCTGCCTGGTGTGGCGCTCACCGGAGTCCCCACCCGCCTCGTCTGAATCCTTCCCTCCCTCACGTATCCAGCGCCCCACACGCCCCTGCGCCTCCCCACCTCCCTGGCTCGCCCCTGCCTTGCGTCCACCTGGATGGCCGGTCCCTGTCTCCTCCTGGCTCAGAGTGTGGCTCGGCTCTGTCCCGCGCCCAGGCCCTGTCTGGTCATTGTCGCAGGTGTGCTGTCTCCCGCCATCTCTGCGCCCCTTGTGCCCGGCTCAGGGCTGGCACAACGCCTGCGCACCCTCCTCTGACGCCCACCCCGCCCTCGCCTCCCAGGTGCACCCCTGTTTCTCTCCCACCCTCACTTCTACAACGCCGACCCGGTCCTGGCAGAAGCCGTGCTCGGCCTCCACCCCAACGAAGAAGAACACGCTCTGTTCCTGGACATCCACCCGGTGAGCCCGGGCCCCCGAGGGCGGGCAGCGGGGAGGCTGTTCCTGTGCCCACCCAGGCCTTCCTGCCCCCTCCCCACGGCCCAGGGCCGCTGCAGGGCAGGGGGCCGGTGCAGGGCAGGGGTGCTGGTGCAAGGCGGGGTGCCGGTGCAGGGCAGGGGGCCTGGGGCAGGGCAGGGGGCCGGTGCAGGGCAGGGGGGCCGGTGCAGGGCAGGCTGCCGGTGCAAGGCGGGGTGCCGGTGCAGGGCGGGGTGCCGGTGCAGGGCAGGCTGCCAGTGCAAGGCGGGGTGCCGGTGCAGGGCGGGCTGCCGGTGCAGGGCAGGGGGGCCGGTGCAGGACAGGGGGGCCGGTGCAGGGCAGGGGGGCCGGTGCAGGGCTGGGGGGCCGGTGCAAGGCGGGGTGCCGGTGCAGGGCGGGGTGCCAGTGTAGGGCAGGGGTGCCGGTGCAGGGCAGGGGGACCGGTGCAGGGCGGGGGGGCCGGTGCAGGGCAGGGGGACCGGTGCAGGGCGGGGGGGCCGGTGCAGGGCAGGGGGGCCGGTGCAGGGCGGGGGGGCCGGTGCAGGGCAGGGGTGCCGGTGCAGGGCAGGGGGACCGGTGCAGGGCGGGGGGGCCGGTGCAGGGCAGGGGGGCCGGTGCAGGGCGGGGGGGCCAGTGCAAGGCTGGGTGCCGGTGCAGGGCGGGGTGCCAGTGTAGGGCAGGGGTGCCAGGGAGCCGGCCGTCTTTGGCTCCGATATGGAGCTATCAGAGATCCTCACTTTACCCCAACTCCATAGTTCAAGTATTTGATTATCCCTCTCTAAGGCTCTATAAAAGGACTGTAAGACAGTAAATTAATTAGGAATTATCAGCCTGGTGTGTCTCCTGCAAATTAGCTGGAGCAGGCCCTTGGGCTGTGTCAAGGCACCATAAAGATCTTCAGATAGCAGCGGGAGGGAGCATCCCGCGGATAAGTCAGGCTCTGTGGAACCTGCCCCACGTGCGGCTGCGTGTGCGGGCGGGGCCCGTGGCCCTGCTGCCAGCCGGCTGTGCCCCTCTCCTGGGCCCTCCTGTGGTCTCTGCCACGGATTCAGACGCTCCCTGGGTTTGTGTTCCTGGGCTCATTTTTCAAATGGGACACTCTGGATGGTGCCTGTTAGCTGTGTCCAGCGCCCCCCTCACACCTGCACGCCCTGGGGGAGGACGCGTGGACGTCCATGCCGGGAGTGGGAGCGGCTCCAGGCCCAGCAGAGCAGCCCTGGTGCTGCCCCTCTGCCTCCTGCCTCACCTCCCCGTGCCCCCACCCCGGCCCTGTAATCGCTGTCTCCTCCCTGCCTCTGTGGGTGGTGTGTTTATATTTTTACCTGATGAGAAGATTTATTTGAAAAGCAGAGTGACGTGTGGGGTGGGGGGGGAGATCATTTATTTGCTGCTTCGATCACCAGACACCTGCTACAGCTGTGGCTGGGCCAGGCCAGAGCCAGGAGCCGGGAGCTCTGTCTGGTCCCCCGTGTGGCTAGGCCAGGCCAGAGCCGAGAGCCTGGAGCTCCGTCCGGTCTCCCACATGGCGGGGCCAGGCCAGAGCCGGGAGCCGGGAGCTCCGTCCGGTCTCCCGCGTGGCCGGGCCAGGCCGGAGCCGGGAGCCTGGAGCTCCGTCCGGTCTCCCACGTGGCTGGCAGGGGCCCCAGTGCTTGAGCCATCACTGCTGCCTCCCAGGGCTGCATCTGCAGGGAGCAGGACTCGAACCCCAGGCTCTGCAGTGTGGGCTGTGGGCGGCGCAGGCGGGGGCTCAGCCTCTGTGGCAAACGCCCAGCCGGCCCTCTGTTCCTGAACCAGCTCTGACTGGGCACCCGGAGGGCGCGCCTGCCCCCTGGCGACCAGTGTGGCGCTCAGTCCGCGTGTGTGCG
This sequence comes from Oryctolagus cuniculus, assembly GCF_051225735.1. Classification (NCBI taxonomy): domain Eukaryota; kingdom Metazoa; phylum Chordata; class Mammalia; order Lagomorpha; family Leporidae; genus Oryctolagus; species Oryctolagus cuniculus. The sequence goes on from NC_142887.1 coordinate 9,277,216, forward strand.
TGTGTGCCCGGCTCCAGGGCTGGGCACAGCCTTCATCCCACGCAGTCGCCAGCATCCCTTCTGTTTGCGGCGGGGCTGGGAGAAGGGGCTTGGCTGGCCCTGGGGCGTGCGGGTGGCCCGCGTCCTCAGCGCCTGCTCACCGCAGGTCACCGGGATCCCCATGAACTGCTCCGTGAAGCTGCAGCTGAGCCTCTACATGAAAGCCATCAGGGGCATCGGGTGAGTGGGCCGGGCCGCACCTGCTGGGGCTCGGGGCCTGCGCACACTGCTTTCCCCAGGGGGCCTGAGGCCCAGCTGCACCCTGACTCCCCTCCCCAGAGTCCCCGTCTTCCTTCTGCATCCCGCCCCGCCCCAAACTAGCCAGGGTCTTCCATCCACGGCAGAGTCAGGCAGAGCCGAGGGTTGGGGGCAGCGGAAGGCTGCAGACGGCCACGTGTGCACGCTCCCTCTGAGGGCGGAGCTCCTTACAGAGACGGACAGAATCGCAGGGAGAGACAGCGAGATCTCCCGTCTGCTCCTTCCCTCCCGGGAGCTGCAACAGCCAGGGCCGGGCCAGGCCAACGCCAGGAGCCAGGAGCTTCCTCTGGGTCTCCCACTGCTCCTCGTCTCTCTGGGGGGAGTGTCCCACGCGTGTGGTGTCCCTGGCACCGTGTTCTCGGGGTGCGTCCTGCCCGGGCGGGCTCCCGCTGTCTGGGTGGTGTCCACTCACGGGCAGGGCTGCCCGTGTAGACACACGAGGGGCACCTCGGCAAGCCTGTGGAGACGCAGAGTTGACGGATGAGTGTTGTGGGGGCAAAAAAGAAATGGAAACCTGCGCTCCTTTTTTTTTTTTTTTTTTCCGAATTGCTACTTATTTTCATTTTATTTGAGAGACACACGGAAGAGAGACAGATCCTTCACCCACTGGTTCACTCCCCAAATACCAGCAACAGCTGGGCTCGGGCCAGGCTGGAGCCAGCAGCCGGGAACCCCGTGGGGTCTCCCACGTGGCCAGCAGGGAGAGAGGACCCTGAGCCGCCACCTGCTGCCCCCGGAGGACCGTCCTGGGGTCGGGCCGCACGGCCCAGCGCCGCCCTGAGCCCCAGGACGGCCGCTCACCCGCTCACCTCGCTTCCCTGCAGGCAAACCGGGAAGATCGAGCCTGTGGTGCTGCCGCTGATGTGGTTTGGGGAGGTAAGGCCCGGTGGGCGTCGGGACAGGTGCGGGTGAGGGGCGGGGCTGCCGGCCTGCGGGGGCTGAGCGGCGCCTGGGGGGCTGGGGACGCAGGCACTGGCCAGGAGCCCCTCCATCCAGGTGAGCGCTGGCCAGAAGCCCCCATCTAGGTGGGCGCTGGCCAGGAGCCCCCCATCCAGGTGGGCACTGGCTGGGAGCCCCCCATCCAGGTGGGCACTGACCGGACTGGCCTCAGGGTGCCAGCCTTGCACTGGCCCCTTCCCTCCTCCTGGGCCACTGACTCCCTGTTTTGTGTTGTGTTCAGTTTAGCTTATTTCTCCCCGTCTTAACGCGGCGGGCGCTGACTGGCCAGGTCAGCCAGCCTGCAAAGGTCAAGCTCACTCTGCCCCAGCCAGGTCTAAGCCAGTTGGCGAGAAGGTGGGGCTCTGCGCCATTCAGTCATTCTGGGCCCCAAGCCCCGCCCACACAGCCCCGCCCTCTTCTGTTCATTGGGTGGGGAAAGAGCTGTAGCTGGTGTGGGTGGCACTTAAAGACCAGGCCCACCTCCCATTGGCCAGAATCTGACCACATGGCCCTGCCCCCACCTGAAAGGCCTTCTGGGAAATGTAGTCTGCCCTGGGGGAAGCAGAGGCCCCCTGCGCGCCCCAGCCTGCTTCGCAGGGGCCGTGGCAGAGGCCTTGCGCTGGGCGAGGCAGGTCGCGTGGGGGTCACAGCCGCTGGCCCCGCGCTCCCTTTTGTCCTTTGCCCCCCAGAGCGGGGCCATGGAGGGCGAGACGCTCAGCACGTTCTACACCCAGCTGGTGCTGCTGCCCAACGTGCTGCAGTACGCACAGTACGTCCTCCTGGCGCTGGGCTGCGTCCTGCTGCTCGCCCCTGTCATCTACCAAGTCCGCAGCCAGGTAGGTGGCGGCCAGAGCGCGGCCCGGCCGCCGGGGGGGACGGGGTCTGAGGCGGGGCTCAGGCCTGTGCTAGCTTCTGCCCCCTGCCACTTGCATCCTTCACTTCCTGCCGCGCACTGCTCTGCCTGTCCTGGGGGCAGGGGGCCGCGGGTGGGTTCCAGCAGAGGCGCCTGGCGCTTGAGGCATCTGCTCGTCCCGCCAGGCTAGGTGCAGGCGTCCTCCTAGGCGAGGACCCTGTCGGGGAGCGAGGGGGCTGGCGGTGTGGTCAAGGGGACAGGTGGACGCCAGGTAAAGGGACAGGCGAGGTCGTCTCCCTGGGGGGACGGGGACAGCCGCGAGCCGAGGACGAGGTGCACCGAGCCACGCGCTGGCTCCCAGGCCAGGCTTTCTCACGGCCGCGGTGCGTTTAAACAGCAGGTGAGACTGATCATCCCAGGGCCATTCCCACCTGGGAGCAGAACGGAAGAAGCGTCTTCCCTTTTTTCACTTTAAGTCTTTGAGACCTGCAGTGTTCAAGGGCGCGGGGGACCGGCTCAGAGCCCCAGGAAAAGCATCTCGGAAGAGGTACAATTCAAGCTCCCATGTGAACACTAAGAAGGCAGGAAAACAATAACCCAGTGGCAGGGACAGCCAGTGCAAAGGCCCACGGCAGGGATGGCCAGGCTGGCGTGGCGGGGAGTGAGGGTGGGGGGAGAAAGCTAAGGTGGAGCTGGGGCTGCTTTCAGGCACGGGCAGGTCCCCCGGCCCTGGGATGCAGGCTGAGACGCTTGGGACCGATTCCCAGTGTGACAGGAGCCACGGCGCCTTGCGCTGGACAGCTGCTGTATGGTGAACTGGTTCCGAGGTCTGGAGACGGGCGGGAAAGAACTTGCTCTTCTGTTGTTTGTTTATAAAGATTTTTTAATTTACTTGGAAGGCAGAGTTACAGAGAGGCAGAGAGAGAGAGAGGCAGAGAGAGAGGCAGAGAGAGAAGTGGGGGCAGAGAGAGAGAGAGGCAGAGAGAGAAGGGGGGGCAGAGAGAGAGAGATATCGTCCATCCGCTGGTTCACTCCCCAAATGGCCGCCATGGCCAGAGCTGTGCCGATTTGAAGCCAGGAGCTTCTCCCACGGCTCCCACGCAGCTGCAGGGGCCCCAGCACTGGGCCGTCTTCCACTGCTTCCCAGGTGCATCAGCAGGGAGCTGGATGGGAAGTGGCGCAGCCAGGACAGCCGGGGCCCACACGGGATGCCGGCACTGCGGGCAGTGTCTTACCCTGCTGTGCCACAGCGCTGGCCCCGCAGGGCTTAAGGAAAGGCCCGGAGCTACACCATGGCCGGTGGGTGGGCAGGGAGGGCTGCCAGCCCCAGGCCAGGAGTCCTGAGAGGCTGGGCCGTGAGACCTGACACCACCCAGAGCCTCCTGCCCTCGTGGGCGTGGGCAGCCTGCCTCCGTGCTTGCTTTCTCGCTCTGGTGCAGCCGCTGCAGCCCACGTCGCCCTCCGCCATGGCCTCTGCTGAGACCAGGCGTTCTGGGCTCTCGGCCTGGCCGTTGGAACCAGACCCCGGCTTCTTCCCAGGCTGCCCGCTCTCACTGTGCAGGGGCCTTGAGGGTTTGTGCCCTGCGCCGGGCGGGTTGAACGGCCCTGTTGGGAGCCGCCTTCTGTGCGGTGGCCCCTGGAGAGCCGGTGCCCAGCTGGGCTCTGACTGCAGCCAGCCAGTGAGAGCTGCCTGTGGTCCCTTCGCTGAATCACGCAGGGAGGGCGCCAGGGACAGAGGCCACGCTCCCAGCCGGGGACACTGCCTGCAGGAACCCCGCGGCAGTCCCCCCGCATGGCTCCTCATCCCCCTCCAGCAGGGGACACAGCAGGAAGGTGCTGGCCAGGGTCCCCTCCCCTGATGCCCACGGGGACCCTGCCAGGTCCTGTGTCCTGTGGCTCAGGCTCCTGTCCCTGCAGATTCCCCAGGGGCCCCGTGATTGATCTGGGTCCCATGAGGTCTGTGTTTTTTGTTTTTTGTTTTTTTTTTTGTGGCTCAGCAGGCTTATGTCCTACTCGTTTTCTGTGTTTGCCCTGCTTTCTTGCTTAGCCGCATGCCAGTTAACTCACTGCATTTCAGCTCCTCTTCAGAGAGCTTGTTTCTTCTCAAGCCATTTTTTAAGAAATCAAAAGTATTTTAACAGAAAACTCCACCTCTCGTCCGCTCCACCCGCTGCCCCGCTGCTTCTCTGCTGCCCGGTCCTGCGGCCTCGGCCGGCCCGCGTCTGTCCGAGAGCCCAGCCCAGCTGCTGAGGGCCGTGGGAGCCCCGAGCCCGCACCCGCTCTCCCCTCTGCCCTCCTCACGGCGAGACCGTGCTAACGCGAGAGTCTGCGGCAGCGGCCGCCCTAAACCAGCTTGGTTGTCTTCTAGGAGAAGTGCTATTTATTTTGGAGTAGTAGTAAAAAGGGCTCGAAGGATAAGGAGGCCGCTCAGGCCTACTCTGAATCCCTGATGACGCCAGACCCCAAGGGCACTGTGCTCCAAGAAGCAAGGCTGTAGGTGGGTACCAGGTAACGCCACGCCCCGCCGCCCTCCCGGCCACGCCCGCGGCTCCGGCCCCTGCTCAGCCCCAGCTCGGCCTGGAGCCTCTGCCGACGGGGGACCCACACGGCCTGGTTTGCAGTCCCGGTTCCCAGTGGGTGGTGGATCCCGGGACCTCGGGGTTTGGAGGTAGAAGGGCCAGGAACCCCCTGTCGGAGAAACGTTGGTCGAAGTCCAGATTGCTTGGCTGAGAACAAAGAATTTAGGCATCCATTGAGCACCAGCTGTATGCCCAGGACAGGGCCTGCCAGTTGTGCTGCCAGACTGGGCACCAGCATGAACCCGGGCGTGAGCCATGGGCGGTGCCGGCCAGTCTGGATGTCAGGGCAGCGGGAGGACGGTCAGCCTGTGAGCGCCGAGCAGAGGCTCCCTGCACGCATTCAGACGCAGGCCCCCGGTGGTGCCCGGCACCCCTGCCTGCGGGACAAGCGGGCGCTGCCTTCGGGGGTCCCCTCTGTCCCGAGCTGTGCCCCTGCAGGCCTGAGGTCTGAGTGGCCGTGGCCGTGGCCGTGGCCGCAGCCGCAGGCCCTCCAGTTTGAGGCCGGGCAGGGCTGAGCGGCGCCTCAGATGATAGCTGCTATTTTAGCCTCTGAGGATGCCGCCGCCCTCGCCCTCCTGAGGCTGGGCCCGTCTGGCTGAAACAGCGTCCCCGGGAACCCAAGGCCAGGGCATGAGGCCCGGCCCGGCTCGGCTCGCGGGGGCTCTCGGCCGCCTCTGCCCGGGCTGGCGAGGGGAGGTAGATCGGGGCGCTTCTCCGAGGCAGGCGCGGGGTCCCCAGGCGGGGGGGGGGGGCAGGGAGCCGGGTCAGAGCCCCATGGCTGCAGCGCCCTGGACACAGGACCTCCTGCTGTCCCCGCCGCCTCCCTGACTAAAGCAAAGCCAGGGTCTCCTCTTCCCAGTAGACGCCCGTTCCCGTCCATGTGCCGAGAGGCCCGGCCGCCCTGCGTGTGCAGGAACTGCAGCGTCCTCAGTGGGCCTGGGGCCCCAGCCCCTGCGGGAGGCCCTCACCTCTCCCTGCTCCTGGGCGTGGGCAGTGGACCCCAGGATGCCTGCTTGTGGGGGTGGGGACGGCCTCGCTGGCTCAGATGGGGGTCTTGAGACGCACAGGCAGGGGCAGCTCCCGGGCCGCCGTGCCCTCGTGCCGTGGACAGCCTGGACAGCAGCCCAGGGCGGCCCTTCGGGGAGATGCTGGACCTCTGGTGTCTCCTCGTCCATCTCTGTCCCTCTCAGTCCTGCTTCCTCAGTGACACAAAAGGGGGAGGGGAGGAGGCGCCGGCTCCTTGGGGTCTGGTTCCCGTGTCTGCCCTGGGAGCCCCCTCTTGCAGCCAGGGCTCCCCCAGCCTGTGACTTCCTCACATGGGGGCTCCCGTGCCCACTGGGCCTGACAGCCTCAGACGCGGCCGTGAGCAAGTGGGACCCCCGGGCTGTGCAGTGTCGGGGGTTCCCGGCCCCGGGGGCAAGCAGGACCTCCCGGCTGTGCAGTGTCAGGGTTCCCGGCCCCGGGGGCAAGCAGGACCCCCCGGCTGTGCAGTGTCAGGGTTCCCGGCCCCGGGGGCAAGCAGGACCCCCCGGCTGTGCAGTGTCAGGGTTCCCGGCCCCGGGGGCAAGCAGGACCCCCCCCCAGCTGTGCAGTGTTGGGTTCCTGGCTCTGGGGGCAAGCAGGACCCCCCAGCTGTGCAGTGTCGGGGGTTCCCGGCCCCGGGGGCAAGCAGGACCCCCGGGCTGTGCAGTGTTGGGTTCCTGGCTCTGCGGGCAAGCAGGACCTCCCGGCTGTGCAGTGTCGGGGGTTCCCGGCCCCGGGGGCAAGCAGGACCTCCCGGCTGTGCAGTGTCGGGGGTTCCCGGCCCCGGGGGCAAGCAGGACCCCCGGGCTGTGCAGTGTTGGGTTCCTGGCTCTGCGGGCAAGCAGGACCTCCCGGCTGTGCAGTGTCGGGGGTTCCCGGCCCCGGGGGCAAGCAGGACCCCCGGGCTGTGCAGTGTTGGGTTCCTGGCTCTGCGGGCAAGCAGGACCCCCCCGGCTGTGCAGTGTTGGGTTCCTGGCTCTGGGGGCAAGCAGGACCCCCGGGCTGTGCAGTGTCGGGGGTTCCCGGCCCTGGGGGCAAGCAGGACCCCCGGCTGTGCAGTGTTGGGTTCCTGGTGGCCTCTGCCCCGGGGACGAGGCACTGTCATCATCTTCCTCCCCAATCTTTCCACTCTTACACTAGATCAGTTGCGGCCTCTGTGTCTCCTCCCACCCAGACCAGTCCACCGCCGACCTCCGGTCCCGTCTCCGGCCCTCGCAGTCCCCGCCCATCTCCCCAAGGCCCTTCCCCGCCTCCCCAGAGGCTCGGTAGCCAGGAATTCGCTGTGTAGCACTTTTCCTACAGAGCCTGTGTGTGCGCATGCGTGAACTGGAGCGCGCGGGCATGTGTACGCATGCGTGAAGGGAGCATGTGTGCGCATGTGTGGAGAGCGCAGAGCCTATGTGTGCGCATGCGTGAACCAGCCCGCGTGTCCAGGTTCATGTCTGCGTGGGCCGCGCCTTCTGTCTCGTGCTGCTCTGTCCCCGGCTCCGTGTCTGTGGCACGCAGTGGTCTTGTCTGGTTGTGGCGTGTTGATCGTGGTGCACGCCCGGTTCCGCTTTGGGCCTCGGGTTCCCCCTCTCGGGGGCTGGGGGCAGAGCCATGGGGAGGCTCGTGAGCCTGGAGCCCTGGCCACGGCCTCCCGGGCCCGTGGGTCCGCGTGGCCGGGTCGGGGCTGGGGCTGGGCCCGTGACTGGCTTCCGTTTCTCCGCAGGGTCGCCGGCAGAGCCTGGCCGCCGGCCCGGAGCAGCCCGCCGGCCCGCATACCCCGCTCCTCCAGGACTCGCCCTGCGGACCGCCCGCCGGCCCCACGGCCTGACCCCCGCCGCCACACCCCTGTCTGCACACCTGCCCTTGTGCTGCAGGCACTCAGGGATGCACCTGTCGCCGGGGGCCCGGAGGAGGGGCAGCCATAGCACTGTTCTAGAACCTTCTCTCGGGGGGACTCCCCCAGGCCCCAGCCAGCTTGCAGTGGGCATTGTGTCCTGTCCCGGCTGAGCCCGGCCCCGCCTCTCCCTGGTTGCCTCCCATCAGACCTGAGTCCGGCAACCCACATGGGAGGGACCTGGGAATCCCCCGGGGTCCGGGTGGGCAGGGGGCGAGGGCTTAGTGCCAGACCCTGACTGAGAGCTGCCCCCATCCTCTGCCTGCCTGGGCCCCGGCGGAGGGTGTGAGCCCAGGAGGTGCCTGTGGCTCCCCGGGCCTGCCCCCCGGCCTGCTCTCCAGCCTAAACTGACATCAGCCTGCACTGAGCCGGCCACTCCCCTGTGGCCCTGCCCGGCTGTCCCCACGGGGGCCCTGACTCCTCAGGTGCCAAAGTGGAGGCAGGTGACCTCCTGGGGGGTGGGGGTGGGGGCCGTCTGCCTGGGCCCTGGGACAGGTCTGTCCCTTTTCTACTGGAAAACAATTGAGTTTTAGCACCTTTTACAAATCTATTAAAGCAATAAACCTTTGTAGAAATTGAGCTGGAGTCTGGCAGCCTGTGGTCTGGGGCTGGGACCCCCGGAACCCCACCCCACCCTGGGCGGGCTGCTCACCTGCCTCCCTGTTTGCAGAGTCCAGCCTTGTGCGTATCTCAGCTTCTGCCTCCGTGGAAGCCCTGGGGGCAAGCAAACCCCCTGCCTGTGTGGACGAGCAGGAAGTCCCTTGGGGCCACTCCCGGGTCACCTCCACGGCTGGCGAGAGGTGGCTCGGCTGGCGAGAGGTGGCTCGGAGGAGGGCTGGGGCCCTCGGAACGTCTTCAGCCTGGGTTCAGGCGTCCAGCCCTGGACGGCAGGGCGGGGTCGTGCACCTGCTGGGGCGCGCACGGAGCAGCTCTCGGCCGGGATTCGGTGTCCCTGCCCCCTGCACGCGACGCTGCCCTCTGCGTTCGTACCTGGAGCCTCTGAGCCGCTCACCCCTCGCCCTGCTGGGCTCTGGGGGCCCGGCCCTGTGCAAAGCGAGGCACATGCGGGGGTTCACGTGGCTCTGGCGTAGTGTCGCAGTCTGCGTGGGCTGCTGGGATGAAGGACCTGGGGCAGACTTCCACGCACTTGGTCCTGGAGGCCACAGGTCCCCAACGGAGGGGCGGGACCTCTGCTGGCTTCCTTGAGCTTCCTGTCTGCTTTGTGTGCAGAAACACGCGCGTGCGCACACACACACACACACACACGAGCTGTGTGGCATCTGGGGGTGCTTTAAGCCGTCATGAGTAGGTAAGTGGAATTAAAAGAGAAGGTTTTGGGGGCCGGCGCTGTGGCGTAGCAGGTAAAGCCGCTGCCTGCAGCACTGGCATCCCATATGGGCGCTGGTTCAAGTCCCGGCTGCTCCACTTCCCATCCAGCTCTCTGCTGTGGCCTGGGAAAGCAGTGGAAGATGGTCCAAGTGCTTGGGCCCCTGCACCTGCGTGGGAGACCTGGAAGAAGCTCCTGGCTCCTGGCTTCAGATTGGCACAGCTTCAGCCATTGTGGCCAATTAGGGAGTGAACCAGCAGATGGAAGACTCTCTGCCCCCCCCCCCGCCTCTCCTCTCTCTCTGTAACTCTTTCAAATAAATAAATAAATCTTTTTAAAAGAGAGAGACGCTTTTCTGGTGGTTCCCCACGTGCAGGCCCCTTGGGCGTGGCGCGGATCCTCACTGGGACAGGGCCTTTGGGAGCTGTGTGGTCTCCGTGTCCCCACCCCACCCCGGCAGGCCCCACCACACGGGTTCCAGGTGGGATTGCCACTCCGGGGCAGGTGCAGGCGAGCGGTAGACCCGAGGGAGCCCTGCCCGGTGCCCAGGGCTCCACGCATCCTGTCTCAGATTCATGGGCAGCAGGGCCAGCCCACGCGGCACGGCCCTGAGAGAGACCCAGGCAGCAGGGTGTCCCTGCCCCGGCGCTGGTGTCCCCACCCAGCGCGTGGCGGGGGCAGGGACAGAGGCCACCGCTTCAGTCTCTGCCCGCCTGCCTCACCCTCGTTGGCCGGGACCACCTGAAGGAGAGCCGTGTCGCGCTCCGATGTGAATGAAGCTGCCAAGGGGGGACATTTCCCTCCCTCCCTGGGGGGCGGCCACCGTTTGGTCTCCTCTGCTCTCAGAGTGCAAGTCCCCAGCAAGTCCCGGCGCCTCTCGGGAGTCTGCGTCCACTTAGCTGTCGGCAAAGCCAAGACCAGGACTCCCTGCGTCCATGACGGCGTGGCGGTCGCGTGTCGTGGCAGGGAAGTCGCGTGGACACCAGCCTCTGGCCTGTCCCTGGAGAGGGGGGGTTGGGGCTGGGCCCGTGGACAAGAAGCTCTCCCGAGCCCCAGGCCCATGGTCGTCCCCCTGACAGGTTGCACCCAGCGCCCCCATGAGGCTCAGGGCGGGAGCCGCCGTCAGTACACTACGTAGAATGTTCTAGAATGTGCGAAGCCCTGGGTACCTGCTGGGTCAGGCCCTCAGCTAGCCTCGGCTCAGTGGGGTGCTCACTGTTTGAGGAAACGCTGGCCGAGGGGCTCACGGTTCCGCCCCTCCGTGGTCCCCCGGGGTCTCCCTCTGGCCGTTGCGGGATGGGATGAGGGGGGTGGGTGCAGGGCTGGGGCCGCCATCCGGCGCCGCCCTGGCGCTGTGGAGGTCCCCCGTCTGCTGCGGGGCGCCCAGCCCGGGTGCAGGTCCCCAGCGTCCATCCTCCAGGCAGCGGCCTGACCTGCACCTGCCCCTGCCGAGTCCGGGAGAGGAGCCCCCACCCCACCCCACGTTGGTCCCCGCTTCGGCCTCAGCCGGGCTGCCGGGCAGTGCTGCGCTTGGCCACTGGGGGGCGAGCTGTGCACACAGGTCTCAGCCTGGCCTCTAGGAGCCCAGCCAGTGGGTCCTGAATTGGGGGTGGTACCCGCGGCCTGGTCTTTACGCGTCTCCCCCAGGGTCTCGGAGGGGACAGGCCGGTTGCTCGGCCTTGTCCCGGCTACTTGCATGCTGACCCCTGCGGGGCCGGCCCGGGAAAGCCGAGGAGTCGCGGTGACGGCCGCGTGCTGAGCCTCGGGCAGGCGCCCAGCCGTCCCTCCTAACGCGCCACGCGGACCCCTCTGCCCCTCCGTCCCGCCGGGCCCGGGGCCCGCCCTGGGTGCAGAGCTGGCCTGGGCCGGGTCCCCAGCAGAAGACACGGAGACAGGGACTCCCGGCCAGGGCGTGTCCGGGAGGCTGTCTGGGCGCCAGGGTGCAGGCGTGAAAGCCGGGAGGCCGCGTGGGCACGCAGCTCCAAGGGTCGATCTGGGTCCAGTTAGGGCTCCAGCCTCGTCCGCCGTGAGCACAGCCCCGGCCGGAGCCCCGAGGGGCCCTGGCGCCGGGGAGGAAGCAGAGCCAGGAGTGAGCGCGGAGAGGAGCGGCTGGGGCAGAGGCGGTTCCGGGAGGAGAGCATTCTAGAAGTTCCCTCGCAGACCTTCGACGCTGGTGCCTGCAGGGCCGAGCACTTCGGGCACGGGAAGGGCACGAGCAAAGGCCCTGAGGGGACGCAGGCCAGCCCTGGGCGTGGCCGGGGGGCGGGCGCTGGACTGGGCGGGGCCTGGAGGGGGTTGCAGAGTAGGCAGGGCCTTGCGGCCGGGACCTCGTGCTGGTGGGCGCCACGGGGTGGGGCGGGGACCGCTGTCCCTGCCACCAGGGGTGAGCGTGGGCGGGCGTGGTGCGGAGTCCTGCGGGGGCGGACGTGGGCAGACTAGCGGCTGGAGCTAGGGCCGTGGGGGCGGGGAGACCCCGGGTCTCTGCGGTGTTAGCCCGGGGATGGGAGTTGGAGGAGGACATCTGGGAGCATGGGGGCGGCTGGCCCGCAGCACCGGGCTGAGTCCGGGGCTCTTGGTGGGCGCTTGAGGAACGGACACTTGGAAGAGGCCAGGAGCTCCCTGGGAGTCCCATCTTCCCCACACCTGCCTGCCCACCCAGGGCCGCTGGACACCCGAGGCCAGAGAGGGGAGCATCGGGCCCCACGACAGCGCTGGCGGCAGCGGCAGTGACCACGGCACAGTCCTGGCAGCAGCACCCGCGGTGGGACCGCCTGACAGATGGGAAGACGGGGGGGGGGGGTGACGGCGGGTCAGCTCCGGGTCCACGCGTGCAGGCAACGCTGGAGAAGACGGGGGGGGGGTGACGGCGGGTCAGCCGCGGGTCCTCGCGTGCAGGCAACGCTGGAGACAGGGGAGGGGGTGACGGCGGGTCAGCTGAGGGTCCACGCGTGCAGGCAACGCTGAAGACGGGGCGGGGTGACGGCGGGTCAGCCGCGGGTCCACGCATGCAGGCAACGCTGTTCCAACAGGGCTCTGAGCCCATGCTCCGATCACTCGGGTGGGGACAGTGCTCTGCAGTTTATAACACGCCCTTGCCGAGGCACGCTCAGAGCACCCGGAGACGTCAGAGCGGGGACATCAGGCCCCTTTCCAGCCCAGACAGCGGGGCCGGGCCTGTGTGACCTTCGGTTGTGAGCCCACCGACCACGCTGTGTCCCCGTCGTTCCACTCTGAGCCCCTGACGGCAGCCCCGCGTCGGGGGGTGGGTGCTCGCTTCTGGAATGTGCGCGTGGTAAGCCTGTGCCGGGCGGCTGGCGGCGCCAGGGGGGTTTGGGGTGCGGCTTATGAGTCCCGCCGCCCAGGCCCGCTGCAGGTCGTGAGTGCGGGCCTCGGCCGCCAGGGGGCGCTGTGGGTCCAGCCTTGCAGGGCCCTGGGCCCTGTGAGTACATGGCAAAGAGTGACTAATTCAGGAACCGGGCCTGCTGCAAAAGAGACTTCGAAAGCGTCCATGAAAACATGGATTAAAAATAAGTTCATCTCGATGCAAAAAAATGTGAAATTCATGCAAACAGGGTCCTTCAAAAAGTTCACGGAAAATCCTTATAGGAAAAAGCTGTGCGCTGGATTTCAACATTTTTTACAGCGAAGTAATTTCATTTCCACGAACCTTTTGAAGTGCGGCCGGATGTTCCTGTTTAAGAAGCGAACAGTTCGTGTCATGCAAATTTTGTGAAGTTACCAGGTCTGCAAAACTCTTTCATCAATCAATCAATTTGAGAGATGGGGGGAGCTCCCACCTGCGGGCTCGTTCCCACCATGCCTGCAGTGCCCTTGTCCTAGAGGGAGCCGGGAGCTCCATCCGGGTCTCCAGCGTGGGAGGCAGGAGCCCAACCCCTGGAGCCGTCACGGCCGCCCCAGGGTCAGGAGCCGGAGCTGGGTGTTGAAGCCGGGACGGCTGAGGTGGGGTGTGGATGCCGGAACTCCCACCCCCGTTATTCAGAGTTTCCGTTATTTATTGAGAGGAAGAGTGATGCAGAGAGACAGGAGAGATCTTCCATGCGCTGGCTCACTCCCCAGATGCCCACAGCAGCCGGGGCGGGGCCAGGCTGAAGCCAGGAGCCGGGAGCTGCATCCGGGGCTCCCCCGTGGGTGCAGGGGCCCGAGCACTTGGGGCATCCTCTGCTGCTTTCCAGGGGCACCAGCAGGGAGCAGCCGGGACTGGGACCCGGCACTGCTGTCTGGGAGGGGCTGTGTGGCCGGCCGCACCATGGCACCTGCCAGGTTAGTGAGCTTCATGGTGACGCTGTCAGGGCGGGATGGTCCCGAGTCTTGGGTCTAGGAGGCGTGGCCTGGGACAGCACATCTGAGCTCGTCCTGCGGCTGTCCCCAGTCCCCTGGGGACGGGCACAATCCTGCCGGGAACGCCAGAGGCCCAGGAGGTGTGAGATCTCGGCCAGGCTGGAGCAGGGCCCTGGTGTCCCAGCGTCGTCGTCTCCTGACGCAGACTGCTAACTCCAGCCGGCGCTTACAGGGCGGAGGTGGCGGGGGTGGGGAGGGGGCTAAGCCGCCGCCTGTGATCTGGCGTCCGCGTCAGAGCACCGGCCCCGCCCCGGCCGCGGCACCCCCCACCCAGCTCCCTGTGGACATTCGTGGGAGGCAGCAGGTGGTGTCCCAAGCGCTTGGGCCCCTCCCACACATGAGATCTGGATGGGGTTCGGCAGAGCCCAGCCCGGGCCGATGCAGCCATCTAGGGAGTGAACAGAATGGATGGAAGACTCTCTCTGTCTCTCCCTCTCTCTGTAACTCTGCCTTTCAAATAAATCCTTTAAAAAATTAAAAAAAAAAAAAAAACCAACACAGCGTTCACTGTGGGCCATGCAGTTTTAAAGCTGTGCCGTGTGCTGGTTCAGTTTGGTGGGTGCAGAGACTGAGGCTGGGAGAGTGAGGTCTTCGTCCCAGGCTGCCAGCGAGGGTCGGGTCGGCTCTGCGTCTCAGCCACCTGCTGCGGGGCGTGGCCGCCCGGTGTCCGGTCCAGGCCTCCCCGCTCCCTTTCCCCTTGGGGGGTCACATGGGGCGACTCCCAGGAGCACCGTCCCCAACCGGAGGCAGCCCCGGGAGGCTCTGGAGACACCCCAGCCCCATGGGGGAGCCCTGGGCTGGCCAGGTGCGTGCCCCTCCCCCAAAGAACCCCCAGCAGGGAAGCATCTGAGGAGAGTGGGGGGGGTCGGAACAAAGGTCTCTACAAATAGAGCTTGGCTGTGCCCCGCCCAGGGGCTCCCAGGAGGGCAGCAGCGGGCGGGGAGGCAGGAGCAGTGGCCCCCACTGGGTGGGGCTTCTCCCACCTCCCCCAGGAGTCTGGCGTCATGGTGCTGTGATGTCCCAGCCAGGGCGGAGGGGGCCTGGGAGACGGGGCTTGGCTTTCTGCTGTTCCGGCGGCGCCGACCATGGCCTGTGTTTCTGCAGACGGGGTCTCGGCCCTGCAGGTGGCCGGGTTCATGGCCGCTGTTCAGAACTGAGCGTCCCCCTCCCCGAGTCTGGGGTCTTCCCTGAGCTTCCCGACCTGCCCCCTCTGCTCTGCCCAGGGCTGTGGGGGTCTCTTGTCTCAGGGACAGGGACCCGAGACGGGGCATCTCTGGATCTGTGTACGGCATGTGGCGTGGCTCCATGGCCCCTGCCTGTGGCTCCCCCCGCCGTCAGCCTGGGAGATGAGGCTGACAGTGGTCTTTGGGAGCCGGTGCTATGTGTGGCAGACGCCTGGGTTCCCTGTGGCCCTCAGGCTGTGGCCTCCCTGGACCTGTGCCTGCTTCTGCCCCACACAACACATGGCGAGCCAAGTGTGAGCGCCATCTATCCCACAGGCCCTCCTGAGGGCCGCCACAAGGAACGTCTTGTGCACACTGGGTGGGAAATAGCTGGGCGGGCCGGTGCCGCTGCTCACTTGGCTAATCCTCCGCCTGCGGCATCGGCACCCCGGGTTCTAGTCCCAGTCGGGGCGCCGGATTCTGTCCCGGTTGCCCCTCTTCCAAGCCAGCTCTCTGCTGTTGCCTGGGAGTGCAGTGGAGGATGGCCCAAGTCCTTGGGCCCTGCACCCGCGTGGGAGATTAGGAGAAGCACCTGGCTCCTGGCTTCGGATGGGTGCAGCATGCTGGCCGTGGCGGCCACTTTGGGGGTGAACCAATGGAAAAAGGAAGACCTTTCTCTCTGTCTCTCTCTCACTCTCACTGTCTAACTCTGCCTGTCAAAAAAAGAAACAGCTGGGCGTGATTCTTCAAATGTGTGTAGAACACCACCGGAGCCAGCCAGACACCCAGAGTCAGCTTCCTGTGTGCCCCAGGTCTCATCCAGCTGGGCTGCAGTCCCAAGCGTCACCAGGAGGTGCCGCCACCAAGCACTTCCTGGGTGCTCCTTTCAGACCTGGGAAGCCAGCGTGTTGGCCCCGGGGACCCACATAGCCCCATCCATGTAAGCTGAGCACCCCGTCAACCAGGCTGAAGGAGGACCCCAGCCCCCAGCCCCACTGATGCTCCACGTCCACAGCGCCCAAGCAAAGCCCTGCTCACGACCCCACACGCCACGTCCTGACATGCTTGGCGTAATCCACGTGGTATCATTATTATTATTGTTACTATTAAAGATTTATTTTATTTGTTTGAAAGGCAGCATTAATAGAGAGAGAGAGAGAGAGAGAGAGAGCTCTTCCATCCTCTGGTTCACTCCCCACGTGGCTGCGGCCGGGGCTGGGCCGGACCAGAGTCAGGAGCCAGGAGCTTCTTCCAGGTCTCCCACATGGATTCAGAGGCTCAAGCACTCGGGCCATCTTCTGCTGCTTTCCCAGGCCATTAGCAGGGAGCTGGATTGGAAGTGGAGCAGCCGAGACTCGAACCGGTGCCCATATGGAATATTGGCATTGCAGACAGCAGCTTTACCCGCTATGCTGCAAAGCCAGCCCCATGACATTATTTGAATTGGACTTTGTGTCAATAATTAAAACTCAGGAGAGTTCATGCTGCTTAGAGAAACGCTCTTCTCTCGGAGAAAGGCAGCAGGGAAGGTGTGTGGAGGGCGCGGTGACTCCGGCCAGCGCTGCGTGCACCGGCGTGACCGAGGGAGAGCCAGGGCATCCACTGCACCTGACACCCACCACGTCGTCCTCCTCCATGCTTCTCCACGCGTGCGTGGTGGCAGGCAGTGCCGGGCAGCACCTGCCACGCAGGGCCACAGGCACAGCCCCCAGCTGTCTAGTGTAGCTCGAGCAGGGGAGTACCCAGGGGAGGGAGAGGACGGGTAGCCTGGACCCCCAGGGGCACAGCCCAGGCCCAGGGGAGGGAGAGGACGGGTAGCCTGACCCCCATGGGCACAGCCCAGGCCCGGGGGATGGTGAGGACGGGTAGCCTGGACCCCCAGGGGCACAGCCCAGGCCCAGGGGAGGGAGAGGACGGGTAGCCTGGACGCCCATGGGCACAGCCCAGGCCCGGGGGATGGTGAGGACGGGTAGCCTGGACCCCCAGGGGCACAGCCCAGGCCCGGGGGAGGGAGAGGACGGGTAGCCTGGACGCCCATGGGCACAGCCCAGGCCCGGGGGAGGGAGAGGACGGGTAGCCTGGACGCCCAGGGGCACAGCCCAGGCCCGGGGGAGGGAGAGGACGGGTAGCCTGGACCCCCAGGGGCACAGCCCAGGCCCGGGGGAGGGAGAGGACGGGTAGCCTGGACCCCCAGGGGCACAGCCCAGGCCCGGGGGAGGGAGAGGACGGGTAGCCTGGACGCCCAGGGGCACAGCCCAGGCCCGGGGGAGGGAGAGGACGGGTAGCCTGGACGCCCAGGGGCACAGCCCAGGCCCGGGGGAGGGAGAGGACGGGTAGCCTGGACGCCCATGGGCACAGCCCAGGCCCGGGGGAGGGAGAGGACGGGTAGCCTGGACCTCCAGGGGCACAGCCCAGGCCCGGGGGAGGGAGAGGACGGGTAGCCTGGACGCCCATGGGCACAGCCCAGGCCCGGGGGAGGGAGAGGACGGGTAGCCTGGACCCCCAGGGGCACAGCCCAGGCCCGGGGGATGGTGAGGACGGGTAGCCTGGACTCCCAGGGGCACAGCCCAGGCCCGGGGGAGGGAGAGGACGGGTAGCCTGGACGCCCATGGGCACAGCCCAGGCCCGGGGGAGGGAGAGGACGGGTAGCCTGGACGCCCAGGGGCACAGCCCAGGCCCGGGGGAGGGAGAGGACGGGTAGCCTGGACGCCCATGGGCACAGCCCAGGCCCGGGGGAGGGAGAGGACGGGTAGCCTGGACTCCCAGGGGCACAGCCCAGGCCCGGGGAGCACAGCCAAGGGGCTGTGTGATACCTGGGACCCCACCTATGGCAGGCACTCCGGGGTGCCACCAGCGGTGGAGCCAGGCTGGTGCTGGCTTTGCCAGGAGTGGGGGTCGGGCTGTAGCCGAGTGGCGAGGACACCTCCTGGAGCACCGTGTCCTGGCCTGGAGCACCTGGTTTCCAGTCCTGGCCGCTCTGCTTCGGACCTAGCTTCCTGCTGACGCCCACCCTGGGAGGCAGCGGTGCTGGCCCAAGAACACGGGTCCCTACACCCACATGGGAGACGTGGGTGGAGCTCCTGACTCTTGGCTTCAGCCGGGCCCAACCCCAGGTGTTGCAGGCATCTGGGGACATAGTGGGGAGGGCTCCCTGGCCGGGGCCTCCTCCGCATCCCGTCCATCAGTCGCTGCCAAAGTCCACTAAGAGGCCCCAGGCCACTTGGTCACTTGTCTGCTGTTCCTTCTGGATTTGGTGCCTTTGCCGTCTTCACTGTGGACCTACTATGTGCAGGGGGCAGACTGGAGCTCAGAGGCTGACTCAGCGCCAGGCTTGGGGGCAAAGAAGGGGGCTGGGCAGGTCACAGGTCAGGAGCTCAGCCCTTGGTGGCACTTGTTCTGGGCCACGGCCAGTTCGGGTGGCTGGGGTGTTCCCGTGTGTCCAGCCTGGGACCGGCCCGGGGGCCGCTGGGGGCTGGACGCCTTTCCCTTCAGCTCACCTGGTGTCTCAAGGCGAAAAGCAACGGAATTGGCAGCCAATATGTTAACAGGGGAGCCCTTCACATAAAATCCTGCGTTCCAGCCGCTTGTGTGGAGCGGAGAGTCCTGGCCACCCTGGGCCTCGCTCCGGCAGCTCGGGGAAGGGAGGTGTGGCCCCCGCGGACTGCCCCTGGCCAGCCGCCTCCACACCTGCTGCCACGCGGTCCCCTGAGCCTCATTCTGTCCGGAGCCAGGCTGTGCCAGAGCAGGAGCAGGACGGAGGGCGAGGGGGCCATGGCCAAGGCTGCGGCTGGCTGGGGCCGGCCATCCCCCTTCCAAAGACACCTGCGTCCTAACCCTTGGAAGCTGTCCCTCGCGTGGCCACAGGGCCTTTTGTGTGGTTAGGCGGAGGATCTCGAGTTGGGAGAAGAAGCTGGGGCCACACTCTGTGGGTGGAGGGCAGGGCCGCCAGCCCAGGCAGGTCGGAGACCCCCGGGGAGCCCTGGAGGCCCAGGCTCTGCAGGAGGAGTGTGTGTGGCCTCTGGAACTCTCCGAGGACTAGGGCGGGGGTGCTGGCCGCCCACCCCCAGCTGGGGTGCACCTGTGCCCCTCCCTCCATGGACTCCACCGACCGCAGGGACCCCTGCAGGGGGTCCCCTGGCCCCCGGTGCCCAGGAGAACGCTGGGGCAGGATCTCAGCCGGCACCCTGGGTGTGGCCTTGGATGTGGGCGCTGGGCCCCGTCTGCCACCCCCACCCCCGGCTCTGGCTGCTGCTGGCTACAGAGGTGGGCGGTGCTCGGAGCCTGGGCGGTGCTCCCTGGTCCCCCCACCCCCACCCCGGGGAGCACCGCCCACCTGCCTGTCGCTGAGGCTCTTCCTGAGTGCTCCCTGGTCCCCCCACCCCGGGGAGCACCGCCTGCTGCTGAGGCTCTTCCTGAGTGCTCCCTGGTCCCCCCGCCCCCACCCCGGGGAGCGCCGCCCACCCGCTGCTGAGGCTCTTCCTGAGTGCTCCCTGGTCCCCCGCCCCCACCCTGGGGAGCACCACCCGCCCGCCGCTGAGGCTCTTCCTGAGTGCTCCCTGGTCCCCCGCCCCCACCCTGAGGAGCACCACCCGCCCGCCGCTGAGGCTCTTCCTGAGTGCTCCCTGGTCCCCCGCCCCCACCCTGGGGAGCGCCACCCGCCCGCCGCTGAGGCTCTTCCTGAGTGCTCCTTGGTCCCCCGCCCCCACCCCGGGGAGCGCCGCCCACCCGCCGCTGAGGCTCTTCCTGAGTGCTCCCTGGTCCCCCGCCCCCACCCCGGGGAGCACTGCCCACCCGCTGCTGAGGCTCTTCCTGAGTGCTCCCTGGTCGCCCGCCCCCACCCGGGGAGCGCCGCCCGCCCAGTGCTCCCTGTCTCTCGGCAGAATTAATTCCCTGAAAAAAAAAAATCAATGCAGCCGCCTGCTCTGGCTCTGCACCCGCCCTGCAGGGCTGCAGTTGGTGGCTGATAATTGGCGGCGGGGGTGACTGGGGTGACAGGGTGGCAGCGGGGGAGGGGCCCTGGGGGCCGGGCGGGGGCGCAGCGGGTGCCCTGCCCTCCGCCCCTCCTGCCACCTCCCTGCCACCGCGGGCAGCTTTGTCATTGAGGAGGAGGAGGCCGGATCCATTTGTCTCCCCTCATTTGCAGGCACTGAATGGAATCCTCCACGTCTCCCCACAGGGCGAGAGCAGCCGCTCCAAATGAGCTATTTATGGGCGGCTTTCTCCAGCGTCCCGTGCATATTATAATTAAGAGATAATGTCAGTGGAATGGAACATTGTCACCGGGTAATGGCCTCCCGCTGCTCCCGAAATGTCAAGGCAAAGTCACAGCATTTATCAGGAATAAACGCTGGCTGAAGACGCGACGTTTGTTTGCGCAGTGGGGACATCAATCCCAGGACAAGGAGATGGCAGTGTCTTTCCCTCTGTCCTCTGGAGTGATGGATGCCACTGGCTGAGCCTGTCTGATGGAGGAGGTCGGGGCAGCCGGCTGGGCAGGGGCGTTGCACGGGCATACTGAAGGCGGCGGGCTGGGCAGCCCGACTCCCTCCGGGCTGCCGGTTTCAGCCAGTGGGGAGAGTTGGTGGGAGTCCCGGCTGTGCCGTGGCGGCTCCCTGGGGAGTGGGTGATGATGGCCTGGCTGCCCTTGAACAACCTCGGTTCCCACCTCGCTGCCCAGGAGGGAGCCGGGGACGGAGCGGGTGGCAGGGCTGGCCATGGCGACTCCTCCCCCGTGTGCCCCGATGTCTCTTCCATACGGCTGCGGATCTGGGGTGGGCCCTCAGGATCAATGGTGGGGGGCACTGTCCCCGGGGGTTCTGGCTCCCCCACTACTCTCCAATGGCCATGTGATCCTTTCAGCAGCAGACTTGCCCTCTGCCCCCACCCCTAAAGCGGTGCCTCTGCCCTGGTTCCTTCTGCCTGGGACGCCCCGCCCCTGCCTGACCCAACCCCAGTCTTTGTACAGACAGCACCTCCTCCGGGATGTCCTCCATGACCGCCCTCAAGCCTTGTGCCTGTGCTGTGTAGCAGACGGCCCCAGGTGTCAGGGACCTCGACACTAAGCGACTATCTGGCTTGGGCTTCAGAGGCTGGGCTCAGCTGGGTGGTTGCTCTGTCTGAGCTGGGCCCACGCACTCATTTGGGGTGGGCTGCCAGTGGGCAGGGGTGCTGGGGGAGCTCTCCCTGGTTCCTCCGTCTCTCACCAGTGGGTGGAGCCGGGCATCCCCACTGTGGGGCGCAGGTGGAGGAGGACAGACCCCTCCCTCCCAGGTCTCCCAACACCTGGCTTCCCTCTGGCACATTCATACTTGTGTTGGCTGACCCCGGTCACGGGGCCAATTCAGGTTCCTTAAGATTTATTTTTTGTGAGAGTTACAGAGAGGGGCGGGAGGAGACAGAGAGAGAGGGGGAGAGAGAAAGAGGGAGGGAGAGGGCGAGCGAATCCAGGAGCCTGGAGCTGCATCCAGGTCTCCCACATGGGTGGCAGGGACCCAGGTACTTGGGCTGTCACTTGCTGCCTCCCAGGTGTGCATTAGCAGGGAGCTGGGATTGGAAGTGGAGGCGCCGGGGTTTGAACCGGGCACTCTGACGTGGGATGCCAGGTCCCAGGTGGCGACTTAGCCGCTACGCCGAACGCTTGCCCCATTAAAAATTTTTGTTAACGTGTTTATTTTTATTTTATTGGAAGGCAGAGAGAGACAGAGAGAGGCTGCTTTGTTTGTAATGTGGCAAAAACACACATACGGCAAAGTCTGCCTCGGCTGTCTCCCAGCAGCACGGAGTGCGCTCGTGGCTGTGCACGGAGCCAAGGCTCTGTCCCCTGGACACTGGCTCCCCTCTCCCCCCTCCCACTGCACACCCCCGCCCCCGCACTCTTCTACCTCCAGGAGTTCACCTGCCCTGGGCCCGGATCCCACAGCGCTCGCCGTCGGGAGACTGGGCCATCGCACCCCGCCGATGCACTCAGGGTCTTCCGTGCTGTGTTGTGGGAACAGACACACACACACACACTTACTCACACACAGGCACACACAGAGACACACTCACACACACAGGCACACACACTCATACACAGACACACACTCACACACACTCATACACAGAGACACACACACATTCACACACACTCACACAGAGACACACACAGAGACACTCACACACAGACACACACACAGACATACACACTCACACACAGACACACACACTCACATACAGACACACACAGGCACACACACTCACACACAGACACACACTCACACAGACACACACACACTCATACACAGAGACACACACACACACTCTCACAGAGACACACACATACTCTCACACACAGACACACACACTCTCACACACAGAGACACACACACTCACAGACACACACACTCTCACACTCACAGACACACACACTCTCACACACAGACACACACACTCACACTCTCACAGAGACACACACATACTCTCTCACACAGACACACACACACACACAGAGACACATTCACACACACACTCTCACACACTCTCACACACAGACACACACACTCTCTCACACACACACTCTCACATACTTTCACACACACACTCTCACACACTCTCACACTCACAGACACACACACACACCCCCGGCCACTCATCCGCCCGGCAGCGCTGGGTCGGCGAATCACGCTGCCTAGACGTCACGGTGCAGATGGCTCCCGGGGCGTGGGAGTGTGGCGCCGTGGGTGGTGTGGGTTTCGGCCTGGCAGGAAAACCCGCCGGAACATAAACGTCGGCCGCTTGGCTCCCACCCTGGCTCTGCCGCCTCCCGCTCCGGCTTCCTCAGCTCGGTGGTCTCCTCTGTGGAACGGGCCGGTCTGAGTGCCTCCCCACGGCGCAGCAGGGGTTGGGCCAGCGCTGGTGCCCTGCAGAGGCCCGGGGAGCACCACCCGAGGGTTGCCCGTGGCTCAGCCCCGGCCCTGTGGTGGCAGTGTTGGGCTGATGGGGGCTGGGGCGCACGTTCTTCCCAGGGCCAGCAGGTGACGGGCGCTGACACCGCGTGCGTCTGCCGGGCCGACCGGCCGGCCTGGGGGCGGTGGCGGCGGGAGGGCGTTGTGTGCCCCGCGCCGATGCCGGGCCTGCTCTCCCCCGCCTCCCGCGCAGACTGCAATTTCGGCCGCGGCAGGAGGAGAGGCATGAGCTTGCATAACGGGGACATTTGGTTCTCGCCGGGCCTGGAGAGGCGGCTTTTGTGCTGAAGCCGCAGGGCAGTGTGGGGGCGTCGGGGAGGCTGAGCGCTGGAGGGAGCCAGGTCCGGCGTGGGGGGCGGGGGGCGGCTGTGCCGCGTCCCGAGAGATACCCTGGGCCAGCCCCGGGCTGCGGCCGGCTCTTCCTCTTCCCACCCTGCTGCTGGCCACGGCCACGCATCCCCCTGGTCCGAGGGGATGGTTGGCGCCACCAGGATGGGGCCTCTCCAGGGTCTCTGGGGCCACATGGGGAGAGAGCCAGACACGGACCTAGCCGAGGACCCCAGATGTGGTGTCCCCACCCAGCTCGGGCCCCCTGCTCTTTATCAGGGGCAGAGACGGGATGCCCAGGGCCGGAGCAGGGTCTGAACTGTGGCTCTCAGGGGCCTCTGCTGTGCCCTGGTGCAGTCCTTGTGATAGTGCAGGCTGGGAGGTGACGTCCCGGAGCAGAGACGGACGCTGAGCGGGTCAGCCTGTGCAGGGACCGCGTCCCTGGGGGCAGAGTGCGCCCTCCCCACCCCGGGTCTCGCCATGTCACTCACTTTGACGGAAAGAACGAGGTGGAAGTGGGAAGTGGTGCTACACTAGGTGTGACCCCAGCCCCTCAGAGACCCTGTCCTGTGCCCTGGCCCAGCCTGCTACTCCAAGAGGGACAAGCGACAGGGAGTGCAGGCGGCCAGCCCGGGGCAGGCAGAGGTGACAATGGTGACCAGTGTGTTTAAGCCACCGGGCGTGAGATCCTTTGTTCCACACCACAGTGACAGCCATGGCTAACAGATACAATGGGCTATGGGGCGATGCCTTGTTCACCCATCCTACAGGCAGGGAAACTGAGGCCCCAGGAGGGGGAGGAACTGTATCAGGCTGTCAAGGCCCGACCACCACCAGCCACGCTGACCTGCGCTCGCTCCCTCCTCGGCTCAGCGCCTTCACACAGAGCCCTGGCCAGGACACTCAGCGGCTCCCTCCTTGGGCCAGGCAGGGCGGCGCGCCACTCCCCCCGCCAAGTCTCCGGAGGACCCCGTGGAAACCACGCGGGCTGTGCTCTTCCGGAAGAACAGAGGGGCTGTTAGAGCTCCGGGCGGGGAGGCGGACGCGGAGCCGACTGAGAAGGGGCTGCAGGCCTGCTGAGGCCCTCCGGCGGCTCCGGGGTCCTGCCCCAGGCCCCCGCCTCCCCGCCTCTGCCTGCCCGGCGGGAGCCCCGCTCTGGAGATCAGATGTGATTGATTGCCGGCGTCTGCGCCGCTCGCGGGAGGCGCTGCCGTGGAACAGTGAGTTCCGGGGCCATTGATCTTGTTGGCGGCTTTTGATAAAATGACTTTCTGAGCAGACAGGGCCCTCGACAGACAGGAGCAGGGCTGTTCATTGAGAAACCAGGAGACCTTGAAATTGGCTTTAATTGAAGGGGTTCGTGACGCGGAGCTCAGCTGCCTTGGTCCGGGAAGCAAGGTCATGGTGGGCACAGACCTGGCTCTGGGTCCTGTCTGCGCTGGGCTCCGGGGGGCCACAGGGCCCCTCCCAGCCCCGCCCTCTGCCCTGTGCGCCCAGCAGGCCTCCGTCAGCAGTAACTGGGACCGCCCACGTCCGGGGACCCAGGCTGCCGGAGCATCTGCAGCGGTGTCGGGGCCACGGTCTGAGTGTGCCCTGGCCGGGGACCCCTGCAGATAGGTGAGCCCCCCGGATCACTGCTAAGGGAACAAAGAGGGTGGAGCCTGATCCAGTTCTGGTGTGGAGGGGGTGGTGCAAGCCTGGTTTGGGCCCCGCCCCCACCTCTCTCTCTCTGTCTCTCCCCCCTCCCCCTCTTCTCTCCCCCTCTCCCTCCCTCCATCCTCCTCTCCCTCCCTCTTCCCTCCCCCATTCCTCCCTCCCTCCCCCTCTTCTCCCCCCTCCCTCCCTCCTCCATCCTCCTTTCCCTCCCTCTCTCTCTTCCTGCCTCCCCCTCCCCCCTCCATCCCCATCTCTCTCCCTCTCTCTCCCTCCCTTCCCCTCCCCCCTCTCTCCCTCCCTCCCTTCCCCCTTCTCTCCCCCTCCCTCCCTTCTTCTCTCCCTCCCCCTCTCCCTCCCTCTCTCTCTTCCTGCCTCCCTCCCCCTCCCCCCATCCCCATCTCCCTCCCTCTCTCCCTCTCCCTCCTTGATCGGCCTTTGCTGTTGCCTCGATCCCCGAGGCCAAACCAGTGGGGCCGCTGCTCTTGGACTTCAGCCTCAGGACCGCAGGAGTCTCTTCTCTTTCTAAAGTCAGCGCCCCAGGCGCTCCATCCCTGTCTCAGGAAGCTGAGCGGAGCTCCACAGGCCCCACTGGCTTTTTCCCTTGTTTTTTTACTTGAAAGGCAGACACACAGATTTTCTAACTGCCTGAAGTAGCTGGCTCTGGGCCGGGCTGAAGCCAGGAGCCGGGGACCCAGTCTGGGTCTCTCCCTGGGGGGCAGAGACCCAGGCGCTGAAGCCACCACCTGCTGCCGCCTCAGCGGGAGGCCGGAATGGGGAGTGGGCCTGGGGCAGGACTGGACCCCAGGCACTCCGACGAGGAAGGTGGGTGTCCCTGGCAGCACCTGAAGCCCAACGCCCCTCTCTGAACTCACCTCTCCCGAGGCCGCGCCTGGCTCCCGGTGGGGGCGGGGCTCAGGCGGCCGGAGCAGCATGTGGATTCGGGTCTGCTCCCGGGCTCACCGCACGCCTGATCCCAGCAGTGTTTTCCTCCCCATCACTCGCCACCCTGTCGGCTGCGGACTGCCGGGCCGACTGGACTGTCGAGCGGGGCAGCCGGTCAGCCCCACAGTCCCCGCCCCCTGCCCCGGAGCGAGCCCAAGCCGGTGTTTCTTACTCTGTCCCCAGCTTTGGTGGTTACCTGTTGCCGCTACGAGCGGGTGTGCCGACCTCACGTCTCGCGTGAGGATCCTCACCTGGCCAGGGCTCGCCCCAGAGTGCCCGCTGCTGTCCCGGTCATGGTCGTGCCGGGTCTCACTGGCCTCGCCGGGCGCCGGGCCTTGGAGTTGCCTGTGGGAGGCGTTCCTGCAGCAGGAGTCTCCGTGCAGCTGCGCTCCGCCCTGATTCCAGGTGGCGGCCAGCCCTCATCTCACTTCCATTTTTCTTTCTTTTTTTTTTTTAACATTTATTTATTTATTTATTTTTGAAAGTCAGAATTACACACAGAGGGAAGGAGAGGCAGAGAGAGAGAGAGAGAGAGAGAGAGAGAGGTCTTCCATCTGCTGGTTCACTGCCCAAATGGCCACAAGGGCCAGAGCTGTGCCAATCTGAAGCCAGGAGCCAGGAGCTTCTTCCAGGTCTCCCATGTGGGTGCAGGGGTCCAAGGACTTGGGCCATCTTTCACTGCCTTCCCAGGCCACAGCAGAGAGCTGGATCGGAAGTGGAGCAGCCATATGGGATGCCGGCACCACAGGCGGCGACTTTACCCGCTATGCCACAGCGCCGGCCCCTTGACTTTGGTTTTTCCCAGCAGAGATGAGAAGTTTCTGGAGGCTCATCCATCCGTGTCAGCCGCTGCACCGAGGGCCCCAGCCCACGCTGGGTAAAGCAGAGCTCAGCTTGTCGCTGTCCACGTAGGTGCTGGGCTGGGCCTTGCCGTCTCACCACCCCTGGGTGCTGTGGGGAGAGCCGAAGTCAGATCCAGGGTGGCAGGTGGGGGTGCTTTAGGGGGCAGGTGGGCACAGCCCCAGCTGTCTCTGCTTCTGTCGCGTGGCAGGTGTCGGGAGCCAGGCGTGGCTCGTGTCTCAGTGGGTGCTGCCAGGCAGACCTGAACACCCCGAGAAGCATCCCCGCTGAGCAGGGGGACAGAGGGTGTGAGGCGGTCACACGAGGGCGGGCACGGAGGCGGCCTGGTGACCCCCGCGCTGTCCAGGAGGCCATATGGTCCTGCACGAGGGAGGGGCTGGGAGCAGACAGAGTTCTTTTTTCAGATTGATTGATTTATTTAAAAGGCAGAGTTAGAGAGAGAGCGAGCGAGCGAGCGAGCGAGCTTCCATCTGCTGGTTCACTCCCCAAATGGCTGCAATGACCAGGGCTGGGCCAGACAGAAGCCAGGAGCCAGGAGCTTCATCTGGGTCTCCTACGTGGGTGTGGGGTCCAAGCACTTGTCCATCTTCCGCTGCTCTCCCAGGCGCATCAGCAGGGAGCTGGGTCAGAAGTGGAGCAGCCGGGACGCGAACCTGTGTCCGTGCAGATGCAGCATCACAGGTGGCAGCTTCGCCTGCTTTACCACAGCGCCGCCTCAGCTGTGCGGTCTCAGAGCAGCCCCAGCTCCGCAACGTGTGCTTCGGAGCCGCGGCCGTCCACCTGCGGTCCCCACAGCCGCACCAGCCAGCCCTGGCACTTGTTAGGAATGCAGATTCTTGGCCGGCGCCGCGGCTCACTAGGCTAATCCTCCGCCTAGCGGCGCCGGCACACCGGGTTCTAGTTCTGGTCGGGGCACCGGATTCTGTCCCAGTTGCCCCTCTTCCAGGCCAGCCCTCTGCTGTGGCCAGGGAGTGCAGTGGAGGATGGCCCAGGTGCTTGGGCCCTGCACCCCATGGGAGACCAGGAAAAGCACCTGGCTCCTGGCTCCTGCCATCGGATCAGCGCGGTGCGCCGGCCGCAGCGCACCAGCCGCGGCGGCCATTGGAGGGTGAATCAACGGCAAAAGGAAGACCTTTCTCTCTCTCTCTCTCTCTCTCTCTCACTGTCCACTCTGCCTGTCAAAAAAAAAAAAAAAAAAAGGAATGCAGATTCTTGGGTCCTGCGCGGACCTGCTGAACCAGACCCTGGGGAGGGTCCGGCCACGCGTGTGTCCACGGCCCCGAGTGACCTGCACACACCCAGGCGCACACACACAGGCACCAAAGGCTGTTTCTGGAAAAATCGAGGGCACGGTGGACGCACGTGAGGCTGTGTGTCCGGCCCAGGGCGCACACAAGGTCAGCCTGTGCTAAATGGAGGTGGGGGTGGGGCAAGGGTCCCAAGCGGGCTCTGGAGGACCCAATCTGCCACGAAGCCGTGAATTGCCAAGCGCAGAAGGGGAGGAATAACACAGCTGTCCCATAAAATGCCAGGTCCCGGCCAGCCACGGTGGCGAGGCCCGAGGTGCTGACCCGTCAGTGTTAGCCCTGGAGTACTGCCCACACGGCTCCGCCCAGGCCCACTCGTGGAAAAGGAGCCGCCCCAGCCTCTCTGCTTCATGTCCCCTTTGTCTCAGGCCCCCCGGCTTGGGGGCGGGGGCTGCGCTGGCGGCAGAAGCAGGAGGAAGTGGGCCGGCAGGGCCGCGGTGTGCTGTGCCAGGGACGCCGTGCCCCGGGCTGCCCGGGTCCCGTTCCACAATAGAGCAGCCATTGTGAGCGGGCGGCTGGGTTCCGGAGTAGCCCCTTCCCGGCCGGGGTGGGGGCACGGGAAAGGCTGCTGTCTTCTCTGTCCCCGCCGCTGCGTGGCCTCCCCACAGTGCAGGACTGACCCTGAACTGTGGCCCCAGGAAAGAGGGCAGCCGAGCCCGGCGGTGGGAGCAGGAGCCGCTGCCCACCAGGGCCACCTGTGGCCATGATTCCGGCTGCACGTGCGGCTCTGGCCCTGCCGCTGGGGCCCGGGGCTTTTGCTGCCGAGACCCGGCTGCGCCAGTCAGAGGATGACCAAGTTGCTGGGGTCGCTGGCGATCTCAGTTACACTTGGTGAGCAGACAGGGCCATGCGGGGACCCAGGCTTGGAGGACAGCAGCCCCTCTGCCTGCAAACCATGGCTTCAGTAGCTCCTCGTCAACCGCAGCCAAAGCTATTAACTGGAAAGTTCCAGAAAGAAACAGTTCACAAGCCTTAGCACGCACGCTGTTCTGGGTGTGTGTTGGCATCGCCTGCCGTCCACTGCGTCCCCGCTCCCAGGAAGGGAGTCACCATGTGTCCAGTGGGTCCACGCTGCACGCTCCGCCTGCTGGGCAGATCGGCCGCATGGCCGAGGTGCTGTGTTGGGGCCGGCGCCGTGGGCGGTGCGTGAAGACGCCTTACAATGTCAGAGCGCTGGTTCGAGTCCTGGCCGCTCTGCTGTGGGTGCCTGGGGAGTGAGCCAGCGGATGGAAGGTCTCTCTGTCTCTCTCTCTCTGCATCACTCCCTCCCTCTCTGTCACTCTGCTTTTCAAGTAAGTGAGCGGCTCTTGCCGGCTTGACAGTGCCCACGGCTGGAGAGCGGTGCGCGGGCGACTTTGTTCCGCTGCTGATCAGCTGTGCAGTGCCGGGTTTCCACGTTCAGCGGGTTCGTGGGTGTGACTGCACCGGCTTGTGCCGTCCGGCTTCAGGCGTCCACGGGGGTCGTGGGCTGCATCCCCTACCACACCCACTGCCCAAGCCAGGGAGACCGAGTCAGGAACAGCAGGCCCCGGCGGCCAGGTCTCCCCTGCCCTACCCCCACCCCCAGCCCAGAGACTCCCTCGAGCCAGGCCCTGTCCTGCTCCCATGTCCGCAGCTCGGCCACAGTGGCAGCCCTCAGAGGCCCTGAGCGCCCGGCCTGGAGGAGCTGTGCGCAGCAGGTGCCCGGGCTCAGCCCTGTGGCTCCGCCCCGGCGCCACACCTGTGCACGCTGCAGGGTGGCGAAGGCCGAGCTTTGTGCCGATGGCGTTGAATGAATTCTGATCTCCTCGCTGTTAAATGTTGATACCTCAGGGTGATCAGAATCGCTGACTTGCTCGTGTGTCTGGAGCCCCTCCTCCCTCTCTCTCTCCCACCCCCCCTTTAAAGATTTATTTATTTATTTGAGAGGCAGAGGTACAGAGAATGAGAGAGAGAAAAAAGGAGACGTCTTCCATCTGCTGGTTCACTTCCAAGTTGGCTGCAACGGCCGGAGCTGAGGCCATCTGAAGCCAGGAGCCAGGAGCTTCTTGCAGGTCTCCCACATGGGTGCAGGGGCCCAAGCACTTGGGCCATCTTCCACTGCTTTCCCAGGCCACAGCAGAGAGCTGGATTGGAAGTGGAGCAGCCGGGACTGGAACTGGCGCCCAGATGGAATGCCGGCACTGCAGGTGGCGGCTTTACCCGCTGTGCCACAGCGCCAGCCCCAACCCTTCTTCTCTTATCCAAGGTCTTAGTAGAGGCCCCCCAAGAGGAGGGGCTCGGATCCCCCTTGTCAGGGAAACTGCTGTTATTACCAACGTTGCACAAAGGAGAAACTGAGGCTCAAAGCTGATGTGTGCCGCAGTCCCCGCTGCGGTCGAATGTGTGCCATTCGGTGACGGGGTCAGAGGTGAACGAGGTGGCCCTGTGGGGGAGGGGCGCTGCGGTTCTCACTGAGAAATCCCCACAGGCTGGGAGCTGCATCAGCTGGGACGTCGGTGCCAGGGCCGTGAGCCCTCACCCCCTGGGGACGGCTGTGCCAGTGTCCAAGCGCGGGGGTCTCCCTGCCTCCCCCCAGTGTGCGCCGTGTGTGCTGTGGCTGCAGCTGTCCGCGGGCCTTGGGTTGCCTCTCTCACCCCCGCGTGGATGAAAAGCCACACGCCAGCGCCACCTCCCGCGTGAGCCAGGCCAGGGTGGGCGGCAGGAGGACCCCTGTCCAGGCAGCGGGCACAGCTGCACCGAAGCCGCCTGGGGGGCGGCAGGCGGGTGTGGCTGGATGGGGAGGGGGTGCAAGCACCAGCCCCGCGCTGGGCCCCGTGCGTTCCCTCGCGGAGGTCTCCCTCTGCCTTGCAGGGCCGCCCGCCCTTTTGGGGGTGCAGGAGGACCTGCTGCTGTCCGGGCCGCCGGGTCACCGGTGAGCTGCTTCCTGCCCAGCGATGACTCAGAGAACTCTGCCAGCCCAGGGATTAGCTTGCAAGTTGCTGGCTCAGGACGGTGGAGCCGGCAGCTGCCCACGAAGGGCACACTTCCTTCAGAACTTCTGTCCGGTCACCTCGGGGCCTCTCCTGAGGAAGCGGCCCCTCCCCAGAGGACCCAGTGGAGCCCCCACCCCTGTCCTGTGCTTTTAGAGGGCAGGCGCCAGGGTGTGTATTCAGTGCTCCGTGAGTCAATCAACAAACACGGGCACAACACCTGCGCTGAGTGCCGCTGATGCAGTTACTAATGTAAGCCACTCCAGCCCCTGCCCCTCTCCCCCAGGACTTAGTGTGTGCAGCACCGGTGCACAGCCGTGTATCTGCACACGGAGGGCAGGCGTGCAGCTTTCCATGCAGTGTGTCTTGGCTGCGCTGTGCCTCGCTGAGAACCCTGCAGGGCATCCGGGTGAGTGAGCACGGCGGTGGGGGCACACGGGGCGTCAGCGCCCCTCTCCGCCCTCCCCCTGCATGTCGCCACCCTCTCTGTGGCTCAGGAGGCTGCAGGCAGGGTGTCTGCTGGGCCCCGGCTCATCAGAGGGCATGGCGGGGGCGGGGTCCTGCTTCAGGGTGCCGGCAGCCAAGGCCAGCGACCCCCATGCCCCAGAAGGCGCCTGGTTTGGAGATGCAGCCCCACACGATGACAGGCACAGAGAAGGCCCTGTGTGAACACAGGGACCACGAGAGGGACCTCGGAAGATCACCCCCCCCACCATCCCCGGCTGCTGCCCAGCCTAGACCGAGGGCTTCCAGCCTCTAGGACCGTGGGGGAGGGGAGGGGAACATTTGGCTGTGGGCTTAGCACCCAGTGGGGCAGCCCGGGGCTCAGGCCTGAGGGGCTCCATGCACACAGGGGTTCCGTGTGCACACGGGCGCCATCCGGGGTGAGCCAGGGCAGGGGCTCTGGAGCCAAACAGGACTGGCTCAGGCAAACCAGGCAGACCAGGGGTCTGTGCCCTGGGGCCTCTGGTCGCAGCTGCTGGCGTCAGCTCGGCCAGCACGGAACTGGCACGACCGTCACCTGGGCAGCCAGGAGAGCTGTAACACAGCCCCTCACCCGCATCCCGGCCGAACCCCCAGCGACCGCTACAGCACCTGCCTGATGGGCTGGGGGCTGCGGGACTGGCCGTGGTGGGCGGGAGGGAAGAGGTCCATGTGAGAGGCGGGGAGCACACGGGGCCAAGGCCCTGTCCTCGTGCCCCAGCGACCACACCGAGCAGAGGGCCTGGGGCGTGCAGCCGGCTGGGGACTCCACCAGGTGCTCCCCTTCCTGCGTGGTGTGAGGGAGGCTCAGGAACGACCCACGTTTCTCTGAGAGACCCGGGGTCCCCAAGGCTGGGGAGCTGACCCCCAGACCCCTAGCTTTAAACAGCTGAACCAAGATGTCTTCCAGGGTCCTCCACCTGGCACCGGCCCGGCCACCGGGGACCCCGCCAGCCTCCCTCGTCCAGGTCAGCTCAGCCGAGAGTGAGGGAACAAGGACGTAAACCTCTCAGCCGTTCTCGCTCACTGCCCAAGAGAGCGAAATCGGAATCTGTCCCTTGTCCCCGAATCCCAGTTGGGTCTGGCAGGCCAGACTTGAAAGAAATGCAGCTCCACCCACTGCCCCCAGCCCCCCACCCCCAGCCCCTGGGGTCTGGACCCTCTGCCACGTGTCCAGTCTGCGTGCGAGCTGGCAGCTGGTCACCCACCTCTGCGGATTTATTCTCCTTCTCCCCACCGTCCTGCGCCCCTTTTACGGCACCACCGTTGTTCATGGTTACAGCAAACCTCACGTTCCCACACCCCCACCCCACCCCTGCGTGAGCGCATCTGAGGCCTGGCGGGTGTCTGAGCCCTGGGCAGCAGGAGTCCCCTGAGGCCCCTGGGGACCAGCGCAGGTGACAGATGGGCCGGCCCCGCTCAGGAGACTGGACGCAGAGGGAGTCGGTTGGTTGGTTTAGCCCCCAGAGGAGACGGCGCCTGAGCGGCCGACGCTGGCAGACAACGTGGCCCAGTTTCTGCTGCTTGTCCTCGGAGAGCAGCCGGGCTGGGCCGGGCCCCCGCTGCTGTCGACGTCCATGACGTCACCCCTCTCCCGGGGCTCGGGCCTCAGCCTCTCACTGCTGTTCCGCCGCAAGCCCGCATCTGACTCATCAGTGAACCAGCCTGCTGCCTTCCTCGTCCAGACAGGATCCCGACCTGTCCGCCCCGCCGCTGCGCTCCCCTGCGCTGCCCAGGGGCCCGGTTCCCTGGCCCCAGACAGTTCCTGCCCCCCACAACAGCCAGGGTGGGCCCTGGGGCAGAGCCGGGTACTCTGATGCGGACCCTCCCGGGGCTCCCATTGGCCTCAGAGCCAGAGCCGCCATCCTCACCACGGCCTGCACACCCCTCCGTCTTCTCCCACCCAGCCCCAGGCTCACCTACTGTCCGCCCAACCACTCTGGACACCCCCTAACTCCTCCCACCCCAGGCTCACCCAGCGTCCGCCCCGGCTCTCTGTGCACCCTTCCATCTCCTCCACCCGGCCCCAGGCTCACCTAGTGTCCACCCCAGCCTCCCTGTGCGCCCCTCCAACTCCTCTACCCAGCCCCAGGCTCACCCAGCGTCTGCCCCAGCCTCCCTGTGCGCCCCTCCAACTCCTCTACCCAGCCCCAGGCTCACCCAGAGTCCACCCCAGCCTCCCTGTGCGCCCCTCCAACTCCTCCACCCGGCCCCAGGCTCACCTAGTGTCCGCCCCAGCCTCCCTGTGCGCCCCTCCAACTCCTCCACCCGGCCCCAGGCTCACCTAGTGTCCGCCCCAGCCTCCCTGTGCGCCCCTCCAACTCCTCCACCCAGCCCCAGGCTCACCCAGAGTCCACCCCAGCCTCCCTGTGCGCCCCTCCAACTCCTCCACCCAGCCCCAGGCTCACCCAGCGTCTGCCCCGGCCTCCCTGTGCGCCCTCCTGGTTGCCAGGCCCGGTCCTGCCTCAGGCCCTCCTCTTCTCACCTCCAGTCGTCCACTGCTCATCCCGTTTGTCCCCTCACCTCTGCCGGGTGTCACGCCTCTTTCCCAGTGAGGTGTCTCCTTCACGCCAGCACGGGGCGGGGATGGTTAAGAGGCTGCATCCCTTGGGGCTGTCACTGTGGCTTAGTGGTAAAAGCCTGCAGTGCCGTCATCCCATATGGGCGCCAGTTCACGTGGCGAGCGCCAGGGCACAGGGGTGTTCACAGGCTCTGGCTGGGGCAGGTGAAGTTGCTGTGGACGTCCTGTGCCTGGGTAGCCACTGTCACCGCTGTTGGGTGGTGGCCGGGCAGTGGGGTCACTGGTCACGGGGGAGGCAGGCGCTTAGCTCAGTGGCTGGTGACAGCTTCCCAAAGCGGCTGTGCTGCCGTCCACTCCGGCCTCCAGCGTCTGGGAGCTCGGTGTCCCACAGCCCCAGCAGCCGCGGCCCCTGTGCAGCACACCGCGTGCTTGCATCTGCCCCAGACTCGCGCGCCACCGTTTGTGGTGAGGCCTTTGGGAGGTTGCGGGCGGGAAGGTGGGGTTAGCGCCCTTGCAAAAGGGACACACAGAGAGGGCGGCCGCCTGCCCCCCCTGGCCCCTGCGGCCTGAGCACTCACAGCAGCCTGGGCACAGCACGGCACCCGATGTGCAAACGCCCGGGTCTGCTCCCAAAACGCAGGGCCTGGGTCTGAGTCCCAGTTCTGCTCCTGGCTCCAGCTTCCTGCAGGCACAGGGAGGGTCTGCGTGTCGGCTCCCTGCCTCCCGCACAGGGGAACTCGGTGGTGCTCCCAGCTCCTGGCTTTGCCCTTAGACCAGCCTGGCTATGGGGCGTGGACCACAGATGGAAGAGCTCTGTCTTTCTGCCTTTCAAACAAGTATAGGGGCCGGCGCTATGGTGCAGCAGGTTAACGCCCTGGCCTGAAGCGCCAGCATCCCATGTGGGCGCCGGTTCAAGACCCGGCTGCTCCACTTCCAATCCAGCTCCCTGCTATGGCCTGGGACAGCAGTAGAAGATGGCCTGAGTCCTTGGGCTCCTGCATCCACAAGGGAGACCCAGAGAAGCTTCTGGCTCCTGGCTTCAGGTCGGCGCAGCTGCAGCCATTGCGGCCATCTTGGGAATGAACCTTTGGATGGAAGACCTCTCTCTCTCTCTCTCTCTGCCTCTCTGTAAAACTGCCTTTCAAATAAATAAATCTTTTTTTTTTAATATAAGTAAATAAATTCATTAATTAAAAAGAAGACACTCTGAGAGGGGTCCCTGCCCTTCAGCTGTCATTGGCTGGGCCTGGGGAGCCCCTCCCTGGGCAGCCCAGCGAGTCTGGTTGTGGGGGGCGGGCAGGACGGGGCCTGCAGTACAGGGAACCCCGTGGGCTGTGCATCCCGCAGGGAAGCCCCCGACAACCTCAGAGACCTGCGGGGGTGCCCCTGAGAGGGTGCATTTGTGGGAGCAGCCCCCCGGTGAGGGGTCTCTCGGTGTCCCCTCTCAGGCCCGATCTCTCACGGGTCCTTCCCAAGTGCCCCGGGAACCCTGAGCTGCCCCTTCCAGCCGAAGGACCCCTGAGCGGGGGTTTAAATCCGGCCTCCCCGTGACAGCTCTGTGACCTTGGCCAAGTCCCACGGCCTCTCTGGGCGTCAGCTGACCGAGGCCGCCAGCCGTGCTGCCCCAGGGCCACCGTGAGGACTGGCTGGGCGAGGGTGCAGGCGCTCAGAAGATGCAGGGCGCGCGGGTCAGGGCCGCTGTCTTTCCGGGGCGCGGGGGCTGGGGTGGTGTCCCCAGCCCTGGTCAGTGACACGGCACGGGGCAGGGCACATGGTGCTCACAGAAGAGCACGTGGCTGCAGACCCCTGCAGAGAGAAGGCAGGCGAGGCAGAACCTGGTCCCGCCAGGTGAGCACCAGCAGGGTCCAGGCGGGACTCAGAGGCGAGATTCCAGCCCCGGCCTCTCGTGGGTGTCGCGAGCCCACCACGTTCTGGTTTGGCTGACTTGGGCTGAGGCTTGGGGGGGTGGTGGAGGGGTGGGGAGGGTGGGGGGGTGGGCGGGGCTTCCTGGGGCTGGTTAGGGCAGGGCTGCAGGGTAGGGTTCCCCAGGTGGTCCCTGGGGCTGTTCTAGGCTCCCTGGTGGAAAAATCAGCCCCTGCAGGCCTCTGCGCCCCCAGGGGGCCTGGACTTGAACTCCGCTCACCCCCAGGGCTTTCCCAAAGAGCCATTACCACCCGTCCCCGCCCCCTGCCCCAGGAGCCCAGGACAAGCAGCCGCACAGTCTCTGGGGGGAGGCCCTGAGGCCTCTCCCCCTTAGCAGCTCTGCAGCCTGGCAGGTTCCGTGGCCCCTCTGTGCCTCAGTTTCCCCCACCTGTGGCGTGGGGATGATGACGGTGCCCGAGGAGCCCCCAGGGCTGTGTCACTGAGAACCACAGGGAGGGGCTCCGGGAACCACACAGGTGCTGGAGGGCGGGAGGGGGGAAGGACGTGTCTGCGTAGGGGCAGGGCTGCTTCCTGCAGAGCCAGCGCCGCCCCTGTGTTGTTCGCCCCAGCGCAGCGCTCCCTGGGACCCACGGCTGGCACCACGCTTGGAGCAGCTGTGGGCGTGTGCGGTCAGCCCCTGCCGCGGAGTTTCCCCGGGGGGAACATGAGCTCCGCCGTGCGGGGGCCGCTGTGGGCACAGCCCCGGTGTGCCGGAGGCTCAGCCCCTGCCTGGGGAGCCTTTCCCAGTGCCGACCCCCACTGCACTCCTGGGCATTCTGGGGAGGAGGTGGGGAGGAAGCAGGGGAGGAAGTGGGGAGGATGGGGAGGAGGTGGGGAGGAAGTGGGGAGGATGGGGAGGAAGCAGGGGAGGAGGTGGGGAGGAAGCGGGGAGGAAGCAGGGGAGGAAGCGGGGGAGGATGGGGAGGAAGCAGGGGAGGATGGGGAGGAAGCAGGGGAGGAGGTAGGAGGAAGTGGGGAGGAAGCGGGGAGGAGGTGGGGAGGAGGTGGGGAGGAAGCGGGGAAGAAGTGGGGAGGAAGCAGGGAGGAAGCGGGGAGGAGGTGGGGAGGAAGTGGGGAGGAAGTGGGGAGGAAGTGGGGAGGAAGTGGGGAGGAAGCAGGGAGGAAGCAGGGGAGGAAGCGGGGAGGAAGCGGGGAGGAGGTGGGGAGGAGGTGGGGAGGAAGCAGGGAGGAAGCAGGGGAGGAAGCAGGGAGGAAGCGGGGAAGAAGTGTGGAGGAGGTGGGGAGGAGGTGAGGAGGAAGTGGGGAGGAAGTGGGGAGGAGGTAGGAGGAAGCGGGGAGGAAGTGGGGAGGAAGTGGGGAGGAAGCGGGGAGGAAGCAGGGAGGAGGTGGGGAGGAAGCAGGGAGGAAGCGGGGAAGAAGTGTGGAGGAGGTGGGGAGGAGGTGAGGAGGAAGTGGGGAGGAAGTGGGGAGGAGGTAGGAGGAAGCGGGGAGGAAGTGGGGAGGAAGTGGGGAGGAAGCGGGGAGGAAGCAGGGAGGAGGTGGGGAGGAGGTGGGGAGGAAGTGGGGAGGAGGTGGGGAGGAAGTGGGGAGGAAGCAGGGAGGAAGCAGGGGAGGAAGCGGGGAGGAAGCAGGGAGGAGGTGGGGAGGAAGCGGGGAGGAGGTGGGGAGGAAGTGGGGAGGAGGTGGGGAGGTAGTGGGGAGGAAGTGGGGAGGAGGTGGGGAGGTAGTGGGGAGGAAGTGGGGAGGAAGTGGGGAGGAGGTAGGAGGAGGTGGGGAGGAAGCTGGCTCCAATTCCGGTCTCAGTGAGGCGGCTGGCACGGCTCTTCCCTCTTCACCTCTCTCACCTCCAGGGGGAGGGGAGCCCAGCCCACCCCAGCAGGAGAGCCTGGCCCAGGCGGGGCAGCAAGGGAGCCCAGGTCACCCGGCCGGGCAGCAGGGGGCAGGGAAGCCCAGCACCCCAGATGCCCACAGGTGACAGGGCAGGACGAGCCTCTGGGATAGCGCGACCCCCATGCAGTGTCCGCCATCGGGGACGTGGCCCGAATGGTGAGGTGGAATCTGCCTGCACGGTGTCCCCCCGACCCGAAGCCCCCTACAGCCAGAGGGTCCTGGAGTCCATGGAAGGCTGCAGCAGCGGGGCACGCACGGTGTCTGTGTTGTGCACTGCACCAGGGCACCTCCGACAAGACTGATGGGTGATCGTAGCGTCTCCTAACGTCTCCAACCCCGTTTTCCCCTCCCCACGGTGGTGCTGGGTCCGTGTGCAAACCTCTGAGAAGCAGAGGCTGAGCAGGGCCTGGCGAGCGAGCGGCGGTCAGGTGAGGCTGCGTTTTCTCAGCTTCTGGGGTGGAGCCAAGCACGTTTGGGGGCCAGGGTTGGGCTGTCCCAGCAGACACACACGCTGGGGGTGGGAAGGAAAGCCCAGCGCGTCTCTGCCACACAGGCCCAGTCTCTCTGGCCACGGGCAGCTCCGCCCCCGCAGGT
This sequence comes from Oryctolagus cuniculus, assembly GCF_051225735.1. Taxonomy (NCBI): domain Eukaryota; kingdom Metazoa; phylum Chordata; class Mammalia; order Lagomorpha; family Leporidae; genus Oryctolagus; species Oryctolagus cuniculus. Next base: position 9,314,997 of record NC_142887.1, read on the forward strand.
GCAGGCTCCGCCCCTCCTCTGGCCTCAGTGCCCCTGACCCCTCCCCTCCTCTCCAGGGCTGGGAGGGGCCGAGCCGGCAAACCTGGCTCCTCAGTGGGATTCATGACCGTGGCCAGGCCAGTGGCGCTGGGGTCTGTTTCTGTGGGGAGGCTGAGCTGGCAGGAGGCCGGCCCAGAGCTGCCTGCGTGGGAGACCCTGCCCCTCCCCCCTCGCACCTGGATCCTGCTGTACCTGAAGCTTCCTCCCGAGCCTGCGTTTCCTGCTGCTGCAGTCTCACCTGGCTCTCTGCACCCCGAGCTCCCAGATCCCGCTGTGTGCAGGCACCCAGCACCCGCCGCCGCGCTTCCCTGCCAGCCATGCTATTGGGTGATCCGTCCTAATGTATATGGAACAGGGGCTCAAAATCAAATTAATGTGGATTGGTTAATCACCTGCAACATCGTTTCTAAATCGAGCTACGTTCCCTCTCGAGCAGCTCTGCCCGCGCCTGCTGGTTTAATGTGCCGCTATTGTCATCCTTTAACGCTGATGGAATTAGAGAACGGTTTCTACTGAAATTATCCAGATTTGATTAGGCTTGAGCATATTCATGTTTTTCCTCCGCGGCAGCCTTTGGAGAGAGAGTGGCTGAGGGCGTGTGTGTCCGTGCGCTGAGGGCTGTGAGTGACAGCTCAGGATGCCCCTGTTCTGTCCCTCTTCGGAGATTTTTTTTTTTTTTTTTTTTTTTTTGGTGTGCGTTTATTGAGTGCTGACTGTATGCACAGCCCTGGATGTTATATTCTCCCGGCCTGCTAGCTCCATTTGTTCTGGAATGCCCCGGCCTCGCCCCAAACAGTGCATCATCGCCCAGGAATCTCCAGTGTGTTTCCCCACTTCCCTCCTCCAGGGAGGAGTGGGCTGGGGCCCGGCCAGAAGCGCAGGCTGCGTGGCTGACGTCAGGGGCGGGGGCTGCCCCGCCCGGATCTCCAGCCAGGCCCCAGGGAGCGGAGAGGCAGCCGCACCTCTCCTGGTGACTCCTGGCTGCCCCCTGCAGCGAGGGCCCAAGCCACTGGCCCATGTCAGCCGTGTCTGGGCCACGCTGGAGCCTTCCAGACCCACAGGGGCCACAGCCCGTCCCACTGCCCCCTGCCCGCCGCCAGCACCCTGGGACTCAGCCTTCAGCGCCTTGCTGGGGAGGCCCCGCCCCCTCCCCGATGCTCCGCCTTCCTCTCCTGCAGGACCCCTGGTGGCCATGAATGCAGAGGGGGGGGCCCCTGTGCCCACCCCAGGAGCCCACTGTGGTCCGTGGTGGGCTCAGCAACTCTTCCATGGAGTTTCATGATTTTAAGAAAATTAACTGGTACCATTTAAAAGCCAGGTTGGGGGGTGAGTTTATATTAAAAGTCTGAACGTGGGGCCGGTGTCATGGTGCAGTGGGTAAAGCCGCCACCTGCAGCGCCAGCATCCCACATGAGCAATGGTTCGAGTCCCAGCTGCTCCACTTCCAATCCAGTCCCCTGCCGACAACCCTGGGAAAGCAGTGGAAGATGGGCCAAGTGCTTGGGCCCCTGCACCCGCGTGGGAGACCCGTGTAGAGTTCCAGGCTCCTGGCCCCCACCCGGCCCAGCCCCAGCCATTGCAACCATTTGGGGAGTGAACCAGCAGATGGAACATCTGTGTGTGTGTTTCTCCTTTCTCTGTAACTCTGTCTTTCAAATATTTTTAAGTCTGAATTTGTGACCTCTGTTTTTTCAAACTCTGAGAAGATGCAGTGACCTTTCGCCTGCCATCTTGGGTCACCACGGCCGTCACCCAGGCAGGTGTGGCCCCTGCTCACTTCTCCCCACTCCCCACCCATCCCTGTCGCAGCACACCCGGCAGCCCTGCTTGCTTGCCTTGCCCACCTCCCCTCGGCAGGAGCTGAGTGTTCAACCCCGTGTCTGACCTGTGCCCCCGGCCCCTAACTCTGCCCGACACGACACCACCGGATCTTTGCAAATGGAGAATTCCGGGAGGGGCAACCTTTACCTTAACAAAACCCTTTCTCTGCCTTGGTAGCCACCCCCTCCCATCTAAAATCTGCACAGCTGGAGCTAATCTTTGCTAAACCCCAGGCCCATGGGGGATGGGGCCGGTTAAAGTGCAAACGGCCTCCAGGAAGGGGGAACCCGGAGCCCAGCGGCTTCCTCTGGTCCCCAGGCATCGGGCGGCAGCGGTCACTTTCCAAAGCAGAGGCGGGGCCGCGGCACGGGTGAGCTCTGCTGGATCCATATCCCGGGTGGGGGTTGGGGACCTTGGGGAAGGGGAGGCCCCAGGCAGACAGGACCAGCCTGTGTCTCCCGTGCCTCCCCGGGGCAGCGTCCCCAGGCTCCTAGGCCTGCCTGCCTGGACAGCCCACACAGCCAGGGTCCCTGCCGACGCTGGGCCCCAGCAGCCCGGCTCCTCGTGGATTTGTCCCAAGCTCTGATGCAGCAATAGCTCAACCACTGACCTCATCAAGTGCAGTGATTCAAGGGTGCAAGCCAGACCCAGGGGCTTAGCAGAGCCGCTGCGCCCGGCCTCCACGTCCTCATCACGGCTATGCTGGGCCTGGGGGCAGGAGGGGCGTGGGCTCTGGGAGGGAGACGTGGGCCCTGGAGAGAGATGTGGGCACCAGGAGGGAGACGTGGGTCCCGGGAGGGAGATGTGGGCCCCGGGAGGGAGACGTGGGCCCTGGAGAGAGACGTGGGCCCTGGAGAGAGACGTGGGCCCTGGGAGGGAGACGTGGGCCCCAGAGAGAGATGTGGGCACCAGGAGGGAGACATGGGCCCCGGGAGGGAGACGTGGGCCCTGGAGAGAGACGTGGGCCCCGGGAGGGAGATGTGGGCCCCGGGAGGGAGATGTGGGCACCAGGAGGGAGACGTGGGCCCTGGGAGAGGGACATGGGCCCTGGGAGGGAGATGTGGGCACCAGGAGGGAGACGTGGGCACCAGGAGGGAGACGTGGGCCCTGAGAGGGAGACATGGGCCCCGGGAGAGAGACGTGGGCCCCGGGAGAGGGACATGGGCCCTGGGAGGGAGATGTGGGCACCAGGAGGGAGACGTGGGCACCAGGAGGGAGACGTGGGCCCTGGGAGAGAGACATGGGCCCTGGGAGGGAGATGTGGGCACCAGGAGGGAGACGTGGGCACCAGGAGGGAGACGTGGGCCCTGAGAGGGAGACATGGGCCCCGGGAGAGAGACGTGGGCCCCGGGAGGGAGATGTGGGCCCCAGGAGGGAGACGTGGGTCCCAGGAGGGAGACGTGGGTACTGGACTGGAGAGATGTGGGCACCAAGAGAGACATGGGCATCAGGAGAGGGACGTGGGCACCAGGCTGGAGAGATGTGGGCACCAGGAGGGAGATGTGGGCCCCGGGAGGGAGATGTGGGCACCAGGAGGGAGATGTGGGCCCTGGGAGAGAAACATGGGCACCAGGAAGGAGATATGGGCCCCAGGAGAGGGACGTGGGCACCAGGAGGGAGATGTGGACACCGGGAGAGAGTCATGGACACCAGCAGAGACGTGGGCCCCAGAGGGAGACGTGGGTCCTGGGAGAGGGACGTGGGCACCAGGAGGGAGACATGGGTCCTAGGAGGGAGACGTGGGTACTGGACTGGAGAGACGTGGGCACCAGGAGGGAGACGTGGGCCCCAGGAGAGACATGGGCATCAGGAGAGGGACGTGGGCACCAGGCTGGAGAGACGTGGGCACCAGGAGGGAGATGTGGGCACTGGACTGGAGAGATGTGGGCACCAGGAGAGGGACGTGGGCACCAGGAGAGACGTGGGCACCGGGCTGGAGAGACGTGGGCACCGGGCTGGCGTGGCCGGGGCGGCCCGGGGCTGGGGTTCTGTCTGCAGCTGCCCTGTACACTCTCGTGCGAGGGCTGTGCCTGCACCCAGGGGTCCCTGGCCCACCCCCACCCTCTGCGAGCCCTGTGGCTGCACTGTAATTGGGGGAGCAGGTGACTTTGCTTTTTCCCATCCCCCTTCCCACCCCAGCCCCGTAGTTAAGCTCAATGAAAGCTTCAATCACATAGCTTCTGGTGAGTGACGGGGGGATGTGGGCGGTGGGAGGCGCAGCGTGGGGGGATGAGGCGGAGGGAGGCGCAGCGTGGGTGGGCCGTGGGGGAGGGAAGGAGAGGGGTGCCTGGGACACGGGCAGGGGTCCCGACTCACGGAGCTGAGTCCCTGGCACCTGGCACCGTGCAGTAGCCAGCAGGCGCCTCGTGGGTGATGGCACGTGCACGGGGCGGCCGTGGGTCAGCAGCGCAGTGGATCCTGTGTGCCAGTCCTGCTGCCTGGTGCCGGGGACCGTGACTGAGCCTCGGGGGAGGCTGTCAAGTGGCCCCTGCCCACGAGGGCACGTCCCCATGGGAGCGGCCTCCCTGCAGCCAGGCCTGGACTTCCGGCTCGGCTGATCTTGAGCCTCTGGGTCCGGCCCTCAGCTTGTGGCACTTTGCTCCAGCAGCCGTCGGAAGTGATCTGGGGTGCTCGCTTCGGCAGCACATATACTAAAATTGGAAGTGATCTGGGGGCGTGCAGGGCCGAGGCCCCCGGGGGCCGCTGGTTCTGGCTGTGCACATCTGGGGCGGCCCCAGACCCCGCTCATGCGGTGTCTGAGCTGCAGGGCACAGCTCTGGGGACGCCCGCCTGCCCTGTGCAGGGCAGAGGTCTGAGGACGCCCGCCCGCCCCGCCCGCCCAGGGGAACCCTGCTCGGTGCAGCCAGGGGTCGGCCACAAAGTTGCTGGTGGTGCTGCCGGTGCACAGCCAAACTGCTGCAGGCTGCTGATCCTGGCCTGAGCCAGTCTGGGCCGCCCTTTTCCGCTCACTGAGTAGTCACGTGACCCAGCTCTAGGCAATGAGGGAAGACGAAGACTCCACTGCGAGCCCACGGGAGGGTTCCTTGCTCTTAAAAAAGAGGAACGTGGAGAAGAGACGGCTGACGGGATGTGACGACCGGATCAGCTGCAGTCATCTTGGGCCTTCGAGGGGAGTCTCGGGCCTGAGGATGACAGAGAGAAGGCAGAACCCCTGCAGCCAGGCCTGCGCCCCTTTGCCTCGGGGCTCCCTGTCCTGGGTGAGGACACATCTTCATTCCTCCATAGTCTGCCCCCTCAGGCACCCGGTGGACATCCTGCCTCCTGCAGGAGCCCGGCAGGGAGCTGTCACGCCCCCCTGTGGCGGCCGTGTCCTGGCCATTGCTGAGAGCTTGGCCGCTCACACGGTTCCCTGCGCTGTCCACCGGCCAGAAGCCCCAGCTGGGCGCCCGCCTGCCTCCCGGCCCCTCGCCCGCCCCGCACGGCCCCAGGGCCAGCCCTGGGGTAACAGTGGCAGCAGAGCGTGGCCTGGCTGCAGGGCGGCAGTGGCCCTGCCCTGCGACGAGACAGCCCCGCTGGGCTTCCTCCGCTGCCTGTCCTGGTCTGCTGCCCCAGCAGCCCCTCGAGCCTCAGAATCTGTAGAAACCCGGAGCTGAGGCGCGCGCTGCCTCCCACCCCGAGGCCTCGGAGAGCAGGTCTGGTTGTCTCACTTCGTTGGGCGCTGGGTGGGGCGCTGCAGCCCAGAGTGACTCAGCCGCTTGTCCGGGGTCCCGCAGCTCCGCGTGCTGCAGCGGTCGCGGCCGGAGTGCTGCTCTGCTGGGGCCACAGGTCCTGGCTGGACCCGGGTTTGCCCACAGAAGTCCCGTGCGCCCGGGCAGCAGGCTCGGTCTTTCCGTCCATCCCACGGTCATCACGAGGGCGAAGCCGCCGAGCTTGCCAAGGGCTCAGTGCTGGGGTCGGTCATCACGGAGCTCCGCCCTGCTGTGCTGTGGGTGGGTGGAGAGCCCTCGGGACCCCCAGATGACCCCTGGGGAGGAAGAGGGGGAGGGGCCGCAGAGCCCAGCCCACTCAGTGCCGGGGAGAGGCAGGATACGGCCCCCACGGAGGTCCTGTTGCCATGGCAACAGCCTGCAGCTGGCCTCCCGGCTGTCCCAGGGCCTGCAGGGCGTCCCGGCTGAGGGCAGCGGGGTGGCCATGCAAGGGAGCCTGGGGCCTGATTGGCTGAAGAGGCCCCCCTGTCTGCCCCCCACCAGGAGCCCCTCGCCCTCTTCCCTCCACTGGCCCGTCTCCACGGCAGGGGCAGGTGTTGGGTCTGACCTGGCTCAGTGCCGGTGGCTGGGTGGACTCGGGTGAGCGGCTCACAGTGGCAGGGGCTCACAGAGCCCGCCCACTAGGGCTGCGCCCAGGTTGCACGTCTGCCGGCCTCTCCCAGCCTTCCTGAGCGCCGGCTGCGTGCCAGGCGCAGGTTTAATCACCTGGGGAACGAGCCCTGGAATGTTCACGGGTCTATGATGTGGTTCTGCCATTTGCTCCCATTTCACAGCTAGGGAAACTGAGGTACAAGCACATTGAGTAAGAGGCCCAAGCAAAGTCTCTGTTTCCCCCATTCAAGTCCCATGAGCAGGCAGGGTTCTGGCTGCAGGAGTGCGCGGTGTCAAAGCCAGGCAGAGCTGGGCCCAGGGGCCGGGAGAAACCTGGAGACGCACAGAGGCCCTGGCACCCGCTCTGTGGGATCCTGGCTCTGCCCTGGGGGCCTGCAGCGTGGCCCCAGCCTTCCCCCCTCGGAGACAGGAACAACAATGGCTCCCATTGGTTCGCAGCCATCTCTTCCCCAAGGCTGTGGGCTGGGGAGCCCCCTGCAGGGACCCCCGGTGGGCAAAGGAGGCTTGGCCTCTGTGGGGGCGTGGCCGGTGTGGTGTGCCCTGGGCGCCTAGGCTTGGTGAGCTGGACCTTGTCCTGCCAGAAAGGAGGACCCTGGCACTGAGCTGAGACACACACAGCACATGGACAGGCAAGTGCACACGCACAACATGTGTACAGGCAACACAGACCCATATGTCTGTACACACATTCAACACGCGTGCATGCAGGCACACGAGTATGTGCACATATACACACAACACACATGCATTCATATGGGTACAAGTACACACAACGCAACACGCATGCCATGATATGGGTACATATACAGCACAAAATGTGTGTGCCCACAAGAAGCACATACATGCCACACACATGTGCACATTAAATGTAACTCCTGCGTGTATACACATCATGCATGTACATGCATGCAATGTAGGCGCACAAATATACGTCCACACAAGCAGACTCATGTACACACACAACACATGCATGTGTTTGCATGAACACAGAATGTACATGTGCATTCCCACACGTGCAAACAGCACACATACAAGCACAGTATATAATGCACAGTACACACATGTAGGCACATGTACACACAACACTGGCACATAAGGCATGCACACACATGGAATGCCTGCATGGATGGACACACATGTACAGACACACACAGGCTCATGCAATGCGACAGACATGCAGTCACACAGAGAGATATAAGGCACACATGTGTGTACAAACACAACACATACAGGTTTGTACCCAGTACAGGCACATCTGCACACATGACACATGCATGTGCACAGGCACACAACAGTACATGCGTGGGCATGTGTACAGCACACGTGTGCTTGCACGTGTACACAGATTTAGCTCCTGGCCTCTGCGGCCAGGCTGCGGAGACCTGGGGGTGGTGCCCCTCCTGTCTGGGGCTGTTTCTCATCTGTGATGTGGGGTGGCTCCGACAGCTCCCCGGCTGTGAGGGCCTCGGGAGCCGGCAGAGAAAACAGTTTATAAATAAACCTGGAGCCCCTGAGCTGGGGCGGGGGAGGCAGGAGGTGGGTGCGGGAGGGGCCGGTCAGGGCTCTGGGGGGTGTCTGGGGAGAGACCACGGCAGTACCAGGCGCAGGGGACGCGCCGGGCACGGCTGTGGCAAGGCCCGCAGCTCAGGGGCGAGTTTGGTCTGTCCCACCGGCAGAGGTCACCTTGGAGGAGAGCACGGAGGCCCGAGCCTGCACCTGCTGGGCGCTGCCGTCTGACAGCAGCCCCCTCCCTGTCAGCCCTGCTCTAGCTGCGGGCCCAAGAGTGGTGTCCCCGGCCGACCCCTCCACCCCCGGCTGGCTGAGTCACCCACGCAGGTGACATTTATCCTCGCCTCTCACGGCAGCGTGGCGAGAATTAATTATTTAGCGGCGAGGATGCTCTCAGAATGTGAAGGTGCTGAGGACCCGGCGCTGCCGAGACGGGTGCCCTGCGCCGGCTGAACGCCGACTCTGTCCTCCGAGAGACGGGCACGGGGGAGGGGAGGCCGGCTTCACACAAATGCTTCTCGGCCCAGGCCCGCGGGCGTGCAGGGAGGGCGGGAACCCATCTTCCCGGTCACCACCCTGTCCCCAGTGCCTGGTGCTCCGCAGGTACGCATCACCCACTTGGCATGGCGCCATGCACCGCGGTGTCCCCGGTGCCTGGAAACGTGACAGGTGGACAGCACGGGCGCCTGGGTGGCTAATGTGCACCCCAGCCCCTAGGAAGCCTCGCTCTCTCCGGTGCCTCGCGCTCAGTAGGCACCTGGTGTTTCCTGAATGAACGGCTGGCTGGGTGGAGGGCTGAATCTGCCAGCGCGGAGGTGCCTACCAAGGCGGGGGGTGGGGGAGGGCCTGGCTGCCTGGGCTTTAGGGCTCTTCCAGGAACAAGCCCCGCCCCCCAGCCCTGCTCAAGCCTGCCTGGAGCACGGGGCTCCCACCCGCTCTGCCAGTCTCGCTCCAGCACCAGGCCTGGCCGTGCCGGGAGGAAAGAGGGGGAGGCGCAGGGCCTGCAGATGGCTGGCCATCTGGCTGCGCAGGAGGCTGGACGGGCAGGCGTCCCCTGCAGCCCACGCAGCTCTGTCGTCTTTCTCTCTGCTCAGCAGGGCCAGGCAGGGGCGTCCGGGCAAGGGGAGGGGCTCACGGGTGTGCCCCCGGGGGTGTGTCGGGAACAGGAGTCCTGGCTGAGGACGGGGCTGGGGCTGCGGGCGCCCCTCCTCCCAGCACCTGTCCCGTCACCAGGAGCCGAGGGGGGCAGCTGCCCTCTTCTCCCCCCACCCAGGTCTTCCCAGGAGGCTCCTGGGTGGGGAAGGTGGGTGGGAGGCCACGGGCCCGGGACCCAGAGTACCCGCGTGTGTGTGCACACATGTGTGTGGGCATGAGTGTGGGATGACAGGATTTGGATTTTCCTGGCTCCCATATTGGGGCCACATGGTTTTCTGTCTGTGGCGGACACGTGGTAGAGACACATGTGTCCTGGCATGTGCCGATGTGTGCCACCTTAGTGGGGTCTGTGTGGGGTTTATATCTGGGGACGGACCCCAGGCAGGGGCTCGGTGGTCTGTGTGTGCACACTGCGGGGAGGTGCGTGTGCCAGTGGGCCGGCTTGTGCGAGGAGGGAAGCGTCTGGTCTAATTGAGTGTTAAGTGTGTGCAAGCATGTGTCCACACATGTGCCACATGGTCACACACTGTGAAAGGCTACGGACATGTTTCTGTGTCTACGCTGAGGTGTGTGTGTGTGTATTATGAATGTGTGAGAACATCATGTGTAGGGAGTGTCAGTGTGTGCACAGGCATGTGCCTTGCCCCGTGCATGTGTGTGACCAAGTCCGTACACGGATAGGTGTGCACATGGATGCGTGTGTGGCTGAACACGCAGGTGCTTCCGTGTACTCATGGATGGGGGTGAAATTCTGTGTGCACGTACATGCCTTCCTTATGGATGTGCCTGTGTAGTCTGCACATGTGCTGTATCTACATGTGCGTGCACGCGTGTGTGTGTGTGCAAGTGGGTGCCCACGTACAGGGTGTGTGGGGTGGGCAAGGGCACCGGTCTTGGAGGCGCTCACCAGGGCCCGCCGCTCCCTGGCACACAGAGTTGGGGGCGAGCCGTGTCCATCTCTGAGCTGTGATGTGCAGTGTACCTCCGGGGGGGGGGTTGTTGGAAGCAGGTGTGGGGGGGTTTCCTTAACACAGGGACATTGGGGGTGGGCCTCGAGGGATGGGCAGGAGTTGAGTGACGAGAGGCCGTTGAGGCATAGTGCCGAAGTCTCTGACCCTGCCAGGGGTGGGAGCTGACCGGGGCCTGAGGTCTCTGGGGGCCCTCGCATGAGTGACTGGAGCCGTCTGGGTCCCCTGTGGTGAGGACAGTGGCATCAGGGGACCACATGGGTCAGGGCAGACAGGGCTCTTGAGTGCCCGGAGCCCCCAGCAAGCCCCGGGCGAGCGTTTGCTGCCACTCGCGATCTCCCTGGGGCAGCCGTGGACACAGCCCTGAACAACACTGCCTGACCTCGGGTGGCCTTGGCCGTGCGCCCTGCGGTGCTGCTGTGCCTGGCGTCTTCGCTGGGGAAGGCATCAGCACCACGCCTCACTCGGTTCCAGCCGGAGCTGGGCCACAGACTCTGGTGTCACCTGCTCACAGCCAGCGGTCTCGGCTTCCCGACGACGGGGTCATCCGAGCTGCCCTTTCCAAGTCACTCTCGCTGCCTTAAGAAGGCAAGTGGCTGTTTTTCAAAGACTTGAGCCCATAGTGGGCGTGGAGAAGGCAGAGTTCCCCCCCCCCCGGGGCCTCCAGGGGCCGGTGCGCTCTCTGCACCTTCTGCCCGGGGCTCCCCCCTGTCCCACACCCCTCTGCCATGGTGACCCGCCAGGGGCCGGCCAGGGTCACCCAGTCTCATGGGACCTGAGCCGGTGAGAACCAGGGCGCCACTGCAGTCCAGCCTCCTCCAGGCTCTGCCATGGGAACCTTCCGGGCTGGCGTTCGGCAAGTTCACCGCCAAAGGTCCCCTTTCCTCTGCCTCTCCCACGGTGACAAGCTCCCTCCACAAGTCAGGAAGAGCCGGGCTGGGCCTGAGCTTTGGGAAGAGCCAGGGCGGTAGAGGCAGCTTGAGTGGCCACCACTGTGACGCGGGATTCACAGCAAGTGCCCAGTGGTGAGGGTGGGGCGGCTTCCCCCAGCGGGGCTGTGTGCAGCTCAGGGGCCCCGGGGGACACAGGCACCACCTCTCCTTTTCCTCTCTCGAACAGACTCGCACACACCTGGGCAGGTGAGCTTGGCAGGCAGACTCTGTCACAAGACCGGGCAGCGGCAGACCCCCACGCTCACCCCCACCCACAATGCCCCCCACCCCTCTCCCAGGTCTCTCTCTCTGGCCGTGCAAGGAAACACCCCAAGGCTTGGTAGCGAGGGTCTCTGTGTGTCGTGGGTCCAACCTTGGGCTCAGCCGGGCGGTTCTTCTGCAGGGCCTCTCACGTGGGTGCAGCCACACAGGGCTGCGTGCGGCTCCAGGGATACCAGGGTCACAGGCACAGCCACTTCTGGGGGTCCTTTCAACTCAGTGGACGCTGGCTGCGGGCTGGGCCCTCCCCCTGCAGCCTGGGCTTCCTCAAAGATGGTGGCTCCAACTGGGAGTCACGTGGGGTCACTCCCGCCCATCCGAGAGGGACAGAGCCCAGGGACGGCGGCCACGGCATTCGAGCTGCACTTTCAAAAGGAACGTTGGGGTTGTGCCAGCAGGGCCATGGGGCCCGGAGTCCGAGAGGTTGAACTTGGGGGTGCAGGACTGAAGCCGGCTCCGAAGCCCCGGGCAGAGCCCAATTCCAGGCTCGGGAAGCTGGTGTTTGCCTTCCAGGGAGCAAGAAGCCCTGCAGGTGCTGGAGCGCAGGGCGGGGAGGGGCTTGATGAGGTCAGAGGTAGGGCTGGGGGCGAGACGAGCGGGACAGAGGCCAACTACATCGGAGCTGGGACAGTGAGGTGGGGTCAGAGGCAGCGGGGAGCTTCCTGGGGAAAGCGGCGGGGTGCCAGGGGCGGAGCCTCGGAGCGGAGTCTGTGCCAGGCCTGGCGCCCGGCGAGGCCCACGCTCAACATCCCCCAGCCAGTGGTCACCTCTTGGGGCCGCCCCCATGGGGGCTGGGTCCGAGCTGCTGTGTGGATTTTTTCCTGAGGTGTGGTCGTGTTCTACTCTGTGGGTATGTGGCAGTGTCCTCATCCACCTGCCACGCCGGGAACACGTGGGCTGTTTCCCGTGACCCTGCGGTAGCCGCTGCCCAGTGCCAGGCAGCGCCACCACAGGCAGCGTTCACGGGGCAGACCCGTTCTATTTTCCTCTGCTGTACCTTAAAATAAACGCATGGTTATTCCAAGTACCTGTGCATCCTGGCCCACCTCCCCTGCCCGCTCCCCTCGGCCGAGGCTGTTGTCAGATTGGGAGGTGAGGATGTCACTCAGGCCGGCGGGGGCGGGGGAGCTGGCTCAGCTGGGGACAGCAGGCCCCTGGAAGCCCTCCTGCCCCGGCCACCACTCCCAGCTGGGTGGAGACACTGGGCCCCATTCACAGCGCCTTCAAAGGTCTCCTCTGTGAGCCCGGCTGCCGCCAAACCCCAGCCAAAGTCTCGCCGCCAGGGACACACTCGGCCCTTGTTTGGGCCGAGGCCGCCTGCAGGGGGAAGGCCCCCCAGCTGGGGGGAGGCGGAGCCTGGCGCAGGGGCCCCACGTGTGCTCTGGAGGTGGCCTGGGACGAGGCTTTCACACGCGGCAGCCCCTCGGAGGCCGCACGCCAGGACTGTGCTCCTCCTCCAGGTCTGGGACCGCTCCCAGACGCCACGGAGTGTCCCAGAGGCGCAGGGGTGACGAGCTGGCGTGAATGAAGACGAGGCCTCATGGGGAGGGTGGGCCCCGCTCCCGGGTGGCCGGTGTGGGTGTGAGGAGAGGGCACTGCTGCACCTGCAGCCCAGGAGCCAGGGAGGGGCCTGGAACGGATGCTTCCCGAGCCCTCCAAGCCCGTGGCTGCTCCGACCCCACACTCGCTGTCTCCAGGACTGTGGGGCTAGGTTTCTGGGTCTTTGTTTTTAAGATTTATTTTACTTATTTGAAAGGCAGAGTGACAGGGGGAAAGGGAGAGGGAGAGAGAGATCTTGATCTTCTATCTGCTGGTTCGCTCCCTAAATGGCCACAAGAGTCAGGAGTGGGCCATACGGTCTCCCATCCAGGTCTCCCATGCAGGGGCAGGGACCCAAGCACTTGGGCCATCTTCCACTGCTTTCCCAGGCCACAGCGGGGAGCTGGATCAGAAGTGAAGCAGCCGGGACTCTAACCAGGCACTCTGATACAGATGTTGCAAGTGCCAACAGAACCTGCAGTACCACAAGCCCCACCCCCCACCTCTGACCCGGCTACCACAGCTAACCTCTCCCCCCACCCCCCTGCCCCTTGGATGTCACTTCTCCCAGGAGCTTTCCCGGGGCCTGAGGCCTCGGTCAGGTGTCTCCTCGGTGCCTGGCCAGCGTCGCTTGGTTTCTGGGCTGCAGCGCAGCCACGCGATTTGCACTGCCCGGTGAGAGTCTTCCTCTCCCCTTAGACTCTGAGCTCCGTTCCTGGGGGTGGAGCCCTGTCCCAGCCATCGCGGTAGCAGAGCCGCTGCACGGCACAGGTGCCCCATGAACCGTGGCTGCGTGGGCACGTGCAGTGCCGAGGTTCAGAGCAGTCACTGTCGCGTCCACGGCAGGGAACTTAGGAGACACAGGTGTGTTGGGAAGGAGGCCCAGGCCGCCCCTTGTCCCCTTCGGGGGTCTCCATCCAGGCAGCAGGCGGGGAGGGTGGCTTTGGGCACACTGGGGGTCCAGACGGGGCCTGGGGCTGCGGATAGAAAGGCAGAGGGTGTGGGGGGAGGGCGTGGGGGACCGCAGGGTGCTCTGGGCTGAGAACTGAACGGGGCTGTCGGCAGAGGACAGGGCTGTGCTGCCGTCGTGGTGAGGCCGCTGGGTGCTTTGGGCCCGCCCCAGCCATGGAGGCCCCGGCTTTGCCCCGAGTGTCCTGAGCCTCAGGCAGCACCCCGAGCCTTCCCAGGACTTGGGGTCGGCAGGGCCTGGAGGGCTGGGAGGTCGGGCACATGGCGGTGTGCGAAGCCTTTCCCAGGTGAGTGAAGACGCGGGGAAGCGTGGGGCGGCCACACAGGCACCGACGCTGGGCGCTAAGCCAGCTCGGAGCCCCCGCCAAGAGTCGGTTCACGCAGTGAGTGCGGCTCCTGGAGCAGCTGCCTCCTGCTGGCTGTGCGCCCCGGGCCGACTCCCTGCCCTCTCTGGTTCCCCTGTACTCACAGGCTTCATGTGAGGGCCACGTAAACAGTAGGTGCTAAATGAGTGCTGATTATCTAGAAGAACAAAACAAAACTGCCAGAGCTGCTGGGTCTGGGGTGGGAACAGGGCGCGAAGCCAGGGTTGCTGAGGCGTTTACAAAGCAGGGCCTCAGCCTTGGGCCCCAGGTCAGCACCTCCCCTCTGCCCCCCACCGCAGCCCGGCTCTCCACAGACCCCACGTCCATTGTCCCGGGCGGGGGTTCAGCGTCCGTGGCCAGCAGGGCAGCCCTGGCCCTGGGCCTCAGCGTGGGCGGTGGGCAGCCTGGTGGGGCCGTGTGTGTTTATGGATGAGTGGGTTTGCCATGGGCAGATTTTGGGGAGAGTTGCCCCGGGGCTGATTTCTGCAGACTTTGCACGCTGGGTGGGGTGGAGGAGGCAGGAGCGGAGGCGGCTCGGCCGAGCACTGAGAGCCGGTCCACCCAGCGGGCCCCTGGAAGCCCAGGACATGGCCTTGCTCCGAGCCCAGGATCCCACCGGCTCCTGAAAGGAGGCAGGAAGCGTTCTGCCGATGCCGTCCCTCCCGCCTGCCCACGCCGAGGACGGCGGTGTCCTGCCCTCGGGCCAGGAGGCTCCTCATTAAAGGGCTGAGCAGATGTCACCTCTCACAAAGCCTGGTGGCCGCAGGACCCCTCCTCCGACCCTGCCCCTGGCTGCCGTCCCAGCCCTGGGTGGTGTGGGGGGGGCGCCCCCGCCTCCCTGTCGCCAGCCTGCCGCAGCCAGACCTGAGGCTGCGGAGCCTTGTGATGCCAGCCGCCCGCCTGTTGGAGCTCTGCTCTAAATCACTGTAACAGCAGATTAAAAATATATAAGCTGCTAGCACAGGACATCCTTCGTGCCTTTATAAATATCTTAAATCAAATGTTCCGCTTAACCGCTCTTGGGTGGTTAGAGGAGGCTGGGGGCTGGGCGTGTGGGGGCAGCAGGGGCCTCAGAGCTCCCAGGTCAGCGCCCCGTCCGTTCAGGCTCGGTGCAGACCCATGCGCTGGGAGACCCTGCCCCCACCCGCCGCAAGCCACACACGGACGATGCCCCAGGGGCCCGTGATTCTACCTGGGCAGACTGCGGCACCTGCCGTGAGCCGGCTCATTGGAGTCCCACACAAGCCCAGGGGCGGGGACTCAGTCAAGGCCATGCTGCTCCCAGGTCATGGAGCCAGGTCTGCAGCCTGGAGCTGGCACAGAGGCCGTGCCCTAACCACTGCACCCTCCTGCCTCTCCCTCCAAAGGCTGTGAGCGTCTGAAAGGGAAGACTCCGGACGGACAGGTGCCAGGGAGCTCGCTCCATCCTGACTTCCCCCAGTGGTGGGCAGGGCTCCCCACAGCCTAGGACAGCCTAGGATAGTCCCTGGGCCACTGCCCTTCCTGCCTGCCTGCTGTGGGAGGGGCCTGGAGGTCTCTGGGCAGAGTGGGTGGAGCCGTCTTCCAGCCCTGCCCCCGTGCAGGGGCCTACCTGGGTCTCCCCAGCACCCTTCCACCCCGGTTTTTCTTCTTTATGAGAGTCCATTTGTTTATTTTTATCTATTTGAAAGGCAGAGTTACAGAGAGGGGGTAAAGACAGCTTCCATCCGCTGCTTCGCTCCCCGAATGCCTGCAGCAGCGGGGCTGGGCCAGCCTGAAGCCAGGAGCTCCGTTCTGGTCTCCCCGAGACTCGAGCCCTCGCCTGCTGTCTCCCAGGCGTGCGTCAGCAGGGAGCTGGATCCAAGTGCGAGCAGTGAGGCCGGGACCGGCAGTCCGACCCCACACCTGGGCTTTCCCCTGGGCGGCCACTTCTCACCCAGTTTCACCCAAGAGCGGAAGGAGGGGTTCCACCTGCCACGCTCCTGGTGGCCAATCGGCAGAGCGCACTGCCCTGGCCAGTGATTGGTTCAGGGGTGGCCATGTGGCCCCTGAAATGGACCAGCGAGAGTCAGCCCTGCTCCTTTCTGTGTGGGGCACTGTGCGTCTGGCGCGTTGGGGACAGAGAGCCCCTGGATGCAGCCGTTCCTGAAGTCGCCCTGCTCTGAAGCATTCCAGTTGCACGACCCAGCGGATCCTCTCCACCTGAGCGGGGGGTGCTGCTGTCCTGCACTCCACCGTCATCTACGTAACTGGCACACACAGAAAGCCAGCCGGATTCAGACGATTGACAGAACCTGCCGCAGAGCCTTGGCGGGCTGTGGGTGGGAGTCAGGAGCCCCCTTTTAGTCTCTCCTCGTGCTGGTTAGCTGCCCGACCCGACACCCTTCCTGGTCTTCCTGGAGGGGTCCGGCTGCATCACCTGGACCCCGGGGTGGTGACGGCAGGCTCGCCGGTCTCACCGCTTGTGGGTGGTTGGGCGTCCAGTGCCGCTGGCGGCTGGGTGGTGCGGTCTCAGCACCGCCGTGGCCCCTGGCCCTTCACGTCTGCTCCTCACGCAGCCAGCCCACCGTGCTCAGGGCCTTGGCGCTCGCTGTTCTCTCCGGCCCGCCATCCCCACAGGGCCATCCCTGCTCGGCCCTCGAGTCTCACCTGCCAGGTGGCCGCCTCCCCCTCCCCCAGGCCCTGCCAACCCCACCTCCGGCGTTTGTCTCTCCTCTGACCCAATCGTTTCCAAACCAAAATGTGCTGGGCTGCACGGTGCGTTCCCGGCAGGCGCACAGTGGGGGCTCGGGGAGAGGGTCACTGTTCGCTGCCCAAGGCCTGCAGCAGCTGGAGCTGGCCAGGGCTCGGAACTTAATCCAAGTTGGCCGTGCAGGTGGGAGGGACTCGGGCTCCCGCTGTCACCTGGTGCTTCCCTGGGCACCCGCGAGCAGGAAGCTGGTGCCGGAAGCAGACCCGGGGCTGGAATCCAGGCACTTGGACACACCCTCCCGTCACCTCTGTGAGACAGAGCGGGAGGCCGCAGGGCCTGGGCAGCAGTGAGGGCAGGGAGGCGCCTCCCACGGCCGTTCCATGCCTGGAGCCAGGGCGCTGGGCTTCAGGCCCCGGGCGGCGACCTGCCCGGCTCAGCCAGGCACGGCTTTGCCATCGAGTCAGGGCACCTGCGTGTCACCACAGAAGAGCCTGGGGAGATGGTGCTTGCCCGGCTGGAGAGGAGCCGGGGGTGGGCCACGGCCTCCAGCAGGCCCCCTCTGGTTTCCCGCGGCAAACAGCAAGACCACAGCCGGCAGCGGCTGCGGGCTGGGCCGGGCCAGGGGGAGGCGAGGTGAGTGATGTGGCCGCCTGCCCGCCAGACCCTCCAGCCTCCCCGCTGTGCTGGGGCCCCTCTCTTCCCAGCAGCTGCAGGCTCCCGGGGCAGCAGGCAGGGGTGACTCTGCGATGTGCGGGTGCAGGGGAGCCTAAGCCAGCTTGATCCCAGGCGCTGGCGGGAGCAGCACATTGGGTGTGAGGCAATGGGGAATGGTGGGGACTGTGGCAGACTAGCGTTCACACCCACGAGCCCTGGCTTCCGTAGAGAAGTGGGCGTGTCGATTCTTGGTGAAATGTCCTGATCATACGTGACAGCGCATTCAAACTGTGTACAGACACACCGAGGGGAAATGGATAAATAAAACACAGCGCGGGTTAGGCCACTGCTTCCACACTGGCATCCCACCTGGGACTCAGGTTCAAGTCCCAGCCACTCCACTTCCCTGCTAATGCGCCTGGGAAAGCAGCAGAGGACGGATGGTGTGCTGGACCCCTGCCGCCCACGAAACCTGGATGGAGACCTGGGCTTCTGGCTTTGGCCTGGCCCAGCTGCAGCCATCGTGGCCATCTGGGGAGTGAACCAGCAGATGGAGGACCTCTCTCTCTCTCTGCCACTCCGCCTAGCAAGTAAATAAATCAAATAAACAATAAATAATCTTTAAAAGATACATCGAACTGGCTCCATGCAACCCATCCAGGGCGGGAACTGGCCTGCGGGCTCCAGTTTGCTCTCTCTGCCCAGGCATTCAGTTAATGAGCATCAGCTGAGCGCCTCCTGTGTGCCCTGGAAGAGGGTGGGGGCAGGGGTGCTGGGGGCCGGCTGGGCAGGAGGCCCCTCCCCGCGCTGACTCCGCCTCAGGCCTCAGAGAGCGGCTGGGGAACCTCCCCAGGAGGCTGCTGCGGGAATCATTAAGCTCCCAGCTCTTGCTAATTACCGTGCCCTGGAGCAAAAACTGTTGATCTCAAAAACACCAAATTGTCCCACTCTACATGACATAATTGGAACAAACAACGAGAGCAGGAGGCAGCAGGCAGCAGGCCCCACCTCCCTAGGCTCGGGTGAGCGTCCCACCCCAGGTATTTCTGTGGGTTCTGCTGCTGGGGCCGGCTGAGCCCTCATGGAAATGCGGACGGCATCAGCCAGCCGGGGTGCGCGTCCTGCTCCTCTGTGTGCCCGAGACCTCAGCCCCTCCCTGCTCCTCTGTGTGCCCGAGACCTCAGCCCCTCCCAGCTCCTCTGTGTGCCTGAGACCTCGGCCCCCCTGCTCCTCTGTGTGCCCGAGACCTCGGCCCCCCTGCTCCTCTGTGTGCCCGAGACCTCGGCCCCCCTGCTCCTCTGTGTGCCCGAGACCTCGTCCCTCCTCCCTGCTCCTCTGTGTGCCCGAGACCTCGGCCCCCTCCCTGCTCCCTCTTCAACAGTGCAAGGGGGCCAATACCAGATCTACTTCTAGAATTCTCCATGCAAGCATTTGCAAACACAGCGGTTCTCAGGTGGAGCTGATGCTCCCGGGGTCAAGGCCCCAGGTGTCCCACTTTCTGGAATAGCCCTGTCTGTCCTGCCGCCTGTCTGCGTGGGCCTGGCCCGCGCCCAGCGTCCAGAGAGCCTAGAGCAGGGAGGAGGAGGGGAGGGGGCACCCTTCCTGGACAGGGGGTGTCCTCAGTGTTCCCGAAGGACCCACTCGGGTCTGCTGTCTGAGCAGCTCAGACGCGACTAGGGCTGGCCTGGGCTAGTCACCCCCACCCCCGACGTGTGCACACCAGGACCCCTCTCACACCCTCACCTGTGCACTCCAGGACCCCTCTCACACTCTCACCTGTGCACACCAGGACCCCTCTCACACCCTCACCTGTGCACACCAGAACCCCTCTCACACCCTCACCTGTGCACACCAGGACCCCTCTCACATACTCACCTGTGCACACCAGGACCCCTCTCACACCCTCACCTGTGCACACCAGGACTCCTGCTCACCCCATACCTGTGCACACCAGGACCCCTCTCACACCCTCACCTGTGCACACCAGGACCCCTGCTCACCCCATACCTGTACACACCAGGACCCCTGTCACACCCTCACCTGTGCACACCAGGACCCCTGCTCACACCCTCACCTGTGCACACCAGGACCCCTGTCACACCCTAACCCGTGCACAACAGGACCCCTGCTCACACCCTCACCTGTGCACACCAGGATTCCTGCTCACCCCAGACCTGTGCACACCAGGACCCCTCTCACACCCTCATCTGTGCACACCATGACCCCTGCTCACACCCTCACTGTGCACACCAGGACCCCTGTCACACCCTCACCTGTGCACACCCGTGTCGCTCCCCCTCTTCGTGGAGGAACGACACCAAACCCTGCCTAGGCTTCATATCCGAGTCACGGCACCATTATGTCGCTCCCCGTCTTCATGGAGGAACGACACAGGACCCTGAGCTGTTCTTTCGTCTGCTCGGCCCTCCCCGGGTTTGCTGCTGGTTCTTCCCGGGTTGGCTGCCGTCCCTTCCCCCTCCGTGGAAGGGCGGTTCCCCCTGCCACTTTCCCCACTTCCGCAGGGGAGCGGCACACCGCCGGCCGGCTCTCTCGGGGGCTGCACAGGTGTTCCCCTTAGATGTTCCTGGTGCATGTTGTCTCTATCCTCCTTTATAGTCCTCCTCCGCCAATCCCAACTCTGCTACCCACACACCGAGTACGCTGCTCTCCTCCAATCAGGAGCAAGTCCTACAGTTTATTGGTTGAACTGGAGGCAGCTGTGTAGAAGCTGTTTCCCTTCTCAGCGCCATATTGTGGGAAAGCAGATGCATAGAATAAGTCTTAATTCCAGTAACTTAGTCTAGTCCGAGTTGCTCCCCACACACCAGGACCCCTGCTACCCCAGACCTGTGCACACGAGGACCCTTCTCACACCCTCACCTGTGTACTCCAGGACCCCTCTCACACCCTCACCTGTGCACACCAGGACCCCTGCTCACCCCAGACCTGTGCACGCCAGGACCCCTGTCACACCCTCATGTGCACACCAGGACTCCTGCTCACCCCAGACCTGTGCACACCAGGACCCCTGTCACACTCTCACCTGTGCACTCCGGGACCCCTCTCACACCCTCACCTGTGCACACCAGAACCCCTGCACACCCTCACCTGTGCACACCAGAACCCCTGCACACCCTCACCTGTGCACACCAGGACCCCCCCCCAGACCTGTGCACACCAGGACCCCTCTCACACCCTCACCTGTGCACACCAGGACCCCTCTCACACCCTCACCTGTGCACACCAGGACCCCTGCTCACACCCTCACCTGTGCAAACCAGGACCCCTGCTCACACCCTCACCTGTGCACTCCAGGACCCCTGCTCACACCCTCACCTGTGCACTCCAGGACCCCTGTCACACCCTCACCTGTGCACACCAGAACCCCTCTCACACCCTCACCTGTGCACTCCAGGACCCCTGTCACACCCTCACCTGTGCACACCAGAACCCCTCTCACACTCTCACCTGTGCACTCCAGGACCCCTACTCACACTCTCACCTGTGCACTCCAGGACCCTTCTCACACCCTCACCTGTGCACACCAGGACCCCTGTCACACCCTCACCTGTGCACACCAGGACCCCTGCTCACACCCTCACCTGTGCACTCCAGGACCCCTCTCACACCCTCACCTGTGCACACCAGGACCCCTCTCACACCCTCACCTGTGCACACCAGGACCCCTGTCACACCCTCACCTGTGCACACCAGGACCCCTCTCACACCCTCACCTGTGCACACCAGGACCCCTGTCACACCCTCACCTGTGCACACCAGGACCCCTGCTCACACCCTCACCTGTGCACACCAGGACCCCTCTCACACCCTCACCTGTGCACACCAGGACCCCTGCTCACACCCTCACCTGTGCACTCCAGGACCCCTCTCACACCCTCACCTGTGCACACCAGGACCCCTCTCACACCCTCACCTGTACACACCAGGACCCCTCTCACACCCTCACCTGTGCACACCAGGACCCCTCTCACACCCTCACCTGTGCACACCAGGACCCCTGTCACACCCTCACCTGTGCCTACCAGAACCCCTGCACACTCTCACCTGTGCACTCCAGGACCCCTGCTCACACCCTAACCTGTGCACACCATGACCCCTGCTCACACCCTCACCTGTGCACTCCAGGACCCCTGTCACACTCTCACCTGTGCACTCCAGAACCCCTCTCACACCCTCACCTGTGCACTCCAGGACCCCTCTCACACTCTCACCTGTGCACACCAGGACCCCTCTCACACCCTCACCTGTGCACACCAGGACCCCTGATCACCCCCAGACCTGTGCACACCAGGACCCCTGCTCACACTCAGACCTCTGCTCACCCCCAGACTCCTGCACACACCCTGACCCCTGCACACACCCTGATAGTGGGTCCACCGGTGCTGTCGGGGGGGATTTCAGGGACTGGCCCATGTGCCTGGGGTCCATGAAGTCCAGGGAAGAGACTAGGATTTAGGCGAGGGATTCCGGCACAAGCAGCCTTTCACAAGCAGACCGCGTGAGAACAGATCCTTTCCCGGCACAGGGGAGTCCCCAGCCCCGAACGCAGCAGAAGCAACAGCCCCGCCCCCCGGCCGGCTCCGCCCCCGGCCGGCTCCGCCCCCGCCGGCTCCGCCCCCGCCGGCTCCGCCCCCGCCGGCTCCGCCACGTACCCTGGCTGAGTCTTCAGCCTGGACCACTTCCACCTGAACCCATGGCCGCTCTGCCGCCGCAGGTGTCTGCACACGGCACTCAAGCCCCAGGTGTGCGTGCAGGTGAAGGGAGACAAAATGCCAGCGAGCCGCCCAGGCTGTGACCCGGCCTAGGGAAAGGGAAGTTTGACCCAGGTGACGCCATGGGCCTACCTGAGGACACGGGGCTGAGTGCAGCGCTGTGTGACTCCTCCGGGGACGGCAGGTGCAGGCTGGGGGTGGGGCGCTCCAGCCCGACAGCTCGTGCCGTGGGTATTTGATCCCGTTGGAGGTGCTGGCGCCTGCCAACCCCCTGCCTACACTTGTCCTGGTCAGAATCACCGTCACCTTGGGCAGTGGAGTTCTCGGGTGTGGCGGGGCTGTCATGCGTCTCATGGGCACAGTCACACAGGGCGGGGGGTTTGCAGGTGTGACCCTGGTCCCTAGTCAGTTGCCCTGTGTTCCTCCAGAGGCCATCACCTGAGAGCAGGCAGGGCCGCAGGTGCACATGGGAAGCTGCTCCCCCTCCCCTCCCTCTCTGGGCCTCCCATGAGAATTCAGTGGGCAGCCAGAGGGAGCTTGGGGAGGGGCATCCTCCTGGGGTGGGTCCCATGAGGCCACAGCCCTGGGTCTACAGCCTGGTGAGCCCCTGAGCAGAAGGCACAGCTGACGGAACCCCTGGCCGCAGCAGTGGGACGATGGAGTGGGGGTCGTGGTGTTGGCAGCAGTAGTGGATGAGTCTCAGGTCCCCACATGGAGACGCCTCCGAGGAGACCAGGGTCCTGGCTCCCCAGCCTGGGCTGCAGGACCTCAGACATGTCTCCGCCATGTTCCTGGGGGCTCCTGCAGGCCTCAGTCCTGGTGGGCACTCTGGGCAAGGCGGGGGTGGCTCCGTGCCTCGGTTTCTACTGTGTGTCCAAGGCGGGTGCACAGGGCTGGCCCTCGGCAGGACACCCGGGGCAGCCCCAGCCCCAGCCTATTTCGAGTAAGTGGGTCTCCCTGGGCCAGCTGTGCTTCTCCTCAGGGCAGCCCCGAGGCAGGCAGAGGGGCCGGGCCCTGCTGGAGCTTTGGCCAATCTGAGAGGACCCGGCCTCCTCTCCCCTCACCCCGGGGCCCTGAGCCTGTGCAGTCCCCCAGGTCCCCGTGCCCCAGCCGCCACCTCCCAGCAGGCTCCCAGGTCGGCTTTCCAAGGACAGCAGCCCCAGGCCCCTGCCCCAGCTGGCCACCTCACTTGGTCCCACCGAGGTCTGCCCGGGCCTGAGCTGCCTGTGGCCGGGGCCTGGGCGCACCCATCTGAGATGCCATGGAATATTCCAGACACGAGGAACCTGCAAGGCTGGAGGCAGCCCGGCCCCCACTTCAGGAGCAACACTGAAGTCACGGGGCACCTGGATTCACACAGCGAGGACACAGGTGAGGCAGGAATAGGAGGCCCAGATGGGAGGGGCGGAGCCGCAGGCAGGAGTGCGGAAGTGGGGCTCAGGCCGGGGGCACCCGGGGTTGCCGGACAGTGGCTCTGATCCTGCTCGCTGGAGATGTGACCTGAGGTGAGTTCTCGCACCTCCCCCGTGTCTCAGTTTCCCTCTCTGTTGGGGGGGGGGACTGATCTTACTGGGCACAAGACCATGGGATCACTCGAGACGGCGTGGGCAAGTGCTCGGCCCAGCCCAGCACACAGGAGCCTGGCAGGGAGCGTTGGCCGCGTGTGGGTCTTTGCGGTGTGTTAGGGGCTTTGGTAGCTGGTAAGGGGCCGGGAGGGCACAGCGTGTGTGGTCTGTGCAGGAGTCCGAGCCAGTGAGGCTCTGGGCGGGGCTTGGGGGTCAAATCCGGCCACCCCAGGTCACTGAAGAATCACCCAGGGTCACCAGGGCCTCATGAGCACGGCTGTGTGTGCGCTGGGCCCGCTTCTGCCAGGTTTGCTCTGTGGCCCTGCCTGTGTGGTGTGCGTGTCCCTGTGTGCATGTGTTTGTGAAGGTACAGGCGTGACCTTGAACCTGTAGGCTGTGGTGCCCTGGGGGTGTCTGTGTCTGCGTGGGCTGAGGGACCATCGGGTAAGCAGAAGGCTGCCCGGAGGAGGTGGCTGTGGCCAGTTCTCCCATGGTTCTCAGGAACCCAGTCAAGGGCCAGGTGAACCCACCTGCCTCACGGCCATCACCACACCCAACCACAGCGGTCGGGGCGGGGCGGGGGCTTCCGGATGCTCTTCCAGGTCAGGAAGCCCCCTGCAGCCCACCCCCAGGCCTGGACGCCGCTGGCTTTGAGCTCAGCCCTCGCTGGGAAGTTCAGGAGGGCCCGGGGGAGGGAGCCGCACAGACAGCAGCCCTGGCTGGTGCCCAGGAGGGGCCTCTGGCATGAGGCAGCACCAGGTGGGCACTGGGCGTGGCCTCACCTGACAGCCTCCCAGGGAGGGGACGATGACCACTGCCTGCCGTGCCGAGCACAGTGGGCACTTTGCACACACGGGCACCTCTCGCCGTCCGGAGCCCAGAACCCAGTAGACTTGTGTGCACTTTGGTGAGAAACCCTTGTTGGGTGCGATTGGAACCATGGCAATGGAACAGGGTTGATGTCCTGGAAGGTGCCTGGTCCCCCCATGGGGTGAGTGGGGAGGACCAGCTCCAGTGGAACAGGGAAACTGCCCGTAGCTGCTGCCGCTTCCAGGCAGCCCTCCGGCCTGCCTGATGAAGGGAAAGCAGGGGGCAGCCTGGGCACGCTCACACTCGCTGTGGCTTTGCTGCCCAGCCAGACGGCTCCGTCAGGGGACGCCACTGGGGCTGGTGTCATGGCGCAGCAGGTTAAGCTGCCACTTGCGAAGCTGGTATCTGAGCCAGCTCCCTGCTAACACACCTGGGAAAGCAGCAGAGGACGGCCCGCGTGCTTGGGCCCCGGCACCCATGTGGGAGACCTGGATGAGCTCCAGGCTCCTGGTTGGGGCCATTTGGGGAGTGAACCAGCGGATGGAAGATTTCTCTCTAATTGGCTTTCAAACAAATCGATCTTTAGCCCTGGTAAGAGAAGAGAGACCCCGACGTGGGCAGACGCTCCTCTCCTGCCCTGCTGACTCCACTTCTAGAACACAGTAGGTCACGGCAGGCACAGGCAGAGGGGACTGCAGACCCATCTTACAGATGCAAAAACTGAGGCTTGCAGCGAACTGAGCTGGGAAGAGGACAGCAGAGGCTGCAAGGCTCAACATGGAACAGGAGTGAGCCGGGGGCCAGGCCTGGAGGCTGCTCTGCCCCTCGCGCTGGAGAGGCCTTCCTCCCCGCAAAGGCAATGGGGGCAGACGGCGTGTGTGTGGGGGGGTGGGCTTGCTTTTTTACTGAGGGTGGTCACGGAAACCTTCTTGTTTGGGGAGGTGACTTCTGAGCAAAATCCTGAAACAAGGGAGCGGTGCAGATATTTGGGGAGCGGGGCTCTGGGGACAGAACAGCACGTGCAAAGGTCCTGAGGAGGCAGCATTCCCAGCATGCTCGAGAGGATGAGCCGGAGCACAGTGGGGGAGGGGACATGGGGGCTGGGCCAGGCCCTGGTGGGCGCCAGCATCTGCTGGGGGGGGTCTGCTGCTCACGTGGCTACGGGAGGACAGAGTGGACACCGGGAGACCGGAGAGAGGCTCTGCCACGGCCCAGGCAGCAGAGGGAGCCGCGCAGACCTGGTGCTCGCCGGAGCCGGGAGGCAGCAGGGCTGGCTCATCTGTGAAGGCAGAGGCAGTGGTACTTGCTGACATCTGTGGTTGCCAGGCCAGGGCTCCGTTGCCATAGCAGAGGAACAAGGACACACATAGAGACACATACACATGGACATGTGCACATACATACACACACGTGCATATGCACATGCATGCAGACACATTTGCACATATGCCTGCATATACAGACACATGTGTGGTACATGCGTACACGCTCACAGACACATGCACATGCATGCACAGAGACACACATGTATGCACAGACACATGTACACGTGTGTGAATGCAAAGACACACATGTACACGTACTGCAAACTGCACGTACATGTATGCTGGACACACACGTGTGTGCATGCACACAGAGACAGACGCATGTCCGTGCACACGCACTGACACAGACACCCTACCCTCTGTCCTGGAGGCGGGAAGTCCAGACCGAGAAGCCGGCTGTGCGTCCTCTGAGGGACCGGGAGGCCACCTGCATCTCTGTGCCGTTTCTTGGGAACATCGGCACTGCGCATGCGGACGCACTCGGCACAGCCTTGTCCTCTCCGATGGCACCGCAAGGAACCGCGTCCCAAGCCCAGAAAGGGCGTCCCAGGCGTGGGCACAGTGGACAGGTGCCCTGGCCAGTCTTGGTCCTGGGCCCTCCCCTCCTGCTCAGGACAGGACGAGCCAGCACGGCCTCTCTCTCCACTCGCGGGGCCTTCGGGGCCTCTGGCTTGCCTGTGTGCCTGGCGGGGCTCCCGGACTCCACGCTGCCGGGGTGCTTCAGGCTGAGTCCCGAGCCCGCACGAAGCCACGCCCACGGGCCCCCACTGATCACAGCACCTGCAGAGCCGCCCCCTGGTGGGGGGCTCCCGCTCCCGGCCTAAGCAGGGCGTGGCAAGGCCTGAGGAGGGGGTTTGGGGCAGGAAGGTGCCCACTACGAGTGGCCGGTGAGACCCGGGGCTGCCCCCTGTGCACTCAGGAGACGGCTGCTGGCCCACGACCTGCCGGGGCCGCGACCCGCCTGGCCCACCTGCCCGGCTGGGGACCAGCGTGTTAAGACAGGCCCTGGTGCAAAGGCTTGGAAACCGGGGTGCGTGTCCCCGAAGGGTTTCTCAGGCCCCTCGTGTGCAGGAGCTGTGAACTTTGTGCACCAAGTTTATCTTCTAGTTACACGTGCCATCTTTTTTCGTAACGATTTATTTACGTGAAAGGCAGCATTACATAGAGAAGGAGAGCCAGAGATGTTCCGTCTGCTGGTTCACCCCCCAGGAGCCAGGAGCTTCTTCCGGGTCCCCTACACCGGGTGCAGGGGCCCAAGGACCTGGGCCATCTTCTACTGCTTCCCCAGGCCACAGCAGAGAGCTGGATGGGAAGTGGAGCAGCAGGGACTGGAACCGGCGCCCAGATGGGATGCTGGCACTGCAGGCTGTGGCTTTGCCTTCTACGCCACAGCGCCGGCCCCTCTGCCACCGTTTGAAGTGCTCCTGTGTGTCTCATGTGTGTCTCCCACGTGTCTCATTTGTGTGTTATCACCAGCCCTGGGAGGGCGGTGGTTTTTGAGAGTGCCTCAATCTCCTCTTCCATGGAATGGGAGAGTAACAGCGCCCGCCTCCTGGCTGCTGTGGCAAGTACGGAGAGACCCAGACGCTGCAGCCTGGCACGAAGCAGCTCCCCGAGTGAGCTACAACGCTAGAATCTTCCATCTCTTGATTCCCTCGTTCAGCAAGTAAGTGGGCAGCCCCAGCAGTGGGAGGCCCTGTGCCTCGTGCTGGGGACCCCGAGCCCGCTCCTGGCCGATGTCCGACACTCTAGGGGCCCAGGAGCTGTTTTCTCGGTGCGGGAGTGAAAGGGCCTTGCACTTTGCCGTCCCGAGCTGCAGCCTGGGGAGCTGGCAGATGTGTGCTTAAGTCCTCGCAGACACAGCGCCGGGAAGCGCAGAGCAGTTCGGGAGGTCGACGGAGCTGGGTCCGGCCGTGGGCCTGCAGCTTGGACCAGCCTGCTGATGGACGCGGGCCCCCGCCTGGGGGGGCAGGGAGGAGATGGGAAACACGTGCTTCCGAGCACCCAGGCCCTGGGGCTGGGATGGCCCTGGCCACCCCTCTGCCTCTGAGGCCACCGGCCCGGAAGCAGGGGCTCCTGGTCTCCAGCCAGAGCCGCAGGTGGCGGGGATGGGCTGCCAGCCGTGGCACGATGGCCTGCAAGTTAATGAGTGACTCGGGACTTCTAATCAAAACCAGACATCACCGTAGCACAGCTCTGCCGTCTGCAGCTTCTTCCGCAGACCACAGAGGGGCCCCAGGGCTGCCTGCGCCCCACATGCCACCGCCCCTGCCCCTAGAGCCTCGAGGCCAGGTCCCATCTCCAAGCTCCGCTGGCCTCCAGGGCCCCTCCAGGCCGCCCCTCATCTGCAGGGCCAGTGCTGTTGAAGACGGGCGTGACGTTTCAAGATGGCAGGCCCGGCTCGGCCTCTGATGCTCAGGACGCTGGCCCTGTGCCCTGAGTCTCCCTGTGCCAGGAGCCAGTGCCGGGTGTGGAAGGAGAGGGTGGCGGGGAGCTGGGTCCCGGGGCTCCGGCGGCCCCCTCTCTGCCCAGGCTCTTCCTGCCCTCCCCGGGGCACTCAGGCCCAGCGTGGGACAGGCGGAGCAAAGGGCGGCTCCCCGGGGCCTCGGCAACACAAAGGGTGATTGTGGGGGTGGGGTCCCTGCCATGACCTTAACACGCAGAGTTGCCGAGGGCCTGGCTGCCTGCGGTGCCAAGCTGAGGCCAGTGCTTTGTGCGCAGGAGGTGCTGACCAAGTGCTCCTGCCCAGATCTGAGCTGCGTTGCACAGATGGCGCTGGGAAGCCACGGCCCCTCCCTGCCCTGGCTGCTCATCAAGGAAGGGCAGGGGGGAGAGGGGAGGGGGGAATGCAGATGGGGAAGCAGGAGGCACCGAGAACACTGAACACCGGCGGCACGGGGTCCCCGCAGTGGGCAGAGGTCCCAGATCAGGAATGATGAGAGTTACCCCCTGCCCAGCCCCAGAGGAACCTGGCATTGCCGTAAAACCCGCCTGCCTCCCAGGCTCCCAGGCACTCAGGCCCTCAGCTCCGGCCCCTTGCACCCTCCCCTGTCATGCTAAACTCTGGCTACCAGGGCCTCCTGGCTGTTTCCTGAATGTTGCAAACTTGTTCCTATCTCAGGTCCTTTGCATTTCCATTTCTGCTCCCAGGAGTTCTCTCTTGAGAAATTCCCAGAGCCCCGTCCACAGAATCGCTGCAGGTTCCATTCACACACAGCGGCACCGTTCCCGCTACCCCTCAGCTCCGCACTGCCCCAGGATTCATCATAGCGCCAATCACGAGAGTGTGTGGGTTCCTTTATCAGCTTTAAAAATTGTTTTCAGGGCTGGCCGTATGGCATAGCCGGTTAAGCCACCACCCGCATGCCAGCATCCCGTATGGAGACTGGTTAATGTCCTGGCTGCTCCACTTCCGATCCAGCTCTCTGCTATGGCCTGGGAATGCAATAGAAGATGGTCCAAGTGCTTGGGCCCTTGCACCCATGTGGAAGACCAGGAAGAAGCTCCTGGTTCCTGGCTTCAGCCTGGCCCAGCCCTGGCCATCGTGGCCATCTGGAGAGTGAACCAGGAGATAGAAGACCTCTCTCTCTCTCTCCCTCTCTAACTCTGCCTCTTGAATAAATAAATAAACTTCTTTTTTTTTTTTTAAGTATTTTTCATCTACTTGAAAGGCAGAGATGAGTGAAGGTGGCCGGGGTGGGGCAATGAGAATCTTGCACCTGCGGTTCACTCCCCAGATGCCCACATGGCCGGGCCCAGACCAGCCAGGAGCTCCGTGCTGAGCTCACACTTGGGTGGCAAGGACCCAAGCAGCTACGCCAGCATCTGCTGCTTTTCCAGGCACGTTAACAGGAAGCGGGGTTGGAAGGGGAAATGCCAGCACGAAGCCGGCGCTCTGATATGGGACGCAGGTGCCCCCAAGCAGTGGCTTAACCCTCTGTGCCAACATCTGTCTTCCTCCCACATCAGCTCCCTGTGGGCCGAGCTCCCCTTGGCCTTCTTGTTGTTCTGCAAAGCCCTTGTGCCTGGGAGGCGGCAGAAGATGACCTAAGTGCCTGGGCCCCTGCACCCACGTGGGAGACCCGGAGGAGGCTCCTGGCTCCAGCCTGGCCCAGCCTAGACCATTGCAGGCATTTGGGGACTGGGGAGTGAACCAGTGGATGGAAGACCTCTCTCTCTCTCTCTTTCTCTCGGCCTTTCAAGTAAATAAATAAATAAATATTTTTAAAAAGAAGCATTTCCTTTTGTTCCCACGTGCACTCATAACGCTCTCCAAGGCCTGCCCGGGGCCTCACGCCGCGGTTTGAGTCATTGCGCAGGGCTTAGCGGTCCCATCTGCTCCCCTTCTGTCCAGAACCTGTGAGACTCAGCGTTTCTGGAATGAGCCTGTGACGCAGCCACGGGTTCTGTCCCAGGCCACAGCCTCCTTTGGCACACACGGGGACCTAGGTGGTTTCACTTGCTGTGTGGGTGCGTGCGCCTCCTGCTCAGCGATGTTCCAGAGCTTTGTTCCCAGTGGCTTCCAGCACCTCCAGAGCGCGGCAGCCTGGAGCGCAGTGTCTGGGCACTGTCTCTCTGCCGGGCACAGCAGTCTCGGCAGTGACTTTTTTTTTTTTTTTTTTTGACAGGCAGAGTGGACAGTGAGAGAGAGAGAGAGAGAGACAGAGAGAAAGGTTTTCCTTTGCCGTTGGTTCACCCTCCAATGGCTGCCATGGCCGGTGTGCTGCGGCCGGCGCACCGTGCTGATCCGAAGGCAGGAGCCAGGTGCTTCTCCTGGTCTCCCATGGGGTGCAGGGCCCAAGCACTTGGGCCATCCTCCACTGCACTCCCTGGCCACACAGAGAGCTGGCCTGGAAGAGGGGCAACCGGGACAGAATCCGGCGCCCTGACCGGGACTAGAACCGGGTGTGCTGACGCCACAAGGCGGAGGATTAGCCTAGTGAGCCGCGGCGACAGCGGCAGTGACTTCTAAGAGCCCTGAGCCACAGCCGGGCAGGGAGAGGTGGGCGGATAGCTACAATGTTGCAGTCAGACAGGGCTGTGGTCAGCCACAAGGTCCAGGATGATTCAACACAGCCAGGAGACAGGACTTGGGAGGTCTGGAAGGTGAGGGGACAGATAAGACCTGCATACTGATTAGATGGTGATACAATGTACAAACATCCTGGGCATCACACCCAGCCACAGAGCTGCGCACAACCGTTACCTGTCAGTTCAAAAGAAAAAAGCGAGAAAAATAATCCCAGGCAGCCTCATCGGGGGCGGTCTCCCTTCTCCCCACGCAGCTGTTTTAGTCACCCAGGGGACAGCGTCACCTGCTCCACCCTAACCCCACAGGAGCTCGTGGGGCTGGAGGGGCTGAGGTCAGCCTGGCGGAGACCCTCGAGGCCGATTTTGCAGCTCCTGCTGACCCAAGGGCCAGGGGACCCCCGTCTCCTGGGGTTTGGACGCACATTCAGGTGGGAGACGCCGCATCCCAAACCAGGCTCTGATGTTTGCTGTTTCAAGTTTACAAGGGAGAAATAAAAGGCAGGGACTCCCACAGCACTGTCACCCTGCGGGGAGTGTCAGCGGTTCAGGGCTTACCCTGTGCTCGGGCGGCCACGTCGCCAGCGGAGGGAGGAAGGAGCTGGCGCAAAGTTCAGTTCCCCGTGGCAGGGGGCACAGTCCCCTCACAGAAAGCATGGACTCGCCCGATGCAGTTGCTTAGCTCTCCACTCCTCGTGTGTGTGTGTGTGTGTGTGTCGGCGGCACTCCGCGTAGGTTGCACCCATCAGGCGGAATCCGGCTTCAGGAGAGAACAGGAGACACTATAAATATTTGTGATGAAAAGAGGCGCCGAGTTCCACAGAATTCCTCTGCACGCCCAGCACTTGTTACTGTAGCCAGAAAAAAAACTGAACCCCAGCCACCTGTCCATCAGTAGGTGGCAGGAGACGGATGGGGCGGTGCTCAGCACTCAGCACCATAACAAGGTCACGGTGAAGGAACTGGCTCCCCGCTGACCCACATGCCTGCCTGTAAGACCCCAGGAATGGGCAGGAAGCACAAGTGACCACCCGAGTTTCTGAACACCTGGACCGTGCTGGGAGCTGGCAGTGGGGCAGAGGTGTTCACCAGCGGGGGGACCCAGGGAAGGGGCTCCAGCGCCCGCCTGCTTCAGGGACGACCTGCCGCCGCCATGGCCAAGACCGGGGAGCCCGGGCGGCGGGGTCAAGGTCGTCCATGCCACGGTCCTGTTCTTTACAGACAGCGATCATTACGATGAAAATGTCAGTGAGATATCTAGGTGGGCTGGTGTTCCGGCACAGTGGGTTACAGTTGCTGCCGCTTGTCGGGCTCGCATCCCATGAGTGCTGCTGCGAGACCCAGCTGCTCAGCTTCTGATCTGGCTCCCGGCTGTGGCCTGGGAACGCCGGGAAGAGGCCCAAGTGCTTGGGCCCCTGCACCCATGTGGGAAACCTGGATGGAGCTCCTGGCTCCCGGCTTTGGCCTGGCCCAGCCCTGGCTGTTGTGGGCACTTGGGGAGTAAGGTGGCAGATGGGGGCTCTGTCTCTATCACTCAGATAAATAGTTGAATATTTATTTATCTGAGCCCCGCCTTTTCCTCCCAAGTCCTGTGGGCCGGAGCTGGGCTCCCATGGCTCCCTGCACTCACGGCTAGCTAGCAGCCCACGGAAGAGGACCCCAGGGAAATCGCCCATTTTCCAAAAGGGGCTGTACCATCTATCTAAGAAGCCCTGGGCGCGGCCTGTGTGATGGCGAGAGTTGGGAGCGGAGGGCTGGAGCATGGCCGTGGCTGTTCAGAGGCAAATGTGGCCTTCGTGGGAAGCGGAAGGAGGCTCCCCCAACTTCCTCACGTGGACAGATGTCAGCTTCCTGCTTCCGCGGGAAGACCACGCCGGTGGGCCAGACGACCACTTGGTGAGCGCAGGGCATCGCCAAATGGCCACAACGGCCAGGGCTGGGCCAGGCCGAAGCCAGGAGCCAGGAGCTCCATCCGGGTCTCCCACATGGTGCAAGGGCTCAAGCACCTGGGCCACCTTCTGCTGCAGTTCATTCGAAAGGCAGACCAGCAGAGAGAGAGCGACAGACAGAGACAGAGACAGAGACAGAGACAGACAGACAGAGAGAAAGGTCTTCCATCCACTGGTTCACTCCCCAAGTGGCCACAACAGCCAGAGCAGGGCCAGGCCAAAGCCAGGAGCTCCATCTGGGTCTCCCACGCAGGTGCAGGGGCCCAAGCACTTGACCCATCCTCTGCTGCTTTCCCAGACCATTAGCAGGGAGCCGGATCGGTGCCATGTGCCGCGGGTGGGGACTTAACCCACGGAGCCACAGTGCCTGCCCCATGATGCACGTGTCTTAGCTGCGGGGTCCAAAGCCCATGCCCTCTACGAGCCTGTTGAAGTCTCACTGGCCACCTCCAGAGCCCTGGCCGCCAGAAGCCCAGGCCTGGGGCTCCAGCACTGGCACCGGCAGCCCCTTGCCCACCGTCTCAGGCTGTCAGCCTTGAACTGAGAGCGAGCGAAACCCCTGACTTGCCTGGGTCTGGGCCTCCCTGCTTGGGCTGAGCCAGCAAACCAGCCCGGCCGCTATCGAGGGAGCCAGTTCCGGGAGCAGTGCCCTGTCCTCGGCCTGGATCTGTGCTCTGGAGAGCCCTGGCCGTCCCCCAGGCGGGGCACACGGGGAGGGCAGACCTGCCTCCATCCCGGCCGGAATGAAGGCGACTTGGAGCCACCAGGGCTCCTCCAGCAGCGCTGTGCCCTGCAGGGGCCTCCGCTCCCGCCCCGGGATCCCCCTCTCAGCCTCTGCCGGGCCGAGGCCCTGCCCCAGCCTTGGTCCTGCCCCACCGCGGCTGGCTCCGGTGGGCGGCACCGTTTTCCTTTAGATGGCTCCCTCCTGAAGCCGCTAGTTGGGGTACACTCCAGAAAGACCCCGCGGGCAGTCCCCACTGCGGCCGGGTGATGGGGCCGGGGCTGGGTGCTGTCCACGGCTGTGTGTGAGTGCGGCCGTCCGTATTGGTCGGCCTCGGCCACGGGCGTCCGGGAGCGCCGGGCAAGGGCTGTCGGGCAGCCACCCTGGTCCCGCGTTTCTAGCGGGCAGGCCTGTGCTCAGAGCGGGGACGCCACTCTGCCCCCGCCCGCGCGAGGCCGAGTGCGCCTCCAGGCCCGGACTGCACAGCGGTCACGGGAGAAAAATCCACAGCGAACAAAAGGCTGTGAGGGCAGTCAAGGCCCCAGCGCCCAGGAAGCCCACGGAATCCACCGCTGACCGCCGCGGCAAGGGCCATCAGCAGAGGCCGTCGCACCTCAGCAAAGGCCGGGTGGAGGGGACACGGCCGCGGCCACGCTCCCGGACAGGAGGGCAGCGGGAACCCCGACCGCCCCGACGCCCCAGGGAGCCTCAGGGTCCGCCCCCCCACCAGGAAGTGAGCCTGCCCCTTTCACTTGGGATTGGCTCGGGAGTGGGCATGTGACTCAGTTCCGGCCAATACGATGTGGCAGGAGTCGATGGGCGGGCCTTCCCTTGGCGTCACCCCAGGGTGGGGCTGCAGCTGCACGTTGCTCCTGTGCCCAGCCTGCAGGGGGCGCCCACCCCGAGCGTGGCCGAGCCGCTGTCCCGCGGCGGTGAGCAGCCGCTGTGCAGGGCTGAGCCTCCCAACACTTGCCCCTCTGGCTGGAGTCAGTGTCTCCCCTGTGGCTTCCACAGCTGGGCCTTGAAGTGCTGGCGTCAACGCCTCTCGGGTTGGTTCAGGGAAACCGAGACAGGCCAGAGGAACTTCAGCACCCAGCCAGTGTCGGTTCGAATCCTGGCCGCTCCACTTCCGATCCAGCCCCCTGCTGATGCTCCTGGGAAGGCAGAGGAAGATGGTCCGAGTCCTTGGCCCCTGCACCCACGTGGGGCCTGGAGGAGGCTCCTGGCTCCTGGCTTAGGCTTGGCTCAGCCCTGGCTGTTTTGGCCATCCGGGGAGTGGACCAGTAGATGGAAAACCTCTCTCTCTCTCTCTCTCTCTCTCTCTCTAACTCTCAAATAAATAAATAAATCCTTAAAAAAAGAACTCCAGGCTGGTGCTGCGGCTCACTAGGCTAATCCTCCGCCTTGCGGCACCGGCACACCAGGTTCTAGTCCTGGTTGGGGCGCCGGATTCTGTCCCGGTTGCCCCTCTTCCAGGCCAGCTCTCTGCTGTGGCCAGGGAGTGCAGTGGAGGATGGCCCGAGTGTTTGGGTCCTGCACCCCATGGGAGACCAGGAGAAGCACCTGGCTCCTGGCTACAGATCAGCACGGTGTGCCGGCCACGGTGGCCATTGGAGGGTGAACCAACGGCAAAGGAAGACCTTTCTCTCTGTCTCTCTCTCTGACTGTCCACTCTGCCTGTAAAATAAATAAATAAATAAATAAGAACTCCAGTTGTGGGCTCTTTCCTAGAGTTAATAATAAAATAGTCATTGGGAAGAGAAAGATGAGCCTTGTGGAGAGTCGGGCTGGGCGTGCGTCTGCTCCTTTCATTCTTGTCGCAACCTGGTGAACTGAGTCCCGTTGCTGTACCCATTTTACAGATGAGGACGTTGAGGCTCAGAAAGGTGCTTGGGGAATGTGTTCTTTCCGGCAGTGAGAGCCCCTGCCCCTGCCGGCTCTGAGGAAATGCAGGAGGGTCACACCTGGTGCCGAGACCCCAATTTCTTTGCCAGGGATTCATTCAGGACCAGTTGTGGCCAATGAGACGTGAGTTTTGGGGTAATGGTTTCTTGTCTTTTGTGCAGTAGCTCATGTATTTGCTGGAGCCATGGCAGCTATCCTGTGGTCATGAGGGGATTTGGGGTGAGAACCAAGCTGAGGGGAGGAAACCAGAGAAATGCAATGAGTCTGGGGTCCCTGACCGTGGCAGGTGCTTGGCCATGTGCAGAACCAGCCCTCCCTGCTGTGTGGCGTCGACAGCCTCACCGTCCCAGCAGATCTGAGCTGGGGCTTCGTGGCTGAGTGACCGCCAGTGCCGTGCACACAGGGGTGTCCCCCGGTCTGGGTCGCATGTCGCTGTGTCCCAGGCCCGGGACCCTGCCTGGCACAGAACAGGAGCACAGTTCGCATTAGTCCAAGGAATTCGTGCGGGTTCCAGTAACCGGCCACAATCCCCGAGTGTCAGTGCCACCGGCCAGGGTCAAGTCCACGCCGCACCCTCTCTGTGCAGTCCTCTCCCTGGACAGCTCTGCTAGGCGGCCACAGCGTCGGGCAGCCTCTTGGGGCCTCCGGCTTTGAGGATGTGATTAAGGCAAGGATTTTGAGCTGATCCCAGATGATCCGTGCGGGCCCATGCGGTCGCGAGCTTCCCTGTAGGAGCAAGGCTGGCCGTCGCTGTCAAACGGGGGGGAGGGGGGGCCGTGACGCAGGCCCCGGCCGCTGGAAAGATCCTGGCCCTGCCCCGGAGCCTTTGGGAAGAGCGCAGCCCGGCTGGTGCCTGGGTTCCCCCGGGGAGACCTCGTTCAGAGCCCCACCCCCAGAGCTACAGTGACGACTTTGCAGCCACCTCCTGTGTGGTCTTTTGTCCCAGCAGCGGCTGCAGATTGACACCAAGGGGCTGGGGTCGCCTCTGTCCAGCCAGCGGCTCCTGTGGGACCCCAGGGGTTCAGGCGGGTCCTAGAAGCCCCACCCGCTCTGGTCACGCCTCTGCCAGGAAGCCACCCCAGATTCCTGCAACTCCCACCCCCTACCATGACGGACACTATGTGGCCCTGGCACAGGCAGAGTTTGCAGCCAGTGTCTCAACCCCTGGGGATGGGGGGGAAACTGAGGCAGGCAACCATCAGGACAGATAAGGAGAGGGGGTGCATCGGAAGGGATGCCTGGAGCCTGCCAGGCCTGTTCTGCCCGCCGTGGACGGGGCTTGGCATGGACCCCCATGGCCTGGGAGCAGGAGGGGCCCCACGTGTGTGCCTGTCCACAAATAGCTTCAAAGGCACCGTGGGGACACACAGACACTGTCTTCCACGCCGCTGCCCAAGCAAACTGTTCCACAGGCACAGGCGGGCGCCGTGCCCAGGCCCTGAGCCTGCAGCCCTCCTCCGTGCTGGCCGCCTCAGGGAGGGGCCCCGCGTCTCACCTGCGAACCCTGGGGAGGAGCCCACGTCTCACCTGTGACCCCCGTTGGGGAGGAGTCCACGTCTCACCTGTGACCCCCGTGGGGGAGGAGCCCACGTCTCACCTGTGACCCCCGTGGGGGAGGAGCCCACGTCTCACCTGTGACCCCCGTGGGGGAGGAGTCCATGTCTCACCTGTGACCCCCGTGGGGGAGGAGTCCATGTCTCACCTATGACCCCCCTGGGGGAGGAGTCCATGTCTCACCTGTGACCCCCAATGGGGGAGGGGCCCGTGTCTCACCTGTGACCCCCATGGGGGGGAGGAGTCCGTGTCTCACCTGTGACCTCAGCAGCGTCCGTTTCCTCCTGCTGCAGCACGGCCCTGAGTGGACCCTGTCAGCCCCGCTGGGGCATCCCTGGCCTCCCGCCTTGCCGTCCCCCGGTCTCCCCGCCTTGCCGTCCCCCGGCCTCCCTGCCTTGCTGTCCCGGGCCTCCCCGCCTTGCCGTCCCCCCCACCCCGGCCTCCCCGCCTTGCCGTCCCCTGGCCTCCCGCCTTGCCGACCCCCAGCCTCCCCGCTGGGGCATCCCCGGCCTCCCCGCCTTGCTGCCCCCGGCCTACCCGCCTTGCTGCCCCCGGCCTCCCTGGCTTGCTGCCCCGGCCTCCCGCCTTGCCCTCGGTGCTCCGTGCAGGGCTGGGGTCCTGCTGAGGCCCTGCGGTCTCCCGGGGATGCAGGGCTCACCGGTGCTGACGGTTGCCAAGCAGCTCGGTCCTAGCCCAGGACCTTTGCGCCTGCCGGAAGGCCTTTGCCGTTACGGCCACCTGGGGGGTGAGCCAGCGGATGCTTGGTTCTGTCTCTCTCTCTGCTCTGTAACTCTGCCTTCCAGATAAATAAATCTTTAAAAAAAACAAAAACCAAAAAACAAAAAACAACCAGAGCCATGCCATCAGCCGGCCTGCGTCTCCAGCACCCCTGCAGGCCCCGCGGCTCCTCCGCCCCCACCGCCAGGGGTGTCCTTTATAACAGACCTGACCGTGGAGACGCCCTGCTGGGGACCCTGAGAACAGAAGGCACCGAGTCCCAGGGAGAACTCAGCAGCAGAGGAGGCCTGGAAGCCCCCGCACCCGGCTGGTTTCAGGAGCTGGCAGGCGACGGAGCAAACCCCAGGAAAAGCATCCGGGGAGAGGAACGGCAGGTGCAAAGGCCCCGAGGCAGCCCTGTGGCTGTGTGTGAGGACGCTGGTGTGGCTGCGCAGAGCCAGGACAGGGGAGAGCAGGGACCGTGAGCTCAAGGACACTTCCCCCTCCTGCCGCTGCCCCTCTCACCACCCCCACTTTGGGGAGCTGCTGGCCCTGGGGGTGACAGGGCTGTGGCAGTGAGGAGTGACACCAGCCAACTAAGTGATGGTTTCAGGTACAGGACCGTGGTGGGGCCAGTGGGCGCCATCACTTTAAGTCTGGGGATTAGCCCTGTCCCCTCCCTGCCCTGTCCATTGTGGGCAGCCGGCGTGAGTCGCTTCCTGGCTGGGCGGGGGCAGGGGGAAGCAGGGCTGACTCCCAGTCCGTGTGGGGGAGAGTGGTGGCCGGCGTCCTGCTAGCTGACTGGCGGACTCCGTGGCACGGGCTGTGTGCTGAGTGCCGCCCACACCACCGAGCTCCCACGGCCACATCCGATGGCACAGGGACATCGCGGGCTCTTGGGCCTTGTTTCACAGGCTACAAACAGAGGCTCAGGGGGTGGGGGTGTGTGCCCAGCCCCTAGCCCCTCAGACCTGAGACCCGTGGTCCCCGAGCCGCGCTGCACAGGCGCAGGCCCAGCGGGAGGAGCGAGCTCCTGGGGAACACTCTTCAGGCCGCCAAAGGCTTCCTGGGCCTGGATTCCCCACAGCACCTGTGGGAGTGGACCGGGCGGGGGTCCAGCCCTTTTCTGCAGAGGAGGAAAACTGAGGCTCACGGAGAGGGAGTGACTTGCCCAGCCCCCGCGGTCCAGCCGCACTGTTGATCCGCCCAGCCGGTCCCCAGCACAGGGCTTGGAGCGCAGAGGGGACCCAACCGAGCCCCGATGCTCAGACACCTGCGGCCAGGATGCCCCCCCCCCCACAGTGAGACACTTGGGGTCCCTGTGGCTGCCAGCCCCAGGGCCTGTGCCCACTGCTGCCCCGATAGGGCCCCTCGCCAGCCGGGGGCTCACTGCCCATTCCAAGTGGTGCCACTGGATCTGGAGCGGGGGGGCTGCTCCATACCCTCGGCAGGTGTGGCTGCGGACGGCTGCCGTCCAGTGAGGCTGCCCAGGAGGCGGGAGGAGCAGAGGCCCAGGCAGCCCCGCCGCACGGCCCCTCTCTGGAGCAGAGGCGGCCCCGGTTCTGCCCAGCCAGCCGACGAGCACCACGCGAGTCCTGCCTGTCATTCAGTTCTGGAGCAAATCTATGCCGGGTTGCTTGCAGGATGATGGAGGTGTCAGGGTTTGGGACGTGACCCCAGACCTGTGGCCCTGGCCATGCAGCTGGCTTCTCCCTAGCTCGAGGGACCCCGTCTTTGCCTGGGACGGGGCGTCCTGGTGCCCTGTGTCTACGCTGCGCTGCCCAGGGGGATGTACACCTGCAGCTCTGAGACTGGGGGCCGGGACTTCCCCTCTCGTCCTGCCCAGGGGCCTGAGCTCTGGCCACAGCCCTGGGCAGGGCTGCCTGG
The DNA here is from genome assembly GCF_051225735.1 of Oryctolagus cuniculus. NCBI lineage: Eukaryota > Metazoa > Chordata > Mammalia > Lagomorpha > Leporidae > Oryctolagus > Oryctolagus cuniculus. The sequence continues at coordinate 9,354,432 of NC_142887.1, forward strand.
GGGGTGGGGGGCAGCCGCTGCTGCCATGTGCGGCCTTGCCCAGCTGCTGCCCTGGGGGCGGGGCTTTGCCTGCTTCCCAGGCCCATGTGTGTGGGGGGGTCAGGCCACCCAGGGGCTCATTCCTGACGTTCTCAGGGAGGCTGGGAGGCAGCAAATGCGGAACAAAGATGCCGGAACGGAATGGGGACCTCCTGGGCCTGAAAAGCTTCCAGAAGTGCATGGGGGAGCGTCCAGCTCAGGAAGAAGCCAGACTTCTCACTGTGTGTCTAAACACTCCCCCACGGCCCAGGCGGACACGGTCAAGCCACAATCCCCAGTCCCCAGGGCCTCCCCCGGCCTGGAGGCCAGCGGTGCTGTTGGTGCCTCCTGCGTCCCCTGCAACCCCAGCCTCAGTGCCCACGCGGCCTCCCCCTCACGCCCGGCTGAGTGCGACCTGCAAGTTCCCACCCAGGGCCGCTGTCCAGACGCCGCCGGGGGTCCTCCCCTGGCCTGGCCCCCTCTGCCACCACCTTCCTGTTTCTTTCCTGGAGCAAAATGGGGGTCTTCACCCACCATGCTGTGGGCTCTGCCTCCGGCCCAGCTCCACCCCCAGGCTTGGTGCCTAGCACGGGGCAGGCACTTCCAGACGGGTGCAGATCCTTGCAGAAGTACCCAGGAGCAGACAAGCACCCACACGCACCTGAACGGGCCCTGGGTTTGTCTGTGAATGGCGGGTGCGCTGCGCAGCTCAGCCTGGAGACCTGTCCTTCAGTGCACTGGGTTTGCTGACAGCTGCACCCCCACCTCTGAGGCCCACCAGCGTCCACCGGCAGCCGTTTGGGCAGCCCTGGCCTCTGGACACCGGGAGCGTGAGCGAGACCACAGGGCCCACCGTCCTGGCTGGATGCCTCGCTGTGTCGATGCCCGTGTGCGCGCCTGCCCCGCGGGAGCGGATGCCCATGGCTGGGGCAGCCCCCGGGGTGGGGGTGGGGGCGCGGGCGGGCAGCAGGGGTGTGGGTTCCAGACATCCTCCGGGCTGTGCCTGGGCTCTGAAACGCAGCGTCATAAGTACAGCTGCAGGCTGGGAGCAGCCCGGGGCTGACACTGCATTTTCCTGCTGCAAGGCGGGGGGGCGGGGAGGGGGGCTGCCATTCCTGCACGGGGCTGCGGAAGTGGAAGGGGCTTCTGGCGCCCCTGGGGAGGCCCTGGCCCCGATCAATCCCCTGCACATGCAGTTGGCTTCCCTGGGAAGGCCGGCTGTTTTTCTTACCCTTGGGACTGGCCTCCTGTCCCTGGACGCCCTTGCTCAGCACACAAACACCAGCTTCTCCTAGACTCCTTCACTGCCTGGTCCACAGCGCCCGGCACACAGTAGGTGCTCAATAAGTGTGCGTGGAAATCTGGGGTGCCCCTTTGAAAGCAGGCATTCTAGAAAGAGGCACCCTTTCTTTCAGGGAGGTTCCACCCCCTCTGCTGCCCCCTGCAAGTGAGGGAGGAACTTCTCAGGGACCACACAGAGACCCCTCCCCCATTCTCTGGCAAACACCACCTGGCTTTTGGCATTCTTGCATTTTATTTATTTATTTGATGATTTGTGTTCTTGAATAGCAGAGTTACAGAAAGACAGAGGGGGAGAGGGAGAGGGAGAGGGAGGGAGAGAGGGAGAGAGGGAGAGAGGGAGAGAGGGAGAGAGGGAGAGAGGGAGAGAGGGAGAGAGGGAGAGAGGGAGAGAGGGAGAGAGGGAGAGAGGGAGAGAGGGAGAGAGAGAAATCTTCCGTCTGCTGGTTCTCTCCCCAGATGTCCACAACAGCTGGGGCTGGCCACCAGGACCGGGAGTCTGGAATTCCACATGGGTGCAGGGCCCAAGCACTTGGGCCGTCTTCTGCTGCTTTCCCAGGCACGTGAGCAGGGAGCGGGATTGAAAGCGGAGCAGCCAGGACTCAAACCAGCACTCCAGAGAGGGATGCGGACATCCCAGGTGGCAGCTTAACCTGGTGTAGCACAGCGCCAGAGGCCCCCCCCCTTCCATTCTGACCTGGGCCACTTACTACACGCTGCCCAATGTCCTTGGGTGACTTCCCTAACTCAACCCCAGTCTTCCTTCCTGTAAAATGGGACTATGGGAAGCCAGCCCTCACAAAGGCACAGCTGCCAGGGGTACTGTCTGAGTTTTGGTTTTTCAAAACCATTGTTCCCATGAATAGCATGGGGATCCCTGGGGCTGCTGCCTGCCCAGAGCCCAGGAACAAAGTGCAGCTTGGCCGGGAGAGGAGCCACTAGGGAGCCAGTGGTGGTGGGGGCTGAGGGTGGCCGGCTTCCAGCTCCCTGAGCCAGGGTTCCGGGCACCACGCGGAGTCACCAGCAGAGGGAGGCGGGCACCCTCCATTCCTCACCTCTAGGCCTCAATTCCCTTCTGTGGGGTGGGGTCTGCAGCAGCCCTCCTGTGAGGGGCACTCAGGGGGTCCCCAGGGCCTCAGTGTGCCTGTCCTGTCCCCTGAAGCCCGGCAGGCGGGAAAGCAGCCCCCAGCCCGCAACATGGTGGGCCCAGAAGTCCCAGGGAGGGGCTTCCTGGTGAGCAAAGCAGAGGCACCTGCGCCCCACCCAGCCTGGCCCACCCTTGGGAGGCAGAGCTGGGGGAGGATCGGCTGAGACCCCCCCCCCACAAGGAGTCCTCCTGCAGAGCTGATCAGCTGGGGACCCCCTGAAGCCAGAGGACTCTGAAATGCAGGCCCCAGGAGTGGGGGGGTAGCCTGGGGGGCGGTGCTCACCCGGGTTGCTCCTTCCCCTTGAGGAGGGAGGGGCTGGCCCGGCGACCCCTCCCGTTCCCGACTGCAGTCTGCTAGGCGCACTTCCCTCTTTCCAGATCTGCTGGCCTCAGATGCCCTCTGCACCAGCCTCCAGCCCGGACCCTGGGCCGCGCCGCGGGGGGGCAGGGCAGCCAGGCCAGCATCCCGCAGGAGGCGGAGGCGCCCGGGGGCCCCCTGGAAACCGCAGGGCCGCCGCCCCGCCGCGGCCATTCCCCGGCTCTCTGGGGGCTCTCAGATGTTGGCAGATGGCAGAAGTGAATCTGCTGAGAAGTCACTCCAAAAAAGGAAAGTTGAACTGAAAAAAAAAAAAAATTCAAACTCTTCAACATCTTAGGGAAGGGCAGAAGGGGGAGGGAGGGCGGCTGCGGCCTGGAGCCCCGGCCGCAGGGGCCACCTTGGAGGGGTGCGTGGGCACACGTGGGCGTGCGGCCCCACGGGCGCGCTCCTGCACGCATGTGTCGCCACCGCGGCCGGCCGCGTGTCCCCGACCGTCCCCCAGTGGGTGCGCACTCACCAGCCCCCGGCTCTCCCCCTCGCCGGAGTGCAGGTGCCCGCGGCGTGGTATGAGCTCTGCCTGCTGGCAGCTCCTGCCCAGGCTTTGCGCAGGCCTGGGGCCCGCTGTGTCCACCTGGGCTGCACCTCCTGCCTGGCCAGGCCCGGAGCGCGCCTGTCGGGGGACAGGCTGCACCCCAGCGTCTGCGGCAGCGCCAGTGGCCCGCAAGTGCCCCCTCCCCACCAGCTGCCACTCCGGAGTTACAAGTTAGCGACGGAAACCGATTCCGGTGAGTGTCTGGGGCCAGGGAGTGGGGGGGGAGGGGGGGAGGGGGGGAGGAGGAGGAGGAGGAGGAGGGAGGAAGGCGGTGGGATGAGAGGCGCTCTCCCCCTCGCCGGAGCTGCCAGGAAGAAAGTCGGCGTCGCGCCCCAGCGAGTGTGCGGCCGCGGGGACGCGCGCGGGTAGGGGCGTGCAGAGCCCGAGGCGGCGGCGCGGGCCCTTTAAGGAGCCCGAGGGGGCCGGGCCGGGGCGCGTCGGTGCGGGCGGGGAGTCGGGAGCGGCGAGGCCGAGCCACCGCCTCCCGGGCTCCCGCCCCGCCTCTCCTCCCCCTCCCGCGGCCGCCGCCGCCGCCGCCGCCGCCGCCGCCGGGGAGCGCGGAGCCGCGGGCAGGCCGGGCCGCACCGGAGCCCCGCGTTCCCCGCGCCCCGCCTGAGCCGTGCGCCCGCGCCCTGCGCCCCGCCATGCGCGCCAAGTTGCGGGCCGGGGACCCGGGGCCGGCGCCCTAGGAGGCGGCGGCGGGAGGATCGCGCCCGGGCCACAGGCCGGGCCTGCTGCGCGCCCCCAGCCCGATCGGCACCGCCACTTGCCTGAGCGCCCGGGCGGCCCGAGCGTGCCCCGAGCCCGGGCGCCGCCGCCGCCGCCACCTCCGGGAGGTGAGTCGGGGTGGAGGGGTCTCCGCAGAGGGCTGGGGGCGCGCTTCCGGGGCAGGGGGGACTCCCGGGCGGCGCACGCGGCGGAGTTGGCGGGGCCCTTGCGTTCGGAGTTGGCGCTCCGGGGGCGCCGGGTCGGCACTGCGGCCCGCGTGCTTGGGGGCGCGGGGAACTTAGGGGAACTCCAGCTCCGCGGCGAGGGGCGGGCGGGAGGGAAGTGGCGTGGGGGGGCGGGGGGGCGCCTGGCGAGGCGCAGGGTGGTCCCCAGCCGCGTGCGCCCGCCCTGGGGGCTTGGCTCGCCGAGCGCCCCCTCCCCTCCGAAGCAGCGGGGGGGGGGGGCGACGCTGCGCCTTATTTTCCGGCGTCTCTGGGGCGTCTGTGGAGGTGGCACCCCAGCGCCCCGCCCCGCCCCGATCTGGCAGCTGTGGAGGGGCGCGTGGGGGGATCTGCACGAGGGCCGAGGGCGCTGGGCGGGGTCGCAGCGGCGCGCGCCCTTGCCCCCGCGCGGGGTCTGGGCCTGCCTCCGGCGCCCGGTGACGCCTCCTCGGGCCGCTTCCTGGTGCCTGCCCGGGGCGGTGCGGATCCTCGCGAGGCCACGAGTTTGGGTGGGAAGGTGGGATCCGGAGCGGGGCCGCACCGGGGAGCCCCAGGCCCTCGTGGCGGGGGGCGCGCGTGGGACGCCTGCTCGCCGCCCTGGACGCCCGTGGGAGGGCGCGGGACCCGCGTGCTGCCGCCGCCCGGGCCCGTCGGCGTGGGGCGCCCGGCGCTGCTGCTGCGGCGTGGGTTTGTTTTTTTGGAAGCGGGCGGCCGCCGGGCCCTCCGGGTCTGGTGCGGGCAGCGGGGGCGGATCCGCTGCGCGCGCTCAGCCTCCGCCCCTCCTCCCTCCCCCCTGTCGGTGAGAACTGGTTTTATTATGATTTTTTTCCTCTTTGCAGATTTGCAGGAAGGATGTGAGAGCGAGGGAGGGAGGGAGGGAGGCAGGCGAGGATCCCGGGGCCGGGTGGGGGAGTCCTGCGTGTTATCGGCGGCCTTGACTCCGCCAGTTTTAAACTGGGGCTGGGTCCGAGGGGGCCTCCGGGCTCTGCTGTGCACGTGGTGGGTGGCCTGTTTTTTTCTTAATTTGAGGAGGGGGCAGGGCAGCTAGCCTGGCCGAGCGTGGGGCGCCTGGGCAGCCTGCTGCGTGGTTCGGATCTTGTTCTGCTTTGCTAACCCTGTGACCCCGGCGGGTTACCTAACCCGGCCGGCCGGGCCGCAGGCTTCCACACGCCCAGTGAGGCTGGGGGGAGTTTGCAGGTGCGCGGTGAGCACCGGGTGGCCTGGACACTGCCGCCGGGAGCTGTCTGTCTCCCCTCTGCCTGGGCAGGGCGCGGTGGGGTCTTTGCAGGGAGCGGGCCCTCCTCCCACCCCTGCACGGGCAGGTGGCCTCTGCCCACTGGACAGATGCAGACACAGCCTGGCCGAGCCGGGGCCTCCATGGAGGTGGCGGGGCATGGAGGGCGTCCCGCAGCTGTCTGACATCCCTGCGCCGCCCACCGTGTCCCTGCTTGGAAATTTACTGCTGCTGCCGGCGCCGGTGCCAGGGGAGCCTGTGCTGCCGGGCCCAGACGTGGGGGCGGGAGCCGGGGCCCAGCCCTGGCCGCTTCTCCTGAGCTGTTTACAGCCGCTCAGGGATCGATACTATTGATAGATACTATTGATAACTCCACGCAGACGTGCCGGGGCTGTCAGGCCCCTGTGAGAGATGGAGACCCCCGGGACCCCTCTGGCGGGGCGGCGTTTGGCCTGGTGTGCAGTCTGTCCTTTCTCTGTGAACATGAATTTGCCTTCGGCCATCCTGAGCTGGGGCGCCCACCTGCCAGTGTGTGGGGGCCTGCTGGCTTCCCCTGTCTGGGAGGGGGCATCCCTTCTTCTGAGTCCCCCCCCCCCCCCCGCCAGGCCTGTAGGGGGAGAAGTTGGTGCTTCCCTCCCAGGTGGGGGAGGGTAGCTGCAGTCACCCAGCCGGAGGGGGAGAAGAGAGCGGTTCAGGTCCCAGGGCGGAAGATCCGACATCAGTGCACCCTGGCGTGGGGGCCGAGCCTCTGCTGTGGGTGCGCCCCTCCATTTCTCTTTCATGTCTCACGCGCCTCCCGGGTGACACCTCTGGGACGCAGCTCGCGCAAGGGCTGGTAATTCCTGCTTGAGACGCCCCGGGGACAGGGCAGGGAGGCGCCGAGCCTGGACTGCTGGGGCCCGGCCAAGGGCGGCAGCGGACAGGGCCTCTGTCCCCCAGGTGGATCGGGGGGGGGGGTCTCCCCAGGGAGGTGTGCTCAGGAAAGCTCAGCTGAGCGCCACGGACAGGCCGGGAGGCAGGGCTCCGTCACGGGAACGCAGTGTGGGAGCTTGGAAACCGTCCGGACTGCAGTGAGGGCGACGGCCCTCATGGTGCGCTAGGGCCCGTGCCTGCTGGGGTCCTGGTGGCTCTGCGTGACCTCCGGGGGGTTGGTGCTGCTGTGGCCCCGTCTTGCTCTTGGTGGGATTGAGGCGCAGAGAGGTTAAGTGGCAGGTGGCGGTCTCGGCCTGGAGAGGGTGGGTGCAGGAGGGCCTGGGGAGGGGGGCTGGCCAGGGAAACGCTGCTTCCTATGTGGGCAGCACCTGCAGATCAGAGCCCTGGGGCACCAGATCCCGGCCGTCCTCCCCAGGGTTTGGGGAGGGGGCTGGTGCCAGTGGAAGGCGGGCCTGTCTTTGAGGTTTATCTTCCACACTCATGCAAATTTGGCGTTCGCCCTGGCGACAGGGCCGTGTTTATTTTGAAATGGAAACATGGTTTTGAATTATTGAGCTTGTCGTGGAGCAGCTCAGCTCTGGCTCCGGAAATCTCCATCAGAGGGGAGCTGGGGCCTGGGGGTGTGCGGGGGCTGGCTGCCGCCGGGGGACTGGCTGCCCCGGGGCCCCTGTGCGTGCGAGGGCGTGACCAGTCCAAGGTCGCACAGGGGTGGGCCCCTCAGCACCCCTGTCCTCGCCTGGGCCCTTCCCACGCCTGGCGTGGTCGTGCCCCAGTGTTTTGCTCCTCATCTCCTGGGGTCACCCTAAGCATGTGTCCGGGACTCCTGGGCCATGTGCTGTGCACCATCCCTGAGCGAGCAGCCAGCGTTCAGGCCCGGGCTCAGCCGGTTGCAGGGGGTTTGCTCGGGCTGGTGCCCGCTGCTCGCGCAGTGTGGGTGCCCTCGTGTGACCCGGGGGCTGTGGAGAGGAGTACGGGGCAGGGGTGTCCATGCCGTCTCTGCAGCCGTGAGCTGTCTGACGCAGGGCTCGTCACGTCTCGGGGCCTCAGTTTGCTCCTCTCTGAGATGGGGGTGCACCGAGCCACTCCCTGGGGAGCTGCCATTGCTGCTTTGGGGACCCGTTGGAGAGCCAAGGTTTCCCTGTTCAGGTGTGTGAACCCAGGTTGGCAGAGGTGGGTGCCCTTACCTCCTTTTTTTTATTTTTAAGACTTGTTTGTTTATTTGAAAGGCTGAGTTAGAGAGAGAGAGGGAGAGACAGAGAGAGGTCTTCCATCCGCTGGTTCACTGCCCAAATGGCCACAACGGCCGGAGCTGAGTTGATCTGAAGCCAGGAGCCAGGTGCTTCTTCCGGGTCTCCCACGTGGGTGCAGGAGCCCAGCGACTTGGGCCATCTTCCACTGCTTTCCCAGGCCATAGCAGAGAGCTGGATGGGAAATGGAGCAGCTGGGACTCGAATTGGCACCCATTTGGGATGCCGGCACCGCAGGCAGCGGCTTTACCTGCTACGCTATGGCGCTGGGGTCAGCGCCGGCCCTGTTTCTCCCTCTCGAAGGCTGCTGGGAAGTGCCTTGTGACGGGCACGGGTCCCTCCCTCTGCCCTTGGACCTGGCGGGGTGCTGTTCTGCCTGCAGTCACCCTGTGTCTTGGGGGTCCCGTGCAGCCTGGAGAGGGTGGTGCTGGGGATGGGGGCGGGGCGGGGGAGCTGCGCTTTCTCTCCAGCGGGGAGAGTGACCTTGGTGGTTCTGGGAGGGGCTACTTTGAGGTCAGACCTGGGTTCAAATGGTGCAGTCCGGGTCCCTGCCGTCCAGCGGGCGCCCTGCGTGGTGGAAATTGCCGTCTGAGGCCAGGCCATGGGGCGCGGTGGCTCCTGAGACTTGAACGTGACCAGCGAGGCAGCAGCTGAGCTGTGCTTTAATTTAATTTTAATGAAGTTCAGTCTCAGCGGCCACCTGCGGCTGTGGCCCATGGCTGCCGCGTCAGCCGGTGTGGGCTGCAGGATGAGATCGGCTCAGGGCCAGGGCTCTGGGCCTCCAGGGACCCCCTTGTGCGTGGTGAGCGGTGCTGGAGGGTGCGCTTCCCAAAGCCAGCCCAGGGCTGCCTCCTCTGCCGGCCGTCCACCTCCCCCGCCCCGTCCTTTCCCTGCAGCCGGCGGAACGTTCTAGATCTGCCAGCACTGGAGCTGCGAGTCGGGGCGGAATTTTACCTTGACTCAGTTTTGATGGATTCCAAGAGGCTCACCTGGCTGGCGGCTCCCACCTGTCCTGGGCCACTTGTGTGGCTGTGGGGACCCTCCCAGGCTGACCCCTCCCGGTCCACACAGCCTGGGTGCCCGCGCTGCACACCCAGTGGCTCCAGGCGCCTCCCGGCCTCCCTGGCCTGCGCCTGCACGGCACACCTGGCGCAGACCTGCTTTTGGTGACTCTGGGTCCCGACAGGGCGAGCGCGCCGTGAGCGTTGCTCCCCGTGGAGGCTGCCCAGCGAACGCTTTAGGGGCCCATGCTGCCTTTTATGGGAGGGGGCTGCAGATGGTTCTTGGAAAAATGGAATTAAATGCATGTGTGTGAGGAGTCTCCAGAAGTTAGAAAAAAATGCATATTATAGACGTGCCCGGGCGCCTGGCCTCCCAGGCTCTGTCCCTGCGGGCGGTCACAGCCCGTGGTCCCTGTGCGTTCCCCGGGAGACGCTCGGCGTACGTCGGCCTCGGACGGACACGTGTGTGTGCCCTGTAGAGACGCACTCCCAGACTCGCGCAGCGAATGCTCACGGCCCGAGTTGCAGCCCGCTCGCAGATGACCGTGGCCCACGTGCGGCCCTCGGCCGTGTCTGGCTGCCTCCTGTTCTCGTCTGGGCTAAGCTAAATCTGCTTTCTGCATTGAGAAAAAAAAGAGAAGAGATTTATGTATTTGAAAGGGAGAGAGAGAGAGAGAGAGCGAGAGAGTGAGAGAGAGGGAGAGAGAGCGAGAGCGAGCGAGCTTCCATCTGCTGGTTCCCTCCCCAAATGCTTCCAAGGGCTGGGGCTGGGCCAGACTGCAGCCAGGAGCCAGGAGCTTCCTCCGGGTCTCCCACGCGGCTGCAGAGGCCCAAGCACTCGGGCCGCCCTCTGCTGCTTCCCCGGGTGCATTAGCAGGGAGCCGGGTCGGAAGTGGAGCAGCGGGACAGGAACCTGTGCTTGTGTGGGATGCGGTCGCAGGCGGCGGCTTCGCCCGCGGTGCCCGGGACGGTGGAGCGAGAGAGGGGCTATGAGGTGCAGACACTGCGACCCCGGGTGAAGCTTTGTGCTCGTTGTCCGCAGAGCTGAGGGCTTGGGACGGAGGGGCCTTTCACAGAGACCCTCTGTGATCCCGAGACCCAGATGCGGGGGATGCTGGGGCCCCGAGAGGGGTGGGTTTGAAGGTCAGGTTGCCCCGGCCATTGTTCCTGCTGACGCCCGCTTGTGTCAGGGTGTCAGGGTGTCAGGCTGCTGCCCGTGGCTGGAGCTGCCTGGTGAAGGCAGCGATGCAGCTGCAGCGGGAAGAAGGGGGTGGTGAAGGCCCTGGCACCTTCTCCCCCGAGGCACACCCCGTCTTGAGCCTGCCGTGCAGTTGCCACAGCACCTGCTGTATGGTGCTAGGTAGTTCTCAGGAGTTCAGTCGAGACGCGCCTTGTTTCCTTTTTCGCTTTGACTGCTGGGAAGCTCAGAGCCAGGTTTGTAGTCTGCCTCCAGCAGTCACCAGTCTGCATTTTGGTTTTGCCTAGTCTGTCCCGGCGGCTGGTCGGTTTGTCCGTGTTTCTTCCCTGTCAGCCGACTGCCCTCTGGGTTGTCAGATGCAGCATTGGGGTCTTCCCAGTAGAGAGGGAAGGCACTTTGCAAGATGATTCCACCCACGTTCCCGCTGGGTGCTTGTGGGTGTGTGCCGTGTGCGGGAGGAAGCCAGGGCCTGGCTCCGAGGAGCGTCCTGTGGTCAGGGCCTGGGTGACAGCTGGGCAGGGTCTTTGGATGGTAGTGAGTGACTGGACGGGAAGGGCGGAGGGCACTGGGCCTGGGGGAGCAGGGCGGTGGCGCAGAGGGCGTTGGGGGTGGTGCTGCGGCTGTGTGCGCGCCCACCGCGTCTCCTTCCTCCCCGCTGCTCCTGCTGCCGGCTCAGAGCTTGGGGCCGCGCAAGGACAGGAGCAGAGGGAGCTGGGCAGCGGCTGTGGGCGTGGAGGCGGGCGCTGGTCTCTGTGCACCGAGGGCGGGGGTGTGTGTCTGCCCCGGGAGCCCCTGGCTGAGGCTCTCAGGGGCTCCGTGTCCTGGCCTGCGTCTGTAATTCAGGGCTTTTGGTCCTGAGGGAACCGTGGCTCTGAGCCCCCTTTCTCTCTCTCTGCAGAAAGCCCCTTGGTTTGCCCAGCAGGGAAATGGGTGGTGTGTGCGACGGCCGTGGGTGGTGGTGGAGCAGGTGGAGCAGGGGTGCCGGGCTCCACTGAGGCGTGGTCACTCCTGCAGCACGCGCCCAGCCTCCTCCCGTCTGGCCCCTGGCCCCAGAGCCCCATCCTGGGCTGCCTCCGTGAGTGTGGGCACAGGACCCAGAGTGGTCCCAGATGCCCCCCACCCTGCCGTGGCCCTCCTGGTCTCCCCCTCACCCCCGGGCAGTGGCTGCAGCCACAGCAGGTAGAGCCACGTGACCTCTGACCTTCCCCACCAGCTCTGCCCCCCAGTGCTGTGACCTCTGTGCACCGTGGGGGATGGGATCAGCCCGCAGGTCTCCAGGCGCAGGTGGATGGGGAGTCCATGTTTTCCTGGCGTCCCCGGGGGCCTCTCTGGGGAGTGCTCCAAGTCACAAGTCCCAGGGGCCAGGCCCCATGGGGAGGGGGTGCCTGGAGGCCCCCTTGTCCTCACGCTGAACCCTGCGGTGCCCGCCGAGACCTCCAGCAGTGTCGCCTGCGGTGTCTCCGTGGCCATGGCAACCCTCCTGGCACCAGGCTGCTTGTTAGGCTAACGATGCCGGGCCTCTGCCGCCAGCCCGGGGCCTAGGGGCTGCCATTCTGTGGCTCCAGCAGGAGCCAGGGGCCTGGGTGCTCCGTTAGGTGCTGGGGCATGGAGGGGGCGGCTCCTCCTCTGCACACCTGCCGCATACACCTGCCCACGGCACGCCTCCGCCCGCCATCCCCACCTCCTCCCACCTGCGCCCTGGCCCAGGCCCCGCCCTCCCCACACCCGAGTCCACTCAGCTCTCGCGCACTGCCCTCGGGAAGAGGCCTCGCAGGCAGGGCTTGTTAGCTGAGGTCAGCCTGGGTCGCCGTGACCGGGGGCCTTTCAGGAAGAAGACAGACATGTGGGGCAGAGGTCGCGGCGATGCAGCCGAGCCAAGGAAGGCCACGGGCTGCGGGCAAACGAGGCCTGGGCTGGGTTCTCGCCCGGAGCCTCCAGCAGCCGCCTGCCCGCGTCTGGGGTGAGAGAAAAGTGCTGCCTCCGCTGCCGTGGTCCCGTGAGTGGCCCTGGAACCCTGGCCCAGCTGCATCCTGGCATCGCGCTGGCCTTTGGAGCCCAGCGCAAGGCTGTGTCCCCGTGTCCCGGGTACACTGGGGCCTCCTTGCCATTGGAGGGCCCCTGCCCTAGGGCCTTTGCATCGCTCTGCCCAGGGCACTGCTCCCCAGGTGTCTGTCTCAAACCCTACTCCCTCTCTGTGAGGTCTCTGCTCACCTCCCTCCCCCCTCCCCCTCCCCTTCTCCCCCTCCCCTTCTCCCCCTCCCCTTCTCCCCCTCCCCTTCTCCCCCTCCCCTTCTCCTGCCTCCCCTTTTCCCCCCTCCCCTTCTCCCGCCTCCTCCCCCCCTTCTCAGCTGTGGTTTCACTTGCTTGTCTGACTGGGGTCCGTCACCCCTGCTGGGCGGGGGTTCCCTGCTGTGCCCTGGGTTCCAGGGCTGTGCTGGGCACGGCTCCCCTCCCCCGCTCAGGCTCCCCAGTGCCTGAGTCATGGAGTGTCTGACACCTTTCCCTTGTCCCTGGGCCCCTGCTGCTCTCCACAGACCCCCCCCCCCAGGTCTTGGAGCCCGAGCCGGCTCTCCCCTGACCGCAAGGCAGGGCCTCGGTTTCCCTGTCCACCCAGCGGCCGAGGTCAGGTTGTGGGAGTGGCGGCCACGTGGCTGGCTGCTGGCGTGGAGGGGGCGCTGTCGGTGTGGTCACTGCATCCAGCTTCCCTTCGTGTCTTTGGAGGGAGGTGGTGACCCAGCTGCCTGCGAGGGACTTGGGGCCTGCGTTCCCATGGGCACGCAGCCTCTGGGTGCTGCTCCCTCCTGGCCCTGTTGCCTCCCCTGACCCCAGGAAGCAAGCTCTGCAGGGCCCGGGCCAGCTCTGTCTTCTGGGTTCAGATCCCTGGCCAGTGCCAGGACAGCGAGCGCTGGGGCGCCCTGTGTCTCCCGGTACAGTTCCGTGGCTCTGTGCCTCTGGGAATGGGGGCGTCTGTGTGCCCTGCCCCCGGGGGCCCTCGGTGGGCTGTGGAAGGTGTGCACTTGCAGAGGGTGCCCGTGTCTTGGCTCTGGGCAGGGCATGGTGGGGGTGCCGGCTGGCTTTCCGTCCTCATTCGAGCCTCACGGTGCCCTACAGTGGTCCGTTTCCCTGTGCACAGATGGGGAAACTGAGGCACGGTGGTGGTTGGTGCAGGGCGTGGTCGGCAGCCTCTTCCTGCTGGGCAGCTGTCATGGGCAGAGCCTGGTCCATCCTCGAGTCCCTCCCCCTGGACCAGGGGCATTTCCTGGGCCCACCCTCCCCGCCCCGCCCCAGCCCGTCCCCCCCACCCCGGGGGGCTCACCTACAAGCTCCCAGGCTGCGGCTGGCTGTGCCTTGCGGGAGGCTTCTCCGTGCTCGGCTATAAATAGCAGCCGCAGGGCCGGCAGGAAGCCACGTCTGCCGGTCTGCTGTGCGGCGCTGCTCCCGGTGGCCAGGCTGAACCGGCCGCGGCTGTGCCCCTGGTGTTGCTCTGCAGGTTTGCTGCGTGACCTCGGGCTCCCGCCGTCCTCGCTGGGCCCTGGGGCCGCCTCGGGCTGAGCCCTGGTGGGGGGCGCCCAGGGCCGGAGCAGCAGGTGCTTTGACGCCAAGATGGGGAGCACGGGCTGCAGGGGGGTCTTTCAGGGCAGCGAGGCCCTGACTGGACGCCAGGCTGTGGATGAGGGGGACTGCCTGGCAGTCCAGGACCGGGAGGAGGGCTGGGCGAGGGCCCTGTGCACTGGAGACCCGGCTCCGCCACCGGGCTGCTGTTGGTTTTTTCCAGACCTGTGAACTGGAGTGAAACCACATCCGGGATCCTGTGCCAGGAAGGAGGTGCCCAGGGGAAGGCAGTGAGTGGTGCTGCCCGCCGGCGTCTGTAGGGTCGCGCGCTGAAGCTGCTGGTGCCACGAGGTTGTTCAGGAGCAGGGCTTGCCCCGTCCCTGTCTGCACCGCCCTGGGGCCCCCTGGCTCTGAGACGGGTCCTCAGCTGCTGTTGGGGGCGGGCGCTGGCCCTGCCACAGACATCCCCCGCAGCTCTGGGTGGTCCCCGACTCCCCAGCCCCTGTTGGCCATCTCCCTCACCTCCGTCCTGGCAGGCACTGGCTGTGCTGTGAGCGCCGTGGTGCTGGGGCTTGGGACACGCACGCAGGAGTGTCGCACCGGCCACGCCGCCCCTGCCCAGGCTTCTGCCGGCGTCGCTGGTGGCCTAGGGCGCATGGATGTGGGACAGCATGGACTCCAGTGGTGCCTTCCGTGTGCCCTGGGGTCGTGGTCGAGTGTGCGACGTCGGGTAGGGTGGCGGGACCGCGGCTCACCCATCGGGTCCTTGGCACTTGCAGAGGGGACTCTAGGGCCCTGCCGGATTTGTGTTCCCGTCAGAGGTCGGCTCCTGCAGCCTTGGGGACCTGTAGTCACCACAAGGCGACAGACCCAAGTCTGCCCTCGTCGAGGGTGGGGCCTTGGGCCTCCTCGGGGCGCAGAGCTGGAGCCTGTGGGGAGGGCACAGCGGCCCCCAGATGCTCTGAGCCCGCGGCAGAGGGGCGTCCATGGGGCTTTCCCTGGGCTCTGCGGGGCTTGGTGGAGTCGTGGCTGCCCTCCCGAGAGGAGGCAGGGGGGCCTGGACCTGGGACGCCGTGCTGGCCTTGCGGGTGGAGGACAGGGCCGCAAGCCAAGGACTGCAGGCGGCCTCCGGATGCCTCCAAGGCGAGCAGCCTCTGGCAGGAAGCCACCCAGCCCGTGCCCTGATGGTAGCAGACGCCGACCCCAGGCTGTGACCTACAGCCACCTGTGACAGAGCCCATTGTCCCCGAGCAGGACACGGGCGTTGAGGCCGCCACTGTGCCCCGGTGACTTTGGAACTGGGCGACTGTTCAGTTTTTTTTTTTTTTTTTTTTTATGATTGACTTATTCGGAAGGCAGAGTTACAGAGTGAGCGCGAGTCGGCCTCCATGCTGGTTCACCCGCCAAATGTCCAAGCGGCCAGAGTTGGGCCAGGCCGAAGCCAGGTGCTGGGAACTCCACCCGGGTCTCCCACACTGTGGAAGCTACTCGAGCCCTTGGGCCCTCACCAGCTGCTTCCCAGGCGACTTAGCAGGGAGCTGGATGGGGTGAGGAGCAGCCAGGACTCCACCTGGCGCCACGTGGGATGCCGCGGTCGCAGGCGCCGGCCCCGGCTCAGTTTCTTGACAGACGCAGAGGAGAGAGGGGTCCTCACATCCTGTGCTTGGGAGTGCGGAAGAGGCGACAAGGGGGGAAGAAGGGAGGTTTGTGTCTCCTTTAAAAGCGTTCTTTCGAGTCCAGGGGGACTCCTGGCCCCAGCCACAGCCAGGGAGCCGCTGTGTCGCCGGCGTGTTGCTGGGTAAACCATGGGCGATCCTGCCTGGCGGACCTCCGTGGGGGCAGGTGTTCCCACCTCGGGCAGGGCCGCTGCCTCCCTGGCTGTCCTGGAAAAGGGGAGGAAAGCGGGCCCGCCTCCTGCCCCAGGGCCCTGGGCCTGCGTCCAGGAACCTGCAGCTGCAATGCTTCTCCCTGCGGCGAGCCCAGCCGGGAGGCTCCTGCGAGGCTGCTGGGGGGAGAGGGCCCCGGACGGCGCCAGAGCCCTGGGAAAAGCAATCCCAGTGGCCTCAGGGCGCCCGAGCCCCTCTGGAGGCTGCCACCTCTCCTCTGGGCGTGGGCTTTTCCTGTGCCCATGGCTTACGCTGCCACGGGCCTGGGCTAACTGAGTGGCTGTGGCAGCTCTGAGGGGAGCCGACTGGGGTCGGTCAGCTTTGTAGGTCAGGGTGGTGGCGTATCGACAGCTTTTTATATAATTCCACTCAGTAATTTCCCTCTGCAGTGGTCGGACAGGGTCCCTTCCCCCTCCTGCCTGCCCCACGTCCTTGGCCACCTTCCTGCATCTTGTGGCTCTGTGCCTCGGTTTCCCCTCACGCAGGGGCTGAGACCCGCGTCGCAAGCCGCGGTTCCTGTGTCTGCTATCAGCGCTGCTGCTCTTGGGCCTGGGAGCACACGCGGGGGTCCTCCCTGGGGACGGCCACTCAGGCGATGCCGGTGTCTGCTGGCCCGAGCACCCCTGGGTGTCCACGTGCCGACGCCACGGGCGCTTGCTCCCGTCTCCACTGAGGCGCGGCTCCCCCTGCCAGGTCCCCGCCCGTGGGAGCCCCGGGGCTGGCCTGGCCTGTGGTTTGGCAGCTGCCTTACCAGAAAGACGTTTTTGGTTTTTGAAGAAGCAGAACAAATGTGTTTTCTATGTGTTGGGAAGCGAAGAAGCAGAAAGCCTGCATGTGAGAAAACAAAACAAAACAAAGCCATCCAGCCACGTCCCTGCCCGCCCGGGCGGGAGACTGCCTGGTGCAGGTGGGCCCCCGGGAAGACTTACAGGTCTGGCCTTGGCCTCCCTGGAAGTGACCGTGGTGGAGGAGGTTTTGGACCCCACGTTCTAGGCCTGGCAGGGTGGGGGCAGGGTCGGGAGGGGGAGCCCTGTGTGGGGACGCCTCCCTGAGCCTGTGACGTCCCCTGCCCCCAGCAGGTGTCCCTGAGCTGCCAGCCCTGGTGCAGGGGGCGGGGCCTCAGCCTGGACACTGCTCACCCTGGGAGGGACTGGCCTGCACCCCGGGCCTCTGTACCGTAGACGCCCGTGGCACCCCTTGTGGCGACAGGAAGTGTTGGGACGTTGCCCACCGTCCTCTGGGGGCAGTCACTCCCCACCCCCACCCTGAAGCAGCCAGAGGGGCCTGCCAAGCAGCCTGAGCTGGTCAGACCTGTTGTGTGCCCTGATGCTGCAGGAAGTGCCTACTGTGTGCACCTGGGGCTGGAGGCCAGCTCCTGCCTCCCTCTGCCTTTCTGGGACCTGGGCGAGGGGTCCCCTGGGGGTTGCAGCTGTGTCTCCTCAGGCCTTGACTTCCCCATGGGGGGGGGTGGGATCCTGGTGGCACAGGCCTCTGTGTGGTGGCATGCAGAGCCGGGGACGGGAGCAGGGAGCCCGGGGCACTCTGCCGGTCCTGTGGTGTGGGGAGGGTCTCCACCTTTGGGGACCCCCCTGCCCCTCTCTTGCCCCTGAAGAGCCGGCTCAGCTCAGCGAGATCCCTGAGGGGATTAAGTGGGTTCATTTGATCCTGAATGTGAACTTGAGCAGGAGGCTTATCTCCTCGGAGATGAAAGCCCGGGGGGCCCCTGGGGCCGGGAGCCACCTGGCCTCCCCTCCCCATAGCAGGAGTTGTCTGCCCCCTTGGCTTCCTGCTGTGGCTGTGGGGAGGGGCGGGGGAGGGTGCTCAGGTGTGCACTCTTCCTGTGTGTCTGACAGTGGCTGCACGTGCCGCGTCGATTCTCTCGTCCCTGCAGTCTCTCGAGCCAGCCGTGGCCACCGCTCTCCCTGTGCCGTGGGCAAGTCACTGACGCTCAGAGGGGTTGTTGCAGCCGCCTAGTGCCGCCCGGTGTCCAGGCAGCCGGCGGCGGCACTCACTCTCATCTTTGGCACGGAGCTCCCGCCTTCGTAGGGCAGCGTCTTTCCTAGGACGAGAGGGAAGTGAGAGTTAGAGACCCGGTCCCACTCGGCACCAGGAGGCGTGGTCGACGTGGCACCAGGAGGCGTGGTCGACGTGCGGGAGTGAGATCAGACATGGGGGCGCAGTCGCAGGCCAGCGTTTGGGCTGGTTTTGCTTTTTACGTTTTTGTTAGGGTATTTGAGAGGCCAGAGACAGAGGTTCCCTCCTCTGGTTCACTTCCCCAGGGGCTGTGACGGATGCGGCTGGGCCAGGGCGTGAGCGGTCACCGGGAACTCAACCCAGGTCTCCCGTGTGGGTGGCGGAGGCCCAGCTGCTTCCGTCTCCACTGCCTCCGGAGTGTGCATTAGCGGGAAGCTGGACTGAGGAGCGGATGGGGGACTTGGCCCCAAGCTCCCCCCTCGCACCTCGGCCACTGGCCAAATGCTGGCCCCGGCAGGTGCTTTGAATGGGACTTTTGGGGTGAAGGCCCCTGTAGACAGGGTGACCACAGTGGGGGTCTCTTCCCTGTACTCTGAGAGTGAACCCCAGGTGGGCAAAGAGCTCCTGGGCCCTCACCCATCGCCTGGGGGGGCTCCAGCCCCAGCTACACCCCCACCCTCGCGGGGCTTTTGCATTGTTGTTGCACCTAACCCAGAGAGTGGCCCGGCTGTCAGCTGTCTCCTTGCCACATTCCCGTCTCAGCTCCCACGGCCCCTGGGGGCCTCCTGAAATACCTAGAGGAGTCAGTATGTTGGGGGGCTGGAGAGCAGGCCAGTGCTGGGGCCCCGGGACGCCCCTGTCTGCCGCCCGGATTCCACGGCACCACAGCCCTTACCGTTTTTATAATTTTACACTTTTAAAGTTACGTTGTGTTTCTGTTTCACAACTCATGTTCTCATTCAAAAACCACATAATTGGTCTACCCACGCCAGGCGTGAGGCCCTGCCACCGGCCACTGCGTGGACGAACCTTGGGAACGCGGCACTCCTTAGGGAGGCAGACACGGAAGGCCACGGAGGGCGAGATGTCGCAGGGCGGCTTCGAGGTTGCCAGAGGCTGGGCAGGGGTTTGGGGGCAGGGGGTGGACACTGCGCTGCGGGGTGAGCAGCTGCCACCTTGCTCACCTGACAATGGTTAATTTTGTTTGTGCGTTTCTGCTCAATAAACAAAGTTTGGGGACTGCGGAATGCGTGCTCCTTGGGCTCCGACTGCACCTGGCAGCTTGCAGGCCTTGTGCTGAGTCAGCGCCATTTTATTCCTCATTTTTAATAAAGATGTGTTTATTTGCTTGGAAGGCAGAGTGAGAGAGAGGTCTTGCACCTGCTGATTCACGCCCCAATTAGCTGCAAAAGCCAGGGCTGGGCCGGGTCACAGCCAGGAGCTCCTTCCGGGTCTCCCACGTGGGTGCAGGGGCCCGAGCACTTGGGCCGTCTTCGGCTGCTTTCCCAGGAGCATTAGCAGGGAGCTGGATCGGAAGTGGAGCAGCGGGGCCTTCAGCCGGCGCTTAGGAGGGTTTCTGTTTAAAGGGGGGGGGGGCTCAGAGACGGTGAGCGGTGTGCTGGGATTTGAACCCAGGCCTGGGGCTGGATCCTGAGGTCGAAGGAGCTGAGTCCTGCAGCATGAACCTAGCCAGGCAGCGGCTGAGGCCTGTGCCCCATGGGGTCCTCCCGCCCAGGGCACTGCTCACCTGTGTCCCGTGGGGTCCTCCCGCCCAGGACACTGCTCACCTGTGTCCCGTGGGGTCCTCCCGCCCAGGGCACTGCTCACCTGTGTCCCGTGGGGGCCTCCCGCCCAGGGCACTGCTCACCTGTGTCCCGTGGGGGCCTCCCGCCGAGGGCACTGCTCACCTGTGTCCCGTGGGGTCCTCCCGCCCAGGGCACTGCTCACCTGTGTCCCGTGGGGTCCTCCCGCCCAGGGCACTGCTCACCTGTGTCCCGTGGGGTCCTCCCGCCCAGGGCACTGCTCACCTGTGTCCCGTGGGGGCCTCCCGCCCAGGGCACTGCTCACCTGCAGGGCCCGAGGGGGTCCCAGGCTAGTTTCTCTCCTCCCTGCCCCCACCCTGGCGGCAGAGCCAGGAGTTTTCCCGGCACGGCTGGCCGGGCAGTGAGTCAGCGAGACTTGCTCCGGGGAACGTGTGGGCCGCGGGGCTGTGTCCACTTCCGCCCAGGTTCCTGCTGCTGAGCCCCGTGAGCGTGGCTTCCGAGCACCTGCTGAGCCCGGGGGAGCTCACCACGGCATCGGTCATCGGTCATCGGTCGGGCTGGCTTTGAGGCTGCGCGCCCTGTTTTGGGGCCTTGGTTTTGCGTCTGTTCCGTGGGGGCAGAGAGGGAGGTGTTTGTCGGCATCTTCCTGCGCGTGTCTGTCGGGGTGCAGGTGCCGGGGCTGGGAGCTGCTGGGACTCCTGTTGACCGAGGCTCCCCCGGAGCTGCCATTCATGGGGAATCGGTGTGGGGGCTAACGTGCCTCTGGGCCCTGCTCTGCTCCGTGGTGGCCGGGCCCCAGCCTGCTGACGGGCTTGGTGACCGCCTGGGGCCTCTCCTCCCATGCCCTCTGCCACAGAGGCCTGGTGGACAGTTGTGGTGTGCACTGCTCATCACGGCCCCTTGTTCTGATTCTAGCTTGCCTGGGGTACTGGGGGCACTGACCCACGTCCAGGAGTCTTGGGGGCTGGACTTGAACCCTGAGGGTGGGCTTCAGTGGGTACCCCCGCGAGTAGTCTGTGGTATCACCCCCATTTTACAGAAGGGGACACTGAGGTAGAGAGGCGTGGAGGGTGCTGGGCGTGAGCTGAAGCCACCCCAACGCAGCTGCCTGTGCTCAGCCTGCTGCCGGAGACGGTGGGAAAGCTCCCGCAGCCCTTGGGCGGTGGAATGTGATGCGGCCGGGACGAGGGTTGCACCCGGCTGGGCCTCCCTGCACCTCCCTCCTGCCGCTGTGCAGTGGGCGTGGCTGGCGGAGGCTTGTTCTTCCTGGGAGCACGGGTCACCGAGGCTGGGGCCATACCCTTGACCTCCCCGGGACGAGAGTCTCAGTGGAAGCCTCTGCCTCTGGCGAGGGTGGGGAGGAAGCAGAGGGAACGAACTTGGGGCTGATGGCAAGGGTCCCGCCTCCCCCAGCACCAAGTCTGGGCTGCCCCTCCCCCTGGGCTGCTGGACTCCCTGGAATGTCCCCTGGGCCCCTGGTGACAAATCTCTTTCACCATCTTTTGACCCATGCAATGAATTGCTTCTGGATCGATGGTGGCTCTGCCCTCCCAGCAGCCCCCCCGGCCCCTGCAGCCTCTGATGGTGAGGCCCCAGGAGCCTGCGGCCAGCCGGAAGGCTCTGCCTCCTGACTGCAGATCCAGGCGGAGCTGATGCGGAATCCACCGCCGGAGTCCCCGGGGCAGCCGGAGAGTGGGTGTTGGGTGTGACCCTCAGCTCTGGGACCTCCGGGGGGTTCTGGCCTCATTGCCCCACCTGTACAAGGGGCGTAGGTGGTTGCACGGAGCGAGTACCTTTGTGCCGGGCAGCAAAGCCCACGACCAGGGCTGGACAGCCAGCTGGACGGGCAGATGGCCTCTGTCCCCCGCTGCTGTGGGCCCCCAGGCCTGGCCTGCGCTCCCTGGCCTGGCTGGGAGCCAGGGCTGCCTCCCCCTTCCTCCTGGCTCTTCCCTGCACCCAGAGTGAGGAGGTGGTGGGCCTTGCGGGTGCTGGGGGGGCGGGGGGGGGGCCTAGCGCAGCCTCCCCGCCGCTCACAGGCTGTGTGACCGTGGGCAGGGGGCTGCACCTCTTGGGGCCTCAGGTTCTGCATCTATGACACGGGGTCTGGACGGTGCCGCCTTGCAGGCTGTGAAGATGGCACACTGCCTGGCGTGGCCTGAGGGTGGGGGAGGGGGCACGCTGCTGCTCCCAGTCAGCCGGATAGGGCGGTCCTCGCCCTGCTCCTTGTCCACACCTTTGGGCCTGGTGGGCGGTGGGCTTCTCCCTGCATTGCGCCCCAGATCAAGGTGGCCAGACAATCAGGCTGGGTGGGGGCTGGCGGCTGCTCCCCACCCTGGGATGGGCCCTGTGACCCTTCCCCCATTCTAGCCTAGGACCTAGCCCGGGTCCTGTCTGCTGATGTCCAGGCTGTGGCCCCCGCCTTGACCTGCCCCACTGGCGTGGGGAGGTCCCCTGCCCTCCTGTAGTGGCTGCCATGGTGCTCTGGGCGGGGGGTGGACTCTACCCGGGACCTCCTGTGGCTGCCTGGCTGGGGCTCCTGGGAGAGGCTGAGGGGTGGTCGCCTGCGATCCCAGTGGCTTCTCAGTGGCAAGGCTCGGAAGTCGGCCTGTGTCTGCTCCGGCTTCCACCGGGACGGGGCTGGCTGACCGTGGCCAGGCGGAGGCCCCTGCTCCCTAGGTGTCAAAGGGTGCCCCTACCTAGTGCTAGTGCCCCAAGTCCCCGGGATGGCTTCTGGTACGGCTACACCCCCTGCCGCCGGTCCTGCTCACCCTGGGGAGGGAAGAGGGAGCTGTTGGCTCTGGTTCGAATCCCGGCTCCTTCACTTCCGAGCTGTGTGAGCTCAGGTCGCGGCTTCCGCTCTCCGGTCCAGGAAGCAGGGGTGGCCCCGCCGGGTGGTGGCGGGGACTCATCAGGGTCGCACGTACAGGCAGCATGCAGGCACTGAAGGCTGCTCCCCTCCTCCCCTGCAGCTCTCCCCACCCCCACCCTGTCCTCCATCTGCCACCATCCACAGCCTTCCTGCCAGGACTGGGGCTGGGCCTCCCCTGGCCGGCTTCCTGTCTCCACTCCAAATTCAGTGGCCCAGGCCCTCCTCGGCCTGGCTGACCCTGAGAAGGGTCTCACTAAAACCCCAGCAGCAGGGCCCGCGTGCCCGGTCCCGGGTGTCCCTGACCCCTCCTCCAGGAGGGCCCTGGGTTCTCTCGCATCTCACAGCCGTCGCCTGCTGGCTCCCCTTCCCCTTCTAGCCTGTTCTGGGATGTTCCTACCGAGTCCCCGAAACGGGAATCCTCAGGGCTGCTGGGAGGTGCCCGGTGTTGCGCCCCTGCAGCTCGTGGCCTTGCTGGCGCTGGGCGGGGTGGGGTCTGATCGCCCACGGCTCTTCCTAGGTCAGGGCTGGGGGCTTCCTGCTGCTCACTGGGGGCCGGTGCTGTGGGCCTGGCTCTGCCTGAGCCCGCGCCAGGGCAGGGTGCAGGTGGCCGGCCGCCGAGGCTTCCGGGAGCCGTGCCCAGAGCCTCCGTGTCTCCAGCTGCCCGCAGGGGCCTGTCTCTGGAGCTGCCGCAGATGGCAGGACCGAGTGCCAAGCCTGGGGGCACTGGAGTGAAGAAAAAGCTGAACAAAGGAAGAGGGCGGGAAAGTGGCATCTGGCTCGTTCCCGCGAGCCTCCTGGGCCGCGACGGAGCTTTGGGGCGGCATGTGGCACCGGGCGCAGGGGTGGGGGCGCTCAGGCGTGGCAGTGGTGATGACCGGCAGCAGTTGAGCACCGGCTGTGTGCATTCCTGGAGGCTAGCGCCGTGCCACTCCCGAGGGAGCAGCTCAGTGGGGTGCAGCGACGTGTCCTGGTTGGCACGGTGAGGCCGAGGTAGGGGGCGCTTGTGAGAGCAGCCCCAGCTCCCTGGCCTCTGACCCCTGGGCTCTGGCTGGGGTGGAGGAGCTCCTGCGGGGTCTACTCGAGACAGAGACCTCGGTGAGCAACGCCCGTTTTCCACTGGGGAGACTGAGCTCAGAGAGGCCGTGACCTTGCCCGTGGCAGAGCTGGGAGTCTGGCGCTGGCTCAGGCTGCTCCCTCCACTGTTGGTGTTTACTTGTCGTTTCATGCAGAAATTCAGCGGATGAAGAACACGCGAACACAGGGTGCGGCACGCGGCGCGGCAGGCAGTCACAGCGGGTGGGAGTGGGGCCTGTCGCGGCCTCCCCGACCTGCACACCCTGACCTGGGGGAGTCGTCCTGCTATTGTTAGCCTCGGGGGGCCTCTGGACACAGCAGGCTGTCTGCCGTCCCCGTGGTCATTCTGTCACCTTGAGTGGAGCGTCGGACTCCGCCCCCGGGTCCTGCGTTCACTGTCCTGCCGTGTGGGCCCCGTGCTTTGTTGGTCCGCGCACCTGTTCTCGGACAGTCGCGTCCGGCTTTTCTGAGGTTGGCAGTAAAGCTTTGGTGAGCGTCCTGCCCAGGTCTCTGTGTGGACGCGCTTGCCCTGGAGCGGAGTGGCCGGGTCCCTGGGGAAGAAGTCGCCCAGCAGGGGCCAGCGCTGTGGGCGCAGCCGGCACACCGGTTCGTGTCCCAGCTCCACTTCTGATCCAGCCCCCTGGGAAAGCAACAGAGGGTGGCCCAAGTGCCTGGGCCCCGCCCCCAATGTGGGAGACCCGGAAGAAGCGTCTGGCGTCAGCTTGGCCCAGGCCATTGGAGCCACGTGGGGAGTGAACCAGCGGATGGGAGATTGATCTCTTTCTCTCTCTCTCTCTGTAAATCTTTCAAATAAATAAAATTTTAAGGAAAAAAAAAAGTCACCGCCTGTTTCCCAGCCGGGTTCACCATTTGGCGTCTGCCCGGCAATAGTGGCGGCTCCAGTTGCTCCTCTTTCCCGTCAGCACTTGATGTTGTCCGTCATTTTTTTAAACAATTTATTTATTTATTTGACAGGCAAAATGAGAGACACAGAGAGGTCTTCTATCCACTGGTTCACCCCTCCGATGGCCACAATGGCTGGAGCTGGGCCAGGCTGAAGCCAGGAGCTTCTTCCGAGTCTCCCACGCGGGTGCAGGGACCCAAGGACCTGGGCCATCCCCTACTGCTTTCCCAGGCCATAGCAGAGGGCTGGATCGGAAGTGGAGCAGCCGGGACTCGAACCCGCGTTCTGACACTGTGGACAGCGGGCCGAGTGTCCTCTCACCGCCGCAGTGACGCGTCCGCCACCCCCTTCATGTCAGTCAGCTCTGACCTTTGTCGCTGTGCTGGTTTCAGCTGAGTATGGCGACTCACACATGTTGGAATGAGGACGGGAGATCCCCCCACCCATCCTTCACTGGCTTGCTTGGGGTCCTCTAGGCAGTTAGGGGGTGGGTTTCCCAGTGGCCGTGGGTCCCCGTGACCACCCCGCAGCCTGCGGCGGGAATCCTGGCTCCGTCATTTCCTAGCCACGGGCCCTTGGCGTGACAGTTGGATTCTCTGCGCCTCAGTCTCCCTGTCTGTCTAATGGGTCACGGGGCTGGGTCTGTGTCCTGCGGACTAGGCTGTGACACCTGCACCCTGGGCTGGAGTGCTGCTTTGAGTCCCGGCTCCTCTGCTTCCCTCCCTGCTGATGCGCCCTGGGAGGCAGAGGATGGCCCAAGTCCTGTGCCCCAGGCGGACTCCTGCTGGGAATCGGAGGGGTCCCTGGCCCTCACCCCGGCCGTTGCAGCCGTCGGGGAGTGAGCCAGTGGATGGAAGACCTCTCTCTGTCTGTCACTCTGTCTTTCAAGTAAATAAACCAGTCTTTCGGGAGCGAGGGTAGCAGTACGTGCCCCTCAGGCTTGCCCAGCAGACTTGGCCTGGCGTGTTCAGTGCGTGGGGCCCGGGGCCCACAGCCAGCATCGTCTGCACCTGCGCACAGAGCCCGCACACGGCCACTGCCCGCGTAGTAACACAGAGCCTGCACGTGGATGCTGCCCACACACGGCCACTGCCCACGTAGTAACGCGACCCTGTGTGTTGTCTCCTGCAGGCCTCCTGCGTCCACGGGGACGCGGCCGTGCTGCCGG
Source organism: Oryctolagus cuniculus (assembly GCF_051225735.1). Lineage (NCBI taxonomy): Eukaryota > Metazoa > Chordata > Mammalia > Lagomorpha > Leporidae > Oryctolagus > Oryctolagus cuniculus. Next base: position 9,379,539 of record NC_142887.1, read on the forward strand.
CAGCTTCCGGTAGGTGCGGGTCGGTGCTGGGGGGATTTCTGGTGGGAAGTGACTCAGCAGTGCCTGCGGGTGGGGGAGGGGGACTCTGGCTTTTCAGAGCCGCCCGGGGCAGGGGGCAGCGGGGAGTTTGGGGGGCATCTCTGGGCTGCAGATGTCGGCATGGTGGGTGGGCTTCTCTCTCGGTTCTGGGGTCCACATTGCTGCTGTGCAGTTTGGGTGGTGGGTGCTGGGGGATGCCCTCAGGCTGGACTCCTCTCCCTGCCCGCTGTGCACACTTTCTGGTGGACAGCAGCCTGGTTCCTGCCCTGGCACAGGGCACCTGGCACAGGACACCTGGTGGTGGGTGGGGCCTCCCCAGCCACTGTTTTCCCTGCATCCTTGATCCTGTGAACGGCATCCCCCAGTGGGCCCATTCTACAGATGTGAAAACCGAGGCACAGGTTGGTGCCTTGAGCCATGTGTCTCAGCTGGAAGCTAAGAACCCTGTTTGGCACCTACTTGGGAAGCTGGCCTGTTCTGCCTAGCACGCCCATTTTACAGCTGGGCAGACTGAGGCTGGTGGGTCTGGTGGGTCTGTGCGATGCCTCGCTTTCGTGCCTCGTGTGTTTAGTGGCTGGGGGGTCTCCCCAGAAAGCAGGGTGTGGGTGTTGGGGAAAGGGAGCCAGCGTCAGCCGGGCTGGTCCGTGGGGCTCTGATGTGTGTTCTCGCTCGGGGAGGGGCAGCGTCCTGGGCCTGAGTGTAGCACCCTCAGCCACTTCTCAGCTGTGAGCAGGGGCCATGGTCACATCTGCCGTGGGCTCATGTGAGGGTGAGTTGAGCCAGGCCCAGGTACACAGCAGGCGCCATGTGGGTGTCGGCCCACATTTCCGTGTTTTTGCATTTTTTTAACCAGCTGAGGGGGACCTGAACCCATGGCCCCTGTCCCTGTGTCTGTCCCCAGAGTCGTGGGGCTGACCCGGGCCTGGTGTGAGGAGTTGGGCTGCTGGGGACGGGGAGGGGGGCACCCTGGGTGTGGGGGCAAGACCCAGGCCCCTTCCAGCTCCATGTGGCCAGTGTGGCGTGGTTTGTCCCCCACGAGCGGGAGCCCCGGGCGCCTGCACTTCCAGTGACTTCTGTGGGTGTCAGCCAGGCCTCCCAGAGGGTCCCGGGAGTAGCCAGCAGAGCCCCTGACCTTTGACCTCGGCATCTGGGGTGGGGCCCAGCAGCACCGTGTGTTCTGCAGGCGGGGACTGGCTGTGTCCTGGGTGTGACGGTTGGGGGGGGGGTCAGTTTGTGCGACCCTGTTCTGCAGAAGGGCTCGCTGAGGTCACAGCCCCGAGGGGCGTGGTGGCGAGTTCCGGTCCTTGACCCCGACACCACCTGGCCTGACTCTCTGGGGAGCTCTCCCGAGGCGCCTCTGCCTGTGCCTCAGTCTCGTCGTCTGTGAGATGGGCGCCTGGCCGTTCTGCAGGGGGACTCTCCCAGGAGTCCACTGCACGCCAGGCCCCGTGGTGGGTGCGGCGGGCAGAGCGCCCATCCCCCACAGGCAGAGACTTCCCTGAGAAGGTGCTGTTTGAAGACTGAGGAGGGGGCTTGTGGGAATCGGGGGGTTGAGGGGTGACCAGGCCCTGGGTAGGATTCTGTTCTCACTGGGGTTTCCGTGGGGGGCCTCTTCTCTTTGTCCTGAGGTCATTTGCTTCTCTGAGCCTGGCCCTGCTGCTGCCCTACCACCCTGAGTGGGGGTGGTGTGGTCCCCCAGGTGAGCCACCTGGCCAGCCGAGGGGAGGCGAGGGGAGGCGGTAGGCTCAGCTGGCAGACCCTCCCCCTCCCCCCGCCTCCCCCTCCCTGCTCCTCTGTGACCCCCTCTGGGTCTGATGGGGACGGCTGAGTTATCTGCTTGTCAGCCTGGTGACCTCCCGAGGACGATAAAAGGGCTTTTTGTCTGCGAGCACTTAGCTTCCTCCCTGGGCCGATCCATCACGGCCAGGCGGCAGAGGGAGGCAGCAGCCATGGGGTGGGCCCTGCGCCCGTCTGGGGGTGGCGGGGTCGCGGCGGCAGGGCGGAGCTCCTGGCTGACGGGTCCTTGCTGTCCCCCCACCCCCCTGCTGGGGAACCTGTGATGCCGGCAGGACGGGTGTGGGCTCAGCTCTGCCTTGCTACCCACATGCACACCACCCCCCAAAACGGGACGTCCCTGGGGCACGTGGCGGGGGCAGGGCAGTGCTTGGAGGTCCCCCAAGGGGGTGGCTGGGTGGGCCCTGGGCCAGGTGTGGATTCCCACTGGCAGTGGGGGCTGCCTGGCAGAGTTCGCCCTGGACTTGACCCTTGGAGCTTTCTTCAGCTGGGGAATGGGGCCCTTGTAAATCAGGGTGACAGATGGGAGGTGGGGGCGGCTGGGGAGGAGGGTCAGGGCCACCTGCAGCAGTCAAGTGACCCCGGGGGCAGGGTGCAGTGTCACAACGGTGGGGGGGCCTGTGGGTGCCTGGGGCTTCCTGGGGTGGGCAGAGAGTATGGACCCCCCTCCCCCCGGGGGGTTCTCCCGTTCCTTCCAGGCCCAGGATGCTCGGCCCTGGCCGGTGCCCCCCCCTTCCTCCGCTCCCCCTCCCCTTGCCTCCTCCCTTCCTCCCCACAGGCCACCCTCAAATGACAGCAATTAATGGTGCCTGTGGCGGCTGGCAGGGGGGAGGGAGGAGGAGGCTGGCGGGGAGCTGGGGTCTGCCCGTGGCCGCCTGGCTCATCGGCCTGGGGACCCCCCCCCCCCCACTGTCGCCCGCCCTCCCCATCACAGCACTCTGCATGGCCACGGGCTCCGGGGCCGCCTTGGCTTTCTGTCATCACTGTCTCTCTGCTGCGGAAGTGGGCGGGCTCTGGGGGGGCAGCGGAGGGACACCAGGGGTCTCCACCTGAGTCTCCGCTCAGGTCACCGTGCAGCCCCCAGCCAGCTCCTCCCTGCAGGCCCCTGCCTTTTGTCTGTGTCTCCTGGGAGGAACCCGGCATCAGGCCCTCTCCTGGACAGCAGGCATCAGTTAAATGCCCCCAGTCGGAGGCTGCCGTGGGTGTGTGGGGCTTGAGCCAGGAGCCCCACTGGGCGGGGGTGGGCGTGTCTTCATCAGGATTCCGAGGATCCTGGTCCGTCCCGTGTGTGCCGGGCCTAGCAATAGCGGTGAGGCCCCGCTGGAGTTGGGGCTGCAGGTAGCGTGGCTCAGCCTGGGGTCGTGACCTTGCTGGGGGCGGGGTTTGACCCAGACCTGCCTTGGCCTGAGCTCGAGGTCAGGGCCCTTGGGGGAAGCTCCGGGCAGCGGCAGGGCCAGCGGCTGACAAGTGGGGAATTGGAGCTGGCGGTGCCGAGGAGGTAGCGTGTGTATTTCTCTGGTTCACGTAAAAATCAGCCGCCTTCTTGCGAGGTAGGAGGTGCACTTGTTTTAAGCATCTGTTCCATGAGTTTTTTTTTTTTTTTTGACAGGCAGAGTGGACAGTGAGAGAGAGACAAAGAGAAAGGTCTTCCTTTGCCGTTGGTTCACCCTCCAATGGCCGCTGCGGCCGGCGCACTGCGCTGATCCGATGGCAGGAGCCAGGAGCCAGGTGCTTTTCCTGGTCTCCCATGGGGTGCAGGGCCCAAGCACTTGGGCCATCCTCCACTGCACTCCCGGGCCACAGCAGAGTGAAAAAGATTATTTATTTGAGAGTCAGAGTTACACAGAGAAAGGAGAGGCGGGGAGAGAGAGAGAGAGAGAGAGAGAGAGAGGTCTTCCATCCGCTGGTCACTCCCTGATTGGCCACAATGGCCGGAGCTGTACTGGTCTGAAGCCAGGAGCCAGGAGCTTCTTCTGGGTCTCCCACATGGGTGCAGGGACCCAAGGACTTGGGCCATCTTCTACTGCTTTCCCAGGCCATAGCAGAGAGCTGGATCAGAAGAGGAGCAGCCAGGACTCGAACTGGCGTTCATACGGGATGCCAGCTTTTTAAGATTTATTTATTTATTTGAAACTCAGAGTTAGATCTTCCATCTGCTGATTCACTCCCCAGTGGCCAGGGCTGGGCCGAAGCCAGGAGCTCCATCCATGTCTCCCACATGGGCAAAGCCGTCTTCCGCTGCTTTCCCAGGTGCACTAGCAGGGAGCTGGATTGGAAGTGGAGCAGCTGGGACTCGAACCTGCGCCCGTGTGGGATGTGGGCACTGCAGGCAATGGCTCAGGTGGCCCTGGCTGCCAGCTCCGTGAGCTTTGACCAGGGTGACCTTTTCCATGACACCGAGCAGCATGGACATGCGGGGTTTCCTCCAGGCCCCGCCCCTCCCCACCAGGAGTACACAGCGATCTGTTCTAGAGTCTTCTAGAAGCCCGTAAGAATACTGCGTCCCAGTGTGCACGCGCCTGTGTGCCGTGTGGTGTTCCCGCGAGTCCCCGCTGCTCGTCGGGAGTCGTGCCCGTGTGGGAGCCTCGTGGTTTCTGGCTGCGTGGACAGGGCTGCTCAGGACATGGCTGTGCGAGCCGGCTGAGGGGCTGCTCTGCTCCTGGACGTGTGGTTACCGTGGGATTTAAGTTTCCTCCGGCGCCGCGGGAGCGCACAGGTGCCCCCGCTCGGCCGGCGTTTGCGTCGTGGGTTGCGCTGTTTGTCGCGCCGTCCGCCGCGCCGTCCATGCGTTTGGTGTCTGTTCAGGTTGGCATCTGCTGGCTGGGGAGCTCACCACGCGGCTGCCTGCGGTGCCAGCTCTGCCTGCTCCTGCCGCCTTTTCTGGCCGCGGCCACGGCCTCCACGGTGGGGTGGGGGGAGAAGCGAGGATTTCCAGGGCAGCTGCGGGTGGTGGCCCTCACGTGCCCATTTGACAGATGAGCAAACCGAGGCTGTGGACGAGAACTGAAACCGCCCTGTGAGTTGCGTGCTCTCTCCTCCGTGCGGCCAGGAGCTCCTGGCTCTGAGGGCTGTGTGGCTATGTGGCTGGCCCAGGGGGTCTGCCGCATTGGTGGCTGGGCAGGTGCATCCCCTACCCCTCGTGGAGATCCTCTGCCTCCCGCCAGCCCTGTCCCTGGCTCGGGCACTGCTGAGGGACTCTGGGACCCTGTCAGGGGTCCCCCTTGCTCCACCCTCGCTGTCCAGGCTCAGCCGGGGAGCTGCCAGGGAGCTGTTTGGGGCGCGGCAGGAGCAGGCCCTCGGGCAGCCCAGGAGTGGGGGTGGGGACAGAAGGGGCCCCCCTCCTGCCTTGCCCCAGGGGTGTCGGCTAAGATGGCTTTTCGGGGAAGGAGGCCCCTAAATTAAATAAGCAATCCCGTAAATAAATAAGTAATGAAGTTAGCGGGGTGCCTAATTACATCAGATTCCTCATTAGGGATGGATGCCTGCCCGATCATTGCCCTTGTTTGCAGTCTCCGCTCCGCCACGTGTCTCCTGTGCGCGTAGCAGTCCCTGGCCTGCTGGCAGCAGGAGGCGCCTCTGGCGGGGCCGGGGTGGGGTCCCCGCGGGGCCGGGCGCCGTGCCGCACCCAGGGATCCAGACGGACTTGGCTTGGATACCGCAGTGGGGTTTATAAACCTCCTTGGCTTTTGGCTTTTCAATTTTTGTTTGTTTATTTTCATTTTATTTGGGCGGCAGAGAGACAGAAACAGATGAATCTTGTTCTGCTGGTTCTCTCCCCCGAGTGCCTGCGACAGCCAGGGCTGGGCCGGGCCCGAGCCAGGAGCCAGGAGCTCCATCCGGGTCTCCCACGTGGGTACTGGGGCCGGCACCTGCTGCCTCCCAGAACGAACGTTCGCAGGGGGCTGGATCACAGGAGGCGCTGGGGGACGTGGATGTCCCAAACGTGACTTGGCTGCTGTGACAAAGCCCGCCCCTCCCGCTTGGAATTTGGGCGACGACGCCAGTGGCAGCCGCGGGAAGAGCAGGGTTTGCCCAGAGTCGCCCTCTGCGTGTGAGTTTTGCGTCCTGTGGAGCTGGTGGGCAGCCGGGGCCGGCGTCTCCCTAGCCTCAGCCTCCAGCTTGCTGTGTGGGCGGGGCACCGTGTGTAGAGTGTGTGTGGGTGCTGGGTGCTGTATGTATCGTGTCTGTGTGTGTGTGTGTGGGTGCTGGGTGCTGTATGTATCGTGTTTGTGTGTGTGTGTGTGTGTGTGTGTGTGCATGCATGCGTACCAGGTGCTCTGTGTATCCTGTGTGTGTGTGCATGTGTATGTGTATCGTGTGTGTGTGTGCACTTGTGTGTATACCAGGTGCTGTGTGTATCTGTGTGTGCATGTGTGTGCTGGGTGCTGTGTGTATCGTAGAGTGTGTGTGTGTGTGTGTGTGTGTGGTGGGCTCCTTGGCTCGGGGGCTGGCTCAGGATGGCCCCCACTGTGAGAGTCACAGTGCCCCAGGTTCTGGCTGCTGCCTTGATGGCCATAAACCCCCAGAAGCCGCCGGGAACCGGGCAGTGTGGCTGCGTGCTACCTGGGGACTGGGCCGCGCCGTTGGCTGGGATGCGGGCTCTCCTTCATGGCTCCCCTCTCCCTGGGGACCAGGCTGCGCCGTCGGCTGGGACATAGGCTCTCCTCCACGGCTCCCCTCTCCCTGGGGACTGGGCCGCGCCATTGACTGGGCTCCTCCACGGCTCCCATCTCCCTGGGGACCGGGCCATGCCGTCGGCTGGAACGCGGGCTCTTCTCCATGGCTCCCTCTCTCCCTGGGGACCGGGCCGCGCCGTCGGCTGGGACGCGGGCTCTTCTCCATGGCTCCCTCTCTCCCTGGGGACCGGGCCGCGCCGTCGGCTGGGACGCGGGCTCTCCTCCACGGCTCCCCTCTCCCTGGGGACCGGGCCGCACCATCGGCTGGGACGCGGGCTCTCCTCCACGGCTCCCCTCTCCCTGGGGACTGGGCCGCGCCGTTGGCTGGGACGTAGGCTCTCCTCCACGGCTCCTCTCTCTTGGTGGCGCTGCTTTGCTTCCTCTTCAGGCAGCTGTGTCCCACCGCGGCTCTGATGATGACAGCTGGGCCCATTTTCCAGATGGGAACCCGGAGGCCCGGGGGTGATGGGCCTGGGCTCTATCTGGCTGTCGGCGCCTGGTTGGGAACCGAGGCCACTGTGGCCCTGGTGTCGGGGGGCCGCCTCTCCTGACAGGCAAGTCCAGGGGCCACGTGTGCCCTGGGCTGGCCTTGCCGTGCCCCTGCCAGGCCCGGTGACTAGCCCAGCTGTCTGTCTCAGGTGGGGAGCAGCTGTGCCCACGTGCAGTAGGAGCTGGGATGGGGGACGCAGGAGGGGGCCGAGGGGCAGCATTGCCCCCACGTCTGTCCCTGCAAACTCCCGACTCCCAGCCAGAGTCCCCCCGTTCCTCCTGGGTGCCCCTTGGGTCCCCAGAGCCCAGCCTGTGCAGGGACAGTGGGGACTGCCCTCGGATGCAGACAAGGACACCCTTTTCTTTCTGGGGTGCGCTCATGTACCCAGCACCCCATGGGGCCTGTCTCAGGGGTCCTGGCAGGGCCTGAGGTGTGGGGGTGTGGGGTGCTCTCCCTGTCCCTCACTGCAGCCTGCAGGAGTGAGGGGAGTTGAGGACAGGCCCACCTGAAGGGTGGCATGTCCCTGGTTGTCCTGGGGAGGGGAGCATCCCGGGGGACTGCCTGGAAGAGGTGGTGTAAGCACGTGTAGTTATAGCAAACCTGCCCTGGAGGGTTGAATAATGCACGTCGAGTGTGTCACGCAGGCCGGGTCCCGGCAGGTACTGAGCTTACTGCATCGGCTGACCCCTGCGAGCCTCCCCGCGCCGAGCGGCCTCGGTGCTGCGGGAGCTGTTGTCATTGCTAACGTGAGCTCTGTTTCTTTCTTCTTTTTTTTTTTTTTTTTTTTTTAAGTTCCTACACTTATTTATTTTTAAGACTGAGTTATTTGAGAGGCAGAGTGACAGAGAGAGATCTTCCGCCTACTGGTTCACCCCCCAAGTGGCCGGGATGGTCGGGGCTGGGCCAGGCTGAAGCCAGGAGCTTCATCTGCGTCTCCCACATGGGTGCCGGGGCCCAAGCACTTGGGCCGACCTCCACTGCTTTCCCAGTGCATCAGCAGGGAGCTGGATTGGAAGTGGGGCAGCCGGGACTCGAACCGGTGCTCACATGGGGTGCCAGTGCCGCAGGTGGTAGCCTTGCCCGCTGCACCACGGCGCCGGCCCTGTGCGCCCTCGTTTCTGACGGCCCTTGAGCAGCTGTTTCTGCGAGGTCAGGTCAGCCACACTCGGAGGGACTGGAGGCTGTCCGGGGAGAGGGAGTCCACCGTGGTGCAGAGAAGCCTGTGTGGCCTGTAGGGTCTTCCCGTGACCCCACCCCTGCTGCTTCCAGCGGCCCTGGGACGCAGGCGCTCCTCCTCCAGGCCTGTGCTATGGTCAGGGAGCTGAGGGCACACGGGTTGAGAGCTGTTTAAGGCTGTGCAGCTGGCCGCTGGTGGGCCTGGGCTTTGAACCCAGGAGCCCGCGCCGACAGCACCTGCCGCGGACAATGGGGACGACACAGGCGGCCCTCCCCAGGCCCCCTGGCCGTGCCAGGCCCTGCCGCAGCCAGCCGGGATCTCTTGGCAGGGCCATGCCAGCCGTGGGCCAGGCTCCGTGTGCCACGTAGGGCCCAGGCATGCAGCAGCTGCCCGGGGCTGGCTGCATGGGAGAGCCACTTCCTGCCTCCATGCAGCCTGGAGAGCCGGCGGCCTGCTGGGGAGCGCACAGCAAACACAGGGCCTGGCCGTGCGTGCAGACAAAAGCAGAAACCCACTCCTGCTAGCCGGGGCGGTCCCTGCCTGCGGACTGGCACAGGTGGTGAGGTTGGAGGGGCGGTGGGGGGCATGCTGGATTTGGGGGGCTCGTCGTCGGTGGGGGCATTGAGCGCGGAATCTGAGGAGCTGGCAGTGGGACGGTGAGAGGCAGCCAGCTCTGAGACAGGAAGAGGAAGGCGTTCCAGATCTGGGGTAGCAGGTGCAAAGGCCCCGCAGCTGTGCTCTCTCAACGTGGGGGAGGCCGGCCCGGTCCACGCGAGGCCTCTCTGGATCCCAGGGTTGGGCTCTGCTTCTGCCTTTTGTTCTGGTACTGGGTGGTTCATTGATGCTTACGGGCTCGGCCCTCGGGGTCACAGCCGTGGAAAGCCATTAGTTGTCTGTGCTTTTGATCTGTGTCCAGAGGAAGGTGTTGGTTCCCAAGCAGGCTGTCGGGGGTGAGGGTTGGGGCAGCATCCAGGAGGTTTGGGATGGGTGTCCTGGGACATTGGTGTTTGAGGCTAGACCCAAGGGTGGTTAGTTAGGGGCAGGTGTGCCCGAGACGTACTCCCCTGGGTTGAGTCACACGAGGAGTGGGTGGATGGAGGCTTATGTGGGTGGATAGAGGCACGGTGCGGGGCAGAAGGAGTTCAGGTACGGCTGGATCCGGAGCTGAATTGGTGCACCGGGGAGCTGACTGTCTCAGCTCTGCCTCCTTCTGTGTGGCCTTGTTCTTGGGCATGTTCCTACCAGCATCTGCTGAGCCCCAATGAGACCTTGCTCCCCAGTTTGGTTTTCTTTCCTTTTTTTAAAGATAAATTATTTTATTTATTTGAAAGGCAGAGTTACACTGGGAAGGAGAGCAAGAGAGAGAAGTCTTCCATCCACTGGTTCACTCCCCAATTGGTCACAATGGTTGGTGCTGTACCAATCCGAAGCCAGGAGCCAGGAGCTTCTTCTGGGTCTCCCACGCGGGTGCAGGGGCCCAAGGACCTGGGCCATCCTCTACTGCTTTCCCAGGTGCATTAATAGGGAGCTGGATGGGAAGTGGAGCAGCTGGGACTTGAACTGGCGCCCATATGGGATGCCGGCACTGCAGGCCAGGGCTTTAACCCACGGCGCCACACGCCGGCCCCCAGCCCGGTTTGGTTCTTTGCCACAGCCGAGGGAGGTGGCCAGCGTGGGAGCGAGGGGGTGTCTCAGACGCGGGGAGCGAGGGAGGGGGTGAATCAGAGGCAGGCGAGAGGGAGGCGGGATTGTGGGTGACTGGCATGGCAGGTATGCCGGTCGTTGGCCAAGAGAAACTGTAAGTCTGGATTTTATAAGAAATGCCCCAATTTTGAGAAAAACATTATGTGGGCCAGAAAGCGTCCCGGTCGGCCACAGCTGGCTGTCACCATTTCGTGGCCTCTGTTCTTAGCTGTGACTTCTGTCGCAGAGGTCTTTCGCCTGTGGTCTGGGCAGATCATTCCGCGGAATGGCCCGGGAGGCCCAGGTCGTGGGACGCGGTGTCTGGAGTCGCCATTCCCGAAGGCTGGGGCCTGGGGCTGCAGCAGTCCCCCAGGAGGGAGGGAGCTCTCTGTCTCCGGGGGTGGGGGGATGGCCTGTGCTGAGACAGTGATGCCTGGTTGTCAGCGACCCGGAGCCAGGGCGTCGTGCTCTGTGGGCTCGGAGACCGGCTCCGCCACCTCCCGCGTCACAGTGCCCACCAGGTTGTTGGAGGCATCACAGACCGCCCCCGCCCCGTGCCTCTGTCTGGCCTGAGCGGGCAGGTGCCGGGTGGTCTTCCCTGGCAGGGGCCCTGTGAGCAGCTGGCTGGCGCCCCCCTCCTGCTGTCGCTGCCTCCGCAGTGGCGTGGCTTCCCAGGGCCCCCGGCCCCGCCCCCGCTGCCCCTGGCATCCCGGCCAGCCAGGTGGTGCTGCAGTTGGAAGCCAGTCTTGGTGAGCAGTTCGCTCTGCCAGCTGCCAGCTCCCAGCGGCCCCTTTGAGATGCAAACGGCCACCAGAGGAGGACGTGCTGACGTCCTGCTGGCATCTGCCGCCGCTGCTGGGTCCAGGGCTCCGCCATTGACGCGGTTGTGCCTTTGGGTATGGCGGTGTCGCCTCTGGGGGCAGAGCCGGGCCTGTGTTCTGGCCTCCCCAGTCACAGCGCCGTTCCTGCAGGTGCCCTCGGGCCTCCCGGCCGCTTCCCTCGGGAGGGGGGTGGGGCGCTTGGGGCTGTCTTCGGCTGGTTCAGGCCAGCAGGGGGTGTCCCCCCCCGCTGTCATCACTCGGTGGGGGGACTCCCGGCCGGGGCCCCTGTAGTGGACGTTTGGGTGCTGGACGCGGTCTGGGCTGTGGCAGGGGTGCTCACTGCACAGAGGCCTTTGCCCGGGTACTAAGGGGAGCATCGGAGACGCCCCCCGGCCCCGGGCTGGCGCCGGGAGGGAGGTGGCCTCCCCTTGAGCCTGGTGGGGGAGCACGGCCTGTGGACCCCGGTTTCTGACCGTGACCTCCACGCAAGCTGCCCTGAGCACCCCATTCCTGCTGATTTGTCCCAGCTGCCATGGGGACCTGGGAACCCTTGGGGACCTTACATTAACCGCACGTCAAGGGTGAAGTTTGTTGTTCTTATCTCACTCATGGCCGTAGTTCCAGTGCCCAGCGCGGACAGTAGGGGCTTCATAAACTTTGCTGACGGCACCAGGCCGGGGTGGGGGGCAGGGCTCTCATCGGCTGGGGGGTGGCTGGGCGGTGCGTCTCACGTGACCACTGTCTGCTTTAGCTCATGTCCAGGTGAAGCCCAGACCACGGGAACCGGACCGTTTTCAAGTCAGTCCTTGAGCTCTGGGAGCGTCCCTCCACGCCATGCCCACACCGTCCGCAGCGCCCCACGGCAGCCCCGCCCCGCCCCCGCATCGCCCAGCCCACCTGTGAGCCCAGCTCCCGCGGCTGCACCTGCGCTCTGTGCCCCCGCGCCCGCTTCTCGCACTCGGCCCAGCGGCGCTTTCTCAGCATCCGCGTGGCGCCGTGGACCGGGACTTCCTTCCCTCCTGTGGCGCATGCACACGTGTGTCAGGCAAACCAGCGCGCAGGAGATGGGGAAACTGAGGCTGCTCAGGCCCTGAGCATGGGGGCCCAGGGCAGGGTGGCAGGGGGCGGAGACGCTTCTAATGCTGTCTTTTCCTTCCCCTCGACCCTCCCTTCCTGCTGGCGGCGGGCGCCGGGCGCCGAGTGGTGGCCGCGGCTGTGGGCCCACAGCTGTCCTTTGGAGGTCCCGTTTCTGTGGACCCCGAGGGGGTGGTGGCAGGTGCGCCCCTGTTGGAGGGCTGAGCAGACTCACCCTGGAGAGGCGGGGTGGGGGGCAGGCCGTGACTGCTCAGCCCAAGGGTCCCCCTTGCTGCTGCCTCTGCCCACGTGCTCCTGCCCTGTGGCCCCACCGAGCCGCCCCTTCCCCCGACCCCGAGCCGTGCTCAGCAGACAGGCCCTGGACGGGCTGAGTTGGGAGATCTGCGGCATGGGGCTCCTTGGCATGAGGAGTGCTGGTCTCCAGCGGCGGCGGCTCCGTGGGTGGGGGATTTTCCGGGGCCGGACAGATGACTGCAAACTTCACTTGTTCCGAACCTGAGCTCTAGTTTTGGTGAGGAGGTGCTGCTGGCCGATGCTGGTTTTTGGTTAGTTGTTTCCGTCGGTCTGCCGCCCAGCGTCTCGGGGGGCAGCCTGGAACCTGCCTGAGACTTGAGGTCACTGTGGAGGGCGTTGGGGTGCGTTTGTCCGGCTTATGGCAGGAGCTGGGCGCAGGTTTGTGTCCAGAACAATCACAGGACAACAGGAGCCCGCGGGTCCTGCCCCAGCTGCTCCGCACCGCTTCCTGGTGCTGTTTTCCGGGTTTCATAGCCTCCTGGTGGTTACGGCGAGAGCCAGCAGGCGGGAAGCCGGTGCCCGGATCTGTGAACTAAAAACACGCCAGCTCTCAGTCACCCGGTTCGTTCTGTCCGTGCCTCGATTTCCCCACTGTGAATGGAGGCTTCTGAGGGGCAACACGCCCATGCGGGGGCAGCACTCCAGGGGCTGTTGTCCTCGCGAGGGCTGGAGGAGTGAGCTGCCCTGGGTGGTGAGGTGCCCTGCTCTCCCGGTGGCCACTTGGGGCCCTGGCCAGACCGGCAGCCACAGACCCTTGTCACCTGCAGATCTGATCTTGCTCCCAAAGCCCTTCGGTGGCTGCTGGCTGACTGCACCACGTGACCTGGGTTCAGGACCCAGCTCAGCCGCTTCCTAGCCTGCGACCTTGGACGAGGCGCTCGCCCTCTCTGGGCCTGCACCGTGGCTGTACCTGCGTCTGTCAGGTGGGAACAGCAGGGTCCGGTTCCGCAGGTGAGGAGCTCGGTCCAGCACGGGCGCCTGGTGGGCCCTGAGTGGGGCCACCCTCACTCCTGCAGTCGGCCCCGCCCACAGCCCTCGGGGCCTGCTAACTCCCCCACCCCGCCTTCTCACCCCTTCACCCCTCACTCGGGCCTGCCGGCCTCTGCTCGGCTCCCGGCACCAGGCCTGCAGTTTGGCGTTTGCTGAGCCCATTCCCAGGGATTTCCCCTGCGTCTGCACCCTTGGCAATGTGCGAGACCCCCACCTCCTGGCGGCCTGCCCCAGCCCTCTTGCCCTGCCCAGAGCCCTGACCTGGGAGAAGCTGAGCCTCGGCTGAGTCACAGGCGAGGGGCAGCAGAGCCGAGGGTCAGACTCCTGCTGGCCACCGGGCCATCTGCTTGGGCCGGTGCGTGTGTGCGTGTGTGGTTCTTAGGCCCGTCCCCGCGGTGACCCCGGCCCAGGGAGCCACGTTTCCTTCCCGCAGGTGAAAGGGACGGATGGGTTTTCCAGGCGAAGCGTGCCCCTCCGGCCCTCTGACCCCGGGCCAGGCCAGGCCCGTGTGCTCTGGCGCCCGGCAGGGGTCGGGGGGACGTCCAGCTGGGAGGAAACGGGTTAAAGGCGGAGACGCGGGGCTGCAGCTCGCCCCGCCTGCCAGCGAGCAGACTGGGGAGGTTTTTCGAGCCGAGCTATAAAAAGGCCCCACAGTGTTTGAGCTCCCGAGTGTCGGCTGGAAGCCCGCCAGGGTTACCATGGCGATGAGGAATTATTACTTACTGCCAAGGCTCGGAGAAAAAGCTCGTACTTTTGGCTTCCAAACAAGAGCTGCGGACTTATGTAATTCCCTGTGTTTATAGGCCCGGAGTGGCAGGAGGCGAGAGCCCGTCGCTGGAGGCCGCCGCCGTCTCGCTCGCCGCCCCGCGTGGGGTCGGGCGCCCCGGCAGCTTGTCCCCGGTGGGCCCCGGCCTGCCCCAGTTTGGGGGGACGTTGCGCCGGAAGCCTGGGGAGCCCGGCCTGGCTGCTGGGCCGCCGGCCCCCGGCAGGGCCTCCTCAGCAGGGTGGGAGCCCGAAGTCTCGCGGGAAGGCGGAGCGGCCGCTCTGCGGGGCCGTCCCTCGGCCCGTGTCCGTCCTGGAGGAAGGATGGGCTCGCCGTCGGCCGCGGGGTGTCTGGTGGGAGCCCGTGGCGTGGCCGGTGCGTGCCGAGGCCGTCTCCCGGCCTCTTCCTGTCCTCTTTGTGGGAGACTTCCCGCAAGTTGTGCGGAGCTGGCCTGAGCGGGAGGCTGCGCGTGTGCTTGGTAAGGGAAGGCGCCGGGCTCGCTGTGGCCTGGGGTGGGGGTGGGCGCCACAGGGGCCGTGGCTCCCAGACGCGGGTGGGGGGTGTCGCCCGGGGCCCCTGGCGTCACCTGGCTGGAGCCCTGGGCCCGCCGTTGGCCTTGGTGGCCCTGGGCCAGGGCTGGGGGCCGCGGGGATGCTGGCTGGCCGGCGGGGGCAGCCGGACGTGGGTCAGGCTGTGCTCGCGGGACAATGGGCCCCGTCTTTGCAGAAGCTCGGAGTTGCTGCAGTCACGGGAAGATCTCGGAGGCCCTGGCTGGGGCGACTCCGGAGCCGGCCCTCTGGGGGAGTGGACGTCCAGGGACGCCGTGCCCCTCTGCTTGGAGCCCGTGCACAGCCCGGTGTCTCGTCCTGGAGTGTGCTGAGCCGCAGGGCCCTGGGGCCCAGGAGTTTGTTCTCGGGACTGGGTGCGGGAGGGTGTGGGCTCGAGGCCTGGGGATGTGGGGGTGGGCTCGGGCCCGAGAGCCAGGTGCAGGCGGCTCCCCGCCGAGGTTGGCGCTTGGCCGGGCGCCCGGGGCTGGTCTGAGATCAGGGCCACCGGCCCAGGCTTGCCCGGGACTTGGCAGCGAGGAGCCGGGATAAATGCTGGAAAGTTGGAAGGGCTTCCCGGGCTCACAAGGGGCCTTCAGTTGCGAGCGAGCTGAGGGCACGAGGGAGCCGTTTGTCCTGAGCCGAGCGCGCTGGGAAGCGGGTGTCGTGTCGGGGGCACCTCCGAGCCCAGGCCCCAGGCGCTGCGTTCCCAGGTGGCGTCCTGGCTCCGTCCCTTTCTCTGCTGTGTAGCCCTCTCCTCCAGGAGCCTCAGTTTCCCCAAATGGGGTAAAGTTGCAGGGGCACACAGATGGGGAGGGGCCATCACTAGAAGGAGCTGTAGCTTTGTAGCTGCCTCTGGGCAGACCACCTGGGTTTACACCTGGGTCGGATGCCCTTGCACGAGTCCCTTCACGTCCCTCAGCCTCAGTTTTCCCATCTGACAAGTGGACGCACTCGCTGGAAATGCTGGCTTGGTGTGGGTGTGTGGTCAGTGTTGGCTGGTGCTGCGGTTGTGGCTCAACAGTGAGGAGGAGGAGGAGGATGCTGCCCTGCCCCGCCCCCAGAAACCTGAATTGAGGTGGGAGGGGCTTGTGGAGGTTCTGGTCCCTTAGGGCTAGGGTTTAGTGGCCAAACCGAGGTCCTGGTCCCGGCTGGGCCCATGAGGCTGGGCACTGTGCGAGTCCTGGATCTTGGCCTCAGTTCCTCGTGCGTATGGCCCAGGTGGTGGTGCAGCCTGCAGGTGTGTGTCAGGGCGCCGGGGGGGTGCGCAGCTCCCCAGTGTAGACGGCAGGTGTGTGTCAGGGCGCCGGGGGGGTGCGCAGCTCCCCAGTGTAGACGGCAGGTGTGTGTCAGGGCACCGGGGGGGGAGTGCCGGGGGCCTTGGCACTGCTGTACTCAGCTCCCCCAGTGTAGACGGCAGGTGTGTGTCAGGGCACTGGGGGGGTGCGCAGCTCCCCAGTGTAGACGGCAGGTGTGTGTCAGGGCACCGGGGGGGGGGGTGCCGGGGGCCTTGGCACTGCTGTACTCAGCTCCCCCAGTGTAGACTGCAGGTGTGTGTCAGGGCACCGGGGGGGTGCGCAGCTCCCCAGTGTAGACGGCAGGTGTGTGTCGGGGCGCCGGGGGAGGGTGCTGGGGGTCCCTGCGCGCTGCTGTGCGCAGTTTCCCCAGTGTAGACGGCAGGTGTGTGTCAGGGCATGGTGAGGGGGCTGCTGGGGAGCCCTCGGTGCTGCTGTGTGCAGCTCCCCAGTGTAGACGGCAGGTGTGTGTCGGGGTGCCGGGGCGGGGGGTGCCGGGGACCCTGCGTGCTGCTGTGAGCAGCTCCCCAGTGTAGACGGCAGGTGTGTGTCAGGGTGCCCGGGGGGGGGTGCTGGGGGACCCTGCATTCTTCTGTGAGCAGCTCCCCAGTGTAGACGGCAGGTGTGTGTCAGGGCGCCAGGGGAGGGTGCTGGGGGTCCCTGCGCGCTGCTGTGTGCAGCTCCCCCAGTGTAGACGGCAGGTGTGTGTCAGGGTGCTGGGAGGGGGTACTGGAGGGCCCTGCGCGCTGCTGTGTGCAGCTCCCCCAGTGTAGACGGCAGGTGTGTGTCAGGGCACGGGGTGCCAGGGGGCCCTTGGCACTGCTGTGCACAGCTCCCCAGTGTGGACGGCAGGTGTGTGTCAGGGTGCTGGGAGGGGGGTACCGGAGGGCCCTGCACGCTGCTGTGTGCAGCTCCCCAGTGTGGACGGCAGGCGGGCTTTAGGTCTGAGTTCACCCCGATCTCCTGCCATTTCTCCTCTTCCCGGTAGAGAGTTCTGCTTTACAGGAACCCACACCCAGGGGTGGGAGGGGAGGGGCCTCACTCTGTCTTCAGCTGGGCCTGGGTCCTCAGGCTCCCCCAGGGGGGCTCTGCTGCCCTGTCTCCCGCTGGCCCTGGGCCAGGAGCCGCGACTCTGCCCGCGACTCTGTCCTGGGGGCAGAGGGGGAGGGGCCGCGGGCTTGCCCGGCGTGGCAGCTGTCCTGTGAGTGTAAGTGACACCGGATGCCGGGCCTCTGGCTGGCTTGGGGCCTCCCCTCTTGGGCGAGCAGGAGCCAGAGGGGACTTCCCCGGGTGTCCAGGCTCCCACGCCAGCTGCACGCTGTCCGATGGGCCTCCCCGGGGACCTCGGGAGAGGCCCCGGCGCTGTGACCCCATGTGCATCTGTTCGGGTCAGCCATGGGGCTGCCTTGCGGCCCTTGCCCTGCCCCTAGCGTGGTGCCGGTGACTGAGACCTACGGTGGGGCGCGGGGTTCAGGCTGAGCCCCTGCAATGAGCAGCCCTGTGTGGACCAGAGGGGTGGCAGAGCGTGTGGAACCGGTGTGCACTCATGGGAACACGTGTGCACTCATGTGGCACAGTGGACTTGAGGGCTCTGTCGTGTGTCAGAGCGCGTGGAACCCATGTGCACTCATGGGAACATGTGTGCACCCACGTGGCACAGTGGACTTGAGGGCTCTGTCGTGTGTCAGAGCGCGTGGAACCCATGTGCACTCATGGGAACACGTGTGCACCCACGTGGCACAGTGGACTTGAGGGCTCTGCTGTGTGTCAGAGTGTGTGGAACCCATGTGCACTCATGGGAACATGTGTGCGCCCACATGGCACAGTGGACTTGAGGGCTCTGTCATGTGTCAGAGCCTGTGGAACCCATGTGTACTCATGGGAACACGTGTGTACCCACGTGGCACAGTGGACTTGAGGGATGTGTTGTGTGTCAGAGCGTGTGGAACCCATGTGCACTCATGGGAACA
Source organism: Oryctolagus cuniculus (assembly GCF_051225735.1). Classification (NCBI taxonomy): domain Eukaryota; kingdom Metazoa; phylum Chordata; class Mammalia; order Lagomorpha; family Leporidae; genus Oryctolagus; species Oryctolagus cuniculus. Next base: position 9,397,171 of record NC_142887.1, read on the forward strand.
CGTGTGCACTCACTTGGCAGTGTGGACTCGAGAGCTTTGTCGCCTGTCAGAGCACGTGGAACCCATGTGCACTCATGGGAACACGTGTGCTCTCACGTGGCACAGTGGACTTGAGGGCTCTGTCGTGTGTCAGAGCGTGTGGAACCCATGTGCACTCATGGGAACACATGTGCACTCATGTGGCACAGTGGACTTGAGGGCTCTGTCGTGTGTCAGAGCGTGTGGAACCCATGTGCACTCATGGGAACACGTGTGCACTCACTTGGCAGTGTGGACTCGAGAGCTTTGTCGCCTGTCAGAGCACGTGGAACCCATGTGCACTCATGGGAACACGTGTGTACCCACGTGGCACAGTGGACTTGAGGGCTCTGTCGTGTGTCAGCATGTGGAGCCTATGTGCACTCATGGGAACACGTGTGCACTCATGTGGCACAGTGGACTTGAGGGCTCTGTCGTGTGTCAGAGTGTGTGGAACCCGTGTGCACTCATGGGAACACGTGTACTCACGCGGCCCGGTGGACCTGAGGGCTCTGCCGCGTGACAGCGTGCCGTGGCCCCTGTGGTGGCACTGGTGTGGCTGTGGTCCCCATGGGTGGGACCTGCCTCTGGGCCGTGGTATCCTGGGGTCTCCGCACTGCGCGTCGGTCTGCAGGGGCCACACCCCGGTTGCAGCTGGTGGCTCCGGGCCCCCAGGCCTCCGCTCCCTTACCTAGAACCGCACGCCGTCCCACAGTTCCTCGGGCGCTCGGGAAGCCTGTGGAGCCATGAAGATGGCGCCCGCGTGGGCCTGGTGCCTGTGTGGGTTTGCTGTGGCCACCGCTGTCACGGCTGGTGTGATCCTCCCCGGGAAGGGAGGGTGCTGGGTGGTCCCACTCTGCAGGTGAGGAAGCTGAGGTCCAGGAGCTGGGTCATCGCAGGCGTGGCTCGGGGAGGCCCCCCACTCACCCTGAGCTGCAGGTGCCGCCTCCTCCCTGCCCCACGTGTGGGCCGGGCTGGGGCGGGGACAGGGCCTGGGCATGTGGCCTGGGTGCGCCCACCCAGAGCCGCCCACCTCTGCTTCCTCAGAGGCCGCCGCTCGCAGCCCTGAGGAGGGGTCTTGGGTAGCCAGGTTGGGCCCTGGACGTCCAGGGCAGTCCCAGGTCAGCCTCTGTGACTGCCCCCCTCCCTTTCCTCTCGGCGTGTTCTCTGGCCGCGCCGGTGGTGGGCAGGCCCCGGGGCGCAGGAGCTCTCCCTGCTGTGGGCTGTGTCACCCCAGCACGCGAGCTCCAGGGATGGGTTTCTGTCCGGCCAAGGTGACCGGGGGGGGGGCACAGGTGGCCTGGGGCTGGATGTGGGCTCAGGTGGCCCGGGAGGTCCAGGCAGGGCTTGCTTCACACCTGGGGGCGCTGGGGGTTCCTGAGCAGATCGGGCGGCCAGGTGGTCCCGCCCAGAGCTGTTCCCAGGGAGTTCCGCCATCACAGGGGAGTGGTCGGTGGAGATGCACGTGTGTGTCTGCGTGCACGTGTGTGGGGCTGTGTGTTGTGTGCACACCTGTGTGCATGTGTACGCACGTGGCTGTGTTGTGTGCATGCTTGTGCTTGTGTGCAAACCTGTGTGTGTGCACAAGGCTGTGTGTTGTGTGCCTGCTTGCAGCGTGTGTATGCGCGTGTGTGCCTTTGTGGGGAGGGGCTGTCGGCTGCTGCTTAGGGTCTCAGGTCTGGGCTTTGCCGAGGGAGCCTGCAGGGGCCGGTGCGCCCTTGGGAGCCTCTTTTTTTTTTTTTTTTTTTTTTTTGACAGGCAGAGTGGACAGTGAGAGAGAGAGACAGAGAGAAAGGTCTTCCTTTGCCGTTGGTTCACCCTCCAGTGGCCGCCGCGGCCGGCGCACTGCAGCCGGCGCACCGCGCTGATCCGATGGCAGGAGCCAGGAGCCAGGTGCTTCTCCTGGTCTCCCATGGGGTGCAGGGCCCAAGCACCTGGGCCATCCTCCACTGCACTCCCTGGCCACAGCAGAGAGCTGGCCTGGAAGAGGGGCAACCGGGACAGAATCCGGTGCCCCAACCGGGACTAGAACCCGGTGTGCCGGCACCGCTAGGCGGAGGATTAGCCTAGTGAGCCACGGTGCCAGCCCCTTAGGAGCCTCTTTGCTCCTTGTTTCGGGGTCCTGCCTCAGGGCCTTGTTATCGGCTGTGCGCTCTGCTCAGCCCACCTTCCCTGGGCTGCCCGCCCCGGCAGCCGCAGGCCTCTGGGCTCCACCTGGGCAGATCCTGTGGTGCTCACCACTGGAATCTGCCACGTGCCCGTGTTCAGCTGTGGGTGTGGCTGTCCCAGGGCATCTCACGAGTGGCAGAGGCTGGGAGCCGTGGGCCAGGGGCCACAGACTGGGGTCTGCTGAGGGTCTGTGTACCGGCCCGTGGATGGTGTCGTCTGGTGTCCTCACGGTGAGGTGGGAGGGAGAGCCCGCTGGGGCCCTGCTAGGGCGCCAGTCGCCTCCAGAGGCCCCTCTGATGCCCTCACATGGTGATGAGCTGACCACAGCACCCCCGCCCAGGTCCTCCATCGTGGGCACCACTGTGTCCCCAGTGGACAGTGGCCACTCCTTAAGTGGTTGTGCCTGCTCAGTCCCCCAAGGGCCTGGGCCTCTCCCCCGCCACAAAGCCCCACCCTGGAATTCGTGGCCAGGGGTGGGGGCAGGGCCTCAGACAGGCCCTCCGGGGATGTCCTGTGTTTGCTGTGTGCTGAGTGTCCATGGCCATCCCAGGGCGTCCTGGCCTCCCAGATAGGATCAGGCATAGGGGAGGTGCAGACTGCGTGGCTGGGGCGCCCTGCACACCTCTGCCTGGCTTCCGTGTCTCTCCCACAGCCCCCCGACTGGGCGCAGAGAGGGTCGGCAGCACGCCCACAGACACGCGGCAGCGGGCCGGGGTCCCAGCGGGCCGGGGTACTTCTGTGTGGTCTGGTTCTCCTGCTGGGAGCCCACCGGAGCTTGCCCGCTTCACCCACGGAGGCCCCTCTCTGACCCCCGGGGGCGTGACTCCAGCCCAGGTCAGAGGCCTAGAGGTGCCCACCTCTCCAGGAGGGGCTGCCCCTCCTATTTGCATGACACTGGGTCCTTTGTCCCCCTTCCCTGGCTAATCACAGAATTCCTGGCCTGTGATGTCACAATATGCCCTTTCTGCCAGGGTCCGAGCTGGGTGGGCAGCTGTGTGCTAACGACCGGAGAGCTGGTGCCGGCTGGGCCTGCCGCTGCCTTCCTGTCTCCCCTTGTCTCTCGAGGGGGCTTCCCAGATGGGTTTGTTCCCATTTGGCAGTGGAGCGAATCACAGAGGCTTTGGGGGGTGGTCCCGAACCCCTGTTTGTCTGTCCCTCCCTCCTCCCTAGGAACAGCTCTGAGCCGCCTCTTGGCCTGGGAAGTGGGGGTGAGTCATCGCCGTGGGCGTGGGAGCCTCTGGCTTCCCGGAGGCTGGAGGGAGGCCTTGGCTGCCGGGTCCGCTCAGAAGGCCCCCTGGCGTGTGGCTCCGCTTCCTTGTCTGTCTCCCCCTCTGCATGCTGGGTGCTGCCCTGGGCCCGGCTGCGGGGCTGGGCGGCGGTTGAGCACTCTGGTTGAGTGACCACAGGGAAGGCCGGGTCTGGCGCAGTGGGGTGAACGGTGGCGCCCAAAGCCTCGAGCGTGTTCTCCCGATGCGGGCCCTGTCCGTGTGCCTGTACGCGGGGCAGGTGCGCTTTGAGACGATGTCATCTTGGCTTACACAGGTGGACCCTAACGAAAGCCCGTGACCAGGGTCCTTGGGCGAGGCGGAGGGGACGGCTGTGTGGAAGCCGGGGCCGAGCCTGGACTGAGTGGCCACCAGCGGCGAGGCCCAGTACCCCCCGAAGCCTGCTCGTTACCTGCTGCTGGCTGTCCCGCCTCCGGGCACCGGGAGGCACAGGCTGCACACGCCTCTCCCCACACACCTGGCCCTGCACTCGGGACCTTGGGAGCTGAGACGCACAGAGCCCCTCCAGGCCCCAGCAGTGGGTGGCCTGGCATCGTGGCTCCCAGGGACGAGGGTCTGGGGCCTTGGTGTGTTGCTGACATGGGGTCATCACCCGATGTCTGGGGACGTGCGGCCACCTGTGACGAACCTGCTGGCGCAGGCTGGCGGTGAGAGGCCCTGCCGGGTCCCTCGCGTGTTTCTGTTTGCCGAGCAGTCTCTGAGCCGCCTGCGGTTCTGCCCTTGGCGTGCCCGTGGATTCAACAAGCACTTAGCACCTCCTGTGTGTGGGGTGCGGGGACAAGGGGACACAGCAAGTGTGGCTCTCGCATTCGTGGTTCCTAGGCTTGGGGCTTGAGGAGAAGGGACAGGACTGGAACCAGGGCCCTGGATCCCGGTGAGGGGGGTGGCAGAGCCTGGGGGCAGTGAGTGCCCCAGGGCCTGACCCAGAGGGATGGCACAGCCCTTGTGCCCTGCCTGGGGCCACCTCCCGCTGCAGGCTGGGCCTGGTCCCGTGGTGCCTGGGTCTGGCTGGTGGGGAGGTGGGGGTCCCTGTAGCCTGACAGGTCGCCGGCTACAGTTTGAAGTGGGCACTGGAGGGGACTCTCCTGGGTTTGCCTCCAGGCTGGGCCACTTTGGAGCTCTGTGACCTCAGGCAAGTAACTGATCAGCCTGCGTGTACCTCAGTCTCTCTGCCTGGGGAGTGGGGATAAGAGTGGAGCCTGTCACATGGGTGTGGTGGTCACTGGTGTGGCGACCGCTGCCCTTGCCCTTGGCCGTGGCCGTGGCTGTGAGGCACCTGCCCTGGATCTGTTGGTTCCGGGGTTGCTCGGGACCCAGGGGCAGGAAACAGCACTGCTACTCTTCCTGCTGCTGTCCCTGTCCCTGCCTGTGGGCAGAGCTCAGGCTGTGGAATGGGAGCAGAAGCAGGCCCAGGGCTGTGGGGAGGGGACTGAGGGGGGCCCACACCTGCGGGGCCAGCAGGGGAGTGCAGGGGGAGGCCTTGGCCAGCCCCAGGCCAGGGATGGCCGCCCATTTTACAGTCTAGGGAGCAGAGGCCGTGCAGGGTCTGGCCCCTGGGGCCTCGGGCTGCAGACAATGCCCCTTTCTTCTGGCCTGGCCTCTGTTTATCACAGCAGCAGGCACTGGGCTCTGCGGCCCTGGTAGCAGATGTCCCAGGGACAGAGCGATTGAGATCGGGATGTTCCTCCAGAAGCCCCGGCTGGGGCTCCGGTTACTGCTGGGGGCGCCGTGGGCGGGGTGTGACTGCCGCCCAGGAGTGACCCAGATCTGGCCGGAGCCGGCTAGGCCAAGCTGGCTGCCCTTATCTGCCTCGCTCTGCCCGTTAGAGTGGCCGCAGGCTCAGGCTGGGCTGGGTGGCGCGCCTCTGCCCCCAGGGCAGGAGGCAGGCAGGCCTGTCTCCTCCGGCTGGCTTTGGAGCTCTCCCCACCTGCAAGGTGAGGGGCTGGGAGGGGGAGGAGAGCCTGGGATTTTGGTGGGAGGGGTTGCTTGGCTGCAATGGGCAGACTCCCCCTGGTCCTCACGTTTATAGCAGGAAGCTTCCAGTAAACCAAACCAAACCAAACCTCAGGGGAGGCTTCAGGCACAGTTGGATCCAGGCACTGTCTCCATTCAGTCCTGGGTAGCCAGAGGCCCGTTGTCCTTGCTGTCCCGAGGCTCCAGCGGAAGCTCTAGGAGGAGTCTCACTGCTTGGCTTGAGAGCAAAAGCCCTCCCTAAAGCAATCACCGTGGCCTTGGACTGGCCCTGAGTGGCCAGACCTGGAGGGCAGGGTCAGCCTCCCCCAGATTCCAGGGAGCAGCCGTCGGCAGGAAGCGCTGGCGCGGCGTGCAGGGGTTGCCGTGTCACCGCGGCTGGTTTGCCTCTTGTGTTGAGATGGAGCCCGCCTGGCTGTGTCCTGTGGGGGTAGGGGGGGTCAGCGGGCCCAGCCCCTCACCCGCTGGTACCTGGGGGCCTCTTGGGTCCACCTCCAAGCCTTTCCTGCCCACCCCCGCCTCCACACTTTACTGGGCCGCCTCCTGTGGCTTCCAGGACTGCATGTTGTGAGCTGTGGGGGCCACACTGACTTAAGGTGGGGGGTGGCACGTGTGCTCAGTGGCTTCCCGAGGTGTTAGGAGGGCTCTCCGCACGCGGCCTGCTGGCTTCACCTGGAAGACTGGGGTACTCATGAGTTCTGCGTCACACCCCTGCACTCTGGCTCAGCTCGGCCAGCCCCTGCCTGAGGGGCCTGCGCCCTTTCACACACAGTCCCCTGCTTGGCACAGGTCCTGCCTGGCCCCCTTTTGTCCCAGGGGGGTTGTGGTCCCTTTCTGTCCACACCCTGCTTCTGCCCGGCCTGGGTCATAACCTAGTTTCGGCCACAGGCGGGTGCTTCGGGCCCAGGTGGACGCTGTCGTGTTCGCTGCCCCGGGCCCCTGGCCCTCGGTAGCCCCCATGGCCACAGGCGTTCTGGCCAGACACTTAGTGGTCAGCGCCGGGGGTGCTTGCCCGGCCCAGATGAGCCCAGCTTTGAGCGACAGGCGGGGCTGGTGGGGCCTTCCCCCCTTGGCCGGGGTGTCTGGGTGGCCTCAGGGCTGAGCAGCTGGGCCGGGGAGGGAGGCTCCGTGGAGTCTGGCCTGGACGGTTGCCCAGGGTGGGGGTGGGCGTTGTTGAGTGGGTGGGCTGCGGCCAGGCCCGGGGCGTAGCTATTCTTAGCAGCAGCGTCATTTGTCTGTGTTCACATGTGGCTGATGTCCCCCAGAGACCTGCCCTGGAGTACTGGGCGACCCCATAAATTCCTGGGAAAGTCGTCCTCCGGGCCTGCGGTGGAGGAGGGGCGGTGTGCCCGAGCTGAGGATGTGTGGGCCAGATGTTGGTGACGCGGGAACCTGAGGGGCTGCCTCCTTCCCACCCAGGTCTGGGCGCCTCTGGGGGCGACGGCAGGCCGGTGGGCAGAGGGAGAGAGCGGGCAGCCTCTCAGGACAGGCCTACCAATGGCTCCTTGAGGTCGTGGCAAGCCCGGGGATGGGACCTTCCTGGCCATACCCCAGGGGGCTGGGAGGGTCCCCTGAGTGCTGGGTGTCTATCAGGAGACAGCCCGGGCATTTGGGGTCACCACAGAGCAACATTGGCCCAACTAAGAGCCCGTGGCTAGCAATCAAGAAGCCTTTCTGGAGGGGGTGGGGGGTGGGCTTTTAAAATTTCTAACGGTGGTGAACCCCTGTGCTGCCCCCCCCCCCCGCAGCTGCCGCCTGCCATCCCACTCTGTGCACAGATGCAGGGAGTCGGCCCCCCCACCCCGGTCGGGTCCCAGTGTGCATTGGCCCCAAGTCCCACTCAGTGTGCAAGGGTGCAGGGAGTCAGCCCCCAAGTCCCACTCAAGTGTGCATGGAGGCAGGGAGCCAGCTCCCGAATCGGTGGTCACCCAGTGTGCGTCCTTTGTGCCTGGCCGCTGTCCCTGGGCGGGAGGTCAGGGCTGTGTTTTGGGTCTCTAGTTCTGGGCTGTTGGTTCAGTGGGGCAGTCACAGCCCCCACTCAGCCTGCAGCCTCTGACACTGGCTGGGACCCCCATGAGGGGCGGAGCCCTTCCTCTACCCCTCCCCCTCCCCCACCCCCTGCCGCTGCCGCTGCCGGGAAGTGAGGCCAGATGGGGAGCTGCATGGGATGGAAACCACGACCTCCCGGGGCGCCCAGAACTTAGCGAGGAGGAGCCAGCAGAGGGGCCGCCCTGGGGCGGCAGCCGGGAACCGCAGAGCAGGAAGGGTTTGCTGGGCTGCGGTTCAGCTCTCTTGTTCGCAAAACTCAATGGAGAAGAAGGAGCGGAGGAGGGAGCGGTTCTGAGCAGACCTCGCTGGCGCGGGCCCGGCTGGCGGCAGCCCAGCAAGCACAAATGTACCGGTTACGTCGGAAACGCACGTGCGCCTCCTCCGCTGGCTGCAGCCAGCGCCACTTCCCGTCCGCCGGCTCCGGCGGGGGCCCGGGGCCCGGGGCGTGGGGGGCCTGCCTTGAGCCTAGTGGCTGACTGGCTGTGACACCTGGGCAGTGAGCCCGCGCTCTGAGCCTCGTGAAGCCACGTCTCCAGGCCCTGGAGCTGCTGGCTTTGCTCACGTGGTGGTCACAGAGGGCTCTTTCACTCGTGGCCCCCACAGCGGCCTGCGCGCAGCTCAGGTGTCCTTTTAACAGAGACCCAGAGGTGGGCTTGGCACAGGACACTGCCCGGCCAGCCCTGCTCAGAGTGCACTTGCTGTGGCTGTCCCACGTCCCTCGCAGCGACCCCCCCAGGAGCTCACCGGTCTGGGCCCTCAGCCTCTGTTCCCTCCCCTCACTGTCGTGGTCTCCCCACACTGGGCGCAGTCCCGCCTGCTGGTCCCCTGCCGACACCTGCACCATTGCCTCTTCTCTTCCACATCTTGGCATCAACAGCTTCTTCCAGGGAGGCTGCCCTGACCACCTGTTCTGAAGTCGCACCCCCACCCCGGCCCGCCCTCCCCCACTTCGACTTCTCCCTGCAGCACTGGCGCCCTCTAACACCCCGTGACCATCCCGTCTCGCCTGCTGGGATGTTGGCCTCGCGAGGGCAGGAAGCGGGGTCCGTTACTCTCGTCCCAGCACCTGTCACACAGTCGACACTTGGAAATCGCGGTGGACACAGGCAGGGGCAAGCCCTGGCGGGCAGGAGGCGTTCTGCACCCTGCCTGTGTCCCTGTGGGCGCTCCTTCGGGCCCGGCTGGCTGCAGCGCACACCGGCCACGTCCCGGGGACTTTGTGTGCTGGGACGCTCTCGAGAGCCAGGCCTCTGTGCGTCTGCTGAGCACCCGGCGTCCCTGCTGAGGGTGGCCGTCCAGCACCTGGCGGCTTCCCCGGCTTTTACAGTGCTGAACATTGACATGGCGAGGTGTCAGGGCCCAGGTGCCGTAGCTGGCATTTCTGCAGTGTCTTGACTTCCAGCCCAGGACGGGTTCTACCTCTGAGTCTGGAGCCAGGCAGGCGAGGACCCCGGGAGCCAGGCAGGCGAGGACCCCGGGAGCCAGGCAGGCGAGGACCCCGCGAGCTGGTCCCTGGGGGCGGGGAATCAGGCCTGTGCCTGCAGGGCTCTCTGGGGGCAGCTGTGTTGCCCTATCCTGTGCCCGGCAGCCTGCGGTGCTCCTGGGGGTTGAATAGGGGTGGGATGTGTACGAGGGGCCGGGCCCTGGGGGCACAGCCGTGAACACAGCAAAGCAGGCGTTCACAGTGGTTTTTGTTGGGCGCCCGTGCAGTTGACGTGAGTTTGTCCTGTGAATGGGGCCTGCCTTGGAAGAGGCTTTGCAGGTATCCTCTCCCGGGGGGGTCGGCCTGGGTTACGGTGGGCTCTGCACGCACAGGCCCGCCCAGTGTCATTAACGGATGGGAGGACACAGGGGCACAAGCCCTAGGGGCCCAGGCAGAGGTGGGAGCTGGGGGACGTCGAGGGAGCGGGAGCCGTGAGAAGCCAGAGCGGCCATGAGGTCACCCCAGGGTCTTCCGAGGGAGCACTGCCTTCGGAACCAGGACACGAGAGTCCTGTTGGGTGCAGCCGCCCAGTGCGTGGTGATGGGGCACCTCCAGGGCCTGTGGCGCTCCCACCCCGGGAGGGCTCTGTCGAGCGTGCAGGTGCCGCCTGATTGTTAATGCTGAGGCTCTCCCACCTGCCGCAAGTTCAATGTCAGTGCCCATTAGTTCCGAGAAAATTTCAGGCACGTTTGCTGCAGACGGCTCCGCTGCCTTCCGTGTCCTGGCAGCTGCAGGCTGAACGCGCCGCGGCCCCCACCCGCCGCTCCCTGTGGAATTCCACCTCCCCCGACCCAGACCGCTGCTGGTGGCACGGAGATCTGTGGAGTGTGTCCAAGCGCCGTGGTCCTGGCTGTCCTGCGGGGGTGGGGGAGGAAGGTGGAGCCCGAGGGCCCGAGAAAGCTCCCAGGGCTCCCAGGTGGGGCGGGGGCTGGCGGAGGCAGGTGTGGTGGCTGCTGGCCCGTGCCTCTGATGGACAATGCGTGCACTGAGTGCCTACTGTGTGCCAGACCCAGCGGGAGATCCCAGGATGCAGCCAGAAGCAAGGCACACAAGGACGCTGGGGGCCAGCCTTGGGGAGGGCTGTGGGGTGGCCAGGCGGTCAGCTTGGGCTGTGGCCGGGAGACCCCTCACTGTGGGCCAGCGTTTGCAGTGGCCATCATATGACTCATGGGCGGCGGGTCGCTCTGGTGCTGTGGTTTGTGGCTTGACTTTGCAGAGGGTGGCTGGGCACCAGTCTCCTCACTCTCACGGGACTGCTGTCTTCCCAGCCTTGCTGCGCCAGCCTCGTTGAGCACCTGCTGTTCACGAGACACCTCGCTCGGGCCAGGGTCCAATCTCTAGGCGCCAGTCCGCAGCTGAGGCTCGGAGCTGCAGAGTCGGCGCCTGCCCGGCATTCCTGCCTCTGCCGCTTCTGGATCCCTCTCCCTCTTCTCCCCACAGTGCCTGCTTGTGGAGCCCTCTGCCCGTCCCCGTCACCCCCCTTCCGTGGCTCTGAGAGCAAGACCTGGCCACACCATGGCCCTTGCCCTGCCCCCACTCCCCTCAGCGGGCCTCTCGGAGGGGCCTCCTGGTCTCGCCTCTGGGTGCTCAGGGGTATCCTGTGCCTGGAGCGCCTCCCCTCCCGTCTCCCTGGCTGTCTCCTGCTGCCCTGGGGCTGGGGTGGACTCAGGTTTCCAGAGTCCCCAGCCTTCACTCTCGGTGGTCACTGGCCTCATCTGTCTGGGGCCTGGCCCTGTCTGGGTCACATCAAGCCTCCAGCACCTGAGCTGGGGCCAGGCTGGGGTGCTGACGGGTCTGCGGGGGAGGAGCGCTGGCCCAGACTACACCCCCAGAGGACAGCACCCCCATCCCTCCTCCTGCTGGACCCCACCCTCAGGGCCCGGCCCAGTGCCCTTGGCCTCCGGCACCCTGCCTATGAGGAGGTCACGCCGCCGTTTCCCCTCGGCATTCCTGCCCCACCTTGATCGTGGAGAGTCGAAGCTTCATTCTCTCCCGTCCCGTGTGGTGCACCCTCCGCACGCGCCCTTCACTGTCCGTCTCGCTGCCGCTCCTTTACCCGCCCCGGCAGCCAGGACCCCACCTTCTGCCCCGTGCGCGTTCCTGCTGTGGACAGAGCACGCCGGGGAGCCGTGCCTTGGGCGTCCCTGTGGCTCGTTTCGCGCCTGCCTTTGCGGCGGGTGTCTGAACTCGGTTCCCTCTGTGGCTGAGTGGCAGTTCCCTGGCTGCCGGGAGCTGTGCCGTGCTGAACATCCAGGTATTCTGTTTGTACCCTGTTTTCAGGTCTTCTGGGTCTCTGCCTAGGAGTGGAATTGTCGGGGTCGTGGTAACTGTGTTTAAGATTTGAAGGATCTGCCAAACTGTCTGCCCCCCCCCCTTTTTTTGGTTTGGCAACATTGTATCAGGTTCTAGGGGGTGGAGGTTGGGCATAGAGAGCTTGCGGTGTGTGAAGGAAGCCTCCAGTCACCTGGTCCCCAACGGCCTCGCGAGGACACAGGGTGGGGACCCCTTTGAGTGGGCAGTGGCCTCCCTGGGGGCGGGAAGCCAGCCAGGCCCAGAGCCGTGCCGGGGGAGCTGGAACCTGTGCCCCAACCACCGTGTCCCCGTGGCTGCTTCCCGCAGCAGCAGGCACAGGGTGCAAGTGGGAGTCGGGGCTCCGGGTGGCAAGTGACAGAAACCCAGCTTGGGCTGGTGGGGCCAGATCCCCGGCAGCAGTGCCCGGCCCCGAGTGCCGCGAGCAGGCTTTGATCTGCCTCCAGCCAGGCTGGCGTCAGCACAGATGGCGCTCCCCGTGCACCGTTAGCTCTGCCTTCCCGCCGGCTGGCACTGCTCCTGGGCAGGCTCCCAGCGTAGGTCTCCCAGCAGAGAGCGCCTGGTTCCTGGTGCTGCCAGCAGAAGCCTCAAGACTGACTCTCATTGGCTCCCATTGGGTCACATGCTCACCTCCTAACCAGTTGCTGGCCTGGGGGTGGGGAATGGGAAGCTGATTGGCCAGGCCAGGATCATGTGACTGTCCTGGAGCCTGGGGAGGAAAGCAAAGTCAAGTGTGCACTGGGCGGGGGGAGGATGGACATGGCCATGGCCCTGGGGCCACCACCTCTTACTCCTGCCACCTAGCATTGCCGCAGCGCTCCCTGGCCAGCTGATGACCAGGATGCCCACCCCGGGAGTGGGCAGTGCCCAGCTCAGGGCAGGGGCGTCGTGATGCTGTTGCGGGGAGCTGGGGAGCATTCTGGTCCCCTAATTACCCCTGCCCCCGGCCTTCCTCTCTGATGGCCGTGTCCAGGTGCTGGGCTCTGGGGGCGGGGACGTGGGGGGTGACGAGGAGTCTGCAGGTGGCAGGGTCCCCTGTACTCACACTTTTCCAGAGTGGGGAGAGGGAGACGGGGGCCAGCGTGGCCCCTGGAGCAGAGGCCCGGGAGGAGGGCTGTGGGAGCCTAGAGGGTCTGAGCCCTCCCTCCTTCAGGGTCTCCCACCATGACACCAGTGGACCACAGCTTGCAGCTCTGCCCAGTGTGGCCGTGGGTGCTGCTCTCCCTGCGAGGCAGCTTTGTGTGCCCTGGGGGGCTGATTGGGGCCCTCCCTCCCCGCCCCAGCTCTTGTCCTGCCCTCAGTTGCTTCCGTGTATGGCCCTCGGTGTCCTGATCCCTCCACCTGTGGCTGGCTGCTGGGCCAACCCCGTGTCTGATCCATCCCACGCCATTGATTACGTCATCTTCCTGCTGAGGGTAACAGGGAGGCCCATGCGGCCTGGCCTTGCTTGGGGTCATGCTGTGACCTGTGCCTGCACTGGTCCTGGCCGCCACCGCCCAGGTCACTGTGTGCGCCTCCCCTGCTGGCCCTGCTTCTCGGGACCGGCCGAGTACCTGCGTCCGAGCCGGCAGGTGCTGTCGGAGACTTTTGTCCTGAGGCTTGGAAAGCCCTGGGAGCCGTGGTGGCAGGGAGGGTGGGTGCTCCAGGGGGCTTGGGCACCATCTGGAGGGGGCCCCCACCGCGTCGGGGTTCCCATGCCTGCTGGGCAGGGGCCATGTGGCTCGGGTGGCCTCTGCTGGCCGGCTCTGCAAGGCCGCAGCCTGTCTCTCCGTGCTGTTGGTGAGCAGGCACCCGCAGAGGGAAGTGGGTCCAGGCAGGCTGTGACGTGGGGCGCTCCCTGGGGGCTCGGGAGGAGCCAGTGGCCCCAGGACTGATCTTGCTTCTTTGTTCTTTCCGCAGGTGTCTGTGGTGTGGCAGCGTGGGAGCAGATGACGAGGACTGGTGTTTAGTCCTTGCTGCTGATTGAGAGTTCATCGGGGCCTCCAGTCCCCACCCCTGGATCCCCGTCGCCATGTCAGGGTCCACACAGCCTGTGGCACAGACGTGGAGGGCCACGGAGCCCCGCTACCCACCCCACGGCATCTCCTACCCGGTGCAGATCGCCCGGCCCCACACGGTAAGGGGGTGCATGTGTGCGCCTGGGGCCACCCCCGGGCCTTCTTCCCTCCTCTGGGTTCCTCTCCTTGGGACGTGGCTGCCGTGGCTCCGACGTGGGACGCCTCCCCAGAGGCTGCTGGTGTCTTAGGGTCTTTCCCAGGCCCAGGAGCACGTGGTCACGTCTCCTTCCTCCCATTTTAAAGCTGGGACGATAGAGGCTGCGGCCGGCTCCTTCTTGAGTTCACACTCAAGTGTGGAGCGCCTGTTGTATACACCTGGTTCCCCCAGGCTTTTGGATGGTGGTGGCTTCCCGGGGACTCCAGTCACATCCTCCTAAGGCGCTGAGGCCCAGGCTGTGCCGTGTCCTGGCTGCTGACCTGGGGCCCGGGGGGTGCCCGCCGGCTTCTCACTCGCGCCCTCTTCTGCTGTCCAGCGGGGCCCCTGTGTCCTGCCTCACCGTTGCTGTGTGGTGTGACCAGGGGAGGGGGTGGGGAACACTCTGGGTCCACTTTGCTGGCATCTATTTAGTTCCTACTGTTTGCCGTGTTCCTGGGTACTTGCCAAAGGGCTCTGAGCCCTGACTCTCCCCCATTTGACCTCTTGGCTACGTAGCACGGGGAGGGGAGGCCTGGCTGAGGCGGCCGCTGACCCCGCTGGCCTGCATGTGCGCCTGCGTGTGCGGGCGTGTGTATGCGTGTATCCTGCATCGGCCCTTCCCTGTGAGATGCCTGGAGGAAGTGGCATGGGGGGGCCTTTCCATGTGTGTGTGCACGCGTGTCGGCTTAGCGTGTGGCTGGTGTGGCTGCTCCCTGTGAGTCTCTGGGAGGAAGTAGGGTGGGATGCCCTCGGCTGTGAGCGGGTTGTTTGCTTGTGAACTCTGGGGTCCGGCCCTGGGGAGTCCAGGGCGCCCTGGCTGCTGAGTGTGGGGGCCCTGGGCGCCCTGTAGAGGCTGCTGAGTGTGGGGGCCCTGGGCGCCCTGTAGAGGCTGCTGCAGCAGGTGCCAGCATTGGGGGTCGCTGTGTGGGGAGTGCACCCTGAATGGAGCCACGACAGCCCCCCACCCCTGCCCTGTGCACGCGTGGCGACTGAGGCTCAGCTTACGTCACAGGCGGCAGGTTCCGCCGAAGCCGTGCCGAGCTCCTTGTCCACGTGCCTGTGTGCCCGGGGCCAAGGACCGAGCGTAGCGGGATTGCCGTCACAGTTGTCACGTATTGTCCTCATCAGCCCTATGGTCACCCCGAGTGCTCGTCACGGGGTGGTTACTGCAGGGCAGGTGTGCCAGCGTGGGCGGCTGAGGGGCTTAGCCTCTCTGGGCCTCAGTTTTGTCATCCATAAAGTGGGGCAGCAGCGGCTCCCTCTCCAGACTCCGAGACGCCTTCAGCGGCCCCACGGACTCAGTCTTCTCCTGCCCTGCGCCCTGGCCCAGCCTCCACCCGTGGGCGCCGCTCCCTCCTCAGCTGGGCCCTCAGTGACGCAGGACGTGGTAGGCCAGGACCAAGCGGCCACTGCCCTCTCCGGGCCAGAGGCTGAGGTCAGGGGTGAGCAGGGGAAGCTGCAGGTTGGAGTGTTCTGTGTTTGTGTGGGCAGCCGCCAGGCCTGCTCCCCTGTGCCCGCCCCAGACTCCCTCGCCTGCCACTCAGGCAGCTGGGACGCGGTTCTGGGCACCCGAGGAGGGCTCTTGTCCTCCTGGGCTGTGTCCAGGGCCAGAGGAGGTGCACGCTGGGGTCTGTTGGGTGGAGGACGCCCACGGCAGCCCCCACCGCCCGGGCCTTCCCACTGGCCCCTGTGCTGGGCAGGGTGCGGCTTGCGAGCTGCCGTCTTTGTGAGGCCTGAGCCTCGGGAGGACAGGGAGGGGGCAGGAGCCCCGGCTGTGTGCAGGGTCGGAGACGATCCCGGGGGGGCTTGGACAGGGAGGAGGCAGGAGCCCCGGCTGTGTGATCCCTGGGGGCTCGCCCATGGCAGGGGCGGCAAAACGCTCTTGCGGCCACGGGTGGGCGTGGCCACATGCCAGTTGCATTGGATGCTGGACTGTGCCTGGCTTTGGCCCTGGGCCTGGTTTGCTGCCTCCTGCCTGGGGTGAGTGTTTGCCTGGCTCTCCGTGGAAAGGACCAGCCTGCTTCATTGCCTTTGTCCCGAACCGAGAGGAGAGGCTGTTGTGCCCACGCGGGGACTGGCCGGGGCCCAGCTCAGCAGCCCGTGTGCGGGCCGTGCACGTGCACGCTGCGGCAGGTGCAGCTCCGAGGGTTTGTAGGCCTGCGTCGCTGGGGCAGCAGCCTTGTGGGCCTCTCCTGCAGTGGGGGAGACGAGAGTCGGGGCCTCCACTCTGTCCTGAGGACCTCTGGGGGGTCTCTGGCCCCTCCTGCAGCTCCAGGCTGGGCTGCACCCTGGAGAGGCCGTGAGGGATGGTTTGGGAGCCTCGCGTGGGGGAGATTCTTTGATTTGTTCAGCCGGTACTTAGCAGGCACCGCATGTCCTCTTCTAAGCCCCGGGAGCGCAGCAGTGAACAAACAGATCAGCGTGTTCTCACGGGGAGCAGAGAGCCGAAGTCGGGGAGGGCAGTGGGGAGGAAGCCTCGCGGAGACGCCGGCGTTGGGGTTGGCACCGAAAGGCAGAGGAAGGGCCAGGCTCATGGACGTCTGGCTAGGGCGGCACCAGGCTGAGGGTGTGGCACGTGCAAAGGCCCAGAGGTGGGCGTGCTTGTGGCAGTAGCTCCATCATTCCGGGAGGGCCCACGAGGCCAGGTCCAGGGAAGGGCTGGGCTCTTCCTTTGCGCCCGTGCCCCCAGGCCTTTTCCAGACCCCTTCTGGGGTGAGCACCCCTCTCTCAGCCCAGCCACGGGGAGAATCCTTCCAGCCCCTGCTCGTCCGTCCCCAGAATCTAGACCCAGCGTCCCAGGTCCAGCTGCCCCAGCCCCTCGGGGCCTGGCCGGGGAGGCACCCACTGGGCTTGCTCCCGGAAAGCGGCTTGTCCACGGTCGCCCGAGGATTTTGAGGGACTTGCTGACCAGCAGCCCCCGTTTCCAGCTCCTAAGGCCACGGAGGCCGGACTGGTGCCGCCCGGGCGTGCTCAGCCTCCTGCCCGCTTTGTGCAGCAGCCCTGGACACACGTGGAGAGGCCGGGCCACTCTCCCCCGCCCCAGGTTGGGTTTGCCCCCGCCTGTCCCCCCGCGGGAAGCTGCCTAGCCTCCGCTCCCGGCTCTGCCATGCCTCCTTGCTGGGGTTACCATGGCAGCCGCCTCGCGGGGTGCTGCAGGATCCGCTAATTAATAGAAAGGAAGTCTTCAGCGGCAGGTGCGCGCAGTAGGTGGTTTACAGGCGCCGGGTGTCGCTGTGGCTGTCACCTGGGGCCCTGCCCTGAGATGAGGCCGAGGGCTTCCAGCCTGGGCGAATTCAGGTTCCCGGGATGCCTTGTGCCCACCTTGGCCAGCTTCTGTCGGGCTGTTTCCTGGACAGCTTCCAGGCATCCCTGGGGAGTGTCCTGGGCTCAGCCCCCGGCACCGACATCAAGCCCTGGGGTGGGGACCAGGTGGACACCCGCAGTATGGCCCGCCCGGATGCTCCTGAACCTGGGAAACTGAGGCCGTGCCACGTGCCTCTCCCGCCCAGCTGGCAACGGAAGGCGCCGTGCCGGGAGCCTCTCCGGGGACGGGACTGTCGGTCTCCGGCAGCTGCAGAGCCCGCTGGTTTCCTTTCACACCTCTGCGTGTGCGCCTGCTCCCCTCCCCTCCTCACCCTTGCTTCTGCTTCCTTCTCCCGCACGTGGGCTCGCAAGCACCTGGTGTCTTGTGCTGGACGCCGGCGGGGAGGGCTCCTCCCTTCCTGCCTCGGTCTCCGGGCAGATCCCCGGGGCGAGACGGGGGCTTGGTCTGGGAGGTTCGGAGGCCTCCTTCCTTCAGGGTCAGTCACCCATTTCAAAGACGAGGAAGCTGAGGCTCAAAGGAGTTGAGTAACAGGGACCCAGCCTTACAGCTGCGTCTTACAGCTTTTTTCTTTTTAATTAATTTATTTGAAAGAGCAAAGGACGAGACAGGACACACATGCACACACACACATCATCCATCCCCTGGTTCATTCCCCAAATACCCGCATAGGCAGGCCTGGGCCAGGTCGAAGCCAGGAGCCTGGAACTCCATCCTGGTCTCCCATGTGACAGGGACCTTAGCACCTGGGCCATCCTCCACTGCCTTCCCAGGTGCATTGGCAGGGAGCTGGATGGGAAGTGGAGCAGCCGGGACTCCGACCAGCTTCGGGAGTGGGGGCCGACCACTGCACCTCCGCGCCGGCCCCGTCTGCCGCCGATTGCTGCCACGCCGAGCTGCTCGGGACGCCCTCCCCGCAACGCGTCCGGCTTCTGAGGTCCCCATCACACTCGCTGTGCCACCCCCAGGCCCCCAGCCTCTCGCCTTCGTGTCGTGTAGGGCCTGAAACAGATACGTTAACACACCCACCCAATGTCCTTTCTGATCCCCTTAGCAAAAATAACGGCTTTAAAATGAAAACCCAGACAACTAAAGACAGACTCGATTTTTGTAAAAAATTGGGAAAATTACAAGTAGATGCCAGGAGGAAGCTAAGTCACCTGCAGTCCTGTTCTCTGTGGAGCCATACCCGTGTCAGACATCACTAATCGATTGCCACTCACCGTATGACTGCGTGTTCTAGGCAGACGGAACTAATCTTGCGTGAGGTCCGCCTCCTTTCTTGTTTGTTGTTTCTTTCTTCTTTTTTTTGAAACACTTAACGCCTCTCAAATCAGGTGTACTTGGCGATTGGGGAACATATAATTTGTTGATGTTTGGCTTCTCCTGGAGCATGATGGGGAATGTATTAAAGAAAAACTGACGCTGCCATTGTTCCAGCAATGGGGGAGACTTTGTGCAGGGCTGTTGCAGCGGGGGGGGGGGGGGGGGTCAGACTCGCGCAATAGGGAGGGGCGTGGCGCTCGGCCCCAGGTCCAGCCTGCCCAGCAGGGGTGGGGGGTCCTGGGTGGAGAGTTCCTTCCTGGGGGGAGGCGTCCGGGCGGGGCCCTCTCTGCTCTGACTCCTCCTGGGGCCCTCCTTGGAGGGGCCGAGGCCAAGGCCCGGCATGAGGACGGCTCTGGAAGCTGGAGTCTGCCCAGAGGGGCTTCCCTGCCTCCTGACCACCGCCCGCACGTGCATGGTCCTGGTGCGGGACTGGGGCTCCCGAGCTGGGCGCTGCATATGCGGCCCGGTCTCTCCAGACCGCAGGCTGCGTTGTCTATCCACCCCCCACCCCGCCCCGCAAGGGGCGCTCACGTGGCCGCCTCCTTTGCTGTCCCTGGTCCTCTGCTGCGTGCTCCCACATGTCTATGTGCAGAGAACACACGTGGCTGGTGTGTCTGCCTCCGAATGCTGGCTTTCCCAGGGTGCTGTGGGGGCTGAGGGGCTTGCGCTCCTGACAGTGGCAGGTGGGAGGGCGGGAAGTGGGGGCCGGCTTCTGCCCTCGCCTCTGCCTGGCCCGTCCTTGGATGCCATGTTCCCGGCAGGCGTGTGCAGTGGTTGGGGCAGGTTCGCCGGTCTTTACCTGTCTGTGGCCGAGGGCGGGCCATGGAAGCTCTCTGGGCTCAGTTGTTCCATCTGTAGACTGGGCACAGCTGCAGAGGACGCAGCGGCTCCCGGGGAGGCTGGGAGGGGCTCAGGCAGCCTGTGCTGTTCTTACTGGGGAGTGGCCGCAGTGCCGCGCCCTGACCACCGGGTCTGGGAGGGCCCGGGGAGGACGAGGGTGTGTGTGCTGGGCCTTGCCAAGCCCGTGCCCGGGCAGCCCGTGCCCATGCCCTGCTCATTCACTGCCCCACGGCGTCTGCAGGATGTCGGGCTGCTGGAGTACCAGCACCGCCCGCGGGACTACGCCTCGCACCTGTCGCCCGGCTCCATCATCCAGCCCCAGAGGAGGAGGCCCTCCCTGCTGTCCGAGTTCCAGCCCGGGAATGAACGGTGAGCAGATGCCGGCGCCTCCTGGCTCGGGGCCACGCAGGGCCTGGGGGAGCGGGGTCCGCAGGTGGGGGCATTTGCCTTGTCCTGGGCCACCGTGACCCGAGGGAAGAGCTGTGTGGCCCGGGCTCCCAGCGTGGACTCTCCACGGGCCTCTGTGCCTGAGGGGCCCGGGCAGAGGGTGAGTATCCACACGGGTGGGAGCAGGTGCGTGTCCTGGCTGGGAGGGGCGTGAGCACGCCCTGGGCACGAGGAGCCCCTGCCCTCCCCCCATTGTCCTCTGCTCTCCTGCTGCCGGCAGAGGCCCTCAGCTTCCTGCCCGTCCAGGTGGGGGAGCCGGGGGCAGGCCCTGGCGGGGAGCGTGGACGCCAGCGCTGAGATTCGGAGCCCTTGGCCTCATCCTTTCTCCTCCCTTCCCCAGGAGCTGCTGGAGGCAGCTGGGGTGGGGAGTGTGCCCATTTCCTGGAAGGGGCAGCTGAGGCTGAGGTGGGGGCAGGGAAGGGAACTAGAACCCTGAGACCAAGACTGTCACAGTGCCACAGGCCCTGGTGGGGAGCCCACCGCCAAGGGTCCCCTGGGAGTGGGTGGGGCCGGGGCACTCAGGCAGGAGCGGATGCAGGTGCAGGGAGACCCAGGGATCGCGCTCGAGGGCCTGGGTGGTTTCCTGGGGCCGCCGTTCCCCAGGACCTCAGTCTGACGCGTCCCTCCGTTCTGGGGCGAGGTGTCAGCCGGGCTCTGCTCCCTCCGGGGCTCCGGGGGAGGCCGCTCCTGCCTGGCTCCCAGGTCCACACCCCTGCACTCTCACTCTTGCACAGGGCTTCTCCCCTGCCACCGCTCTCACACTCTTGGGAGGACAGCGGTCATGGGGTTTTGAGCCCGCCCCCATCCAGTGTGACCTCAGCTTAGCTCAGGGCCATCGACAGGTCCCTTGGAGTTTGGGGACACCATTCAGCCCAGTGTGGCAGCCTTGTGTCTAAAGGAAAAGCCTCTGGCTTCCGGCCACACTCCTGGTGGTGGCAGAAGGGATGTTGGGGTCTGGCACATGAGGGCCTCCAGGGAGGGAGCAGAGGGGGTGGTGCCCCCTCCCTGCAGGTGCTGCCAGCTGCACCGTGGTTGGCAGCATTCAGCCAGTCTGCACTGACTGAGCACCTACTGTGTGCCTTGGAGACCGCCGTGAGCCATGCAGGTGAACGGCCGTGCCCTGGCGTAGCAGACATGCCGGGACCAGCTGGCAGCCAGCAAACACCGGTGACTTTGAGCTGAAAGATGGCAGGGCTGGTGGGAGGGGGCTGGCGGGGCCAGGGACTCTGCACATCTGCATTGGGGCACAAAGGCGGGGAGGTGGCTGGGGAGGGGGTCTGGCCCCAGCGGCTGTCCTGAGGCAGGAACACAGTGGTGAGGTGAGCAGGGTCAGGGAGGTGGGCCTGGGGTTCTGGGCTGGGGGTGGGGACTTTGGGTCCCACCCTAAGCAAGAAGGAAATGCTAGAGAAGCCCCCAGGCAAGGGCAGTGTCCGGAGGCGAGGCGGGGGGGGGGGGGGGGGCAGGCTGAGGGCCCCTCCCTGGGAGAGCGAAGTGCAGTTAAAGAGAGCTGGTCCTAAGTGATCAGGCTGCGCAGGGGACTTGCGTGCTGTGATTGGCTAGTGATGCCTGCCTGGCCGGGTGATGAGGATGTGTGGTCATCGGCCTGCTCAGAAAGCCCGGGCAGCGTCTGAGTCAGGGCGGGGCGGCGGGTGGGGGAGGGGAGCTCCAGATTGTGCCCTTGCCGCTGGGGGGTGGGGGGGCGGCTGCTGTCTCCCAGTGTCCTCTCCACGGAGGCAGCGCGAGGGCGCTCCTCCCAAGCTTCAGCCGTAGGGCTGCGCAGCGCGTGGTGTGTGGGGTGCCCCATGGGATCAGTGGGGCCCCCGACTCTCCCGAGCCTCGCTGCCCGGTGCAGTGACACGTGCCTTTACCGCCCCCAGGTCCCAGGAGCTCCACCTGCGGCCCGAGCCGCACACGTACCTGCCCGAGCTGGGCAAGTCGGAGCTGGAGTTCATGGAGAGCAAGCGCCCGCGCCTGGAGCTGCTGCCCGAGCCCCTGCTGAGGCCCTCGGCCCTGCTGGCCACAGGCCAGCCCGGAGCCTCTGACGACCTCACCAAGGTAAGGCGTTGGTGTGCGGGGCGGAGGGGCCCAGGCCGGGGACAGGGCCCCCCACAGGGTGCCCAGAAGCTGGCAAGGCCAGGTCTCCTGGCGGCGCCCCAGAATGGGCCAGATCGGGAAGAGGGTTCTGTTAGCGGAGTCCAAGTGTGGGGTTCTCGTCTTTTTTTTTTTTTTTTTTTTTTTTTTTTTGACAGGCAGAGTGGACAGCAGTGAGAGAGAGAGACAGAGAGAAAGGTCTTCCTTTGCCGTTGGTTCACCCTCCAATGGCCGCTGTGGCCGGCGCACCGCGCTGATCCGATGGCAGGAGCCAGGAGCCAGGTGCTTTTCCTGGTCTCCCATGGGGTGCAGGGCCCAAGCACCTGGGCCATCCTCCACTGCACTCCCTGGCCACAGCAGAGAGCTGGCCTGGAAGAGGGGCAACTGGGACAGAATCCGGCGCCCCGACCGGGACTAGAACCGGTGTGCCGGCGCCGCTAGGCGGAGGATTAGCCTAGTGAGCCGCGGCGCCGGCCGGGGTTCTTGTCTTGGCGCAAGAAAGAGCTCAGGTGTGCAACAGAGCGGCGGTAAGCAAGGTAGCCAGGTGTGTTGGGTGGGGCACCCACAAGGACGGATGGGCGCCTCTCCAGACAGAAGCCGAGAGAGAGAGAGAGCGCCCCGTCAGCCTGGGGACAGCAAGGTCACGTGGGCAAACGGAGAGAACGCAGCTGGCAGGCCAGGCGGGCGGCTCAGCAGAGAGCAGAGGGCCGAGCGCGCAGTCAGCCCGCGGCGTGTAAGGGAGGCTCCAGTTTTCCCCGCTGTTTCTCCTCCCCCGTCTCCAGGACAAGGAAGACTCCTCCCGGGTTTCACTGCTCAGTGCTCTCAGGCTGGGGAGCCCAGCTGGCACGGGCAGAGGCGCCCGCCGTGGAGGTTGGTTGCTCCAGGCCACCAGCCCAGGTCACCCATGTGGTGCTGAGGAGAGGACGGTCCTGGGAGGCTCCCCTGAGTGGGGGGCTGCGAGCGCCTCCCGAGTTACCAGGTCTGGGCAGGACTGTCCCGGGGGGCTTCTGTAGACGCTGTTTTCCTCGGCCCCTCTCGCGCACACAGGCCCCTTCCTAACTTCCGACCTAAGAGTTCCAGGTGGCCAGAGCAGTGGCCGTGTGGCCAGCTGGAGGGACCCCGGGGTCCCCGGGAAGTGCTGACGGAGTGCTGGGGTCGGGGTTGAGGACAGCCCTGAGGTTCCGTTCGTCGCTTGCTTTGGCCAGAGTGCTCAGAGGGTCCCCGAAACACTGCTCGGCAGGCAGCCCCCTGGGCTTGTGCTCCCAGCGTGACGGGGGCCAAATCCTGCCGGCACCAGGGAGGCCGTGCTTGCTCGGCCCCGGAGCCCCTGCTGGGGGCAGCACGCTGTCCTCCACGCGGTGGTCCTGGGCCGCGTTGGGAATCTGCAGCTGCTGGGCCTACGGGACCCCAGGGCGGGCGTCGGGCAGGGGGGAGCTGGGCCCTGTCACCCCTGGTCTCACCTGCGCACTTAACCTACCCAGCATCTTTTGATCTGGAGCCTCCGTGGCTCTGTCCCCGCCACCCTGGCCTGGCTGCTGTGTGGCTCCAGGCAGGGGGTTGTGCCTCTCTGTGCCCCGTTCTCTCCCCATTCAATGGGGGACTGATGGGCACTCCTGTGTTGTACAGGCCGTGGGGCAGAGTGCCTGGCTGTGAGCCTCGTGTCCCAGGCTGGCATGGCTGGTGGCTGTGTGGGCGGGGCTTCTGATGAGGAGGGATGACAGCATTGTGGACCCTGGAGGCCCTGAGGCAGGACTGGGCGGGCAAGGGCAGGAGGGGGTGTCCGGGCCTCCCCTCCTGCTCTGCGGGGCTCACAGCTGTGACGCCTGCACACCTCCCGGGTGCCCACGGGGCTGACCCTGGCCAGGCGCTGGGAACGGGGAGCCATCTGGGTGACCGGCAGGTCGGTGTGCTGCAGCCCCGTCACCGCCCTGGCCTCTCTGGTCAGCCCAGTGTCCCTCAGCTCCCGCCCTGCAGGTCTGCGTGGTTCCCCTTTGCCCAGGAATCCCAGGGAGGCGCGTTCTTTCTGCCTTCCTTCTTCATTCTCCCTGGGAGCCTGGGGCCAGCTCCGCGAGGACCCCCTGAGGTCGTGGCTGAGGGAGGTCCTCCCTGGGGCCTTCAGGGGTCTCTAGGCTGCATCGAGGTGCTCATGCTGCAGTCCAGGTCTGGGGCTGGAGCCAGGTCCTCCGAGATGGGGGTGGTGCCTTGGCTGCTGGCACCTCCCCCCGCCCCACCCCTTTCCTTCCCTCCTCCTGCTCACCCCCCCCCCCCAGGTGCCTTCCCAATGCTGCCTGCAGCCTCCCTCCTGCTGGAGATCCCAGGGGATTTCAGGCTCCTGGCCCTGTGGGCTGTTGTCCCCAGGCACTCCTGTCCCAGTCCCAGCTGTCCCTATCAGGTGTCTGCTCTGGCCAGAGGCTGAGCCCCTGCCGGCAGGGTCTGTGTCCCTCACTGTGGCTCTCTGCCACCCCCACCCCCGCACCGCCTGGGGCTCCCCCTCCCCACCGCCTGGGGCTCCCCCTTCCGTGCTCCCGCGCTGCCTGCGCTCCGTGTCTCTGGCTTTACAGGCCTCTGGTGGTCTCTGCTCCGTCTCTTCCTGTTCCCAGGGCCTGTGGGGGGCCCCTGGGTGGTGCGTGGCCTCTGCTGTAATTGCTGCAGGCTGTTGAAGCCATTGGAAACTCTGAGCCAGTGCTGGGCGGGAGGCGGCCTGGGAGGCCCGCGGTGCAGGCCGGGCTTTGCGTCTGCCTTGTGGAATTCAGCTGCACCCTGGGGCCGGCGTTTGCTGCTCGCCCTCGCGCCAGCTGCGCTCCATTTCATGTGAAAAACGCGCCCCTGCCCCTGCCTCTGGGGTCTGTGGCGGGCAGAGGCGTCCCTCAGAAAGCCCAGGGCACGTTGGGGTTGTTCAGGGCCCCCAGGCTGCCCCATCAGACTGGCTTGCCTAGTAAATTAAATTCCAGGGGCACAGCGTGGTCCAGCTCACCAAGACCCCCGGCCCTGGCCCCTCGGCCCCGCCGTTTGTCACGTGATCTCTGTCAGCGACAGAGCAGTGTGGGGCTCAGCCTCGCTGCTCCGAGGTTCAGGGGCGGCAGAGGGCTCCCTCCGCCTCTGCACGCTCCAGCCCCCGCCCCCGCCAGCTCAGGGCCTTCCTGGAGCCTGCCAGTGTGGCCCGGCCAGGCACAGACTGCGGCTGCCTGGGGCTGGCCCTGCCCCCTCCCCGGATCTGGGACCTCGGAGTCCCTTGCCGCCCCCACGTCTTTTGTGTCTTTTGTTTTGCGTAATGAGCTCCGCTCCGCAGCGCTGGCCTGAGGTTTCGTGCCACGGGCGGGCGGCCGCGGATGGAGAGCGGTGCCAGCTGCTCGCTGGCAGCCCGGGGCGGGGGCGGGGCCTCTGTGTGCCTCCCACAGGCTCGGGCGGCCTTCAAGGCCTGGTCGCCGGCTCCTTGCCATCCGGCTGCGCCTCTTCCTGGGGACTGAGGTGAGGGTCAGGTACGGTGGGTTGTTCAAAGTGCAGCTTCCCCAGGAGCTTCGTGTTTTCATGTGTTTCCTTTTATTTGGAAGGCTGAGAGACAGAGAGGTCGTCTCTCCGTTGGCTCACTCCCCAAATGCCTGCGACGGCGGGCCAGGCTGGAGCCGGGAGTCAGGCGCTCCACCTGGGTCTCGTGGCGGGTGGCGGGGCCCAAGCCCTTAGGCGTGCACGAGCAGGAAGCTGGATTGGGAGCAGAGGAGCCAGCGCTGGAGCCCGGCCACTCTGACATGGGACGTGCGTGCTCCAAGTGCTGTGTCGCATGCTCACCCCGTCGCAGCACGAGATTAACCCATTACAGTGGGCAGGTAGTGATGTAGGCTGTGCACAGCCCTGCGGCTGCCGCCACTGCCACCGCATTCCAGAGCATTCTCGGCACTCCGGAGGGAACTCTGGCCATTGTGGGGTCCCTCCCCGTCCTCCCCAGTCCTCCTGCCCCTGGGGCCGCGGGTGCTCTGCCCGTCCGTCGGCCGCCTCTGCACGTTCCACACCGGCCGCCAGCTCGGGGGCCTGCGTCTGCTCCGTCTCTCGGCACCCCATTTGCAAGGTGCGGCCAGCTGTGGCAGGTGTCGGTGCCTCGGTCCCTTGAGCGGCCCAATCGTGGCCACGCCTGCGTGGTTTCTCTCTCCGAAGGCTGATGGACACAGGCGTGCACTTTTGCTCACAGCAGAATCTGAGCCTTGAAGAAGCTGTGAGGAAGACGGCTCCTTGCCCCCAGGAGTTGAAGGGACAGGTGTTTCCGGGACTTCCCGACGTTCCCAGCAGGAGCTGAGCGGCCAGCCGGGGGGCCGGGGGCGTCCCGTGCCAGCCTTGCTCTTCAGCCGCTCTCCTGGCTTGGGTGGACGCTTGGCCCCAGAGCCCGCCCTTCTGCATTCTCGTCCCCATTCGCCCCGGTGGCAGAGCAGGGGAGGAGTGTCCTGCAGCAGCCCTGGGAGACCAGGTGCTGTGGAGTGCACCGGGGAGGGGCCAGCTGGTGTTGGAGGTGTGGCTCTGATTTCCCTGGCACCGAAGTGGGGTTGAGCCACAGGGCACAGCTTGTGCAAAGGCCCCGGGGTGGTAGATACGTGAGGCACTGCTGAATTGCTACGTGGGGACCGGATGTCCCCAGGCCCCTGCCCTGCCCTCCTGTCAGGCCCACCCCCACTGGCACACACATGCACCCTCATGAGCATTCTTTTTTTTATTTGACAGGTAGAGTTATAGACAGTGAGAGAGAGAGACAGAGAAAAAGGTCTTCCCTCCGTTGGTTCACCCCCCAAATGGCTGCCATGGCTGGCACCGCGCTGATCCGATGGCAGGAGCCAGGTGCTTCCTCCTGGTCTCCCAGGGCCCAAGCACTTGGGCCATCCTCCACTGCTCTCCCGGGCCATAGCAGAGAGTTGGACTGGAAGAGGAGCAACCGGGACAGAATCCGGCGCCCATGTGGGATGCTGGTGCTGCAGGCGGAGGATTAACCAAGTGAGCCACGGCGCTGGCCATAAATGAGCATTTTTTTTTTAAGATTTATTTATTTATTTGAAAAGCAGAGTTAAAGAGAGGCAGAGGCAAAGAGAGAGAGAGAGAGAGAGGTCTTCCATCTGTGGGTTAACCCCTAAATGGCTGCAGTGGCTAGAGTTGTGCCTGTCTGAAGCTAGGAGCTCCTTCTGGGTCTCCCATGCGGGTGCAGGGGCCCAAGGACTTGGACTATCTTCCACTGCCTTCCTGGGCCACAGCAGAGAGCTGGATCGGAAGTGGAGCGGTCAGGACTTGAACCCATATGGGATGCCGGCACTGCAGGCAGTGACTTTACCCTCTAAACCACAGCACTGGCTCTGTCGTGAGCATTTTTTAAAAAGATTTGTTTATTTTTATTTGAAAGGCAGAGTCAGAGAGAAGGAGATAGCGAGCAAGCGAGAATGATCTTACATCTTCTGGTTCACTCTCCAAATGGCCACGATTAGCAGCTAGAACTGGACCAGACCAAAGCCAGGAGCCAGGAGATTCATCCAGGTCTCCCATGTGGGTGCAGGGGCCCAAGCACCTGGGCCATCTTCTCCTGCTTTCCCAGGCCACAGCAGAGAGCTGGATCAGAAGTGGAGCAGCTGGGACTCGAACCCGTACCCATATGGATGCTGGCACTGCAGGTGGCGGCTTTTCCCGCTGCACCACAGCGCTGGCCCCTTGTGAGCATTTTTATAGGGGGTTTTCTTGCATACACACTTTTGTCTGATTTCAGGGCGTTCCAGGCCCTGGGTTCCTAGAAGGATCTTGGTTTGGTTCTTCTGCCCAGACGTGTGATTCTATGGGGGCAGCAAATGTGTGACCAGGGCCCCCCTTTCTGCATCGTCCAACCGCAGACTGCGTTGCGCTGTGGCCGTGTGGCCTCGGGCACCTTTGACCCTTGCTGTCCCTTAGTGCCCGTGCCTGGAAGGCGGGAGAACAATGGCTGTGACAGTGACCGGAGTCACGACTTGTGGATTGCTCCGCTCAGGGGACAGTGAGCTCCACAAGCTCCAGATCTGGCCCTCGGCTTGCTTTTGTCGATAAAGTTTTATTGGTACACAACCGTGCACGTTTACTGTGCGTGGCTGGCGGCTGCTTTCAGTAGGGTGAGCTCATCAGGCCCTCAGGCCTGAGATACTTCTGGGCTTGGTCCCTTATGCTGCCTGCAGGCTTTGCCTGGTGTGGGCCAGGCCTCAGGCTTGGCTGCCGCGTCTCTGCAGTAGGGGTGCAGTCGCTGGTGGGCTGGGCTCTGCTGAGCAGAGCGGCCCGGGCCACATTTCTGGGGTGGGGGCACTTTGGGGCCAATGAGGGACTTGGGCTTTTCCTGCCCTTTCCCTCAGGGCTCCTGGGTGTGAGGAGGGAGACTCTGCAGTCCAGCGCCGGCTCCCATGTCCCCACATTTCCCACAGTGACAGTGAGGCCAGGAGGCAAACCCAGAGCGATCCTGGCACTCCTGGCCCCTCTGGGCTCTGCTGGGGTCTTGGGGTGGGTGTGGGGGGTATAGAGAAGATGGCGCAGCCTCTGCTAGTAGGGGGCCTGGCTGCAGTTGTCCTGGGAATACTGCCCCCTGTGTCCTCGGTGCAGCTGCCGTGGGCGCGGGGCCGTGGCGGCCTGGCACTCCCTGGGGCCGCGGCTGCAGCTGCGGCTGGGCCTGAGGCTGGCATGGGTTCGGGGCTGGGTTGCACGGGCTCCGCACGCTCCACACGTGGACACTCAAGATCGCGACTGCTGGGGCGGCTGGGACTGTTCCTTCCCCCGTGGCACAGACGAGGAGCCTGCGGCAGGGTGCTGCATGGGGCAGAGCAGGTGCCCCGTGAGCAGGTGTTCCCTCTACAAGGGGCGCGGGACCAGGAAGCCCCGGAGACACAGCGCCGGCTCCCTCTTCCCTCGGGTGGCAAACACAGTTCTGAAAGCAGCCTTTTTCCGCGGAGGGCTGCCCTCGGGGAAGCCCATCAGGAACGTAGCTGGGGAATGACAGGCAGAGGCGGAGGCCCCTGCCACCCACCGCTCAGAGCAGGTCCCTCTGCACGTGCCGGCCATGGGCCATCGCGCAGCGTGGATGTCCCCAGCCCGCCCGCGGTGGATTGGGCCGTGGCTACTTGGATGGGCGGAGGGAGCATCGTGAAGAGTGACGGAGGGTGTGGGGGTGGGACCTGGCGGAAGAGGGGGTGCTATGGGAAAAGCGGGGGCTTCAGGGGAGCGCTGGGGCCTCATTGTGGAAGACTCCGAAGGACCTTGACCCTCGGAGGGTCTGTGGCAGGCGGGGCACCCGTGAGCCGTCCGGTGACTGGCAGGCGCCTGGTGTGCTGGGCTGTGAAGTCCTCGCTGGGAGCTGGGGTGCTCCGTGCGCTGACTCCATGCCCGCTGTCCCTCTCTCCCAGGACCGCAGCCTGACGGGCAAGCTGGAGCCCGTGTCTCCGCCCAGCCCTCCCCATGCTGACCCCGAGCTGGAGCTGGTCCCTCCACGGCTGTCCAAGGAGGAGCTGATCCAGAACATGGACCGCGTGGACCGCGAGATCACCATGGTGGAGCAGCAGATCTCGAAGCTGAAGAAGAAGCAGGTGCGCGGGCCGGGGGCGGCTCTCGGGCCCCACAGCGAGGGTGGTACCGGAAGCGGTGGTGGTGAGCGTGCGCCCACGCCCCCCAGTGCCGGGCGCCGCCTTTGCTCTCACCTGCGCCAGCCGGAGGATGCACAGTGCGGTGCTGTCCCCTGAGCGGCTCCTCCTTACGCCGTCTGAGTTTGTTCCGTAGGAGCCTCGGGAGGCCCAGCCCCGTCCTGCGTGGTGGCCGCGGGCCGTGTGTGCGCTGCGGTGTAGCTGCGGGATTGGAATTCTCAGCTGTGTGTCGGTTAAGTCAGTCTACACTCGCTGAGGCCCTGGAGCTGCTGCTGTCGGAGCGTGGGAGCTGTCGCCGGGCCGCACAGGTCCAGTCTTGGTGCCACGGTGTTCAGGCAGCGTGGGGCGGCCGTCACTCCCCTCCCCCGCCACGTGTGGCTTTACAAGCTTCACCTCCGGAAGCCTCGGTCCCCTTGACCGTGTGATGGGCACAGGCAGGCTGCCCCGTCCCGGGGTTGTGCGCAGGGGCAGGGTCGTGTGATTTGACAGCAAGCCGTGTGGTCGCTGTCCGAGTCACCGGGCCACGTGAAGAGGTGTTTGTCATGCTCCCCCCACGGCGCTGGCCTGCGGGCCGTTGGTGTCAGGTCATTGCTGATCCGCTTTCCTGGCTCCGCTCTGGCTCCCTCCCTGCTGCCCCCCAGGGCCCTGCTGCGGTCCCCTCCACCGAGAGCCTCACCAGCCTGCGTTCCCGGAGCGGCCGGTCCAGCCCAATGTGTGTTGCTGCTGGTTTTTGTAAATGAAGTTTGGTTGGCACACAGCTGTGCCCGGCTGTGTCCGTAACGCCTGGGCTGTGTGGGTCCTGGCAGAAGCCTCTGCCCAGTTGGTGACGTCAGCATCCTAGGATGCTGTTATCCTGCTCGCTTAGCCGTGGTCCCCCGGCCACGCCGGACAGCAGAGCCCTTGTCTCCCTGGCCACTGCCGTGCCCCTGGCAATGCTGGGTGCATAGAAGGTGCTCGCTGTTGTCTGCTGGCCACCCCTGGGAGGCTGCCAGGGCGGCGGGCTCATGCCGGGTCCCTCCAGACAAGGGTATGCGGGCTGCATGAGGGACACAGGCCCATCCCAGCCACGTGGGCCTGGAGTCGGGGCTGAGGAGAGAGGGCCTCCTGGAGGGGGCGCCTTGTGTGTTTTTGGAGGTTGTGTAGGAGCGAGGGACCTCGGGGTCAGGATTGGGGGACGGTCAGTGGGGCTTGGCCAGAGGTCAGAGGCCGCAGGGCTGGTAAGAGGGTTTCCTGTGAGGGATCAGAGGGAGGCCAGCGGTGTAGAGAGGCCTTGCACAGTCAGGGTTTGGTTTTTTTTTTTCTAAATTCTACTTGGACCTTTCTTCTTTTTTTTTTTTTTTAAGTAAAATTTGCAAACATAACCAACCCTTTGCAATCGCGGTTCAGAGGCATTTGGTGCAGCGACTCGGCTGGTTCCGAGAGGAGGCCCCGGCCCGGGCAGCAGTGCCCCCCGCCCCCCGTCTGTTCCGGGCGTGCTGTGCCATTGGAATCCCACACCGGGGACCTCTCCTGTCGGGGCTCGCGCCGCAGCACCTGTCCGAGGTTCTTGTGCACCGTGCCTGGCCCGGGGCTTTGCTCCTGACCGCGGCGTGCAGAGCCGTGTTGTCTGCACCTGGGCTTCTTCCCTTTGGCCGCTGTGCGCGCTGCCCCGGGGCTCCCTCTTCTCCCGGCTTTCCTGGCGGTCACGTGGGCTCTCTGGTTGGACTTGGTGAGCGGCTGCCCGCCGGTCTCCCCAGCAGGTTTGCCCACATCCAGCAGCAGTGTGCTGGCCGTGCTGGCCGTGCTGGCTGTGCTGGCCATGCTCGGGCTGTGCTGGTGCCATGCGGCGCAGCGGGCACCCTCGTTCTGCAGGGGCTCCAGCCACTGCTCCCTGCTGGGCGGCCCCCTTTTTGTGCAGGGGCTCCTTGGAGCCTCCCAGCACCCTCCAGGGAGTGCTGGTCCTCCCGGGAGTCTGAGAGAGGCTTGCCCAGCCCACACCTCTTCCCCGCGTCCCTGCCTGCCTCAGGTGGGCCTCAGGGAGGCCACTTCTCTGACGGAAGAGACTCTCCTGTACCCACCCATCTGACTGGGTGCCTGCCCCATCCGACCAGGTATCTGCCCCATCTGACTGGGTATTTACCCCATCTGACTGTGTGCCTGCCCCATCTGACTATGTGTCCACCCCATCTGACTGGGCCCACCCCATCTGACTATGTGCCTGCCCCATCTGACTGCTTCATTACTTGGCTTCATTGGTTTTGCACCTTTGGGGGCATTTGGAAGCTGCTCTGCCCCACCCAGGGCTCCGGGTTTGCCGATGCTTTCTGCACAGCCTTCCTCTCGGCTGCCTCTGGGTTCCTGGTAGTCTGCCTCACGGCTACGGGCAGGCTGGGCGTCGTGAGCCCAGAGGAGCCGGGGCCCCTCTCACTCGTGTTGCCCTGCAAGGTGGCAGACCGGGCCTCTGCTGCCTGTGTGGCGTGGGGCCGGTGTCGCGAGCCCTGCGCTTTTCTGCTCCTTGTCGGGCAGAGCGCAGACAGCAGCAGGAAGGGGCGGCCTTCCCGGAGGTGGTGGGGGCTGGGGGGCTCCAGCATGCAGAGCTCAGGGCAGACGAGGTCGGTGCTGGCGACAGTGCAGGGGAAGCCAGTGACGGGGGGCTCAGAGGGGTTCTCGGCCCCATGTCCCCGTGAGGAGGTGAGGCTCGGAGATGCTTGGGAATGCCCAAGGCTGCCCAGCCGGTCCGGAGGGGGCGCAGCGTCCCCACCTGGGCCTCCACTCCCTGGAGGGTGCTGGGAGGCTCCAAGGAGCCCCTGCACAAAAAGGGGGCCGCCCAGCAGGGAGCAGTGGCTGGAGCCCCTGCAGAACGAGGGTGCCCGCTGCGCTGCATGGGACCAGCACAGACCGAGCATGGCCAGCACGGCCAGCATGGCCAGCACAGCCGTCCTGGTGCCGATGGTCCTGTGGGGGCCGCAGTGGGTGACACTGGGGGCTGTCGGCAAGCCGGCCCCTGCTGTGCACCGTTACCTCACTCGGTGCCCACGACGGAGGAGCAAACCGAGGCCCGGCGTGCCTCCGGCCCCTGGCTGCCCAGGCTCGAGGGCAGGATTTGAACCCCGGGAAGGCCCGCCAGGAGCCGGGAGGCTCAGCCGGGGCCCCTGCGCAGCCCGAGCGCCCGAGTGACTCAGAGGAAGCGGGGAGCGGCCTGACTTCCTGCGTGCGGTCGGAGCCCTCCCCTCACGCTCTGCCCGTCCCGCAGCAACAGCTGGAGGAGGAGGCCGCCAAGCCGGCCGAGCCGGAGAAGCCCGTGTCGCCGCCGCCCAGCGAGGCCAAGCACCGGAGCCTCGTGCAGATCATCTACGACGAGAACCGGGTACGTCCCGCCCGCGCGTCCCCGTCGGGGAGGTGGGGGCATGGTGACCCTCCTGCCCAGGCGGATTTGCAGGTGGGCGGCGGGGGGTGGCTGCCGAGTGTGGCTGCTGGGCCCGTGGCTGGGCTGTGGGGCGTGGGGAGCCCCAGGCCCCCTGGCCCCGTGCGAGGGCAGCCGCTCCAGGCCCCGTGTGGAGGGAGTTGCTGGAGCACAGGCAGTCACAGTAGCAGCTCCTGCCCGGCCCCTGCCCGTCAGCCCTTGACAGACAGGCCTGCGAGGGGCTCACAGGCGCCGTTTCCCTTTCACGAATGGAGAAACTGAGGCCCAGAGACGGCGAGTTCCTCGTCCAGGTCACAGAGCTGGGGCTGACGGACCCACGGGGCCTGGAGCAGGCTCTGGGGACCCTGGGAGGGGCTCCATCTTGGGAAGGGGCCGAGGTGCCCGGGCAGGCTATCTCCAGGGCTGCCTGGAGGTGGCACTTGGTGCTGGGGAGGTGGTGAGCTCCCCGTCACCCCCACGAGGCCACGTAGAGCTGGGCTCTGGTGATCTTCGGCAGGACCCACGCGTGCCGGGGTCCCTCCTTTATTTCATGGGTGGGTGAACGGTGGGGGGAGGGGCTGGTCCTTGTCTGAGGGCACAGAGTGACCTCCCGTCCTCCCCCTGCTGTGGCCCCGGCCACCCTTCCTGGCTGTGGTTCTGTGGCCTCTCCCCCGGCTGAATCAGTGCTCGGAGTCCGAGTGGGAGCTGGCGGCATTTGTGGCGGTGCTGGGCCCTCGGTGGCCCACGGGAACGCATGGCAGGAAACTGCCAATCGGCCAGCTGGGCTCTGCCTGCACTCCTGAGGTGGTCATATGGTGCAGGACGAGCGCTGGCCTGCTGGGCTCCTGCGGCCTGTTTGCTCCGGCCGCCCTCCCACACCCCCTTGCCCCGGCTGACTGTAGGAGAGCCAAGGGGCCACGTGTGGCTCAGCGAGATGTCCTGGGTTCGCATCCCATCTGTCCCGCCTCCTGACCCTGTGACCTTGAGCGTTTCGCCAGTCCTCCTGTGCTTCCTGCTCCTTGGCTAAGACGAGATGACATCGGCACGCACCGTGTGCAGCTGCTCCGGGGCTCACGCGGTCACGGCTGCGTGCCCCCGGGCCAGTGCCTGGCACCCAGGAAGTGCCGGCTGGGGCTGTCGTCAGTGTCGCTGGCTCTCTGCTCTTGCTGCTGTCCGTGCGCTGCGCGTTGCATCTCCTCCCGTCCACATCTGTACGCGACGGGTGCCTGCGTCCTCTCCACGTTACTCAGCAAGCTCAGGCTCAGAGGGGGCAGGTGAGCTGCCCGAGACGCCGCAGCAGGTGTGGCGCCAAGACGGAGCTGGCCCTAGGAGCCTGTGGTGTGGGGGACGGCGAGGGTCCCCCAGGTGGCCTCTCCGTGGAGGCCGTGGTGGCCCTGGTCCTGCCGGGCGGCGCACCCTCGGCCTGGCCCTCTGCTCGGAGCCCCTTCCCGCCAGGTCTCTGTCGCCTGCCCCGCTCTGTGCTCAGTGAGGCCCTGCTTAATCCTGGAAGCCTCCCAGGCCCCTCTCCCCTTGCTGGCTGTTGCTCTCCCCATCCCTTGTCCCCCCCCCCCCCCCAGGACAGGCATCGGCTCTCCTGACTTCCTGGAACAGGAGCCCCTTGGGGGCCAGAGCCGTCTGCTGGCCCGGCTGGCCTGGCTGCATCACTGGCACCTGCCAGAGTGCCTGGCGCCGATGCCCGACCCGTGTTTGCTGAGTGGAGGGTGAGAGGCAGGGTCTTCCCAGGCCGTGGGGTGCTGGGGGCCTCCGCCGGGCTGAGCCTCTGCAGACATGGTGGGCAGGGCAGCCAGGACTCACGCCCACCCGCGGGGAGCAGCAGGGGTTCCCTTTAATCCCTCCCACTCCCTTCCCTGCTGGTTCCTGGGAGGGAGGGAGGGCGAGGCCAGCGCCTGGGAAGCGCAGCTCCCCGCCGCGCGCCGCCTCCGGCTCTTCCGGCTCCTCTGAGCCTTCACTCGGTAGGCACGCAGCGCGCACCGGGAGCCGCCGCTATGCTGGGCTTTTCCTGCCAGTGGGAGCGGCACAGCGGGCAGGCAGGTGCCTGCAGACGGCAGTTGGCGCGGGGTCACCGCGCAGCCAAGCCCGGAGGGCCGTGGGGGCCTCCTTTGATCTGCACTGGAAGCTCCTGCCTGGCGTGTAGGTGGAGGGCACACGTGGGCAGCACGGGGAGTTACGGGCGGTGGCCGCGTGGGGCTGCAGCACTTCAGGCAGTGGGTTGACTACCGGGGTGGGCTTCATGGAGGAGGCGGACTCGCGTGAGCTCTGCAGAAATGAGCATGGTTGGGGAGAGGCCGAGGTGGTCCAGCACAGAGATGGAGGCCGGGGCGGGGGTGGTGGGGGGTGGGACCTGCGGCCGCCAGGCCTGCCCTGGCGAGGGGCGAGGACCTGGGACCCTGGCGCGAGCAGCGCCCAGCTCGTCTGCGTCCTGACAGCGACTGCTGAGCCGGGCACTCTGCAGAGCACTCGGGGTCCTGGCGCCCCAAGGCCCAGTCGCCATCCGGGCCTTTCTGGGCAGTGGCCAAGGCCCGCTCCTCACCCCCGGAGTCCTCTGGCAGGTCCCACCCCAGTCCTGCCCCCCTGCCCTGCCCACGCCCCGCACGTGGCTCCCAGACTGCCTGCTCTTCCTGCTCGCTCACCCCCCGGGGTGGGCTCCTGGCCGGGGTTCCGGGCCGTGGGCTCCTCCAGAGACACAGCGGAACCTCTGGGTGAGCGGCTCCTGGAGCCAGGGCGTGCGGCCGGGGGTTCCTGGCGCTGTCCCCGCTGCCTGCTCGCTCAGTGAGGAGCTGGCCTGGGGCTCCCCGGCGGGTGGTGGGGGGCTCTCAGTCCTCCATCCTGGAGGAGGACTGTGTGTGGTTGGCAGGTCAGTATGGGTGTATGTGAGCACGCGTGGGCCTGTGGTTCCTTGTGGGTCTTTGGCACTTGCGTGTACATGTGGACATGTGTGTGTGGCTACCGAGTGCCTGTGTGTACGAGTGAGCACATGTGGGCACACGTGTGTCTGCTTGTGCACCTGTGTCCCTGTGGGCATCGGTACGCAGTCATGTGATGGGCTGACGTATACAGGGGGTGGGCGTGAGGTGGCAGGTGTGGGGCACACATGTGGTTTCTTGTACATTTACACATCATGGCTATGCACGTGGTCGCGTGGGCCACACGCATGGGGACAGGCGTGAGTGGGCCTCAGCTGGGGGCACACATGTCGGATGTTAGGGCGTTTACAGATCTCAGCGTGGGGACCCGGTTGTGTGCCCAGCTCTGTGCAGGTGCCGGGGACCCGGAACGCTGAGGCGCCGGCCGGCGCTAGAGGGCGACCCCAGCCTGAGCCCCTCCCAGTCGGAGAGAGCGTTCCCGAGCGCCCTCTGTGCCAGGCGCTGGTCCCGTGCTCGCGGCTGAGGGCAGAGCCGAGCTCTGGGGGCTGACGTCCCGGGGAGACAGCCTCCGGCAGAGGCACGGCGGGTGCTCTGCGTCCGTCCCGCTGCTCGGCTGCCGCACAGTCGGCCAGGCCAGGGCGAGGGGGTGGTGGGCTGTCCTGGGTGGTCACCGAGGGCCCCTCTGGCTGAGGGCAGGTGGGAGTGGTGTTCCAGGCGCAGCAGCAGCAGGTGCAAAGGCCCGGGGCAGAAGTGGCTGCGGGTGTCTGGGGAGCGGTGTGCGGACAGCAGAGGCCAAGGCCCTGTGAGGGGCTGGGACCCCGGGACCCCGGGACCCCGGCCAGGAGTCTGGATTCCGTCCTGAGCACGCCCGGGTCTGCGGCCTGCGTCCGCGCCGTCCTGCCCTGCCGCCCCCTGAAGGCGGAAAGCGGAAAGCGACAGCACGCGCTGTGTCACTGTTCCTGGCGGAAGGCCTGGGAGCTTGGTACCGGGGTGAGGGGCGGGGGCTGGAGGGACGCAGGCTGAGGATCCGAGGCGCAGGCCCACTGTGGGACGTGCAGCTCTCGTGCCCGGCTGCTCCGGAGTCACCCCTTAGTCCGTGTGAGCAGTTGTTGCTGGTCCCCCAGAGCCTCGCGGTACACACGGACTCCTGTTCACCCCTCAAAACCCAGCTCCCGATTTCTCCTGGCCCTTTTGGAAGAGTGGCCCGTGCCCACCTTGTGCCCCCATGTGCCCCCCACGGACCTATCTCTGCCTGAACCCCACCCTTACCCTTGTCTGCTCCTGGGTCTCTGGACGTCCGTCTCTCCCGGGCTCAATGCCGAATGGGTGCTCAGGAAGTGTTCAGGGAGCCCAGCTCTACTTCGCCCCGTACACTCAGTCCGACTCGGATTCTGACGGCCTCGGCACCCCAGGGTGCTCTGCGGTGACTGTCGGCGGCACCTGCCTCCCTGTGCCGGAGCTGGCCTCAAGCCCAACCCTTGGCTTTCTCCCTTCCTGGAGCCTGCGTACCACAGAGGGACTTCTTCCCTGTATCGTCTTCCTGTGCCTCAGTCTGTCCATCTGTAAAGTGGGACTGCTGCTCGTCTCCGCCTCACGTGGTGCTTGTGTGTGATCATGCGTGCCGTGTGCCACGCGCCCAGTGCTTGGCTCACAGCGGCCACAGTGACGGGGCCGTGGTCGCACAAGCCACCCCTGATTCCGGCCCCCAGCCGCACTCCGAGGATGCTGGTCTCGGGGTTTTGGCTTGCACAAATGGGGCCGAGAGCATGGCTCTGCCTTGGGTGGGCTGGGCCCTGGGCTCTAGGCAGAGGTTGTTCTAGGCCAGCTTGAGCCCACCTACAAACCCACTGTGCAGGGGCCGCCCTGGGCGCCTCCCTCTGCTGGGAGCCCCGGGGCCTCCCCGGCCCGGCGCTGGGCGGTTTCCGTGTGAAGATGGTCCCAGCGCATGACAAACACCTCAGGTCCCCCTGGCTTGGCCGCCGCCGAGTGTGCCGCTCTGGTTTCTCTGCGCAGCCCGCACTGGCCCGGGTCCTGCCCTCTGCCCTCCGCCCCCTGCCCCAGCCACGGGGAAGCCGCCTCCGCCCGCCCAGCCTCCCTGCCCTGTCCAGGCCTCCTGGGAGGGGGGCCTGGTGGTCCCAAGCCGAGGCACAATGGCTGCGTTCAGGGCTGAGGGCCTGGGGCGGGGGCTGGGGCCTGGCCCATTGAGGCGGCAGCCCGGAGTCCTCTCTGCCACAAGTTCCCGTCTTCCTAATAAGTCCCGGGTGGTGAGAGGGGAGGGAGGCGGGGAGGCCCCAGGGCAGCGCAGGCCTCGTCATGTGATTGTGAAACACCGGAATCCTCGAAGGCCCTGCTCCAGCCCTGTCCCCTCCTCCCACCCCTCCCCGCTCCAGCTCGGGATCCCTGCAGGCGACCCAGCCGGCTTCCAGGGCTTCCAGGGCACGGCGGCGGCTTGGGCCTGGCAGGGGGCAGCGCCCACGTCGCCGGCCTGGGGGACTCGGCACGGTGCCAGAAACTCAGCCGGCTTGCTGGGGCCGCCACGGGGTCCCGAGGCCCCCGTGTGCATGGCGCAGCGTGGGGCGGGCCAGGAGGGGGCCGTGGCCCGGCGTGCGGGCTGGCCACTGCCTGCTGCTCCTAGAGGCCTCTGTTTCTAATCTCCTCTCTCTGTGTCTCTCACCGCTCCGCCCCTCCGTCCTGCAGAAGAAGGCCGAGGCTGCGCACCGAATTCTGGAAGGCCTGGGGCCCCAGGTGGAGCTGGTGAGCTGGGGCCCGGGGAGCCGCGTGGGGGCGGGCGGGCAGCAGGTGGGTGAGGAGGGGGAGGAGGGGGAGGAGGGGGAGGAGGGGGAGGAGGAAGTCCGCGGCGCTGCCCGGCACAGGAAGCACTCCCTCCTGATAAGGGCTGCCAGGCCGGGCGGGGGCCGGGCCAGGGGAGGAGCGGTGGCCGAGGGCTCGGCTGGCCGGGCTGCAGGAAGGGGCACGCATCTGTGGTGCGATCGTGGGGCCCAGCCCAGCCCGCAGAGCCCTTGCGCGGACACCACAAGTGGCCTGCAACTCCCAGGTGCACCTCTGGCTCTGTGCCTCAGTTTCCTCGTATGGAAAGTGAGAACAGTGATCCCGCCCGTCCCGTCGGGCCACAGGGAGGTTTGCTGAGTGGCTTTCTGTGCGCTGCCTGCCGTGGCCGTGAGTGCTGGGCAGCTGTCGCTCCCTTTACTCTCACGGCCGTGGTGGGTGCACCGCAGGGCCGCGGTGGAGCTGGAGCGCAGACCCGGGCCTCCTGGAGCCTGGCTGGGGGCAGCGGCAGGCACCGGCCTCAGCCCTGGGAGCCCCGCCCAAGCCCCGCCTGCCTGTGCTGTCGGGTGAGCGGGTGCCGGGGTGGGCGGGCCTGGAGCCTCTGGGTGCTCGTGGGGCATCGGTACCATGTCAGGTCTTCAGAGCCCAGTTCTGAACTCACTGCCCAGGTGAGAGGCCGGGGGACGGGTCTCAGCCGCCAGGACCTCAGTTTCGTGGTGAGCAGTCGGCAGCGTGGGGCTGTTTGCCCGTTTTGTGCAGGAGAGCTGCCCCCAGTACTGGCCACTGGGGAGCAGTGAGCTGCTGGCCCCCAGACCTGCTCAGGAGGCAGAGATGGACGGCAGGTGCTGCCCCTCTCTCCCTGGCTGGACTTCCCACCAGGACTCAGCCGGGGCTGGGCTGGGGCACTGGCTCCTCGCGCTGGGCTGGCCCCAGTCCCGGCTTCGTTGGGACGCCGTGCACGTGGCACACAATGCCCCCAGTGGCTGTAAGCAGCCACCACCTCAGGTGCCTGTCTCCACCGCAGGCCTCTGTGTGCGGACCCCCCCCCCGCCCGGCAGCATTGGTGTTACCTGGGCCAGGGTCTCCAGGTTGTCCCCTGGCGGGCAGACTGGGCCTTCCCTCTGGTCGGTGGCCCCCTCCTGTGCATGGGCCACGTATTGTGCGTCTCCTACTCCTCGGGTGC
Organism: Oryctolagus cuniculus; assembly: GCF_051225735.1. NCBI lineage: Eukaryota > Metazoa > Chordata > Mammalia > Lagomorpha > Leporidae > Oryctolagus > Oryctolagus cuniculus. The sequence goes on from NC_142887.1 coordinate 9,436,526, forward strand.
CGGGCACGCAACCGCCCTGGGCTGGGCGTGGTTTCTGCGTGGACGGGCGTTTCGCCCTGGGCCAGGTGCCCGGCAGTGCATGGCCGGGCCACGTGGCGGCACCGTGTCTGCCTCGTGAGCAGCCTGGCTGGCTGTCCCATTTTTCCGTTCCCACCAGGGAGCTGCTGCTTGCCTCAGTTTCCCCTTTTGCCAGATGCGGGCAGCAGGGCCGGGTGGTTGAGGCTGAGGGTGAGCCGCTGCTTGCCCGTGGGGACCTGGCTCCCCTGGGGACTCGAGTCACAGTGGCCTGACCCTGCGGAAGGTGGCTTGGCTGTCCCCCGTCCGCGGGCGTGTGGGGACTGGCCACTGGTCCCACGGGGCTGCTGTGGTTGGGTGTCCCTCGGGCAGGGAGGGGCCCGGAAACCATGGCCCCCTCCCCACACTTCTGCTGTTCAGAAGTCAACCTTCCTAAAGGGCCGCAGGCCTGGACATGGCATCCTTGGCGGCCGAGCACCAGGACGCTCGTTGGCTGGGGCCTCGGCCACCCTCCCTCCAGGGCCCGGCTCGCAGGAAGGACGCAGCCAGTGCCTCTGTCCCATGGCCAGGTCGTTGGCCAGGTCGTTGCCCAGGGCGTCAAGGTCGCAAAGAAAGGAATCATAAGTTAAAGAGCAGAAGGGCCATTCCCCCGGTTCTCCCTCGCCTGCCCCTTGCTCCGTCTCCGGGGCCTGCTGGGGTCAGAGCTGGAGGCCCGTGAGTCTCAGGGGCCCGAGGGGAGGCAGGGCTTGAGGGATGGGGCCCGCTGAGCCCGTCGGGAGGGGGCGTCTGCTGGCCTCGAGCCCTGTAGCCCCCAGACTCCCCCAGACTTTGCGGGGGAGAAGGGACCCGTGTTCAGCTGCGAGGCAGCCACGTTTGTGGTGTCTGGTGGCTTGGCGCCCTTTGGTGGGGACGGAAGGGACTCACAGGACGGGGCACCGTGGCTGAGGCCTTGCCCGTTTTCTGGGCCTCAGAGAGGGCAGTGTCTTGTCGTGGTCACACAGCAAGCGACGAGGGGCGGGGTGTGGCCAGGCACACAGTGTGTCCAAGGCGGGACAACTCAGGGTTGCACTCACTGCAGGGGCCCCTGTGTGTGCCCCCCACCACCCCCCCGGCCTGGTGGGGCTGGCCTGGTGCTGCTCACCCAGGGGCTGGGGTCTCGGGCTGCAGATTCCTTGCACTCATGGCCTGCGGCGTGGCCAGGGGCACTGCCAAGGCGAGGCTTCCTGGGGCCCCCCCGGCTCCTGCCCACGGGCGCAGTCCCTGTGTGAGAGCTTCGGTGGAATTTGTACCGCAGGGGCGGCGGCAGCCAGGGCCATGGGGAGGCCCCGCCCCCGTGCAGCCCCGACTCTGCCGGCCACCCCTCGGTCCCTGCTGCAGCTGGGGTGGGCGGAGGGTGTGCTCAGAGCGGCCGGCCCCTCTGCTTTGAGTCATCCGCTTCCTTCCTGTGCGGAGGAGTTATTTTAAGCATGTGGTGTCACTGCGGGGTTGAGGCCGGGGCTGACGCCTCTGTTGCTGCCCGCCGTCCACCTGGCCCTGCCGGCTCTCTCCGTCACCGCGGCTGGCTGGAGGTCAGGGCCATGGCGCTCCCCGCCTGAGTCACGGCGGGGCCTGCCCCTGCCCCGGGCTGCACGCCGCCAGTGCCCTCGGTGTGCCCTCAGAGAGGGCCAGGGACAGCCCGGGGCCTCCCCGTCCCCAGGGCAGCCCCACTCAGGAGGGGGCTCAGAGTGGCCTTGCGGCCACGGTGTTGGCTCCTGCCCCTGGTGCCAATGCAGCCCTTGGCCCGGGGAGCTGCCTAGCCTCCGTGCAGCCCTGTGCAGAGGGCGAGGTGGGGCTGGGGGACCGTGTGGGCCCTGGTCCCACCCCCTGGCCACACTGTGCCTGCTGGAGTTGAGTCACTGCCCCTCTCCATGCCCTGGCTGCTTTGGGGGCCGTGTCCAGGATGGAGCAGAGCATCTGGGCTCGGTGGGGCCCCAGCCTGGCTTGCCTGGGGGAGGGGCCGTGCACCTGCAGGGTGCTCCCGGGTCTTCCCCTTGAGCCACTGCGAGGGGCCGCTTGCTCCATCAGGACCCTGCTGGCTGCCTGGAAGCCCTGGGTCTCCTTTCTCTGGCCCTTCCTATGCAATGGAAGCCCGGGCCCCCTGCCCAGCCCGCCGAGGTCTTTCCACCCTGTCCTGGCTCCTGCGGCCAACTCGAACTCTTTAAAACCCAAACAAGGCCAAGTCACTACCAAGTCTGAGTTTCTGGGTGACTCAGCAAGGCAGGTGCTCTGGCCTGTGCCCCTTTTCCAGATGAGGACACTGAGGCCCTGGGCTTGGAGGCCCTTGTCGGACCTGGCCTGTGAACCAGGGCTCGGCTGTGCCGCGCTTGGGGCCGGGTCTTTGTTCTGCTGGCCTGAGTCAGCCAGGGTGGGGGCTGGGCATCTTCCCAGGGCCCTGGGGCTCCTGAGGCTGGACGTCAGCCCTCAGGGGCCAGCAGCCCCCTGCAGCGGTGTCTCCCCGGGGGCCGTGCCCTGGGTCTGACCACAGGCTCTCTGCTCTCCACTTTCACTTCTCCTTTCCTGTTCAGCCCCACGGTGGGGGTGGGCAATCCTTGCCCCACTTCGGCCGAGCACCTGGGGCGGGCAGCATGACCCAGTGCGGGGAGAATCCCTCCCTGGCAGCACTGGGTGACGTCGGCTCGAGAGAGGAGCTGGGCCCGGAGCTCAGCGGTCAGTCACGAGGTGGGGACCTCACCATCACCATCCACGGCTGCCGAGGCCCACCTGCCCATGGAGGACCAGGACTGGGTGTGGGGCTGGGAAGGGGTGGGGCCTGGGGTCCCAGTGCCCGGGTGGCCCTGGCCGAGCGGCGGGGAAAGGCTCCAGGGTGGGCCTCCTGTGTCCCTTCTCGGCCCTGCCCAGAGGCCCAGGACGCTGCGTCGCTCTTTCCCGTTCTCGAGCTCCCACACCCTGTACCTGTCCACCGCGCCGCTGCAGCGTGCGTGGGCGAGAGAGTGTACCATCCGCCCCCCCGCCGGCGCTGGGGTTGAGAGGGGACCCGCCCTCGAGCTCGGGTCTTGCAGCCTGGGCCATGAGTTAACTCCCCACCTGGGCAGTGGATGACCCTTGAGCCAGGGCTCCTGTTGTGTCACGGGGCAGCAGCCACGTTTGCTCCCTCCCCTGCGTGGACTCCGGCTGAGTGACTCTGTGGACACAGCTCAGCACACCTGGCCTCACTGCTGGCCTCAAGGTGGCCGCTGCGCTGGGCCCCATGGTGGCTCTAGCTTGGCGGGGAGAAGCAGAAAGGCAGGACTCGAAGCCCCGGCCAGGGAGTGGGTGGACGTGGGTGGCGTGCCGGAGCGCAGCTCTGTGGATGTGGGCACCCTCAGCTAGAAAGTGGTGGGGCCAGCGTTTGGCCAACTGCTGTGCTGGGTCCCTGCTCACAGCCCGTGGCTTTGAGGCCCTGGGGAACTCACTCCGGCCCTCATGCTGCTGTCCAGCCCGGTCCTCGTGGTGTTGCAGCTGTGAGCCAGGACGAGCTCCAGGCCCTTAGTGGTGCCTGTGGCAGGGGTGTCCAGCTGGCTCCTGTCTCCTGTGGTGCCCGGGGCGTGTGTGGGGGCCAGGTGAGGGTGCAGGCCCCTCCCACTGTGGCTCTGGGCTCCCCAGACGTGGCCGGGTTCTGGACTTCATCTTCGCTGGGCAGGAGGGTGCAGCCACACCTCACAGGGTTTGGGCAGGGCAGGGGGTCTCCATGGTGCCTCGAGACAGATCCGGTGGCTGGGGTTGACCCCGGGGGAAGTGTGGGCTGCGGCTCTTTCCAGGCCAGCACTGCCCAGCACCCCGCAGGGCAGCCACCATGGCGGCGCCCACACAATGCCCCGTGTTCCTGCTCACAGAGGTTGGCGGGCAGCCCGACGCTCAGCCCCGCAGATGTGCCCTGGTGCCTGGGCCTTGAGCCCCGCAGCTGGGGCTGCCTGGCCCCTGCCCACGCTCCCGCCCGCTCTGACATGCCTCTCTGTCTCGCCCTGCAGCCACTGTACAACCAGCCCTCCGACACCCGGCAGTACCATGAGAACATCAAAATGTGAGTGCTGGCGGCGCCGTGGGGCTGGGGGGTGGGGCGGGAGCTCTGGGCCAGGCAGGGTCTGGGATGGGGCTCCGCAGACCGGGTGCAGGGGTGCAGGGGTGCGAGTGGTCCCGTGAGGCTTCAGGAGACAGACATTGCGCTGGGGAGGTGGAGCGTGGGCATCCGCGTCCCGACCGGGTGGACGGGAGCCAGCCAAGGTGCTGGGGTCCCATGGACACCTACACGGGGACACAGCCCTGCTGGGGCAGCTAGCAGCCCTGACACAGGCCCAGAGGCCGATGTATCCCAGGGACAAGAGTCCCCATCGCGCGGATACTGGGAGGGGAAGGAGAGGTAAGTGCCGCGGCCGGCACCAGGGCTGTGCTAGGCACGGGGCGCTGCGGGGGTGGGGGGGTGCCGGGAGTGGGCTGGTGTTCTCCGGGGATGCATTAGTGGGCGCGGTCTGCTCGGCTGTGGAAGGGGTGTGACGTCATGTGGTCAGACAGGAAGCTGCGGTCAGAGGGGCTACGTTGGCCCGTGAGGAGCACGTGGCTGTGCACGGGGCGGAGGTGAGCGGGAGCCAGGCTGGTTCGCCGTCCGAGTGTCCCGGGCCGGTCACTGAGGGCACAGGCGTTCGCCTGCTCCTGGAAGAGCAGTGCTTGGTGGTCAGTGGTCAGTGGTCGGTGCAGCCCGCCTGGTGATCCCAGCTGCTGTGCATGCTCCCAACCCCCCGTGAGGGCCCAGGGCTGTAGTGGGAGTGACCCGACCCTACAGGCGTGGGTGACCGGCCCAGCCACACTCCCAGCGATGGCCAGGGCAACCTGGAGACTGGCCTAGGGGCTTTTGGGCCCCGAGCCCCTGCCACAGAGGCCTTGTGGGGTCAGTGGCACTGCCGTTCTCAGCTGCGGCCAGGAAGGGGTCTCAGGTATGGGGCGGGAGGCCTGTGTGGGATGCTGTCCACGTCAGCCCCTCCCCCGACATCCTAGGCGGGTTCTAGCACTTTAAGGGAGTGGTGTTTTCAATGGAATAATGTGAGTGATCTCTAGAAATAAGACAGCACGGAGTCCAAGTGAGAGTGGAGTAAGACACCCACATGGGTGACAGCGGGTCCAGCAGATGGGACCAGACTTGGGTGGGGTAGCACAGAACCACTTGCGTCCCATAATCCTCCCCGCAGAGGGGTGTTTGCCCCGTGCTGGATCCCAGGAGTCGTGTCCTAGGGTAAGCCCGGCTCGCTCTGCGGCAAGTGGGCCAGTGCGTGGGGGAGCAGCACACCTCTAAGGGAGTGTCTTGAACTGCCCGGTCCTCGGCGTGAGGGGCAGCGTGGTCGTCCTCAGCTCAGTCGCTTGCAAAGTCTCCACGAGGCGTGGGGACGGCGCAGGGGCGGCTGAGGGGAGTCTCGGGCCGAGCAGCGGCAGCCGTGTGGGCCTCTAGGGCAGCCGCGGCCTAGCAGGTGGAACGGGCTGTGCAGAAGGCCTGGGGCTGTGTGGCCAGGGCGGGGTGGGCTGGACCTCGTGGACCAGCTAGAAGGCTGGGATTGTGAGTTAGCTGTGCCGCGGAGGCCGGGAGGGAGGCTTGTTCCAGCAGGCGGTGGCGCAAGCGGCCACCCGGGGAGAGGACCTGGGCAGGGGCTATGGGGAGGGCCCTGCAGGAGCTGCTGGGGGTGAGGTGTGGAGGGCGAGGGCCGGGAGGACCAGGGAGGTCAGGGTCGCTGTGTGGGAGGGGGAGCCAAGACGAGGGCAGCCAGGTTGGGGGACACCAGCCAGGGTTGCGAGCGGCCGGAGGCTGGGTGCCTGAAGACGTCTCTGAAGTGTGTGGGGGATGCCCCATTCATGCCACCCCAGTGTGGCCGCTGCTGGGGCCGGGGGCAGCGAGGCCTGGGGCTGGGCTCAGAGGGCTCTGGTCTTCGAGACTGTGTTGTGGCCCTGGAATCGCTCTGCCCAAGTCCTTGTAGGAGGTCGCTTGCTCCCAGTGTCCCAGTGTGTGAAATGCGTACGTGGGGATTTGGCAGTCACCGTCTGCCCCCGTGTGCCGAGCCCAGGGCCGGCCCAGAGCAGGTGCGCATGGCTTTGCGGCTAAGGGATGGGACCCACAGGGCTGCAGAGCCGGTGGTCCCACAGGTATTTATGAGGTCTGTGCCTGCCGGCGCTGTCCTGATGTCTCCGTGTGTGGGGGACACCATGTGGCCTGTGCGGTGTGACAGCTGTGACAGGGTCGGCGGCTCGCGTCCCCGGGCTGCTCCGTGGGCTCTGCTGCCACTGCTGTGATTGCGCTGAGGTGGGGGTGGTCCCTCCCCCGGGACTTCGCCTGTCACTTTAATTTCTCTGTGTCTGCGCGCAGGCCCTGGAGCTAAAGTTAATTTCACGCCTGGCTTCCTGCGGTGCGGGTGGCGGGTGGCAGGACATGTGGGAGTCACCTGTGCTCGCTGCCGGCGCCTGGGCTCTCGCTGTGTGGGCACCTGCTGCGGGGCCCCGGGGAGGGACGGGTGTGGGCCCCCACCCGGCGCCCTGTGCAGCCCAAACATGATCCCGTGAAGGGGGCCGGGGCTCAGGCCTGGGGCCACTGCCAGTTCTGGCCATAAGCTCAGCCTCCCTGGCCAGGCCCAGCCCTGCACTCCTGTGGGCCGGCGGCCGGCGGCCAGTCAGGACCCGGGCCCGTGGTCCACAGGTCCCCTGTGTGCTGCCTAGGAGGTCCGCGGCACCAGGGCGCTTCCCCAGGGTCACAGAGCCCGCCCCGGCCCAGCGGACCTGCTCCTGTCCTTGTCCCCTCGTCCTGCCCCAGTGTGGATGGCAAGACGGCGCATCCCGCCAGGAGGCGCTGTGTCACAGCCTGGTTCTGCAGGACCCCGGAGCGCCCCGTGCACGCGCTCGCCCGGTGCCTCCCACTGCTGCTCTGCCGGCCCCTGCCGGGCCCTCGCCGACACTTCTGGACAGAAAGCTCGGCCAGAATATCGTCCACAATAAGCTGTTTGCATCTCTGTTGCCAGAACGCTGCTTGGAACAAAATAAACACTCAAAAGTGTTTGCCAGGAGAATGTTAAACAAGCGGACCTCAGCCAGGAGTCGAGGGCGCTGCAGACCCAGATGGACGCCGCCAGGGGCGGGGAGGAAAGTTAGCGAGGGGCTGGAGTAGGGAGTGGTGGGGACTGTGGTGACCGAGAGCTCAGGCCCTTGGGGGGTGGTCCAGACCTCAGATCCCAGCCTGTGGCCCTGAAGGGGGTGGCCGATCGTCTGGTGTTTTGAGAGAAGTCTGGAGTTGGGCTTTAAGTGCTGGCAAAGGGTACAGGTTTTCTAGAAAGCACTGCAGTCCAAACACTGGTGCTGGCCAGCGCCGGCGCCCGGTGCCAGCTGCAGCCTGCGGACCTGACATCTGTCCCCTTTGGCAGTGGCAGGCGGTCTCCGGGTGCCAGGCACCGTGCTCGCTCTGGAAGGAAGCTCGGATCAGCCGGGGAGAATCTGCGCCCTGTGGTTGCTGCCCGTGGCAGTGAGTGGCTGCCACGGGCAGGACTGTGTGGGTGCCGGACCGCGTGGGCCTTTTGTGGAAGACTGAGGTGCCGGGCCGTTCCTGGGGCTGCTGCCCGTGCCATACACTGGGTGACCCAGCGTCCTCGGATGGTCGGGGCCAGGATTCCGGGCTGGGCAGGCCCCAGGGCGCTCCCTGCTCACCTGCCTCGGGGTCCACGGCTTTCCTGGCGGTCCGCGTATTGCCGCGGCCTCACTGTCCCCATCGCCCCCCACTTCCCATGGCGCCGTCCTCACCAGTCTGTGCCCCAGATTTCCCTTCTAGATTTTTTTTTTTAGATAAAATTCTTTATGTGTTTCCTTTTAATTGGAAAGCAGGCAGAGACAGAGACAGAAATAGATCTTCCATCTACTGGTTCTCTCCCCAAATGCCTGCCACAGCCAGGCTGGGCCCGGCAGAACCAGGAGCCTGGAAGGCCATCCTTGTGGGCGGCGGGGCCCAAGCATGCGAGCCGTCACCTGCCGCCTCCCAGCGGGGACGAGGGCGGACTCCAGTGCCCACCCTACAGAGGTTTCCCCTCTGTAGGTCCCCGTGCCCGCCTTGTCTCGCTTGCCTTGCTGAAGGTCCTGTTTCCCAGTGAGCTCCCGCCTGGAGCGGCCGGGGGTGACGTGAGTCCTAGTGGGGTAGGCGGCAGGAGCCCGCGGCATCGGAAGTGAATGGCATCTGTCCTCACCGTGCGTTTTGGGTTTCTGCCCTGCACGTCTGGAGAGCTGCAAACGGAGTGCAGCAAACTCCCGCGGAGCCTGCGGCCGTCCTACGTGCCCAGGAGACGCCCCCGACACAGCAGCCCAACCGCAGGCGTGCTTGGCGTTTGCCAGGCTTTCTGCTAACATCCGCTCCCCGAGCCAAGATGCCACCTGGGTTCCCACGTGGCGCCGAGTCCCTGTGTCCTGGCCTGTGGCCGTGTCTTGTTTGTCAGGATTTCGAGTGGGGTCAGGCTGGTCAGGGTCTTGTTGGGGGCCGCCCCGGAGGTCTGGTGGTGTTTTGTGCAGCGAGATGGGGTGGGTGTGTGGGGGCGTTGGGGAAGAAGGCTGTACCTGGGGCATGGCGCCATCCACCCAGTCGCTGGCTGTGGCTGTGTCTGCCGGGGACCCCTCCTGGGCCCTGGCCCTGGTGCGGGGAGAGCGGAACTGAGCCTCCTGGAGGCCCGAGGGGAGCCCTTTGCAGGCTGTGCTGGGGCCGCCTCCCCTGCCCCCGTGACTCGGGTGCTGTCAGGTACCTGGAGGCCGTGCGGCCTCCCCGTCTCCTTACAATCTCCACGGCCGCCCTCGGCGCGCGGCCCGGCCACGGCAGCCGCGGTTTCTCTCCGGGTTCCCTGGGCATCTCTTCGTTGGGCCTGGGGGGACGTTTCCCCTCCCCCATTGATTTGTGCAGTCGTTTGTTTACATCAGCGTGGACGCGCGCCTCGTGTTACTCTGGTCCGCGATCCGGGACGAGCGCCGTCCATCCTGCCTCCCAGGCCGTCCCAGCTCGACAGGCGCGCGCTGCAGGTCGGCTCCTGTCCCTTGGCTGTGTTTGCCTCCCCGCGTTTCTCCAGCTCTTTACTTGGAGAGGCTCTGGGCTCCTCGTGCGGGCTGCTGGCCGGGTCCAGGAGTCCGCCATAGAAACGGAGACCTCGCGGTGGAGAGCCGAGCCAGCGCGCTCACGCTGCTGCCAGCGCCGCATCTGCACCCTCTCGGCTCCCTGTCTTTTGCATGAAAGTCCAAACCCTGTCCTGCGTCCACGCTCACCGCCCTGCCCAGTCGGCCTCGCTGACGTGGCTTGTGGAGCCAGCGTGTGCACGTCTGCCTGGCAGCTGTGCTGAGCCCGTCCCGCCGCAGGGCCTTTGCACTTGCTGTGCCGCCCTCTGCATCCAGGTCCCTCCCTGCGGCCCTCCTGGGGTCCTGGAGCTCAGCTCCCGGCTGTCTCCTGGAGGCCCCGGCACCTGACCCCAGTGCTGGGCACTCTGCAGCCCACCCTGCTCGATTCTCCACCCCTCCCCCAGGCTCCCCAACCCAATGTTCTCCCCGTCTCTCTAGGCACCCCATCTTCCAGCCTCCCCCCACCACCGCTGGTCTCTGCAGCATGCCCCCATCTCTCCATCCCTCTCCCTGTCTCTCCAGCCCACCCCCTGGTCTCTGCAGCCCACCACCCCTTGCTTTCTCCAGCCTTTCCCCCTCCCCAGTTTCTCCAGCCCACCCCTCCCCTAACTCCAGCCTCTTTCCTTCCCCTGTCTCTCTCCCCTACACCCCTAGTTGGGTCCCTGCACCCAGAGCTGTTGCCGATGGCCAGCATGGCCCCTGTGAGCAGCGCCTCCCTGAGGGCCAGGGCTTGGTCTGTCCGGCCCCTGGTGTGTCCCCAGCGCAGCGCCCAGCTCAGCACCCAGGGCCTGAGTGGCAGAGACGAGTGGGTGACGATGTGGGTTTTTTGGATGGGGAACTGAGGCGTGGAGAGCTGAGATTTGCTCGGAGACGCCGTTCTGTGGAGCACGGGGGTCCGGGCCCCGCCTGCGTGACCCAGGCCCTCAGCTGTGCTGGCCGCGTGCTGATGTGAGTGGCAGAGCCTCAAGGTGGGGGCCCCCGGGCAAGGGGAGGCCCAGGGCGCTGCTGCTGATCTGAGCCCGCAGCCCGCACAGCGCGGCTGTGGCTCCCGGCTCCCGATTTTCGTGCTTTCTGTGGGTTTGGGGCACTGGCAATGGGGGAGCCGGGAGCTGATGGCACTGCAGGCCCCAGATGGTGGGCGCAGGCCCCAGGACGCCTGTCGCGGCCCTGCTTTGTGTCGGGGGGGAGGGACTGGGGTGGCCCCGTGGCCTCTCTGCCCCGGCTCTCCTGCCCCTGGGTCTCGAGCCACCTCCCTCTGGACCCTGTCCCTCCCCAGGCTCATGTGTCCCTCACCTTCGGCCTCCTGGGCCTCTCTGCCCCTCCCTGCGATGCTGCCCCTCTCGGAGTGCCCGTGTCTTCCCCCGGAGAGCCCACTGCCCCGGCGCCGTGTGTGGACCCGTGATTGACCGTGTGGCTCTCACGGCGCCCGCGCAGCCCTGAGACCCTGGCTCTGCGCAGTGCAGGACCGGGACCATGGGCTCAGACCTGCTTTCCTGGCCTGAGGCTGAGGTGTTTCTGCGTGGCCATCTCCCCCAGCCACTGACGTGTAACACGGATGGGGTATGGGTGCACGTGGGGGCTGGGCGGGGGCAGCAGCCACAGGCCCCTCGGCGCTTCCAAGGTCCCAGCCTACATGTTGGGGGGCCAGAGGAGGCACGGCAGCAGGGTGTGGGTCACAGAGAAGCAGTAGCGGGGTGAACGCAGGGAGAGTGAGGGCAGGGACAGGGAGAGCCGGGGCGGCGGGAGCTGGCCCCTGCGCGGTGCTGACCCGCCCTCTGCTCTGCTCTGCTGCAGAAACCAGGCCATGCGGAAGAAGCTAATCCTGTACTTCAAAAGGAGGAACCACGCGCGGAAGCAATGGGTACGTCGGGGCTCCCAGGACTCGCTGCTCAGCCCCTCTGCGGCTGGGTCCCCGGGAGGTCCAGAGACAGAATGGAGGCCACGTTTGCCCCAGGCCAGCATGGCGCAGGCTGTCACGGCGAGGTCTGGGTGGGGGGCCCAGCATCTCCTTTCCAGTTGGAGCAGAGGAAAGCACGCGTGGTCTGAAGGCCTGGGGGCACGGGCCAGAGGACTGGCAGGGGCTTCGAGGGGGCATGGGGCTGTGAGCCAGGCGGCAGGGCCCCAGAGAGCTCCGTTTGTGGACCAGGAAGATGGAGAGCAGCCAGGAGGCCCGTTGGCCTGCGTCGGCGGGCGGAGCCTGCGTCCCAGCAGGAAATGGTGCCCGTGTCCTGTGTCTCAGCCCGCAGGTGTAGTGCGGTTGGGGAGCCGTGTGCATCATTCACTCGTGGGAGAAGGGGTGCCTTCCGCTGCCAGGGAAGCAGGAGCGGGCTCAGACAGGGAGGGGACAGTGGCCGGGGGGCGGGGCTCAGGCGTGGCTCGCTCAGGTCCTCCCGTCTCTGCTGTGCCCAGCCCGTGTGTGAGGACATGCATGGGATTCTGGGGCAGGTGTGTGTCCACTAGATCCAGAGATAGCCGCCCATCCTCACACCGGCCCCCAGGGCAGGGGCAGCTGCCCATCCGGGGGCCCTGCAGGGAACCCTGGCTGTGTTCAGCCCATCTCGGCCTCGGGTAGGCGCGGGCGAGGCCCGAGCCACCAGAGGTTTCTGTGGACAGATGTGGGCTTCTCTCGGGGGAGGCCCCGGCCCTTGCTTGGCTCTGCTAGGGGGACGGGGGCTCCGAGGTGGTCCTGCTTGGTGTGTCCTGAGCACGGACCTTGCTGGTACACAGTAGGCGATGGCTAAGTGCTGATTGCCCAGAAATGGGCACATTTGCTTGCAGTCACTAGGCACCTACTGTACGCCAGGCCCTTGCTGAGGCTCAGGCCCTGTCCACGCTGTGCAGTCATTGGGCGCCTGCTGTGTGTAGGACCGTTGCTGAGGCTCAGGCCCTGTCCACGCCGTGCAGTCATTGGGCGCCTGATGTGTACAAGGCCCTTGCTGAGGCTCAGGCCCTGTCCACGCCGTGCAGTCATTGGGCGCCTGCTGTGTGCCAGGCCCTTGCTGAGGCTCAGGCCCTGTCCACGCCGTGCAGTCATTGGGCGCCTGCTGTGTGCAGGACCGTTGCTGAGGCTCAGGCCCTGTCCACGCTGTGCAGTCATTGGGCGCCTGCTGTGTGCCAGGCCCTTGCTGAGGCTGCAAGGACTCGAACGTGCGCAGTAGGAGCTCACGGCTGGGTGCCCCCCGTGCTCCCTCTGAGCGTTTCTGTGCGGGTGGCCCTGTGAGTGGCCGTTCAGTCGAGGAAACTGAGGCACAGAGAGCTTATGTGACAGCCCAGGTCACTGCTGGGAAGTGGTGGGGTCAGGATCGGAACCCAGGCCCCCAGCCTCCCGAGCCCGTGCTCTGAGCTCGCGCAGAGGCCCTTCCCATCCGTGGGCTTGGGGCAGAGCGCGTGGTTGCTAAGGAGTGCAGGGCTGCTGTAGGGCAGCCGGGAGCACGGCACATGGGGCACAGCAGGGCGGGGCTAGGGCACATGAGGCGCAGGACAGGGCACATGGGGCACAGCAGGGCGGGGCTGGGGCACAGCAGGGCGGGGCTAGGGCACATGAGGCACAGGACAGGGCACATGGGGCACAGCAGGGTGGGGCTAGGGCACATGAGGCGCAGGACAGGGCACATGGGGCACAGCAGGGCGGGGCTGGGGCACAGCAGGGCGGGGCTAGGGCACATGAGGTGCAGGACAGGGCACATGGGGCACAGCAGGGCAGGGCACATGGGGCGTAGCAGGGCAGGGCTGGGGCGCAGCAGGGCGGGGCTGGGGCACAGCAGGGCAGGGCACATGGGGTACAGCAGGGCGGGGCTGGGGCGCAGCAGGGCAGGGCACATGGGGTACAGCAGGGCACATGGGGTGCAGCAGGACAGGGCACATGGGGCGCAGCAGGGCAGGGCTGGGGCGCAGCAGGGCGGGGCTGGGGTGCAGCAGGGCAGGGCACATGGGGCACAGCAGGGCGGGGCTGGGGCACAGCAGGGTGGGGCTGGGGCACAGCAGAGCAGGGCTGGGCAGGAGGTCCCTGCTGCAGAGAGGGGGCGTTGAGGGATGGGAAGCTTCCCACTGCGTGCCGGGGCCTCGCAGCTGGGCGGCAGCACCCGGGGCCCCCAGGTTGAGCAGATGATAGTGGTGACCAGAGGCCCTGGGGCTGGTGACGGGCTCGTGGAGTTAAGAAACACAGTTAAGAAATAGTCATTGAGGACCTGCCTTGTGCCTGGCAGGTGCTGCTGGGTGGGGGAGCCGGGCAGGGCCGGCTCTCAGGGTCAGGTGATGGGCAGGGCGGCAGGCCGAGGAGCAAGCAGGTGCAAAGGCCCTGTGGTTGGAGCCAGCTTGGGCCACAGGGGACAGTGTCACAGGCAAGGGGTAGAGATAGGGATCGGATCCCCGGAAACATTCACATTCGTGCTGGGGTCACAGAGGGGCACTTGGTTTCTTCTCAACAAACAAATGTGTTTTTAAAATTTTTATTTGTGACAAAGAGGGAGAGCTTCCACCTGCTGGTTCACTCCCCAGATGCCCGCAACAGCCGGGGCTGGGCCAGGCCTCCGTCCAGGTCTCCCACGTGGGTGCAGGCCCCGGTGCTGGAGCTTGAGCAGGAAGCTGGGCTGGAAGGGGAGGAGCTGGGACTTGGACCGGGCGCCGAGATGGGAGGGGGCATCCCCCGTGGTGACTTCACTGCCGCACCAGATGCCCGCCCCAGTCGGCGCCTTCTGGATGACTGACCTGAATTGAAGTCTGTCTTGTAAGACCTCCGGTTGTGGGGCTGGCCATGGTGTAGGAAGTAAAGCGGCCGCCTGCAGCACCGGCATCCCATATGGGCACTGGTTCGAGTCCTGGCTGCCCCTCTTCCAGTCCAGCTCTCTGCTGTGGCCTGGGAAGGCAGTGGAGGATGGCCCAAGTGCTTGGGCCCTGCACCTGCACGGGAGACCAGGAGGAAGCTCCTGGCTCCTGGCTTCAGATCAGCCCAGCTCCGGCCGTTGCGGCCATCTGGGCCGTGAACCAGCAGATGGAAGACCTCTCTCTCTGCCTCTGCCTCTCTATAACCCTGCCTTTCAAATAAATAAATCTTTAAAAAAAAAAATGAAAGACTTCCGGTCATGCAGAGCAGCTGAGAGGGTGAGGAGCACTTGGTGCCGCCTGCCTAGGATCCATCCAGCTCACGTGGGCTCGTGTGGGCTTGTGTGGCGGTGGGGACGCTGGCTGCAGAGGCCCCGCCTTCCAGCTAGTCCCCGTCCCTCCCTCCCCACCAGACAGGAAGGAGTTCCCGCCCCCCCCTTCCAGGGCTCCTCCTCACACGCGTCTTCTACTAGGGAGTCTCTTTTGCCGCGTCCCTGCTTGGGGCGGGGGGTCCTGGGCTGGAGGTCAAGGCTGCAGGGTGGGGGTGGGGGTGAGGCTTGAACATCCCAGATGGCTTGGAGGGGTCTGTTGTGGGGGGCAAGGCAGAGCGTCAGACTTGAAGGAGGGGCAGAGACCAGGACCGCTGAGAATCCTGGCGGCGGTGGGCTTTGCTGCCACATTGGGGGTGTGTGTGTGTATGTGTGTGTCCGTGGGTATGTGTACATGTGCACATGTGTAAGTGTCCGTGGGTGTGTGTGTGTGTGTCCATGGGAGTGTGTCTGTGTGTCTGTCCGTGGGTATGTGTGCGTGCATGTCCGTCCGTGGGTATGTGTGTTTGTGTGTGTCTGTTCGTGTGTGTGTGTGTGCATGTGTATGTCCATCTGTGGCTGTGTGTGTGTGTGCATGTGTGTGTCCATCCATGGGTATGTGTGTATGTATGTGTGTGTGTGTATGTGTATGTCCGTCTGTGGGTATGTGTGCGGGTTTGCATGTATGGGTGTGTGTGCGCATGTATGTGTGTGTCCATGGGTGTGTGTGTGTCCATGGGTGTTGTGTGTGTGCATGTATGTGTGTGCCCATGGGTGTGTGCATGCATGTGTGTGTCCATGGGTGTGCGTGTGCGTGTATGTGTGTGTGTCCATGGGTGTGTGTGCATGTATGTGTGTGTCCATGGGTGTGTGTGTATGTATGTGTGTGTGTCCGTGGATGTGTGTGTGCATGTGTGTGTGTCCATGGGTGTGTGTGTCCATGTATGTGTGTGTCCATGGGTGTGCGTGTGTGTGCATGTATGTGTGTGTCCATGGGTGTGTGTGCATGTATGTGTGTGTCCATGGGTGTGTGTGTGTATGTATGTGTGTGTGTCCATGGGTGTGTGTATGTATGTGTGTGTGTCCATGGGTTTGTGTCTGCATGTGTGTGTGTGTCCATAGGTGCGTGTGTGCATCCATGGGTGTGTGTGTGTATGTGTGTGTGTGTCCATGGGTGCGTGTGTCCATGTATGTGTGTGTCCATGGGTGTGCGTGTGTGTGCATGTATGTGTGTGTCCATGGGTGGGTGTGTGCGTGTATGTGTGTGTCCATGGGTATGTATGTGTGTGTCCATGGGTGCGTGTGTATGTATGTGTGTGTCCATGGGTGTGCGTGTGCGTGTGTGTGTGTGTCCATGGGTGCGTGTGTCCATGTATGTGTGTGTCCATGGGTGTGCGTGCGTGTGCATGTATGTGTGTGTCCATGGGTGTGTGTGCATGTATGTGTGTGTCCATGGGTGTGTGTGCATGTATGTGTGTGTCCATGGGTGGGTGTGTGCGTGTATGTGTGTGTCCATGGGTATGTATGTGTGTGTCCATGGGTGCGTGTGTATGTATGTGTGTGTCCATGGGTGTGCGTGTGCGTGTGTGTGTGTGTCCATGGGTGTGTGTGTGTGTGTGTGTGCACGTGTGTATGTGTATCTGTCGTCTGCCCACGGGGCCTCGGCGTGCGCGGGCCGGAGCCGTGCCGAGCGCCGTCCCCGCTTCCCGCGCTGGTGCAGGAGCAGAAGTTCTGCCAGCGCTATGACCAGCTCATGGAGGCCTGGGAGAAGAAGGTGGAGCGCATCGAGAACAACCCGCGGCGGCGGGCCAAGGAGAGCAAGGTGCGCGAGTACTACGAGAAGCAGTTCCCCGAGATCCGCAAGCAGCGCGAGCTGCAGGAGCGCATGCAGAGGTGAGCGCGCGCCCGGCCCCGCGCCCGCGCCCGCGGGGGCTCCGGTGCTGAGTGTGTCCTTCGGTCCCCAGCAGGGTGGGCCAGCGGGGCAGCGGGCTCTCCATGGCGGCCGCCCGCAGCGAGCACGAGGTTTCTGAGATCATCGACGGCCTCTCGGAGCAGGAGGTGAGTCCCCGGCCGCTGCAGTGCGGGAGCTCTGTGGGCTCACCCGGGACCAGGGTGTGCGGGGAAGCTGTCTCCAGGCCCGCAGGGTGGAGTGCAGAGAGGACGTGGGCTGGCAGGTCGAGCCCAGGGGCTCAGCTGTCCCGCCGGCCCCAGTGGTACAGCCGCAGGGGGGCCGGGGGCACACACGCACCTCGCTCCACCCCCAGCTCTTCCTCCTGGGAGCCAGCGGGCAGGGGTGCCCGAGAGAGCAGTCCCAGGCTCCACTCCTGGCGCCCAGAGCCTGGCGGGCTGGGGGCACCTGCAGAGGCCAGCGGAGGACACTGAGCCCCTCAGCGTCCCGGGAGGGGTGCGTCTCACGGGACCCTCGTCCCTCCCAGCTCGAGCATGGCCCCGTACCCCCCCGCCCCACACCTCCCCAGCCTCCCTTGGGCTCAGTCAAGGGTGGACCTTGGCCTGGGCCACTGGGCCCAGCGATGTCAAGAAACAGACTCCTGGGGAAGGGGCGGGCCTGAGCCTGCCCCCTCCTGGGTCTTGTGGGCCAGGCACCCAGGGTGGCGTTGGGCCACCCACGCCCAGCACCACGGCTACCACGGTCCCCCGGTGAGGACCCTGTCCAGCTGGCTCAGCTGCACACGGTTGGCTGTTTACATTGGGAGGGGTCCAGGTGAGAGAGAATTAAAGCCCACCTCCTTCCTCGTGCCAGGCACCTCCAAGCACTGTGGGGTGAGGGGTGGCCCTGCCCCGGCACTTCCGGTGGACGGTGCCGTTCCCCGTGCTGGTGCTGAGCCGGGGCGAGCGGCCAGTTTAGGTTGCAGGGGCCTGGCTCTGAAGCAGGCTTGCTGGTTATTTAAAATTTTTTTTTTTTCACTTTTGAACTTCCTGAGATGTGTTAAGTGGAACTGCGTCCAGGCAGCAGAGACCACGGCCCACAGCCGCCAGCCCTGGCCCTGCCCTTGGCCGCGTGTCCCGCTGATGCTGTGGCTTCGTGGGGTTCTGCAGGGGTGCCGGCGGGGCCTCCTTGGCACTGGCAGCAGGAGGAGGGCAGCGCCCCCCCGTGCATTCCAGGCTGATTGTCACACGCATGCCAGCGCACAGGCCCCCCTGCGGGTCCCAGCTGCGTGGAGGGAGCGGGGTGTGGGCTGCAGGAGGGTGGGGGCCCTGAGGTTCCCTGGAGAATGTGGAGGAGGGGCAGGGCAGGGGGAGACGCTGTCCTGGGCACTTCCGGTGTGCGAGCACGTGCCCAGTGTGGACAAGCCTGGGCGGCAGGCAGTGCCTGCGAGGGGAGGGCGGGGGCCCGTGGGGCCGTCTGCTGCGGCCGGGCCTGGGCTGCCGCTGTTCCTGCATCTCTTGGGGCAGCCCGGGAAGGTCAGAGGCCAGGCACTGGGGACTGCGGGCACGTGGTGAGCCCAGGGCCCTGGTGAGGCTCTGCGCCCGGCTGGGGTACTGGATGTGGAGTGAAGGAGTTGGGTGCGGGTGGCAGGTGGCCGACCTTGGCCGCACTGAGCCCTCCAGCGATGGGTGACTGCAGAAAGGGGGGTTGCGTGGCCGCGCAGAACCTCTCGTGGTTGTCATGACGTGCTCCGAGCCAGTGGCCATCACCCCTGCCGGCCGCAGGATGGGCCCGGTGGGCGCTATCAAAGGCCACGGTGGATCCAGATCCGGGGCTGGGCTGGGGTGCACGTGTTTGTACTGAGGCCCGCCCCCCCGCCCCCCCACCGGGCAGTGCACGGGCCAGGCCCCCACGTGTTTCCCGCCTGCTGGCTGGGTTTGCAGCCGTGGCCCCGCGCGCCCCCCTTGCGGCTGATGCTGCGTGAAGCTCGTCGCTCTCCCCTTTCCCTTTACCTCTGCTCTTTCCTGCCCGGCCCTCGACGGCTGTGCCCGCCACGCCGCCCCCGGCCCCCGGCCCCCGGCCCCCGGCCCCCGGCCCTGCCTGCTGCCCTCTCCGTGTCCCCGCAGAACCTGGAGAAGCAGATGCGCCAGCTGGCCGTGATCCCGCCGATGCTGTACGACGCCGACCAGCAGCGTATCAAGTTCATCAACATGAACGGGCTCATGGACGACCCCATGAAGGTGTACAAGGACCGCCAAGTCACCAACATGTGGAGCGAGCAGGAGAAGGACACCTTCCGGGAGAAGTGAGTCCTCCGCGGCCGGGGCGGAGGCGCGGGGGTCCGGAGTCGGGGTGCGGGCGCGGCCCGGGCCCTCGGCGGCTGCTGGCCGGCCTCTGCCGCCCTCTTCACGTGCCGTGCCTTCCGGGGCCCCGTTTCCAGATAAGGCGTGTGGGTGTGAGTCTCAGGCGGGCGCCGTTCAGCCCGGTGCAAAGTGCAAGGTGGCCCCCACGCGGGACAGGGCCGAGAGTGGCGGAGCAGGCGGCCCCCGCGGCGCCCGGTTTGCTTTTGACTTTGAAGGTGGCAGCTTGTGGAGTGGCCCCAAGCCCAGCCTTGCACCAGTGCCTTTGGGACCTTGTGCTTTTGTCCCTCTGTCCGTCCTGCCAGCCCGGAGAGCCACACAGCGTGCCCACGGTGGAAGGGAGGATGAGCTTTGGCGGGGCAGAAAACGGAACTGGATTTTCAAAAGCGAGGCTGCAGGGGCTGCTCCTGGCCGGGGTGCAGGGGACCGAGGAGCCCCGGTTTGGCGGGGGAGCGGTCCATAGTTACGGCCACCTGCAGGCTGGGAGACCTCCCCAGTGAGGACAGACGGTGGAAACCAGGGCAGGGACAGAGGCCGCAGTGTCAGGGCAGGCCAGGGCTGGTACTGGTCCCTGCCCGGGGCCCATCCAGCTCCAGCTGAGCACTGACACCCCTCCCCCCCGGGAAGGCTTCCCCCTAGAAGTGACTCCTGGTCCCGCAGCTTGCAGGGTCGGAGCCCAGGCAGGTCAGATGGGCTCGGCCCCAGCAAGGCTGGCGTGGCCGCCGAGCCGGTCCTGGGGGCAGGGGCAGTTTTTAGAGTGGCCTCTGATAGGATCTCCAAGGTGCACGGGGAGGGAGAGGCCTGGGCTCCCGAGCCCTGGCACGCCCAGCCCAGTGCCAGGGAGTGCAGCCTGGTGATGCTGCCCAGGGACCCCGATGGCCTTGTGAGGGACACACGTGCGCTCACGCCGTTCCCACCCAGAGAGGTGATGCGGTGGTCGGTGACCGGGCCACTGCGGCAGGCGGCAGGGAACTGGCTGGTGTGCCGAGTGTTTTAGTCTATGTCTTCTAGGGAGCTCTCTGCGGCTTCGGCTGTCCGGAGGCCTGGTGATTTGACACTCTGTTACCTTGGCAACCGCCAGTGGGGGGTGTTGCCTGGGCTGGGCCAGTGCAGTGTGGGTCCCGGGTGGCTGCAGCCTGGCTGCGTGTGCCGGCTGAAGAGCGTGGCTCCGGTTGGAGGTCTCAGGGCTGTTGGGAATCAGCCACATGTGCACCACTCAGTCCCCCCTCTGAGCCTCAGCATCCTCGCCTGTGAAATGGGCACAGCCACACGGCTGTCCCTTGGTATCCCAGAGGGAACACCCTCCGCCCGACACTCACATCTGCCGAGAGCTGCGGCTGCTCCGGTCCCTGTGCGGAGTGGCCCGGTGCAGGCTGAGGCCCCTGGTCTGAAATCTGGGGGCCAGCATGCTTTGGGTTTCCGGTTTTCTCCGACAGTGGAGTATTTGCACACGCGCAGGGTCCCCAGGGGGTGGACCCCTGCCCGGCATGAAATCCACATGTTTCACGGACGGGGTCCACGCGCAGCCCAGAGGCAGCTGGTTTTGTGTGGTGTTTTGTGACCCTGGGAAGGCAGGTGTGGCGTTTTCACGGCGATGAGGAAGCTTAGCGTTTGGGGAGCGTTGCGGATTTCGTGGATCCGGATCAGGGCTGCACGGCTGTGTTTTGTGTGACCCCCGGCCCTCCCACGCACTGCAGGTCCTGCCCAGATGACTGGCGTCGGCTCCAGCGCACCTGTTGAGGATGTGGCGTTAGGCTGAGGGCGGGGTGTGTGTGTGTGTGTGTGTGTGTGTGTTCGGGGCAGGCGCGGGTACTCCATGGAGTTGGTCTCCAGTGGATGCGGGCAGGGGCCCAGGTGAGCTGGGACCGATTCCCACATGTGGTTCTTGCTTGCTTTGGGGCCCATCCCTGCCTGGGGCTGGGGAGGAGCCGCTCGGGGTGGCCCCAGCTGGGCCAGCGCAGCCGCCCTGTGCTTGCTGCTTCCTCTGGGAAGAGAGGGAAAAGGCTGTTCCAGCGGCTCTGTGTCTGACCGGGGCAGGGCGGCGCCCGCGGGCCTCCTGCCCAGCCACCTGCAGCACAGGCAGGGCCCTTGACCCTGCGGCTCGTCCCCGAGGAAGGCCGGGAGGTGGAGGTCGTGGTGGTGGCGCGTTGTGGGGACGCCTGGGCCTGGGCCTCCGCCCGGCACCCCCAGGCCTGAGCAGGCCTTGACCCACATCCCCGCCCCTGCCTGCCGTCAGCCTGCTCCTCTGCCCTGACATTTCAGCCGCACCGCGTGGTTTCCCAGCGATTCTCCTGGCTTCGCAGGAAGCCCGTGGCCCGTCGCCAGCTCCCGCCACCCCTTCCGGCTGAGGGCCATCCCTGCCGCCCGCCTGGCTGGCCGGTTCCTCCTGGCTGCCCGCGGGCACTCTGCCTCTGCCCCAGCTCTCCGCGACCTCTTGGTGGGGGCCCGTGGGGGCCGGCCGAGGCTCAGCTTCCCAGACCCAGCTGGAGAGAGAAATAAAAGCAGATCTTAGAAGGGGGCCCGGCCGAGCTGCCGGCTGTGTCCTCATTTTTCCTGGAAGCCGCCCTCAGCAGGACAAACAAACTCATTTTCGAGACGCTCTCGCCAGTGACTCACCCCGGGGAACGCCCTCTCTCAGCCCCGGGTCCTCTCCCCCCACCCCGCCCGCCCGGCCCTTCCCACACCCCCTGGGCCTCACTGCTCCCCGCGGGGCGCTGCCCGGCCGGCCGGCTGGTGGAGATGGCCGGCGCCCAGCAGAGGAGCCCCCGCGGCCCGGCCTCACGCCCGCCCGTCTCATCCCGCAGGTTCATGCAGCATCCTAAGAACTTCGGCCTGATCGCCTCGTTCCTGGAGAGGAAGGTGAGCCGCCGGCCGCCGCCCTGTGCCGCCCAGGGTCCCTTTGACGCCCACGTCTGTGGCAGCCACTGGGGCTGGGGGTGGAGGCCCCCCCCCGCCCATGCCTCTGGCTGCCAGCCCTCCTCCCTCCCCTCTTGTCTGGGAGAAGATGTGCAGGCCCACAGGGGGCGCCTCGGCAGCCGAGCGTGGCGTGGACAGGCCTCCCGGGGCTCCTGCCGGCTGCTCCATGGTGGCCGCGTGTGTCCTTGAGAACCCGTGGATTCTGGCCATGGTGCTGTGCCTGGTGTCCCAGCCGGGGCCTTGCAGGCTGCAGTGGCAGCGCTGCCCGGGGCCTGGTGTCCTCTTGTCC
This sequence comes from Oryctolagus cuniculus, assembly GCF_051225735.1. NCBI lineage: Eukaryota > Metazoa > Chordata > Mammalia > Lagomorpha > Leporidae > Oryctolagus > Oryctolagus cuniculus. Next base: position 9,458,267 of record NC_142887.1, read on the forward strand.
TGCTGCCGGCCACTGTGTGTTTTACAGCGCTCCCAGTGCCGCGCCAGCCTTGAGGCCAAGCCGCCGCCCTCCGGACCCTGCCTTGCCCCGCGCCTGCCCCAGGAGAACTGACACAAAGCGTCCCCAGTGGGTGCTCACTGTCACTGGCAGATGGCTCCCTGGGCTGCAGGGAGCTGCATGTGCAGGGGACCATGGCACCCCGGCATCGTCGTGGGGAGGGACAGTGGCCTTCCTCGGGGTGGTGGGGCACACCCACTCCCGGCCCTGTCCACAGCAGTGACGTTGAAGGGTCACAGTTGTTCTCAGCGGCTCCCTTTGCTGAGTTGAGCCCCGAGCGTCTCTCGGTCCTGGAAACGGTCCCTGCTTGGCAGTGTGACAGCATCTGGCAGGTGGTGGCCCAGGCTCGGGTAGGACTCCCGTGCAGGCGCCAGGGGACCCGAGGTCTCTGTCCTGGGGAACGCGCCCTGGGGACCCGGGGGCCCAGGCTGAGACCCCCGCAGGGCTTCCAGAAGGTCTGGGCAGGAGGTGCCCTCCCTTGGGGACTGGTGGCAGTGAGCCCGGCTGGTGTCAGGGGAGCTGGCCGAACTGGCTGCTCTGACCTTGTCCATGGGGGCAGCTACCACGTGGGGTCAGCCTGTCCCAGGCAGCTGGGAAGAAGTCAGTCACCCACATGGAGCCACTTGCAGCTGTGGGCGTCTGATTGCCCGGTGGTGTGCCTAGCTGCCTTGTGGGCGCACTCGTGGGCAGCCTCGCCTGGGAGCCGCCTCTGCTCCAGGTGTGTCCAGGAGCCCTGCACCCAGCAGGCGTCACGGAAGCTGCTCCAAGGTGCTCTCGGCTCGGCACTGGCTCGGGCACCCAGCCAGGCTCCTCCACGTGGGTAGGGGCACCGGGCCTGGCTTTCCGCGGATGCCCCCTCCTGGCCCTGCTTGGGCGAGGAGGCAGCGGGCTTCCGACCCTGACCCACACGGGCAAGACCAGGGCAGGGGAGAGGGGAGAGGCGGGGGTGCCGCCACGCCGATGCGTGGAGCTGGGAAGGGGTGGTGCAGGGAGCCCCAGACCCAGGAGCGGGGAAGGCGGAGCCTGCCCGGCCGCGGTCACAGCGGGTGGCGCTGTTACGGCCTCACGTCCACCCCGGCACTGCTCCCCTGAGCTTCAGGGTCCTCTGAAGCCTGTGCCGTGAGCTGCCCCTCCCCGTGAGGTTGGGTGGCCGGCCCGGGGTCGCCGGCCTGCGGTCTGCTGCTGTGACGCCGCCCACTTGTGCGTCAGCCCCTCCTCCTGCTGCGTCCGCAGACGGTGGCCGAGTGCGTGCTGTATTACTACTTGACCAAGAAGAACGAGAACTACAAGAGCCTGGTGAGGCGGAGCTATCGGCGCCGGGGCAAGAGCCAGGTGAGAGGCGCGCGCCGTGGCGGGGCTGTCCTGGGTGTGCAGCCACGCCCACGTGCTGGCGTCCCTGGGCCCGTGGAGACCTCTCCCCACTCCAGTGGCGCAGAGCGGGCCGTGGCTGCTGCTGTTCTTGGCTTGGAAAATTCCAGGCTCCTGGCTGTGTGCGCCATGGTCCCCGCGGTCAGAAGGCCGCGTTCCCACACCTGCTTCCTGGGACCACCTGGGGTGGCCTGCGGGCTTCACATCTCGCACACTTGAGTAGTTTTGTGTGTTTATCTTTGCGGCTACAGAGAGAGAAAAATAGCCTGCCCTTTGACCCGCTGTCTCTGGGCTGTCGCTGCCCAGAGTGAGCCTGAGGGTGGTGTCCGTGGGAGCTGGAGTCGGCGAACCGCTGTTCGCAGGCCGCGTCTGGCCCATCGCCTGCTTTTGCGAATAAAGCTTTATTGGCACACAGCCACGCCACGCGTGGACATCCCCCTGGCGGCTTCTGTGCCGTCGCAGCCATTGGAACGGAAGCCGATGGTCGGCAACGCCCGCCGTGTTTGCTCTCTGGCACTTTATAGAACGGATTTTCTGATCTCTGAGCTAGAGGAGAAGACCCTCCGTGCACAGCAAGAGGGGCGGCCGGCTCCCCGGGGTCTCGGGTGGAGGTGGGCTGCGTTTGCTTCTCTGGGTGCTGGGGTCATGGCTGGGGAGAGGCGGGCGGGCTGGACCCTGTGGGGCCTTGGTGCTGCACTCCAGTCAGGGGGAGTATTTGTTCCCTGGGGCCATGGCCCGGGGGAGCCCAGGGGACAGGGCCGAAGGCCAGTGTGGCACGGCCGGATGGAAGGCCCCCCCCCCCCACCCGGGTTTTCCTCTGTGGGATGCCCGGCACTGCTGTCCTCCAGCCTCAGAGCTCAGGACCCCCAACCCCCAGGGTCAGCCCAGGGCCCTCTTGAGTGGCCGCCGTGTGCCCACCCTATAGAAGCAGAATTAGGAAGGCACGTCCGGGCCACCCTCGCTGCAACCTGGGTGCCGGCTGAAGTGCCGTTCCCCGTGGGTGGGGGGTGGCTCAGCAGCCGACCGGGTATGTGGACAGGGTCTTTCTGGCCAGCCTGGCCCCCAGGCTCCGTGGCACCGAGCTGTGCCGTTCCAGACCCAGCTGTGTTGTTCTAGAAATCCTAGGGTGTTGGAGTTTTCTGGCCCGAGAGGCAGAGTGGCTGCGTGCTGGGGTGGGGGGACTGGCGCGATGGCGGGGATCTGACTGTGGTGGAGTCGGCAGGCATTGGCTGGGCACGGCTGCTTCTCCCGGTGCCCCTTGTGCAGCCTCTGTAGGGAGCCTACCCGGGTGGCTGGCCTGGGGCTGCTGGAGACGGAAGGGCCCACGTGTCCTGACGGCGTGCCGGGAGCCACGTGTGCCATGTGTGGAACCCAGCAGGGGTCAGGTGACTGGGGACAGAGGCCAGGCCAGCGTTCCAAAGCACAGGAGGGTGTGCCCGCCTCCGAGTCTGAGACCTGCAGAGCTCCCTCTGGGGCGGGTGGGGGCTTCCGCGGCATCCCAGGAGGGGCGCCTGGAAGGGAGGGGAGCTGCCGTGTTGGAGCTCTGCCCCTCGGGCAGGCAGGGCGGGTGCCCCACCTCGCGCTGGGAGACAGGGCGTTCTCGGGCTCCTGCCTTCTCCCAGCAGCCAGGGCTGCCACAGGGGCGCCCAGTGGCCAGGCCCTGCCCTGCACGGAGGTTTCCACTGGGCCCCTAGAGCGACGCCAGTGCTGGGCTGAGCTGCACACAGCGGAGGAGCAGGGCATTCCCCAGCCGTGATGCTCCCGGGGGCGTGAGGAAGGCCAGGCAGGCTGGGCCCACTCCCTGGCCCCCGGGCCCCAGGGCCCCCGTGGGGATGGGTTCCCTCTGCCTGAGGCTTGTCCCTTTCTCCGACCCATGCTCTCTCGGTCCACCCCCAGCAGCCCGGGACTGGGCATAGCGTGCATTCATGGGCCTGCCCTGCCCCCGCCTCGCAGCTGCCCTGGGTCGGTGGCCCGTGCCCCCCTCTCCCGGCACCACCTCTGCGAGGCAGCGCCGAGGCAGTGGATGACAGGGTCACCTCAGGTGGGCTGCAGCCGCCAGGAGGGGCCTCTGGCTCCCTCCTCGTGGCCAGCCACCTGCCCGCTGGACGCTGGCTCAGCTCCCCAGGTGTTCATTTTCTGGGGAACAGGCCCGGTCCTCGCTGCCTCCCTGGAGCTCTGGTTTGGTTACGAGGCCCAGCAGGGGTCTGGAGTAGGGGGGTGAGGGAGGGTTCCAGGCGTGCCTGGCCCTCAGTGTGAGGATGATGGCGACGGCGGCAGCCGTGACAGTCCTGGGCTGGCTGACGGGCCCCCAGCGCCCCGTGCTGAGGGCCTGGTGCTTGCTCATTCTGCAGCTTTGTGTGGGAAGTGCTTCCCAGGGGGAAACTGAGGCACAGGCCCTCAGTCATGTGGCCCCGTGGGTAACACTGGCTGTGAATCCAGCCCAAGTCCTCTTTGCAGGCCCCGTGGGGGTTGCTTTGGGCTCTACTGGGCTGTGCTGGTCAGGCTGGGCCGGTGGGGTCCCCGTGAGGGCCCGCCCTTCTGCAGGGACGGATGTGGTGCTGTGGGGCCGCCCGGCTCTGGCCTGTGTCTGTGCTCTCCCCGAGATGCCCCGGCCCTGGCTGTCCGCTCTGCCTGGCTCCCTGCTGCCGCCGTGTCCCGGGATCCCCTGACGGCTGTGCCTCCTCCTCTCCTCCTCGCCTTCGCCCTGTCTCCCTGCACGCCCCTACTCCCGGGTGGCCGGAGGCTGCTGTGGGTGGCCGCAGAGAGGCTGCGGTGCCTGTGGTCCTGGCACAGGTCCCGTGGCTCGGGGCCACGCCGTTGCTCAGGGCAGCCACCAGTGGCCGCTCCGCTCACCAGCAGGGCCCAGGCTGCTCTGGCGCCCCCCCACCCCGTTTCTCCAAGGTGCCCCCAGCCTGCCGCAGGAGGTGCCTGTGGCTTGTGCAGTGTGTGTGTGTTTATCCTGGGCGGGCACGGAGCAGCTGCTGTCGCCCAGGGCTGCCAGCCGTCACCGCTCCGAGGCGGATCGCCTGTCATCTTTCAGAGAAGTGGCCCCGGTGCCCACGCCCCAACTGCCCCATGCAGAGCTGGAAGGTGGACGCCAGGTGGGACTTCCAGGCATGGTGCTCCCTCGTCCACTGGTAGATGATGCAGGCCCCGGGGGCCGCTTGTCACCGGCACTATGCTGGTGTTCCTGGCTCCTGGGATTGCTGTGGGCATGAGGAGGGGGAGCCCATGGGGCTGGCGGGGACAGTGGCTCTCCAGAGACATCGGGACAGCCCTTCTCCGAGCTCAGACTCTGCCAGCTGCTTTAGGCCTGCTGCGTGTGCCCCAGGGCCGGGCCGGGCCGGACCACCGGGCCCCAGATCGCTGGGCTGCGGCCCGTGCCGCTCAGCAGGGCCGGGACTGAGACCCCGCGTTCCTCACAAGCTGCCCGCACTGCTCGGGGACCGTTCTCGGAGCCTCCTTGCCGGGTGGCCCTCGGGGGGCTGGGCCCTGAGGCGCGGCTCCACCGCGCAGGCTGCCGTGCGGGGGCTCCGCCTGGGCAGGGCCAGCGGGCAGCTCTGAGCCCGGTCAGGGCCCCTGCTCCCAGGGAGGCCGTGCGCTTGGTGCTGCCCCAGTGCCCAGCCGCCCCATGGGCACACAGGATGGCACGCGCTGCTCAGGGCCTCCCACCTGCACACGGTGGCTGCATAGCCCTTCCCGACCCCGTCACCCCACACTGTGTGCCCTGGGCACGGCTGCTGGGTTGTTCAACATTTCCTTATGTAAAATTTCTATGTATTTGAAAAGCAGAGAGGGTTCCCATCCACTGGTTCACTTTCCAAATGCCTGCCATGGACAGGAGCGGGCCGGGCTGCAGCCAGGAGCCCAGAACTCGGTCTGGGTTGCCCCTGTGGGTGGCCTCACCTGCTGCCTCCCACGTGTGCGTTAGCCAGAAGTTGAATTGGGAGTGGAGCTGGAACCTGAACCCAGGCACTCTCGTGGGACGCAGCGTCTCGGTGGTGGCGTTGTAAATGCGTGGGTGGTTCCCGGCTGGTTATGAAGTCTCTGGGGTAGCCCGTGGAGGCGGCCCCTGCTCCGGCTCCCCAGAGAACAGGGCCCTCCAGCACCTGTCTTGCAGGTGCCTGGCCCTAGGGCCCACAGGGAGGAAGGGACATGCCCTGGTCACCTGCAGGGGCAGTCCCCTGGGTGATGACTTAATGCCTTCTAGAAGCTTCTGTGTATTCCAGCCGTGGGTCACACAGGCGGGGACGTTTGGGGTGCCAGCACCTCACACCGGTGTGCTTCCAGGCTGGGCTGCAGCCCGAGCACCTCCCGGCCCCTGCGCCGGCTACCTGGGGTGAATCACAGGCGCAGGGTGCGGGCTGGTTGCTGGTGACAGCCCAGTGGCTTACAGCTCGTGATTCAGCAACTGAAGGACCATGTTTTCCCGCTGGATTACAACACCGGGGCCAGGAATGCGAGGACAGTGAGCAGCTTAACCGTGCACACCGCCAGGGAGCCGGAGCCGAGAGGGGCGGGACGTGGCCATGGTCGAGGGGCAGTGATGAAGGTGCCCAGTGGCCAAGGGGGTGTGTCCCTGGAGCTGAGCGCTCCTCATGCAGCCCCCAGGGCCACCAGGAGGTTGAGGACGGAGCAGGGCCGCTGTCCCTTCCCAGAGACGCGACAGGAGACGGGCAAGGCTGTCCTCCCCCACTGTCCAGGCTGCCCCTCCCCCGGGTGGAGACCCCGCTGTCCCGCTCCTGCCTGCCCGCAGGCCCGCGCTCAGAGCTCGTGGCCGTGTCTGGGCCCCCGTCCCTCTCTCAGCCAGGGCTCTGCTCTGCCCAGGCTGCCAGCCCAGCCTGCCGCCTCCCTCTGGCTCGGTCTCTCCCCGGTGCTGTCTCTTGGTGCTGTCTCTGCCTTCCTCTCCTCGTCTCGCTCCGTGTCCCGCTTTTCCTCCTCACCCCCCGTCTGTCTCCTGCCCCCCCCCTTCCCCTGTCCGTTCTCCGTGTCTGTCACCCTCTCCCCGCCCTGCCGCTTCCACCTCTCCGGTTCTCCCAGCTCCCTGCCGAGGGACGGGTGACCTTGTTCCCGTTGCCAGGGCACCCTGCTGGCTTGCTCGGGAAGCAGTGTGACCGGGAGGACTGGTTTGCGGGTGGCAGCCAAGCTCAGTGGGGGGGCTGTGTGTGGTTGGCGCTGCTTCTAGGGCCTGGCCGACCTGCTCGGCCCACGAAGCCCCTGACAGCTGGGCGAGATTTGCGTGTCCGCCGGGCACATGCTTGTGTCTCGGGGCAGGGCTGGGCCCCCGGCCTGGGCTCCTGCCGGCTTGCCCAGGTGGCCCAAGTCCTCCAGAAGCAGCTGGCTGTCCCCTGTGGGGGTGCATGGGGTTGGAGAAAAGGGGAGCAGAGGTCCCCCAGGCCCACAGCCCACCAATACATTTTGGGGATGGTGTTCTTGGTTCTTGGGGCTGGAGGCCTGGTGGGGGTGCCAGAGATGGGGGGCCCCCGGGGTGGAGCAAGCCAGGCTGCTGGTTTAGAAGAGAAGGGAACGGGGGCCTTTGTGGGGCCCCCAGCGCCCTCCACGGAGGCCCGCTTCCGAGGCGCGGGAGGGGAGGGGAGGGCGGGGGTGGGTTGCCTGCAGGTTGGCGTGGAGTTGGGACATCCCAGCCGTGGGTGCTGGCCCACAGCAGGGTCGTGTCCTTGGGCCAGGTTTGAGAGTGTTTTGTCACACTGTGCCTGCACGCTGATGTCACTGGGCTGATTCTCCAGTGAGCGTGCAGCTGGCCCTCCTGTGGGGACACAGACCACATGCAGGTGGGCTAGAGTCAGGAGGGGCGGTCTCCGGGGTGGTGTTGGAGAGCCGACAGAGGGCTTCCATGAGGTGCCACTGGGGCTCAGAGCTGAGCCGTGAGAAGGAGCCAGCGAGGCGGAGCTGGGGCAGGGGCACACAGGCTGGGCCACAGCAAGCCTGGAAGCCCTGGGCCAGGAGCAAAGGTGGCATCGTCCAGGGAACCGGGCAGCGCAGATGAGGGGAGGTGGATGAGGCAGGCAGGGGCTCCCTCACACGGATTGTGTTCCAGGCGCAGGACGGGGTCTGCGCCGTGTGTTGCGAGTGGCTCGAGTGTGCTGGCACACGTGTCTCACAGCAGGGCTCTGGCATGGGGTGGACCCCAGTGTGCTGCCGGCGCCAGCGGCTGCGGTGTGAACACACACCCGAGTGCCAGTGGCAGCAGGAAGCCCCGGCTGCAGTGGGAAGGGATGTCCGTGGTGTGCTCGTCCAGGCTCCGCCCGCCCTGCCGAGGCTCCGGGTGGAGGGGGCCTCAAGACCGCGGGTGCTGGCCGTGGGGGGAGGCACCTGGAGGGCCTGCACCTCTGCTTGGTCCTGAGTTCCACATTGAGCCCCCCCCCCCAGTTTGCACTCGTGGCCAGCTTCCAAGGTGCTGCTCCGTGTTTCTCACGACGGCCGCCCTTCCCACGTCCCCCCCCAGGGGCAGGTGTTGGTGGGCGAGGAAACCTCATTCTGACCCCAGCCCCGACCTCACCCTGCTCCCCACATCAGCCTCAGGCTCCTGGGTGCCCTCCCCCTGCTGCCAGGAGGGCCCCCAGCCGTGGCAGCGCTCAGTGAAGCGTGCGTTGAATGAAGGAAAGAGCGAGAGGTGGTGCAGGCAGTGAGGCTGGGCCCTGGAAAGACCCCCGTCCCTTGTTGTTTTTTAAAAATATTCGTTTATTTGAAAGGCAGCATTACAGAGAGACAGAGACAGGGAGATCTTGCATCTTCTGGTTCCAGATGGCCACAGTGGCCTGGGCTGGGCCAGACCAAAGTCAGCAGGCAGGCGTTTCATGTGGCTCTCCCACGTGGGTGCAGGGCCCCCAGCACTTGGGTTATCCTGCATTAGCAGGGGGCTGCATTGGAAGGGGAGCAGGCAGGACTCCAGCTGGCGCCCCTGTGGAACGCTGGTGCTGTGGGCGGCGGCTTCACCTGCTGCGCCACAGTGCCGGCCCCACCCCCACCCATTTTTCAGAACTTACCTTCAGGGACTTGATGCTGTCCACTCCCCTGTGGCTGGCAGGCACCGCCTCCTCACTGGACTCCCTGCCCACCCCTCGGCCCATGCTGGTGTTCGTGGGTGTAGCCGGCATTTCCACACCACTGGGCGTTGGCCCACCTGCCCTCCCCCACCCCCGCACCAATGCCATCTCTCGGCCTGCACGACCACAGCCCAGGGAGGCAGCCTGGAGGCCTGTCTGCCAGAGCCCTTGTGGGCAAGGGTGATTGCATTGCCACAAACTCATGCCGTCCCTGGCATCTCACTGTGGCCCCGGGGCAGGCCTCGTGCCCTGGGGACCACGTCTTCCTGTGGCTCAGGGCCCCTGCTGGGGGCTGAGCACCTGCTCGTCAGGGAGAGAGTGGATGGGTACGGGGAGGGGTACGACCCCCAGCCCCGAGCGGGAGGCCTGACGCACCTGTCTGCAGGTCCCTGCTGGGAGCTGCTGTGACCTCAGGGGAGGCGCTTCCCCTCTGTGTCTTCGTGTCCTCAGCTGGAGGAGCAGGGCGGCTCAAGAAGCTGGCAGGCGTGGCCGGGAAGACGGCCTCTCCAGCACCTGTTGTGTGCAGTGAGTGTGCTGGTGCCGTTAGTATTGTTTTCCGGAAGCAGGGATCCCTGAGCACTTGAACCATGGCTCTGGCCAGCCCCGGATCCTGGCAGCTCCCTGATCAGGGGCCGGATGCTCTCGACTGCACGGTGGCACGGAGCTCGCCGGCGGCCCTGACCGAGGCCGCGTCTGCGTCGCAGGCACCCCGCCGCGCCGTCCAGTTCTCCCCCCCTCCTCTCCTCCCAGGCCCCTCTGGTAGGGGTGGCATCTGCAGCCAGCGGCAAGGGCCCTGCGTGGGCTGACACGGGTGTCCCTGTGGTCTGGGCACCGGGGAGCCCAGGGAGCTGCCTCGACCTGCAGCGCCTGCCCCAGGCCACGGACGGGAGAGCTGCATTTTACCAGGACCCCTTGGGGAAGAAGCCCACCAACCCCTGGTCAGAGGTCCCAGGCCACGCATGTCCGTTGTCTTGGCTACGCTGTTCTCCCCGCCTTGTCCTCCTGCAAGTGACCCCGCTTAGGGCACGTCGGCGCCGGCCCTGCGGGAGACGGAGTTCAGGCCGGCAGAAGCGGGGAACGGGCCCTGGCTCCGGTTAGTGCCGGTCACTGCATCCACTGTGCACACCCTGCAGAGGGTGGGAGGTGGGGGTCTCCAGGGAGGAGGTAGCAATGGGGCCTGGCCCCTCGCGCTGTTGGATGGACAGATAGAGAGTCACGCCCTGGCTCTGCTGCCGAGGGCACTTCCAGCCTGCACAGGTGCTGGCCCAGGCTGCGGGCCCTGGGCTTGAGTCCCGGCCCCGCTGTTTGCCGGCTTCGTCGGCCGCACTGTCTGCCCGTTTCTGCTTCTGTGTAGTCGGCGGGTGGAGGAGGCCACGGGGGCCCGGGCAGCACGCGAGCAGGGCCGCTGGGGAGCGCAGTGGTGCTGGTGGCGAGCGCAGTGGGGACACTGACAGGTGCGCTTCAGGGGAGGCGTGATGGGCAGGCAGGACAGACAGGGCTGCCCCTCAGCCAGCATCGCACAAGCCCTGGCTGCCCGCGGCCTCCCAGACTCTACGGCTGCCTCTGGTCGTGCTGTGTGACATTAGTCTGCGCTGTGGGCCATGGGCGAGTCGTGAGAGGTTGTGGGGCCCCAGCATCCCAGACCTCGGGGCCAGTGGACAGATTTGCTATGAGAGTAGCCACTGCTCCTGCTTGGAGGGGCAGAGAGGGAGGCTGTGGCAACAGCTGTCGCCCCGTGGGGAGAGCTGGGCACAGCCTTGGGGACGCCAGCCCCCTGCCATGGGGAAGCCCAGACATCCTATGGCCAGGGCCAACTGACGGGAGGTGGCCACACCCTCCTGCCCCAGTGACCCGCCCCCTCGGCACGTGTGGGGAGGACACCCTCCCACCCCAGCTCCACTTGCTGGGCCAGCGCTGTGGAGGCCGGCCTGTTGGGTATGGACAAGGGGCCGGGAGTGATGCCAGCTCCAGCTGTTTCCGGGTCAAGCCTGAGTGCTTGGGGCTCTGAGGCCAGGGGTCAGGGGTCAGTCTGGGTCGAGGCTATGGGTGAGGAGTCTGCATTAGCAGGAGGTTGGGAGTGTCCCCGGCAGGCCCAGGCCAGGCAGCATCTCAGCACCCACAGACCCCGTGCCCGGCTCCACCCCACAGGAGACGGGGTCTGAGGGCTTCGTGTGTGTGTGGGGGGTGGGGGACACGTGTTTTCTCTCTCGCTTGCGCGTTTACTCTCCTCTCTCCGCCCTGGCCCCTGTTCCCGCTGCCCGGGTTTCTTTCTGGTTAGCAGCGTTGTTTTTATTTCCTGTGGCTCAGGGGATGGTTTGGCACTTCTGCAGGGAGGACCCAATGTGTGCCTTCACAGAAATCAGACGGGACCCAAAGGAAGTCAGGAGGCGGCTGGGGAAGAAGAGGGAGGAGCTGGGCCCGGGGCAGAGGCTGGTTTGCCCCGAGCCTCTGTGATCCTTGCTGTGAAATTGGCCCGTTCCACTCTGCCCAGGGAGCGTCCTGAGTGGGGGACCAAGGCCAGGCGCAGTGACCTCCTGCAGACAGCCCTGGGGCCCGGGGCGGGGCCTGAGCTCTGTCAGGGGCAGGGCTGTGTCCCCAGCGCCTGCCCCACTGAAGGGTCCAGGCCGGCCGCCCCATTCTAAGTGTTCCGTGGAGCCTCCAGCGCCTGGCTGAGGTGTGAGCGCACGGAATTCCCGGTTTACAGGGAAGAAATCTGCGCAGACAGGTTGAGCCCCGCACACAAGGGATGGAACCTGGGGTGTCTGAGACTTCCCAGCGCTTCCTCCACGCCCCCCGGGCCCCAGAACTCAGCCGTGGCCTCTCCACCCGCCCCACCGGCTGGCCGGGTCCCCAGCCGCCTGCCGCCTCCGGCAGCTCCTCCCCACTGCACGCCGAGCCCAGGTGCAGAGATTCTCTGGCTGACGCCTGGGTTTCCTCTCCCCCTTCGCCGCTCTCCGGGGCCTGACAGCAGCAGCAGCAGCAGCAGCAGCAACAGCAGCAGCAGATGCCCCGCAACAGCCAGGAGGAGAAGGAGGAGAAGGAGAAGGAGGCGGAGAAGGAGGAGGAGAAGCCAGACGTGGAGCATGACCGGGAAGAGCTCGCCAAGTAAGCCGGCCGGGAGCAGAGCGGCCGGGTCCTCCCGTGCGTCCAGGCAGCCCCTCCTGCTGCTCTGCTCCTTCCCAGCTGCCCCTGGGGCCCTGCGAGGCTGAGCTCGCATCTGAGCTCCTCCCCGAGCTGGGATGCGGGCCCTGGCTGCTCTCACTGCAGGAGCGAGGGCTGCGGGCACCTGTGGCTGTGACAGGCCCCATGCAGCCAGGGGCAGCGCCGCTCGCTTGGCGCCAGGTACCCGTGAGGGGCCCAGGAATGCACCTCGGAAAGTCTGGCCACCTCTCGCCTCCAGCCCGGGCCTTTCAGGGAGACGCACGGGGAGCGGGGAGGAGGCAGCTTCTGAGAGCCCAGCTCCGCGTCCCGCTCCCATACACCCTGCCCCTCGGCCGGCCTGCAGGGACCCAGCGGGCACAGCCGCCCTGGTCGTGCTGTGTAAAGTGGGCGCACCGAGGGAGACCCCCGGGCCCCTGGGCCAGCCCCGGGGCGGACAAGCCCGCTGACCCTGTCTCTGACTCCCCGTTTGGCCGCAGGGAGAAAACGGACGACACCTCGGGGGAAGACAACGATGAGAAGGAGGCCGTGGCCTCCCGCGGCCGCAAGACGGCCAACAGCCAGGGGCGGCGCAAGGGCCGCATCACGCGCTCCATGGCCAGCGAGGCGCACAGCGAGGAGGCCGCCACGCCGCAGCAGAGCGCCGAGCTGGGTGAGCCGGGCGAGCCGGGCCAGGGGCGGTGGCCGTGCGGGCATCCTGTGGAACTGGAGCCGGTTGCACTAGCCTTGGCCCCCGCGGTGACTCCCTCAGCCTCTCCATGAGGGGGCGTCATAGAGGTTACAGCAACCGTGGGGTCAGAGGCACAGGGAGGGCCTGGGGCTGCGCTGGGCAAGCAGGGAGGTGTCAGCCACAGGTCCAGGCCACTGCCAGCTCTGGCTTTGTGCCACGAGGGAGGGCGTGGCTCCCAGGGTCTGTCCACGTGGTGCCCGCAGCCCTGCTGGGCGTCTGGGTCGCACCTTGAGCTCTGGGCCTCAGCGGCTCTTTCACCTCCAGGTGCCCTGAGCCCGCTGCCCTCCGCCCGGAGGGAAGAGGGCGCCGAGCCAGCAGCCTGGGGCAGCCACGGCGCCTGTGCTCTGAGCCGTTTGGGGTCAGCCTTGCAGCCACCCTAGGAGCCCCCCGGGGCCGCTGGTGCCCAGGCCGGGCCCTGCTCCCAAGGCTGCGTCCCACAGTGGACATGGATGGGTTTTCCATTCTCACTGTGCCGGTCCCCCATCTCCTCTTCCCGTGGGACGTGGTCTGGATGCAGTTCGTGGATAGACTCCTGGAGGGTTGGAGAAAGGGCGTGGCCTCCTGAAAGTCTCTGGGGCAGCCAGGATTTGAACCCGGCCCCGTGGGGTCTGCCACTTGGTGGTGTGTCCTGGAGGCCCGGGGCTGCTGCTGGGCTGGGCTGCAGGGTGGAAGAGACCCCAGCACGCCCTCCCAGCCCGCTCAGACACGCACAGCCTCTCTCTGGGGTCCTGTGGGAAGGAGGTGGGCTTGGCTCCCCTCCGGGGCCTGAGCTGCTGGTCCCAGCTTCGCAGCCCGAGGGGAAGGAGTAGGGATCCACGCCAGGCCTTCTCAGAGGGCGCTCAGAAGGGGTGCTTCCCAGGCCGGCCAGGTCCCCTCTGTGTCAGCTGGAAGTCCCATCCTGCACCTGCCCGGGGGCTGCCCCCACCCGCAGGCGTTTCTGGTGTGGCTCACAGGTGGGACCCTGCCAGGCACTGGGCAATGGAGTGACTGGGGGTGACCAACCCAGCTGAAGCTCCAGGCCCTCCCCTTCCCAGCCAAGTGTGTGCAGCGGCAACTGCCATGGTTGAGGCCCTTGGCTGCCTCTGTGTGCCCATCTGTGAAATGGGGCTGGGCGGGGGCTGGGTGCCAGCTGGGATGGGCATCTGAAACGGGGCCTCCCCCCGGGGCTCAGAGCCGCGAGGTGGCAGTGTCGAGGGCCCGTCCACTCCCACCCTGGCTCTGGGGCAAAGCCGCCCACCCAGAAGACAGAGGGCCGCCTCCTGGATGGGCTCCTGCCAATCCGCCGCCTTTCTTTTCAGCTTCCATGGAGATGAACGAGAGCTCCCGCTGGACCGAGGAGGAGATGGAGACGGCCAAGAAAGGTGAGGGGCTGCTGGGGACCTGGGGCGGCCTGGGTGCCGGTCCTGAGCTGAGAGAATCGACACGTTGGCCTCGGCCCGGGTACAGTGGCGAGACCTGATGGGGCAGGCTGCGGTGCCATGGTGCTTTTGGATTGGACGTTTCTTCCTGGAGCCTCGGTTTTGCCCTCTAGGAAATGGGCACGAGTGGCTGTGCTGTGAGGCCGCGCAATGTGTGAGGTCGGGCGCTGTGCCTTCTGGGAGGGCTCTGTGCCCAGCTCCTTTGGGCCAGTGGGGGCCTCTGCCTGTGGTCCCTGCCCGGCGGGGTTTGGTCCTCCTGTAGCATCAGGCGGCTCTGGGACTGTGTCTCTGGTGAGGCTGTTGGGGCTGTTGGCGGTTGGTTCTCCGAGTCACCGTGTCACAGGGAGCAGAAACCACTCTTGGCTCACATGTATCCCCTGGGAGGCCGAGCATCGGGAAACCACAGACCAGTTCGTGGAGCCGGAAGTGCTGTGTCCTGGCTCCTGGACCCAGTGGCCCATGTCGGGGCCCTGTTTGCCAAGCGGAGCGGCGTCTAGGGGCTGGCTTGCCCCTCCCTCTCCGCACCCAGTGCAGGGCTCAAGGCAGTGCTGGGGCTGGGGGCTGTGCCTGACTCCTGTCTTGCCTGCCTCCGTTCCCCGCCCCATTGCTGAGAGCTGGGGCCTGTGCCCGGGCCTGGAGTTGGGACGAAGCCAAGGGCTGGGTATACCCCTGCTGGGGGCAGCTGAGGGCCCTGCCTGTCACCACCCTGGGAAGCCCCAAGCCCCCGCCCTGCCTGTCACTGTCCCGACAGCCCCACGGCCACTGCCCCTCAGCACCGATCTCTCCCCGGTGGACTGGAGGCGGCAGCCAGGGCCCCGCCTCCTTGCGGCTGAGCCTGTGACTGGGGCAGAGGGGCTGCCGGGTAGTGGGCATCGTTTCCCGCTGGCGGGGCCGGGTGCTGCTGGCCACTGCTTCCTGTCTTCCTAGAGCTTCACCGTGGCGCGCGAGAGCCCTCACTGGAACCGGGTGAACTTTTCCCTCGTTTATTTCGCTTTGGGAAAACACTAAGCCCAAATCCTCTAAAAGTGAGCCGCGCCGTCCATGGGGGGGTAGCCCTCACTGCCGGAAAGTTCTAGAACTTCCGCCGCCGCAGGCAGCAGCCCCTGTGTCTCCCGTCTGCACCTCTCTGTTGAGCTCGCGGCCCGCAGACGCGCCTGTCCTGGGGATCGCTCACGGTGGGCTCCGGCTGCTCCCCAGCGCCGCGTGTCCGAGGTTCACCGTGACCCAGTAATGTTCCAGTGCGCTGGCGTCCTGCGTCCCGACCACTGGCTGGTGGATGTGGGGCTGTTTCTGTCGGCCGTGGTCGGCGAGGCTGCTGGGAGCTCACGTGCGATTTTTAACCCCTGCTCGGCCCCGCTGGCTGTGACACCGCCCAGGGTTCTGTCCACTGAGGACTCCAGGCGCCAAGTGCCGGGACGGGCAGCCAGCGGCCCCACGGCCTCCCGGGCCTCCATTGTCGCTGCAGCCCCATCCCCGTTGCCCTGGAGTCGGCGGGCGGCCGCCTCTCCTCCCTCCCTCCCTGCAGGAAGGGCAGAGCCGGAGGCCGGGATGAGTCACGGCTGAGCCGGGAGCGTGCCCCTCCGTCTCAAGGTTGGTCCTCGGCGAGGTCGGTGAGCTCATCCCGGTCCTGCCCACGGAGCCGGCGTCGCAGGGCCCCTGGGGGCTGTGCTGCCGAAGCCCTGCTCGGTGACATTTGCGCTCGTCTGCCGTGAATTCCAGCAATCTGGCCAATTACGCACAGGGCGGCTGCGGGAGGGAGGGCGCGGGCGGGGAGGCAGGTGCTGCAGCCCCCAGTGACGCCTGCTCCTCAGCCGGTGGGGGAGAAGACGAGGAGTACTCCAAGCCCCCCCGGCCAGCCCTTGGAATCCTGGAGACAGGGAAAGGACCCGGTGAGCAGCCGGCACGCCTTAAAGGACCTGGTGCTTGGCCTGCTGTGGGCAGGTAGGCAGCCAGGTGTGCCGAGGGCCGGGCCTACCAGGCCCCATCCCAGAGGGAAGCCAGAGCGCAGCTTCTGGACTCCCCAGTTCTGTGACCTGAGAGGCAGTCAGCCAGCCTGTGCGTGCCTCGGTTTCCCCAAATGCACCATGGGGGGCAGAGAGCGACACCCACTGCATCCGTGTCCCGAGGCTGCCACGGCAAGGACCTTTGTGGTCTGGGCCTTGGGCCCTGTGGGGGCTCGCGCCCAGTGTCTCTCTGCTGTCCCCCTCTACCTCCTCCTGGCCTCTGCCCGCGCGTCTCATCCCTGCTGCATCTTGTCAGGCCCCTCCCCCGTCTGGTGTGAGACTGCCTTGTGCGTCCTGCCTGCCCTGGCGCCATCCCAGGCTCCCTAGCTCCACGACCCCGGCCCAGCCCACCCCCTTGCACTGTTTCTCTGGTTCCCTAACGTGAGTCTGGGATACCACCCCCCACCCGAGACATCGCTTGGGGGCACGGTCAGACATGAGGGACAGCCCGGGTTCAAGTCCCAGCCCTGCCTCTTGTGGGGCCCTGACCCTGAGCAGGTGGGTGGGGGTGAAACAAGTGTGTGATGGCCCTGGGAGGGGTCTCCAGAGGAGGGGCCCTGGGGCTGACGCTCAGAGCGCAGAGTAATGCTAACACCTCCTGGTTCCCTTACTCAGATGAGAAAACCGAGGCCCGGGGGTGTTTAATGGTGAAAGGTGGAGCTGGGATTGGCACCTGGCGCTCGAGCTACAGAGTAGGAATGGGGTCTAGCTGCTGTTGCCCAGGCGGGGGTGGAGGGAAGGGCCTCTCAGAAGCGGGCATGGCACAGGCAAAGGCCCTGTGGCAGCGTCTGTGAGTTCAAGTGGGAAGCACTTGGAGCCCAGAGGAAGAGGAGCTGGGTGCCTTCCCTCGTCTGCGTGGTCGTAGAGGACGAGGGACGCTGAGGCCAGTTGTATGCGGTGCCTCCCCTGCCTCGTGTCCCCTTGCTGCGCAGGGAGGGAGGGGCAGGGCTGGGCTGAGGGCCTGTGCTTCCCCCCTGGGAAGGCCAGCCTGGCCCGGCTCGGAATCTTGACCCAAGGCTCCGGGCTCAGCTGGCAGCTCGTCCTGGCCCCACCCCTGTGCAGGAGGGTGGGGAAGCTCCGGGCGCACCATAATGGACCAGGAAGAGCCGACTGCCTCCCCAGGGAGGAGAGAGCCTGGGGGCGTGGCGGGGGGAGGAGTGAGTGGGAGGCGTGGCTGCTTCAGTGCCCTGCGTGGAGGAAATCCAAGGCTTGGGGACGGAGCTGTGAGCCTGCGTCACCAGGCCTGGAAAAGTGGCCCTTGTCACGGCCTCCTGCTGGCCCCGTGTGGGAGCAGCCTGCACGCCTGGCCTGGACGTTGGACGCACACCAGCCTCAGCTACCACAAGGGTCCAGTGCAGGTGGAGGCCGGGTCATGGGGCACAGGCGGGGCAGCTGGGGGGCTGCAGGGGAGGGAGCACCATGAGCAGCCGCGGCCGGAGCAGCGGCCAGGAAGCCAGGGTTTCTGCTTGATCCTGGGGCCGGCGCAAGCCCTGCTTTCCCTGTCAGCTTCCTGGGAGACGCCGGGGCGCCAGGAGGCAGCATTCAGACCTGTCCTGACGCAGGGAGGCACATGGTGATTGACGGTGACTCCCGGTGTCCTGTGGCCGGCACTCAGGCACGCGCATGCGGGCCGGAGACCTAAGTACAGCGCCTGGAGCCCACCGCCCCAGGCCGGGCTTTCCCGCTCGGCCCTGCTCTCAGGAAAGCTCCACGCGGAAGGCGTCAGCACCCAGGTGAGCTTGGTCTCGCCTCTGCGCACGTGGGTGATTGGCAGGTGGAATTGCCGCCGTCCAAGCTCGTGGGTGTGAGGGCCCAGGCAGGGAAGGATGATCCGGTGGGAGAGGGCTGGCCCTCATGCCTGGCAGATGTGAGGCCCCGCACGGCAGCCGACAGCTGCGTCCCCGCGGAGCCCACTGGGGCTCGGGGTTTCCGGAAGAAGGCGGCGATGGCCTCGGGCCCGGGAGAGCTGCAGGTTTCCTGCCTCCTTTGGGTGTCCTGGGGAGAGATGTTGAGTACGCTGGCTGGAGCCTCTCTCAGAAAACGGCTGTTCGTGGGGTTGGGGATGGGTGGGTGGGAGTTGCGCCCCTCTTGCAGGAAACCTTCATGGAAAGAGCTGGAGCCTTTGGGGCTGGCAGGAGTGGGGAGCGCACGTGTCTGGGGTAGGGGCTGGTTTCCAGAGTCAGCCACTGTGGCTTTCCCAGGACACTGACGGACCTGGGGCAGGTGTCCTGGGAGGGAGCAGGGACCTCCAGGCCCTCTGTGGGTTGGCACTGAGCCCGCGGCCATGTCACTCTTCCTCTGAGGACAGCTGGTCCCAGGCCCTCGTGGGAAGCTGTCCCCCTCGGTGGCGCAGCCCCGACCAGGCCCCCTGGCCCCCCGAGGCCACAGGTGGATGCCTTCTCGCCCGCCCCTGCCCTGCGGCCAGCTGCGGGACAGCTCTGCCTGCTTTGCGTCTACTCCCAGTCTGTGACTCAGACCTCCGGGCTGGACTTCCTGTCTCGTCAATTTCACTTCCTAGTCCCTGCCCCCTGCGCCTTCAGAACGAAACTCCTTCCTTAGAAATCAGAAGTGGGGTCGGGGAATCCAGGCCGCAGGGCACGTCTGCAGAAGCCGCTGTCTCGGCCCAGGTGCGAGGCGTGCTGGGGACGTTGTGCTCCTCGTGGGGAGCGGGGACCCCCAGCCACCTCTGGGGAGGGTCCTGGGCGTCCTGCAGGGCCACCCCGGCCCCCTTCCCTGGGAAGCTTCCCAGGAGCCCCAGAGAGGTGGCGAAGGGGCTGTGGGATGCTACTGGGCGCCAGACCCAGATGTGCCAGGCGCCTGGCACCGTCGTCAAACAGCACCACGGATGAAAGCACGTGGTCAGTGAGCTTTCCGGGGCAGTCAGTCCATGCTGGGGGGCGGTCAGAAGACCCTCAGAGGGCAGGGGACAGGCTGGGGTTCCGGGGGGCGTCTTGGAGGAGGGTAGAGGCAGACCTGAGAAAGCCAGGTGGGCAGCAGGCTCGGGTGCCCTGGGCACATGCACGGGTGTGGGAAGAAGGCGGTCGGGCTGCGGCGAGCAGGCGCGGCGGCGCCTGGGGCCTGGCCGAGGCCTCTGCACTCTGGCTGAGAGCTGCGATTGTCGGGCCAGGGTTTTACGCTCAGTGACCTGCAAAGAGTGAGGGGCTCGTTCAGAAGGGGGGTGCTCCCGGACACCTGCCACTCCACGGCTTCCGTGGACAGGGACAGAGAAGGCTTGGGGTGAAAGAGTGGCCCCAGAGTCGGGGAACTTGGTCATGACCTGGATCCAGCTCCGTTAGCTTGCCTCCCTCCAGAGCTGCCTGGGGGCCGCGGTTGTGCGGGGAGCCGGCCGTCTGAGAGGGAGGAGCAGCAGAGAGCCCTGTGGGGACCCCGTGGCCTCCCCTCTGTGAAGGCAAGAAGAGGCCCCTGGAAGCGGAGACTTCCTCCCTGTGAGCCAGGCCCCCTCGGGGAGCGGCCGGGGCTGGGGGGGGGGGCAGACCGCAGGTGGAACTGGCACGGGGAGGGGTGACAGCGGAAGAAGCTGTTTGCTCCCGTCTGCCGGGGGTGGAGAAGCTCTGTTTTTCTGGAACCCTCATCTGTTCTTACCGCTGCTGACGCCGCCACCGCCACGGATGGAGGGAGAGGGAGTGAAGCCGGTGCCAAGTTGGCCCGCCCCTCCTGAACCTGGGTCTCTGCCAGGCTCCCCCGCCCGCCGTTCCCGCGAGCCCCGTCTGGAGGTCACATTCAGTCCTGACGCGGCTCGCTGGGTCAGGCAGCAGCAGGAGCAGAGCCCAGCCCTGGGGCGCAGCCAGGCTGCCCAGGGACAGCGCTGAGCCCGAAGCCTGGGTGTTTGGATTTTACCCCCGCGTAGGGTCCAGGGGGCTCCCTCTCTGGTGCTGAGCGTCCACGCTGGATGCCGTGTGTGCTGACAGACGCCCGGCACAGGGGCGCCCCAGGCACAGGACTGACGGCTTCCTGCTCGTCAGCAGCCGCTGGGGGGCTGTGGCAGAGGTGGCAGGGCCGCCCGCCTGCCGAGGAGCCCTGGGCCACCACCACCACCACGGGCGCGGCGGCGCGCGGAGCTGCCTCCCGCCCTCCAGAGGCAGCCGCGGCCCGCCCTCCTCCTCCTCCTCCTCCCGCCCGCCCGCGCTCCAGCGCTCCCTCCCTCGCCTTGGACAGAGAAGGATGTGAGGAGCTGAGCCGGCGGCAGACGCCAGCCGGAGCCCCAGCAGAGCCGCGGCCGCCCAGCCTCCAGCCCACTTCTCCCGGCTCCACTCCCCGGAGCATCCTCCCAGCCGGATGTTTCCGGAAAACTTGGCCGAGGGGGAGACGCGGATGAGAGGATGTGAGTGCGCGGCCCCGGGAGGGGTGGGGGGGACCACGGGCCGTGACAGGGGCCGCAACGTGGCCGGCAGGAAATCACGGCTGGGCAGTGGGGTGGTGGGGGCCTCGGAGTCCCGGGCCAGTGGGGGGGGTGTACTCCCGGTGGGGGGGCCGCCTTCGCTGCGTTTCATTTGTGGCCGAAGCTTCTGGGAGGAAGGGCAGGACCTTATCTGTGCCTCGCAGCACCAGGGGTCCTGCTGGCGCCGGCCCAGGGGCAGTCTCCAGGTCTGTGGGGGTGTTTGGGGGCTGGCCAGCAGACCCTGAGGGGTGGGGGGGCGTGAAGTGCCGCCCAACTCCCAGCAGCAGCCAGGGTTGCCCAGACCAGTTCTGGGGGAGGCCCCCAGGGGCCAGCGGGGTAACGGGACAGCCACTGCCGCGGGACGGAAGGCGGGGAGCGCGGCCGGCTCGGCCCAGCCTGCCTTCACAGTGCACACCCCCTCCCTGCCCCCACCCTGCCCCCGACTCCTGCTTCTGCCACTTCCGGGAGCTGAGTTTATGGGGGGGGGGCAGCCACCTCCTTATTTGTTTACGGAGTTTGGAAATGGCAGCCTCTGCAGGGTCCGGCCGGCCTGGGCTCTCAGCACCCGCCCCCTCCCCCCCCAGCCCCGCAGGCCCAGATGGGAGATCTGCCCCCTCCAACCCCCCCTCCGCCGCCTGGGTTCCGGGCCTGTGATCCCGCTGGCCCGACGTGTTTGCCTGGACGCTCTTGGCCCCGGCTGAGGAAATATAAATAAACGCGCGTCCCTGTCCGCCAGGTTCTGGGAGTGACAGCTGCTGCTGGCGCAGGCGGAGGGAAAGGTCAGGAGGCCGAGTTACACTTGATCCCCCCCCCCCCGTGCCTGTCCTTGAGGAACCCTGTGGAGCCACGTGGCTCCCGTGGCCACTGCAGGCAAGCAGGTGGCCTGTCCGTCCTGTGCCACCCCCATGCTGGGGCCCAGAGGCCGGCAGGGCAGGAGGCTGGGGCCCCACGCCCACCCTGCCCCTTTGGCCGGTCCCCAGAGCAGGGAGGAGTTGGCGTGACCCCCCTACCTCGGTTTCGCCCACACCAGCCGTGGGAAAGTGGTTAGGGCCACACTGGGAGGGTGAGACGGAACCAGGCTCTGAAAGGCCTTGGGCCCCTGCCTACCGCCTGACCCCTCGAGGCGGTGGGGGGTGGTTTGTTGACGTCTCTGTTGCTGGTGCCTGTGCGTAGCCAGCCAGCCGCGCCGCGCCGCGATGAATGGATGGGTGACAGCAGGAAGTGCCCGTGCACACGGCCCCCCCAGGCCCCCCACTTGCAGGAGGGTGGCTGCAGGTTCAAGGGAAATGGCCTGGGGTTCGGGTCTGGGAAGTCAGTGGATTTGCCGGGGGCGCAGCTCTGGGGCTCTGGTTCGCCCATCCCAGCATCCGAGCCCTCTGTCAGGCCTGCCCCTCGTGGGTGCGTGGCAGGGGGCGGCCCTGGGCCACACGAGGTCAGGCTGCCAAGCTCGCCCAGCAGGTGGGCTGACACCTGGCCTGGCTTCCTGGCACTGCCTCGGGAGGAAGCGGGAGCCTCGTTTCTGCTGAGCCCAGGCTTTTTGCTTGGAAGCAGAGTGTGGGTGGCAGCGGCAGGGGGTGCAGCTCTGGCCTGAGCCCACAGGCGTGGGGTGGGAGGGGGCCGTGATCTGGGGGCAGATCCACTCCCCACCTCCGAGCGAGGCCGGCTGGGCTCTGGGTTCCGTGTGGCCCCGAGGTGACCGAGGCACGGGCTCTGGCCCCAGCTCACCCCCAGACCCCGCCCCCCCATCCCTCGCTTGCCGCGTTCCTTCCTTGCCCTGGCCCGGTGTGGCCGGAAAACAGCCCGGAGGTCTCCGGAGGCCTCGTCTGCAGCTGTGAGCGAGTGTCAGGGCTGGGTCACGGCCGCCCGGCTCCCCCGCCCAGCTGGCGGGATGGGAGGTGGGACTGGGTGGGATCTGCATCCCGGACCTCAGACCCCTGCCCCCTGCATCCTTAATGGCGGCCTCAGAGGGGGCGCCCTCGCCTGGCACCTCTGGATTGGGAGCCCAGACCCCAGGCTCCCAGAGCCTCCCCACGCCATCCTTCTGTGTATGTTCCCAGAGGCGGTGGGGGTGGCGGCCCTGCTGCCGCTCCAGGCCCGCTGCCCTGCCTCACCTGCTGCCCTCGCCCCGCAGGTCTCCTGGAACATGGCCGGAACTGGTCAGCCATCGCCCGCATGGTGGGCTCCAAGACCGTGTCGCAGTGTAAGAACTTCTACTTCAACTACAAGAAGAGGCAGAACCTCGACGAGATCCTGCAACAGCACAAGCTGAAGATGGTGAGAGGCTGCCGGGCCCGGGCCTCCGGGGGCTGCCCGCGGGGCGGGGCTCAGCCATCACGGGCCACCAGCCGCACGGGCCTGCGGCCCTGCCTTCTGCCTCCCTCCCCCGGCCCCTCCGTGCTCCCCGGGGGTGGGGAAGCAGCCTGGTGGGTCAGTGCCTGACTCAGCCAGGAATCCGTGGCCGTCAGCGCCTTGGAATGAAGAGGCAGTGCACCCTGTGAGAGCCCCCCGCCCCCGCCGCACCTCCCGGTTCAGGGGCTGCCGGGGGAGGCCCAGGAGGGGCCGGCTTCCTCCGCAGCTGCGGCTGATGGCCCTTCCGCCCTCCTCTCCTCTCAGCCTCCTCCTCAGCTCCCCTCCGAGGGCTGGGGGCGCTGGGGCTCGGCCGGGCTTGCAAGAAGCTGAACTGGGGTTTGAGCCCACAGGCGTGTGCTCCGAGCGCCCGTGTGGCTTCGTGGGGACAGGGCGGGCTGCACAGCTGTGTCCCCAGGGCTCCCGCCCCCCGCCCCGCCCCGCCAGGCTGCCCGTTGCACTGAGTGTGGGCAGTGCCGATTGTCTCCATCAGGGGCCACTGGGGAGAGCCTCGGCCCCACTCGCACCCTTGCAGAATCTGAGGGCCCCTCTCCACTCCCGAACTGTGGGCGCCAGCAGCCACGGGGAGCTGTCCACACACCCGTGGTGAGGGCCGCGGCCCACCCTCACCCCCTCCCCGGCCCCTGCAGGCCCTCCAGGGGAGCCAGCAGCCCAGAGCTCCAGCAGGGCCCTGTCGGAAGGTGTGGGGCACCTGCACTGAACACCCGCTGAATTCCCTTACAGCGGAGAGGGGCCCCGGGCGGGAAGAAGCAGGTGTCACGTCCTGGGCCAGGGTCTCCGGGCAGGAGTCTGCGGTGCACACGGGACCAGCCAGGGGTCAGAGCACTGGCTCTGAATGTCGCCCAAGGCACAGAAAGTCGTGTGCTCCGGCCCCACCAGCCTTCTGCTCCCTGCCTCCCCAGGCTGCCAGTCCCACCCCCAGGGCTCCAGCCCAGGGCTCAGTGGCTGCCTCCTCCTGCTGGCCTCCCAGCCTGGATTTCTAGGTTCCCTGGGGCACTGCAGCATTGGAGAACCTGAGGCCCCAGCAAGGTGGACAGTGTGGTCAGCTGCCGAGAGCAGGGCCAGGCCCCAGCCATTACCGCAACGCCTGTGTGACCTTGGCCGTGCCCACCCCACCCGAGCCCGTTTTCTCGTCTGTGAAGCGGGGCGATCACAGCCCTCACCCCGCGAGTGCTCATGGCGGCTGCACTCTGAGCAGCTCCTGGGACCGTGGTGCGGGGGCAGCTGCGGCAGGTCGTGGTCAGGCGACCGGGCCAAGTCTGAATCTTGTCTCTGAGGCTTTCTCACTGTGTGGTCGCTCTGTGCCTCAGTTCCCCCACCTGTGACACAAGGCTGGAGGGCCGCGGCTCCACTGCTGAGACCAGGGTGGGGGGACCAACCGATCGACCGTCGTTCACTCACTGTCGGGTGGTTCAGGGCAGGATCTGGGCTGGCAGCTGGGGGACGTGGCTTCCCGCTCTGCTCCTTCCTCGAGAACCTGTTGTGTCCAGTGAGGTGACGGTGACGGCAGGTGTCCGGAGGCAGAGGTGTGCCCGGGCCCGGACCACGGGGGCCGCTGACTGCTTCTGTGTCCCGGGCTGGACTGGTTTGTCCTCGGTTCAGTGACAATGAGACGGAGCTGATAGGAAGGTGGCCTCCCACCCTCAGCTCTGAACATGCAGTGGGTGGGCGAGGGCAGGAGGGAGACCCTGAGGCCAGGGCGGTCCCCAGGGAGGACAGGCCTGGCCTCTGGGCGGCAGAGAAAGAGCAGGCACGGGGACCTGTCAGCCTCACTAGGGCCTGATCTTTGCCCTCTGCCTCCCACCCTGCCCCCGCCCCCTCCCAGCGCTGCAAACCCCGAAGCCGTAGCAGCCACTCCGACCCTGGCCCCTGGCCCAACCTGTCTGGGGCACAGGAAGTCACGCCCCCCTCGGCCAGCGCGGGAAGGACTGGGGGAAGCAGAGGGCCAGCGGGTGTCCCCTCCCGCCTCGTACCGGGCCTGGCCGAGCATGGCCGCCGGCGACGTCAGCGGGAAGCCGGAGCGCGTCCCGGGTTATGTAACTCCTGGCACCGCGTCCCCACTGAGGTTCTCCCTCCCCTCCGTGGCCGAAGGTTACCCTCTCTCCCCTCTGTGGAGCCCGGCCCCTGGGCCTTAGCGTCCGGCTATCTCCGTTGCACCTCTGTCTTCTGCCACGCGAGGCCGTGCGGGGAGCCCCACCTGTGAGCTGTGTGGTCGTGCGCAGGCGCCACCGCCTCTCTGAGCCGAACTCCGTGTTGCCGGACTCGGTCCCCAGCAGCAAGTCACAGAGTCCCGATGCTGTGCCAGGGCGTTCCCGGGTGCGGGCAGGGAGCTGGGTGCGGGCAGGCGGGGCCCCGGTCCTTAGGGAGCCAGATCTGTTGCGGACGGGCTGAGCGGGACGAGTGGGGCGTGTCGGGGTCAGAGCCGGCTGGTTTTGACGGGGCAGTCAGGGAAGATGTCTCAGATGGCATGAGGGCTTTGATCCCATGGGTGTCTGGGCAGAGCAGCAGACAGTGCCAAGGCCCTGTGGCCCAGGCACCTTCAACAAGCAGGCGATGAGTTTGTCACGGTGCTGAGGAGCTGGGGGGGTGGGGGGGCAGCTTGCAGTGGTGGTCCAGAGCTGCACCAGGCAGGACCGGGCCCTGGGGTGCAGAGGAGTCAGTGCCGGAGCTGGGCTCCTCCAGTCATGACCACCATCTGGCTGCCGAGGCGTGGGGCGTTCGGGGCTTGGCCCTCCCTGCTGGAGACCCCTGCCCGAGGAAGTGCTCTGTCTGCCACGTCCCACCCACCCCCACTGCCCAGGCCTCGGTCGCCGGCCTCCCCGCCCCAAGCACCCTCCTGGTGCCTGTTGCTAAAAACAGACTGGGGAAGAAGGGGATCCCTCGGCCACAGCCACGGAAGCCACAGGCCACAGCTTTCTCGCGCCTCCGCGGCCTGGAGCCGCCACAGGGTTTGGGCGGGGCTGAGGCCCAGGCCCTGGACGTCGGGCAGGGCTGGGGATGGAAAGTGTGACGAGCGGGCAGGCGGCCACTCCCCTCTCTTCCTACTGTCCCTGGTGGCTGCACCCTGAGGCCCGCTGTTTGTTCAGGCGGCGGCAGGACAGGAAGTGAGCCCGGGCTGGGCAGGAGACCCCCGAGGGCCCCACGAGGCTGTTTCCAGCTTGGCCACAGCCAGGGCAGGAGGGACACGGCCTGCTTGGTGCCTGGTGGCCGGGTGGCCCTGGCCCCCGAGAGCGGCTGTGCCTGTTTGGCGGGGGGGTGGGGGAGGCTGAGTCAGTTCTCACGGGCCAGCTGGCTCCAGCGCAGGAGTCGTGTGGTTGACTTGGGGCCTATGGAGGCCCCTGGCGTCCCTAAGCTGACCCTTCCACTGGGTCCATGCCTCCAGCTAAGGGGCTGTCGGTCCTGGCTGGGTGTGTTTGGCGGGACCCTGTTCGGCCCAAGGCACCGTGTCTTCTGGGTTCCACATGTGTGCTGAGACCCCGGCAAGTCAGGCTGCCCCCCTCTCACACCAGACTTGGGGAGGCCCACCCTACTCCCCCGGGGGTCCCCAGTCACCCCGAGACCCCAGCATGTTCATGGCTAAGGACACGGCCCAGGCACAGCCACTCCGCAAGTCAGCCCGGCCCTCGCTTGGTCTGGGCGTGCTGAGGTGCCCAGCCCAGCCAGGCCCGAGGACAGGAGCTGGCAGTTGGCTCCACGCAGGCTCCTGTCTGGCCATCGGCTGCACCCCAGGGCCGCCCCTCCCAGGGCCCTCAGGGCCTGGCTCTGTCGTCGCTGCCTGGCCACCACCCCGCCCTCTCAGACCCTGTGGCCTCCTCTTAGTCCCCCTTCAGAAGCTGCGTCCCCGATCGGCAGTCCTCCAGGGCAGGGGCCTGTGCACAGTGCCTGGCCCAGCAGGTGCTCTGCAGAGATCGGGGCTGCCATGTCGTGCTCTGCCCGGCCTGTGCCTGGGGCTCAGGGCTCAGGCGAGATGTGCCAGGAAAAGGTCCCCTCCCCACCTGTGGCTGGAGCTGGCAGTGTCCTCAGGGGTGTGGTCACAACTCTGGCCAGGAGTCAAGGGCTGGAGCAGTCCTGGGAGCCCTCCTGGTAGAGGCAGCCTCTCGCCTATTCGAGAATATGGGGACAGCCGAGAGGCCAGGCCCTGCCCGGGGTGTACCCAGGACACGGTGGAGGGGTAAAGCCCTGGTAAAAATAACTGTGGCTGTTTGGCGTGGCGCTGGGGCACGTGGCTGGAACGGCTGCCCCTTGCAGTGTGGCAAGGCCTCGGGCCCGGGGAGTCCCCGGGACACCAGCCCAGCCGGGCCCTGACCCCCGCTGTCCCTGCCCAGGAGAAGGAGAGGAACGCGCGGAGGAAGAAGAAGAAGGCCCCGGCCGTGGCCAGCGAGGAGGCCGCCTTCCCGCCCGCCGTGGAGGACGAGGAGATGGAGGCGTCGGGTGCCAGCGGCAACGAGGAGGAGATGGCGGAGGAAGCGGAAGGTGAGGGCGGCCAGCAGGGGCCGTGGCCCTGGGTGGACGGACGGACCCCTCCCGCCCCGCGGTGCCGGGCGCCGGGTGGCCCTCTTAGGAGGGGCTCAGGCTCTCGAAGTGGGGTGCATGTGTCACCCCAAGGTTCCCGTTGGGTGGGGGACGGGGATAGTGACGGTGGCTCACGGTGGTGACAGGGCAACAGCCCAGGAATGAGAGTGATCAGAGACAGTGACTCAGCGATGCTGACAGCGACCCCGGGATGGTGACAGTGGCTCCAGGGCTATGACAGCAGCTCAGGGACTGTGGGCTTGCCTTCCCCGGGTGCCTTGCTGGGTCATCTGAGCTCCTGGCTGGGCCTGGTGATGCCTGTTGTGCCCGTCGGGTGTCACGGGTCACAGAGCTGATGGCCGGGTCTCCCAGCATAAGCAAAGCTGGTCCTTTCTGACAGCCGGCTGGGGCGGGTGGCTGTTGGGCCGTTGGTTGTGCTCCACGCCCAGGTTGGCATGATGAGGCGCAGGGGTCCCCAACCCGCTGCATCAGCCCGGGCACCGTCGCCTACATCTGCCTTAGCTGCCGCCTCCTGCCCACCCTGCACCCAAGGCCACTCCCCACCCCCAAGTCAGCCCTGGGAACTTGAACACGGGTCACCCAAGCAAACCATGCTCTGCACGCCCGCCCCAGGCCTCCTGTCACCTGTGGCAGCCCCCGCAGTCCTCGGCCCTACATCTCTATGGCCAGGGCAGCCCCGGCAGGGCCCCAAGCTGCCAAGAGGCAAGGCCTCCTGTCTGCCTATGGCCCCCCACGGCACACCTGCTGCTCCTGGCAGTGGGGCTCCCGCCCACCTGTGGGTGCCCAGCCCGCGCCCCCACGCAGGTGCTTGTCGGGAGCAGACTCTGGCCCAGGCCAGCCCGCATCCTGGCTGGCGTCTGCATGAAGCCTCCCGCCAGGCCTCAGCTGGGCCCTGGGTGGGCCATGAAAAGAGGAGACCCAGAGAGAGAACCCATCCCCTGGGTGGGCAGGGTGCGGGCTGGGGAAGTCCCTGCCACTTGTGGGGCCCACGCGTCCTGTTAGGCAGGGGGAGGGGACAGAGCTCAGGTCTCTGTGGCCACATGGCCAGCCCCCAGGACAGCGTTCCCGAGGCCGGATGCCCGGGGCGTCACAGCTGTCCCACTGGCGAGGGAGCCGAGGCTCAGGCCAGGGACACTCCTGGGGTGTCACAGCGTGTAACTGGGGCACCTGCAGGCTGCCCGGCCAGGATGGGGCAGGGGAGGGAGGAGCCGGCTTGGGACCTGGCAGAATCTTCCAGAAGACCCAGCCAGCCCCCATGTTGCCACCGACCTCTCCGTGGGGTTGGGCATGTAGGTGGCGGATCTGCCAGTTGAGGGGCAGGAGCCCAGGTGGCCCATGCACCTCCAGGAATGGCAGAAGCCATGGCAGGCGTTCTGGGATTAATCCCTCAAGTCCAGGACGGCCCTGCTCGGCCCCCGTGTGCTTCTCCCGCAGTCCGTCCCCGGAGCCCTGCCATCCACCTCGTGGTGAAACTGCCCATTGTATGGCTGAACACACTGGGGCACTGGGGCTTCAGCCGCTTGTCCCGGGGACTGCTGTTGTCACCATAGCCGCCAGGCTGGGGCAGGACGGCCAGGGCTCAGGGGCACAGTGTGTCGCACTTCACGCCCTGCACAGAGGCCTCGGGCAAGTTGCCGGACCCCCATGCTTCAGCTTCCTTTGCTGCCCACGCCTGGTGACTGCTAGCGTGCCGGGTGCTGAGCAGTCACCGAGACCAAGTGAGGGCCCGGCGTGGAGCTCGGCACACGCCATGTGTACTGGCCTTGAGTTGCTGTCACGAGGGGTGGCCCTGTTCCTGGCACAGTGGCCCCTGCCGGCCTCTGCCCCCAGCCTCACCCACCTGCCCCTGGGGTCCTGGGCTGCAAGAGGCCTGAGCGTCCAAGCCCCTGACTCCTGTGACCCATCATTGGATCCTGTAACTGGGCTGGGCAGCACTGATGCCTTCCGGGCCCCCAGCCCCGCGGCCTGCCCGCCTCCGCCCCACTCCGCTGCTCACTGCCACCTGGCTCCTAACTCTTGTCTAACTTCCTTCCAGCCTTACACGCCTCTGGGAGTGAGGTGCCCAGAGGGGAATGCGGCGGTCCAGGTACGAATGAGGCGGGGCCGGGCGGGGGGCACGCTCCCCTGTGAGCACTACCACCTGGCTGCTGCCCCCTCTGTGCCCCCTCCCACGGTGCTCCTGGCTTCCTCCTGGGCACCCATGAGCCCTCAACCGCGTTTCTCACTACAGTTTGCACCTGGGACTCCTTTTAAAAAACCTTTGTGTTTGTTTTCACCTACTTGAAAGGCAGAGCAACAAAGATATTGGGGGGGGGGGGGAGTCAAAGGGGAGAGAGAGACAGCAGCCAGGGCTGGGCCAGGCTGGAGCCAGGAGCTCCCTCGGGGTCTCCCGCGTGGGTGGCAGGGGCCCGAGCACCTGAGCCGCCACCGGCTGCCTCCAGGGTGCGCATGCGCAGTCACTGAGTCGGAAGCTGCGTGGTTGGGACTCCTGCCAGGCCCTCTGTAGGTGAGGTGGCCACACCAGCCCTCCACCTCGGCACCCTGCCTGACTTGGTTTTCTCTGCGTTCTATGGGAAGTGGCGGAACACGAGCCCAAAGCAATAGCAGGGGTGGCTTTGGGGCTCGAGAGCCAGGGCTGGAGCCAAGGCTGCCCGCCCTCCACAGGGGCACAGGGTCACCAGCCAGCGTGCAGTCTACACCCGAGGAGGGTGTGGTTGATGTGGGCCCTGCCCCATGGCCTCCGCCCAGGCACAGGCAGGTGCACCTCGTCCTGCTGGATGACCACGGTGATATAGCATGGTGGGGTTGACCAGCTGGCCCATGTGAGCTGTGAGGCCCCACAGCTCATCCTCTCTCTGAGATAGGATTTAAGAGTGTTGTTCTCCCAATTGTGTGGATGGGAAAACTGAGGCCCAAGAGCTGCCGTGGGCTAGCAGCCAGTGGGGGGCAGAGCAAGTGTGAGAACTTAGCTGAGAACCCGGGGGTCTTCGCTCGGCTGCCCTGGGGGTTGGGGTTACCCGGGTCACGGGCCCTTGGTCCCCGTGCAGGTGATGCCATGGGTGTTGGGTCCTCAGGGCTGTGTGGGGGCTGGGATGGAGTCCCGGACTCTGGGGTCACACCTGCCTCGTGCGCCCCCAGCCCCTTTCACTCCTTCCACGTGTGTTCTCGCCCCACACAGCCACCGTCAACAACAGCTCCGATACCGAGAGCATCCCCTCCCCTCGCACTGAGACCACCAAGGACACGGGGCAGAATGGGCCCCAGCCCCCGCCCGCACCTGTGGTCGCCGCGCCACCCCCGGAACCTCCCACCCCGCTGCCAGAAGACAACCCGGCCCCTGCGGAGCCCGGCCCCGCCCCCAAAGCCACCAGCCCCCCCACACCCCCGCCCGCACCCGCCTCGCCCGCAGCTCTCCCTCCGGGGGTCCCCAAGGAGGAGAAAGAGGAGGCTGTGGCAGCACCCCCAGCAGAGGAGGGGGAAGAGCAGAAGGTGCCCGAGGCCCCAGAGCTGGTGATGGACACGGGGAAGACGGAGGACCCCGGGCCACCCCCTGAGGAGCCCGCCAAGAGCGAGTGTAAGGACGAGGCCCAGGACGAGGGGCCGCACCAGGGCAAGGGGGCAGAGCCCAGCTTGGAGGCCACCCCGGAGGCAGCGCTCAAGGTGGAGAAGAAGGAGAGCGGGGTCGGCAAGGCCGCTGCAGCCAAGGGCTCAGGTGCGCCCCAGGACAGCGACTCCAGCGCCACGTGCAGCGCCGACGAGGTGGACGAGCCCGAGGGCGGTGACAAGAGCAGGTGTGTGGGCGGGGCCCGGCTTGGGGCTCTTGTCTGTGTTCGTCCTATCAGGCACCGACTGTGCAGAGGCGGCAGCAGGCAGGCTGATGCTGTGGCTGAGTCAGGGGCTGGGATGGGGGTGGGAGACCTCTCCCCACCCAGGGGTGCCCTGTGAGCCGAGGCCTGGGCAGAGCAGGGGCCGGCAGGGCAAGGCCGGGGGAGCTGGCCAGGCCTCGCGTGCCGCCTTCAGCTGGCTGTCTCTTCTCTCGGCTGTGGAGACCAGAGTCCCTCGCCAAGGTGTGGGTGGGGCTGGGTTCCCCTGAGACTCGGGTCGCCCCTTCCTCTGCCTTCCAGCCGCTGCTGCCTGGGCCGTGCCTTGGCCCGCAGCCCCGTGCACTCTGCTCTGTCGGCACGCAGCTTCTCCCGCTGCGCCTCTGTGTCCAAGTTTCCTTCTTATAAGGACTCCAGGCCCGGGTTTCGGGCTCCCCAGCCCAGTGTGACCTCATCTTGCCTTGGTCACATCGACAGGATGCTCTGTTTCCAAATAAGGTTGCCCTCACGGCTGCCCAGGGTTAGAGTGGGGGACACAATTCCATCCTCAGCGTGGCGAAGATGGCAGGTGCAAAGGCCCTGGGGTGGGAGTGGCCCGGTGAGGTGTAGGTGCTGAGGGGCGGGAGGAAAGGGGTGGACATGGGACCGGGCAGACGTCTGTGGTGTTCTCGGGGGTCCCTGACCAATAGGGGCTGCTTTACCTGCTGCCGCTGGCTGCTGTGTGGGGGCATGGAGTGGGGCTGACGGGCAGTCAGGAGACAGCTGTCCCAGTGGCGGCCTTGGGTCTGGGGGAGAACTGCAATTTCAGAAGATTTGGGGCAGCACCCTGGAGGCTCATGGCCCAGCCCATCCGGGCTCTGGGCAAAGGGCTGAGGAGGGGTCCTCGGGTGGCTGGCCACGGCCCACATGGGGTGCCCCTCCCCTAGCCCTGGGAAGGCTGGACTTTAACCCTTTCTGGCTGATGCTTCAGGACCAAAGACGAGTCGGGACCGACCCCAGGGTGCTGCGGGCAGAGCTGTGGAGCCCCGTCTGGCCTGTACTGGACGTCTGGGGTTCCGGGGTTCTTTGCTAGTGAGGCAGGCAGGACAGGCAGGTGACGGGGCTGTCTGCAGGCACTCAGGTGAGCCCACTGCCCCCGCAGCACGCCCACCGAGAGGGACACAGGATCGGGCCGCCACCCTGGTCAGCAGAGGCCCGGTGGCAGGTTCTGGGCGCACGGAGAGGCAGAGCTTCTTGCCCGACAGGTGTGGCACCGACAGTGGTGCTCGTGGCCACCAGCAGGGCAGCCAGCCAGGGTCGTGTGCCAGGGCAGGGGTCCGGACGCTGCCCTGCCTTCCCCCACTTCCCCCACCCCCAGCTCGCGGGCGCCGCACTGATACGCAGCCTCCCGGAGTCTGTGTCTCGGGTGCTCGTGGCCTGTCCTTGCTGGAGCCGCAGGGCTGGCTCGGGCAGCACCAGTCCGGACCCCTGGGGTCAGGCCTGACGCCACAGAGGGTGCTTTGAGCTCCCCGCCCTCTCCCCTGGCAGCCTCACGCCCAGGCCACGTCCCTCCCCCACCCAGTGGGGTCTGGCATCTGGCCATCCTGCGCCTGGGGTCCAGCCCACAGCGCCTCACCCCGGGGGGTGTCAGGGCACCTGGTGTGCCAGGCCCCTGTCCTGGGGGCCGCCTTGCCCTCTCTGCGAGCGAGGCTGGCCTTGGGCCAGCCTGCTGACCCCTCCTGGCTGGCAGCCCGCCCCCCGCAGCCACAGCCACAGCCACAGCCACGCAGGGCTGGAGGACACAGTGAGATGCGTCAGAGCCCGGCCTGCAGTCAGGCCCCCGGGGCCCCCCCGCCGCACCCCCGGCTCCTGGCTGCCCGCCCAGCGCCCTCCTTCCTGCCTGGCGTCCCTGCATGGGCTTGGACCAGTGTCGCTCGGGCCCCTGCCAGGAGGTTGGACAGAGAGCCTCCTCCTGCTCCCCCCTCCCCTCCCCTCCCCTCCCCTCCCCCCTCCCTCTCCTCCCTCTCCATCCTCCCCCTCCCCTCCCCCTCCCCCTCCACTTCCTCCCCCTCTCCCTTGGGAGTCGTCTTGGCGGGCGGCCAGAGATCCCGGCTGTGATGGCAGAGCCCTGCCGCCCAGCCTGCCCAGTTCCGTTTCCCAGACAGGGTGCCTGCCTGGGTGCTTGCTGGCAGGACCCGGCCTCGGGAAAGGTCCCTTCCTCGGGCTCAGTCTTCCCGTCTGTGGGATGGGCATGGTCCTCCACTCCTGACGTGTGACCCAGCGAGCCATGAAATGCCAGGCCCGTGGGGCCGGTCCCCCCAAATGGCGCTGTAGCACAGCTCCTTCTGCCCCCCCCCCCGAATCTTTAAAGGCTCACAACAGTGGCTTCCTCCTGCTCGTCGATAACATGAGTGGTGGGTGGGTGTCAGCCGGCCCCGGCACCAGGGAAGCAGCATAGACAGGGCCCCAGCCCCTGGGTGCTCAGGTTCCAGTGAGAAGGTGGGAAAATGGCGACACTCACCTCCCCCCGGCTAAGTGCATGACGGAGACACGGGCTGCACGGGCCTGGAGGGCCTCTCAGAAGAGGTGGCATTGGAGGGTGGGGGAGCAGCCGGGGCAAAGGCCCTGTGGCCTCAGGAGCTCATGCGTGGCTCAGTAGCTAGTGCAGAGCCCTGCAGCCGCGAGTGGGGTGAGGGGCGCCCGGGGTGAGGGCGGTGGTGAATGGTCAGCCCCTGAGAAGGCAGGGGAGTGGTGTGGCCGCATCTGCACGGGTGCTGCAGCTCCCAGAGCAGACCCGGGGTGGGGGTGGGGGGGGAGCCAGGGCAGGCCCTGCCGGTGCCCCGTGACCTCGGCCATGGCTTGCCCTGGGGGAGAGAAGCCTGCAGGAAGGGGCCTCTCAGCCCAGCCCCCACCTGCCAGCTCCCCCCGCCTTTACAGATGGGGAGACTGAGGCACGGTCAGCTCCGGGGGTTCAAAGTGGAGCCCACTCTGCCCTGCAGAGGTGGGTGGGCAGGGCGGGGCCTCTTGGCCACGTGTGCCAGGCCCTGAGAGCCCCACCCTCTCGGTCCTCCCAGGAAGCAGGAAACAGACACCACTGTCTTCCAGGAAGAGGAGCACATGGGGGGGGGCAGGAACAGGCGCTGCCAGCCCCTCCCAGGGGAACGCGAGGACAGGGCTGGCCCACTCCTGAACCCCGACGGGTGACCCAGCCCCTAGGATTGGTACAAGATGAACCTGCCTCCATGTGGTGGTGCCTGGGTGAGGAGCTGTGGGGAAACCGAGGCAGGATGGCACACGGGCCCCCACCACACGGTGTTCCGCTTGTCCCCAGCTAAAACTCTGTCTCCGTAGGTTTGTGTTTACACACACACAGCTTTAACACACGTGGCGAGCTCCAGGTTCCATGCACACGTGCCCCAGGCCCTCGCAGTCTCCGCCCGCTCTGTGAGCTGGGGGCGGGGGCACAGCGCTCAGCCGCGGCCGTGGCGATCACCCTGAGCCGAAGCCCTGTGCCGTGCGCGGTCACCGCTCCAACCCCACGGGCCTTGGCAGCCGCCCCTCCTGCCCATCCCTGAACTGCCGCCTTTTCCGCTCAGTCTAGTGTTCCCGGGGTTTGTCCGCGTGGCGCACCTTGCCCGTCCGGCCATCCTGTCTGCATGGGGTCCGCTCTGTGGCCCTGGGCATTTGCCTTCCCTCCCCCACAGTGGTGGTCTGTGGCCTTGGCCTCCGCTTTTGGCGTGGCTATTGTGGACTATTCCTGACTGAAGTGCACCGGGCACAGACTCTGGGGACCTCGGCGCGGTGGCAGCTGGGCCGCTGGTGACATCGGTGTTACCGGCACCCAAGTTCAGGGGTGCCAGGAAGGGCCACGGCCAAGGGAGAGGCTCCAGGGGGTCTCGGGAGAGCTCAGGGCCCTGACAGGTGAGCGTCTGGGTGAGCTTCCTTCTGCAGCTCCTGCCGTGGGCAGTCTGCCTTCTCCGCCCACTCTGCTATGCGTGTGGTGGGTGTGGGCAGGGGGCTAGTCCCCGCAGCGCCCTCCTGTCTTGTGCCCAGGGCCCTGTGGTCGTGGCACGGCGGAGTGGTCCATCCTCCCGCTCCGTCTGCCAGAAGGGAGTGTGCTCCCGGCACCACCGCCGAGAGCTCGGGCAGCCTGAGGGGGGGCGTGGCGTGCGGGGCTGTGGCGACAGCGCCCACTGCCTCCTCCTGAGACACCCCAGGCTTGGGGCAGGTACTGGATTCTGCGCCTCTCCGCTGGGCTGGATGTGGTCCTGCCCCCCAGCCCCGCCCTAGGCTGGCGCAGGCCGGAGCGGCGAGGGGGGGGCCCCTGGGGACCCCACCTGGCCGAATCTCCCTTCGGCACTGGCCGGGGGTCCTGCCCCTCCCAGCCCCACATGGAGGCAGCGGCTGTGAGCTGGGACAGCCCCCGCCCCCAGAGCCGAGCGGGGCGGGCACCAACGCTTGTCTCTCCTCAGGCTGCTGTCCCCCAGGCCCAGTCTCCTGGGCCCCGCCAGCGACCCCAGGGCCACCGCCTCGCCTCAGAAGCCGCTGGACCTGAAGCAGCTGAAGCAGCGGGCGGCCGCCATCCCCCCCATCGTGAGTGCCCGCCTGGGACTCCCGCGAGCCCCAGGGGACAGTGACTCCCTGAGCTGTGGGAAGGAGACAGCACCTGCAGCCTGGCTCTACCCCGCCTCCCTATTCCCGAGTGACCTCCCTGGGAAGGGGGCGCCGTAGCCTCTGCCCCCCACGGGAGGGTGTTCCTGGGCCCCCACAGCAGCAACACCGGAGCGTCCTGCCCCCACTCCTGGCCTCTGGGGAGGCTGCCCCTGTCCGAGGAGGGACCCAGAGCTGCAGGACCCCTCCTGGGGCTGGCGCAGTCCTGACTTCTCCCCGGCCTATGGGGACTTGGGAGCCAGCGGCTCAGAGGGCCCCCCGTGTTTGGGTCCAGGCCTCCTCTCCACTCGGGTCTCCACGTGCAGGTGGACCTCATGCTGGCCACTCCCTGCCCCCGCCCCGGGACCCCCGACAAGGCCGCTCACTGTCCTGCTTCCCCAGCAGCTGACCCGGGAGGATGCTGCCCCCGCAAAGCCGGCTCCCACCGCCCCCCCAACACCGCAGCACCTGCAGCCGGAGAGCGAGGGTCCCCAGCAGCCCGGCAGCAGCCCTCGGGGCAAGAGCAGGAGCCCCGCACCCCCCGCCGAGAAGGAGGGTAAGGGTCCCGGCGAGGCCGCGGCAGGGCAGGGCAGGTGGGTGACGTGGTGGCGGCGGCTGCGGGCCTCGTGGCCTCGCGGGCTGGCACGTGTGGCCTCCGCCGAGTCAGCTTGCGGTGCACACGGCGGAGGTGCCGGAACAGCATCCTTCTGCGCCCAGCCCTGGAGTTTGTCAGCTTCTCGGCGTTTCCAGGGGCGCTGGCTGCGCAGGAACCTGTGCTGGGGTGGTGTCCAGGCCGTGCGAGCTCGGGACCCCGGGACCCGACTCCCCGCCGCACGTGAGCTCGGGACCCCGACTCCCCGCCGTGGGTGAGCTCGGGACCCGACTCCAGGCCGCGTGAGCTCGGGACCCGACTCCAGGCCGCGTGAGCTCAGGACCCTGACTCCAGGCCGCATGTGAGCTCAGGACCCCGACTCCAGGCTGCATGTGAGCTCGGGACCCGACTCCAGGCCGCGTGTGAGCTCGGGACCTTACTCCAGGCCGTGTGAGCTCGGGACCCGACTCCAGGCCGTGTGAGCTTGGGACCCGACTCCAGGCCGCACGAGAGCTTGAGACCCCAACTCCAGGCCGCGTGAGCTCGAGACCCGACTCCCCACCGCGCGTGAGCTCGGGACCCGATTCCAGGCTGCGTGTGAGCTCGGGACCCTGGCCCAGCCGGCAGCAAAGCGTCAGGGCCGCGGTCTCTCCGTGTTGCGGGCCAGGCTCACTGGGGCACCGGCGGGAGTGCTCCCTGCCCTGTTGCAGCTGTGGCTAGGAGATGTAGCCTGTGTCCCCAGGAGGCACCTTCCCAGACCAGCCCGGGTGGCTGCCGCACTGACCGTCACAGGTGCTGGGAATGGTGCCCCGAGCCTCCCCTGGGCCAGCCCAGGCTCTTACTGGTGGCTCCAGAGGTCTCGGGCAGCAGGACCCAGATGGGTCCCGCAAGCAGCACAGCCCAGGGCAGGTGGCCGCAGTGCCCTCCCCACACCACGGTTGTCACCTCCGTCTCTAGGAAGCCAGCTGGCCCTGAGGTGAGGCCTGGAGACCCCTCGCCCACCCCACCTCTGCAGCCACCTGCACCTGCTGTTGGAAAGTCTGGAGGCCTCCTGGGGGCAGGGCCAGAGTGCAGGGCCAGTGGGCAGGGCCAGCAGAGGCCCCTGGGCCAGGGCAATCGGTGGGCAGCTGTGACGGCCACGTGCTGCGCCGGGCAGTGGGAGGAGGAGGGCCTGTTGTGTGTGCTGTACAGGGGAGGCGAGGGGAGAGCTGGGCTCACCCAGGGAAGGAAGTGTGACCGGCAGTGCCGGGGGCCTCAGGGCAGCGACTCCGCAGAGGGCAGGGGGAGACAGCCACGGACCTTGCAGCTTTCCCTGGGGTGGGACCAGGCTTGGGGAGCGTGAGGAGTCGCGGGCAGGGGGAGGGGACCGAGGAATGGGGTCAGAGGGCAGTGGGACTGCGTGTGTCGGCTTCCTAGGCCTCAGGAGAGTGCGTTTTGTCCTGGGTGCTGCTGGTGGGGTTGGAACTCAGTGTGCTTCCTGGGAGGTTGGACGTGGCGTGTGATTGACATCTTGGGAGAACCCCTGGCCACAGCTTCCGGCGAAGGTAGCGGCAGCCTGGACTTGGCCAGTGGCTGTGGAGGTGGGGCGGGAAGAGCAGATCACTTTAGAAGCAAAGCTGCAGGGGCCCGGCGAGGACAGGGGTGTTTCCCTGTGACAAAGGCTGCGTAGGGTTGGGGTGCGCGGGAGCCACTGCAGCGTTCAGTGTTCGGCACCAGTCCGGGGGCCCAGAGGGCTGGTTTCGGTTCTGAGCAGGGCCGGAGCCACATGGGGCCGGCAGAGGCCTGCTAGGCCAGGGTGCAGGCCCTGCCCTGGGGGAGAGGCAGCCTCCAGCCAGCGGCATCTGGGCATCTGGGACTGGCTCCCCGCCCATTGGCGTCTGGATTCGCTCCCCACAGGGATGGTGCACCTGGCCTCAGGCACCGCGTGCCTTTCTCACAGTCTGGATCACAGGCAGCTGCCCTGGGGCCTCATGGGAACCTGACACCCAGCACTACCTCTCTGGTCTCGGGAAGTGGGCGGGCCTCCCTGGCCCTGGCGCCTGCGTGTGGCAGCTCGGCCAAGCCGGTCCCTCGGGCCCCCCCGGGCCCAGCTGGAGGAACAGGTTGTCTCTCCAGGCTCTCGGCCGCCCGCCCGGCCTGGCCTAGCCCCAAGTTTCCCTGCTCCGCCCCCAGCCCGGCTCTCCAGGCTGAGCAGGAGAAAGCCGCCGAGGTGCACACCGGGCTGGGCTGCTGGGCGAGCCAAGTCCATGGAGTGTGTGGAATTTCCTGGCCTGAGGCAGGCCCTGTGGGGACGCCTCCGCTAGGGGCAGCTGAGAATGAAGAGTCGCCATGCCACGTCACTCCTGCAGGCTGTCAGCCTCGCCAGGGGACGGGTTGGGTGTACGCTTAGTCTCTCGTGGGAGAGAAATGGAGACTGCAGCACACAGGCCTCCACTACCAGCTGCTGTGCCCACAGCAGGCATCACTAATCAACCCAGAGCCGCCTTGGGCCATCCAGGAGAGGACCGCCTGCCACTCCCGTCCTCTGTCGTTGCCCCACCTCTGAGCCAGTTTTCCCCTCCCCCACCGCAGGGGGTGGTCCTCAGGGAGAGGTTCAGAGCTGGCAGGAGGCTGGCAGGGGCCACCATGTGACAGAACTGAGCCACCTCCTGAGCCCCGGGGCCCTGGTGGCTTGTGCAGGGGCCCCAGGCTGAGAATCCAGCATCAGCTGTTGCCTCGCTGCCTTGGGTTAAGGTCAAGGCTGTGGTCCATAGCCCAGCTGCCCTGGTGGGAAGCTCCCACCTGCCTCTCGCTGGCTGGGGCCTTCAACCAACTGGCTTAGCCCGTCCAGACTCAGCTTTGCCGTCTGCGAGAGGAGGCCGACCTTTCAGGCCCCGCGGGCTGCCGCGGGGATGGCGTGAGCTAGCGCGTTTGGGCTGCGTGGAGCTGGAGGCCCAGGAGAGTGTCGTCTCTCATGGCCTCTGTGCCCTCTAAACGGCCACACACGGTCCAGTGCTGACTGTCACGTGTCCTGCCACGTGTCCTGAGCACCTCGGGTAGGTCCCTGAGTGCGCCTGGCCTCAGTCTGCCGTCTGATAGGTGGGCGCAGCACTTGTCTGTGCACAGCTTGTGAGAGGCTCGGTGGGGCTGCTCTGGTGCTTGGCACACGGCCTGGCCCCGAGCAGGTGTTCTGTGAACAGAGGCCGCTGCTGGGGTCCCTGCTATCGGAGCATGTGGGCTTGTGGCCACTCCGGCCGCCTCTATACCCCTCCTCCTCGGTCAGCAAACCGCAGCCTTCACGTGGACGGCGCGGCTCGTGCACGTGTTCTGTGGAGGGCCAGGCCACGTCTGTCGGCTCTGCCGGGTGTAGACGGGCAGACAGCGGTGACTACACCGCAGCCCCAAACGCCGAGAAAGCCAGGTGGCGGCGGGCCCCGGGCCACCCTCTGCTGCTCCCTTAGTGCTGGGCCAGGCCCTCCTTGGCTGGCGAGAGCCGCTAGCCCCTCCCCAAGACGCACACGCACGCCAAGCAGCGCGTGGTAGGGGCCGCGGCCCATCCTGGCCTCAGCACCCATCTCCCGTCCTCAGCCGAGAAGCCTGCGTTCTTCCCAGCCTTTGCGGCCGAGGGCCAGAAGCTTCCTGCCGAGCCCCCGTGCTGGGCATCAGGCCTGCCTTTCCCCGTGCCCCCGCGTGAGCTGATCAAGGCCTCACCACACGCCCCGGACCCCTCGGCCTTCTCCTACGCGCCCCCCGGTGAGTAGCGCAGCTGCCACGCTGGGCCACCCAGTGCACGACACCAGGCACCGACTGTTTGCCCAGCTCGGAACCATGGGTAGCACAGCCTGCCCAGCAGAGGGCTGGGGGCGGGGCCGTGGGAGGGACTGAGCGGGTGAGGGGCGGGCCTGGAGGGCTCTGTGTTCCGCTGGTGGCTCAGAGCCGGATAACAGGCGGGGGTGGGGTGGGGGTGGGGGTGGAGCCAGCCAGTGGGCGGCCCTGGCATGGCTGGGGTGGACCCCGCCTCGACTTCGGCAGAGGCTGGCTGGGCTTTGGCCGAGGGGCACCAGGGAGGGAGCTGGGTGGACGACTTGTGCCCAGATACAGACGCAGGAGAGAGGAGGTGACACCGAGAAACCAGCTCGGGCTACTGTGGCCCAAGCTCAGAGCCCAGCGGGCGCCAGGCCAGTGGCTCTGACCACCACGTCGGGGGCCAGCGGGCAGCCGTGGGAGGCCGTGAACCCTCAGACTGAACAAGATGCCTTTGGTTCTTGGTGGGGAACAGGGAGACCCATCAGGGTCCAGGTGGGAACAGGGCCAGGACAGCCAGCGGGGGCAGGGAAGGCTTAGGGCAGGAGCAGCGGGGCTCGTGAGGACGGTAGCCGTGCAAATGGCCCGGGGTGTCCAGCGGGGGCAGAGGTGGTGTGAGGCCCCGATGACAGCTGTGTGCCCCGCAGGTCACCCACTGCCCCTGGGCCTCCACGACAACGCCCGGCCCGTCCTGCCACGCCCACCTGCCATCTCCAACCCGCCGCCCCTCATCTCCTCCACCAAGCACCCCAGCGTCCTCGAGAGACAGGTGGGGGCCATCTCCCAGGGGAGGGCGGCCCCGGGAGCACCCCTGCCCCTCTGGGGACATGCTCTTCCTGTCTGTCTGGGGTGGGGCGGTGGAGCGCTGGGGCCCACGTCCCCTCTGTTATGTGCTGCTGGGTCTAAGCCCCCTCAGGGCCGAGGGCCTTGTTCCTGGGTGGTCTCACTGCGGGGCCAGTGGGTCGCTGGACCTCGCTGTGCCTTGGTTTTCCCCTCTGTGAAATGCAAGTGTGGCTGCTGCAGGCCCAGAGGGGTCAGCAGGACAGCCGGCAGGTGGTGGGCGCTGGGTCCCCAGCTGCCAGCCCCTCCCCCAGCTCCCCTCTGTGCCCCCTGTCCCTTCAGCCATGCAGGCCACGACCACCCCTTGGCATGGGAGGGGCCCTTGGCCCAGCACGGGCCTGGATCCCCACGGTCACAGAGCCGGGCAGTAGGGCTGAGGCCCACGCATCTTGCTGCTCTGGCCAGGCCCCTGTGACCCCAGCCCCCGCCCTGCAGGGAATGTCGGTGCAGCTGCACGTCCCCTACTCTGAGCACGCCAAGGCCCCCGTCGGCCCCATCACCATGGGGCTGCCACTCGCCATGGACCCCAAGAAGCTGGGTAAGGATGTGGGCCCTGCCCACCTGGAGGCGCTGGCTGTTGGCATTGGGGCTGGGGGAGGGACCCTGGCCTGGATGGGGGAGGCTGCGGCCCCTGGCGTTGGGTGGGGCCACCCCACCCCGACGCGTGCCTGCCCCGGGGCTCCGTCGGGGCTCACCTCTCGCCGGTCCTCAGCGCCCTTCAGTGCGGTGAAGCAGGAGCAGCTGTCCCCACGGGGCCAGGCCGGGCCGCCCGAGAGCCTGGGGGTGCCCACGGCACAGGAGACGTCTGTGCTGAGAGGTGAGTGCCTGAGGCCCCAGCATCTGCTCCTGTGCTCTGCACAGTCGGGGTGGGAGTGGGTCCCTCCCTAGGACCTGCCGAGCAGCAGGGCCGGGGGCCCCTCAGGGAGGGAGCACAGGCGGCCTCAGGCCTGCGTCTCGTGTCTTCCAGGCACGGCTCTGGGCTCCGTTCCTGGTGGAAGCATCACCAAAGGCATCCCTGGCCCCCGTGTGCCCCCCGAGAGCACCATCAGCTACCGCGGCTCCATCACCCACGTAGGTGGCCGGTGAGGGCGGCGTGGGGACGGGGGGCCAGCACCAGGCCAGGCCGGCTTCCTTGCCTTCAAGGCCACCACGTGGCCCAGCCCCAGGGTTGACATCGCTTCACTGTGGCCGTGCAGTCGGCACAGAGCCCAGTGCTTGGACACTGCCCACGGGGAGCTGGTGGGTAGGTGACAGGTGACAGCAGAGCAGGGTGGCCCTTCCATGCGAGTGTATCTCCAGGACTCAGTGCCTGGGCCTCCAGGGCAGATCTCCAGGAGTGGATGTGGCTGTGGCCAGCAGGAAGAGAGGAACAAGTGGCCAGGAGGCCTCTGGGAACAGCAAGGGCGCAGGCTGAGCAGCGGAGGCCCAGGGCCTGGTGCCAGCTGTGTCTGCCCCTAGCATGAGCGTGCAGAGGGTGGGAGCCTGTACACGCTCAGACACGTGCACGTGTGGTGAGTGTACGCACTCAGACACGTGTGCACAGGCACACACGCATGCACTGTGGTGAGTACACGCTCAGACGTGTGTGCACAGGCACCACACATGCACATGTGGTGGGTACGCACTCAGACACGTGTGCACAGGCACACACGCATGCACTGTGGTGAGTACACGCTCAGACGTGTGTGCACAGGCACCACACATGCACATGTGGGTACGCACTCAGATACATGTGCACACACATGCACGTGTGGTGAGTGTACGCTCTCAGACACGGTGCACGTGTGGTGGCTATGCACAGACACGTGTGCACGTGTGGTGAGTATGCGCTCAGACACGTGTGCACAGGCACACATGCATGCACATGTGGTGAGCGTATGCTCTCAGACATGTGTGCACAGGCATGCACTGTGGTGAGTACACGCTCAGACACGTGTGCACAGGCACCACGCATGCACGCGTGGTGGGTACGCACTCAGACACGTGTGCACAGGCATGCACTGTGGTGAGTACACGCTCAGACACGTGTGCACATGCATGTGTGCTGAGTACATGCTCACGTAGGCACGTGTGTGTGGTGAGTGTAGGGTTCAGGCAACAGGACGTCCACGCTGAGATATTTGGGACCCAGGAAGCCTCAGCT
The DNA here is from genome assembly GCF_051225735.1 of Oryctolagus cuniculus. Classification (NCBI taxonomy): domain Eukaryota; kingdom Metazoa; phylum Chordata; class Mammalia; order Lagomorpha; family Leporidae; genus Oryctolagus; species Oryctolagus cuniculus. The sequence goes on from NC_142887.1 coordinate 9,501,176, forward strand.
CCGGCCATGGAGGCGGCCCTTAGCGCTCTGAGATCGGCGATCCGGAAGGCAGCCTGGCTGCGCGCTGGGAGCAGATGCTGGGGGCAGGATCGCTGCCCGCGTCGGTGAGGGAGGGGCAGCCCTGCCCTTTGGCAGGCGTGTTCCGGGAGAATGTTCCGGAATTGCTGGATTCCAGGTTTCTGGGGTCCCATGTCCTCCTGAAGCTGCTCTGCTGGGTCGTGATGGGACCAGAGCCTGCATCACACACGCAGACAGAGTGGGCGCTGCCCGCAGGGCCACACCGAGTCCCCGCTCCCTGTCTGTGGGGCTCCCTCAGGCGCCGCCGGCCTGTGGGCCAGGGAGAGCAGCTCAGAGCGCACGCCTTCGGTTTCACAGCCAGGAGCCCCCGTCCTCCACGCGCGGGGCCAGCCTGTCGGCCGCTTGTGTCCCCCCTGCACATGTGGTCCTGCCGTGGACCTGCAGTGTTCGTCTCCCGGGCGGGGGCCTGCACGGCTGCCCCGGGCTGGCACCCCCACCTCCCACCAGGGGAGACGCAGAGACTGGCAACGCCGCCCGAGCTGAGGGCGCCAGGCTCCTGCTCTCCCATCAAAGCAGGGTCTGTGATGGGTACCAGGGCCGGCCGGGGCTACCCCGCCCCCACAGCCACCAGCCAGTCTGGCGGGAGACTCGGGTCCCCTGCCAGGGCCTGGCACGCCATAGGGCTCGTGTCACTGGTCTGCTCCTGGACTCTGGAGAAGTGGACGCCAGCACCTGTGGCCATCTGGTCTGTGCCAGGTGCCCCTGAGCTGCCCACTCGGCCACTGCACTTGCTGCCGTGTGGACTCGGGCGCGGGGCAGGGGGTGGCAGCAGCAGCGAAGCACAGTGAAGCTCGTGTGACGGCCCCCAGCGGGGGGCTCACTTCCAGCAGTGGTTCCCCGTTGGGGTGGTTTTGCCCCCAGGGGACACGGCTGTCACCCTTGCGGTGGGGTGGGGATGGGAGGCGTGGGCTGAGTCTCTCTGGTGGCTCTGGATGTCAGCGTGTGAGACTAGCTGCCCCGAGGTGGGGCATCCCTCCTCCTCCTGGAAACCAAAGTTGTGACGGGTGACACATCCTGGGTGCAGGAGCTGGGGCCCGTGCCCCTCCCTCCACCCCGTGCTGTTCTGTGCACCCGAGGGTCCACACTCCAGGCTCTGCCCTGCCTTTCACGGGGCTCTGGGTGGGGTCCCTGACTGCTCAGTTTCCCTATTGGCCTAGGCCTCAGGAGAGCCCGGCCCCGGGCAGGGGTGGGGGTCTCAGGGCCTGCAGCTCACCCCACGTCCCCGCAGGGCACGCCGGCCGACGTCCTGTACAAGGGCACCATCACTAGGATCATCGGGGAAGACAGCCCCAGCCGGCTGGAGCGCGCCCGGGAGGACGGCCCGCCCAAGGCCCACGTCATCTACGAGGGCAAGAAGGGCCACGTGCTGTCCTATGAGGGTGAGTGGCGACTCGGGAGGAAGCCGATTGTCCGGCCGATGGCAGGGGCTGAGACAGATGACGCCCCCGCGAGACGCAGACTGGAAGTCCCCTTGCTAATGCCGAGTCCTGGACCCCTGTTGCCTCCCGCCAGGCTTGTCCTGGACGCCACAGGCGCTGGTGGGTCTGGGGCCAGTCGACAGAGCCCCCAGAAAGTGGCGGCGAGCGGCAGGCGAGCCTGGGGGAGTCGGCGCCTCTGCCGTCGTGGTCGGGAGCTAGGACGGCGGTTTTCACTGCTTTCACAGATGAGCAGGCTGAGGGGTGGCCACGTGCCATGGTTCTGTGTGGTCACCAGAGGAAGCCGAGGGTCAGGGTGGAGGGTGCTTGGCACACGGCGGGGTGGGACTGAGGACAGCGGGAAGCCCGGTCAGAGAGGCAGCGGCCTCCCACCCCCACCCAGCTCTTGGCAGTGCAGGAGAGACTTGTGCGGGCCCCGCTGCCAGTGTGGTGGGTGGCTGAGGGCCAGGGCCGAAGCCAAGGCTCACCACCAGAGAGAGGGCGCTGGCCAGAGTGACCCCGCCACCTCTGCACCCAGAGTCCGGGGCCCTGCGAGGCCCGCATTGCGGGAGCCGAGTTCTGGGGAAGAGCGGGCCTGGGTGTGGAGGTCAAGGCTGTGCTGGGGCCCGGACAGTGCCCACCCCCCGTCCTGCGGCCCAGGTCCGGGACCCTGGCAGCAGCGTGCCCTCAGGGCTGGCAGGGAGCCCTGTGCTGGGCGGGGACTTGTGTCCAGAGCACTGGGCGCAGTCACAGCTCGGGACCCTGCTGCAGGCCTGAAGTTGATCATCTGAGAAATGGGTTTATCCAGGGGCTTTTAAGTGCCCGTGTGCTGCTGGGGCCACGTGGCCTCCGTGGGCGGCAGGAGCTGGGGGCGCCAGGCCGCCTGCACCTGCCGCTCGGCGCTCCCGGTGCTGTTGCTGCCCAGGCTTCTGAGACCTCCTGGTGCTTCAGTGTCCGCAGTGGACTGGGAGATGGTTTAGGGCAGCGGCACACGGCCCGCAGCCGCCATGGTCACTGGTACAGGAACCCAGAGCCCTGTTAACCTGGTCGCCCTTCCAAGTTAGGGCAGGGGCAGGGACAGTCCCCTGGAGGATCTCCCAGCCTGACGGGGGACACCCAGCCTATGCCTTCTCCGGGCTGCCTGTTGGCAGGGGGCAGTGAGCCGGGCCCCTCCCCCAGGGCACACCCTGCCTGCGCGCCGCCTGCCGGGTGCGCCTTCGCCTTCCCACGCACAAGTGCATGTCCATGCGCAGCCTTGGCATGCCAATGCGTGGCCAGGCAGAGCCGTGGGCCACCGGGTACTCAGAGACACGTGTGTGGAGCCAGCTTTGTCCTCTGGGTAGGCGCACACACACCCACACACCCTCACTGTTGTACCCATGCCTGGTCACATCCCAGGTGGGCACTACAGGTGCTCACAGGCACACACCTGCCGCTGCTGGGCGCTCCTCGGAGCTGGTCACTCCCTCCTGCTGGGTCACAGCCCTTGGGGCCCCCCAGGGGTAGGGATCAGGGGGCCTCAGCTGCCTGGCCCATGGGGCCTTGTGACCAGGCCGCCTGCCTGTGGCTCCTGCGGTCCCAGGCCCCTGCACGTGGTCACCTTGTGTCCGCCTGCTTTCCAGGTGGCATGTCTGCATCCCAGGTTTCCAGAGAGGACGGCAGGAGCAGCTCAGGCCCTCCCCACGAGCCGGCCGCCCCCAAGCGCACCTACGACATGATGGAGGGCCGGGTCGCCAGAGCCATCTCCTCGGCCAGCATCGAGGGTACATGTCCCTGGCCCCTGCTCGCCTGGTCACCACGGTGGAGAGGGAAGTTCCCCTAGATGGAGCGGGTGGCCCGGCTGGGGACCTGGCTGGGGCTGCGTTGGCTGAGGCACCCTGGGGTCGGGAGGTGGGACGGGGGCCACGGGGTGACGCCCTGGGCTTCCCCCCCAGGTCTCATGGGCCGCGCCATCCCACCTGAGCGCCACAGCCCCCACCACCTGAAAGAGCAGCACCACATCCGTGGCTCCATCACGCAAGGTACCCACCCCTGCCCTGTGCCGGGAGCCGTGGGCGGAGGCGGGGAGACGCCCAGGATGCCCTGGGGACGGGTGCGGTGCGGGCATGGAGCGGCAGGCATGTGAGAGCCCCTCCACCGTCCCTGCCCTGCACCTGAGCTCAGCCAGGGCCTCTGTCCGCCCGAGGCAGGTGCCGGTGGCGGGAGGCTCACGGAGGCCAGGTCACCCTCGGCTCCTCGCCCCTGTTGCCTGCCTGCCTGGCTCACTGGCTGCTGACCGCTAGGCCAGGCGCTTGTCGCTAACGAATGGTCACCACAGGGGCAGAGAGGGCGGGCGAGGCTCTGCGCTCGGGGCTCCAGCCCCGAATCCCTGGCCTTGGGCTGGGCGGGGCAGCGGGGGAGCTGACGGCCGGGCCCTGTCTTCCCCGTGTGCCGCCAGGGATCCCGCGCTCCTACGTGGAGGCCCAGGAGGACTACCTGCGTCGCGAGGCCAAGCTCCTGAAGCGCGAGGGCACGCCCCCGCCCCCGCCGCCACCGCCACGGGACCTGGCCGAGGCCTACAAGCCCCGGCCCCTGGAGGCACTGGGCCCTCTGAAGCTGAAGCCGGCCGCCGAGGGCCTGGTGGCCACCGTCAAGGAGGCCGGCCGCTCCATCCACGAGATCCCACGCGAGGAGCTACGGCGCACGCCCGAGCTGCCCCTGGCCCCGCGGCCGCTCAAGGAGGGCTCCATCACGCAGGTGCGTACCCCACCCGGGCAAGGCGGCTGCGGGGAGATGAGGCCCGAGGCCGTGCGCTCCAGCCCGAGATCTCGTGAGGCCCCGTGAGGGGCGTCCCCAGCAGCCAGTGTCCAGGCCCGGGGAGGCAGGTGGGTCAGGTGCTGCCTGCCTCAGCCTCTGCTTCTTGTTCCGTTCCCATCTCACGAGCCAGCAGACAGGCTCAGCGAGCCGGCCGGCGGCAGCCGTCAGTCCCTAAAATCCGCAGCTTCTTAGGGGCTTAGGTTAAACCCGGGGGCTGCAGCTCTCAAGAGGCCCGGCCCAGCAGTGGAGGATTGCTCTGACAGCCAAGGAGCTGCCCAGGGGCCACAGGGGCCTGGCGTGGGCAGGATGGAGGCTGGAGCCCTCCCCAGAGCTGCCCGGGGGCCACGGGGCCTGGCGTGGGCAGGATGGAGGCTGGAGCCCTCCCCAGAGCTGCCCGGGGGCCACGGGGCCTGGCGTGGGCAGGATGGAGGCTGGAGCCCTCCCCAGCAGGTTGTGGCCATGAGGGGCGGGGCCTACAACAAGGGAGATGGAGGCAGCAGGAAGTCCAGGTAGCACAGCCATCAAGGAGCGAGCATCCATGTGTCCACTGTGTGTCCAGGATGGGACCGGCTGGGTGGCTAGAACATTCTTTGCAAGCATCAGGGCAGCTTCCTTCCTTTGCAACTCCGATGCTTCCCAGTAGCTCAGGCCGAGCTGCGGGCACCGTGCCCAGTGTCTCCCTGGCGGCTGGGACAGGGTCGGGGCGTGGCCACTTCGTTCCCAGCCTTTGCCATGACCCTCATCTCTGCAGCTGCCCTTCGGCCAGCGAGCGAGCCAGAGCCGTGGCCCTGGGATGGCTGCCGCAGGGCGGGCTGCAGAGGGCGCTACAGTAGCCGGGGCGGGGGGGGGGGCTTTGCCTGCCCCGGGAAGAGCTGACTGCTGACCCTTCTGCCCCTCTCCGCAGCCCCCAGGCAGCTCTGGGGGCCTCCAGGGACAAGTGCACCCTCCCTGTCTGCCCCATGTGGCCCAAGAGGCCGCTCCCTGAAAACTGAAAACCGGGGCCCCGAGCTCACAGCCCCGTCCCGCAGGGCACCCCGCTCAAGTACGACACCGGCGCGTCCTCCACTGGCTCCAAGAAGCACGACGTGCGCTCCATCATCGGCAGCCCCGGCCGGACGTTCCCTGCCGTGCACCCGCTGGACGCCATGGCCGACGCGCGGGCCCTGGAGCGTGCTTGCTACGATGACAGCCTCAAGAGCCGGCCTGCGGCTGTCGGCGGCGCGGGCGGCTCCATTACCCGCGGGGCTCCGGTCATCGTGCCCGAGCTGGGCAAGCCGCGGCAGAGCCCCCTGACCTATGAGGACCACGGGGCGCCCTTCGCCAGCCACCTGCCGCGGGGCTCCCCTGTGACCACGCGGGAACCCACACCGCGCCTGCAGGAGGGTGAGCGGGCTGGGGGCTGGGGTGCGGGCGCCGGCCCGAGGAAGGTGCCTTGCTGGCTGGGAGCCGGAGGCTGCTGCCGCCCCCGCCCACCTGCCTGACCTGGGGGTTCTTGAGTCCCTGCCTCCCCGCCCCGACCCCCAGGTCCTGACCCGGCTCCCGCATGGCTGCGGGACCCTCGCTGTAAACATTTTCATTATTCCTTCTCTCTGCACTTAGAAGCAAACCCACCCTTTCCCGGCCGAGCCCTTGGCCTCTGCTTCCCGGTCTTCCGGCTCCTCTTCCTCCGGCTCCTCTTCCTCCTCGCTCTCGGCTCAGCCTCGGGCAGCTGGGTCTTTCCCGGGGACCCCTCCCCCGCTCCCCTGCCATTGGCTAACTGGTTGCCTTCACCCCCACGCCCTCCTGCCCAAGGCTGGCGTCTCCGGTCTCCGCCCACTCCCTGCTCACTCACTGGCTGCTTTGTGCCCCGTCTCCCGCAGCTGATGTCAGCGTTGTGGGGGTCGTTTGCAGGGGCGACCCCGGCTCTCAGAACTCCGCTCACTGCGTGGGGGGCTGCATAAAGGTTTTGTGGTCAAGCGAGGGGATAAACAGAGAACGCACGGGTTTTTAAGAAAGAACTAGAAAGCGAAAACAAGCCGGTCATTCTAGAGAGTGAGCGGAGAGGCAGATGGAGAGAATGAAAAGGCCTGCTCCTTGGGACCCCGGGGCCTCCCCCTCAAAGCACCCTTAGGGGGCTTCCTGTGGGCGCCAGCTCGGCCGCCCCGGGTCCCTGCATTGGGGGCAGGGCTGGCTGGGCCACCGAGTCCAACGCATCCCCTCGGCCCGGCCCACAGGCAGCCTGTCATCCAGCAAGGCGTCCCAGGATCGGAAGCTGACGTCCACGCCCCGTGAGCTCGCCAAGTCCCCGCACAGCACCGTGCCCGAGCACCACGCCCACCCCATCTCGCCCTACGAGCACCTGCTCCGGGGAGTGAGCGGCATGGACCTGTACCGGGGCCACATCCCGCTGGCCTTCGACCCCACCTCCATTCCCCGCGGGATCCCTCTGGACGCAGGTGATTGGCAGCCCCGGCCCCCGCGGGGGTACCTGGAGGGGAGAGAGCCGAGGCAGTTTCTCTGTAATCTGAGGGTCACACCTGGTCATATACCTGGGGGTCTCTGCTTCCTGCAGAACGTAACAGAGCTGGGGTGGGCGGGAGTCCAGACCTTCCCGGAAGGATGCCTCCCTGGGAATGGCAGTGCTCCGGGTGCTGGTGCTAACTTGGGACAAAACCGCCATGCCCGGGAGGCACCCCTGTGTGTTGCGGGGTCTCTGCCCCACTCTGCCGTGTGCCCTGGGGAGCTGTCAGGTGCGGAGCTCAGGGACGTCACCCGGCCTGACCCTGTTTTCCCCACCTCCCCACCGCAGCTGCCGCGTATTACCTGCCCCGGCACCTGGCCCCCAACCCCAGCTACCCGCACCTGTACCCGCCCTACCTCATCCGCGGCTACCCCGACACGGCGGCGCTGGAGAACCGCCAGACCATCATCAACGACTACATCACCTCGCAGCAGATGCACCACAACGCGGCCACCGCCATGGCCCAGCGCGCCGACATGCTGAGGGGCCTGACTCCCCGCGACCCCTCGCTGGCGCTCAGCTATGCTGCCGGCCCGCGAGGTGGGCACGCCGAGGTGCCGGCAGGCGTGCGTGGTGCCAGCCCGGGGTGGCGGCGGGGGCACGGCGCGGGCTGTCGGAACCGCCTGGGTCCGGGGCTCCCCGACGGGAGGCGGCATGGTGGTGCACACCCAGTACTAATTAGCGTCAGAACTAGTACTAGTTGACGTCAGAAAGCAGAGCCAGCAGGCCAGGGTATGCAGGGGCAGCCTGCTAGAGAGCAACCCCTCCCCGGGCCGGGACCCAAGGGGGAGGGGCCCACGCTGGCTGAGCCGGCCTCCTGAGGGCACACCGCCACCACCCCACAGGTATCATCGACCTGTCCCAAGTGCCACACCTGCCCGTGCTGGTGCCCCCGACGCCGGGCACGCCAGCCACCGCCATGGACCGCCTCGCCTACCTCCCCGCCGCGCCCCAGCCCTTCAGCAGCCGGCACAGCAGCTCCCCGCTCTCCCCAGGTGGCGCTGCGGCCCGGGCGGGCGGGCGGGCAGGCAGGCGGGCGCTGGGAGCGAGCGAGCAGGTGCCTGGTTGGGGGGGGGGGCCCTGGGCGGCCCTCCCAGACCCCGGGCTGAGCCCCTAGTTGATGGATTTCCCAGGAGGTCCCACCCACTTGACTAAAGCAACCAGCGCGGCCTCGTCAGAGCGGGAGCGGGAGCGGGAACGAGACCGGGAGCGGGAGCGGGAGAAGTCCATCCTCGCGTCCACCACCACGGTGGAGCACGCGCCCATCTGGAGACCGGGTGAGGCATCAGGGACCCCCGCCCCGAGCCCCGGGGTCCCCGCGGGCCGCGTGAGGCCTGCCCCACCCTGACACCGCAGCCTGTCGCCAGGTACGGAGCAGAGCAGCGGCGGCGGCGGCGGGGGTGGGGGCAGCAGCAGCCGCCCCGCCTCCCACTCCCACTCCCACCAGCACTCGCCCATCTCCCCCCGGACCCAGGACGTCCTGCAGCAGAGGCCCAGTGTGCTGCACAACACGGGCGTGAAGGGCGCCGCCACCTCCGGGGAGCCCAGCACGCCCACAGTCCTGAGGTGGGCCAGGTTGGCACCAGCGGGGCCCGGGGGGCGGGGCCGGGCGAGCGGCGCGGGTGTTGCTGGCGGCCAGTGGACTCAGTGAGCAGGCGGGGCTCACCGCGGTGGGGGGGGCTGGACGGCGGTCAGAGGCAGCAGACCCGGGTGGCCAGGTGGGTGGAGGAGCAGGCCGATGGGTGAGGGCTCTGCTGCCCCCACGTAGCAGGAGGCGCCTGGTGGAAAGCTTTGGGAGGATGTGGTAAATAGAAGTGAGCGGGGAGACAGGAGAGCGAGTGAATGGGGGGGGGGGGATGAATCATGAATGGAATGGGTTAGCCAGTGAATGGGGTAGGGACACTGCTGCACGAACGGATGAATGGGGTGGGGCAGCCGGGGGTGTGTGAATGAATGAAGGAGTGGCAGTGGAATGAATGAATGAGTGGGGTGGGGCAGGCCAGGTATGTGAATGAATGAGTGAGTGATGAAGGAGTGGTGGGGTGGGCGGGGAAGACTGGCTGAATGAACGAGTGAGCGGTAGCCAGGAGGCGAGAGCCGGCCTCGCCTCACGTGGCCCTGGGGGCAGAAGGAACTGTGGACTTTGTCCAAGGCCTGGGGCAGACCGCGGGCGCTGCTGTGAGGGAGGGGCCCCACAGCTGCCTGACCCTCCCCTCCCCCCCCACCAGGTCCACCTCCACCTCCTCGCCTGTCCGCCCGGCTGCCACATTCCCGCCCGCCACGCACTGCCCGCTGGGCGGCGCCCTGGACGGGGCCTACCCGACCCTCGTGGAGCCTGTGTTGCTGCCCAAGGAGGCCCCCCGGGGCGCCCGGCCCGAGCGGCCCCGCGCAGACACCGGCCACACCTTCCTCGCCAAGCCCCCAGCCCGCGAGCCCGCCTCCTCCCCCGGCAAGGGCTCCGAGCCCCGGCCCCTGGCGCCCCCCGGCTCCAGCCACGCGGCCATCGCCCGCACCCCGGCGAAGAGCCTCGCACCCCAGCACGCCAGCCCGGACCCAGCGGCGCCGCCCGCCTCGGCCTCGGCCTCCGACCTGCACCGGGAAAAGACTCAGAGTAAACCCTTTTCCATCCAGGAACTGGAGCTCCGATCTCTGGGTAAGACCACCCTGACAGCGGCCAGCTTCATAGACGCGATAATCATGCGTCAAATTGCTCGCGATGTCGGGCCGCGAGGAGGAGGTTCGCTGGCCGCCGAGTCCCCTCGCGACGGTAAGACCCCCGGCCCCGCGCCCTCGAGGCCCTCCCAGACCACCCCGTTTTGTTTTCGCCCGCTTTGTGGTTCTGAGCACGCGCCGGGGACCCCGCCACGGCCGCCGCCTCATCGCGCACACAGCCCCATCATGAGTTCTGTGGTTTTCTTTCATTTTCATTTGGTTTTGGGATTTTTCCTTATTTTTTTTTTCCCTTTACCGAGTGGATCTGTGATTCTGAGTCCCCTCCCCCGCCCCTCGAGCCTTGGTTCCGCGAGCAGGGGGTGGCGCCGCGAGGGCTTCGGGCGATGCCACGTGCCCGCCACTGCCGCCTGCCCTTGAAGTTTGACTTGGAGGAGGTGGGGCGGGTGGGCAGTGAGGGGACGGGAACCCCGCTCCCACATCTTGGCTCTGGCGGAGGGCGTACTGGACATGCCCAGGCCCCGTGCCCTGGGACGAGGGGCGGCGTCCCTGCTGCACACGGGGCCTGAGGCTGTGGCCCAGGTGGGGCCGGGCCCGCGTGTCACTGCCCACCCCGCCCCAGCGCCCTCACTCGGCTCTGTCCTGCCACCCCTGCGCCCCCTCCAGCTCTCCTGCTCCCGTGTCTCTGCATCCGACCCTCGCTCACCCCAGGCCTGTCTCCGTCCGCCCGTCCGTCCGTGCCCCTGCCTCTGCGCCTGCCCCGCTCTCCCTCTGGGCCTCTGACTCCCTGCAGAGGCCCAAATCCCAGCCCCAGCTCAGGTTCCCAGCCCACCTTGGGGGGCCGGGAGGGGCATCCCCGGCCCTTGGACCCTTTGGATCCCTCGGACCCATGGGCCCGGCTCCTGACCATGGGCCCCACCTGCTGCAGGTTACCATGGCGGCAGCTACAGCCCTGACGGGGTGGAACCCGTGAGCCCCGTGAGCTCGCCCAGCCTGAGCCACGACAAGGCGGTCCCCAAGCACCTGGAAGAGCTCGACAAGAGCCACCTGGAGGGGGAGCTGCGGCACAAGCAGCCAGGTACCCTCCCCCGAGTCGCTGCCCCATTGCGCAGATGGGAAGACCGAGGCACCCAGAGGTCACGCAGCTCACAGGGCAGAGCTGGGGTGCCGCCCGCTGTCTGCTCTTCCCTGACCGGCTCCGCCCCGTCCGCAGGCCCCGTGAAGCTCGGCGGGGAAGCCGCCCACCTCCCGCACCTGCGGCCACTGCGTGAGAGCCAGCCCTCTTCCAGCTCCCTGCTGCAGCCCACCCCCGGGGTCAAGGGTCACCAGCGGGTCGTCACCCTGGCCCAGCACATCAGTGTAACTACCTCTCTGATCTTGGCACCCAGGGCAGAGACTGGACCTGGGGGAGGCGGGGGGGGGGGGCTCACAGGGGCCCCGTGGACTTGGGGGCAGGGAGGGTGCACCCCTGAGTCTCGGCCCGGATGTCCAAGCTATGGTCCCCTACCCTGGGATGCGGCCCGGGACTCCCGGCCCCGAGAACACTGAGACGCCATGATTTGAGAATGGCTCTGGCTGGAGCTGGCCGGTGTGGTCCAGCCCCTTGCAGAGGCCAGGCCTCCAGCCTGTTGCACATGGGGACCTCGAGGCCCAGAAGGCTGTGGGCTGGTCCCAAGTGGCCCAAGAAGCCAGGAACCAAGCCAGGGTTCCAGCCCCAAAGCTTAGTCTAGCCCCAGCCCCATGGAAGGTTCTAGAAGGGTGCCACCTGACCCTGCGCCCGCCCTGGCTTGCAGGAGGTCATCACGCAGGACTACACACGGCACCACCCGCAGCAGCTCAGCGCGCCCCTGCCCGCCCCCCTCTACTCCTTCCCCGGGGCCAGCTGCCCCGTCCTGGACCTGCGCCGCACGCCCAGTGACCTCTACCTCCCAACCCCAGAACACGGCCCACCGGCCCGCGGCTCCCCGCACAGCGAGGGGGGCAAGAGGTGAGCGCGGGCTGAGGGGCTCCCTGCGGGGCCAACCCTGGAGGGCTGGGAGGGTGCCAGGCTCAGTGGGCACCGTCTCCGCCTCTGGCCATGGCCCGGGAGGTGGGGGCAGCTGTGTGCCCATTGCACAGTTGCAGAGACTGAAGCCTGGAGAAGCGAATTCCCTTCCCACTGGGATGCAGAGTTGGGATTTGAGCCAAAGCCATGTGGCCAGAGAGCCACTTCCCAGCCCGAGTGTGCTCTCAGCCCAGGCTGCCCCGGGGCCCTCCGTGGGCTGTGTGACAGCAGCTCAGGCACAGGCAGTCGGCAGAAAGTCTTCGGGGGCGGGGGCCCGATCAGAACCCCCAGCAGGACGTGCTGGCCCTTGGCCTGGACCCGCCCCACCTGTTCTCGCCCAGGGCGCAAGCCTTCGGGTGGTCTTCGGTGCAGAGCATCAGCCGTCTGGCCGCTCACAGGAAAGCCTGCCCCACCCTGGCTGGGCGCACGGCGGCGTCCCCTCGAGCGAGAGCCCTGACCACAGCCGGGGCCCCCTCTCTGCCCAGGTCCCCAGAACCAAACAAGACGTCGGCCCTGTGCAGCAGCGAGGACGCCGTGGAGCCGGTGTCCCCACCGGAGGGCGTGGCCGAGCCGGGCCGCCCACGGAGCGCCGCGTACCCACTGCTGTACCGGGACGGGGAGCAGGCGGAGCCCAGGTGCCTCCCCCATGCCGGCCTGGCAGGCTCGGCCTCAGCCCGCCGCTCTAGTGTGGGGTGTCCAGGGCTCGAGGCCCTGCCCGGTGATGACAGACCTGTCAGTCCACTGCCTGGGGGGTGGCGCTGGGCTGGGAGCCTCCCTCGGGCTCAGCCCTCTCACTGGCATCTGGTGGGGTCTGAGGGATGAGTGGACTGGACCCGGGCGGGGCTTGGAGGGAGCCATGCCCAGTAGCTCCAGGGAGCCGTGATGGGAGCCTGGTATTGGTTTCTGGAGTTCTTTACGGGTGTCGGGGTGTCCTATCTGGGTCCCAGGACCGGCAGGCTGCAGAAGAGGTTTGGGGCAGGTGTGGGTGCGTTGCTAAGGCAGCTCAGGCTAGCTGACTGGGCGCATGACCCCCCAGCAGGATGGGCTCCAAGTCCCCTGGCAACACCAGCCAGCCGCCGGCCTTCTTCAGCAAGCTGACTGAGAGCAACTCCGCCATGGTCAAGTCCAAGAAGCAAGAGATCAACAAGAAGCTGAACACCCACAACCGGAACGAGCCGGAATACAGTAAGGGGAAGCCCGGGCCGAGTGGGCCGCAGGGCGTCTGTTGGCTGCTCCTGCCATAGGTGCCCCCGGCACAGACGTGCCTAGAATAACGCCCGCCGCGGTGGGCACCCAGCGACACTGGGGCTTGTGCCCGCCACATGCTGTGTCACGCCCGTCTGCACGGCGGCCAGCAGATGTAGGAGCAGCTGGGGCCCTGACCTTGGGACCCCTGTTCTGCAGGTCCCAGGGGCTTCTTTCCTTCCGGGACCCGAGGGAGACCCTTGTAGAGCACTTAGAGCTGGCTAAGTGCCACATGCCGGAAGCTGGCTGCAGGTGCAGGGTCTCAGGCCCCACCCCTGCATCAGAGTCTGTGGAGAACAGGTCCCCTGGCCTGGGCCACGTGGGGGCTGGGTGGGCACGGGAGACCCTGGGCTTTGGCCTCACCCTCTCTCCTCCCCGCCAGATGTCGGCCAGCCTGGGACGGAGATCTTCAATATGCCCGCCATCACCGGAGCAGGTGACCGTGCCGCCCGGCCCTCTGTGTGGGGACCGGGGCCCTTCCTACCCATAGGTGCCCTGCTCTGGGCCTCACCTGGCTGTGCATGGGTCCAGAGCTGACCGCAGGCAGGCGGCGGCGGCGGTGGCCGTGCAGGGAGCCCCTCCTCGGAGGCAGATGCCACGGCGCCCTCGCTGGGGCCCTCGGTGGAGAGTGGCGTGTCCCAGCAGGGAGTGGGCCCTACTGTATCGAGAGCATCGGTTCCACTTGCAAATTCTCACCGGGAGCTGGGGGGACATCGCTGGTCTGTTTTTGCTAAGTCAAGTACAAAATTCCCCATGCGGTTTTAAGCTGAAACTTGACCTCTGTGGTGCTCAGGACTCCAGGCCTGGGTCCCGGATGCACCGTGGCCTGGGGACATTCACCCAGGTCCCTCGGTGGGGGGTCATCAGGGCAGCCGTCCACCCAGAAACTACACAGCCTCAGGCTACGGAAAGAACCGAGTTTGGTCGAAACAGGAAGGTGGTTAGAAACGAGCGTTTCCGGAATGGTCGAGACCTTGATGTGGGCGCTCGAGAGCCAGGTGTACGCGTGTGCAGACTTTCTCGCGGTGGCACCGGGAAGTTTCCCTGTTCCTTCGCAGTGCGCCTGCCAGGCCCGTGTGCCATTCTGCGGCACCTGCTTTTCTTTGTGAGCGAGGCTGCTCGGGCCCAAGCCCAGCTCAGGCAGGCAGGTGGCTCAGCCGTCGCGACAGCTGACTGCCCGCGGCCTCGCTTCCGCTCCCCGAGTGGGCGGCATCGCGGGTGAAGCTGGCTGCTTTTTTGGGGGCTGTTGACAGGTGGCGGAGACTTTGCTCCGTGTCTGGCTGCCACGGGTTTGGAACCCAGAAGGCGGGTGGACTGGCACTCCTGGTCCTGGCTCTGAGTCGGAGCCCGGGGCAGGCTGGCCCTGGGGCCCCTGGGGTGTTTCGGGAGCACAGTGCGGTGTGACCCCGGCGCTGCAGCCCGCAGAATGGGCAGTGAGGAGACAGACGAGGAGAGCGAGCCTGGCGGGGAGGGGCGGCGCCAGGGGCCGCCCGTCTATGGATCCCATCAGCCAGGGCCGGGCCGGGCCGGGGGCGGCCTGCACGCGTCTCTAGCTCTGCCCTGTCCCCTGCACGCACGTAACTGCATGGCTGCCACCTTCACCTCATGTCCCCTCTCTGCGCCTCTTTCTCCACTGCCTCCCGGGTGGGGTGGGGCGGGGGGCGGGAGAGAGGAGATAGATCCGGTGTAGGGGCAGCTGGGGGTGCATCCCCGGTCACCCTGCCTCTGTGAGTCCCACCAGCCCCTAGGGACACGGCTGGACATGGGCTCTGGCCCAACAGTCTCCCAGCAACCCCTTCCCCAAACAGGAGCCCTGGGGCCACCTGAGGTTAGCAAATGCAAACAGCCCGGCTGGGTGCGGGTGCAGGGGCTGCGGCCATGGCCACGGCCACGGCCACGGCCACGCGGAGGGCAGTCAGGAGGAGGCGGGGGCACGGGCTCTGGCCCTCCCTGGAGCTCTGGAGCCCCAGTTAGAAGCCCCCTACCCCACCCCGGTCACCACCTGCAGGACAGTGGGGGAGGGGAGGAAACGTTGCTTTGCGAAATGTGCTCATGTGAATTTCTCTCCTCTCCTCTCCCCTCCCGCCTCCGCCCTCTCTCCCCCTCCTCTCTGGCTCCCTCCCGGCCCCTGTGTGTCTGTGTGTCCGTCTCTCTCCCAGGCCTTATGACCTGTAGGAGCCAGGCGCTGCAGGAGCATGCCAGCGCCAACATGGGGCTGGAGGCCATTATTAGAAAGGCCCTCATGGGTAAATATGACCAGGGGGCCGACCCCCCGCCACTCAGCGCCCATGCTTTTAACCCTCTGAATGCCAGTGCCAGCCTGCCTGCTGCTATGCCCATAACCACTGCTGACGGACGGAGCGACCACGCGCTCGGCTCGCCAGGTCTGCAGGCCCCGCCCGCCCCGTCTGTCCCCGCCCCCGGTGTCACTCACCCCTCTCCTCTGCGTCCCTCTGTGGAGCCTGTGACTGTTTTTGTGCCTGTTTGACGTTCGTTCCGGGCCGACACCCCCGAGTGTCCCGGCCCTGCCCACGCGGCCCCAGACGCTGCTGCTTCCTCAGAACGCTCACTCCGCTGCCCGCTCCGCCCCTGCTGAGCCCCCGCGTCCTGGCCCGCTGGGGTCTCCCTGGGGGGAGACCAGGCTGGAGGGGAGGCCCCTGGAGGAGGAGGGCGCGGCAGCCAGGGCCGGCCCAGGGCCAGGGAGCAGAGCAGCCCGCCGCCCGGGCCCAGCCACAGCCTCCGTGCCTGAGCAGGAGCAGAGCAAAGCGGTCTTGGCCCAGTTGTCCGAACTGGACGCTGAGCGGGGGTCTGGGTGGGTGGCTGACAGTCAGGCCCACCCCTCCGGGTCCCAGGCTCGCGGCCAGGTCTCGGCCTCCTTGCCACCCCGCCCCCCCTCACCGCAGGATGCCCCCACCTCCCATCCGTGCAGGGGCCGTGTGCGGGGTGCAACGCGGCCCCTTCCCCCTTGTGCCCCTGCAGGGGGCAGCGGGAAGACAAAGCTCTCTGGCCGACCCAGCAGCCGAAAAGCCAAGTCCCCGGCCCCGGGCCTGGCGTCCGGGGACCGGCCACCCTCCGTCTCCTCGGTGCACTCGGAGGGAGACTGTAACCGCCGGACGCCACTCACCAACCGCGTGTGGGAGGACCGGCCCTCGTCGGCAGGTGCGTGCGTGCAGGGCTGCCCACGCACACCCTGGCTCCCAGCCACTCGGGAGGACGGGGTGTGACCAGGGATGTCCAGGAAGGCCCGGGGGTGTAGGGCGGGGCAGGCACGGCCGTGCTCGGGCCTTCTCTCCTGAGTGTTGGGGAAGATGTGGCGTGGAGGTGGGCGGGGTGGGGCAGGGCAGGGCGGGCCTCCAGGATGGGGGGGTGCTGCCCAGCCCCCGGGGACAGGCCTAGTGGGGCCTGCTCGGCCACCGGCTCATGGGATTGTCCCCCTGCAGGCTCCACGCCCTTCCCCTACAACCCCCTGATCATGCGGCTGCAGGCGGGCGTCATGGCCTCCCCGCCCCCGCCTGGCCTCCCCGCGGGCCCCCACCCTGCCTGGGACGAGGAGCCCAAGCCGCTGCTCTGCTCGCAGTACGAGACGCTCTCCGACAGCGAGTGACCCCCTCCCCACGCACGGGGCGGGGGCGGCAGGGGCGGCCCCCGCACCGAGGAAGGAGCCCCTGAGTGCGCCTGCGCATCCGTCCATCCGTCATGCAGAGTTGGCATCCTTGCCTGTCTGAAGCCTTAACTGGGACCCCGCCCCGGGCTGGCCCTGTGCAGTGACCTTACTCAGGGGATGCTTACCTGGTGCTCGGGAGGGGGGGGGAGAGCAGGGGCCGCGCGCGCGGCCGGGCGGCCAGGGACCCAAAGCAGGACGGCCACGCACCTCCACGCCCCCGCCTCCCCCCTTAACGCATCTGGAACCAAAGTCTAAACCGGGCTGGCAGCCCCGCCCCTCCCCCCGCCTCCCGTCCCGCTTAGCACTCTGGACAGACGGACACAGGCGCCCTGCAGGCCCCCCTCCCCGCCGCGGGCTGCTCCAGCCCCTGAGACTGCTGGGAACCAAGTCAGGCCAGGTGGGCGGGCGGTGGGAGGGAGCAGGTGTACATGATGTATTGGTTTACAGGGTATATTTTTGATACCTTCGATGAATTAACTCAGCTGTTTCCCGCGAGGAAGGACTCGCCCAGTATTACTGCTGCTGCGCTTTCGGTCTCTGCTTCCCGCTCAGGGGGCGCGTGCAGGCGACAGGCGGTGACCCCATCGTCCGCGGGGCTCCCCAGCCCCCGCGGCCTCCCTCCCTCCCTTGGCAGAATGAATTGGACGCGTATTCCGTGGCCGCCGTCTGCGCACGGCCGTGGCATTCTGTCATTTACACACGTGGTTCTAATTAAAAAGCGAATTATACTCGAGTCCCCCCGGTGTCTTCTCTACCGACGGCCAGGCGGGCAGGCAGCGGGGGCTTGAGGAAGGGTGGCTGTGTCATCCCCCTGGAGGGCCAGGGACACCCCCTCTGCGCCCCTGGGTGGGAGGTCACAAGGGCATTGGGGAGTCACGCCCACGGGGAGGGGTGGTGAGGGTGTGAACTGTTCCTGTCCATGCTGAAAATAAGTGACCAAGGGGACACGACTTGTTTATTTGAGAGGCCACGTTACAGACAGGGGTGAGACAGCTTCCATCTGCTGGGTTCACTCCCCAGATGGCCACAACAGTCAGGACTGGGCCAGGCCCTACCCAGGAGCCTCGTCCGGGTCTCCCATGTGGGTCCAGGGGCCCAAGCACCTGGGCCACCTTCCCCTGCTTTTCCCTGGCCATTAGCAGGGAGCTGGCCTGGAAGTGGAGCAGCCAGGACTCGAACCAGAGCTCAGATGTGGGATGCCGGCGTCGCTGGCTGCGGCTCAAGTCCCTGCTCCACAGCGCCGGCCCCTGGCCACCAGTGCGCAGTTGCTGTGGGACCCCCTGCTGTCCTTGTGGTGGGAGAGTCGCTCCTGCCAGCCTGGATCAAAGCTGCTACGGCCCTGCTGTGGTGTCCAGGGCTCCGCCCCCCAGAGCCTGCCCCGCATCCCTCGTGGCCACGTCCCTGGGCGCAGTGGCCCGGCTCCCCCTCCCTCCCCTCCCTGTACAACAGCCACCAGGCCTCCGCTTGCGGGGTGTTGCCCGGAGCCTTGTAGGAGGCCCCTGTCCACCTGTGCCCCCCACCGCCCCCGTGCGGTGGCTCAAGCTGTTGGAGGATGGGGCACATGCCTGGACCTTCTCCCTCTGCCCTTAAGACCCCCAGCAGCCCCGGGCGGAGCCCCCTGAGCCACGCCACAGCCCTCCGGGAGCACCATGTGCTGGCGAGAGTGTGGCCACCAATCCCACCCCTGCCCTCACCACGTTTCTGGAGCCATTGTCAGCGGTGGGGGGGGGGGCGCTTCTCCCCAAAACCAGCAGGGTGTGTGGGCAGCTTCCCTGCCCTCAGGCCTCGGGGATGGTCCAAGTGAGGTCTGCTTCCTGGGCAGGCATTTCTGAGTCCTGCCAAGCTCTGTGGTCCCTGACCTCACAGGCGCTAGTCTCAGCCCCCCAAGGACAGGTGGCCCCAGCTGCCCCCAGGGGGACCTGGTCCGGCTGGCTGCCTGGGGGCTGAAGGGCCCTTGTTCACGTGCTGGGCCTGGCCCTCCAGGACTCAGGGTCCCTGTCCTGTGCGGGTGTCTCACTCCCCCCCCCACCTTTGCTCAGGGGAAGAGACTGGCAGGCTCTGCAGGAGTTGGGGCAGAACCTGGGTGCACCGCTCCAACCTCCCCAGTCCATGCGGAGCCCTGCCTCCCCTGGATTGGGGACTGGGAGGTCCGGGACGTGACCGCTGGGAGAGGAGTTTGCATCCTCAGGGTCCCTGCTGGTGGGTGCCTTGGGGTCTCCACGCAGCAGACCCTATGGGATGTGCCCAACTCAGTACTAACGTCCTGCTGCAGTACTGAGACTGACCAGCAGGTGGCACTGGAGGCAGCAACGGGCCCAGTGCCTCCAACCCGCACACAGACTGCCCTGACCTGGAACCCAGGCGCCTCCTGCAGGCACCTCCCTAGGCCACGGTCCCTCTTAATGTGGCTGTGGGCCACAGGCTTGTTCCACCTGGGGGCAGAGCTCCTGCCGCCCCCGCCTGCTCTCTGCGCCCACTGTCCCCTGCGCTGCCGCTGTGTGGACCATGTGCAGTGGCAATCAGCGCACACTTGCACCGGTAGGGGCAGCTGCCGGCCAGGGCTGCCCAGGGTGCACCCCGGGAATCGTGTTTGCACAGGTGTTTCTGGGATGGGGAGGAGGGGGCAGCCTGAGGCTGAGCTGGCCCCACACCTGGGGAAGCACAGGCCAAGCAGGGAGACCCTGTGGTGGGCCAAGGCGGGAGGCGAGCCAGGCGGAGCTGGGGGGGGCGGTGTCAGTCTCTGGCAGGGAGGAGCTGGTTTTTCTGCTCAGGGCAGGTGGGCCTGGGTGGGCTGAGGGGGAGGAGTGTGAGGCCAGAGCAGGGGTTCAGCAGAGGCCGGGACCTCTGGAGCCGAGGGGAGGGCGGGCTGCTGTCAGGCCATCGGCCGGCCATGGGCCTCCACGGGCAGAGTCGGACAAAGGCCTGGGCCCAGCTTGGGGTCACACAGAAGGCAAGGGGTAAGAGGCGGCCGGCAGTGACGCCGATGTGTGCGTCTGGGAGCAGCCAGATGCCGGGGGGGCTGGGGCAAGCTTCTGTGTGGCCGCTCTGTCCCCAGCAGGGCTGATTGAGGCGGGGCGGGGGGATTCCAGAGACGGCAGCGTGAGGGCTGGGCCGTGGGCCCTGCGTCTACCCCGTCAAAGGGTAAAATGCACATGACCACTCCCCACCCCAGGGCCAGCACAGGGGGTGGGGCCGTGCAGGGCCCAACAGATGGCAGGCGGGGAGACACCTGTCGGTGGGGGGCAGGTTGTACATCCAAGTTTCTGGCCAGGGAGGCCAAGGCCCTGCACACACCTCACGGATGCTGGATAGAGTGGCCTGGTCCTCGCCAGCATCCCCAAGCTGGCCCGGTGTGGCGCCCCCCAGGGGTGAGGCAAATGACAGCACCTGCCTGGGCCGTGAGCCCAGCACACACTCAGCGAGGCCGCAGGTGTGAGAGTCTGGAGGCGCCGGGAGCCCCGGCGAGCAGCGCGTGGCTGGGCAGCGGGGCCCGAGCGTCCAGCCGCTGTCTGGGAGATGGACGTCCCGGGGCTGCGGTAGGAGCTGGACACACCGGGCACCTTTGCTGCTCCTCACTGGGCCCACTGCCGACAGCCAGGGGGTGCCTGGGGCTCCCAGCCCTGCCAACTCCTCCCCCTGTCTGGGCTCCAGCGCCCCCAGGAGGCACAACACCATTAGAAGGGAAGTGACCCCAGGGCCCCCACGGAAGATGGCACCTTGCTGGGCGGGGTCCTGTGGGAGGCGGACGCTGAGACAGAGAGGGGGACAGGGTGGGAGGGTAACAGTGGCGAGGGGTGTGGCCGCCATGCACACTCCGTCGTCTCAGCCAAGCCTGCTGCGGGGCTGGCCGGATGCGCTGGCGCCGCCCGACCCACGTCTCCTTCCGCGTCGGGGAAGAGATCGAGGCGTGATTGGAAATCGAGCTGGAGTTGAGCTTTTGTCAAGGATGCAGCCCGAGCGTTTGCGGAGACGCCTGGCACAGGGTAGGCCCGGCTCCTGGCCAGTCTTGTGTCTCCCTCGTCACAGACCTCGGGATTCAGCCTCAGGGGGCCGGCGCTGTGGCGCAGCGGGTAAAGCGGCCGCCTGCGTGTTGGTGACGTCCAGCTGCTCTGCTCTGATCCAGCTCCCTGCTAATGCGCTGGGGAAGATGGCCCGAGTCCCTGGGCCCCTGCACCCACGGAGGGGACCTGCGATGGAGTCCCGGGTTGCTGGCTTCCTCCTGGACTAGCCCAGCCACTGCGGCCATTTGGGGAGTGAACCGCAGTCCCCCGCCCCCGGTGGGCAGGGTGGAAGTGAGGGGAACTGTGCTCTGTGCCGTCCTGCCGGCTGGGTCTGGACTGCGGCGGGCCACGCCGACCTCACCGCCTCTGTGTTGGAACACTCTCCCAGGCCCCACCCTCACCAACCACGGACCCTGGGCCAAATCCCAGCCTGGTTCTCCATCTCTGCAATGATACTGTCGCCGGCAGCCCAGAGTCCTGACCCAGGGCCCAGAAGCCCCAGGGGGGAGCGGGAGGGGCGTCCCAGCTGCCGGCTCTGCGCACATCCTCCAGGGTGGGGGGCAGCAGGGTCTGGGGTGCCGAGAGCTCTCGTGCAGACCCAGCGGCCCCTCTGCAGAGCCGGCCCGACCCAGGACCAGGGCGGAGCTCAGTGGCTCTGGGCTGGCGCAGGTCCAGCCTGTGCCCAGCGGGGTCCCTCGGGGCTAACACTGTGTGGCAGGGAAGACGGCAGCTCCTCTGCATTTGCTCGTCTCATTATTTTTTATTATTACTTTTAGATTCATTTATTTATTTATTTGAAAAGTAGAGTTACAGAGACACAGAGAGAGGTCTTCCATCTGCTGGTTTACTCCCCAAATGACTCCAACTGCCGGAGTTACGCCAGGCCAAAGCCAGGAACCTGGGGCTTCTTCCGGGTCTCCCACGCAGGTGCAGGGGCCCAAGCACTTGGGCCATCTTCCATTGCTTTCCCAGGCCATTAGCAGGGAGCTGCATCAAAGTTGAGCAGCCGGGACTCGAACTGGCGCCCCCATGGGATAAGCTTAACCCGCCACGCCACAGCACCAGTCCCTGCACGTTTTATTTAAAACTCGGGCAACTTAAGTTAGCAGTCTATGAAAAGTTCTCCGAGTAGATACAAAATATCCAGTCCTTCTGCCTCTCCAAGGTGAGCCTGGAGCGGCCCCCAGGGCTCCTGGGGGCCAGCAGGGGGCGCTGCGTGCATTCAGATCTGAGCCAGGGAGGCAGGCAGAGGGTGGGCGGCCCCGGGGGTGGGGATGTGAGTGGCTCCGAGCAGCCCAGGAAGCTGCCAGCCTCCCGCAGTGTCACACGTGCCAGGGAAAGCCATCTGTGCTAGGGCCCGGCACGTCTCCTGCAGAGGTGACCAGGCCTGAGGACAGGCGGCCGGCCCCCACGCCAATCGCGGAGCCTCCAGCTAGTGGCAGCAACATTTCCCAGTGTCCCCGCGGCTCCCCGGGCACCTGGCACAAGGGCTCGTAGGGCTGAGTCCTGGTCCTGAAGGTGTCATGTGACGGTGTTGGCTGGGGATACCTCACGGTGTGGCCAGAAGCTTCCGTTCAGGTGGGGCCCCAGGACCCTGGGACACCATGTCTGGACACTTTCCGGGCAGCCCCAGGCAGCTGGACACGCACGACTTGGAGACGGCCCTCCCCGGAGCAGGGGTCTGGGGGCAGGCGGCTTCTCTCACTCACAGGCCCAACCAGGCCTGGCACGCTCTTCCCCCGGCTCGCCACCGGGCGTGCCCAGACTGCCTGGCCCGCTCGGGGCCTAACAGAATGGATGCATTGATCGGCTCCTCCACCCTGGGACGGGGCACCGGCAGCCCAGCCGGGGGCAGGGCAGTCGGCCAGGAGCAGCCTTGCTCCCCGCTGGTCGGGAGCCAGCTGGCCTCCTCCCGCTTCCTGCCCCGGGGCCGGCCCCTCCCAGGGCTCCCGCCCGTCAGAGCACCGCGGGGCCGGGCGCAGGGTGCCCGCACAGCTGCAGCCGCACACTGGAGGTGAACCAGCAGCTGGGCCGGCCCAGGCTGCAGTGCAGGGTGGTCCGGAAGGTGCTCCTGGCGCACTTGGGGAAGATGATGGTGGTGCTGAGGAAGCGCAGGGCGCGCGGGCGCGGCTCCAGGGTCAGCTGGCTGCGGTAGCTGCGCCACGAGCAGTTGGGCGCCGCCACGATGGTCTCGCTGTAGGCCGTGACCGTGGGCACGGGCGCGTAGACAACCTTGTCCTGGAAGTGCTTCTCTGAGGCATACTTGACCTCCGAGTTGCAGCTAGGAAGGGCAGGGAGGGCGCAGGTGAGGCCGGGGTGGGGCGGGGCGGGGTGGGGCGGGCCACCGCCCCTGCGCCGTGAACAGGAGCGGGGGCACGCGTTCCTGAGAGGGGGCTTGGTGACCTCATGGAGAAGTCCAGGGACCGGCCCAGTGCCCAGGAGACCATGGAGGTGCCCAGCTCGGGGGGTGTGGGGCCCCGCTGCAGCCTGAAGTGGAGGGGTGCTGGGCGGGCAGTGGACGGTCCCCAAGGTGGACACTCACTGTCGGCCTTTGTGAGTCTGACCTGTGCACCACGGGGACGAGGACACCCTAGGGCTCAGCCGTGGGGGCCAGGGGGCCGCCACCCGGCAGGGTGAGCTCACGAGGACACTGAACTGACAGCAGCATGGCCGAGAACATAAGCCAGGTGAGGCCCGGGGGGAGGGGCGAAGGTGCCAGGACCAGGGCAGGGGGCTGCCGGGGTCAGCGCCTCTGAAATCCGTGTCACCTGCGGCTGCGGCAGGACTGTCCCTGCGCAGGAGCCACCTGGAGGGTGGGACGGGAGCCTGCAGAGCCCCCACGGCCACTCCCCGCTGCTGCCCCGCAGGGGAGTCAGCCCGGTGCCCCCCGCCCCCAGCCCCCAGCCCGCAGCGCACTCACCGGACTTCTTGCGAGGGCTCCGGGTTCACCTTGATGGTCTCCCCAAAGAACACAGGCAGCATCCGGGGCCTCCTCTCGGGCGCGGGGGCTACCTGCAGGAGGGGAGGGGGCTGTGGGCACGGCAGGACGGCCCGGCACCCTCCCAGCCCCGGCTCTGT
Organism: Oryctolagus cuniculus; assembly: GCF_051225735.1. Classification (NCBI taxonomy): domain Eukaryota; kingdom Metazoa; phylum Chordata; class Mammalia; order Lagomorpha; family Leporidae; genus Oryctolagus; species Oryctolagus cuniculus. The sequence continues at coordinate 9,524,667 of NC_142887.1, forward strand.
GGGCTCCAGCACACCTGCCCGTCAGCCTGCGGGGCCTCCTCCTGCAGCCCCGAGACCCAGACCCAGGCTCTGCAGAACTGGGCTCCTTGCAGCCCACTCCTCCCGGGGACAGTTCCCAGCCCCTCCTGGCACTGTCACCAGAGGGGCAGTGAGACCCTGCTACACCTGCGTCTGGGACCCCCAGTGCTGGGGGCGGGACACACAGGGAGCTGGCCCAGCCCACGGAGGGGCACAGGAGCCCAGGGTGGCAAACGTTCCCCGTGTGGGCTCCCGGCCCTGTCCACCCAGCATCCGCCTCTTCCTGAGCACAAGGATTGGCTGAGGCGTGGGCGTGTGACCCACACTGGCCAATGAGAGCCCTGCTCGGGGTTTCTGGTGGAGCAGCAGTGAGAAGAGCCTCCCCACCATGGTTAAGTGGGAGGGGAGGTGGGTGCACCTGGCAGCACCAAGGAGCATGGTGATGTCCTGCCGACATCACTCAGACGCCTGGACCAAGCCGTGCCTGAAGCCAAGCCCTTGAGGGTGAACCACCGCACGAAGCGGCTGAGCTGCTCTGGTGGGCGGGGAAGCTCCCGCAGCCCTCTGAGCGGGACCACCCCTCCGGGATGCAGTCAGCACAGTGCAGGCCCCGTGCCCCGTGTGGGCTCAGTCTCCTCTCTGTCTCAAAGCCCTTCCTCCAAGATTCCTGCCCCCTCCATGGAAACAGAGACCACCAGGGTGGCAGGAAGTGGCCGGGGGTCCCCACCCCCCCAGTACAGACCTTCCACTCCTGCCATGCTCTGCACCCCAGTCTCCGCAGCGCCGGGGCCTCCCTACCCCCTGCCCCGGAAAGCCCTGGAAAATCTATCCCAGGTCTTCAGCAACCACAGGAGTACCCCGATCCAGTCAACCACGGTCCAAACACACTAGATGGAAAGTTCCAGAAACAACCAGTCCGTCAGTTTCCCAGGCTTTTATTACAGCAAGTTGTTAGAGAATATGTGTTTGCTGGTCTCTTCCTGTGCCCGACATCAATCGCACTTTATCATGGGAGGCACAGGACCAGGCAGAGCAGACGGGGTCTGGGGGCTACTCGGTTCCAGCAGACACTGGGACCACGGTGAGGAGTAGGGGGCAGCCATGCAAGACCAGGGGCCCTCCTGACCCCACAGGGAGCGGTCCCCAGGGAAGGAGGAAGCTGCTGGACTCTCCCATTCCCCCCAAGGACAGCTCCCTGGGGCAGGCGGGCACTGGCTGTGGCAGCCACATCCCCACCCGGACCCTGCCAGGCCCTGGACCGTCCAAGTCACACACTTATTCCCAGGCTTGCAGCCATTCGCACCCAGAGCTCCCATGGGCTCGTTCCCCACACCCCTCCCCACCCCTGCATCCAGTGCACCTGGCTTCCAGGGGACATCAGCACAGGGCTCCTGGCCTCTGGGCTGCCGCCTGCTCCGGGGCCACCAAGCACCACGCCCACAGCGCCCAGCAGCCTCCATGACTGACTGAAGCCCAGGCTGGCCCCCACGGTGCAGCCCCGGGACTGGCTGCTCACAGAAAGAAGCCCCTCCCCAAGGGTCGCGACCCAGAGCAGGACATCCCCCAGGTTTTTGCTGAACACCTACTGTGCGCTGGCCGGGGTGGGTGGGACGGGCACAGCCCTGCCCTGCTCTGCCCCGGGAGAGGCACCGGGGAGGGGAAGGGACAGGGCTGGGTAGGTGGGGACAAGGCCCTCAGGGCAGACTGCGGCCCAGCCGACAGACAGGGGACTCCTGTGGGGCTGTCCTCTCGGGCCAAGCCCAGCCACCTTGCTCCCCAGGCTGCCAGGCGGGCAGAGAAGGCTGGGCCCGGAGCGGGGAAGCACCTCGAATCCGCCCAGGCTGGCTGGGGAGCTGCGAAGGTCCCCGGGACGCCGGGAGCCGGTCCTTCTGCCGCCGGAGGGTCCCGGAAGCCCGCCAAGCGGCCAGCAGGCAAGGGGGCCACCTCCCGCAGCCCAGAGGGCCCCGGACCTGGAAGTCAGGTTAGGGGGCTCCTGGCAGGGAGGAAGCTGCAGGTGGGGCTTTGGCAGGGCCCCAGGGCACTCTCCTGAGCAGGCGTGGGGCCAGGGTGGGCCTCCAAGGGCACAGGGCCTGGGGCACAGTGGGCAGGGAACTGCGGGAGGAGCCCAGGGAGACGCTCCCTGCCAGTGGAAGCAAAGGCAAGGGGTGCTGTGGGGGCTCCCTCCTCCCTAGCCGCTGCCAGCAGCCGCAGCCCGCAGCCACGGTGGCCAGGGCTGGGGAGAGCCTGGGCCCCGGCAGGGTCCCTGCTTGGCTGGGCGAGGGGCCTGGGAGACAGCCCACAGCTGGCACAGGATGGGCACACGGACCGTGAACTTCAGTCTGGGACCAACAAGCAGCCCATCAGTGGAGGAGCGGGTGGCAGGAGGGTCCCTGTGGCTGCCGCTAGGCAGAGCCAGCCAACCAGGGAGCCCCCACTCTGGAAGGAGGCCAGGGCACACGGGGTCTTTGCACGGGCTCAGACGCCGTCGCCCACGGCCACTGTGCCCTGGTGTGGGGAATGAAGCCTCGCCGTGGAGCGCGTGTCCGGAATGCGCTCTCGGGGCACAAGCTCCGATACCGGGCGAAGGCTGACCCTGACCCTCACCTGCGAACACGGCGGAGCAAGGCACGGACGCAGAAATCCGAGCGCTCATCCTTCTCGGGCTCGGCTCGTGGGGCGCCGAGGGCCAGAGAGGCCCCAGCATGGCCCCAGAGCGGTGGAACTGGGAGCGAGCACACACCTGCCAGGCCACCCCGGCACCTGCTTGCGAGAAGATGGCTCACTCTGGGCCGGGGCAGGCCCTCACTGCCATGATGGTAAGAGGAGGGGCGGGCCCGGCGCTGTGGCGCAGCCGGCTAAGTTGCTGTCTGCGGTGCCAGCATCCCATGTGGGCGCCAGCTCGAGTCCCAGCTGCTCCACTTCCGATCCAGCTCTCTGCTGTGGCCCGGGAAGGCAGTGGAGGGTGGCCCACGTGCTCGGGCCCTGCACCCACGAGAGAGACCAGAATGGAATCCATCCCTGGCCCAGCCCTGGCTGCTGCAGCCATTTGGGGAGTGAACCAGCGGATGGACGGTCTCTCCCTCTCTAAGTCTGCCTTTCAAATAAATAAATCTTTAAATAGAAGAGGGGGATGTGGACATGGGGCCAAGTGAGGGACTGGGGCAGAGGCTGGGGCAGCCCCATGGGCAGCGCCGTCCCCTGCTGGGCAGCGGCGGGGAAAGCCTTCAGGGGGCCACGGCCCTGAGCGAGGAGGGGGCTGCAACCCAGGGGACGGAGGGCTGGAGCAGGTGGACTCGGAGCTCAGCCTCACGGAAGCCGCTCGTACGCAACACTCCCGCTGCAGGTCCTGTGCATCCTGGGATGCAGATGTCACCGAAGGAGGCCTGGGGGCTCCGAGACCACGCCTGCCTGGGGGCCCTGCAGGTCCCCTCTCTCGGCCCTGGAGCCCCTGGAAGGGCGTGGCCTGTTTGTCTTCTGTCCCACTCAATGTGTGACAGGTGCTCCTGCACAGAGCAGGGCCTGGCGGAGCCTGAGTCCCGCTGGAGCCACTGCACCCGGGATGCGGCAGACGCGGCTGAAAGCAGGCGCCAGAGTTTCTGGTACGCACACACACACTCACACACACACCCACACACTCACCCACACCCACACACACTCACACACCCTCACACACCCACACACACTCATATACACGCTTGTACACACGCTCATACACACTCGCACACTCACACACACACAACCGCGAACTGCCTCCCTTTCTGCAAATAGGTTCCTCCTGGCAAGCCTGGCTCTCTTCCATCTGGGCATGCTCAGACAGCTTCGAAGCTCAGGTGCACACCTGTGAGCCTGCCAGGGGCAGCAGTCTGTCCAGCTGTCCAGCTGTCCATCCAACCATGTATAAGCCACCTGCGCCCACCCATCCATTATCCATCCGGGTCAGCTCACCCATCCACCCATCCACACATCCGTCCATCTTTGTCTGCTTAGCCATCTGTCCACTTGTCCATCCACTCATTCACCCATCATCCATCCGTGTCTCCTTACCCATCTGTCCATCCATCTGTCCATCCATCCGTCTGTCCTCCCCGGCCCCAGGTGCTGGCCCCAGAGCCCACTCTCCTCTCCTCTCACTCTCAGTGTCACCATCACAGACCAGGGACAGAGAAATGAGAGGCCCAGGAGTCCAGCGGGGACAGCGAGGTCCGGGGACGTGGCCGTGCTCTCAAGGGGCCGGGCAGCCCCAGGGAATCCTCACAGATGGGCAAAGGCCTCCTCCTCCCAGCCACGAGTCTACGGATCCAGCCCACGGGGGCTTCTCTCGGAATCGGGCTCCGGCCTTAGGGGATTCCTCCTGCAGGCTGCTTCGAGACCTGCGGGTGCCCAGACGCGTGGGACAGGGAGCCGCGCGGCACCAGCCCGGGGCCGGGGTAGGGGTGGCGGGGGCACCTGTGCATCTGACAGGCTACAGCGGCTCAGCCCACTACCTCCGCTCACGGCTCTGGGGCAGGGGAACCCCTCGCCTGGCACCCAGAGAACACCACCCAAGACCCCGCGTGTCCCCGCGGCCTCCCCACAGTCACACGGGACAGGGCTGGTCCCCAACTCTGCCGATGTCAGCCCCAGTCTCCCCTGGCCCTCCCTCGGACACCAGGGCAGACAGGAGGGGCACCAGCGTCCGCTCCACCTCCCGCCCTGGGCGCTCGGGGGCGCGGGGCCAGCAGCTGCCTGTTCTCAGCCCACGGCGTCACCAGGCTGAGCGTATGTGACGGCAGCTGACTGGTGGTCCCGGCCCGGCTGACAGCTCGGCGGTCCTGGGGTCACGCACGAGGGCAGGCCCCGCGTCCCACCTGTGCCCTCCCAGTCAGCCCCAGCCCTGACTGGGTTCTAACTTGAGGGGTGCGGGAGCTCAGGAAGTCTTTTAAAAAGTAAAAACACAGCAGCCACAAGTGGAGTTTTTCAAAGACCAAGTAGTGTTGTCCTCTCTGGCTTCAGCTCTGAGGCCCCTTCTCCTCCTGCCCCTCCCTCTGGTGACCCCAGCTGCCTGCACCCATCTTGCTCCTGCCTCAGGGGCTTTGCACTCACTGGGGCTGAGAGGCCCGTCAGCCCTAGAACCACTTGCAGTAAACCTCACTCCTCCAGCTGCCCCCATCTCAGGCAGTGTCCCAGGCGCCCTTGCCGGCCCACCTGGCATAGCCACACAGGTACGCTGGCGCTGGGGCTCCCCCTTAGAAGGCCAGTCCAGGGCTGGTGCTGTGGCACAGCTGATAAAGCCACCACCTGCAGCGCCGGCATCCCATATGGGCGCCGGTTCGAGTCCTGGCTGCTCCTCTTCCGATCCAGCTCTCTGCTGTGGCCTGGGAAAGCAGTAGCAGATGGCCCAAGTGCTTGGCCCCTGCATCACGTGGGAGACCAGAGGCTCCTGGTTCCTGGCTTTGGATCGGCCCAGCTCTGGCCTTTGCAGCCATTTGGGGAGTGAACCAGCGGATGGAAGACCTCTCTCTCTCTCTCTGTCTCTCCCTCTCTCTGTCTGTAACTCTACCTCTCAAATAAATAAATAAAATCTTTTAAAAATAAAAATAAATAAATGTCTTTTAATAAAAAAAGAATGCTAGTTCCACAAGGACAGAGACCTTTGCCATTTTATTCACTGCTGCGCCTTCCATGGTCCCCAACAGTGCACGGCACACAGCAGGTGCTCGACAAGTACTGGGGGACAAGGGACACAGTCCCAGCATTTCACCGGGTTTGTGGGGCATCAGCTGCGTCCCCACCTTTGAGCCAAGAATGAACAAGAAAGGCCCCGGGGGAAGCAGGGTCTTCAGCTCCAGGCTGGCCACCGAGGCTGTCACTCCCGCGGGGTGGGGTCGTCCCTGCCCACACGGACTGCAGCACGGGGAAGGCAAGTCCCGCTCATTAAGACCGTGCGGGGGACTCTGTCCGTCCAACACCCCGGAGGTGCCCAGGGTGGAGCTCGGAGGCCAGGGCTGGGGACAAGCAGGGCCGGGTGCCACCAGCTTTGATCGGAAGGCAGAACGTAGACACCCGACCTGTGCAGGGAAGCCGGAGGCCTTGCCAGTGACGCCGGGGAAACCCAGCCCCGCTCGCCCCCAGCCCCTTGTGGGTGTTCGAGACCAGGAGCCCCGAGACTGGAGCCGCGACGCCCCAGGTGCCCGGATGAGACTTGCCTTTCACCTGCACGGAGAGCGCCCTGTGCGAGTCCTCGGCCCGCAGGGTGCTGCTCACCCTGGACCCGGGGGGCAGGGCCACGGCGGGAGGCCCCAAAGCTGAGCAGGGTTTGCTCTGGGCTGACTGTGTCCTCTCCTTTAGTTGAGAGCAGCAGGGAAAAGCGGTAGGTGCACGGGCGTCCTGTTTTTCAATACACACGCACACACATGCGTGCACACGCATGCACACACCTGCACACACACGCACGCACACGCATGCACACACACGGATGCACGCAGTTAATGAGCTACAAAGAGAAAAGCAGGACATGTTTCCAGGGCAGATTCTGGCCCCGGACACGGTGGGTCCCGCCACCCCCCAGCACAGCTGCGTGCCCGCTGGACGACCCTGGGCGAGTGGCTGCCGCTCTCCGTGCCCCGACTGGGGACCACAGGAGTGGGTGCCTCACGGCCAGGTGTGCAACAGTGGCCCCGGCTTTGCTTCCCTGCCAAATTAAAAGCCGGGCGGTACAGCTCCACGCTGGCTTCTCCTCAGCGAGGACGGGGATGTAGATGCTCAAGCCGATCGGCCACGCACACGAGCCAGGTCCACGGTGGCCGTGGCCGTGGGAAACCTGCCGCAGGCTCTGGGACGTTCCCTGTTTCTGGGCCCCGTGGAGGGTGGAGGATGCCCTGGGTGTGCAGTCCCCACACGTGCAGCGCAGGGGACCGTGCCAAGCCCCAGGCGTTCTCGCGAGAGTGCTGCCCGGTGGAGGCAGCAAGCTTGGTCCCACAGCGCACGCCCCCCCCACCCCCAGCCCATGAACCCCCAGCGGAGAGGCCAACCTTCGGGTACACCCCTCGGTCTGGGGCTAAAAGTGGCCCAACTTCGCCAAGCCGCGGAGTTCCCAAGGGAGGGGTGAACCCCTCGGAACCGAGCATCCGGGGAAGGCGGGTGGGCAGGGGTCTCTTCGGATCCCCCTAGTGAGGGATTCCAGCGGGCGGGCCCCAGGGCGGTGGAGCAGCAAGGGAGGCACCGGGCTGGAGGCCGCGAGGAGTTAGCCCGGGGGCATTTCTTTCCCCCAGGAGGGTTCAGGGGTGCAACGCTCAGCGCTGGGAAGGCACAGAGGGGCTGCCCAGCACAGCCGGAGCCAGCAGGGAAGTGGGACCGTCCTGGGGTTGCCGCCACTTCCACGCATTGCAACTGGTGGCCTCCTCCCCCTGCGCACTGCCCAGGCCGCCCCCAAGCCGGCTCCCTCCCCCGGTGCACCCCAACCGCCGGGCTGCCTGGCAGGCGGCCACGCGCGCGGCGGAGGCTCCTGACCTGGGGCTCCAGCCTTCCCCAGGCGCGGCCTCAGCTCCACGTCAACACCCGACAGCCCTGGGAGGAAGGGTTCCTGTCTGGCTTTGGTTAGGAAAAAAAAAAAAAAAAGTTCCCGCTGGCAGCGCCCGGCGGGGCAGCGAGCGGGGAAGGCGGCAGGAGGGGCGCCGGGCCGGGGGTCCGGCGGCTCCAGCTCGCGGGGCAGGGCTGCAGCCCACCCGGCCCCCCAGCCGGCTCCGCTTCCCCGCCGGCCGCCGCCGAGCACTCGCGAGAGAAGCCCACCGCCAGGGAGAGCGCGGCGGGTCCGCGGCCGGGGAGCGTGGCTGTCACGGCGCCCGGCGTCCCGCAGCGGCCGGCCCGGGGGCGCGGCGCACGCGCAGCCCCCACCCGCCCGCCGCCCCGCACCCGGCCCGTCGGTGCGCAGCGCGCGTCCTTACCGCTGGGGCCTGGGCGGCTCCGGGGGGCTCCGCGGGGGCAGGCGCCAGGGCGTAGAAGGGCGGGCTGGGGCTGGGGCTGGGCGGCAGCCCCGAGTCGGGACTGTCCAGCATGCCTTCCCGGCTCTGCTCCTGGAGGCCGCCCTCCATGGCCTGCAGGGGCAGGTGGCCCACCATGTCTGGGGGGCGCGGGGCGCGCGCGCCCGGCTCCTCGGGGGGCTCCTCCACCGCGCTCGGGGCCCGGGGCCGGCGGCGGCGGCGGCTGCGGCGGGACGAGCTGCGGGAGGCCCCGCAGAGGCGGCGGTGGGGCCTGGCGCCCCTGCGCCCCGGCCCGCGTTCCCGGGGCCGCGCTGCCGCACCGGGCCTGCCCCGCTCGCCGCCGCCGCCGCCGCGGGCCGCGCTCCAGCCGGGCCCTCCACCCCGCGCCGCGCTCCCGCCGCCGGCCTCTCCGCACCTCCCCGGCCCGCGCCTCCCTTTCTAGCCGCCTCCTCCGCCCCCTTCCTCTCCCCGCCCCGGCCGGCGCCTCCCCAGGGCGCTGCGCCACCGCGCTCGCGGCGGGGGCAAGGTGTGCGCGTCCCCGCCCGCGGGCCAACCCGGGGCTTCCTGCGGCTCCGCGGGGGGCGGGTGGGACCGAGCTTCTGTCGGAAGGCCGGGCCTGGCTCGGATCTGTGACTGCGCAGACCCTACAGGCCTCCGAAGCCGCGGAGACCCAGCCCCTTGCGCCTTCCAACCAGACTGTGCGGCCCCCTCCTGGGTTCTGAAGCCGCCACTGCCCGTGCCTCAAGTGCCCGACACCCTGGCCTTTGAGGCAGGGACCACGTGGCCAGGGGACAGGCTTCGCGCTCCCAGGAGAGAGGGCCGCTGGCTGCCCTCCTGCTGCCTCCAGCCCCCGCCCTCACAGGGCTGCAGCCGCACCCGGCGATGCAGCCTTCCCGGCGTCTGCAAGCCGAGCTCTGGGGGCTGCTTGCAGGTTGCTTTGAAAGCCAGAGACGCAGCGGTGTGGAGTCAGGGGGTGCGAGGGCAAGCGTCCTTCCACCTGCCTGGGTCTGCCCAAGGTGCGGCCCCGAACCTGGGATTGGGAAGGGGAGGGTCAGGGTCTGCTCTCCTACACCCCCAAACTTGCACTCCATCACGGTTGAGCGAGCACCCAGCTGCAGGCAGACCCTGGAACAGGCAGAGTCCCTGTCCCCCAGGAGTGCCTTGGTCCAGACACCAGGAGGCCAGGCGTCAGCTTCCCAAAGTGCCACAGCCAGGATTGATCGTTGGGGCCTTGGAGAGCCCAGCTGTCCCTGGAGGGCTGCTCGGAGGAGGTAACGTTTTAAGTTTGGGCCGAACAGAGCCTTGCAGGAGAAGAAAGCTGTAGTCAGTGGCTGAGACACGAACCAGGTGTCCCAGAGACTGAGCGAGGCACCTGGCAGCTCCAGAGAGCCCCCGGGGGTGGCGACCTTGGGCCCCGTCCTGGGGTGACCACACAGGCGTCTCCAGGTGACCCGGGAAAAGAGGACTGGGGCCCGATCAGCAGAGGTTCGGGTATCTGAGACATCCTGGGGAAGTAGGCAGGCTTTCTTCAGCCTTGGCCTGCTTGGCTGACCCACTGTCCTCTCCCAGGACACGAGGCGGGTGTGGCTCTCGCTGCATCTCCGGTGTCCAGCCGCCTGGGTCCCAGGAGGGCCCGGCCCGGCTCAGCAGCGAGGGGCAAGGCTACTGCTGGTGGGACGCGGGGCTCCGGGCGGCAGCCCCTTTGTAAGCGTGGAGCTGGGTGTTACGCGGGCCCTTACGCCGCTGGTTAAGACAGCCCGGCCCGGAGGCCTGGGGCCCATTCCCAGCCCCAACTCCTGGCTCCAGCCTCCTGCCTCGGCAGACCGTGGGCCACAGCGGTGGGCCCCTGCTCCTGCACCTGCACTGCCTGGGAGGCCTGGATCCTTTGACCGGGGCTGCTCTCTTCCCTCGCGCTCAGGACAGCAGATGTGGAGTAAGCCAAAGGAACACGGTCCTGCGCCGTGGGCTGCAGCCAGCCGTGGGCAGGGAGGGACGTGCAAGGAGAAAACCATGCTCGGGTCTCGAAATGGTTTTTGGATGTTGATCTATTGGTTTGAAAGCAGAGAGGGAGGGAGAGAGGGAGAGAGGGAGGGAGGGAGAGAGGGAGGGAGAGAGGGAGAAAGGGAGGGAGGAAGGGAGAGAGGGAGAGAGAGAGGGAGAGAGAGGGAGATGGAGAGAGAGGGAGAGAAGGAGGGAGGGAGGGAGAGAGGGAGAGAGGGAGGGTGGGAGAGAGAGAGGGAGAGAGGGAGAGAGGGAGGGAGGGAGGGAGAGAGGGAGAGAGGGAGGGAGGGAGGGTGAGAGAGAGGGAGAGAGGGAGGGAGGGAGAGAGAGAGGGAGAGAGGGAGAGAGGGAGGGAGAGAGGGAGGGAGGGAGGGAGAGAGGGAGGGAGGGAGGGAGGAGAAGGAGAGAGGGAGGGAGGGTGGGAGGGAGAGAGGGAGGGAGGAAAGGAGGGAGAGAGGGAGGGAGGAAAGGAGGGAGAGAGGGAGAGAGGGAGGGAGGGAGGGAGAGAAGGAGAGAGGGAGGGAGGGTGGGAGGGAGAGAGGGAGGGAGGGAGGGGAGGGAAGGAGAGAGGGAGGGAGGGTGGGAGGGAGAGAGGGAGGGAGGAAAGGAGGGAGAGAGGGAGGGAGGGAAAGGAGGGAGAGAGGGAGAGAGGGAGGGAGGGAGGGAGAGAAGGAGAGAGGGAGGGAGAGAGGGAGGGAGGGAGACAGAGAGGGAGGGAGGGTGGGAGGGAGAGAGGGAGGGAGGGAGGGTGGGAGGGAGAGAGGGAGGGAGGAAAGGAGGGAGAGAGGGAGAGAGGGAGGGAGGGAGGGAGAGAAGGAGAGAGGGAGGGAGAGAGGGAGGGAGGGAGACAGAGAGGGAGGGAGGGAGGGTGGGAGGGAGAGAGGGAGGGAGGAAAGGAGGGAGAGAGGGAGAGAGGGAGGGTGGGAGAGAGAGAGGGAGAGAGGGAGGGAGGGAGACAGAGAGGGAGGGAGGGAGGGAGAGAGGGAGGGAGGGAGACAGAGAGGGAGGGAGGGAGGGAGAGAGGGAGGGAGGGAGGGAGAGAAGGAGAGAGGGAGGGAGGGGTGGGAGGGAGAGGAGAGGGGAGGGAGGAGAGAGAGGCAGAGAGGGAGGCAGAGAGGGAGGGAGGGAGAGGGGAGAGAGGGAGAGAGAGGGAGGGAGAGAAGGAGAGAGGGAGGGAGAGAAGGAGAGAGAGGGAGAGAAGGAGAGAGAGAGGGAGGGAGGGAGAGAGAGAGGGAGAGAGGGATGGAGGGAGGGAGGGGAGAGAGGGAGGGAGAGAGGGAGGGAGAGAGGGAGAGAGGGAGGGAGAGAGGGAGGGAGGGTGGGAGGAGAGAGAGAGGGAGAGAGGGAGAGGAGGAGAGAGAGGGGGAGAGAGGGAGAGAGGGAGGGAGGGAGGGAGAGAGAGGGAGGGAGGGAGAGAGAGAGGGAGAGAGGGAGGGAGGGAGGGAGAGAAGGAGGGAGGGTGGGAGGGAGAGAGGGAGGGAGGAGAGGGAGAGAGGGAGAGAGAGAGGGAGAGAAGGAGAGGGAGGGAGGGAGGGAGAGAGAGAGGGAGAGAGGGAGGGAGGGAGAGAGAGAGGGAGAGAGGGAGGGAGGGAGGGAGAGAGGGAGAGAGGGAGAGAGAGAGGGAGAGAAGGAGAGAGAGGGAGAGAAGGAGAGAGAGAGGGAGGGAGGGAGAGAGGGAGGGAGGGAGGGAGAGAGGGAGAAAGGGAGAGAGGGAGGGAGAGAAGGAGAGAGAGGGAGAGAAGGAGAGAGAGGGAGGGAGGGAGAGAGGGAGAGAGGGAGGGAGGGAGAGAGGGAGAGAGGGAGGGAGGGAGGGAGAGAGGGAGAAAGGGAGAGAGGGAGGGAGGGTGGGAGGGAGAGAGGGAGAGGAGAGAGAGGGAGAGAGGGAGAGGAGGAGAGAGAGGGGGAGAGGGAGAGAGAGAGGGAGGAGGAGGGTGGGAGGAGAAGGGAGGGAGAGAGGGAGGAGAAGGAGAGAGAGAGGAGAGATAGGAGAGAGAGGGAGAGAAGGAGAGAGAGAGGGGAGGGGAGGGAGAGAGAGAGGGAGGGAGGGAGGGAGGGGAGAAAGGGAGAGAGGAAGGGAGGGATAGGAGGGAGGGAGGGAGAGGGAGAGAGGGAGGGAGGGTGGGAGGGGAGAGGGAGAGAGAGAGTCTCCCATCCAGGGGTTCACTCCCCAGATGCTCACAGCCGCTGGGGCTGGCTGGGCCGGGCCACAGCCAGGAGGCGGGGAGCTCTGTACGCGTCTCCCACAGGAGCCCCGGGGGAGACTCCAGGCCCGGACGCAGGCCCCCAGTGCGGGTCGCGGCGGCCCACGGCGGCCCATGGCGTCGTCGTAACTGCGGTGCCAAAGGTCACCCTGAGATCCCAGCAGCCGTTTGCACTGGCTGATCCTTCACTGCCCCCCCACCTTCGCAAGGTCCCCTCCCCCGCCCCGTGTGCCGTGTTCTCGTGCGCTTTGGCGCAGGCCCGGATGTGAGGACGGTGATGCAGCGCCAGGCGGTGAGGATCCTCCGGCTGCAGCCTCATCTCATGCGGCGCCGGGCGTCCATGTGGCTGCCCTCGGCCAGTGCGGTTACTGGCGCACGGCCATGCTGCCTGTCGTGGGAAGCGACCGTGACCCTGTGGCAGGGACAGTTCTCACAAAGGCCAGAAGTCAAGGACAGGTTCTCCAGGCTCTGTTTCTTCTTGGAAGATTTGTTCATCCTGTTTTATTTGAGAGGCAGAGTTAGAGAGAGAGACAGAGAAAGATCTTCCACCCACTCGTTCACTCCCCAAATGGCTTCAACAGCCAGGGCTGCACCAGACCAAAGCCAGGAGCCTGGACCTCCATCTGGATCTCCCACGTGGGTAGCAGGGGCCCCAGCACTTGGACCATCTGCCACTGCTTTCCCAGGCCATCAGCAAGGAGTGGGATCGGCGGTGGAGCAGCCGGGACTCGAACCTGCGCTCATGGGGGATGCCAGTGCACAGGCAGTGGCTTAGCCCCCGCCCCACCACACAGGCTCTATGCACTGCTGCTCCCCGCAAGGGCCCCCTTGTGCTGCAGGCGCCAGGACAGCCCGCATGACCTCCGCGACCGTGACCGCGACCTCCAACCTGTCTGGCTCTGCTGTCACAGCCCAGGGGTCAGCTTCGGTTAACAGCTGTGCTGTGGACGCCCTGGTTTGTCACCGCACTACATGGTGTGCAAATGTCACCGAGAGGAAAGGCCGAAGGTTCACAAACACACCTGAGCCCAGGGCGGGGCGTGGGGGTGGGGTGGGGCTCCCTTGGCTCCAGAGGGGACGGGGCTTGAGCCTGCAAGTCCGGAGAGGGGTCTGAAGGCCCGGCTGCCGTGCACCGTGGTGGCCGGCCCGGGGGCACTCTGCGGCGGCTGGGCGGGAGTTTTCGGAATGGCCTAATTCCCACTACTTCCAGGGCCTGGTTAGGGAGAGCCGGGAGAGCAGGTCAGCCTGCCAGGGGTCGTCTGGCCCGACCCCGTCTGAGGCCAGACTGCAGGCTGCTGGGGTGGGCGGGGGAGGCTCTGCCCGCTGTCCCCGGGGCTGGCGACTTGCAGAGAAGGCTCCGATGCAAACGTGCCCAAGACCCCGGTGTGCAGGCCAGGCCGGAGGCCGCACTCCTGCCATGTGACACGGCGCACAGCGGCCATGCAAAGATGGCCACTCACTCTCGCCCGCGCTGCCACAGGGTCCCGAGGCCACGCCTGTTTCCTGGGGTGCCGTGTGCACACCCCACTCCTCCAAGGCCTGCACCTGTACTTACCCCACCCCCAAGCAGTCCCGAGGGAGGGGTGCTCTGGCTGACTCCCGTCATTGGTCCTGCTGCACTGGAAAGATTGGCAGGCTGTGGGGAGGACAGCGGCACAGAGAGGGCAAGTGCTTTTCCTAAACCCACAGCCGGGTCCGGTGCGGGAATGCTCAGCGGGGGTCCTTATTGGTCATCATTTGGGGGCCCCTGTAGAACAAGGGGCTGCCCCTCACCCCCCGAGACATAGTTGCAACTGGCAGGTGCCGACACAAGCCCGAGGCAGCTCCGGGTCCTCCCCGTGGGACACAGCATCCACATATATGTCGCATGGTTTCCCTGCTGGCTTCCCCACCGGGCAGCACAAGGCCCGTGTGCCACCTGTCGAGGTAGCACGTGCGAAATGAAAAGGCGTCGTAGCAAACACGCCTGGAGTCCTCCAAGAAGGCCCGCGGCGGCTTGGGCACCGTCAGTGGGAGATCAGGAGCTGTGCCACGGGTCTGCACACGGGCAGGCGGGACACCTGTGCACACTGGAGACGCTGCGACCAGGTGAGAGCCCAGGCGCATGGATGATGGCTCGGATGGATGGGTGGGTGCGTGGGTCAGTGGATGAGTGGGTGGGTGAATGGATACATGGATGGACAGATGTGCTGACCCCTGTCGGCGAGACAAGGAAGGTGAGGCCGGAGCTGTGCTGATCCGAAGCCAGGAGCCAGGAGCTTCCTTCAAGTTTCCCACGCAGGTGCAGGGGCCCAGGGGCTTGGGCCATCTTCTACTGCTTTCCCAGGCCACAGCAGAGAGCTGGATCGGAAGAGGAACAGCCGGGACTTGAACCAGCGCCCAGATGGGATGCTGGCACTGCAGGCAGTGGCTTTACCGGCTATGCCACAGCGCCGGCCCCTGAGGGCCCTGATTCTTAGAGCAGATCACAGAGTGGTTTTCTTGCTTTAGCTTTTGTTTTCTCTTTCTCTTCCTTCCCTGCAGACCTGTCCAAGGCACGCTGAGTCTGCCCTGCACATTTGACCTTTCTTGCAGCTGTTTGGTTCAGAGATGACCTTTATGAAGTTCAAGTTCAAGGGCTTAATCACCACATCCCCGGGCTCCTTGGAATCCTTGGAAGTTCAGATCCTCATCAGACCCACGCCAGGTTTTCCTGGCTGGGCGAGCTCCCAGAAGGGTGCCAGTGACCAGCTCACTCACAGGGGGGCCGGTCCCCACCTGCATCCCCTCCAGGATGTGAGTTGCCCACCCCGCCCCTGGGGGTCTTAGGGAAGCAGCGTCTGCAGGGGCTGCGCTCCCAGGGCAGCTTGGCTCTGGAGGACGTGCTGCCCGGAGCCAAGGTCGGAGGAGCGGACGCCGCTTCCTTGCTTGACTCTTGGCCAGCCACACTCTTCCTACTACTGTTTTTCCAGCCTACTTAGCTTAGAGACCTGCGGGGGAATAGCACAGTGGGCAGGAAGTTTTTGCTCAAATTCCAAACAAAGAGAAGAAAAACAGAGCAGAAGGAAACAAGGATTTGAGAAGGGCGGCCGTTGAAGATTCCCGAACACTCTCGCTAAGCAAATCGCCCCGGGTCTGCGTAGCACACCAGGCAAGCCAGTCGGCAGCCACAAAAATTAGCCGAGCGAGGGGAAGCCCCTTCGCCAGACTTGCTCTCTGTGTGTGCCGGCCTCCGTGCGTCCAGACGCTGGGCCTCTGCTTCGACGTCGGCCGGACGGGCCCGGGGTGTCTGCAAGCTTCCGCTGGCCTCTCTCACTGGCCCCGGAGGTCATTCTCTCGTGGCCGCTCTCCGTGCCCGGGCTGCTTCCTGGTGGGGAGGTGGAGGCGAGGAGAGGCCTTTCTGGGAACCAAAGGCCAGGCGCTTTTTTTTTTTTTTTAAAGGTTTATTTATTTGAAAGGCAGAGTTACAGAGAGAGGGAGAGAATGATTTTCCATCCACTGGTTCACTCCCCAGATGGCCACATGGCCAGGGCTGGGCCAGGCCGAAGCCAGGAGCCAGGAGCTTCATCCGGGTCTCCCACGTGGTGCAGGGGCCCAAGCAGTTGGACCATCTCCCACTGCTTTCCCAGGCTTGTTAGCAGAGAGCAGGATTTGGAAGTGGAGCCGCTGGGACTTGAACCAGTGCCCATGTGGGATGCCGGTGTCACAGGCAGTGGCTTTACCTGCTATGCTACAGCGCCAGCCCCAAAGGCTGGATTCTTCTCACCATTCAGGGCCAGCGAGCTTACTGCCGCCTCCGGGATGCCCTCCCTGACCTGCTCCTGGCTGCGCCTCCCTCCCCAGCACCCCGTCACCCTGTGTTCCTCTGAGTCTCTTAGCAGCTCTGCAGAACACCTGCACCTGCAAGTATGGGGTTCACCCTGCGTGCAGCAGGCGCCTTGGTGGTGGACGCCCTGCACTTGCCTCCCTCACCGACCAATCCTGAGACCCCGGAGTGTCGCACGCAGGGTAGGCGCTCCGTGAGCATTTGCTGAAGGCCAGCAAGTCCCCACGCACACTGAGATGCCAGCGAAGCAGCGTGGCGGCCCAGGAGGCCCGCAGCCTGCCTGCCGGGCCTGTCCTCGTGGGCTGGGCTTTCCTGCAGGAGATTCCTCGGCGTGCAGTGGCCAAGGTCACGGCCAGGAGCACCCGGAGGCCGAGCTGCCGAGCTGCCGCCGCGTGCGTGCCGAGCGCCCCGTGAATCCTGGCACCGCTGGGTCACGGTCCCCGGGCCTGCGCTTCCCGCAGGCCGCTAGCGATCCGCGCCTCCCGCTGGGTCCCTCTGGGTCCTCCGACACTGCTTGGCCTCTGGCCCTCGCGTGTAAAATCCCGATGCTCTTAGTCCACTCCTGCAGTTTGCTGTGAGCTTGGGCTGAGCACACAGGAAGTGCCGGGAGGCAGGAGCCACCACCAACCCCAGCCCGGCCACTCCTGCGCCTCCCCCTCACCTCTGCCCAGGTCCTGCCCGGTTCTGACCTGGCCTTTACAGAAACGCCCTCCCGCCAGGAACCCGGGGACAGCCGTGGGGGAAGTGTCCGAGTGAAGGAAGCCGAGCTGGGGGACTGCGGCTTCTCCGCGGCCCGAGCAGGCGGGACAACTGGTAACCACCTCCCTCCCGGTCCTGGGAGGCCCGGCGTGGCAGGAGACTAGGTGTGCTGGAGAGGCCACGCCCCCGGCTACCCCGAAAACCCACCCCTCCCAGCATGCATTTGTGCACTGCTGGGGTGGAGCCCTTGTGGCCTGTGGCCTCCCAAAGCCCCGCCTCTCAATGCAGCTGCACCGGGGAGCAGGTTTCGGAGGTGGTCCCACATTCTGGAAGCTTCCACAGCGAGAGCCGTCGTCGCCATCGTCACACGGGTTTGTGGCAGCTGTGACCTGGGCAGTGCAGGAAGCCACCGCGCACCCCGCTGCAGCTTTAAGCCGCAACACCGAGAGTGACCACCCAGGCAGCTGCATGGGCGGCACCGAGCCTCTTGCCATGCCGTGGGGGACCCGGGGGACCGTCCCTGCTTAGCGTCTTCAGGTCTTCAGTCTCGGGGTGCAGGGCTCTGCCTGCAAGGCTCCAGAGCCCCCGGGATGACGAGGGACCAGCGCCCGGCCCCTTCCCAGGCTGCTCTGTGGGGCGGCCGGGTGGGAGCAGCGAAGTTCCAGGATGGAGTGGGACAGGTGGGCTCAGGCCCGGCACCAGCCTCTCGGAGCCTCAAGGATGCCGGTCCACCCAGGTGTGCACGGCTCCACGCAGGTGCATTGGGGCGCTCCTTCCCCGGTGCACACCTTAGACCGCCTCCCCCCGGGGGGGCCTCCCCAAGGCTGCGGGGTGTGTCCAGCTGCAGGCCCTGCTGGGACTGGGCATGGGACCCCAGGCTTGTGGAGTTGGCCTCCACGGGCCGCTGGAGCCAGTGGGGGTCAGGTGCCAACGTTCCTGCTTCCAGGGTTGGGTTCCAGGATCCCCAGAAGCCCCTCCCTCCCGGTCCCTCACTGCGGCTCCTGGGGCCACACCCCCAGCACAGAGCCGGCCTCCAGGCCTTCGTCTCAAGCTCCGCTTTTGGGGGACGCCCAGGCTGGCTCTGGCTTCCTCCCACTGATGCCCAGGCTGCACCCATCTCCCGTGTGCACGCACACGCACACACGTGCACATGCACACTCGTGAACACACACGCATGCACACACGGCTGTGTCCCAGTCTGCCTCTGAACACAAGCCAAACCGCGTCCACAGGGAGAGGACTCGCCAGTGAGCAGCGTGCTGAGGCTCCCGAGGAGGGCACACAGGCCGCAGTGCCCTGGCCGGGCTGGGCGTGCAGTCGGCGGAGCCGGGCCTGAGCAGGGCGGGGGCGCACGGGGGGCTGGGGGTGCAGAGTCGGCAGAGCCGGGCCTGAGCAGGGCAGGGGCGCACGGGGGGCTGGGGGTGCAGAGTCGGCGGAGCCGGGCCTGAGCAGGGCGGGGGCGCACGGGGGGCTGGGGGTGCAGAGTCGGCGGAGCCGGGCCTGAGCAGGGCGGGGGCGCACGGGGGGCTGGGCGTGCAGAGTCGGCGGAGCCGGGCCTGAGCAGGGCGGGGGCGCACGGGGGGCTGGGGGTGCAGAGTCGGCGGAGCCGGGCCTGAGCAGGGCGGGGGCGCACGGGGGGCTGGGGGTGCAGAGTCGGCGGAGCCGGGCCTGAGCAGGGCGGGGGCGCACGGGGGGCTGGGCGTGCAGAGTCGGCGGAGCCGGGCCTGAGCAGGGTGGGGGCACGTTGAGGGGCTGGGGGTGCAGTTGGTGGAGATGGGGCCTGAGCGGGGCGGAGGCGCACGGGGGGCTGGGGGTGCAGTCGGCGGAGCCGGGCCTGAGCAGGGTGGGGACACGTTGAGGGGCTGGGGGTGCAGTTGGTGGAGATGGGGCCTGAGCAGGGCAGGGGCGCGTTGGGGGGCTGGGGGTGCAGTTGGCAGAGCCGGGTCTGAGCAGGGTGGGGGCGCGTTGGGAGGCTGGGAGTGCAGTCGGCGGAGCCGGGCCTGAGCAGGGCGGGGACACGTGGAGGGCTGTGGCCGCCCCACAGTGCGTATTTGGCCGAGCTGGGCCTGAGCAGGGCAGGGGCGCATGGGGGGCTGAGAGTGCAGTCGGCGGAGCTGGGCCTGATCAGGGTGGGGGCGCGTGGGGGGCTGGGGGTGCAGTTGGTGGAGATGGGGCCTGAGCAGGGTGGGGGTGCGTTGAGGGGCTGGGGGTGCAGTTGGTGGAGATGGGGCCTGAGCGGGGCGGGGACACGTGGAGGGCTGTGGCTGCCCCACAGTGCGTATTTGGCCGAGCCAGGCCTGAGCAGGGCGGGGGCGCATGGGGGGCTGAGAGTGCAGTCGGCGGATCCGGGCCTGAGCAGGGCGGGGGCGCGTGGGGGCTGTGGCCGCCCCGCAGTGCGTGTTTTCCTTCTGCAGGCTGGATGAATGCAGCCTCAGACAGACGCTGCCCCGCAGCTGTTTGTGGCGGCCCCGCGGCCGCCAGCGACTTTGAACCGGGGATCGGAATGGAGTCTGACAAAGGGGCCAGTGTGCTTAAGGGAACTTGACCGAGCCCAGCGAGGCCGGGCAGCGGGGTTCGCAGCTGCGCGGGGGAACAGACGTGGGCTGAGAGCTGCCCGGGGCCCGTGGCTTGGGGCAGTAAACCTGACACTTTCCAGATGTACGGAGCCCGCCCGCTGGCACAGTCTGCAAACACACTGTCCCAGGTGTGTGCACACGCGTGCACACACAGGCACTCGCTCTGCAAGGCCGCATTGTGCGGGAGACCCGGCGGCCTCGGTGACACATTCCACACCCCGAGGCTGCACTGGGAACCCAGGAGCCGGATTTCTAAACAGCTCCACTTCAAAGTCAGCCCAACAGCTGCACGCGGGCACCTCGCTCTTGGTGCCTGGCTCCAGGGTGGGTGGAGGGGGACGCTGGGCGTGCCTTCCAGAGAGTTCTTATGAACCTGCTCCGGCATGAGCCCCGAGAGCAGCCCCAAGCTGGCCACGCCCTCCCATGCCCACCTGGTTCAAGCCAAGCCCACGAGGTCTGGATGCACGGCAAAGGCAGCCCCTGGACTCCAGGAGTCACCCACCGTGGCGTCACCACGGCCTTGCGCCGTGGCAGCCTCTGTGGCTCACCGCTCTGCTCAGCGGTCCTGGCTGGAGGGACAGATGTGCTAGGGATCCCGAGGACCCAGCAGAAGCAGCAGGTGGGGACAGGGTGAGGAGGAGCAGGAGGGGACGCAGGCGAGAGGAGTCCCACAGCCCACGTCACAAGGCAGGATGCAGCCATGGTCCCCGGGGACCCCAGAGCAGGCACCGGCCGGCCCCTGCGTCAAGACGCCTCCGATGGGGACGAGGGGCACCCCGCTGGGAGTGGCTGTGCCGGCTTCTCCCTGTCATCTCGCTCGCGGGGCGCCTGCAGCCCTTCCTCTGTCGTCAAGTGTTCCGGGCAACCACAGGCGCTGCGGTTTGCTCACGCGGTCTTAAGCCGATGGACATCATGGTTGTCGCCCCTAAATCCGCCTTGGACCCAAGCACCGGTCGCTTATGTCTACAGCCGGCCCTGGTCCCGGGCTTGTACGTGGGGGGTCCGTGCCTCCAGTGGGAGCAGCCCCGGGAAACCCACCCCACTCCGCAGGCCGTGCTGCAGCTCCAGCCGCCGTTCCCCTGCCCCGGCTCCCAGGCCCCTCCCTCGCCTCCAGAGACAGCCCTGTCACACAGGCACTGATCCTGACCCCCATCCCGTGCTCGAATCCACTCCTGCGGCAGCTGGTGGGTTAGGGGAGACCCCTGGAGCGGCCGAGAGACCAGGGACCCCCGGCATGTGGCTCAGTGGTCCCTAGGAAGGAAAGGAGCGCAGGCCACGTGTGCGTGGCTCTCAGCCTTGGGAAGGCGGGCTCTGGGCTCTGGGCTCCGGGCTCCGGGCTCTGGGCCTTGGGAAGGCAGGATCTGGGCTCCAGGCTCTGGGTTCCGGGCTCTGGGCTCTGGGCTCTGGGCCTTGGGAAGGCAGGATCTAGGCTCCAGGCTCTGGGCTCTGGGTTCCGGGCTCTGGGTTCCAGGGTCTGGGGTCTGGGCTCCAGGCCTCTGTGAGCAAGGCCTGGATCAAGGGTTTGTGACATCACCACCACCCATGCGCTGTGGGAGGGGGGCGATTGTACATGGGTGGGCGAGAAACAGAGAGGCAGAGAGAGAGACAGAGAGAGAGAGAGAGAGAGAGAGAGATCTTCCATCTGCTGGTTCACTCCCCAACTGGCCGCAACCGCCAGATCAGTGGCTGCACTGATCTGAAGCCAGGAGCTTCTTCCGGGTCTCCCACGTGGGTGCAGGGGTCCAAGCATTTGAGCCATCTTCCACTGCTGTCCCAGGCCATAGCAGAGCTGGATCGGAAATGGAGCAGCTGGGACTCGAACCGGCGCCCATATGGGATGTCAGCATTGCAGAGGCGGCCTTACCCACTACGCCACAGCGCTGACCCCTTTTCATCTCATTTGAAAGGCAGAGAGATAAACAGACAGAGATCATCCAATGCTGGTTCACCTCCCAAAGGCCCTCAACAGCCAGGGCTGGGCCAGGTCAGAACCAGGAGCTGGGAAGTCCATCCGGGTCTCCCATGTGAGCGACAGGGACCCAAGTGCTGAGCCATTGCTGCTGCCCCCAGCATGCATTAGCAGGAATCTAGAATCAAGAGCAGAGCTGGGACTCGAACCCGGGCGCTCAGATATGGGATGCAAGTGTCCAGGGGACGTCGTAACTGCTGTGCCGCACGCTGGCCCCGGCCCCGGCTCACCTGTGTCTCTGGCGGGCCTGTGGGGCGGGGTAGACACAGTAAGGCTTGGAGTCAGGGCGGCCCTGCACCCCGGGCAGCCCCGAGGCCACCAGAACACTGGCCTTTGCCGGAAAGAACAGCAGCCGGATCGCCAGTGACGCCTGAGACCCCAGCCCTGTTCCTCCCCCAGGGCACGGCACGCACGGTGCTCGCGAACGCACACCCGAGGCCGCCCTGCACCTGCGGCTGTTGTGGGCATGGGAACCTCAGAGGGTGAGAGGGCTCTGCAGCAGAGGGCCACCCCGTCCCTCCTCGTCCTTCAGAAAGTTCCAGAAAGCTCTGGGATTTGGGTGGGGTGGGGGTGGGCCCGCTCTGCTGCACCCTGGATTCTGGTGGGGGAAGTGGCTGACCCCTGAGACGGGGGAGAATCTGTTAGGACAGAGGCGGGGGCGCCGGTCCCCGCAGTAGCCGGGTCTGAACCAACCTGGGAGAGCGGACCGCGGGAGGAAGCAGGCGGCAGCTGCCGGCACGGACCCAGGGGAGGGGAGCTCCGCAGCCTGGAACCGGGCGAATGCAGGGCGGGCATGGGCAGAGGAGTGAAGCAAGTCTTTGAGAAACAAAAGCACGAGTTTGCTGCGGAAGCCCCAAGCTTAAGGACTGGAAGCCTTCCAGGAGGAGGAGGGGCCCACACGGCACCTGGTGACAGCTCTGGGCCGTGTCCCGACTTGCCCGACGCCAAGAGTTGCCCAAGTGCAGGTAAAAGCCCAGGCCCTCCCCCGCAAGGCCGGCAGAGTTAGCACCTCCAGGGATGGAGCCTGGGGTCTGGGGGTGGCCGGGAGAGCAGTGATACTCAGTGGGGCCAAGCCTGGTGTCATGGACACCGAGGACCGAGGGGACGGGCTCTGGGCCACGCTTCTCAAGACCGCTTCCCCGAGCAGCGGCATCAGCACCCGCCCCCACCGAAGCCTCAAATGCAGGTTCCCAGGCCCGCCTGGCCCATGGCATCACCCAGGATCTGGGCGCTCAGTCACACGTGAGCGCCTCTGTCTGGTTGCGCCAGGGAGGGGAGGGGAAGGAGGTTTCTAGGAGGAAGGGCTTCACCTTTGCAACCTTCCCATCCGGACGCCCGCAGCGTGGCCAGCCCTGGAAACAGCGGAAATTGCGAGAGGAGCAAGCAGAGAGGGCAGAGGAGGGGGACACGAGCCACAAAAGCCAAGAGAAAGAAGGTTCTGGAAGGACCACGTCCACGTGGTGGCCAGTGGAGGGAGTAGGCAAGGCCTCAGAGGCAAGATCCGGGCCCCCACGGGCAGTCGCCACGGCTTCGCCCAGGGCTGAGGAGCCCGCGTGGCCAGTGTGGGCCCCCCCGGGGGGGGATGGGGAAGTGGAGGGGGTCAGAGATGGGGAGGGAAACGCCTGGGCCGGCTCAGCTCCTGGCGGATCCAGGGGAGCAGCCAGGGGACACCAGCGTGTGGCGCTGAGGACGAGGGACGTGGAGGGACAGCCCCGTGTAAGCCGAGCAGGAGCCTCCCCAGCAAGCGTGTGTCACGGGCCGGCCCCTGTGCCCCAGAGACACAGCCACGTCCCCAGCCCGCGGCCGTGCCCCACCTCACCTGCCCAGGGCTGTGCAGGTGTGGACAAGAGGCGGCCGTGAGGGTGGACCACAAGCCGGCTGACTTCTGCTTGGGAAGTGGGGGCGACCAGGAGAGAGGGCCACCAAGAACTGGGGGCGCGTCGGCTCGGAGCTGCCCGCACCAGCGTCCAGGGCCATGGGCAGAAGCTGCTGCTGCTGCAAGAACCCGATGGGCAGGACTGGCTACAGCAGCCTCAGGGAAGCGATGCGTCGGGGGCCCTCCTGATAAATGGCCGTCCACGTGACGGGCGGCCGAGGTGTGCGTCCACGTGACGGGTGGCTGTGGTGTACGTCCACGTGACGGGTGGCCAAGGTGTGCGTCCACATGACGGGTGGCCGAGGTGTGTGTCCACGTGACAGGCAGCCGTGGTGTGCGTCCACATGACGGGTGGCCATGGTGTGCATCCACGTGACGGGCGGCCGAGGTGTGCATCCACGTAACGGGCGGCTGAGGTGTGCGTCCACGTGACGGGTGGCTGAGGTGTGCGTCCACGTAACAGGCGGCTGAGGTGTGCGTCCACGTGACGGGTGGCTGAGGTGTGCGTCCACGTGACAGGCGGCCGAGGTGTGCGTCCACGTGACAGGCGGCTGTGGTGTGCGTCCACGTGACGGGCAGCCGTGGTGCGCGTTCACGTGACGGGCGGCCGAGGTGTGCGTCCACGTGACGGGCGGCCTCGCTATGCATCCACACAGATGGGCGGCCTCGCTGTGCGTCTGTGTGGACAGGTAGCCTCAGTGTCCATGCACATGGACGGGCAGCCATGGCGTGAATCCACGCAGTCAGGAGGCCACAGTGTGCTTCAAGCCAGGCAGGTGGCCCTGGAGTGTGAAGCCAGAGGTCCCCATAGAGGACCGATATCACCAGACCCTACCAAAAAGCCGAGATCGGCTCACTGGACCCCAGCAGATTCATGACCCGGATGCAGTCCCAGTCCTGGCCCTGGAGCGGGGCCTCCTTGTGCTGTGAGTAGAAGGCCACCTTCCGGGGCCAGCCCCGTGGTGCAGTAGGTTAATCCTCTGCCTGCCTGCGGTGCTGGCATCCCATATGGGTGCCAGTTCTAGTCTCTGCTGCTTCTCTTCCAATCCAGCTCTCGGCTGTGGCCTGGGAAAGCAGTGGAAGACGGCCCAGGTCCTTGGGTCCCTGCACCCGCGTGGGAGACTTGGAAGAGGCTCCTGGCTCCTGGCTTCGGATCAGCACAGCTCTGGCTGTTGTGGCCAACTGGGGAGTGAACCAGTGGACAGAAGACCTCTCTCCCTGTCTCTCACCTCTCACTGTAACTCTACCTCTCAAATAAATAAAAAAAAAATCTTAGAAAAAAAAAAAGGCCACCTTCCTTCTTCCGCTCCATTTAGAACAAACATGCAGCCAACACACACAGCGTAGGGTGTCGCTCCGTGGCCGCGGGGACGCGGCATGGGCAGCATCCACCGCGCTGTGCAGCCACCAGCACTCATCACCAACAGGAGCTCTGCGCCCACTGGCAGTGACGCCTGCTCCCCTCCGCCCCACCCCGGGGGCCTCCGTTACCTCTGTCCCCCAGGGTTTACCTGTCTGGTGCCTCTCCTATGCTCAGCCGTGCACCGTGTGTCCCACGTCCGGCTCGGTGGCTCCGCCCATGGCTGAGCCAGGGCCCACGGGAGGGAGAGGGCACCTGGCTTACCTGTTCATGCCCCAGGAGCCACGTCAGTCATTTCCACCTTGGCTCCGGGACAGGAGGCCACTGCTGTGACCGAATCCTGTCCACTGAGCGTTCCCAGTCCCAGGGCGCCACCGAGCACGCAGGCGAGTGCGGGGCCGGCGCTGCCCCCGGGGGTTCTGCCCTGCACCCCCAGTGCCCGGGAGGGTTTCTGCTGAAGACTTGGGACACAGGAAGCTCACGGTGAGAGCCACGCACTCGGCCCCGAGCCGGGGGTGGGGGCGGAGACAGCGCCCCGGCTGCGCTCCTGGTGCTGGGGGTGCAGGGAGCACGCGGCGATGGCTGGCGGCTTTCCCCCAACCTCCCCAGCCTCCCAAGAACCCCGGGACCCCACCGCGCCGGGCACCACGGGCTCGCCCTGCTGCCCCTGCTGCGTCCGTTGGACCTGCAGCTCTGCCCCTCTGCGCGGCCCTTCTTTCTGTCTGGTGGATTATTTTATTGATTTGAAATGGAGAGAGGCTGAGAGGGAGAGAGGGAGCTGTTCCATCCACTCCTTCACCCCCCAAAATGCCCACAATGGCTGAGGCTGGGCCAGGCTGAAGCCAGGAGCCGGGATCTCCATCCGGGTCTCCTGCAGGGGCCCACACACTGGAGCCCTCGCTGCTGCCTCCCGGTGCACACCAGCAGGAAGCTGGGATGCAGAGCGGAGCCAGGACGGGAACCCGGATGCCGGATGCAAGCGGCCGAGGCAGCAGCCCCAGGCCTGTCCCTCCCACAGGGCGGGTCCTCGGGGGCGTCGCCGAGCCAGTGCCAGTCTGTGCCGGGTCCCCGAGTTTCATAACCCATCACGCGGGGCTGCAGCTCTCCCGGCCGCGGCGGGGGGCGGTGTTCAGCCCAGGTGGCCGCTGTCCGTCTGCGTCTGCTGGGGACACGCATGACGCCCAGTGGTTTTGGTGGCACTAACGCGAGCCTTCGGGGGAGAGCATTCACATCCCCGGCACCGTCCAGGCCGGGGACACAGCCGCCTCCCCGCCCTCAGCTGCCGGTTCCCAGCTCTGCGCGTGGACGCGCCGGGATTTTGAGGACATTATTTCTATTTTTAACCCACCCGGATGCTCCAGCAATAGTAGCGTCTGGCGTTGTTTTCGTTGGCAGCTGTGTCTTCTGCGGTTACTGAGATACAGGCCCGGGTGTCCGCCGCTCCCCGCCGTCCGCCTGCTGTGTGCGTCTGCGCCTGCGCGAACGCTCACCCTGCTCTGAGCGGCCGCGGCAGCCCCGGGTTCCGGGCAAGCCCCCCCACCCTTGTGTGGCTTGCTCCCATGGTGGGCGCGTGGTCCCCACTGTGGCTTTCGATGCTGAGAGGGGTTTGGCTCCTCCCACCTCCACACTGTGATTGCAAGGGGGTGCCTTCCCCTCCCCACGGGGCGGGGCAGGCTGAGCAGGCGCCAGGTGGCCGAGCTCACCATCGGGCCGGGCCCCCCCGTGCTCAGCCAGGCTCAACGGCATCACAGTGCATGTTCACCGTGGCTTTCTCACTGGGAGACCCGCCTGGGAGACCGGACTGTGGCCAGCTGCCTGACCCCCTGCCCGGTCCCTGTGCCCACCTGAGCTCGGAGGCTGGGCCCCATCCCAGAGCCCCAGTCCAAGCCCCGGCCCCAGGGACGCTGGGCTGCAGCTGGGCCCCCTTTTGCGCCCCATGGGCCTCACCCTCCGTGGGCTCTGGATTCTACCCTGGGCTTGGCAGGAGGAAGCGGGGAGGGGGAGATCCATCCCAGGGCCCACGTGTGCAACAGGGTCCCCGGAATCCGCTGGTCCCAGCTCCGGGGGTGGGGACAAAGGCCGGGGTCAGATCCGTCCCCGCGTGGTTGTCTGAGTGTTCTTCTCAAACATGGAGGCGGAATCCACGTAGCGCGAAACCCAGCACTTGCGTGCACAACGCAGTGGCACTAAGCACCCTCCCCCGCTCCGTGCCAGGCAGGGCCACCCCTCGGCGAGCCGGCACTGCCGCTTCCTCCGCCCGCGCCCTCAGCCTTCGGCCGTCCATTTTGCTTCTCTGGCTTTCTCCGTGCTGGGTCTTCCGCACGGTACGTGGCCTTGCGTGCCGGGTGCCTGCTACCCAATACGACGTCCCCAGGGCCCCTCCACATGGGCGCAGTGTCCACAGCGTTTTGAGGCGGGCTGGACACAGGGGCCAATGACCTGGCCGAGCCCGTGTCTCCCACGCGCGTGGAGAAGTGCCGCCCTGGCCTCAGCAACGGCTCCGGGGACCCTGAGGCCACCCTGGGCAGTCCTCCAGGCTGGCCGGGCCGCAGGTCTGGCCGGGAGGATTCTGTCCACCCCAGCACCGTGGGGCCCGCCACGTGCCAGTCCCGGCCTGCTGGGAAGTTTGTGCTGCTCCCGAGAGCCTGTTTCTTGGCTCCTGTGCCGATGAGGACGGGGCCCTCAAGAGTGGAGACCCCCGGGGCCAGCGCCCTGGGTTAAGCCGCTGCCAGCTACACCAGCATCCCACATGGGCTCTGGTTCGAGTCCTGGCTGCTCCGCTTCCAATCCAGCTCCCTGCTAATGGCCTGGGAGGCAGCAGAGGATGGCCTGAGTTCTCAGGGCCCTGCACCACGTGGGAGACCCAGAATTCCTGGCCCCTGGCTCCTGGCTCCTGACTCCTGGCTTTGGCCCGGCTCAGTCCCAGTGGATGGAAGATTCTCTCTCTCTCTATCTCTATCTCTCTCCCCTTTCAAATAAATAAATAAATAAAGCTTTAAAAAAAAAAAAAAAAAGAGCGGGGACTTCTGAGGACCTCACACTGGAAGACCAGCTTGCGAGTGCGGATTTTCCACGCGGCCCGGGCGCCACTCCCCTTCCCTCAGACTGGGAACCCCGACGGGCAGTTGTCCTGACGACTTGGGGGGAATTGGCTCTCCTGCTGGCACTGCCGCCGGCCCCCAGGAAGCCAGGCAGAGGTGAGGTGAGAGGGGCAGGTGCAGAGCTTCCCACCTCCACCCTACCCACCCCCCCCCCGCATGCCTGCGCCCTGCTCCGACCCGGGGGTGTGCACCTCGGCGGGGGCGGGGCTCAGCTTCTGTCCTAGGGAAGCCTCTGGTGGTGTCCCCAGCTCAGGGGACAGGACTGGCTCTCAGCGACCCTCATCACAGCCATGTGCGTCCCCTCCCCAGGCAGTCACTCACCCACAGCTTTGCTGCCCTGCAAGGCCCGCCTGCGCTGGGGTCTGCATTCATCCCGAACCTTCTGAGAGCTGGGGCGATTGCTGAGGGAAAGGAGGGGGCGGGGCCGTGGGACAGGACAGTGCTAAGGAGCCAGACTCTCCTCGTAACTGGACGTGCCGAGACGCGCAGCGGGAGGCGGGCCGGGGAGTCAAGATTGTCTCAAGGGCTGGTACAGACACTCGGTGAACAGTGCTGGAGTGTGCCAGGAGCGACTGAACCCACAGGCAAAGGGCACTTGGCGGCGGAGCCCCGGAAGGCAGAGCGGGTTTGGCTTCCCGTCCATCCTGTCCTCTTCCGGTGGAATTTTTTTTTGACAGGCAGAGTGGACAGTGAGAGAGAGAGACAGAGAGAAAGGTCTTCCTTTTGCCGTTGGTTCACCCTCCAATGGCCGCCGCGGCCGGCGCGCTGTGGCCAGCGCACCGCGCTGATCCGATGGCAGGAGCCAGGTGCTTCTCCTGGTCTCCATGGGGTGCAGGGCCCAAGCACTAATTTCTTTTTAAATTAAGCATCCGCACGTATCAGAGGAATTTCGAGAGGAATGCAATGGCAAGCCCCCATCCTTCGCTGGGAAGGGAAGACCACGTCCCCAGGCCACAGGGGAGCCTGGGTCCCACCAGCGTGGCCAGTACCCTGCTTTTGGAGTGAACAATCCCAACACGTTTATCTGAAGACGTCTACACACGTTTGAGAATCTCCATCCACGCCACGTGTCGTGTTTATTTATTTATTTGAGAGGACGAGTTACGGAGGGGGGAGGGGAGGTTTTTCATCTGGTTCACTCCCTAATAGGCCAAAACAGCCAGAGCTGGACCAATCAGAAGCCAGGAGTCAGGAGCTTCTTCCGGGTCTTCCATGTGGGTGCAGGGGCCCAAGGACTTCGACCATCCTCTCCTGCTCTCCCAGGCCACAGCAGAGAGCTGGATGGGAAGAGGAGCAGCCGGGACTGGAACCGGCATCCATAGGGGATGCTGGCACCACAGGCGGAGGCTTAGCCCACGACCCACCGTGCCAGCTCCACACGCTGCCTTTTTAAGCTGCGTTTCCGTCGTATGGTCCTGTACCTGCTCTTCACCCAGTGCCGCCCTCCCCGAGCCCATCACGCTGATGCCGGAGACACGGAGCCTCCTGTGCTTGCTGCGTGCGCTCTGCCCCTGGCACGGAGGACCTGCCGCTTAGCAGCTGGAGCTCCCCTTGGTGGGTGCTGGCAGTGCGTCCAGTGCTGCGGGAATCGGTGCCGTTGTCCCCGTCCCCTTGTTCCTCTAAGGTCCTGACCACCCCCAAGCACTGACGCGCATGTCGTGAAGAGCCGCAGAGTGTGTCACACACGGTTCACACGGCTGGAGCCAGGTCCACTCCTGAGCCGTGGGTGCCGACGCCAGGAGGTGCCGGTGGCTCCTCGCCGTGGGTCACGACCTGGGACGTCTGAGCAACGCTCCCCCAGGGAATGCATCCGGGGCGGGGCCCTGGGGCTCCAGGTACACAGTGTGAGCTTTCTGGTTGCTGCCAAGGGCTCTTCCAGGGTTTCGTCCCAGGATTGTCCCACGGCGATGAGAGTTACGGCGCCCACAGTGAGCGGGGCGGGGTGGGGTGAGCACCAGATTTTATGGAGAATCACAGAGGATTGAAAATCAAGAGCCTGCTTCCCGGGGGGGCCCGGGACGGGGCGGGGGTCCCATCGAGATCCGGATATCGGGAGCTTCTGTAAGGAGTGCGTTTCGATCGATCGATCGATTCTTTTATTTATTTATTTATTTATTTATTTATTTATTTTGACAGGCACAGTGGATAGTGAGAGAGAGAGAGATAGAAAGGTCCTCCTTTTGCCATTGGTTCACCCTCCAATGGCCGCTGCAGCTGGCACACTGCGGCCGGAACACCACGCCTATCCGAAGGCAGGAGCCAGGTACTTCTCCTGGTCTCCCATGGGGTGCAGGGCCCAAGCACTTGGGCCATCCTCCACTGCACTCCCGGGCCACAGCAGAGAGCTGGCCTGGAAGAGGGGCAACTGGGACAGAATCCGGCGCCCTGACCGGGACTAGAACCTGGTGTGCCGGCGCCGCAAGGCGGAGGATTAGCCTAGTGAGCCGCGGCGCCGGCCGATGGATCGATTCTTTATGCAGCTTCGATGCGTGAGGGGTAAACCTGGCCCTCCGAGAGCTTTGCCTTTCAAATACGCAAAATAAATCTTGAAAAGAACACAGATACGAACACAAACAGTCTCCCGCCTCGCACCTCCAGGTCATCGCTGTAGATGGGCGGACGTGCCTGGGGCTCTGGGGACGCCCTGGGCATGGACCCTTCAAGCCTAAGTGACAGAAAGCCAGCCCGAACGGAGCGAAGCAGAGGACGCTGCTGCCTCAGCAGCTGGGGGCCGTCGAGCAGGCGGCTGCGGCCCCCCGCGCTCCCAGGCTGACCCTACTCCGCCTCTGGGTGCTGCTTCACCCCACACTGGCGTCCTTCCCGGACGGCCAGATGCCCCCGGCTTAGCCTGCACTCCCTTGGGGGCCAGCAGTCCACATGCTTTGCCCAAACTGCCAACCAGAGTCCCGGCGAGGGCTCTCGCGCCCTTGGCTTCGGTCACACTCCCTTGTGGTGACCTGGCCATGAGCTAGGAACACGCTGAGTGGCCGAGCGTGGCTCACGGTTCCACTCCTGGTGACGGGACGAGGCGGGATCCCGCCATGCGGGAAGCCAGAGCCAGGGAATAATTACAGACCAGGCAGAGGCGCGGGAGCTGGGAGAGCACTGGGACCTGCCCCCCAGGGTGAGTCGTGCTTTTTATTTTTTTAATTTTTTTTTATTTGAAAGGCGGGATGGGGGGGAGAAGGAGAGGGAGAGGGAGAGCGCACGCTTCCGGATTTGATGTACATTCAGGTTATTTGCGGGCTTTTGTTACAAACAGTGGAACAGTAAAGTCTCCTGTACGCATCTCACTCCTGCTCTGGTAAACCCAGAACGAATTCTGAGAAGTGGAATTGTGCTTTGTGCTTTTTATAGCTAGAGAGATATTGCCAATCCACTCTCTGTATTTTATACTGAAATGCATGTTGTGTATGTGTCTGCACATGTCCATGCATGTAAATGTGTGTGCACACGAGCGTGCATGCGTGTACATATATGCATGTCCATGTGTTTACCTGTGTGCACATGAGTGTGCATGTGTGTGATATATGTGCATGTGTTGGTACGCATGTGAACATGTGTGTATGCGTGTGCATTGTGTGTATGCATGTGCACATGTGTTTAGGCGTCTGTGTATGGCTGCCTATTCCAGTTTCTCCCGTGCACCGTGACACTGTCATGTTGGGCTGGGGGCGTCCCTGCTCCCCTCTGGTCTTATCTGCGACGAAATGTTCTAGTCAGGGTCACAGGCTGGGGTGTCGGGGTTTAGACTTCAACACAGCAGCAACACAGGAACGACGTATGATGGTGGGAGGCACACTGGCCGTCACCCTTCGCTACAGAACACGCAGTTTCAACTCGAAACCCTCCCGGCTGCTCCCTGCTAGCTCCCAGCGGCCACAGAGATTGAGATGAGTTCATTCTTCAGCACAGGCGCCCAGGCCCCAGTTCTCATCCTCTGTGATGTTCCCCAAGGTGCCCGTGCAAACACACACACACATGCACACTGCACGTGTGCACACACAATACACACAGAGCACACACATGCACACTGCACACACAATACACACATGCACACACTGTACATGTGCACACACAATACACACAGAGCACACACATGCACACACAATACACACATGCACACACTGTACATGTGCATACACACAGTACACGCATGCACACTGCACACACAATACACACATGCACACACTGCACATATGCACACGTGCACACACAGGCACACACAACACAGAGCACACACATACACGCACACTGTGCATATGCACACACAGTAAACACAGAGCACACACATGCACAAGCACACGTACACGCATGCACACAATAATCACAGAGTGTGCACATGCACACACAAGCATGGGTGCACACACAATACAGAGCACACATGCATGCACACACAAAAACACAGAGCACACGCATGCATGCACACTGCACATGTGCACACACAGTACACACAGAGCACACTGCACACTCCAGTGTGCACACACACAAGCACACATGCACACACAGACATCCAGGCCCACAGCAAGATTCCATTTCCACGGAGCTACATGTTGGGTTAAATCGAGGGGAAAAAAGCTGAACTTGGAAAAACGGACTTTGGATGCTGCCCAGCCCCGCTGTTTGAACAAGAGTCTGAGGACTCCGGGCGCTGGCCTGGCCCCCCCCCCCCCGGCCTCGGACCCTGCCTCTCCGCTTTGCTCCAAGTCTCGAGCACAAGGGCCCAGTGTGGCGGGAGGCGCCCGGGCAGACACAGGTCTCATTATGTGCAGCCCTGCCCCTGCCCGCCGCCCCTGGAGAGCAGAGGGGACCCCACGGACCAGAGTGCCGACCGCGCCCCATTTCCAGCAGACGCCGCCGCCACTTCCGCAAGGGCCGGGGCCAGGCCCCGCGGGTGAGGGCCCGGCCGGCACGGGCGCCCACCTCCGGGTCAGCGGCCCCACGAGCGTTCGGAGAGACGGGCACGGACTCCCCGGCTTTCAGTCTCTCCCAAACCTGCTTCGGCCGAGCTCATCATTGCTGACGCGCCCTCCGCTGGGGGGTGGAGCCCGCCGGGGTCCGGGCCAAAGACGGGCGGCCGTGTGGATGTCCTTGTCCTCGATGGTCGATGCTGTCTTTGACCAGGTGGAGGAGGACCTTTGCCTGCCGTGCGCCCTGTCCCCAGCGTTCCCGCCAGCTGGGCCGCTCGGGCACGCCAGTGATGCCATGGCTGTGGCTCCAGCCCCCGTCTCCCGTGTACCTGGACAGCACCCGGGGCAGCATCTGTCCTGGCCACGTGCCTTGCTGTGGCCATCGGGGAAGAGGGCAGGGCTGCATTAGGCCCATAGCCTTCATCCCTCGGCTTCTGCCTCTCCCCGGGCAGTGTCTGTCCACGTGGCCTGAGCTGGCGCTGCCCTGGCTGATGCCACGTGGAGAGAGGGAGCTGGGCCCTCCAGGCCCTGGTCACACTGCCACCCGCCCCATCTTCCGATGCTTTCCCAGGCCGCAGCAGAGAGCTGGATCAGAAGTGGAGCAGCCAGGACTCGAACCGGCGTGCATGTGGAATGCCGGCACTGCGGACAGCAGCTTTACCTGCTGTGCCACAGCGCCGGCCCCCAGGGTAGCTCTTTAAGGAGCCATCACCCCTGGATTCTCTTTTACCCATGGTGATTTCAAGAGCCTGACGTGGGGCCAGTGCTGTGGCGCAGTGGGTTAAGGCCCTGGCCTGAAGCACTGGCATCCCATATGGGCGCCAGTTCTAGTCCCAACTGCTCCTCTTCCAATCCAGCTCTCTGCTATGGCCTGGGAAAGCAGTAGAAGATGGCCCAAGTCCTTGGGCCCCTGCACCCACGTGGGAGACCCGGAAGAAGCTCCTGGCTCCTGGCTCCTGGCTTCAGACCAGTACAGCTCCAGCTGTTGCAGCCATCTGGGGAGTGAACCATCAGATGGAAGCCCTCTCTCTCTCTGTCTCTACTTCTCTCTGTAACTCTGTCTTTAAAATAAATAAAAATACATCTTCAAAAAAAAAAAGAGGTTAGCCGGCGCCGTGGCTCAATAGGCTAATCCTCCGCCTTGCGGCGCCGGCACACCGGGTTCTAGTCCCGGTCAGGGCGCCGGATTCTGTCCCGGTTGCCCCTCTTCCAGGCCAGCTCTCTGCTATGGCCAGGGAGTGCAGTGGAGGATGGCCCAGGTGCTTGGGCCCTGCACCCCATGGGAGACCAGGAAAAGCACCTGGATCCTGGCTCCTGCCATCGGATCAGCGCGGTGCGCCGGCTGCAGTGGCGGCCATTGGAGGGTGAACCAACGGCAAAAAGGAAGACCTTTCTCTCTGTCTCTCTCTCACACTGTCCACTCTGCCTGTCAAAAAAAAAAAAAAAAAAAGAGGCTGTCGTGGGAGACCCACACTGCAGCACGTTGGAATCCACTGCTTTATGAAAACCCAGCGTAAGAAGTTTGCGTTAAACACGGGCTCAGGATGAACGGAGGGCGGCTGTTTCCCACTTCCTGTCGTGGGGGAGATGGCACTCGCGGGGTTTCCCTTTATGGCCTGGCTCCTCGGAAGCTCGGGGCCGAATCAGACGCTCCGTGGTGGACACTGCTCACTCTCACGGTTGCACTGGAGCTGCTGTTTCTGGGGCATGAATCCTTTTTACTGTGTTGTGTAAAGATACTCTTGTCGTAAGCTGTCTCCAAAAACCAATTTTGTGCTGGAGAGGAGAGGGCAGGCGGATGAACGTAGTCCTCAGGGCAGGTGTGAGCTGTGTGCGTGGAGCTGACCCAGTTCCCCGAGGCCCGGGACTGCAAATGCAAACATCGCCCAGGGAAAGCAAACACGACTTTGAGTTCTCACAGCGAGCTCTGGGTCAGAAAGGAAAACACACACGTCTCCTGGAACAGCCGTCTGTCTCCCTGCCCGACATCTGTGCTGCTCATGGCCCAGACAAGCCCACGTTATTCCTGACGCCACCTCCAGGGAGGTGCCTGGACAGAGATGTGGCGGGGACAGAAGCCACGCGGGGCCCCACGCCTCGGCCAGCCACCTCTGACGGCCCCACACCTCCATGAGGGTGACCGAATTCCTGGGAATGGCAGCGCAGCTCCTGCCCGCTACTACAGGGGTCGCTGGGTGTTTCCAGAGCTGGGGCTGGGGGCGGGGGAGTGGGCCGAGGGGAAGAAGGCCCAGACTGGGTGGCCGTGTGTTCAACCTCCGCCTGTGACCCACAGAGCACACGTGACTCGAGCAGGAAGGACACGGCTGATGGGGGCGGGGCCGGGGCGTGCTATGGAGGAAGGGACACGGGAGGGGGCGAGGCTGAGAGCAGGTCCCTGGGTGGCTGCAGTCATGAGAAGAGACGAGACGCAGAGTCGGGTGCACGCCTGGGGGTGGGGGGAGGCCGCGCAGGTGCAGGGAGAAGCCACGTGATGGGGGCCGGCCAGGTGCCAGGGCGTGGCCAGGCCTCACTCTCAGAACCTGGTGAGCAGGCTGCAGCTGCTGCACCCCGCCCGGCAGCTCCAGGGACCCCCGAGCAGAGACGGGAAGGGGCGCTCTGGCCAACGGCAGAACAGCCCCAGCAGCCGGTGTCAGCGGAGGTCGGAGTTCAGAGGGGCCGAGGGAGCCCAGGAGGAGCTGGAGGGGCCGGAGCCGGCCGGAGCCAGCCGGGCCTCCAGCCGTGGCCAAAGCTCCGGGTTTGATGGTAAGGGGGACGGGGAACTGTCACAGGCTCGGAGCCAGCCGGGGGCAGACTGATGTCTGTTCAAGGTGACTTTGGCTGTTGCGGGGAGAGGTGCCTGGACGGTGGGGCAGGGAGTGGGGCGGCAGCAGGGGCCAGGAGGGCGTCTCCTCCCTGACTCCTCCCAGAGCAGGAGGCCACGCCCCCTGGCCACAGCACCCTCCCTGCCTGGGCGCGGGGGTTCTGCACCCACAGACCTCGCGCAAGCAGCTCCCGTCTTCCCTGACCGGCTTCTCCTCACCGTGACCGCACGGCCGGGGCGGCCTGACTCCACAGAGACCAGACGCTCGCGCCCGTGCTGGGACGCCATCCCTTGCCGCCCGGCTCGTCGCCCCAGCCCACACGCGATGAGGCCGTGAAGGGTTTTCTCCGCTGTTTTTCACGGGTGCCTGCTGCTGGGCCGCTGGGCCAGGCTGTCTTGGGATTCTCGCAGGATTTCTGAGCCCACGCGTCAGGTCTGGCTGGGGACGAGGATGCGGGCCCCACTGCGTTCTCACGTGTGTGTCACCACACGTGTGTGTCACCACACGTGTGCACCATCATGTGTCACCACAAGTGCACCATCACACATGTGTCATGCATGCCATCACTCTGTGTCATCACAAGTGTACTGTCATATGTATCATCACATGTGCATCACCAAACATGCGCGTCATGTGTGCCATCACCACGTGTGCCATTTCATGTGTATCATGTGTGTCGCCATGTGTGCATCATACCACGCATGTCATCTCATATGTGCACCATCGCGCGCACCATCACACATGCATTGTCATGTGTGCTACCACGTGCGTGTCATGTATGCATCACATGTGCACCGTGTGTCATTGCATGTGCATCACATGCACCACCATGTTTGCATATAACACACCTGCGTCATCCCACATGTGCTTCATGTGTGTCACCATGTGTATCATCACACATGTGCCCCGCCATGTGTGTGTATTGTCACATGTGTGCATTAGACTGGCTGGGGACAGCCCTGGCTGGCCTGGAGAGGGGCTTGGCTGGGCAGCGTGCGTGCTGGGTCTTGGCCATCTCACAGCCGGGGACTTGCCACGATCTACAGGGGCAGACACTGCCACTCAAGCTGGTTGGGCACAGCCCAGGGGACTTGGGCTCCCGCCTCCGGCCTGAGACCAGGGCCCCCCACTCTGCCGGGTGGGCTCCCCAGACGCTGGACACCCAGGGGCACTAATGGTCTCAGAGCAGTGGCGTCACTGAGCGCGATGCTGGGCTTTCTGTAGCCCAGTTGGCCCTGGTGCGCTGGATCGCATCATGGCACAGAAGTGCAGGGAACAAGGCTCCGATGGCTGAGCGTGCACTTCTCTCCTGCAGCCAGGAGATCCGGGGTTGCACGGCACCCTGGATGCCAGCGACCAAGGCTCTGCCACTCTGCGCTGGGCTTCTTCCTCAAGGTCCAAATGACTGCCTGAGCTCCAGCCATGGAACCTTCATTCCAGCCAGCAAGAAGGAGGGACAAAGAGCGGAGTGACCTGTTCCCGTAAAGACACCTTCCAAAAGCTGCAGGTAATTGCGCCTGGCTCCCGGTGGCCAGGCCTGAAGCACTCGGCACGCCCACTGCAAGGCCGTGGGGAAGGGCGGTGTCCCAGCCAGGAGCCAGCAGCCCCCCCTGAAGCTGGCTCGCACCCGGCTCCTCTTGGAGGCTGTCCTTGGCCACCAGCTGCCATGCTGTGCGGACGCCCAGGGGACAGGCCCAGCGCAAGTCCAGCCCCGCCGAGCCCCCAGCCCATCGCGGCCCGACTCAGACGTGGGGGCAAAGGCGCCTCCTGTTACTCTTGGCCGGAGCGCTCACCGGTCTTCCCGGCTGCCGCCCAGACACCGCGGGACAGAGAGAAGCCACGCTCACCGGGCCCTCCCGCCAAGTCTGGTCGTGTTCTGTGAGGGGTGGAGGGAGCCTGGGGGCGGCAGGCGGGGAGCAGGACTCAGAATGGGGGGAGCAGCTGACCACCCAGCTGACCCCAGGCTCCTCTGATGCCCTGAGACCCCCGGGAATGGAAGGGGGACGGGGCAGACTTCGGGGCACCTGGCGGGGCCTGCAGGCCTGGGGGAACACGGCTCACTCTCGGGGCGGAGGGCGTGGCCGTGCCACTGCACCCCCACGGCACACGTCCGCCAGGCCCCGGGGAGGCTGTAGCTGCCGGCCGGGTTCACGTGGAGGCTGCAGGGAACAAGGCCCCACTGTGGGCCCGACGCAGGAAGGCAGCCGTGCAGGCGGCAGCGCGGGAGGGGCCCGGGCGCCCAGCCCCTTTGATTGGCGGGCGGTGCAGGGCGGAGGGTTTGCGAGCCTCCCAGCCAGCGCCCTATCTGGAGGCAGGCGACGGGAAATGCCAGGGATTCAGCAAATATTGACGGAGGGCCGCGCACACAGCTCCTTTATGAGGTGTGGCTGAGACCACAGCGCCCGCTTTCATCGGGAAGCAGGCTGATAGTGCAAGGCGCCCCGTGGAAACTTCCAGAAAATATCTGCCGCGTGCTGGGCTCTGCCATTTTAGAGACTTGGTGTCGGACAAGGAGCGGCGCTCCCTGGTCTTGTGCTGCTTGCGTTCCAGCAAACGATGCCCAGGCGGTCGCCAGTGTCCCCCAGCAAGTCCTTAAACGGAAGGGGACGGGACAGTAGGGGACTGGCGTGCCATGGCGGCTGTCGGTGATGGCCACAGTCCTGCTCAGGGCCCCCGACAGCTGAGCTGAGGCCCCGGGGAGCCACCCCTTCGTGCACCCACCCCAGGCTTGCCGAACGCTGCCCGGGTGCAGGCTTTGGGATCTATGGCAGAACGAAACCAGACAACCCCCACCCCAGCCCGTTCTCATGGAACCCACTGAACCTGGAGCAGGGAGCTAAGCCACCACCCAGTAAATCAATGGTGTTAAATTCCAGCGAGCGACACCTCGCAATGGGAACAAGAAGTGGAGCAGGCGGGGAGAGACAGGTGTGCCCAGGCCAGGGGCAGGGGCCGGCAGAGGCAGCCAGGGACAGAGCCACGCAGGGAAGTCGTCCCACGCGAGCCCAGAGGCCACAGTGACCTCATGCTTGCTACACAGCAGGCGTGACCTGGCCCCGCCCCGCCTCAGCACTCCAGGTGCACCCCACAGCTCCCAGAGCTCCCGGTCACCTCCCCTGATGCCCCTGACACCAAGGGCCTCCTCCAGTCCATTGGACTGACACCTGCCTGAGCCCACGGCTGCCCCGCTCTGCGACCCGAGATGCCCAGCTCCCTGGGTGACCACCGTCCTGCCTGTGTGGACCCCCGATCTGTCCTTTCCAGGGCCCCGCTGCCCCCACAGCCCCTCTCTCAGCCCCGCCTCTTCCTCCAGACAAGACTGGGGGCTGCGTGGCCTCCGTCCCTTGCAGCTCAGCTTCCTAAGTCTCCCAAGACCCAGATGTAGTGCCATCCCCGTCTCCCTGTCTCCCTCCCCGTCTCCCTGTCTCCCTCCCCATCTCCCTGTCTCCCTCCCCGTCTCCCTGTCTCCCTCCCAGTCTCCCTGTCTCCCTGTCTCTCTCCCTGTCTCCCTGTCTCCCTCCCCGTCTCCCTGTCTCCCTCCCCATCTCCCTGTCTCCCTCCCCGTCTCCCTGTCTCCCTCCCCATCTCCCTGTCTCCCTCCCCGTCTCCCTGTCTCCCTCCCCATCTCCCTGTCTCCCTCCCCGTCTCCCTGTCTCCCTCCCAGTCTCCCTGTCTCCCTGTCTCTCTCCCTGTCTCCCTGTCTCCCTCCCCGTCTCCCTGTCTCCCTCCCCGTCTCCCTGTTTCCCTCCCCGTCTCCCTGTCTCCCTCCCCACAGGCAATGCCAGAGCACGCCGGAGCAGCAGCAGAAGCCCCTTACCGGGGCCCACGGCCCTGATCACGTTGCTGTCCACCCGTGGGTCTCCCACACTGCCCAGCCCTGGGCGGCATCCAGCATGGGGTGAGGACTTGTGCGCTGGAGAGATGAAGATCCAGCCCACAGCCGCCCCAGCCTGCCGCTACCCACAGGCCACCCACAGACCTCGGGTGGACAGCGGCGGTCAGCTGGGCGTGGAGGACGTGACTTCCCTGCCCCGGAAGGAGGCTCACTCCCCCCCACCCCCC
Source organism: Oryctolagus cuniculus (assembly GCF_051225735.1). NCBI lineage: Eukaryota > Metazoa > Chordata > Mammalia > Lagomorpha > Leporidae > Oryctolagus > Oryctolagus cuniculus. The sequence goes on from NC_142887.1 coordinate 9,564,025, forward strand.
ACTGCCGGGACCCCAATGCCGAAGCACCGCGTTCAGTCCTGATCGCAGGCGGGGCTGTGTCCTGTCTTGCTGGACAGCACTCCGCGTCAGTCTGGATTTTGTCTGGGCTCTCAGCGTCCGGAATGCCTGCTCGGGCCAGCGTTGCGGTGCAGCGGGGCCAGCCGCCACCTGCGACGCCAGCATCTCGTTTCAACGCTGGTTCAAGCTCCCGGGGCTCCGCTTCCCACCCAGCTTCCTGCTGATGTGCCGGGAAGGCAGCGGACTGGCGCGTGCCACACCCTGACGGGGTTCCAGGCTCCCGGCTTCGACCTGGCCCCGACCATAGCACCCATCTGGGGGTGAACCAGCAAACTCGCACCTCACCCCCACGTCACCCGACAAGGACCCTGCCCTGGTGCCAGGGTCATCCACCTGCTCCTTACGGCAAAGCTGGGCCCCCGGCCCCTGGGGTTCCCCACCAAGCACGGCCCTGAGCAGCACGTGGGGTCCCCCCTCCTGGGTCACTGGTGGAGGTGGCCAACAGTGGCCGCTGGGCTCCTGTGTCTGGTGCCGGGTGGGGTGTCCCGCATAGGGCAGGGGACCCCTTCTTCACTGTGGGGTGACCGCAGCCCTGGCTGAACCCACTCCACCTGCCTTGCACCATTCCTGCCCCCCACAGCCCAGCCCATTGGCTCCTGGGGCCCAGATTCCGCCGCCTGCCCCCACACATGGCTTCTCCTGGGCTCCCCCGACTGGCAACGCAGACGCCACCTCCCCAGCCCACCCTCAGAAACCCCTCCCCGGCCCAGGCCCCGGGAGTCCCAGAGGAGATGAGGCTGGAGGTGTCAGAGCTGGGTGTGGGGGGGCATCAGCCGTGCAGGAGCCCCGCCTGGGGCAGCCTGGGGGGCGCTGGCCAGGGGCAAGGCCACCAGCCCTGCGTGGGGACGCCCGCTGGGTGTGGTGACTCCTGGGTCCCCGGGGTGCTGATAAAGCCGCGGCCAGGGGATGTGGCCGTGAGAAGGCTGCCGCCGGGCTGGCAGACACCCACGGAGGTTTCAGAACACGTTCGCCGTGGGTAAGGAGGCACTGCTGGACTCGGGCCTCCTGGACAGGAGAGCGAGCGGTGCATGGCCGCATCGGCGGCGCGAGCAGGAAGCTGCGGCCGGGGGGCCGTGAGCGAGGAGGGCAGGGGGCACACACACTTGCAGAAAGAGAAGCAGCCAATGCCTTTCTAAGCAACAAAGTTTGAAAAGAGTCACAGGGAGACACAGGGCAGACACAGAGGTACCTTTCATCTGCTGGTTCACTTCCCAGATGGCCGCAACAACCCGTGCTGGGCCAGGACAAAGCCGGGAGCGTCCTCCAGGTCTCCCAGGCGGTGCAGGGGCCCGAGCACTCAGGCCGTCCTCTGCTGCTTGCCCAGACGCTTCAGCAGGAGCTGGAGTGGAAGTGGAGCAGCCGGGGCTCGCCCACAGAGGCACATGCCATCCCCGCTGCGGCGACGAAGGGCAGGGGCAGCTCTCGCGGTGGGGCCCAGGCCATGGGTTAGGAAGCAGCGGGTTCTGCCTGGACTTACCCAGCTGGTGCACCCACGGCATGCCCAGCCACGAGTCAGCTGGAATGCACCTGGTGGCCCATGACAGAAAACACAGCTTCCGCGGGGGGCCCTCCGCCGTCTCCCGATGCCCCCAGAGCTCGGCTGATGCTGCAGCTTGGGGACGACACCCGCCGCTCCAGTTCCTTCTGTCTTCACTGCCGTCTCTCTCTCCTCGGGGTGTTGAGGTGGCTGCCACGGCTCCAGGTACACACAGCATCCAGAGGTGAAAAGGGAGCCCTGTCTTCCTCGTGCCTCTCTCTGGGGGCTGAGAATCCTTTCCCAGAAGCCCCCAGCAGGCTTCTCCTCACTGTTCATTGGCCAGAATTGGGCCACATGAGCCTGCCGAAGCCAGAAAGCACCCAGAGGGGAGGGGCCACCTGTTTGCATCAACCAATCAGAATCTGGCCATGTCTGGAGGGGCGGAGCAACCATGGCAGAGGGCAGGCACCCTTCCTAGCGACGCGTTCCTATCCCCCCACCCCAACCCCCACCCTACACTGCAAGTTCACGGCCAGGTTCTTCACAGGCCCCGAAACCACTGGCTCTAAACTGAAACCTGAACCTCGTCTTTTTCCGATTTCGTTGGTCTTCGGCCTTGACAAACGCAGCGATGCCTTGCCAGGCCACGCCTCACCCAGCGCCAGCAAAGTGGAGCTGGAAACAAAAGCGGGTGCGACCTCCCAGGCTTCCGCAATGGATTCTGAGCTCAGCCTGTGTTCGGAAGATCCGTGTTGCCTGTAACACACAGGGTCACACAAAGTTCAGCTGGTGCAGAAGTGGCTGAGAGAGAGAGGGAGGGGAGAGAGGTGGAGAGGGAGGGGGAGAGAGGTGGAGAGGGAGGGGGAGAGAGGTGGAGGCACGCGGGAGCCCTCACAGCGGTCAGCTTCCCACGCAGTGATGTGCAAACACTGCCCCAAGGACCCGTGAACGCAGACGCAGAGCGGCTCACAGAATCCTGCATATGCGACCGGGACCACCCTGGTCAGCCCGCGACGCAGGCCACAAGCCCCCCTCGGCAGAGTCCCACGCCAGCCTCAGTGCGAGCGCAGATCCAGCACCAAGCCTGTGCTCGCTAGCCCACGGGCAGAGCGGCCCCCGCGCGCGGGCGGGCGTGCTCCTGGGGCTCCTGTGTCTCACCCTGTGGGGCCGTGATGGCAGTGCCCGTCAGCAGCCAGCTGTGGCAGAGCCAGTGTAACAGCAGCTGGGCACCTGACTTCCAGCCGTGCGGGCCTGGGGGTTTACTAACAGGAAGGAGGTGGCAGGGAGCACGATCCCAGGAGAGGCTGGGTGACAGTGCTGCTAACATCATCATCATCACCATCATCATCATCACCACCATCACCACCATCACCACCACCATCACCATCATCATCACCATCACCACCACCATCACCATCATCATCACCATCACCATCACCATCACCACCACCACCACCACCACCATCATCATCATCACCATCATCATCATCACCACCATCACCACCATCACCATCATCACCACCACCATCATCATCACCACCATCACCACCATCACACCACCATTATCACCATCACCATCACCATCACCACCACCACCACCATCACCACCACCACCACCACCATCATCACCATCACCATCATCACCATCACCACCACCACCACCATCACCATCACCACCATCATCACCACCACCATCACCACCATCATCACCATCACCACCACCATCACCATCACCACCATCACCACCATCACCATCACCACCATCACCACCATCACCACCACCACCATCACCACCATCACCATCACCATCACCACCACCATCACCACCACCATCACCATCATCACCATCATCATCACCATCATCGTCAGCATAGCTCTAAAGGGAAATGGCACAGAGTGTGAAGACCCAGGCAGGAATGGAGCACAGGGACCTCTCCTTGGGGGTCCTCTTGGCCCCCATGGTCTCAAGAACCATGCTAGGGGCCAGCGTTGTGGCACAGTGGGTTATGTTGCCACGTGCGACTCTGAGATCCCATATGGATGCCAGTTCAATTCCCGGCTGCCCCACTTCTGACCCAGCTCTGCTATGGCCTGGGAAAGCAGCAGAAGATGGCCCAAGTCCTTGGGCCCCTGCACCCACGTGGGAGACCTGGACAGAGTTTCAGGCTCCTGGTTTGGCCTGGCCCAGTCCTGGCCATTGTGGCCATTTGGGGGAGTGAACCAGTGGATGGAAGACCTCTCTCTGCCTCTACTTCTCTCTCTGTGACTCTGCCTTTCAAATAAATAAATCCTTTTTTAAAAAAATACACAACATTCACCAAAATGTATTGTGGATACTTGAAAGCATTAAAATTAAATTCTTCATATTAAGAAATAAAAGAACCACACGCCGCTCACACAAACACAGGCACACAAAGGTCCACAGGTGCCCAGAGGCACCACAAATGCCCGCCCGCTGACAACACAGACAAGCGTGGGCCACACGATGAAACACAGCCCACTGTTACAAGGCGTGACGCCCCGACACCTGCTCCAACGTGGCTGCACCCCAAAACCATGAGGCTGCGTGAAGCCAGCCGGCCAGGAAGGGTGGCGGGCAGGCCGCAGCGCAGAGCCCGCACACGGGCCCGCCTCGGCGTGACGCTGTGCACCTGCTGTGCGTCCTGTACAACTCTCATTTATTTTATAGAAACCGCAGCCTGGCAACAGGTCCGTCTGTGTGGACACAGAGGGACTCGGGCGGCGCAGACGCGGGGGAGATGAGGAGTTCGCTACGTTTCCACGTCACCAGATCTGTTGCAACGAGCAAGCTGCTTCCATGCACCCCACCTCCTGCAGAGTACATGATGCCTGGTTTGTTCTGTAAAAATCTAATGAATCGGGGGAAACGCTGGCGCCTGTCTCCCAAAGCGATGCCAGGAGAACCCTTCTTGGAGTTGAACGAAGAGGGATGGAAGACCGCTCCCTCTCTGTAACTCTGCCGCTCAAGTAAATACGTAAATCGCAAGTAAATAAATAAATAAAACCACTGCAGCTGATGGGCAGTTTCCAGAGGGTGGCCGGATACAGGATAAGTGCTAAATGCGCAGCCGTGGTCAGGGCCACAGAGAACGCTGGGGCAGGAAACCAGAAGGACTCATGTCGGGACGACGACAGAACCGGGCTGGAGAACTCGCGTAGGTCTGGTCAAGCGGGAGGAAAGTTCGCCCTGTACGGGGCGGAGTTCACGCTCACGGTGCAATTCCAAGAAAATCCCTCAGAGGATTTTCAGCGTAACTTGGAAAGCCGATTCTAAAGTTCATCTAAAATGAAAAGCCATGACATTGTGTGAAAGAACAATAATGAGGGGCCGGCACCGTGGCGCAGTAGGTTAATCCTCCGCCTGCAGGGCTGGTATCCCGTATGGGCGCCGGTTCTAGTCCCGGCTGCTCCTCTTCCAGTCCCCTCTGTCTCCTGCCAGATGTGCCAAGGCACCAGGCATCCTCGGAGCTCCTGGCTTCAGACCGAGACGGCGCCAACACAAAGGAGGCAGAGCCCAGGCTGCAGAGGCTGGGCCGTGAGTGGTCAGCCGAGCCGGCAGGGCTGCCCCGGCCAGCACTGGTCCTGCAGCCTCAGGTTCGTTTCACAGGTAAATGCATTGAAGTGACTTTCACATTGTTTATAACCCAAATTACCCACTGTTTTAAATACAGATTAGACACATAAATAGAAGAGCAAAAAAATGCCCAGAAAAGCATGTGTGTGTGCATATATCAAATAAATAAAATAAAGAGAATAAAAGAGGCGGGTTTTTGTTTTCTAACCCTCCTGGAGTGAGGCAGGCTTTCTTAAACAGGAAAGGAAAGAGGAGGTGCTGGGTCTCACGTGCCCTCTGCGCCAGGGCCCCGCGCTCCTAGGCAGGGGCGGGAGGAGGGCTCCGGGGGCAGGCGACAGGGTCTCTCCCAGCGTGGGCACCATGTCCGAGCTCCCAGACCCAGGGGCAGGCGACAGGGTCTCCCCCAGTGCGGGTGCCATGTCCAAGCTCTCAGACCCAGGTAGAGAGACGCACACGGCCGTCCGGACAATACAGAGGCTCCAGGCCGCGGACTCGAACCCTGACCCCGTCTCCGCTGTGAGGACAGGGCTCTCTCTCCCCGGCAGACCTTCCCGGAGTCACGGGGAAGCCTGCGTCCGTGTAGTCCGGCGCGCTCACTGGTCCCATGGAAGAAGACTGCATGGTCACTGGCAGCTGGGGTTTACCGCGTGGAATAGCACAACTCTCTGTCTTGTTTTCTGGGGCCGGCGTTGTGGTACAGCTGGTAAAGCCACAGCCGGCTGTACCCGCATCCCTTATGGGCGCCAGTTCAATTCCTGGCTGCCCCACGTCCAATCCAGCTCCCTGCTAATGCACCTGGGAAAGCAGTGGAAGATGGCCCAAGTCCTTGGGCCCCTGCACCCGCGTGGGAGACCCCGAAGAATCTCCTGCTCCTGGCTTCGGCCTGGCCCACCCTCGGCCATTGTGGCCATTTGGGGAGTGAACCAGCGGATGGAGGATCTCTCTTTTCTCTCACTCTGTAACTCTGCTTTAAATAAAATAAATAAATCTTTTTTTTAAAAAACTCTCATTTGCCTCCTCTGTAAAATGGGCATACTAGTAGCATCAACTTTGTGGAACCGAGTGAGCCTCCCACTGTTAGCCGTTGCCAGGATTGGCTTTATTTGCCCCGCGTTAGTCTCCTCCCTCTCACGGCTTCCGTTTCTGCTCCTGGGCCTCCCTTACCTCACCTTGGGGCTTAGCACTATGGGGAGCAAAATAACCACCCTCCCCACTGAAGAGGCCCCTATCCTAACTCCCTGGGTGGGCTGGTCGCTGCCTGGGGTAACCTGGTCTCTGCCTGGGGTAGCCTGGTCTCTACCTGGGCTAGCCTGGTCTCTCCCTGGGCCAGCCTGGTCTCTACCTGGGGTAGTCTTGTCTCTCCCTGGGCTAGCCTGGTCTCTGCCTGGGGCAGCCTAGTCTCTACCTGGGCTAGCCTGGTCTCTCCCTGGGCCAGCCTGGTCTCTCCCTGGGCTAGCCTGGTCTCTACCTGGGCTAGCCTGGTCTCTGGTGAAGGCCCCCCTGGAAGCAGTCTGATCAGGACTGAGCGTAGCAGTGTTGTTTGGAATTTGCCGGCTAAACCGCCGGGGAGTGAGCAAAGGAGGCGACGGGGGAAGGAGGAGAACACAAGGGTCTTCCTGCCCGCCAGCACCGCCTGGGCACGGGGCTCAGCCCCACAAGGGGCCTTGGGGCCATGGTGCAAGGCGACACCTGAGTTACCCCAGCTGGACGGACAGCACTGCCTTGGACAGCGCTCTGATTAATACATACAACACCCACAAATACTTGCGTCCATCAGTTTATGTGGCAATAGATACAACGAAGTGATGCAAAAATGTATCCCAACTAAGCCGACCAGGGACTGCCTTCAGGCAAATGCCTCGCCAGCCGCCAGCCACCGTGGCCACACAATCGCCAGCGCTCACTGCAGTCAGCAGCTGAGACGGAGGAGAGGTGGGGTTGGGGGGACGCCTCATCCCCAGGAAAGCCAGTGTTACACAGGGGTGCACACAGGGCATGGGCAGGGGCACCCCAACCACGGGGCCGGGCTCAGCATCCCCCCAGGAAGCTCTTGGACATCAGCTGCCTAGCCGGAGCACGGCCACAGCAGCGTCCCCGACCCACAGGCGCCCTCAAGGCTGAGAAAGCATCCCGGCCTGGAGGACACTAACGCTGGCAGCCACCAAAGGCTCGGGGAGCTGGGTGGGAGCCGGGGACAGGGCCGGAGCGCGAGCGGGGTCCCCGGATGACCGCAGGAGCCCTGCAGCCAGCTCAGGCGTCACAGCCGCGCTGTTTCCTGGCCGAGCTTTGCTCTGGCTTGTGCAGAATTTTTTTTTTTTTTTTTGGACAGGCAGAGTGGACAGTGAGAGAGAGAGACAGAGAGAAAGGTCCGCACTGATCCGATGCCAGGAGCCAGGTGCTTCTCCTGGTCTCCCATGGGGTGCAGCGCCCAAGCACCTGGGCCATCCTCCACTGCACTCCCGGGCCACAGCAGAGAGCTGGCCTGGAAGAGGGGCAACCGGGACAGAATCCGGCGCCCCGACCGGGACTAGAACCCGGTGTGCCGGCGCCACAAGGTGGAGGATTAGCCTAGTGAGCCGCGGCGCCGGCTTTTGTGCAGAATTTCAACACGGAGGCGGTGGGGTTGGGGGAGAAGACAGACACATGGGAACTCTCAGCTTTTTTTTTTTTTTTTTGGCAAATCTAAAAACATTTCAAAATCAAAGCTGCTTTGGCAAGGAGAAGTAGGCCGTGTGGGGAGCCTGGGTGCTGGGGTATTTGGCACTCACCACCCGCAGCTGCCAGACGAGGACCAAGGGGGCCATTGTAGCAACCCGAGCTTCCCGGTGTGGGCGGGGCCGTGGGGAAGCCGTGATGGGCAGGAGCCTGGCAGCCTCGGGAGCACTCGTGAAGCCAGGAGGGAGCACAGTGCCCCCACTCCTGACGCCAGGAGGGACCACGGTGGCCCCCCCCCACCCACAGAGCCCTTGCAAACGCTTCTCAATGGCAACTCTAATACGCGCTTTCCATGAACTTTTTCAAGACCTCTTGCTGCCTGCATTACTTTTTTTTTAACACCAGAATGAACCTTTCGTTTCCACTTTTCCATGAACTTTTTGAAGGACCTTCGTACCCCCAACCATTCAATGGCAGCCCCTCCCCTGCTGCCCCACCCCCACCCTGGCGACCCGCTCTTGGTCGCCCTGGGACCCGGCACATCGGCGGGCAGGGGACAGAGTCCTCCTGGTGTTGAGAAGCAAACTGTAGTGTGCAGTTTCGGGAGACACTGACCAACGCACGCTCCCTGCACAGGTTCCACCTAACCCCAGAGACCACGGACCTGGGCCGAGGGACGCCTGGTGTCCCAGTGCATCACTGCACGAGGCCGGGCCGCCTGAAGGCTCCTCCCTCGTGGAGTTCACGGAACATCCACACTGCAGGAGCGAGGCAGCGCCTCCCACGCACGGCCGCCTCTGCTTCCAATTAGCGCCGCAGGCCGCCCTGCCAAGCCCGCCAGGTACCACGGGACTCCCAGCTAAGTGCGGGAATAATTTTTAAAATTCCACTGGTAATGATTTGGAACTAAGAGGGGTGTTTTTTTTTTTTTTTTTCTGCTGGGATTGCTAAGGAATTGCGCATTGTTTTGATTCACACAAAAGCCGGGTCCTCTTCAGCCTTGCGCCCTGCAAGGACACCCGTGGACGCCCGTGCTGTGCCGTACAACAAGGCTTTAGGGTGGGCTTTAGAGTGGGTGGATCTAATTAAACAAGAGTGCTTTCGCCCTCCCTTCTGTCCTGGCCGTGAAAAGCGTCCGTGAGTTTCAAAGGACGCGGAGACACGGGGTAGACCATGAACCCCGAAACCAGGGTGCTGATCAGCACCTGGGGTGGCCCCGGGGTCAGGAGGATTTGGAAGCCTGCTCAGCCCTCCTGCGTCACCACGGGGTTTGCTGGGTTCTGCCCCAACCCCCCTGGGGACGCAGGTCTGCATCCTGGCTGCAGGGAGCCAGGGCTGCTGGACGGGTCAGGGATGGGCAGAGGACTCCGGGAGCCCCCGCAGAGTGGCGACTGCAGACGGCGCGGTGGCGGCCAGCTCTGGCCGGCTCTTCTCGTCACATTGCTGCAGGCGGCGCCCCCATCCCAGGGTGTGCGTGAAAAGCCCCAGGAGACTCCACATGGAGAAGATGGGGCCCGAAACACCCTGATGACACTGTCGGGCCCCCCCCAGCCCACCCCCGTATCCAACAGTGCCCAAAGCTTGCAATGTCCGGCAAACAAGACGACAGATTCCGCAGGGATTATCCCACTGGGGGTTTCTGCCACTCATAAACCGGTTTGTCAAGAAAATTAACAAAGCCTGGGTGAAGCTGTTATTCGTGGGGGCCAGCGCTGTGGTGTAGCAGGTAAAGCTGTCCCCGGGTGGGTGCTGGGTCGAGTCCCAGCTGCTCCACTTCCAATGCAGCTCCCTGCTACTGCTCCTGGGAGAGCCGTGGAAGGTGGCCCAAGTGCACCCACGTGGGAGACCCGGGGGGAAGCTCCTGGCTTCTGGGGTCCGCCCAGCCCTGGCCGTTGCAGCCATTTGGGGAGTGAGCCAGTGAATGGAAGACCTCTTTCTCTCTCTCTCTGTAACTCTGCCTTTCAAATAAATAAAATAAATATTTAAAAACAACTACTCCTAAGGGGCAGATGGCTAGCCTGGTGGTTAGGACGTCTGTGGTCCACATCGGGGTACCTGGGTGCAGCTTCCTGCTCATGTACACCCTACGAAGCTGCACTGTTGGTTCAAGTGGACGGTTTCCTGCCAGCCATGTGGAAGACCTGGGCCCGGCTCCTGACTCCCGGCTTCAGCCTGGCCCAGCCCCGGCCGTCACATCGGATTGGTGCGATCTGCCGTCCCAGGAACCTGAGGTCATCCCCGGACAGAAGCCTCATTTCCCGCCTGACAATCTCTGGAATCCAGTCGTTCCCTTATTACGTACGAATATAACACGGGAAGAGGGTCTCTACAGGCTGGGGACAGTGTGGGTGGAACCTGCACTCTAACCAGGGCTGCTTTCTGGAGAAGACCTCGGACCCTGACCCTCGGGCAGTGTCTTGGTCTTGGTCAAGCTCACCTTCGTCCACCCAGGAACGCCTGGCAGCCCCCTGCCAGGGGCATAGTCCCTTCCACGGCAGACTGCCTGTCAAATGTTCTCAGGGTTCTACTGAAATCGTGGAAGGCCATGGGCTCCCCAGCCTGCAGGGAGGAAGGGAGAGGGAGAGGGAGGGAGAGAGAGGAAGAGAGAGGCGGAGGGCTATGGAGCAAGACTCAACCCCTCTGCCCTCCAAACGCACAACGTCTCTCTACCAGCTGGGTTTCTGCCCCTTGCGCCCCTCACCACGTTGGTTAAAGTGATGACAAAATGAGGTACACGTGAAAAGCGGCCGGACTGCGAAGAGGACATTTCAGTAGCTCCCAATGCATTGCTAACCTTGGCAGGCTACCTCCCTGCGGCCACCAGCCAGAGCGTGGTCACTGTGAGCCATGCTACACAGCAAGTGCAGAACCTGCAGCCTGGAAGCCAGAGCCATCTCACCGTGTCCTGGGCGTCAGGAGTTCAGGGCTTGGCTGGGTGGCTCTTCTGCTCCACGTGGTATCCACAGAGATGGCTCTGTGGTGCCCTGCCAACAGACGGGCTGGCCCGGGAACCCCAGGAGGGGTCCATTTGTCTGCCTGGCATCTGAGGGGATGGTTGGAAGGCTGGTCCCAGGTGGCTCATCCATACGAGGGTCACATGTGGCCACTGCCACACGTGGCAGGCTTGGGATAGTCCATTTTCCTACGTGGCAGTGCAAGGCTCCAAGCACAAGCGGATGCTTCAGGGCTTTTGCAGTCACATGGAGTCACCACCACCCAGGTGTTGGGGACGAGGACAAAGACCCAGCTCTCAACAGCAGGAGGGTAGAAGAATCTCTGGATCTAAAGCTACTGCACGGTGTTAACCATGTTCTGTTGGCCCGAGTGGGCTGTGGTTCTGTGGTTTTGAATCATCTTCTACCGTCCCAGACGGAAGAAGGACATGGTGGGAGGGCTTCCCGGAAAACTCTCTGGTGGGCAGGTTAGTTCTCAAGAAGAAACCCACCCAGGACGGCAGTGGTTGTCCAGTGTCCAGGGCAGGGCCCATCTGCTGTGCTCAATCCGCGCTCTGGCCTCGCCCGTCCTGAGGACGGTTTGGGTCAGCTCAGAAGGAAGTCAGAACGCTGGTCCAGACAGCGCATCCGAAAGCTGCGCACGCCGACCGCGGGTCCTGCCCTTTCCTCGCCCTTTCTTTCACTCATTCTTTTTTCCATCCGTCTTTCTGCTTATTCGACAACAGCTCAGTACACCCTGGGGCTCTGCTGGCCCCGGAGTCGGCCTGACCGGCTGGGAATCTCCGGGATCCTGGGCCGAAGGAAGGCGACGGCCACAGGTGTTTCGCTCCAGGGAGGAGGAGCCGATGCCGCGCAAGCCGGGACCAGGCTCTGGCACCAAGGTCAGCAGGCTGTCCTGCAAGGGGCCGCAGAGCCTCCCCGAGCTGCATCAGCTCTGCCCGCTGTGGCGAGACAGCAGCCACAGGCAGTGCGGAGACAAATGCACAGGCTGTGAGCCGATAAAGCTTTATTTAAAATAAACAGAGGGGCCAGCGCCGCAGCTCACTAGGCTAATCCTCCGCCTTGCGGCGCCGGCACACCAGGTTCTAGTCCCGGGCGGGGCGCCGGATTCTGTCCCGGTTGCCCCTCTTCCAGGCCAGCTCTCTGCTGTGGCCCGGGAGGGCAGTGGAGGATGGCCCAAGTGCTTGGGCCCTGCACCCCATGGGAGACCAGGAGAAGTACCTGGCTGCTGCCACCGGATCAGCATGGTGCGCCGGCCGCAGCGGCCATTGGAGGGTGAACCAATGGCAAAGGAAGACCTTTCTCTCTGTCTCTCTCTCACTGTCCACTCTGCCTGTCAAAAATAAATAAATAAATAACTAAATAAATAAATAAATAAAAATAAAATAAACAGAGGGAGGGGACGCTGATCTCCGAAGAATACAGCAAAAATATTATACAGAGTCGGGCTTGGACAGAGGGGCGAGGGCCAAGGGGAACCAGGAAGAAACGGGACTGGGGTCACGCCCGGGGGGCCCTAGCCGCCATGTCGAAGCTTCTGGGGCTCCCAGGAGGGGCACTGGGCGGCGGGGCTGCAGGGGACGCCTGAGTCCCAGTCCCAGCTCCACTCCGGATTCCAGCTTCCTGCTAACGTGCACCCTGGGAGGTTCCAGCCCCCACGTGGAGACCTGGGTTGGATTCCTGACTCCTGGCTTAGGCCTGGCCAACCTCTGGCTGTGGCAGGCATTTGGGGGGTGAACCAGGAGATGGAAGACCTCTGTCTCCCTGCCCTTCAAATAAAATAAGTAATCGTTTTTTTAATTCTGGGGTTTTGATTCCCAAAGCAATGGACAACCAGTGAAGGCTGTTAAAGAGTTAAAACAGAAATTTGGAAAAGATTTTTTCGGAACTAGGACGCTGAAGGACCCATTTTCTCAGAAGACATTGATTGGGACGGCAGCGCTAGGGGGCGTGTCTCGGGGGTCTTGTGAGCCAGGGAACAAGGTCCCAGAAAAACAGTCTCAGTACCTTTCCAAGACACTAAAACGCTGTCCACACCCGGAAGCGCTGACCCGGAAGCTGCTCCGGGAGCGCCTCTAGCTGTTCCAGGCCGGCTCTCCACAGGGATCCCCGGCATCTCACTTTGCTCACCGTGGAATGCCAGTATTTTTGCGGAGGACTTGGCTCCAGCGGTTTTTAAGCCATTCTCTTCCTCGGTGCTACTTTTTCCATTGTCTAGGCAGCTACAGAGATTGTGGGAGGAAGGAGGTCCTGCGTGACCCAACGCGACCTTCCCAGCCAAGCGGATTTACATATTCATGGCCCCGGGCAGCTGTCACAAGAAAACCTGCAGAAACCAGCCCTGCGCCTGTGGGTGCCTTTCTGGAGCTTGCCCTTGGCTAGACAGCTTGCATTGTTAATGCGCAGGAGAAAGCTTTTACTAAACCGCAGGAGAAGGACGTGGGTCAGTGTGTGCCCGGTGGACGGGGAACGTGAGCTCAATTTGCAGGGATTCATTAAGCGATTTTCTAGAAGAAACAAGGTGACTCTGACCCCCTCGTCAAGAGGGAAAGGGGCTCCAGGAATCACAAGGCCACTGCTCAGGCTCTGACCAAATCAAAAGACAGACAGAGTGGCTCTTGGGGCCGGCGCTGTGGTGTAGAGGGCAAAGCCGCCGCCTGCAGTGCCGGCATCCCATATAGGCGCCGGTTCAAGTCCTGGCTGCTCCACTCTCTGCTATGTCCTGGGAAAGCAGTAGAAGATGGCCCAAGTGCTTGGGCCCCTGCACCCACGTGGGAGACCTGGAAGGAGCTCCTGGCTCCTGGCTTCGGATCAGCACAGCTCCGGCCATTGTGGCCAACTGGGGAGTGAACCAGTGGATAGAAGACCTCTCTCTCTCTCTCTCTCTCTCTCTCTCTCTCTCTCTCTCATTCTCTCTGCCTCTCAGTAACTCTGCTTTCAAATAAATAAATAAATCCTTAAAAAAAACTTGTTTTCCAGATCTTGCCCACGTTTTCGGTGGCCTCACCCACACCTTCCACGCCTGCCTCACGTCACTGGCAGCTTCTGATGATTTACGGAGCAACTGAGACTCCAGGGCCCCGGGCTCTGGGAACTGAGGGAAGCCGGCTGCAACCCACGCACGCGAGGTTCTTCAAAACGTTCACGGAAATTGTGTGTCACAGAAAGATCGCAGAAAAATTTGCGCAACAAAGTCAACACATCTCCAAATTCCACGGAGTTCCTGAAGTTCTCGCGTATGTCAATGATACCACAATGTTGGAATCAAGTAAACGTTTTAAAAGCTAAGTCACGAAATGACCGTGCAGTCTTGGCATACAATAGTAGCTACATTAAAGCAGGAAACAAAAAGAAATGCACCCGGAGTCAACGTTCGGGGCTGACGCTGGGGTGATGGGCACGGACGGAGGCGGCGCTGTGCGGGGCTGTGACTGTGCACGCCCCTCTAAAGTAGTTACCCGGGGCGGGCGTCGCAGTTACAACGCTGCTGGGGACGCCCACATCCCGCCCCAGAGTGCCTGGGCTCGATTCCAGCTCCGCACCCGGTTCTAGCTTCCTGCTAAGTCTGGGAACAGCCAAGCGAGGGCTCAAGCCCGTGGGTGCCGGTCCCATGTGGGAGACCCAGGAGGAGTTCCTGGCTCCTGGCCTCAGTCCCAGCTGTTGCAGGCATGTAGGGAGCAAACCAGAAGACAGGGGGTTCTGTGTCTCTCTCCCTGCCTCCTAGTAATTTTTTTAAATAAGTGAAATATAAAATGATTATGTTTGACGTTTGCCCTAATGAAAAGGTGGCCCCCCAGTTCAGTTCCTGGTCGGTCCAGCCCAGCCTCTGTGGTTATTTGGGGAGTGAACCTCTTTCTGTCTCTCCCTCTATTGTCAAATAAATCTTTAGAAATTAAAATAATAAGCTTATCTTTTAATTCTATTTTTGTCCCACAAGCTTTTTGAAGCACCCTCGTACAAAGCCAACAACTGAGGACGCCACAGCGAACGGCCATCCCCGGCCGCGGCCACCTCCGACAGGAGCCTGGGGTGACCACGGGCGCGGGAATGAGCGAGGGGTCAGGACGAAGGCATCTGCGCCACAGTGCAGGGTGCAGGTCGGCAGCATCCGGTGTGAGCGTCTGCATAGCCCGGCTTGGGGTGGGGGACGATCCTGTGCCTGGGCGTCCCAGGCCCTGGGCTCCCGCTGCCCACGCCCTCCCCACGCCGTGCCCCGGCTTCCTCGTGTGTCGCAGCCCATCAGGAACCCGGTGCCGCTGTCGCTTTCTGTGTTTGCAGCCTCCAGCCAGAGCGCTGCCCCCCACAGGACAGAAGTGACCTCCCAGAGAACCGGAGGGGTTTGCAAGATCCACTGCGCTCCCCGGATAAGCCAAGGGTGGTGCCCGCAGCGGGCGCTCTCGGGGCTGGACTTTTCCACTCGGGCACGCGAGGCCGGGGCTGGACCTGGAGCAGCCTCGGCTGGCACGCCGGGGCTCCGAGTGCTCTCCTGTTTCAGAGTGACCCAAAACAGACTGAGCCACACCGGAGCCGGCCCCGGCCTGAAATCCAACCTGGAGCAGCCTCCGGTCGGGCTCCCATGAAAGGGGGCAGGAGAGAGCAGGGCAAACAGACGACGCCTCCCTCGTCTGGCCCACAAACCCCAAAGGCTTGCTTGTCTGAGTCCCAGGCCAGCGGCCAGCAGAAGGCACAGGGACTGTCCCCAGTGCCAGGCGACAGGAGAAGGACGGGGCTTAGATTGTGAGGAGCGGGAAGCAGAAGGGCTGGGGACTCTCCTGTCCCTGCCCAGGCCCCCCGCCACCACTGGACATGGTGCCCAGGCCCCCCCGCCACCACTGGACATGGTGCCCAGGCCCCCTGCCACCACTGGACATGGTGCCCTGGAGCCACTGGCTACCGCTGGACACGGTGCCCAGGCCCCCCCGCCACCAGTGGACACGGCACCCAGGCCCCACCAGCCACCACTGGACACAGCACCCTGGAACCACCGGCCACCACTGGACACAGCACCCTGGAACCACCGGCCACCACTGGACATGGCACCCTGGAACCACCGGCCACCACTGGACACAGCACCCTGGAACCACCGGCCACCACTGGACACAGCACCCTGGAACCACCGGCCACCACTGGACACGGCACCCTGGAACCACCGGCCACCACTGGACACAGCACCCTGGAACCACCGGCCACCACTGGACACAGCACCCTGGAACCACCGGCCACCACTGGACACAGCACCCTGGAACCACCGGCCACCACTGGACACGGCACCCTGGAACTGCTGGCCACCACTGGACACAGCACCCTGGAACCACCGGCCACCACTGGACACAGCACCCTGGAACCACCGGCCACCACTGGACATGGCGCCCAGGCCCTCAGCAAGGTGCGGCCTCCCTGCGGCCTCCTTTCCAACCCCAGCCTGAAGAGCAGAGCCAGTGAGCAGAGCACGCTCGCTTGTGTCTTTCGTTTCCATTCCTCTGGAACTGGGGCGGCCGTGCCCTTGACCTTGACCTTCGAGGTCTTCCACAGCTCGGCCCCGGGGCCGACACATGCCCAGCCTCACGCCATGGCGCCTTTGGCGCGAGCACCCGCGTTTCCCCCCACCAGCTCCAGCTTCCCCCCTGCAGCAGAGGGCCTCGCTCTCCCAGCTCCCCCCCACACCTGTGAGCTGCACCCCTCCCGGCCCCTCACCCTGTGTCCTTTGTGTCGCTCCCCGTTTTTGTGGAGGAACGACACAGGACCCTGCGCTGTTCTTTCGTCTGCTCGGCCCTCCCCGGGTTTGCTGCTGGTTCTTCCCGGGTTGGCTACCGTCCCTCCCACCTCCGTGGAAGGGCGGTTCCCCCTGCCACTTTCCCCACTTCCGCGGGGGAGCGGCACACCGCCGGCCGGCTCTCTCGGGGGCTGCTCAGGTGTTCCTTCAGATAGATGTTCCCTTAGATGTTCCTGGTGCATGCCGTCTCTCTCCTCCTTTATAGTCCTCCTCCGCCAATCCCAACTCTGCTACCCACACGCCGAGTACGCTGCTCTCCCCCAATCAGGAGCAGGTCCTGCTGCTTATTGGTTGAACTGGAGGCAGCTGCGTAGAAGCTGTTTCCTCCTCTCCCAGCGCCATATTGTGGGAGAGCAGATGCATAGAATAAGTCTTAATTCCAGTAACTTAGTCTAGTCTGAGTTGCTCCTCACACTTTGTCCTGAGACAGCTCGGCTGCCAGGCCTGGTGGTGTAGGTTCTTTCTCTCCTCGTGTCCTCCAAGGTCAGTGCCCGCCCAGGCCTTCAGGCTTCTCGATGCCCCAAGGAGCCCCCTCCATCGCTTCTCCCTCCCAGATTTCCCCTCCACGGGTCAGAATCGCCGAGCGTCTGTGGGGGCAGCGGGGGCGCCCCGAGCCCGGTCTCCCCGCCCCCCGCCCCCCCAACCCCAAGCACACCACCGTGCAGCAGTGGTCCTTGCCAGGCTGCCCGCTGCCCTCACAGGCCCTGGAGAGCACCTGCCTGCACAGCAGAGGACACGGGCGCCGAGGGGAAGGAGGGCTTGTCCCACACCACACCAGTGTCCGGGGACAGTCAGGCCTGGCCCGGCTCTGACCACAGAAGCTGAATGTGACCGCGGGTGCTGTTGAAACGTCCCCAGTAGGCCACGTATGAACAAGAAAGAGCTGACATTGGCTTAATAAACAGGGGTCGCCTAGCCTGATAGATCCAGCATCTCCCCACTGCCCAGCAGCTTCGGTCCCACCGGTGGCGCCCACCCACAGGCGCAGAGCTGTTTCCCGGCACACCGCACCCCCTTACGGGTCACCCCTGGACACCGCTCACCCCCGACGTCTCTGTGACTTCTAGAAACTCCCGGCTGGTCTCCGTGCCCATCCACCTTCCAAAGCCTTTCTTTCCGGATTCCCAGGTTGTCTGCGGCCACCCTGCCCTGGCGGGGAAAGAAACAGGGTTCCCTGAAGCGTTGTTCAGCTGAAGTACGAACTCGGCCCACAATTCGGCCGGCCGCACACTCCCACGGCAACGCGCGCGCAGGCGCACTTGGGCTCTCATAAAGACTTTCTCCTCCTCGCTTCGCCTCTCCTGGGCCTGGGCTCCCACAGAGGCCAGCCGGTCCAGGCAGCCGTCCTGCCGCCCCAACGCAGACACTGGGCCTGTGGTCGGGTCCTGAGTCTCGTCTCCCAGCGGCCCGCTGTCCGCCCTTGTCCATCCGGCCTGCTCTGTGCTTCTTCAGAAGGAAGAGAACTGCAAGCCGATTCCCTCTCTACAGCTGCAAGTCCCACGAGGCTTGACCTAGGATAAGCCGCGTGGCCCGTCTGTCTCCTCTTCTGCTCTTTCGGAAGCTCTGTGAAGCCAGGATGGGCGGGTGGGTGGACAGACGGACGCATGGGAGGAAGGCAGAGAGGGAGGGAGGGAGGGAGGGAGGGAGAACGGATGACAGTGACAGGGTGGGAGGGGTGGATGGATGGATAGGTGGGTGGGTGGACAGACGGATGATAGGGTGGGTGGATGGATGGGGGGGTGGATGGATGGGGGGTGGATGAGGGGGTGGATTGAAGAAGGAAGAAAGAAAGGCAAGAGCTGAGGGCAGCTTATGCCCCTTCCATGAGCGCCTTGGATGGGTCAGGCCTGGGCCTCCTGGTCAGCTGCCCAAGTCTCCTTTAAAGTTGTGGCCACATGGGCCTGGCGCCGCGGTGCAGTGGGTTAATCATCCACCTGTGGCGCCGGCATCCCATATGGGCACTGGTTCTAATCCAGGCTGCTCCTCTTCCGATCCAGCTCTCTGCTGTGGCCTGGGAAAGCAGTAGAAGATGGCCCAAGTGCTTGGACCCCTGCACCCACATGGGAGACCTGGAAAAAGCTCCTGGCTCCTGGCTTCTGATTGGCACAGCTCAGGCCCTTGTGGCCATTTGGGGAGTGAACCAGTGGAAGGAAGACCTTTCTCTCTGTCTCTGCCTCTCATTGTCTATAACTCTACCTCAAACAAATAAAGAAAATCTTTAATAAATAAATAAAGAGTCATGGCCACTGATAGATGCCAAAGGGGCAGAAGCTGTGTCCCCTCCATGGAGACACTGTGTCCTCTCTGGGGAACTCAGAAACTCAACCTCTGTTCCCCCCAATGCAGAAAAATGAATTCCACCCCCCCACCCCCCCGCTCTGCAGCCAATCCCACACTGCCAACCACGCAGGCCCAAATGCCTGGGCTCGGCGACATTAGGGTCTGCTTTCTGCGCTCCTGCAGGGCCCAGGGCTCTTTGCAAAGCAGCTGCGCACAGTTACCCACGGCGCAGGAGGCCTGCGTGAGGACACGTGCAGCCAGCCAGGACAGCCACCCTGCCTCCGCCTGCATCGCGCTCGGAGCTCTGCCCCAGGAGCGAGCCGGGCCCACTTCGGTGTCGCCTCCTCTCGCAGAGACCATGGCCGTGAGGACGTGAGGGCACGTCAGGGTGAGGGACCCCGTTCTCCAAACGCTGCTCCCCACGGGAGCACCAGGCCCCAAGATGACCCCGAAATGGGGGCTTGGAGAAAAGACGGGCCCCCCCCACCCCCGCCTGTCCAGAGGAAGACAAATCTAAGATCCGTGTGCTCGGAGCAGGGTGAGGACCCTGCACGTGGGACAAACAGCCGGGAACAGGAGAGTGTGGGAAGGGAAGCAGGCAGGCCTACAGCGGCCACAGCGGTCACGCGCATCCCCTGGACCTGGTGGCGGGCGTGGCTGTGTGAGGCCCAACCCAGGGGAAGCTGAGCCGAGGGCACTGGTTTGCAACCTCCTGTGCAGGCTGCGATGGTGGCCAGGCCGAAGGTTTTTGGTGTTTTTTTTTTTTTAAGGTGAAGGGCTTGTAGTTGCCAGAGAAGGAGAGAAGGAAGGGGAGAGGAGGGAGGAGGAGGGATTAGGGAGACGGAGCCCAAGAGGAGGGCAGCAAGGGACAGGGGAGGGGGAGGGCAAGGCCAGCTCAAGGCAGGGTGCCCCCATGCAGGGGTGCACCGGGCAGGCCCACTCCAGCGAGGCCCCCCTGCCCCGCTGCACAGGCTTCTTTTCATTGGCTTATTCTAGACCCACCCCCTGGGGACAAAACCCCTTCTGAGGCCTGCCTTGCTCGGAGAAAACTGAAAATGAGGAGTGGTGCCTCGCCGCCAGGCCGGACGGCGTCCTTCCTGCCAACGCGCACCACGTGCAGGGGGAAGCTGCCCGGGCCCCCCCGGCGGCTCCTCCGGCCCGGCTTTGCAGTCACAAACAAGGCGGCTTCCAAATTCTGCGGCCCAAGGTGAACCGTGCGCGCGTTCTGGGCAGGAACCGGCTCCATCCGACTTCAGAAGGACGCGGGCCGCGGTGACCAGGAGCTGCTGCCGTGAGCGGCCGAAGATTTATTCCCGAGCCCCGTTTCTCATTTAAAGGAACGCTGCGCCCGGGGAGACGCATAGCTTCCCGACAGCGTGGAACGGAACGAGGCCGCAGGATCCAGCCTCGGCTCTCAGATCAGATCCGCAAGGTAAATAAAGCATAAATCCCCGTTACAACGCGATGCCGGCTAAACGCCTTTGACAGCTCGGAATTTCCCATGGAAACGCTTCCAGCTGTGACCCCCGGCGCGGCTGCAGGGGTCTACGTCTGTTTAGAGGAAGCTCAAACGCGACACGTGGCCCGACAGTGAGTCCTCCCCCCTCCTGGGGCCTCCGCCTCTCCCCTGCACAGGATCGGACAGAAGCAGCCCGGTTCAAAAATCACTGACAAGAAGTGGGAAACCCGGAGACCCCCTGGGCCTCCCCTCACCACTTTCCATCCGCTGGGAGCCGAGGGGAGGTCTGGTGAGAGGATGGGGGCTGGGGGCAGAATGGGAGCCTGCAGGACGGCTGGGCCCGCAGCCTGTTTGTGTCAATAAAGCTTTATTGGCACACGGTCATGCCCACACGTTGACAGGCCGTCCGTGGCCCGCAGTGTACGGCTGGGACAGAGACCATAGCGGCCTGGACACCAAAGCTGTCTGCAGCTGACTAGAAGACCTGCCTGCGAGGAGCCCAGGCCATGGTTCTGCGGCCGGCAGAGGGACACGGGCAGCTGTGCAGCCGCCTGGCAGGGAGCACGAGGGGCGGCAAGTGCCGTGACACCGACTGCCCTGTCTGTGCCCTGCCACGATCAGCCTGGCATTGCTGGCGAGCTCCCGGCTCTGTGGCTCGGCAGACCGGGCACAGGGCGGCTGGGCCCTGGGCTCAGGATGAGACTGACAGCCCGGTCATCCGAAGCGTGGCCCCCATCCACGGTCATGCGGCTGTGTCCTTGTCACACGGCCCCTCTGTCTCCAAGCCAGTCCTTCTCGGAGGCCGTCACCTCTGGGCTCTGACCGCCTTCACCTTGGCGCTCTAGACCCAGAAGCCACCCTGTGAGCCGGTCCCGCCCACGCGGACAGCGTTGGGCTGAGTAACGGGGGCAGGGGCGTGCCCGCAGGGGCGGAGTCTTGGAGCACCTGGCACCTCTGCCTGATCCCCCGGCTTCCCCACCCCACACAGCACCAAGTCTGGAGACAACCAGCAAAGCTTAGCGCTTGGAGGCAGGAGGCCACCCCGGAGCTGGGGCCTCTGGGAAAAGGGGCGGGGCACCAGGGCGCGAGGTGCCCAGCCAGCACCAGCGGTCGTCTCCACGGCCGAGGGTCCCACGCGTGTGGACCCCACCGTGCTGATGCTGTCTCACGCTGGCACGGAGGACTCGGCCTGAGGATCCTGGCTCCCCCTTTCCTTAGCGCGCACCTTCCTGCAGCCCCAAAGCGCTCTCCCTCTTCACCTCGCCCAGCCGAGCCAGGCCTCCTGCAGGCCCCGCCGGGCCCCTGCTCCCGCAGCCGAGCCTGCTACACCCAGCGCCAACAAACCCCGTCCGGCAGTGGGCGCTGAGAGCAGGGAGGGAAGTCAAAGTGAGACTGTGCCCGGGGGACACGAGGGCCACCCCTCAGAGGCAGCCGGGCAGAGGCCGTGGCTGGGTGTCAGCTCCCGCACCGGAAGCCAGATCCGGCCCCACGCCTTCGTCTGCCCGCCCCTCTTTCCAGAATGGAAAGAATGTTTGTCCCCACGTCCTGCCTGCCGGGGGACCTGAGGGATGTGACGAGACCACCAGGGGTCCGTGGGGATGGGTTTGTGGCATTGAGTGCCCAGCAATGAGCCGGCCAAGGTGCCTGGGGAAGGCGGGGCTTGTAGGTCACCTCCCACGTGGCAGCGCGGTGCCCAGGGGTGTCAGGGGCGTCCCCGCTTCTCTCCCGCCCTCCTCGGAGTCACGCCTGCTGCACCCGTTCTCCTGTCTTAGAGGCAGCTCCGAGGAGATGTCCCATCATGGAGGCAGACAGCGAGAGGATGGGGAAGGAAAACCAGCCGCACAGGCCCCCAGACGCAGTGATTTGGCCCCTGGCTCTGTGGGAGCCAGAGTGGAAGCCAGAATCTGACTGGCCACCTGGCGCGACCCAGAGTGTCCCCAAGCCAGGACGAGCCCACCGCTCAGGCTCGCACAAGAAGACGCCAGGGCCGGCGGCCCCCGATCATCTGCAAAGCGGGGCACGGGGGCTGCTCCCCCAGCGAGCCCCGCCCCCTCGCTCCCAGGTCAATCCAGTCACTCCCCCCACCCCGGGTGCCTGGCGCTCTGCTGCACGGCCCCCCTGCCAGGGCTACACATCGGCATCTCAAGGACAGAGCTCGGGAAACCAGGGGAAGCCATCACCGCCTCACCCCTTCTAGAAAAAGCCGCCGACCCCTGGCCGCGTCCTTCATGTCGGCTCTCAGCCCAGCACAGAGGTCGTGAGCTGGGGAATCTCACACCCTGGCAGGTGCCATAAATAGAACCGCGTGTGAGCCGGCATGGGGGTCGACCTTGACTTCTGACAAGTACAGACGCCTTCCCGCCAAGCCTCAGCTCCACGGCTGGGGGTGGGGGAGGGGAGGGGGTGCCCATCCACAGAGCCCAGCTGACCTCCACACAGGGAGTCCCGGGCGTGGCCACCCTGGGCTCAGCACCTGCCAAAGGGAACCTTGGCTCGCCTGGGTGCACCTGTGGCCGCGCTGGGCGCACCTGTGCTGTCACGCAGCTCTGCCTGACTACAAGACACCAGAGGGGAAAGGCTCGGTTAGGGCCGGCGCCTGCAGTGCTGGCACCTGGTACCCTCGGATCCGAACCAGCTCCCTGCCAAGACGCCTGGCGAGGCAGTGGATAGCGAGGGGCCCGAGCGCCTGGGAGACCGAGAGGGAATTCCAGGCCCAGCCCCTGCCGCTGCGGCCATCTGGGGAGTGACCCAGGGGGTGGAAGACCTCTCTCTCTCTCTCTCTCTCCCTCCCTTTCAATTAAAAAGTCTTCTGTGCTTTGTATTCCTCAGGCGCACGTCTGAATGGCAGCAGCTTGTGTGAACTTCTCTCTGTGCAGCAGCGCACTCTGCCCGGGCCGCACACACCTGGGGGCAGAAGGTGGGGGGGGGGGGGCAGACGGCTTAGCCTCGCTCTGCCCCTCCCTCCCTGCTCTCAGAGGGGCCGCTGTGAGCGGTGTTTGATGACACACAGCAGCGTCAGGAGCGCGCCCCCTGGAGTCTGGTTTTAATGTGCATTTCTTTGAGCCCAGCTCCGGCGGTGTCCTCGGCGTGCCCAGGGTGGCTGGGTGGTCCACGGCCCGGCTGTTTCCTTGGCACCTCCCTCCCTTTCCCAGAGCTCACCCATGTGCACCGTGACACCCCCACCGGGAGCTGACCCTTGCTCTGCTGGGCAGGCTGCAGGCCCCGGGGGCACGGGGTACCCCGGGGGTACAGAGACACTCGCCCGGAACCTGTCGCCTGCAGGGAGGGGAGAGAGAAAGGCCTTGGCTCTGAGGCTTGGGGAGGCACGGCTGTTCATCGGCACAGTCACATCCGGGCGGCCAGGCACCCTGGAGAAACACTGCCCCAGCCAGGTTCCGACCAGCACCTTGGGGGTGCTGCTCCGGTCAATGCCCCTGCTCCAGTCAATACCCAGAGACGCGGCTCCGCGGGAGCCCAGCCCATGTCCACGGTGGCTCCCGTGTGGCGCCCCGGCCAGAGTGCCCTCATCTTCCCGACGCCCGGAAGGTCTTCATTGATTGCACGCGGGATGTCCCCAAGCAGACCCTCGGGCACGCAGGGGTCCCCCATCTGCGGGAATGTTTGCAACCACGGAAGCCCCCGAAGGCTGACGCTCCAGCCAGGAAAGCACAGGGGGTCCCTGGCAGTCCCGGCGCCCGCGTCCCACAGAGCAGCGCCCGGGCTCGAAGCGCAGCCCGGCTCCTCGCCCCAGCTCCCAGGCGATTCAGACTCCGGGAGGCAGCTCAGGTCCTTGGGTCCATGACTGAGCTGCAGCTCCTGGCTTTGGCCTGGCCCAGCCCTGGCTGTAGTGGGCACCTGGGGAGTGAGCCAGGTGGAATCTCCCCTCTCTCTTTCTCACCCTGACGGCCTTGCCCCCTGGCTCTTGATTGGCGCGTCACGACTAAGTCGGCAGGTGCGAATCAGACCAAACCTCTCGGAGGCGCCTGATGTGCCCCGATGCCTCCCCTCGCTCTGCCCCACTCGCAGAGGGCAAGCAGCTGGCGTCTTTCTTTACTGAGCCAAGGAAAGCCAATGGCAGTCACAGCCACCGGCCTCAGCCCGAGCCACGGATTTCCACGGCAGCCACTGAAAGCTGAGGGCTTCTTTCCCAAGTCCTTCTCTCGGACCACCCTGAGGCCACTTCTGACTCTCAAAATAATCCCAGTGGTTTGTAAGAGATTTCCACGGGCTGAGAACCCCACCGCTGGCTTCTGCACCTTCCCTCCGCCTCCTTCCACAATCCATCCTCCCCCCACCCCCACTCTTTACTCCCGGCTAATGGGAAAGACATTTAAAAACAGGACAGTGTGTTGCAGTAGACTTCTTGATTCTGAAAAATCAGAGGTGCATTTTAAAGGAAGAGGACTTGTGGGGAGGGGGGGGGAGCCCATGTTCCTGGGGTGTTGCGCTTGGCTGCCCCCTGGTGGACGCTCTCAGTAGCGACAAAGCCGCATCCCGGCAGAGAGAGGGAGACAGGGAGGGGAGCAGAGGGAGGTGCAGGGAGGAGGAGGAGGAAGAGGGGCCCAGCACCCCGGCTGTGGCTTTGAGACACCCAGCGTGTGGGGTTCGGTTGGGGCAGCCACGGGACCACTGCTGCCCCAGAGCGCTGCAGGGCGTGCTCGGCTGGAGAGGTTGCCTGCGCATCTCCCACCCCACCCCCAGGTTCCCAGAGGGCAGCAGGAACTCTCGCAGGATCTGCCTCCAGGGCTCCTCTCTGGTCTCCCGCAGCCAGCGGCCCGTGCACCGAGGCTGAGCCTGCGGAGAACCTTCCCCGGGAGTTGCAAACGGTCAGCTGCTGCCACGGCGCGACAAGAGAGCCACCAAATCCGCGGGAAACGCAGAGGCCGGCCTACTTTGGTGCAAAGCATTTGGCAAATCCGTGCATCTCTCTCTCGTAACGTGCCATGTCCAAGAACATTTTGAAGACCGCTCCTGCTCCGTGGGGACGCGGCCAGCTGGGAAGGGGCGCCCCCCAGCCACGCTCGTCCCGGTTTCATTCCGGTTCCCCCGAGGCTCGGCTGACACCGCGGGACAGAGAACCGTCCCTCTCCGGCCGGCCCTGCTGGTTTCATTCCTGTTCCCTTCCTGGTCTCCCAGGGCCCCAGCCCCCTGGTGAGCGGTCCCGTGGGCGGATGTGTTTCCCAGACGGGAGAAGATGGCTGCACCCGGCACGGCCCACAGCCAGGGCCCCGTCGCCCACGGAGCTGATTCTCTGAAGACAGAAGCTGCTTCCCAGATTTATACGCCCTCGCTCGCTCTAACATCTGAGGGTTACACACAAAGCACTGAGATTTTAGAAACTGGGCGGGGGCTGGCGCTGTAGCGGGTAAACCCGCCACCTGCTGTGTCAGTTGCTGGCCTCCCATAAGGGCACCAATTTCAGTCCCAGCTGCTCCACTTCCGATCCAGCTCTGCTATGGCCTGGGAAAGCAGCGGAAGATGTCGCAGGTGCTTGGGCCCCTGTACCTGAGTGGGAGACCAGGAGGAGGCTCCTGGCTTCCATCTGGCCCAGCTCTGGCTGTTGCGGCCATCTGGGGAGTGAACCAGCAGATGGAAGACCCCCACCCCCCCGTAACTCTGCAGCGTGAAGTCAGGAGCCAGGAGCTCCATCCAGGTCTCCCACATGGGTGGCAGGGGCCGAAGCGCCTGAGCCAGGTGCCAGGTACTCACCCTACCTCCAGGTACATCAGCAGGAGGCCACGCAGCCAGGGCGCAAACCCGGCACGGGGGCAGGAACTGGGTGCCCAAGCCGTGGCTCAACGCTGCACACCGAGGTGTCCACACCAGGCGTTCAGAGTCAGCAGCATGGCCGACTCACCCTCACCCACGCCACCGAGGAGCAGGCTCAAGGCCGCGCTGCAGCTTGCTGGGCCCCGGGCACGGCTTGCCTGTGTCCCCCGAGGGCTCGTGGTCCCCACTGCTGATGGTGACAGGTGTGGGGACCTTCCAGGTCCACCGAGTGGGAGATCCCTGGGGGCCCCGGGGACCCTAAGTTCTCACACGAGGGTCCTGATGAAGAGCCCCCCCCACCGGAGCCCTCTCCTCCTGCACGTGCACCCACCACCGCGCTGCGAGCTGCCACGAGGCCCTCGCCGTGCCCTTGAGCCCCCAGGACCGTCACCTCTTTCCTTCATAAAGTAGCCAGACATCTGGTATCTCACTGCGGCAACAGAACGCGGACAATTTCGTTTAATGAACGAAGCACAACTCGCTGGCTGGGCTCCACGTTCAAGGGGGCCCCCTCGAGGCAGGGCCGTGTCAGCGACACCGAGTGTGCCGGGGACGGGGGCCGGCGCCTGGCGTGCACCTGCTCCTCCTGTCATTCTAGGGGAGCAGAGTCAGGTCACACCGGAAGTGGGAAATGGCGCCGCCTCAAATCCATAGCCCGGGGCCGGCTGTGCGCGGTGATGAGAGGGCATCTCAGCGGGACAGTTGCATCTTAGCCTGAGGAAGGGGGAGGGGGAGGCAGCGTGTGCCAGCAGGACCACTGCGCCCCCAGGAGCCTGCTTCGGTGACCGCCACCAGTCTCTGCCGACTCGGCTGCTTTCCCCCCTGACTCACGTTTCAAGAACGCCTTGTGTGTACAAGGTGACCTGCGGCTTCCTCTTGCTTGAAACAACTTTGCTTGTCTGCTTCGCTGCTCCCGTGCTCCTACTCAAACAGCCACAACACGGGGCCGGCGCTGGGGCGCAGAGGGTTAAGCCGTTGCCTGCGACACTGGCATCCCATCTGGGCACTGGTTCTAGTCCCGGCTGCTCCTCTTCCCATCCAGCTCTCGGCTATGGCCTGGGAAAGCAGCAGAAGATGGCCCAAGTCCTTGGGCCCCTGCACCCGCGTGGGAGACCTGGAAGAAGCTCCTGGCTTCCGCCTGGCCCAGCCCCGGCCGTTGCAGCCATCTGGGGAGTGAACCAGGGGATGGAAGACCCCTCTCTCTCTTTGCCTCTGTAACTGTGCCTTTCATAAAAATAAGAATATATCTTTAAAAATAAATACGAACATGTAAACTTCCCACATTAAACATACATGGCTGCAGGTGCCGACACTTGCGTTAAGATCTGATGCGTCTGAGGCACGACACAGACGCTCCCCCTAGATGGCGCTGGCCTGTCAGTCACAGGGAACTCCCACCCCTCTAGCAGACCCCAGGCCCTCCCACCTGCACGTGGCGGTGACACCAAGAGGGAGACCCCAGCCCCACAGACCCCTGTGATGTCGCCGACTCCTCCCTGTCCCCCTGGGGCTCAGAATAGTCCCCAGGGAGGGAAAGAGGCCACATCTCGGCACCCAGGGTGGGGATCCGGTGAGGCTTCTCCAACAGCTGGGCTCACATCACCGGGAAGTTCAGTAGTCGGGGAGACACTGGGGGAGACCTTAAAGGGCTTTCTGGGAAAACATCTGGCTCAAAACGCTCAATCATTTGAAGCCAGCAAGCGCCCCCTTGTGGCTGCAGGCTGACAGTGTGGCCTGGCCAACAAAATGGCTGACTGTGGGGCGGCCGGAGCCCGGGGACGGCTGAACTTGGAAGACCTGAGGCTTCCTGCCTGGCGGCAGGTGGTACCACCTCCCAAGGCCAAATCCGGATGTCGCTGGCCACATCCCATCCGCCAGTCCCGGGGCCTCCCCTCCCACCGTTCTCTCCAGCCTGCCCCCAGCTACACAGCACGTGGGACACCTTTGCAGAGGGCCCTGCAGGGGTGCAGCGTCTGGATGGGGAGACAGCCAGGCTCGGGCTCAGGGTCCGCTGGGCCTGGCGAGGCGGGCGCCCCGTCAGTCTCTGTCTCACCGTTTGCGCATCTGTACAGGGGGCACGCTGCACCTGCTCGGGGAGTCGTGGCGAGTGAGTACCAGAGCTGTATCTTGGCCACCCGCACCTCGGCACTCTGGGCCGATCCCAGCGCCCTGACCTCATGGCCCACACGCTGCAGGCTGCAGCCACGCTGAGGGGCCCGCTGGTCCCCAACCACACGTGGCCACCAGCCGTTCTCAAAGTGGGGTCCCCAAGCCACAGCATCATTGCCACCCTGCCCCCCTAGAATGTATTAGAGATGCCAACTCCCTCCTCCGCGACCCTCAGCTCTCCCACAGAAGCCGCTGGGTCTGTCCCGGGAAGTGCGAGGGGCCGTGGGGCAGCTGCAGGTTCCTGGGGCGCTGGTTTGCCGGCCCCCAGCACTGTACTCACTGAGCGCTCCGGCTGGTTCCTGGGCACCTCTGAGTCCCACGGCCACGGTGACAGTCGCGGGATGGGGCTGGGAGTCCCCTATGCCGCAGCCTCGGGGTGGGACGGAGCAGGAAGCCCACGGGGAGTTTCTGATGCCCGGCTGAGGTCACCCTGCCTCTTCCTCTCCCGCTCTCCTCGGTGGCACCTGCACAGCCAGCCCAGCTGAGACGGGATCTGTGGACTCGGGAGCCTGGGGCTGTTAGCTGGAAAGAATGGCCTTGGCTGTCAGGGAGCACCTGCTGGGAGCGCTGCCGCTTGGGGCCCTGGCAAGGGGTCTCCTTTTCCGCCCACGGCACAGGCGAGGCGATGGCTTTGTCGCTTCACGGTGTACGCAGCTGACCTCGGCTCCCATCATGCATCTCTCCAAGGAGACCGTCTCTCGCAAACGCGCCTTTCGTTTTTTGTAGCGACTTCGTCTCCTGCGGAATTGAAGTCTCACCGGAACGACGCGTTCTATCTTCCCTCTTACGCCAGTGACGGTGAAGGCACCAAGCCAGCGCTGGTCTGGTTGGTAGAACTCGATAGGCATTTACCAAGCTTGCAAGCAGCCGCGTCGGGGTAAATGCACTTGGGTTGTCAGGTTCGGTGTGCCACAGGCTGGACCGCGGGGCCACGGAGTTCCGTGACACCTGTGGTGGCGATGGGACGGCACTTGTCGTGAGCCGGAAAATGTTTCATGGGTGAGGAGACATCTTTGAAAATGAATTCAGGGGTCGGCGTAGTGCGTCGTTAGGCTAAGCCTCTGCCTGCGGCACCGGCATCCCATGTGGGCACCAGTTCAAGTCCTGGCTGCTCCTCTTCCCTTCCAGGTCTCTGTTATGGCCTGGGAGGGCCGTGGGACGGCCCAGGTACTTGGCCTCTGCACCTGTGTGGAGACCCAGGTGACGCTCCTGGCCCCTGGCTTCAGATCGGCGCAGCTCCGGGCTGCTGAGGCCATTTGGGGAGTGAACCAGCGGGTGGAAGACCTCTGTCTACAGCTCTGCTTCTCCAGTCAATAAATCTTCAAAGTGAATTCAAAGGGCAAGTGCGGGGTGGCAGTTTTTCTCCCAAAGAACCAACCAAATAAAAACGTTTGGGGAGATGTGCAAGGTTGCCATGGAAAATCCCCAGGAAGCCACCGAGCCCCCGCCCCGGGCCATGGCGACGAGAGGGTGCATCTCCCTCATCACCCCCTGCCTCATTCCAAAGCCCAGTGACTCCAATCAACTTGCGCTCCCCAAGGGGCCGGGGGCTCCACCGCCGCCTGTGAGTCGCGGGCCCGGGACACCGCCAGGTGCCCTGCCCGCCAGTCAAATGCATCCCCAGGGCCGAGGGTGGGGGCTGCTGATTGAAAACAGATCGGCCTGCTACCTCCACAGCTACAGGAGTCTCAGTGAGAAGCGAGGGCTCGGGGTGCCTCTGTAAAAGGAAAACACCTCTCGCGGCATCACGGCCTTCAGACCTACTGGGTGCTGGGTGCCAGGGCGTGCAGACCCACTGTGTGCTGAATATGAGGGTGTGCAGACCCACTGTGTGCTGAGTGCCAGGACATGCAGACCCGCTGTGTGCACAAAGTGTCACAGTTGCAGACCTACTGGGTGCTGGGTGCCAGGGCGTGCAGACCCACTGTGTGCTGAGTGCCAGGGCGTGCAGACCCGCTGTGTGCTGAGTGCCAGGACATGCAGACCCGCTGTGTGCACCAAGTGTCACAGTTGCAGACCTACTGGGTGCTGGGTGCCAGGGCGTGCAGACCCACTGTGTGCTGAGTGCCAGGGCGTGCAGACCCGCTGTGTGCTGAGTGCCAGGACATGCAGACCCGCTGTGTGCACCAAGTGTCACAGTTGCAGACCTACTGGGTGCTGGGTGCCAGGGCGTGCAGACCCACTGTGTGCTGAGTGCCAGGACATGCAGACCCGCTGTGTGCACCAAGTGTCACAGTTGCAGACCTACTGGGTGCTGGGTGCCAGGGCATGCAGACCCACTGTGTGCTGTCAGAGCATGCAGACCCACTGTGTGCTGAATGCCAGGACATGCAGACTCGCTGTGTGCACCAAGTGTCACAGTTGTAGACCTACTGGGTGCTGGGTGCCAGGGTGTGCAGACCCACTGTGTGCTGAATATGAGGGTGTGCAGAAGCTGAAGTTCTGATGCGGAGGACAAGCCACACAGCTCCCTTGCCAGTGGCTCTGGGAGAGCAGCCTGTGGTGGTCACCATCTTCCCAGGGGCTGTCGGGGACCTGGGCCCGAGCTTTGTGGAGATGCACAAGCTGCCAGGAAGTGACCCCACGTCCCGCTGTGGCTGGGGACACCCACTCTGCCCCCTCGTGCCCTGTGATTGGACGCTCGGGGCCCTCAGATGGGGCTTCGCGGGTTTGACTTTCCTCTGTCAAAGCGATTGATTGACAGATACCACTCTACTCGCGGAGGACAGAAGCGCTCTGTGGACTCATCCAGCTGGGTCCCTTGGTGAGCTCAGCCCTTGAACTGTGTGGTCAGTGCGTGCTGCTCTTGAACCTGGACAGCGGGGTCCTGGCCCGGCCCCATGCTTTAGAGGTGCCCACTCGGACCCTCAGAGGCCCCAGGGTTGAGCCAGCTTGGAGCCAGCCCCACTGCCCGCCCCGAGCTTCCTTCTCAGGCGACAGCCTGGTCCCCACGTGCACCCTCCCTGGCCAGGGCGTCTGCAAGGTGGCCTGCACGGACGGCCAGAGCTCAGGCTGGAGGCTGGGGCTGCCGCGCAGGCTGGCGGGGACGGGCCAAGTCAGGCCAAGGTCGCACAGGTCCCTCCTGTGCCACGTGGTCCCAGGCGAGCTCCGGGAGTCGTCGGATCTCTGGGCCACGGCCATGGGCAGGATGGCGGAGCAGTCCCTACCCGCTGCTTTGTTGACTGGATTTACGGCTCTTCCAGGGCGGGCGTGCAGGGTCCAGGCGTCCACGTGGAAGTGATGTCACGAGTGGGAGCTCCTGGGGGTGTTTCGACAAACAACCTTCTGGTATATACAGAATAACAGCTTAAACGATAATAATGCATACATGAAAACAAAAGGGTTAAAAGTCATACGGAACTGGTAAGCGGCTGAGGGGTGAGCACTGTGGCTCAGCACAAGCAGCCACTTGGGACACCCGCATCCCACGCTGGACCCGGGTTCAAGTCCCAGCTCTGCTTCTTCTTTTTTTTTTTTAACAGTTTTTTATTTTATTTTTATTTTTTGACAGGCAGAGTGGACAGTGAGAGAGGGAGAGACAGAGAGAAAGGTCTTCCTTTTGCCGTTGGTTCACCCTCCAATGGCCGCCACGGCTGGCGTGCTGCAGCCAGCGCACCGCGCTGATCCGATGGCAGGAGCCAGGTGCTTCTCCTGGTCTCCCATGCAGGTGCAGGACCCAAGCACTTGGGCCATCCTCCACTGCACTCCCTGGCCACAGCAGAGAGCTGGCCTGGAAGAGGGGCAACCGGGACAGAATCCGGCGCCCCGACTGGGACTAGAACCCGGTGTGCCGGCGCTGCTAGGTGGAGGATTAGCCTAGTGAGTCGCGGCGCCAGCCTCAAGTCCCAGCTCTGCTTCTGCCCCAGCTCCCTGCTGATGCACCCCTGGGGAGGCAGCAGTGCTGCTCACGTACTCGGTCCCTGCCACCTCTATGGGAGACTCGGCTGGGCTGCTGGGCCTCTGCTTCAGCCTGGCCCACCCTGAGGGCGGGTGCCAGGAGCCCCCCAGGCCAACTGCTTCCTGCAAACCTAGCCCCTTTCGTGCCCTCTCCTCCCTCCATGGGCGCCGCGTCTTCAGGCCTCTGATGCCTCCTCTCCTGCCCAAGAGGGGCCTGCCCCCACCCTGTGCCTCCTTTCTGGACGCCAGCGCCCGCTGTCACCCAGCCCGCATGAGCCTGGGATTCCAGGGGCATTCTGAGTGCCTGTGTCACACGTCTGAAATTTGAAGGTTGCTAGGCGTCCTGCATTGCCTCCGGCGAGCCCCAGGGCCCTCCCCCGGCCTCCCGGCAGCCTGCAGGATCCAAGGGTGCTGGAACCCAGCGTCTCCCTTGCTCAGAGGGGAAGTGGGAGTCAGGAGCTTGACCTCAGCCATGTATCCGTATTTTTTCTGCCCACGTGGTCAGGAAGCACACGCAGGTGAAACCTCCCTCACAGCGCACGGCGCGGCCGGGGCGGGGGCGGAACGGGCAGTGCGTGGTCACCAGAGGAAAGCCGCCTGCCCGTTCTGCACAGTGTGGGGAGGGCAACGTAGGGAGGGCAACGTGGGCCACAAAGCCCCCAAGGGCGCCCCCCTCCACTCAGCAGCAGGAGCACGGGCAGCAAGCCCCCAGAACAGCGGCGTTCCGACACAGGAGGTGCCCACGGTTACGTGGCTCAAATGATAAAGAAAGGTGATGAACTTGGCAAACCACCCACGCGTGCCCACGCCCTTCCCTTCCCAGTCGGCATCGACACCGTGCGTTCAACACCTTGGCATCCAGCAATAGGAAACAACGCCCAGTCTTCACCGGAGGGAAGAGATTGGACAAACCACCCTGTGCTGGCTAAGCCGACTCAGTTGAGGGGGAGGGCCAGGTGCTGCGGAATAAGTGGAGACATCCAGAAAAGGAGCGGCCCCGAGCGGCTGGCTTTGTAACGGCACTGCCCACGGTCAAGATGCAGGAAGCAAAGCTGCTATGGGGGCGGGGGTGCTGGGGTGCAGCGGGCTAAGCCGCTGCCTGGGACGCCCACACCCCACACTGGAGGCTGCTCCGAATCCTGGCTTTCAATCCAGCCCCCTGCTACTGTGCCTGGGGAGGCAGAAGATGGCACAAGTGCTTGGGTCCTCTAGCCATTGTGGCCATTTGCGGAGTGAACCAGTCAAATGGATTCTGTCTCCATCTGTCTCCCTTTCAAGTAGATAAAAAAATAAACATTTTCTTAAGTTCATGGAAAATGGAATTAAAAGATTTTTTAAAGGACAGGATAGCTGGCTAGCCATTTGGGGATATCCACATGGGTGCAGGGGCCCAAGGACTTAGGCCATCTTCTACTGCTTTCCCAGGACATAGCAGAGAGCTGGATGGGAAGTGGAGCAGCCAGGACTCGAACTGGCACTCATATGGGATGCCAGCACTGTAGGCGGGGCTTTACCCCCTATTCCACAGCACTGGCCCTGGGGAAATTTTTGAATCTTTATCTCATTCTGCATGAAATTTGGTGTAGACTGACCAAGGAAACAAATGGAAGCACGCTGCACTGAGCCACCGCACGGCGAAGCAGGGGCCCGGCGCCCCAAGCCCCAGGTCCCCATGCAGCGAGTGGCTGTGCTGGGTCAGCAGCCTTCCACAGCAGGGCTCTCCATCTCCTGGGCCAAAGAAGGCCCTCCTACCTGGAAAAACAGGCGCACACCCCTGCACGCAAGTTAAGATTCCGGGTCTCCAGGTTCCAGCTTTGAGGGGCTCCCGGTGTGGGGAAATTAGTTACACAAAGCAATTCCAAGATGGTGCCCAGAGGAAGGAAGGTGGGCGGAATCCAAAGTTGTTTACCACCAAAGCTGACTGGCCACGCAACACCAGGGGAAGTGGCGACAACCGATAGCAAGTGTACAGACATGGCCAGTCCTGTGAAAATCGTCCCGTAACATGACCCTTTCAGTGACTGGTTGGTCTTTATGCCCTGCCCCAATGACTGCAGTTTTGTGTTATAAGAGGCTCTGTTACGCGTGAGATAAATGAGTTCTTGCTGGACTTGGCTCCCCGCTGCGTCTGATCGTCTCCGGGATCGGGAGGCTGGGGCACGGGCGAGCGGCGCACTGACCCTTCCTTGGACCCAGTCCATCCTCGTGCAGGTGGACTGAGACCCTGCACCCCGGGCTCCGTGTTCCTGCACATCTTAATACTTCAGAATAGGAGCTGTCACAACACCCAGTGACTGATTTCACAGAAAATCCGCCCACGTACCCTGGGAACGTCACCTCCGGGCCCCTGCCCCTCAGGGGGCAGCTCCGTGGCCTGTGGGTGCCCGAAGTCCTCCCAAGGTGACCACACCTCTTCCGCCCCACCATGTTCACTCATGCATGGTGCCGAGTTCTGGCCCACTTGAGCCTGGACACGGGACCCACTGTCTCCTCCCCCACCGACCCCTTTGCCCATCTGAAAGCCACTCCCTCTCGGCACCCCATCCCCCAGCTCCAGGGAGGCCACGTCACCCAGGGTCCCACGGGAGACCTTGCCGCCAGACGCCGCCTTCGACAGGCTCCCTCGTTGTCTTCCTGTCATGGACTCTCCTGGGAGGTGGAGTTCTTAGCGTGCACCTGCATCCCGGAACCCCACCCCCACCCCCGGCCAAGTGCACTGCACACACCTCACCCCCGGGCTGCACAGCCTGTAGTGTGCACACCGTGCAGCGTAGTGAGGACGTAGTGAGGACGCACAGGAAGGTGTGCAGTGCTGGGCCCCGACTCACCGGAGTTTTTTTTTAAGAGATTATTTATTTGAAAGGCAATGGGGAGGTGGTGAGGAGGGAGAGAGAGGGAGTGAGATTGTCCACCTGCTGGTTCACTCCCCATATGGCTGCAGACAGGCCCAGGCCAAAATGCAGACAGGAGCTGCTTCTGGGTCTCCGTGTGGGTGCAGGGGCCCAAGCACCTGGGCCATCCTCCACTGCTTTCCCAGACGCATGAGCAGGAGCTGGATCCAAGGGCTGGCGTGGGCTGCCAGGCCCCACCGTGAACCAGAACGCAGAGTTCCACGGAAGCCAGTGAACACCAAGAGCTGTCAGACCGTGCCCAGCCAGGGCCGACTGCCGGGCCAGGGGCAGGCTGCGTCCACCAGGGCCACGGGGGTCCAAGGGAAAGGCCAGCAAGCACAGGCGAGACGGGGGAAGGGAATCTCTGTGTAAGAGTCTGGGGCACAACATACACGTCAGCCCTACACACACACACACGGCCCACCACACACACCAAACCACCACACACACACACACACACACAAAACCATTATACACGGCCCACCACACACACACACACACACACACACAAAAACACCACACACGGACCACACACACACACACACACAAAAAACCACTACACACGGACCACCACACACATACACACCACACACGGACCACACACACACACGGCCCACCACACACACACACATACGGCCCACCACACACACACGACCACCACCACACGCCCCCCACCCTGTCGCTCCCCCTCTTCATGGAGGAACGACACTAAGTCCTGCCTAGGCTTCATATCCGAGTCACGGCACCATTATGTCGCTCCCCCTCTTCGTGGAGGAACGACACAAGACCCTGCGCTGTTCTTTCGTCTGCTCGGCCCTCCCCGGGTTTGCTGCTGGTTCTTCCCGGGTTGGCTACTATCCCTTCCACCTCCGTGGAAGGGCAGTTCCCCCTGGCCGCATTCCCCACTTCCGCAGGGGAGCGGCACACCGCCGGCCGGTTCTCTCGGGGGCTGCACGGGTTCCCTTAGATGTTCCCCATAGATGTTCCTCATGCATGCCGTCTCTCTCCTCCTTTATAGTCCTCCTCCGCCAATCCTAACTCGGCTGCCCACACGCCGAGTACGCTGCTCTCCAATCAGGAGCAAGTCCTACAGTTTATTGGTTGAACTGGAGGCAGCTGGGTAGAAGCTGTTTTCTCCTCTCCCAGCGCCATATTGTAGGAGAGCAGATGCATAGAATAAGTCTTAATTCCAGTAACTTAGTCTAGTCCGAGCTGCTCCCCACAGAGGAGAGCAGATGCATAGAATAAGTCTTAATTCCAGTAACTTAGTCTAGTCCGAGCTGCTCCCCACACCACCCCCCACCACATACACACATACACACAACACCACACATGGAATACCACACACACGGCCCACGACACACACACACACCAAACCACCACACACGGACCACCACACACACACACACACGACCACCACCACATGGCCCCCCCCCACAGCCCACCACACACACACACGGCCCACCAGACACACACACACACACACACGACCACCACCACACGGCCCACACACACACACAGACGGCCCCCCCCCACACCACACGGCCCACACACACACACCCCACCACACAGCCCACACACACACACACCACCATACACAAACACATGGACCACCACCACACACACAGACCACCGGCCGAATTCACACGACTGCATGGCAAGCGCAGAACCCTGTTATAAAGTGATTTTATTAAATTGATTTGGACATACTGTAGGTCAAATAATATTTTCTGAAGATAACAATTATGGACCTTAAAGCTCGACATAAAATTAGTAGCTTCCAAAGTGTTAGTCATCCTCCCCAGCAACAGCGTGATAAAATAATTCAACTATGTAGAAATATAGAACTCTAGGACTAGCTGGAACTCGGAATCATGGAGCCTGCCATCCTCACTGCGCGAGGAAACCCAGACCCGGAGATTCGGCGACTCGCCCAAGCTCACGTACCTAACAGCAATAAAGCTAGAAATCAAACCCATCTTCTCCTAAAACTAAAATTCTATCAGTGATATTCTCAGCTGGCTGTCAACTAAAAGTCTAGGCTTTTCTCGAACGCTCCACACTACCGTGGCAGGAAGGGGTCAGCGGCCGCGTCCACCGGGCCTGGAGGGGCTTCAGCAGATCCCGAAGCCGGCCCTCCACGGCAGGGGAGCCCTGGGAGGGACTCGCGGGCCGGCAGCAGGAACAGCCAGGTGAAGACCCTCGGCCCACCCACTCCCGCTCCGCGTGTCGAGGTCTTAGAGACAACCCCTTCCAGTTCAACAGAAATTAATTCAAATATGGAGACAATCAAGCTTTGCGTGTGAGTCCTCACCCCCCGCCTCAGTCCACAAACAGCGACTCGGTCACCCACTCAGAGCTGCAAAGACCCTCCATGTCCCCAAGGACTTCCTGAGCAAAAGGACTGCGTGTGGGAACTCGGCCCGGAACGGGGAGGAAGCCACGTCAGACACGGGTGCTCCTGTCCTCGCTGTGGGGGACTCTGGCCTTCAGTCCGCGAGTCCCTCCGACCTCCTCAACGTCAACCCAGCACCGAGCAGCGCCTGCCTCCCCGCGGCCCACCACCCCCAGCACCTGCCTTCTTCCTGTCCCTACACTCAGGGCAGGTCCTGGAGCGAGCACCCCATCCGGGGCTTCCCTGACCACTAGCTATGTCACCCCACCCCCGCCCCGCCCCCACCACCCCACACCATCACCCTAGTTTATTTCTCCATAGCACTTAATCACTACCTCAAACTACACTACGTACTTGCCTATCGCCTCTCCTGCGCCAGACCAGGTCGGCAGGAGCAGGCCCCTTGCTGTCTGCTTAGAGGTGTCCCCAGCACCAGCAGTGCGCGGCACACAGCAGGTCCTCAATAAATACGCGGAGTGAACGAAGCAAGCAAAGGACGGTGAACTCACGGGGCTGCAGCCCCACCCGCCGTGGCTGCCCCGTCGCCCACGCAGCACGAAACACCCACCCACCGGCCACTCAGCAGGGCGCCCCTGGCGGCCAGGACCGCGCGCCGCACAGGGCCCGGGGCAGGGGGGTTCTGGATGCAGAAAATGCCCCCTTTGCTTGCTTCTTCCTCTCTATTTACATTCAGCTATTTTGGAAAATTCAAGTTAAAAATGTGATGCAGCCACTGGAACACTAAGTCTGAGTGACAGGGACACAGTGATTAGCAGATCCACGACACTAAAGCCGCGTGCAGGGCGCCCGCCCGCCAGTCACGGGCGGGAGTCACCTAAAACCTAGCCGCGAGGTCACGCCATCCAGGAAGGGGTCTTTCCAGGTACTCTGAGGACACTCGGACAACGGGGTCAGGAGCGCTGGGACGCGTGGAAGCTGCGTGGGCTTGATCAGAGCACGACCCTGGGGTCCGTCCCCGATGGCAGTAACCAGGAGGCTCGAGTGAAGGGGAGGACGGGCCTGAGAGCTGCGGGGACAGCCCGGGACCCTTCCGCTCGGAGGGAAGGCGGCTGGGAAGGCCGGGCGGCGCCCACGGCCTGCGGTATCTGCACGTGGGGGATTCCTGCTGGACTCCCACACGCACCCCTGAGCAGGGCCCAGCGCCCGCATAGGCAGACCCTCACAGGGACTCCACGGTCACAGCCAAGTCCAGGAACAAACTTGGCATGAACCAGAGAGCGACCCAACACGGCCTCCTCAGGGGGACGCTGGCCAGGGCCGCTGCAGGTTATTTCTTGGGACAATGTGGGTATTTACAGGGTCTCCTTCCTAGTGGCACTTATGGGTTTGAAGATTTTTAACTCAGCACACCTCACATAACTGCTATCTTGAGATGGTTCCGCTCCTTGGTGTGGACCCTCTGGTGGATGCACAGGCTCGTGCTCTGGCTGAAGGCCTTGCCACACTCGTCACATTTGAAAGGCTTCTCCCCCGTGTGGACCCTCTGGTGGATGCACAGGCTGGAGCTCTGGCTGAAGGCCTTGCCGCAGCCACAGCATCTGTAGGGCTTCTCCCCCGTGTGGACCCGCTGGTGGATGCACAGGCTGGAGCTCTGGCTGAAGGCCTTGCCGCACTCGTAACACTTGTAGGGCTTCTCCCCGGTGTGGACCCGCTGGTGCATGCACAGGCTGGACGTGTGCCTGAAGGCCTTGCCGCACTCCTCGCATTTGAAGGGCTTCTCGCCGGTGTGGACCCTCTGGTGCATGCACAGGTTGGAGCTGTTACTGAAGCCCCTTCCGCACTCACTGCAGACATAGGGCTTCTCCCCAGTGTGCACGCGCATGTGGATCTGCAGGTGGGAGCTCCAGTTGAAGGCCTTGCCGCACTCGTAGCACTTGTAGGGCTTCTCCACGGTGTGGATCTTCTTGTGCCTGTTCAGCTTGGTGGTGGTGCTGAAGTCCTTGCCGCAGTCGTCACACTTGTACACCTTCTCTCCTGTGTGGTCTCGCCCGTGGCTGTGCAGCTCCGATATGTGGAAGAAACCCTTGTCGCACTTGTCACACTTGTGGGGCTTCTCGGCCGTGTGGCTCTTCTGATGCATAAAGAGGTCGGCTCTCTCCGAGAAGAACTCCCGGCACATGGGGCACTTGTAGATCATCTTTCCTATTTGGTATCGCGAGTTCGAGAACACGTCCGGACACGCAGGCTGCGGGACTGCTGTCAGCCAGTCTCTCACTTGGCCATGGCGGCCGCCTATCTGGGGCTGGCTCCGCTGGGCGGGCGTGCGGCCAGCCTGAGCGTCTCCCTGCCTGCGTTCCTACGGAAGGCTTCTTCCTGCATAGTGCCCCTCCCAGCGCTACAGCGGCATTCGCCTCGCGCGCCTCTGGACTCACTCACGAAACCCGCCTTGGAGATCCTGAGTTGTCAACATTCCCAAGGGCTGCCAACGCCAGAGCTGGCGGCCGAGCCCTGGGGCCTCCGCTCGTGGGGAAGTCCCGGACGCTCCCTTCGAGGGAAAGGACCGCACAGTGTGTCCCCCGCGCTCGAGGGCGAGCGTGCCGGCGGTCAGGAGCCCCTCGGCCTCGCCGGAGTCAGCACATCTTCCTGGCCCCTGCACGTCGGCCGGGCGCGTCCGGGGAGCGGCTCCTGGGCTCCGGCGGGGAATTCCCTCGTGGGCAGCACCCGGCCTCCTGCAACGAGAGCACAAACAACTGCGCTGAGCCTCTTCTGCGGCGCCCACAGGCCCCACAGGCCCCCTGCAAAGCGACAGCAGCGACACAAACCTCTCCTGACCTTGAGGCGCGACTCCCTGACCTCACGCGACGGCGGCTCCTGGACGTGCAGGTCTGGAGAAGAGAACCGAGATGTCAGGCCTGCTCCCGGCCCAGCTGTGTGCCCCAACTGCAACCATGGACAGGCAGAGTTATCCAAACACCAGCACGGAGAACACGGTGGGGCAAAGGAACCCTCAAAGACCGACACCGGAGTGTCGCCAGCAGCCCGCCCTGCCCACTAGGACCTCCCTGTGGAGTGCAGCAGGCACAGTGCCGGTGCCGGGCTGTCACTGCTCACCCACAGCGAGGACACGGACAGGACGCACCTGCTGCCACGGCATCTGCAGGGCCCGGCAGCCTCGCTATGGCTCTCCACACCCCAGGCTGCCTCAGGGCCTCTGTGCACGTGGTGCCTCCCCACGCTGCAGGGCTGTGCCAGGTGCTGCTGCCTGAAGTAGGAAATGCCCCTGGCGAGTCTCCTGCATCTCAGAGCACACGCAGCTGACAATTATCTCATCTGTTCCTGCTTTCTGATCTGTCCACTGCGCGAGGAGGGAACTCAGCCAGGAGCTCAAAGCTTCTCCAGAGACAGACGCCTAGAAAAACCACACTCGCGTCCATCTTGTCTGTGGGGCTCTGCCCAAGGACACGGGTAAGAGCAGGAAGCGACTGACAAGGCAGTGTTTGCCACACCGCGTGGGGGCCACCCAGGCCCAGCCGGGCCCTCCCGCACCAGCAGACACCACCAGGGCAGGAACCCAGGGCCGCTGCATGGGAAGCGGGCGAGGCACAGGCGGCGCCGAGTGGGCCCTTCCTGGCTGCAGCGGCCTGGGTCTGCGTGCAGAGAACTCGGTCACGGTCGCCCGGAGCATCGACGGACCACCTGGGTGGCAGGAAGGAACGCAAACGAGGTGAAGACTTGGGGGAAGACACTTGGCTCCGCCGCGCGGGCTTGGGACACACACAAGTTGACAGATTCCAAAAATAAAAACACACAGAACTGGAAGAGAAAACAGCCTCCAGAATCCTCAAGCGAAATAGAGAATGAGCCCTAACTGTCCTGCTGGTGAGGCGAGCGCAGGAGGGCAGGCGTGCACACCCTGCAGGCCCAGCCACTGACACGGAAGCCAAGCTCCGCTCCAGCCGGCCCTGCGACAGCCTGAGAGGCGGCCAGTCCTCACGGACGCTGCTGGGAACCAACCGCGAGTCGACAGAGAAAGTAAGCACACGCATCAGGTCCAGGGGAAACCTCCCTCCAGTTTCTTCTCTGGGAGCTCAGCTCACCAGCACAGCCTGGAGGCAGCAGGACCAACGGAATTCGCACGCGGAGCCCTGGGGGAAGGGAGGTCTCCCTTACACAGCAGATGCCCCTGGCCACACAGGACAGGGACAGCGCCGGTAAAGCCATCAGCTGGAACACCGCATGAGACCTACACACCTGCTGTTCCCCGCAGCGCGGGGCAGCGGGCAGGCAGAGAGGAGACCCCGATGCTGGACCAAATGGAAGTAGTGAGGGCGCCAGCTCTGAGCCTGAAAACTGGCCGGCAGCAGGAAGGAACCCAGCCTGGATCCTGGTTTCCTCCAGGGGCTTTTGCAAGGCAAGGAAACCCCCTCTCACACGAGGGCCCTTAAGGAAACACCTGCCTCGGCCCACCAAGGGAAGCCTGGCACTCACCAGGGTCAGACAGCAGTCACCGGTAGCCCCAACCAGCCGCAGCCTGCCCTGGCACGGCAGCACAGGGTGTGTCAGACCTGATGGTCTACCAAGGGGACCTTCGCTGCCATCTGGCGCACGCCAACCTGCCACTGAAGACACGGCGGAGGAGTGGGGGCGGGGGCGGGCCGCCTGGCAGCCGTGGGAACCTACACCCACAGGGACAAAACAAGGCCGCCGGAGCGGGTCTCAGGACACTCGGCTAACACCAGGAAGGGGCAGCAAAGGGCAGAACTGCTGTGGGGGCCAGGCCTCCAGGATGGACACACAGGTGACTGGGACACCCCGCGTGTGTGCGGCCACAGCTCCTCGGGTTAAACCCTACCATCATCTCCCTGCTCGTCCTGCGGCAGCAAAGCCCAGGCACTGCGGAGCTGCAGGGGAGCTAAGGCCAGCCCCAGTCCAGCCTCAGCGTGTCCAGGACAGTGGCAGGCAGGGGCCGGGGCAGACACGCAGACACGGCAGAGGACAAAGCTCGTGGGGCTGCAGGCCTCCCTCCCTCCCTCACGGGCCAGGCCCAGCAGGCAGGTGTGCCGGGCCCCCCGGGGAACCACGGGGCAGGGGGCAGGGGTCAGGCAGGGCGGTCATCAGGCCACGAGAGGCTGGCTCTGCTCAGAGCGACGGGGCTCCCGGGGCTGCCCCTCTCGAGGAGGAACCGGGCCGCCACTGCGTCCGGGTAACACCATCTCCTAGTATCCCACGGGGGTAGGACACACACCCTGCGGGCAAAGAAAGCACAACAAAGCACAACAGAGGCTGGCAAGTGTGTCACGTGACTGACCAAAGCCAGAAAGACAAACCAACGGCCACGCGGTTCCTCTGCTGCAGATCCACAGGCCCCTGCCCCCATCCTCACAGGAAGTACAGGAGCCCCCAGGCCGCACGCACGCTCCCCAGCCTCCTCCCCCACGTCACAGGCTTGGCCCACCCAGGCCACCTGGCACCCCAGGCAGCAGCCGTCACTCCTCACTCGGAGTCAAAGCCCGGCTCTCCTGCTTCCAAACAGTGCCGCTGCAGGCAAGGTCTGGCATGTCCACTACCAGACGAGC
Source organism: Oryctolagus cuniculus (assembly GCF_051225735.1). Lineage (NCBI taxonomy): Eukaryota > Metazoa > Chordata > Mammalia > Lagomorpha > Leporidae > Oryctolagus > Oryctolagus cuniculus. Next base: position 9,606,954 of record NC_142887.1, read on the forward strand.
CGTCTCCACGCCTGCAGCTCTCCGGCCTAGGACAGCGCGCAGCACTGACCTCAGTGCCTGGGTACAGCCAGCACCGCGCGTCCCTCCTCCCACCTGTGCCAGCAAACACAGGGGCGCGCGGCCGTGCACACTCTGCTGCCACCCTCGGTGGCCTCGCTCTACCCAGCAACCACGGGCTGTGAGAGCCGAGCTCCCCGGGCCCTGCCCTCACTCCCAGTACAGGCACAGGTGCGGCCAGGACCCGGCTCAGCCAGCACAGAGGCGCGCGACCCACCACGACCTGGGGCGGCTGTGCTCTCCTCGCCGCCGTGCCCATCGCCCGCCGCTCACCGCCCAGCAGTCAGTGCGGCACCGGCTTCCCAGCAGCCACTATCACGCTCCACCTGCCTTTGTCCTCTGCCAGAGCCTGAGTGGGACTCCAGCCGCGACACACACTGCCACCACCGCCGTCAGAAAGCACCGCCCAGGCCCCTGCCCAGGCCCCCAGAACTGCAGCTGCAGGCTGGCACCGAACGCGGGCCTCACGGCGCCCAAGCTGCCGAGGCGCTGGCCGGGGCCGTGTGTTCCGGGCGGGCCTGTTACCTGAGTGAAATGCTCTTCGCGAAGTGTTCTTGTGGAAACCCCAGCGCACTCCACCCTCCCCAACGCAGGGGGCTGGGCAGTGCGCACCCAGCTCAACGCCTGCTGTCGGGGACAGTGGCCCGAGACCCCCTAACCCAGCTGGCACCAGCTTCCTGAGCAAGGGGGACCTGGCCTTCTCTCGCAGTCGCTCCCCCGGGGGCTCCAGCTTCGGAGGCAACGCTGTCCCCGCGCAGGCGCAGAGCTCTGGTGAAGAGGCCCTCCGGAGCCAGGAGCCCGTGCAGGCTGCAGACGCCCAGGTAGAAAACTGCCTGGTATGAAGGGACTACCAAGCCTCGGCTGGCCTGGCACCGCGTCAGACAAAGCCACGGGTTCCAGAAAGGCCAGGGAATTCCTTTCCAGCTTCATTTCTGCGCAGTTACGGTGACCAAAACAGCAGCCCCGGAAGCGCCGTGGGCGGAAGCCTGCGCCACCGCAGCGACCTGCCAGGCTGTAGGTCTGCCTCTGCCGAGTGTGCCGTTAGGAAGCGGCCATTTTTCATCAGAATGTCACGCGTCAGCACGCCACGGTTTACTACTCGGGAATGAATTACTGCCGGGGCCAGCGCTGTGGTACAGCAGGTTGGTCCACCACCTGTGATGTCATTTCCGAGCAAGCTCCCTGCGGATGCGCCTGGGAAAGCAGCAGGGGATGACCCCCGTGAGGAGCCCCTGCACCCACAAGACGCAGATGGAATCTCAGGCTCTGGCTTTGGCCCGGCCCAGCCCCAGCCGTTGCCGCCATTTGGGGATTGAAGCACAGGATGGAAGACATCCCCTCTTCCCCAGTAACTCTGCCTTTCGAATAAATAAAAATAAGCTAAAAGGTTTTTCATTTACTTATTCCCTTCATCTGAAAGGCAGGGAGACAGACAGACAGAGCTCTCCCATCCACTGGTCACTCCATCTGAAGAGGAATGACCGGGCCAGACCAAAGCCAGTGTCCAGGAACCCCACCCAGATCTCCCCCAAGGATGGCGGGGCCAGGCACTTGAGCCATCACCTGCTGCCTCCCAGGTGTGCGTCGGCAGGGAGCTGGAAGAGGAGTGCAGCCGCACTCTCGCAGGGGATGCAGGCGTCCCCAGCGACATTTAACCAGCGCAAACGTTCGCCCCCAAGTCCATTCTGTGAATGAGGAAAAGTGGGGTGGCCCAGTGCCTTCCCAATGCCCACTTTGCTGTGAAACTTGAAGCAACCTTAAGGGACAGTCATCGAGGTCCTCCACGATACTTCAGAGACTTTACACACGAGAGGACTAAGAGCTGAGCACAAGAACCACACTTCACAGGGCTTTTTTTTTTTTTTTTAAGATTTTATTTATTTGAGAGGTCGGGTTACAGACAGTGAGAGGGAGAGACAGAGAGAGGTCTTCCCTCCGCTGGTTCACTCCCTAAATGGCTGCAAAGGCCAGAGCTGTGCCATCTGAAGCCAGGAGCCAGGCGCTTCCTCCCAGTCTCCCACGCGGGTGCAGGGCCCAGGTCCTTGAGCCATCTTCCACTGCTTTCCCAGGCCACGGCAGAGAGCTGGATTGAAGCGCAGCAGCCAGGACCAGGACCAGGACCAGGACCAGGACCAGCACCCATATGGGGATGCTGGCGCCACAGGCAGAGGATTAACCTGCGCCACAGTGCCGGCCCCTCACAGGGCTTTCAGAAACTGTCACGGGGCCAGCGCTGTGGCATACCATGTTAAGCCCTGGCCTGCAGCACCAGCATCCCATATGGGTGCCAGTTCAAGTCCTGGCTGCTCCACTCTGATCTAGCTCCCTGCTAATGGACCTAGGAAAGCAGCAGAGGATGCCAAGTGTTCAGGCCCCTGTCACCCACCTAGTAGACCCGGACAAAGCCCCTGGCCCAGCCCCGATCACTGTGGCCATTTAGGGAGGGAACCAGCTGATGGATCATTTCCATCTCCCTCCCTCCCTCGCTTGCTCTCTGCAACTACGCCTTTCAAATAAATCCATCTTTTACTTCGGGGAAAAAAACGAATCCGTCCCATCAGCCAGCCACTCAGGGTGCACCTCTACCTTGCACCATGTCCCCCGCCTAACAGTCCTCCTCAGAGATGACCAGGAAGCCCCAGGAGGCCAAGCCACCGATGTGAAGCAGGCCTGGGCATGTGCACTGGCCCCTCGCAGCTGCCAGGGCCTGAGGCCACAAGGGCATCAGAGCTGCTGTCGCTGGATGAGGGGGCACGGCCGAGGCAGCAGGCACCTCCAGGGCTGCGTCACAGGGAACCCAGCTACTGGGATCACACAGGCCTGACCCAGTGCTGCTCGGCTCTGCCCTGTCTCAGAGTAACAGAGCTGTGACCGTGGAATGCCACGGCCACGCTGCCCTGCCTCGGCGCACCACCTCAGCATCCCAGGGTGGGTCACGCCCCACACAGGCCTGACCCATGCAGCTCGGAGCTGTGACTGTGGAACGCCACGCCATGCTACCCTGCCTCTTTCATCAGCACCCTGGCCTGGGTGCACCGACTCAGCATCCCAGGATGGGTCACATCCCACAGGCCCTGCACGGTCCCTTACGACAGCTGCTCCGCACGACCTGCGCCACCTCGGAGGTGACAGGTCACACTGACACCCACCTTAGAGGGTGCCAGCCTCCCACCTGGGCAGTGGGCTCCCAGAAAGCCTCTGACCAGGCTTCCCCTGGCTCCTCCCACTTCCTCTCCCTCGTCGGCAGCTGTGCAAAGCCACAGGCCACCCCACTTTTCTCACTCACCCAAGTGACCTCAGGGGGCAGCGGCTGACACGCTGCCAGGGACACCTGCACTCTGCTGCAACACCTGGGCCCCTGGCACTCATGCGAGACCAGGACCGAGCGCCAGGTCCTTGGCTCCAGCCCGGCCCAGCCCCAGATGCTGTGGGCAGCTGGGGAACCTCCGTTTGCCTTCCAGACACACGAAGTGAACTCCAACACAGAAGCCGCGGCTGTGGGCGCCCCCTCTGCCAGGCCGCCCAGCTCACGGGGGAAGGCGCCGGGCACCCTCTGGACTCAGAGCCCTGCACAGCAGCACTCCCCACCACAGCCCGTCCCCAGGTGCTTCTGACGATCAGAGCAGCCTCAGACCCTGCCACTGGCTGCCATGCCCAGGCCCCAGCGACACTCAGACGCCCGTCTGCTAGCACCTGAGCGCGGGGCGTCTCACTCAGCAGTGAAGAGGCCCACATCTGGCACCCAAGGTCCATTCCCGGCTCCTATGACGCAGATCCTGGAGGCAGCCTCATGGCTGGAGGAGCTGGGCCCCGCCACCCACGTGGGAGACCCCAGCTCCAGCCTGACCCAGCCCCAGACACTGCACCGCTGGGGAGTGAACCAGCAGGTGGGAGCTCGCTCTCTGTCTCTCCTCTCAAATAAACATCAATAACGGGAATAACCTCCCCAAAGGTTTTTTTTATTTTTTATTTTTTATTTTTTTGACAGGCAGAGTTAGTGAGAGAGAGAGGCAGAGAGAAACATACTTCCTTCCGTTGGCTCACTCCCCAAATGGCCGCTATGGCAGGCGTGCTGTGCCGATCCGAAGGCAGGAGCCAGGTGCTTCCTCCTGGTCTCCCATGCAGGTGCAGGGCCCAAGCACTTGGGCCATCCTCCACTGCCCTCCCAGGCCACAGCAGAGAGCTGGACTGGAAGAGGAGCAACTGGGACCGAATCTGGCGCCCCGACCAGGACTAGAACACGGTGTGCCGGCGCCGCAGGTGCAGGATTAGCCTAGTGAGCCGCGGCGCCGGGCCCCCCAAAGGGTTTTGAAGTAAAAATGTATGCTGTTCAGAGGAAGTTCTGACTGAGCAGGATTCTCCAGCCAGACTCAGGATGTCAGGCAGGGCCCACTCTTGTTCCCTCTGGAATGAGCTCAAACTTACAGGTGGCACCTCGGACGCCGTCCTGTCTGCATCCCTGCCCCGGTCACTGGACGAGACCGGAAGCCAGACGAGAAGCCGTTCTGGGTCTCTTGGAGCAGGTGCCCTGTGACCATCCTGAGACCACTCCTACCTGGAGCCCTGACGAGGCTCCCCGTGCCCCTGGTTTCAGTGAGCTGCGTGGGAGAGATGCTGTCTTCCTGTGCTGGGAAGGCGGCTCCTGGCGTGACCCGGCCCAGACTCCTCACGTGGAGAAGCCACGTCTGGTCTTTCGGAACTGGAGTCACCACGGACGTGAGGTGGGACCCTGGGAAGGGGACAACGAGGACAGAACAGCAGCACCCCCTTGAGGCCGAGGCCGGGACCTGGGCTGCTGCAGCGGCACAGGCGGCGCGGGCACACGGCCACCCTCCTTCAGCAGGGATAGTGCAGCGCGCAGCTGGCTGAGGGCCGAGGCCCGCCACTGCCTGGGTCAGGGCTCACGGCAGACCACCCTGCACCCTCTGCTGGGACAACCGGGGCGAACGCCCCAGCACGGCTCAAGCTAAACGCTTGCTTCCTCATTTCCTCGGTTTCAATCAGGCATGGCACACGCACCCACTGGCCAAGATGCTCTCTCCCAGGGGCTCCCGACTGTGGGGCTCTGCTCTGTTCTAAGGCCAAGGCCGCCGCGCCTGAGTGCCTGTCTCCTGCACCCCGCTCAGAGGACTGGCCTTCACACACCGCGCTCAGCGGCTGTCCCGTGTGCACGGCACCACCCTGGCCTGCTGCTTGGCTCCGCGTTCAGCAACCCCTGCACAAGGGACAGACGGCCTCCCGGAGCTGGCCCTGCCCACAGCCCACGCCAAGCCCAGGCTTATCTTATCATCTAGCAAATGTGTAACACACGATACTTGGGCAGGCAGGACACCAGGCCTGCGGTCAAAAGGCCCAAGTTCATGGTCATGTCCTTGCCGGGACCCTCTAGCCGTGTGACCACAGGTGATGCACCGCATCAGCCCCCAGCTGACTCAGCTACAAAGCAGACAACAGCGCTCCCTTGCAGCAGGCCATCAAGGTCAGAGGCTGCGCAGAGGCACAGTGCCGGGGTGACTGGCACGGCCTCTACTCCAACACCACCCCGACACCCAGAGCGTGTGTCCATACCCAGTGCCCCGGGCTGGGGGAAGAAGTCCACCCCTCCGAGGCCGACTCTACGGCCTTCCCTGCCTCCCACACCCCGCCGCTCTGGGCTGGGGCAGAGGCAGCCAGGCCGGCTCTCAGGCACCACGAGCGACTCTCGAGGGACCAAGCCCACGCTCAGGCCCAGGAGAACAAAGAACAGACCGGCGCTCACGTCAGCCCGGGAGAGGGAGGAGGGGCTGCCACAGTCGCGGGGACGGCGATCCAGGCGGAGACAGCGGCCCAGCAGCAGGACCCCCGGCGCCCCCGCCCCCGCAGGTCAGGGGAGGGAAGAGCTGGCAGCTTTCCGAGACGGGTTTTTAAGAGCTGTGATCCGAGCACGGAAGATGGCCCACCTCATCTGCGTTAGGCGGACCGTCCAGGGAGTTACCTACATGCTCCCCGCTGTGGAAACTCCAGAGCGCCCACCCCCTCCCTACAGGACACCCCCGAGGCCCCATCCGGCTCTCCAGGAACCGGACTACTCCAGGTCACGCCAGCCAAGCCCAGGACGGGGCAGACCTGAGGGGCAGGCTCGCTCAGGAAGCACCAGGGCCATATCGCTCAGCCGGAACCCAAATGCTGGCCAGGCCTCGGAGGTGGGGTCTCAGGATGAGGGCCCGCCCACAGGGGAGCTCCTAACAGACTCTGGAAGGCGGCGCAACCCGGGAAGAGTTCCTTACCAGCGGCTGGCGCGGCGTCAGGCAGGGTCTTGGCAACCCCCTCCCCCCACTTCCGGGTCTCTTGGAGCAGGTGCCACGCGGAGCCGCGGGTCCCACCCCCAGGGCAGCACTGCACGAGCAAGGCCGTGTATCTCAGAGAACCCCGTTCTCCCGAGGCTGGTGGCAACCCTGTGCCTGAGACCTGAGTCTGGGTCCTCCCCGCCACAGTGGAGACGGCAGGCCGGGGCACCTGTCAGTGAGCCACCCGACAGAGCCAGCGACAGGGAGGAGCACACTGCCATCACATCCAGCTTCCAGAGCGTGGCCACCTGGAGACCAGCGCAGCACAGGGTAAAGAGAGAAGGCAGCCAGGCCCTTCCCCAGAGCAGCCCCAGCCCTACCACACAGCCACTGAAGCCACGAAAGGGAGACACCACCAATCCACGTGGCCTTAACCTTCCACAAGGACACGGTCACTGGGCTCAGGGCGACAGGGGCCGCTCACTGAGCCAGTTCCCCTCATGGATGGGGAAGAGACGCCATGAAGGGAGGAGCCCAGAGCCTGGGCGACGACCTCTAGCAGCAGGGCGACGAGAGGTTTTCCTGTCTCCCGAGTACACACGGGAACAGCGTGCAACGCTATGGCACGTGCAAGCCACGGCCACGGAGGCTGCGGCCGCACACAGAACATGCCGGAGCTCAGCAGTGCAGCTAACGACGACCAAACCCCCGACCAAGGTCCACGCTGTCCTCCGGAGTCGAAACTTCGAGAAACGATTCCAAATACAAAGCTTCGAAGACAAGCAAAAGAAAACAAGTGCTCGTGCCGGGAATCCGACGGCTCTGAGTGGCGCTGGCGAGGAGACTGACGCCAAGCCACAATCCCAGGTCCCCAGAACTCCCACCCACGGCGACGGCTGCGGTGCAGACTCTGAGAAAAATGCCAGAAACCTACAGAGTAACAAACTCAGCTTTAAAAGAGGTTCTGAGACCTCAGAGAAGATGGGGACGATGGGAGAGAACGGGCGGGGCCGGGGCCGAGAGGGTTATGGTGCCGCTGGCAGTGCTGGCCCCCGCGGCAGAGCAGGGGTTCTGGTCCCAGCTGCTCCGTCTCTGACCTGGCTCTCTGCTCATGAGCCTGGGAAGGCAGCAGGTGAGGGCCCCGCCACCCATGAGAGAGACCCAGATGGAGCTCCTGGCTGGCCCAGCCCTGGCTCTTGTGGTCATTCGGGCAGTGAATGAATCAGCACACAAAAGCTCTCCCTCTGCCTAACATATAAAGCTTTAAAAACGGCAAGACAGACGGCACAAGACGGCAGGCGGGACGCACTGAGGCTGTTTCGCCCAGCACAGGCCTGCAAAGCAGCAGATGACGAAGCTCCCGGGGACGCTGAGCGCCGAGGGGGACGCGCTTAGAGAACCTCCAGAGACCGCTGCGGCTTCAACTCCTCAGAGCAGACCCCCTGGCAGGGACATGGGGAGAAGCCAGGGGCACACTTACGCAGTGACAGGATCCAACCCGAGACCCTCCAGAGGGGCGGCAGAAGCAGGACTCACGGTGGCTGCAGGGGACAGCGGCCTGAGGACCCTGCTGGGCGAGAGGAAAGCAGGTGGCCAGTTAGGGTCACCAAGTCTTCTGAAAGCAGCTACAGCGAACAGTGGCCCCAGCGCAGAGGGCGGAGCAGGGTGACAAGATGCCGGAACGGGGCACTGGCCGTGCACGGCGCCCTCCAGGCCGCAGGAGCCCTGACACCACAGCCAGCCTCTCGACCCGCGGCATCCACACCGAGTCGCAGGCTCGCAGAGCCCTGGTTCCAGCACTCACACCGACCCAAGTGCTGAACCATCGCCTGAGGCCTCCCAGGGTCTCCACCAGCAGAAGCTGGAATCGGGAGCAGAGTCAGGACTCGAACCCAGGCCCTCCAATATGGGAAACCTGTACCTTAACTGCTAGGCCAAACGCCCACGGGCCTACTCAGGATCCTTTTTTTTCTTAAAAAAAAAAAAAAAATTTTTTTACCTGAAACACAGAGTTAGTAAGGGAGAGACAGAGAGATCTTCCACCTGTTGGTTCACTCCCCAGATAACCACAACAGTCAGGGCTGGGCCAGGCCAAAGCCGGGGTCGCAGGGACCCAAGGACTTAGGCATCCTCTGCAGGGAGCTGATCAGAAAGAACTGGAGCCAGTGCTCATAGGGACGCCAGCATGGCAGGTGGCAGCTTCACCCGCTGTGCCACAAGGCTGACCTCCCAGTGCTCCCTCTCTACTTCCACCCCACCCACGACACTGCTGACATTCCTCCCTGACCCCGCTGGCCACTGCTGTCTGCAGTCGTCCGGCTCCTGATTCCGAGTTGCACTGTCGCTGCAGAAACTGTCTGGGCCAGGTGTGCAGTGCAGACGCCGCATGCGGTGCCCACAGCCCAGTGCTGGCTTCGTCCTGCTCCACCCTGCTCCAGTCTCCTCCTCTAGGACTCTGCCAGGAGACAGAAGGCTCCCGGAGCTGGCCACCTGCCGCCCACACGGGGACCTGGACGGAGTTCCCAGCCCCGGCCGCAGCACCGCAGGCATCTGGGGAGTGAACGGGTAATGAGAGCTCTCTCGTCTGTCTCTGCCTCTCAAATAAATTTTAAAAAAGAAAAACCACTGAGAAGCCCCCTACTCAGTTTGCCGGGGAGCTTCCGTGCCTCTGCGAAGCCCAGTGCTGCCAGGGGCTCCAGCTCAGCTCTCCTCCACTCCCACCTTGCCCACCAGTTCTACCATCTCAGCTCCACACACTCACCATGGCTGCAACTGCTCCTACCGCCTCCAGAGGGCGCTCCCACACCTGCTCGGAACCAGCAGGGACACAGAAGGGCTCACCCACAGCAGGCAGTGGCAAAGCAGGGTGACTACTCCTACAGCTTCCTGATTCTACTTCTCAGCCTCGGGGCTTATCACGAGGCCCGAACCCTGTCCAAATATAAAGCTATAGTAATTAAGTTGTTGCTTATTAGTTAACTAAGGAGCCCGTCACGTTTCAGCCGATGCCAAGTACGTGGAATCCCCGAAATACTCTTAAACCCCGTCAAGTCCCGTCCTACCCACATCTCAAATGGTGCTGAAAGCCACATCTCAAATGGCGCTGAAAGCCGAGGACCAGCAGGGTGTCTGCTCTGCAGCAGGCTCCGGCCGGCTCTGTGAAGGTCTACCCTGAGTTCCCAGGCAGACTTCAGCCCTTCTGGGACCCTGTCGCAGAACAAGGTGTGGAGACGCACGCCGTGAGCCCACGGGGACGTGGAAAGGCCAGGCGCTCTCGGCCGGCCTACAGGACTCCCCGTAGCACGCCGGGAGACACGCACACTGTGCAGTCCCGAGGCAGATCAGAGGTGCAAGAACCCCACAGCGTCAGACGGAGACACACACTGCACTGGCCAGCACCGCGGTTCACTAGGCTAATCCTCCGCCTGCGGCGCCAACACCTGGGTTCTAGTCCCAGTCGGGGCGCTGGTACTAGTCCTGGTGGCCCCTCTTCCAGGCCAGCTCTCTGCTGTGGCCCAGGAGGGCAGTGGAGGATGGCCCAGGTGCTTGGGCCCTGCACCCGCATGGGAGACTGGGAGGAAGCACCTGGCTCCTGGCTTCAGGTCGGCGCAGCGCCGGCAGTAGCGGCCATTTGGGGAGTGAACCAACGGAAGGAAGACGTTTCTCCCTGTCTCTCTCTCTCTATCTATAACTCTGTCTCTCACTGTCTAACTCTGCCTGGCAAAAATTAAATAAATAATAATAATAATAAAAAAGCTCAACTGCCAATGCTCCAAAGCTGGATCTCTCTCCCAGTTTGCACAGACAGGCATCTGCGACCGGGCACTAGCCTACATCTGGTGCGGTGAGCCAGGCTCAGAGCCCACGAGCGGAACCAGTTTCACTCCTGATGCCAGGTCACACCTCCAGGCCCCGGAGCCTGCCGCTCCTGCCCACCCGTGACTCCTCTCTGGAGGACCACCTGCGCGTGTCTGCTGCTCCCGCAGGCTGCGCAGTGAACACAGCCACGGGGAACTGGCAGGGGCGATCTCAGGACGGCCTCTTGAAGCAGCCACACCTGGGCCGAATCCGTCACACCCAGCAGTCTCGAAGGCAGGAGGAAGGCAGAGGGCAGCTGCCCTGACCTCTGACCCCCGCCAAGCAGCAGCCTGCGACGCCAGGTGCACTCCTGCACACAGCACGTTTCGCCATTTCCGGAGGGCGTTTCTTGCTCCCAACCACACGTGCTCTGCTGAAGGCATCCTCTGAGGTGCCCGCGGCAGGGACATGGCACAGCCGCCCAACCTCCGTCCCATGCTAACAGGCGGGCGGGTGCTTCCACCTGCACGCAGGGCCAGGCCCCACCACCTCTCTGCTGCCGCTGCGTGTGACAGAGCAGCTCGTCCACACAACCACTCCCAACACCAGGACCTCACGGGAGCCCAAGAAGCCTCCAGCACCCACCCACCCAGGCTTCCAGATCCCTGCGGGCGCCGCCAGTCCAGGACAAGCTGGACATGCCCAACGTTAAAACAACTGACGAGTGTGCGGTTAGCTCAGAGAACGTACCCTGCACCCCACCCAGTCATACACACACACACACACACACACGGCGAAATCCCTGTCCACAACCCACGTGTCCTCGAAGTCCTTCAAACACAGCAAATCCAGACAGGAGTCGGTCCCGTCCTCACCAAAGCCCGCCGGCCCCCAAGTACAGGAAGTCACCAAGGCCCTTCCCGGCACTCTGCCACCTTCTCGGGGTTCACGAAAGCTTCCAGTCTCACCTCCCCCAAGTCCATCATCTCCTCCGCTGCGCTCTCCCCGCCTGAACACCCACATCCCACATGGGGTGCCTGGTGCAAGCCCCAGTGCCCTGCTTCTGACCCAGCTTCCTAACGTGTCCCTGCGAGGCAGCGGACGGTGGCCCAAGCATCTGGGGCCAACACCTACATGGGACATCCTGATTGGCTTCGGGCTGGCCCCGTGCTGGCCGCTGTGAGCACGTGGGCAGTAAACTGGCAGGTGGAAGATCTCTGCTTATCTCTCTCTCTCCCTGCCCTTCAAATAAAAATAAACTTTGTGAGCATCCCTTTGATGATTCCCAGCTGGCTGCCACATCAAGAACTGTGCTTCTAAGGTTCCTGATACACAGGGCCAGCGTCACTCAAGTACTAGGTACCACAGATGCGTAGTCTAAACTAGACCTCTATTAAACTGAGAAACTGTCACCCTTTTATTTCAAAACCACGCTCATTACCTGAAAACTGGAAAGTATCAAAGCAGTCTGGCCTCTGTGCACCCCCAGGGCTCCCCATGCCTTCTCCCAGACAATACAAGTTCTACTTGTATTCAGGACACACTCAACTATTTTGTCCTGCATTTTACAAAAAATGGGATTAAACTTGCTTTTCTGGCTCAATAGCACATTCTGGACACCCATCCAGGCAACGTCAAAGCACCCACACCCAACTCCTGAAGCTCCACACGAGGGGCCGAGTGGTGGCCCAGCAGGTCAGACGTCCAGCTGTGATGCCCGCATCCCGGCTGCTCCACTTCTGACCCGGCTCCCTGCTAATCCATCTGGGAAAGCAGAAGACGGTCCAAGTACTTGGGCCCCCGCCACCCACCTGGGACACTAGGACGGAGTTCCAGGCTCCTGGCTTCAGCCTGGCCTAGCCCCAGGTGGTTTGGCCAATGGAAGAACTCTCTCCCTAACTCTTCTCTTCCAAATAAAACAAACAGATCTCAACAAAATGAAACACTACTCGTGAGCAGGCTACCCAGGTCCCGTCCCTGGCTGCGCTCCTGACTCCCGCTGACGCAGACCCTGGGAGGGCGACAGCTCACGTCGCCGGGTCCCTGCGGCCACGCTGGAGGCAGGACCCGAGCTCCCCAGCTCCCGGTCTCCACCGGCAGAGCTGGCTCAGGCCTCGGGGTAACCCAGCGAACGGCGCTCGCGTGTTCGCTCTGCTTCTAAACAATTTAAAAAATCATTGTATTTCATGGTATATGAACCAGAACTCACTGTTACCTCCTTTCCTTCATTATAAATGCTGCTGCAAGAAACCTCACTCACGTCACCTGACGTCCTCTCCGAGGTGGTCCCCAACCACCTGAGCCAAGGCAGACCTGTGTGTGTGTGTGTGTCCCCAACCACCTGAGTCAAGGCAGACGTGTGTGTGTGTGTGTCCCCGTCCACCCAAGGCAGAAGTGTGTGTGTGTCCCCAATCACCTGAGTCAAGGCAGACATGTGTGTGTCCCCGTCCACCTGAGTCAAGGCAGATGTGTGTGTGTGTGTCCCCCCGACCACCTGAGTCAAGGCAGATGTGTGTGTGTGTGTCCCCAACCACCTGAGTCAAGGCAGACGTGTGTGTGTGTGTGTGTCCCCGTCCACCTGAGTCAAGGTAGATGTGTGTGTGTGTGTGTCCCTGACCACCTGAGTCAAGGCAGACGTGTGTGTGTGTCCCCGACCACCTGAGCCAAGGCAGACCGGGGATGGGGTGTTGTCCTTAATCACAAGTGAAGTTGAATTCCTCGTTTTGTTATTTTCATTTCTCAGAGAACTATTCGTATTCTCAACCCATGTTTTAATTCTGTCAGTTCTTTTTATCCTTTATACATGTTACCAAAATATTTTCCCCAGTCATTTGCAGTTGTTTTTTTTTTGACAGGCAGAGTGGACAGTGAGAGAAGAGAGACAGAGAGAAAGGTCTTCCTTTGCCGTTGGTTCACCCCCCCAATGGCCGCTGCGGCCACACACTGTGGCCGGCACACCGCGCTGATCCAAAGCCAGGAGCCAGGTGCTTCTCCTGGTCTCCCATGCGGGTGCAGGGCCCAAGGACTAGGGCCATCCTCCACTGCACTCCCGGGCCACAGCAGAGAGCTGGACAGAAAGAGGAGCGACTGGGACAGAATCTGGCGCCCCGACTGGGACTAGAACCTGGGGTGCCGGCGCCGCAAGGCGGAGGATTAGCCTAGTGAGTCGTGGCGCCGGCCAAAATATCAACTTTGATTATGGTCAAATTTCTCTTTCTTCCTTTACAATTTTAGGTCTTGGACTAAGCAAAGGAACAAGACATCCTCTCACACAACAGATTCTCTGATACTTCCTTCAACCTTTACAGGGCTTTTCTGCTGAGTTAGCTCTCCGAGCCATCTAAAAGCCATTTTGAACACAGAGAAGCAGGACCCTTCCTTCCAAATAAAGAGCCATTTATTCCTGCCAAGTACCTTGAGTTCTAATTCCCCGCTGTTGGAAAATGCCCACTTTACCATAAAGCTCTGGACGCTGTCCCTGCGCCCCGCTTCCCGTGACCGTGGCCTGCATTTCCGGTACAGCCACCATCACTCCTTCTCCAGTCGAGAAAACAACTTGAGCCACTCCAGCGAATCCACTCCTCCAAAGAATTTTAGAAGCAACTCAAGTGGCCAAAGAAAATTCCCAGGGGGATTTCAACAGGAACCGTGCGGGACAGGGTCAGTGGGAGGGCACCGCGGCCTCCGCACCGGCGGCTTCCCTGCGGGGAACAGCGGCCGTCTGTGCGTTTACGTAAGGCAGCTGTCCCGTGACTTCCGGGAGTCTGACTTCAGGAGGTCTTGGTACAGTCACATTTTACTCTAAAATGTGCTCTAGTTGACTGCTGTTAAGACCACCAGTGAGATCAGCTTTGCAAGCACTCAGCAAGCCGCGGGGTGCGCTGTCTGCACATCCGCACCCTCGTGGACGTGGGCTCTCACTACTCTGTTACGTGAATTCTTTACAAACTGAAGAGACGCACACTCCCTCAGCCATCGCACGTCTGTTCCTGCTCTGTGGCGTGGCTTTGAACCGCAAGGTTTCCTTTCCCTTTGCTTCTTTAACAGTTTAGAACGTGCATGGGACCTGATGTTATTGTCTCCATCTTTCTAACAGCAAACGTGATGCCCTGTGCGTGCCTGACCACCAACACCTGCGAGGGAGGGGCTCTTCCCTTCGGGTCATGCTCCACCCACCTGGGCAGCACCACAGTCCTCTTCCCGGGGCCCAAGGTCCACCCCCACTTCCTTCAGACCTGCGGGCATCTGCAGTGGCTCCTTCATCCCCGACTCCACTGCCCACGAGGGAGCTGATCCGGGGGACACTCGACTGCTCCTGTGACTGGTGCAGGCGACGCTAGAGCCAGGACCATGCTGTCCTAACACCCACCTCTGCAGCACACGCAAGTGTCGGCCCCTGGGCGCCCTGCCAGGACATCCCGGCTCGGGGACGCGGCTCCCACAGCATCCCGTTTCCTCAGGCAGCGTGGTCGCAGTCAGGTTTTTTGTAAATTTGTTTTCAGTGCTTTCTGCTAGGTTACTTTTGGTATTCAGACAGCTATTCCAATGGGGTACACGCATCACACACCTGGATCAGACCTCATATACATGCATCACACACGTGCATCATAGACCTCATATACACACATCACACGCCTGCATCATAGACCTCATATACACGCATCACACGCTTGCATCATAGACCTCATATACACGCATCACACACCTGCATCATAGACCTCATATACACACATCACACGCTTGCATCATAGACCTCATATACACGCATCACACACCTGCATCATATACCTCATATACACACATCACACACCTGCATCATAGACCTCATATACACACATCACACACCTGCATCATAGACCTCATATACACACATCACACACCTGCATCATAGACCTCATATACACACACCACACACCTGCATTATATACCTCATATACACGCATCACACACCCGCATCATAGACCTCATATACACACATCACACGCCTGCATCATATACCTCATATACACGCATCACACACCTGCATCATCTACCTCATATACACGCATCACACACCTGCATCATATACATCCTATACACACATCACACCCACAACATATACATCATATACACATATCACACCCGCATCATATACATGCATCACACCTGCATCATATACACGCATCACACACCTGCATCATATACATCCTATACACACATCACACCCACAACATATACATCATATACACGTATCACACCCGCATCATATACACGCATCACACCTGCATCATATATACGTATCACACACCTGCATCATATACACACATCACACACCTGCATCATATACATCATATACACACATCACACACCTGCATCATAGACCTCATATACACACATCACACACCTTCATCACACTCCTGTATCATATACACACATCACACACCTGCATCATAGACCTCATATACACACATCACACATCTGCATCATAGACCTCATATACACACATCACACACGTGCATCATAGACCTCATATACACACATCACACATCTGCATCATAGACCTCATACACGCACACAACTGCATCACATACATCCTATACACGCATCACACCCACATCATATACATCCTATACATGCATCACACACCTGCATCTACCTCATATACACGCATCACACACCTGCATTATAGACCTCATATACACACATCACACACCTGCATCATAGACCTCATATACACGCATCACACGCCTGCATCATATATATCCTATACACGCATCACACGCCTGCATAACACGCATAACACACCCACATCATAGACCTCATATACACACATCACACACCTGCATCATATATATCCTATACACGCATCACACGCCCGCATCATATACATCATATACACGCATCACACACGTGCATCATAGACCTCATATACACGCATCACACGCCCGCATCATATACATCATATACACGCATCACACACCCGCATCATATACTTCATATACAGGCATCACACACCTACATTATATACCTCATATACAGGCATCACACACCTGCATCATATACATCCTATACACGCATCACACCCACATCATATACATCATATACACGTATCACACCCGCATCATATACACGCATCACACCTGCATCATATATACGCATCACACACCTGCATCATATACACACATCACACACCTGCATCATATATATCATATACACGCATCACACCCACAACATATACATCATATACACGCATCACACCCGCATCATATACACGCATCACACGCCTGCATCATAGACCTCATATACACGCATCACACGCCCAGCCCAGCATCTGCTCGGCTGTTTCCCTTCTAGGAATAGCACCTGCAAATCCTTCCCCTGTTTTAGGGCCCCACCTCTTATTTGTCACTATGGCAAAACCTCACCAAAACCACGTTAAATGATGTCTCAACTTTTATTCTGACCTCATGTCTGTTTAGCCTGGAAAATGAGGTTAACATTCCCATGCCCTTTTGCATTAAAGTGCCTTTTTAATCCCACTTTTGATTCCACCTTAAGAAAGGAGTTAATTTTTAAATCAACATCTGTCTGACCTTAGTGGAGCCGGCAGTAGGACTCAACGTGAACCCAAGGTGAAGCCCTGGTCTCTTCTGGAAGGCCTGCCTGGCCCTCCCCAGCTCTGCGCCCCAGCTTCCCCACCCCCACCCCAGTTCCGCACGGGGCAACCGGAGCGGCTGTTAATAATTCAAATCTTCTATGTCACGCCACTGCCTCAAACCAACCCTCACAATGGTTTCCCATTTCACTGTGGATAACACACAGCACCTCGGCCTGCCCTGCAAGACCCTACTTGATCTGGCCCGGAGCCTGGCACACTGCCCCTCACCCACTTACCCGGTCCACACTCCGCTTCCAGCTCCTGGAATGGGCACAGCTTTCCCCCTCAGGGCCTTCCCACACGCTGCTGCTCCGCCTGGACAATTATCCCCACCTCACTCCACAGGCCGCCTACTCACCCTTCCAAGCTCAGCGTCTTGGTTCTGCCCCTCCCCAGACCCTCCCGGGCCTGCTCTCCCCAGCCTCACGGGCCCCTTCTTTCACAGGGCACTCGCAGCAGCTCCCCAGTTGGTGAACGCGCTGTAGCTGTGCCATCCTGTCTCTGACCCCACCCCAGAGAGGACGGGGCCGCCGCTTTGTGGCCTTCAACAGAACTAAGAAAACCAGCTGCAACTGCCACCACGACCCCCACTGGCGCCCCAGAACGCTCGGACAGAGTCTCCTAACTCGGAAAACCCATCTTCCAGGAAGGGCACGAAGCCGGCGTGGCCCCGCTGCCGCCCGGGAGATCGGCCTGCGGCTCAATCAGGGGCTAAGCTGGGTCACTGTACAGGTGTCACTGGGTGAGGCGGCCCTCGCGGGCAGCTCCGCATCCGCTCTCCAAGGCGTGGGGAAATGCTCCGTGTGGGGTTCTCCAAAGTTACTGCTCACAAAACCACGAGCCGCCAAGCACTCAAAAACGACCACGTCCAGGACTCGGTGATGGGCACATCTGGTCACACAGAAAACACCCAGCAGTGCCCGGGTCCCGCCGGCCTTCAGCTGCGACCTCACCTCGGCCTAGGCACTTCCACACGCCCACGGCCCCACGCAGCTGCCCGCAGACAAGCGAAGCTGGCAGAGGCCAAGGGCACGGGACTTGTCAGGGGCCAGCCCCAGCGCCCACAGGTGAATTTCACAGCCCGCGAGAACGCCCCTGCAGGCGCGGGTCTCCTCTCTAATTAGCACAGGTCTGTGCGAAGGGTTCATCAGAGACCACCGCCGCAGAGCTGCTAGGAAGTTGACTTCAACTGCCGCCCTGTGGAGAGCGGCTGGGTAAGCCACTCCGTGGCCAGAGCGCGGAGGGACACGCGGCTCTGCAAACGAGTTGACGTCTACGCTAACACTCAGAGCCGAGGCACGCGGGCACTCGTCAGAGCATCCCACGGGACGCGCGTGGAGACCGGGAAGGGCCCGGGGGGGGGGGCTCCGGAGCATCTACAACCGCAGGTGCCCGCACCCGCGCACACACTTTTCCTATCTGGAGCAGCGCTGGCGGGGGCTTCGGCCATCCCCGAGATGCGACCCTTTTTCCAAAAATAAAAACAAGTCAGCGCATTTACGAATTTCAAAACCCTCTCTCAAGGCTCAAGTCACCGGTGCGTGGCGCAAGGTCACCCGTGCGCTCCCCGGCGGCGGCGGCGAGGGAAGCCGAAATCCGTTTTGTAAAAAGCCGCTGGCTCCCGAGGCCACGGCCGACTGTCACGAAGTACCGCACCGCGCCGCTCTCGGAGGCGTGAGCAGGCCCCTTTGTTGCGCCGGGACAGGCCACGGCCAAAGTGGGGGCGGCCGCGGGGCTCACAAAGGAGCGGGCCGCGAGGGCAGAGTCCTCCGGGGCCGGCCGGGAGGGCGCGGCGGGCGGCGGGTGGGGGAGGGGGAGGGGGAGGGGAGGAGGAGGAGGGGGCGCGGGAGCCGCTTACCTGCGCGAGCGGCCCTGGTCGCGGTCACACAATGGAGGCGTCCGGCGGCGGCCCCGTGCGCCGGGTGCGCGGCGGGCTCCTCGCGGCCTCGGCCGGGCCGGGCGCTACAAACACACAACAGCACAGCCTGCGGCGCGCCGCCGCGCCCGCCCCTCCGGGGCCCGCCTGGAAGCGCTCCCAGGCGCGGCCCCACGGGCCCCGGGGCCGGCCGCGCTCCCCCTTCCCCCGGCCCCGACAACAATGGAGCCCGGCCCGGGAGTCCGGCTCCCGCGGGGCCTCGCCCTGCCCGCCGCCATCGGCGACCCCAGGCCCCGCCGCCCGCCGCCCCGAGGCCCGCGGCCTGGCCGGCGGCCGCCCGCCCGCGGGGAGCCGCGCCGACCCCCGCGGCGCGCCCGAGGGGCCCGCGCGGCCCCAGGCCCGTCCCGAGCGCCGGCTTGTTTTTCTTTTCTTCCCACCCCCGCCCCCCGCCCCCGCCCGCACCCCGGAAAAGAAGGCCGGCGACAGCTCAGCCGCCGCCAACTCACTCCAAGTGAGGGGTGCGGGCGCCCCAGGCCGCGGGCTCCGCGCACCCACCCTCTCTCTCCTCCGGGGACACCTCACAGGTGCGCCTCCGAGCCGCGCGCGCGCGCTCCGCACACCCAGACGCCTCCGGGGGACAGCGCGCGTGCGCACGCACGCGGCCGGCCGGCCCCGGGGGAGCGGGACCCGCACGCATGCGCGAAGCCTCCGCGCGCGCCCCCCCACCGCCGGTCGCGCGCCCGCGCGCCCGCTCGCTTCTCCCTCCTCTCCCCGCCCCCCCCCGCCGCGGCCCGCCCTTGCCCGCGTTGCCCGGGGCAACCGCAGTGCGGCCGCACCTGAGCTGTGCGCCTGCGTCCCACCGGCCCGACCCTCCCTCCCCCTCGGCCCCGTCCCCCTGCCCAGCCGCAGCCCCGGGGAGCCGGGCGGCGCCCCCTCCCCGCCCAGTGAGTACCAGCCGGCCTCCCCGCCCCTCCCGGCGGACGCCGAGCCGCCGCCGCCGCCGCCGCCACACGCCGCAGCGCGACCCGGCTCGCCGCCGGCCGGCTCCCAGGGTGCACCGCGGCGGGCGCTCGCTGCGAGCCGGCGAGATGCGCTGAGCGGGCGGTGCCCACTGACCTCCCTCGGCGGCCCGGCCGGGCAGGGCCGGAGCCGAGGCTGCCCCGCCCGCCGCCGCCCCGCCCATGGGCTGCGGGCCGCCGCCGCCCGCCGGGAGGAACGAGCCGAGCCGGGGAGCCGCCTGAAGGACCGCCGCGGCCGCGCCCGCAGGTGAGGCGGGGCCCGCGGAGAGCCCAGTCCGGCCCCGCTCACCTGGCCCCGCTGGACAGCGACGGAACAGCCGCGCTGCGCGGTGCGGGCCGGGGCGCGGGCCGGCGGCGGGCGTGGGGGGGGGGTCTCCTGGCGCAGACACCCAGCGGGGCGGCCGCGGCGTCCGGCCCCAGGCGGGGGAGGCGAGGCCGGCCCGGGGCGGGATCCGCATTGCAGGTGCAGCGGCGGCGCCCGGGGGGGGGGGGTGGCGCTGCGGGCGGCGGAGCCCCCGGCCGCCCCCGCCGCCCCCGCCGCCCCCGGCTCTGCGGGCTCGCCTTCCTGCTGCCCGCGACCGTGGAGTGGGCAGCTGCGGCGTTCGCCGGTGCGATGCGGAGTCGGCTACCGCCACGGAGCGGGCCGGGGCGCGGGGGGGGGCAGCAGCGCGCGCCGGGCTTGCGGTTGCGACGATGAAGGTTTCACCCCAAAACCAAGGCTTGAGCGCGTCGCGCATTCCCGGGAACCCGCGAGTGGGAAGGCTAGCATGGCCGCTTTGAAACGTGCGGTGCGAAGTGGGCTTATTAGGGAGCGGCGTTTGCGGCTGTTCCCTTTGGGGGGGCGGCACAGTCAAGAATTCTGCGTTTTCTCGCCGTTGAACTGTAGGAGGGAAAGCTGCCAACATTTACAGCGGTTTTTACTTCTGATTTGAAATGTACGGATTTTTTTTTGTTTGGCTAAATGTTGCAGATGTGTTTGGAGGAAACTCTAGGCTGTGTCTTTATCTGTACACCTGTGCACAGGGGCGGGGGCTTCAGAAAAGCCTGCGGACGTGGAATTAAAAGGTAACTTTGTCTCGTTGCAAAATTTGAAATCCATGATTTATTTTTTCGCGATGGCTCGCCCCACGAACTCTTTGAAGGCCCCCTGTAGTTAAACACCCTGAAACCTTAAGGTAACTATTCCTCCACATCGCTTCTTAATCACTCGGGAAGTTTAGGCTTTTTTTTTTTTAGGACAGTTATTTCATTTTTACTGTTAGGTTTAAACAGATTTTATTTTTTTTGGAAATTAGATGTTTTTATTGTTAACTCTTTTTCAGAAGCGAATGGGTGCTTTTACTCAGATGGTCCGTCTTGGGCTCTTGGCTCTTTTCTTTCCTGAATCGGATCCATGGGATTTTAAGGTCATTGCCTCCCTGGGGTGCGCGTGCCCCAGCACTGATGTTAGTGACAGCGTGGATGCTTTTAAAATCCAGTTATCGAACGTTGTTCTCTTAAGTCTGGCCAGAAAAGACTTTCTGGAACCAGGTCTGCCCGGTACAGAACGGGCACGTCTGGTAGCCAGGCTTCCTCCCGTCGCCCCACGGCGTCCCCGGAGGCAGAGGCTGGCGCCGCCCGTGCCTCCGCGGCAGCGCTGCAGTCCGGGTTTGAGGCGGCCCCAGGCTGCAGACCAGCTGGGCCGGCGCCAGCCTCCGCACCTGCGCCCCGGATCCCCAGTCCACCTGCGGGGAGTGAGCGCGTCCTGGCTGTGGGTCCTAGTGCCAGGGCTCCGGTGACTGCTTCGCGCCTAGCAGGAGGCAGGTGTCCCACGCCTCGCCTGGGAGAGCTTCCCGCGGTGGGAAGGGGGCCTGCGCCCCACTCGGGGGCCTGCTCCCTCCTCGGGTGCCCCACCTAGCAGAGCCGCTACCGGAGTCACAAGGGCGGGGAGCCTTGGGGTTCCAGTGGCAGCTGGATTTGGGGAGCTGTGCATCTCCCTCTGGCTCTGTGGTTCTCACACTGGCTTGTCCGCCATGCACCCGAAGCCTCAGCCCCGGGAAGGTTTCTCAGGCCCGCCTGCCCTCAGAGCTGGGTCTAACTCTGTTGTGCGTGAGTGTGGCGCAGTGCAGGTCACAAAGCTCCTCTCGCCTAATAAAGACTTTTTAGTTGTGATCTGATTTTCTCCCTTTGACTTTTATTTTCTACAATAAACTTTTAATCAGATGGAAAATTATCTTTTCTAGGAAACCAAGCAGAGGAGTTTGCTTTTTAAAAGCGTTAAAAATGGGCTGATGTCAGCTCTCCTTCTGAGTCAGGGAGTTGTGAAGCTGCATCTTTTTTCTTAGATGAAAATGCTTTTTAAAGATGCTAATTAAGAGGTGATTCTGTGCTTGCTCTGCGTCTTCATTCCTCTTTATTTCATTACTCCAACATGACTCAGGTTTCACAGCGAGACGTCCAGTCACATCCACCCACAGTGAGCTGCACCGAACTATTCCCCAGTGCGTCTGGGAGAGTTTAGGTACCTGCTGGCAGCCAAGAGGAAGCTTGAGTAGTGTCCCGGGGACGGGAGAGCTGAGGTGACCGACCTCAGCTCCAGGAGTAGGGGGGCCGCGGCCAAGGGGGGATGTCACTGGGTGGCTACAGCTCCCAGCCCCGTAGTGCCCGAGACAAGTGCAGCGAGAGCTAGCAAGGCCAGTCGAGTTAACCCAGGGTCTGAGCTGACTCAGGAAGAAGCTAGAGAAAACACAACTCTGAGGTCATTTGTACATGCACTTCATTTAAAAAAAACTTGAAACATCAGTCCTCTCTTCTGTAGCATGAGAGCGTCTCATGCCTCCGTGCCAGTCACTGCATCCGAATTCGGGTGTGAGAAGCGAAGTGACAGGGACTCAGAGTTTGCACAGGAACGCATCGTGCGTGTACCCGTATGCGTGACAGGGAGGGAGAAGAGCACCCAACTAATACAGTGAGAAAACCTTGGAGGTAGTTAATCAGGGAGAACACCACGGGTGCTACTTTACGTAGATTTGCCAGGACAAAAGATGTAGGAGTAAGGGAGCCAGGCAGGTAGCAGCCTCAGTAGAGGTGAAGGCTTCCAGCCCAACCCCTGAAGACGTCACACAGATGTGTTCGCGTGCCCTTTAGAAAACCGTGTGCATTCTTAACGCAGACCCAGACTTGATGGACTCAGCTGTCAGGAGCTCTCTGAGAGGGAGATGGACATGTGTACTCCCAGGCTCCCGCTTACCAGAACAACTTTATGGAGCCGGAAGTGTCTACCCTGTGTCACTGTCAGGGAAGAGGGTCAAGCTTTTCTTGTTGTTTCTGAAGTTCTTTATCCTCGCTGAATTCTCGAGACAGCTGGGTTGAGGAGCTTAATGCTGGCAATAAGGCGGGGAGGGCAGAAGGAACTTTGGAGAAATGGAACGTGGAGCACAGCACGTCCTGCCCTACAGGTGTTCTCGGGCCACACGCGGGCTGCCGAGCTTAGATCTGTGCAAGACCCTTCTCCTTTGCACTTCGCATTCCTTCCCGTCCATTTCCAGGGCGTCCTAGGCTCTTCTTACCATGCAGGGAGTGTCTGGGGCTTCCCTCTAAGCCCATTTTCTTATGTGGCTTTGCCTTGGCATTACTGCTACCTACCCACAAATAAGCAATTCCTAGTATCAGTACAAGCTGACTCTCTTAAGATTGATTGATTGGTTGATTTGAGGGAGAGTTAGAGGGAGACAGACATAAATCTTCCATCCTCTGGTTCACTCCCCGAATGGCTGCAACAGCCAGGTCTGTGCCAGGCCTAAGCCAGGAACCAGGAACTCCATCTACATCTGCCACATTGGTGACAGGGACCCAAGCCCTTGGGCCATCTTCCTCTGCCTTCCCAGGCGCCTTAGTGGGAGCTGGACTGGAAGTGGAGCAGCCAGGACTCTTGTGCACACTGGTATGGGTGTGGGTGGCCCTGTGCCCCAGCGCTGCACGGCATTATACTCTGATCCCATCTGGGAAGTCACTCAGGGCTTGTGAGAAAACACTCGTTCCCCCAGATGACGTTCCATCTCTGTCAAACCGTAATCATCCCAGGATCGCCATTGCTTTCTAGGGGCTTCTAAGCTAGTTCTTCGCTGGTGAGTCGGTGTAGGAGGTGAGACTCCTGCCAGGCCCTGAACGTGGAGGGAGGCTCCTCCTCACCCCGGCTGGAGGTGGTTCCCCTGCCGCGAGCCGCTTTTTACACAGCGTAAGTTCTGTGCATTGGTGAGAAACATGAAGACACGATTTGCGTTCCCATCAACAGGACTGTGACCATGGATGAGCACAGCCTGTGCTCCCCGGAGGCCCATCTGTCTCACGCAGTGAGTCGTTCTGATCTTCAGTTGAGTCCCCGTGAACAGCCCAGAAAGTTCCCGTGGAGTAGAGCGGCAGCTCCGGCCACTGAGGGGCTGACTGCTGACCGCAGGCAGGGCGGGCGGGCTCTTTGGGAGGAGAAAACGGGTCTGTACCCTCCTCAGTCTCTGCCCTGTGTGGTAGCTACCACGTGGTTTTCACAGGGTCTTTCAGTTCTGGGAGGCTGTGGGTCCCCTCAGGGAGGAGCACACCCAGACTCTTGTTGGGGGCAGAGGTTTTTTAAGGGGAAGACAAACCAGCAGGTGCAGGAGAGCCAGGCGGGAGAGCTCCTTGCAGGCAGGCTGAGAGCCGTGTGCCTGGAGGGCGCCCATCTCGTGCGAGGTTCCAGGGCGAGTCAGCCGCCAGGATGCTGCCGGGACCTTCCTGTGCAGGGACCCCGGCGAGTCTGGAGCTCAGGTGCCTTAGCGGGAAGCCAGGTCTCTCTGGAAGCTCCTGAGCCGTGGGTCCGGCAGGGGCTGCCAGTCCCGGCACGTGCGTGGAGTGGACTCGGTCACAGGCCTCTTGCACGTGGGCGTGAGATGCACGCTCTTCAGTCACTGGCGTTTCCCAGCCACAGAGCCAGTTGCACACACCTTAATGTTTGCCCATGTGAGACGTCCCAGAAGCCTGTGTGGTCTCGGGGGGGGGGGGGGGGGCGTCCCTGGGCTTTGTTTACGTGTGTGCGTTCTGTAGGTGGACTTGCAGCCACTTCAGTTTCTGCAGGATCCTGGCCAGGTTATTTTCTCAATTCTGGGATGACAAGTCATTCCCTCTGGCCCCGGGTGAGAGCTGGATCAGAAGTGGAGCAGCCGGGACTTGAACCCGCGCCCATATGGGATGCCGGTACTACAGGCAGCGGCTTTACCTGCCAAGTCACAGCGCCGGCCCTGACTCCGTCCTGAGAGGACCTGTTCTCTTGTGGGACCTGATCTGGGGCAAGGACAGCATGGAAGGGAGTTGCCGTGGGGACGGACAGGGTCTGGAAGCATGACCAGCGAGAGCCTTGGCCGTGCCACTCAGCCGGGGAGGCTCCCTGAGCAGGGAGCCCTGGGCATCTTCACAGTCGTCCTGGAGCGTGAGGCTGAGAACAGAGCGCCCCAAGGAGCAGCTCTCCCGGGGCTACCAGTGCCCTCCACACACTTCAGACACTTCCCCCCCACCCTGATGTTAAGGTGTCTAAGTGGCTGTTTTACACTTTTTTATGTAGGGATTTTAAAGTGTGGTTGTAGACTGTTATCAGACATGGTAGGTATCCATGGTGCATCGATTGGTTTTGCCTTGTAGCTGGTCGTCTGTGGGGATTGTTGGGCGGCAAGGTATTTTTTTTCCTGTATGAATTTTCATTTCTTCATGGGCCTTTAAGTAAAGAGAAATTATTGTCTAATTAGGAAACGCACATGATTTCCACTACGGAATAACCCCACTGTGGACGCAGCAGCTGTCAGCAGCGTGCGTCTGAAGGCGCTTCGCGGCTTATGGGACAGCGCGCCGCAGTGTGTGACAGCCCTGAGGAGCAGCTGGGGCCCGCGCGAGGAGGTCCCTGCTCTGGTGAGGGCGCAGGGGTCTGTGGTCGGGTCTGTGAGGCAGGTGTAAGGAGCCAGGGCGCTGCACGCCCTGTAGTCTTGGGACGAGCACTTCTCCCTGTTGTGTGATGAACGGGTGCAGTGTTGTGGCCCCCACCCCCACCCGCGGCCTGCAGTGCCAGCTCCAGTCGTGCGCTGCTGGTTTCCCTACGGTGCCTGGCTCAGAGATGCCCACAGAGAGCTCCCTTCATTGCCCAAACACGCACTGTAGCTTCGCTCAGCCCCAGAGGGGGCGGCCCAGCCTCCTCTCACACCAGTTCACGGAGCAGTGTGTGGAGGGCGAACTTGGCGACTCGATCCTTTGTATTCCTCTGCCTTGTGTGGAGACCCTCACTCTTGTCCTTAGTGCAGAAGCTCTTAAAGAAACGGCACATGGCTTTTCAGCCGGTACCTGGGTCACTGCACTGCCCTCTAGCCTGGGGCTCCCAGCCTGGGGAGTCGTTCTCACCCGGTGAAGACCTCGGCCACGCGGAGGCCATTTGACGATTCACCAGCTCAACACTGATTTCTGTACTTCTCCAATATATTTGTGCGAATTATAAAATGTAGATCATGGCTTTTTGTAAACAGTTTCCTGGTGACCATGGAGCCTGTACTTTTCTTTTCTCACCGCCTGGAATGCTTTTCTTAAAGTGTAAAATATTAGGTATTTTGGCATGATTTCATGAATCCCTTGAGTCTTTAAAAATCCTCATTAGGTTTATATATTTAGTGATTCCTTTCCATTGGAGAGATTAGGAAGGGACGCGGCAGCATGCCTGGAGCCTCGCTGCCTGTCCTGCACGGCGTTCCCCTGTGGCAGTTTCGGGACGGGCGGCCTTTGACTGCACCGTGGCATCGGCATCGCTGCGGGAGGCCCCAGCGCTCTGTGCACCCACCTCTCGGGGTCGGCTCACCGCGGTGCTGTGTACCCACCTCTCGGGGTCGGCTCACCGCGGTGCTGTGTACCCACCTCTCGGGGTCGGCTCACTGCAGTGCCGTGCACCCACCTCTCGGGGTCGGCTCACCGCAGTGCCGTGCACCCACCTCTCGGGGTCGGCTCACCCAGTGCCGTGCTCCCACCTCTCGGGGTCGGCTCACCGCGGTGCCGTGTACCCACCTCTCGGGGTCGGCTCACCCAGTGCCGTGCACCCACCTCCCGGGGTCGGCTCACCCAGTGCCGTGCACCCACCTCCCGGGGTCGGCTCACCCAGTGCCGTGCACCCACCTCCCGGGGTCGGCTCACCCAGTGCCGTGCACCCACCTCCCGGGGTCGGCTCACCCAGTGCCGTGCACCCACCTCCCGGGGTCGGCTCACCCAGTGCCGTGCACCCACCTCCCGGGGTCGGCTCACCCAGTGCCGTGCACCCACCTCCCGGGGTCGGCTCACCCAGTGCCGTGCACCCACCTCCCGGGGTCGGCTCACCCAGTGCCGTGCACCCACCTCCCGGGGTCGGCTCACCCAGTGCCGTGCACCCACCTCCCGGGGTCGGCTCACCCAGTGCCGTGCACCCACCTCCCGGGGTCGGCTCACCCAGTGCCGTGCACCCACCTCTCGGGGTCGGCTCACCCAGTGCCGTGCACCCACCTCCCGGGGTCGGCTCACCCAGTGCCGTGCACCCACCTCTCGGGGTCGGCTCACCCAGTGCCGTGCACCCACCTCTCGGGGTCGGCTCACCGCGGTGCTGTGTACCCACCTCTCGGGGTCGGCTCACCCAGTGCCGTGCACCCACCTCTCGGGGTCGGCTCACCGCAGTGCTGTGCACCCACCTCTCGGGGTCGGCTCACCGCGGTGCTGTGTACCCACCTCTCGGGGTCGGCTCACCCAGTGCTGTGCACCCACCTCTCGGGGTCGGCTCACCCAGTGCTGTGCAGGAAAGCCAAAGCTCACGCCGTCAGAAGGCGGAGGTCGGGTCTGCATTCTCAGGCAACGTGCTGTTTGCAGGGCTTTTCTCCAAGCAAAAGAAATGAGGAAGTGCCTGGGCTTGATCCGGTGTGGGGGCAGGGGAGCTGCGCCCGTCTGCACCCCTGCCTCGCCGGGAGCTTAATGTGGGAGAAGAAGGGCGTCCAGGTGGTCCTTCCCCTGCCAGTGGCGTCTTCCCAGGGTCAGGAGCTGTCTGTCACAGGAAGGAAGCCGTGTGAGGTCAGGGCTGGTCACCCCACCACTGACCAGGAAGCCCAAGCAGAGTCAAGTTGCGGTCCAAAGGGAGGAGGGGGAGACCTCTCTCAGACTCGGTGGCCTCTGGCCCTGGGTTTCCTACCTCCATCGCCATTTGGAACCAGGTGATTCTCTGCCATCGGGCCAGCACCCCGACCCTCTCTCCACTGGATGCTCCCTGAACGCCTCACCGGTTCCCACAGGGAGAGTCTCCCTGCACGCTGCACGTGGTCAGGCACGGTGCTGGGGCCTGTTTGTGAAGCAGGCAAGGACCGAGCTCCATGGGAAGGGGCACTATCAGATCTGCGTTTGTGTCCGTCTTCTGTGTGGAGATACCTGGCCGCACCTGAAGAGTGTGTCTGTCCATGGATTACCCGGGCAAACTCACAGCGAACTTCTCGGAGCGAGAGGTCGTGGCCCAGAGGACTCAGCAGCCTCCAAGGCCGGTGTCTGACGCTCGTCTGCAGACAGACACAGCCGCGATTTTTCGCCCGTGGTTCAGCACGAAGCACAGTGAGCCCGTTCTTGAGCCCCCACTCAGGTTATTTTTCACAAGCACCGAGCAAGAGGGCAAACCTGAGGACCCTCCGGCTTGAAACACAGGGAAAGAACCTTCCGCCTGGAGTTCAGGGAGTGGGGCTCTGCACGACCTCACCCTGCGTACACACGGCACGGTGACCAGCTCAGACACTGGCGCCAGGGCAGTTCCGGAACAGGCAGCCGTCTGTCCTTGTGGGCATGGGTGCTGTGTGCCTACGGAAGAGGGTACTCCTGTGGGCATGGGTGCCGTGTGTCTAAGGAAGACGGTGCTCCTGTGGGCATGGGTGCTGTGTGCCTAAGGAAGAGGGTGCTCCTGTGGGCATGGGTGCTGTGTGTCTAAGGAAGAGGGTGCTCCTGTGGGCATGGGTGCTGTGTGTCTAAGGAAGAGGGTGCTCCTTGTTGTGGGCATGGGTGCTGTGTGTCTAAGGAAGGGGTGCTCCTTGTTGTGGGCATGGGTGCCGTGTGTCTAAGGAAGAGGGTGCTCCTGTGGGCATGGGTGCTGTGTGTCTAAGGAAGAGGGTGCTCCTGTGGGCATGGGTGCTGTGTGTCTAAGGAAGAGGGTGCTCCTTGTTGTGGGCATGGGTGCTGTGTGTCTAAGGAAGAGGGTGCTCCTTGTTGTGGGCATGGGTGCCGTGTGCCTAAGGAAGAGGGTGCTCCTGTGGGCATGGGTGCCGTGTGCCTAAGGAAGAGGGTGCCCTTGTGGGCATGGGTGCTGTGTGTCTAAGGAAGAGGGTGCTCCTGTGGGCATGGGTGCCGTGTGTCTAAGGAAGAGGGTGCTCCTTGTTGTGGGCATGGGTGCCGTGTGTCTAAGGAAGAGGGTGCTCCTGTGGGCATGGGTGCCGTGTGTCTAAGGAAGAGGGTGCTCCTTGTTGTGGGCATGGGTGCTGTGTGTCTAAGGAAGAGGGTGCTCCTTGTTGTGGGCATGGGTGCTGTGTGTCTAAGGAAGAGGGTGCTCCTTGTTGTGGGCATGGGTGCCGTGTGTCTAAGGAAGAGGGTGCTCCTTGTTGTAGGCATGGGTGCTGTGTGTCTAAGGAAGAGGGTGCTCCTTGTGGGCATGGGTGCCGTGTGTCTAAGGAAGAGGGTGCTCCTTGTTGTAGGCATGGGTGCCGTGTGTCTAAGGAAGAGGGTGCTCCATGTTGTGGGCATGGGTGCTGTGTGTCTAAGGAAGAGGGTGCTCCTTGTTGTGGGCATGGGTGCCGTGTGTCTAAGGAAGAGGGTGCTCCTTGTTGTGGGCATGGGTGCCGTGTGCCTAAGGAAGAGGGTGCTCCTGTGGGCATGGGTGCCGTGTGTCTAAGGAAGAGGGTGCTCCATGTTGTGGGCATGGGTGCTGTGTGTCTAAGGAAGAGGGTGCTCCTGTGGGCATGGATGCCGTGTGTCTAAGGAAGAGGGTGCTCCTTGTTGTGGGCATGGGTGCCGTGTGTCTAAGGAAGAGGGTGCTCCTGTGGGCATGGGTGCCGTGTGTCTAAGGAAGAGGGTGCTCCTTGGGGCGTCAGCAGGTGGCACCGTGCCTGGCACTGGCCCTCAGTAGAAACGGCTCCGTGTCTCACCTCTGCCCCGAGATGCAGGCTCTCCCACCGCTTCCTGTATCCTCCAGGCCTTAAGTGGAGATTTTGCCTCTGTTGTATAAAAGCCTAGCGTCTTCCATTGCCTGTGTCTTCTGTCCCAGCTCCCTAGCCACGGTCAGTACGCAGTGTGAGCCCACACGAGCTCTTCTCACCCTGTTTCCCACCACTGCCCAGAATGATCTTTGCATGTCAGAGCTGTCCCTCTCAAACGTCCCATTTACCTCACCGGAAGTGCCCCTGCTGTCCGAGCCCTCCATCCTTGGACACAGCTCTGTCCCCGCCCTGCAGTCAGCCGTCCATCCTGGCAGTCCTTGCCCCGCATTCAGTAGCTGCCTTGTGTGCCTGTCAGGGCGGAGGGACAGGAATGCTGCAGAGACAGGCGTGGCCCTGCTCTCCAGGGCTTTGCAGTGGCTGTGGCTGCGTGCATGGACCCCTCTCCAGGCCTGCCTCTCTCAGGAGTTGCATCATGGTGGCATCCCCAAGTTGTAGTGCAGACCTGGATACACAGTGGCACGTTGGAAACATGCTGGCTTGATCTTTAGCATACTGGTGTGTATTTACAAGGGGGACTGACCTATGGTAGCAGGCCTCATAGACTCTGAGAGTTAGTTTAAAGGCAGAACTGATACTGACAGCCATGACCATAACCTCTTGGTGGTTTCCGTGGCGCCAAGGCGCTGGGATTCATGGAACAGTGCCTTTTTCTTTTTTTGACAGGCAGAATTAGAGAGAGAGAGAGAGAAAGGTCTTCCTTTTCCATTGGTTCATCCCCCAAGTGGCCGCTGCGGCCGGCGCTGCGCTGATCCGAAACCAGGAGCCAGGTGCTTCCTCCTGGTCTCCCGTGCAGGTGCAGGGCCCAAGGACCTGGGCCATCCTCCACTGCCCTCCCGGGCCACAGCAGAGAGCTGGACAGGAAGAGGGGCAACCGGGACAGAATCCGGTGCCCCAGCTGGGACTAGAACCCGGGGTGCCGGTCTGCAGGCAGAGGATTAGCCTAGTGAGCTGCAGCGCCGGCCGGAACAGTGCATTTTTAAATGGAGACAGTTCTGAAATGGAAGTAAGATTGTCTTTTGTGGCAGATAGAGTTAGCTTGATGAAACTCGCTGCGTTGCCCTTGCTTTTCTCACTTTGTCCCAGCCCAGCACAGCACTAGCACAGCCTGAACTCCCCAGTTTCTGCCCCCTGTCGGTGGCGGGGATCCCCAGCTTACTGGCGGCGTGGCCACGCCCCACAGCTGACGTCGGCCTGGGTGTCTGTGCTCAGAAGTGATACAGTGGGCTCGAAACAGACACATTTCACAGCCGTCCATACGCTGCACCCAGTAAGATGCTGCTGTGGGGCGGTGGGGTCCCAGGTTGTTCTTATTCCAGTTTCCTGGCCTCTGTATGAGGTAAGAATTCAAGGCAAAGACGTGCGTAGCGTCCAAGAATGGGAGCAGGAGTTACCGAAGGAAGTAGAGCAGGGTCAGACACGAGAGTGAGGCGCCTCGTGAGGAGAGGCTGCCCCCACCCCTGGTCAGCGGTGCCCTCTGTTGGAAAGGCCGCGGTGCCCTGGCTGAACATGTGGATGGGGTAGAGTTTCTGTGAGAAAGTTTCATGGCGTCTGCACGTGGAGCTCAGTGTACGCGTGTTCATCATGGCGTCGGCACATGGAGCTCAGTGTACGCGTGTTCATCATGGCGTCGGCACGTGGAGCTCAGTGTACGCGTGTTCATCATGGCGTCGGCACGTGGAGCTCAGTGTACGCGTGTTCATCATGGTGTCGGCACGTGGAGCTCAGTGTACGCGTGTTCATCATGGCGTCTGCACGTGGAGCTCAGTGTACGCGTGTTCATCATGGCGTCGGCACGTGGAGCTCAGTGTACGCGTGTTCATCATGGCGTCTGCACGTGGAGCTCAGTGTACGCGTGTTCATCATGGCGTCGGCACGTGGAGCTCAGTGTACGCGTGTTCATCATGGCGTCGGCACGTGGAGCTCAGTGTACGCGTGTTCATCATGGCGTCGGCACGTGGAGCTCAGTGTACGCGTGTTCATCATGGCGTCGGCACATGGAGCTCAGTGTACGCGTGTTCATCATGGCATCTCCGCGTGGAGCTCAGTACTCAGCACTCAGTGTACGCGTGTTCATCATGGCGTCTGCACGTGGAGCTCAGTGTACACGTGTTCATCATGGCGTCGGCACGTGGAGCTCAGTGTACGCGTGTTCATCATGGCGTCGGCACGTGGAGCTCAGTGTACGCGTGTTCATCATGGCGTCGGCACATGGAGCTCAGTGTACGCGTGTTCATCATGGCGTCTGCACGTGGAGCTCAGTGTACGCGTGTTCATCATGGCGTCGGCACGTGGAGCTCAGTGTACGCGTGTTCATCATGGCGTCTGCACGTGGAGCTCAGTGTACGCGTGTTCATCATGGCGTCGGCACATGGAGCTCAGTGTACGCGTGTTCATCATGGCGTCTGCACGTGGAGCTCAGTACTCAGTACTCTGTACGTGTGTTCATCATGGTGTCTGCATGTGGATCTCAGTGTACACGTGTTCATAGTGGCATCTCCGCGTGGAGCTCAGTACTCAGCACTCAGTGTACACGTGTTCATCATGGTGTCTGCATGTGGATCTCAGTGTACACGTGTTCATAGTGGCATCTCCGCGTGGAGCTCAGTACTCAGTGTACGCGTGTTCATCATGGCGTCTCCACGTGGAGCTCAGTACTCAGTGTACACGTGTTCATCATGGCGTCTGCATGTGGATCTCAGTGTACACGTGTTCATGACGTCTCTGCGTGGAGCTCAGTGTACACGTGTTCATAGTGGCGTCTCCGCGTGGAGCTCAGTACTCTGTACGTGTGTTCATCGTGGTGTCTGTGGTGGCGATGGCGTGGGTGCAGGTGGGAAGTGGGTGACTGGATTAACACACAAGAAGAGGAGTTAGCATGCAGGCTGGAGACACAGAGACTGCTGGACCCTCCCCGCTCCTCTGCCCTTCACTGACTCCCTGCCTGACCTCTTCACCCCTCCCCCAGCCCAGGATTTTTCATCCTTTAATCTTCGTGGGAGGCGGAGAGAGGATGGTGTATCTGCCATATCTGCCTGGTGCGGCACTGGTCTTGTCCCTGCCTGTCCAGGGAACGGAAACCTCTTGCTAACTGGTCTGGAGACTGGGTCTCAGGAGGTGGGGTATTGCCCCCATCATTGTCAGAGGTGGAGTCCCTGTGTAACCATGATTTCTGCGAGTAACTTGACAGTTAAGATGGGGCCCAATTGGAAAAAGAAAAGGGAAAACATATTCTTCCTAATTCTGCCTGAATGGTAAAAGCTGGAAGACTTTCCTTACCAAAGATAGAGAACCACGGCCTGGACATAAATGCTCGTGAGATCTTTCCAGGAGTGCAGTGTTGCTAAAGGCGGCAGATTCCGAAAGTCTCTGTACAGACGCCACCTTGCTCTGCCAGCAGATAGTCTGGGGCTACTTCGTTTTCCATGACCACTTTGGCTGGGGAGCCCAGACAGGTGTAGTTGCTCTGGCACCTAGCAGGAGTCTAAGCTCTGCTGCCCCAGGCGGTAGACAGATGTCTTAGAGCAACTTCGTGAGCGTAGCGGCAGTGTGCTGAGATTCGGGAGAAGGGGTGGATAGGACATATCTTTCCATGAGGAAAAGTGTATAATACAGAACAAAATTTACTTCTGGCTTTTTGCAGAGATGTTGGGATCCTCAGGTGGCTTATAGGAGGAGGCGGAGTTACCCTCTGTGTGCCTGTGAAGACCCCCCACGTGGAGGTTACAGCTGTCTCCAGGATCTTGGGGACAGCAGCCGCCTTCGCTGCCCTCTGCCGGGCCTCCGCTCCCCTGCTGCCGTCTCCTGCCCTGCGCAGCACTCGGGAGGCTCCCGAACTGCCCGCAGGAGGCTGAAGTCACGTCCTCACTGTTCACGGGAGAGTCCGCGCGGTCAGTACGCCCTCCTCTCCATGCGTCTGCCTGCGCGTCCTCACTGTTCACGGGAGAGCCCCGCGCGGTCAGTACGCCCTCCTCTCCGCGCGTCTGCCTGCGCGTCCTCACTGTTCACGGGAGAGCCCCGCGCGGTCAGTACGCCCTCCTCTCCGCGCGTCTGCCTGCGCGTCCTCACTGTTCACGGGAGAGCCCCGCGCGGTCAGTACGCCCTGCTCTCCGCGCGTCTGCCTGCGCGTCCTCACTGTTCACGGGAGAGCCCCGCGCGGTCAGTACGCCCTGCTCTCCGCGCGTCTGCCTGCGCGTCCTCACTGTTCACGGGAGAGCCCCGCGCGGTCAGTACGCCCTCCTCTCCGCGCGTCTGCCTGCGCGTCCTCACTGGTCACGGGAGAGCCCCGCGCGGTCAGTACGCCCTTCTCTCCACGCGTCTGCCTGCGCACGTAGACCCAAGAAGGCACATTTGGAGTTTGCGTAGGTGATCACCTCGTTGGCCCTTTCAGCCTCACAGGCCAGAGTGCTGGTTGGCAAAGCCTGAGCTCCCACCCCGGGAGCGAGATCCACTCTGGCGCACCCTTTCTAACTCCTTCCTCCGTGCAGCTGCTGCGGCCAGCAGACTGTTCAACGTCTGGGTTTCCCAGAGGTCCCTCAGGTCCAGGGGGCCTGCTGAGCCCCTCTGCTCTGCGGTGTCTACGCACGAGGGCCTTCAGGTGGCACAGGGTAGCTGGATTGAGGACGTGGCGTGCTTTGAGAGTTACTGCAGAAGGGCCTGTACTCAGTGAGGCACCGTCCTGTTAGCCACAGATGTCCTTTAACCTCCGGAGCCCCTTGCGTCTGGTGTGGACTGTGAACTTCAAGGGGAAGGCCTGAAGTCAGCGTGGCGGCTTTCTCTGCAAAAGCTCAGTAGTGTCGCTCCCCCTCTTCGTGGAGGAACGACACAGGACCCTGCGCTGTTCTTTCGTCTGCTCGGCCCTCCCCGGGTTTGCTGCTGGTTCTTCCCGGGTTGGCTGCCGTCCCTTCCACCTCCGTGGAAGGGCAGTTCCCCCTGCCACATTCCCCACTTCCGCAGGGGAGCGGCACACCGCCGGCCGGCCCTCTCGGGGGCTGCACAGGTGTTCCCCTTAGATGTTCCTGGTGCATGCCGTCTCTCTCCTCCTTTATAGTCCTCCTCCGCCAATCCCAACTCTGCTGCCCACACGCCGAGTACGGTGCTCTCCAATCAGGAGCAAGTCCTACAGTTAATTGGTTGAACTGGAGGCAGCTGTGCAGAAGCTGTTTCCTCCTCTCCCATCGCCATATTGTGGGAGAGCAGATGCATAGAATAAGTCTTAATTCCAGTAACTCAGTCCAGTCCGAGTTGCTCCCCACAAGTAGCAGGCACGCAGGTCCTCCCGTGGCCTGAGAGTCCAGCTGCTCGGATAGTAGGTCCCTGTTGCGGAAGCAGGAGTGCACTCGGCTACCCCGCTTCTGTGCTAGAGTGAAAGGCTCATCTAGAGTCGAGATTCCTAGTGTGGGAGACCTGATCAGCAGGTCCTTAGTCTTTGGAAAAGCCTCCTGTTGCTCTCCTGTCCATTCAGGTGGGTCAGTCCCTTTAAGCCCTCACATAAAGTTTTGGCTCTAAACTTGAATCCCGGGATCCAGAAACCTGCCGTTGTCAGGAATGCTCTTAGCTGGTGGCCCTGTGCACAGTACAACTGCCTTTCCTGAAGTGACAGGACAGGCTTCCTCAGGGACAGACCATGTCCCCAGTAAGTTGCTTCCTGTCTAGAAATCTCAGCTTCGGTTGGAGAAACGTTGCATCTTTAATCCTCTGAAAAGTTAAGACCTGGACGGTGTTTTTGTCCAAGCCCTCCTTGGAGGGAGTGCAGATGAGGAATCATCTACGTATGGAGACGGCGCCAGTCTTTAACAGGAGCCATGTTCCTGGCAGGGCATTGCCCGCGGGCGAGAACTGTCCTTGGTGCTTTGAGGAAGGACTGTCCAAGTGTACTGCTGAGTACTGTTTGAGGATGGATCAGTCCATTTGAAGGCAAACAGATACTGGGATTCTCGGTGTAATGGCATGCAGGAGAGGGCACCCTTCAGTTCCCGGACCGAGAAACAAGGCACCTGCCTTCCATATCGAGCAAGAACAGTGCAGGGATTGGCACAGCAGGGTGGAGGGAAATAGCTGCCCACTGACGGCGCCGAGTCCTGAGCCGTCGTGTGGTCACCCCTCTGGCTTCGGGGGCAGGGTGAGGAAGCTGGCACAGACCCAGGACTCGTGTTTGAGGAATCTCAATCAGAAGTGGGAGTCCTCACTTAGCTTCTGGATTTAAGGTGCAGGAGTGTCGTCTTGGCCTCTAAGGACCGTGATGAGGCCAGCACGTTCCCGACCCCAGATTTGAGGGTCTGCTCCAGCTTGGATTTCAGCCGGGACTTGTCTCAGTGCTCCTTAGCATTAGGACAAGAGACTCAGACTTCGGGGTGATTGAGCTGAGAGTGGCGCCCAGGGATGGCAGCGAGACCTCGAGTAGAGGTGCTGGACGCCGGCACCGCTGGGCATTGGTGCGAGGGCAGCCGTCTGGCGATGCAGAGGCAGAGAAAGTTCTTGAGAGAGAGGCCTGCCCTCGGCTCCTGTCATGGTGAGCAGTTTGAGGACAGGACTCCGTGTGGGAATTCAGTGCAGGGCGGCCCCTGTGTGAGTGAGGAAGCCAGTAACCTTACCTGGGACGCTGAGGTGCTTATCTGGGCTGTGGGAGCTGCCTGGCTGCCCGGCCTCTTCAGCCCTCAGGCAAGGGCATGAGGGACCCGGGAGACCACCTCCCTCAGAGCGGAAGAAAGCCCCGTGTCCACTGACGCAAGGGCCAGATGGGCTGTCGGGCAGGGGCGTTCCAAGCGCCAGTGTCCCAGCTCCTCACACCTGAAACACTCTCTATTGGGCCCTGCGGCAATAGCAAGACACCCTCGGGTGACTCCGAGGCCACCGGGTCTGGTTGTGCAGGCCGCTGTCCCACGTTGGAGCACCCTCCTCGTCAGCCCTTTCTTTTGAACACCTGGAACTCTAGATCCGTATCCGATTCGTGGGAGCCTGGGGTCCCCCTCGCCAGTTTCTGAAGCTTCCTCAGTACCTGTGCTGAGTAGATGGAGAAATGGTACCAAACAGGGCCCGTTCTCAGGAGCGCTAGGTCAGTGTTCCTCCAGGCGTCTGCCAGCCGTCCTCGGAACGGGCGTTTTCTTTCCTGTGCCGTCTCGCCTCCCAGGCTTGAGTGCATCCCCTCCTCCACTCTGCTGGCAGAGTGTGCGCGGTCTCAGTGCGTCATTCACGGTGGCCTCTTGGGCAGCCCCAGTCAGGTGCTGCTGTTGGCACTGCTGGAGCCCCAGCACAGCACTGAGGCTTTGGGGGTCATCAGAGAATCAGCGGGAGCCTCAGACTCACTGCTTCCTTCTGAGGTGCAGCTGGTGGTTACGGCAGGGCCACGTCGGAGACCAGAGCCGGGGCCCGAGGCTCCTCAGTGGATTTGGTAGGATCTTTGGAAACATCCCCAGCTTTGTTGACAGCAGTTGAAGTCAGTCATGGAGAAAGGACATGTCCACCAAAAGCCTCAGCACCTCCATTTGCGACCTGTCTCGGGACAGAGCCTACTGACATCTGGCTGGAGGAGGCCCCACTGCGAATGACGAGTTGCGCTGACTCTGGGAGGGGGGACAGGGTGGGTTGCACGGTGGCAGTCATGGGAAAACAGGCAAAGGAGAAGCAGGTTCTGAGGGTGCAGGGGAGGACCTAGCGACCCCCAGGGATGGTCCCAGCATCAGGACATGCTGAACTCAGGGTGATGGAGGGCCCACCAGTAGTGGGTCATCCACTGTGTCTGTATGTTGCTCCCTTACGTTCCTGGTCTTTAAGAGCAGTGGTGCCCACAACTCCCAAGAGTGGGGTTTTCAAAGAGGACTACAAAGACCTGGATGTAAGGAACTTGTGCCCAGTTTTGTTGTCTCTTAGGAAAGAGTCAAGATGTGAGTAGTATTAAGGTTGAGTCCCGTGTAGTGGCCGGGTCTCCCCATTTTCTAGTTTATGTCTTGGCCAGAGAATGTTGCAGGAGGAAACAAGTTCTTGGTTGTAGTATTTAGCTTGAGAGGTTCCCGGTTACCAGAAAGCATGCCAGGGCTGGGCCCATGGGAGTGGATGTGGTTACCTGTCGCTGGAAGTCTGTCCATGACCCAGGGAGAGGAGAGGAGGGCATGGCTCTGCGTGAGCCCAGTCACACAAAAGCAGCCTGCTGGAGCCCTGTGTTATGAAAGATTGGGCATCTAGAGGTCTCCCTGCACCCCAAGTTGGGGCTCCCTGGGATCCATACCCCAGCCTTTCCACAGCCTCCCTAAGGCTGATCCAGCCCTGAAATCTTACACATCTCAGATGCAGCTGTCCGTGCCCCGGTTATTCCCGGGGACTTTCCCCTCCATGCCTCGGGCTCCTGGGTCACAGTGGGTTGCACCACACCCAGGGCTCAACTTGAGTCCTGGGGGGCGCTAAGCTGCGTCCAGGAGTCCTTAGACCTTCGAGCTTCCCCATGCCTGGGGTACAGCTTGAACCCTAGGGCAATGACTTGCATCCAGGTATCCTCAGACTCTGGAGCTAAAACCCACATCTGAGGTCTGGCTTGAACCTCGAAGCTTTTGAAAGGAGTGGGGAGCTTGGGCATGAGAGATGCCAAGCTCCAGCCAACTGGTAGCAGCCTGAAGCATAAGCTGACACTGAGAAACAGGGCCTAGAGCTGCCCCTGGAAGCCAGAAACCACAGACATTCCAGCTCGAATGGCTTGGAGCAGCCTGCATCAGCCACCCATGATGGGGCCAGAGCTCCATCCTGCCTCTGGACATTTCTGCCAGGTCAGGGTTATGAGCCGGGCAGTGGACCCACTGCCCCAAGCAGACCATGAGCTGGCCACTGGGGCTTGGGTCAGCGGACAGGGGAAGGGAGGAATGGCAGAGTGTGCTCCCCAGACATGTTGGCCAACCAGGCAGGTAAACTGTCCCCACCCAGGGGAGGTACAGCAGAAGGTGGGCACCTGGTCCAGCCTCCAGAAGCCGGCTGATTCCGGTCTGTGATGTCCCGCTTCCTGGGAGCTGCCCCAAAGCCTGGACGCTGAGCCCTTGCACTGGGCCCACAGATTTGGGGTGCCTGTGCTTGCTCCATGGCCTTTGCTGTCCCGTGCTGCTCCTGGCTCCATGTGTCTGCAGCCACAGAAGAAGGGCAGGCAGGGTGGCCACACGTTCACCACCCGCAGTGGCCAGACCCTGGCACCGTGCTCCAGAAGCAAGATCTGGCTCACCTTTGAGGAGCCCAGCAGGGGTGATCTCACAGCCTGTGCCAGCTCCGGGATGCCAGGTGGCCTGTGCGCTCCCTGCTGAGAACTGGGAACTAGCCAGAGGCCTGTGTCCCCACCGCAGGCTAGCGCATCTGGGCATAGTTCTCCCTTGGCTTTCCCAGGTTGCATCTGGCAGCTGTGACTGGTGACCACTGCCTTTCCTCACTGGCTGCTGCCCGTGGCTATGTGCTCCGTGGAGCTTCCAGCCTGTAGCTGGCTTCAGTTACTAAGACATAGCAAAGAAGTCCCCAGTTTAGCATTTCAAAGGCCCGCCAGAGATGCTGAGCTGAAGAGAAGAGAGCTTGACCACCCTGGCATGCACTCCCCAGATGTCCGTGCTGTGTGTGTGTCTCTCTCCCCAGCTCTCCTGGCTGGCTCACCACTTAATGCTGTGGGACTTGGGGTCCCCCAGCTGTTTCATTCTTGCCTCCATGTGAGGTAAGAATTCAACGCAGAGATGTGGGTAAAGTGCGAGAATGGATCAGGCTTTATCTAAAGAGAGAGCACGTTCAGACATGACTGTAGGAGACACTCACCCCGAGGAGAGGAGTGTGCCGCACCGTTCAGTGGTCCCATTGGTGTGGTGCCCTGAGTACAAAAACAGGGTTTGGGCAGGGTTCCGTGCACACAGTGCTGTCGAAAGTTTCGTGACATCTGCACGCGTGTTCACGCCATCTCCACGGGCAGGTCACTGTACAGGTGTTCATTTTGCTGTCTCCACGTGGGGCTCAGGATATGTGTGATCATCATGGCGCCTCCACGTGGAGCTTGGTGTACACACATCATGCCGTCTCCACGTGGAGTTCAGCGTATGCGTGTTCTTTGTGGCAGAGGCACAGGTGCACCACGGGAAAGCGGGTGTGCTGAATCGACACGCGAGGGGGTGGAGTCAGGGTGGGAGACCACAAGAGACTCCTGGAAGCTCCGGCTCCTGTCTCCCCATGCATACTGGATACTGAGTGCCACAGGCTGCAGGAGGGCCTGCCAAGCCCACACTTTGCTTCCTGCAAAGAGGGCACTTGAGCTTTTAGGTGGCTTGGTAATTTTTAGCCTCTTTATTCGACAGCTTTCCCACTGACCCCAGTTAGTTTAAGGCATGCTTAAACTAGCTGCACTTTTCCCTCCCCCCACCTATCCTCATGCCAACCCAGACTCTGCCTGTACATCCAGCGATACAAAGTAAACCGCCTGTGGGGTGAGTAGGTCACCACGAGTGCCAGCCTTGGAGAACACTTTCTTAAAGACGCGGCTCAGAGGTCAGAGGCAGGCGTTACGCTGGGTGCTGAGGCAGCAGGGGAAGAGAGAGAGAAGGACCCTTCTCGTGAGGTGTGCGTGCTGGTGAGAGATCGGTGGCCTGGCTGACGTTGGCCAGGGACGCTTGGAGTCGTGGCGAGGCCCAGGATCATCATGGGCGTTGGAAGGAAACGGCTGAGCAGCGGCCACAGCAGAGCCCCCGGGGGGCTCCAGGTGCGGAGGAGCCGGCAGAGGACCTGCGTGCTGGGGAAACAGCAGCAGCGAGCCGTGGTTCTGGGCAGGTGCTCGTGCAGCTGTGGTAGGCGCTGGCAGTGCCAGGCTACTTAAATTTTACTGAATCCAAATAAAAACAAAATGGAAAGTTCACACGCCACGTGTCAAGTTCTGGATTTGCTCTGTGCACCTGGGGCTGCTTGACTGGACAGAGTCGAGTGTTCTCGTCATCACCAGGTTGTATTGGACAGTACCTCTTCAGATAAGCTCACCCGAGTGTCACACACCTGGAGGCATGGCACCACCTTCCCATTTGGCAGACAGGGAAAGTAAGGCACAAGGGGTTATGTGTGATGTGCCCAAGGCTGCAGAGTGAGTGAGCGCAGAGCTGGGGTTCTGAGCCTGGGGCTGACCCTTGCCCTGCTGTGAGCATGTCAGTCTGCATCATTGCACGAGGGGCCCGAGCATCCCTGGAGTTTGACGTCCTCAGGACCTCCTGGAATGAGGGGCAGCCACGCCCATTAAGCAGTCACGCCCCAGCTCATTTGTCACCGTAGCTCACAGGTGAGGATGGGACATGCCCACTGCACAGTCCACCTTCAGCTGACCGTGGCGATGTGCAGACCACCCCTTAGTAAGATCTTGTTGCGTGTTTTGAGAGGGGGCTGGAGGAAATTTTGAACAAGGGATCGGGTCTTTCTGACTGATGGCGCAGGCCTGTGTCAGTGCCGTCACTGTGTCTGAAAAAAGGCGTCCAGGGGCTGGCATTGTGGTGTCATGGGTTAGCTGCCACCTGCTATGCCAGCATCCCACGTGGGCACCAGTTCAAGTCCCAGCCGCTCCACTTTCAATCCATCTCCCCGCTAAAATGCCTGGGAAAGCAGCAGAGGATGGCCTAAGTCCTTGGGCACCAGAACCCAAACGGGAGACCTGGAAGAAGCTCCTGGCTCCTAGCTGCAGCCTGGCCCAGCCCTTGCCATTGCAGCCATTTGGGAAGTGACCAGAAGATGGAAGACAGAGCGCTCTGTCTCTCCCTCTGTTTCTGTAATTCTGCTTTTCAAATACATAAAATAAATCTTTAAAAAGAAAGGCATCTACCCGGCACCAGGAAAATTCTGTGTGGTCTCAGCAAGGCATTGTAGCTCCCCTCTCTGCACCTCAGTTCCCCATCCGTGGAGTGAGGAAACAGACGGTGCCTACTGTGGGCTGTTGTGGAAGCTCTCCGTGCAACCCGAGACACAGCGTGAGGCACGCCTGGGCCACATGATCAGGATGCACAGGACACAACAGGAGTGCCTCTGCTCCTCCCTGCTTCCAAACACCGCAAGTTTGGAAACCAAGGCCGCTCTAGGGAGGCCCAAGGCAGAGCAGTGCCAGCCTTGGAAATGGCTTTGCTCTCAGCTCCTGTGCTTGTGAACTTAGGCAAGTGCCTTACTCCTCCTTAACACGGCCGTTGTTGCGCCTGATGGCTCGGCTGTTTGGAGAGTGCAGTGATGGGCCTGGCCCGGACATTTGGTGAATGCGGTCAGCTTCTTGTGTTTAAAATGTGCTTTTGAGTGCTTTCCTGCCCAGCTGCCCTTACCCACGGTGGGTGTCGAGACAGAATTGATGGTCATCAAAGCCGACCTGTGTCCAGCTTGCCCACCATTAAATGCAGTGGTCACACCCTCAAAAGGCCTGGGGCAGGAAGGGGGCCTGCACATAGCAGCTGCTGCGCTGAGATGGGAGCTGCTTCACCCCCGACCAGTGAGAGAAGTGGTCGCCACACGGGACCTACGGTGCCTTCCTGCCCGTCTGGAACACCGGGCGCCGGCTGACCGGCAGGCCAATCAGAGCTGGGTCCCCTGGAAGACGCCGATGCACGTAGCCTGAGGATCGTGAGCTTCACGTGGAAACCTGGGCACTCGGAACCACACTTGCTGGCTTTCCGAAGCGTGGCTGTGTCAGCTGCTTATTAGTGAAAGTATCTGAATCAAAGTGGGCCCGGAAAGAGTGCGTCACAGCTGAGGATTATAGTTGGTCATGTGAAACGAACAGGAGGTCACATGACAAAGGAAAACAAAACCAGGCCGCTGTACAAGTGGGAAGAGTGGCAGAAGCCCAGACGAAAGATGGTGACCTCCCGAGAGGTCAAGGACAGAGGAGTGTAGGCTGTGGTGGTCACTTCCCCGCCCCAGCTTCTTGCACGCGGCTCCCACAGCTGATTCTCGCTCTGGGAAATCTGCTCGTCTGTCTGGTGCTTCTGGGCCATGGCGATTGCCTGAGACTGAGGACAAGCCCTCATGGAGCAAGCACACAACTGCCCCCCTTGGGTCATCCTGACCTGCCCTGGGGCCTGGCGCTGCTTGCAGTTTGCGTGACAGGCCGTCCTGACGGGCGGATGTTGTGCGGGCAGCTCTTCTCTCCTGAGCATGGTGCACGTAGACTAAAAACTGGGATGTGTGACTCTGGGAGTCCTCTTGTTCCCCGATGGGATAAAGAAGAGAGAGCACAGGGCTGGCGCCGCGGCTCAATAGGCTAATCCTCCGCCTTGCGGCGCCGGCACACCAGGTTCTAGTCCCGGTCGGGGTGCCGGATTCTGTCCCGGTTGCCCCTCTTCCAGGCCAGCTCTCTGCTGTGGCCTGGGAGTGCAGTGGAGGATGGCCCAAGTGCTTGGGCCCTGCACCCCATGGGAGACCAGGAGAAGCACCTGGCTCCTGGCTTCAGATCAGCGCGATGCATCAGCCACGGCAGCCATTGGAGGGTGAACCAATGGCAAAAAGGAAGACCTTTCTCTCTGTCTCTTTCTCTCTCACTGTCCACTCTGCCTGTCAAAACAAAACAAAACAAAACACAGAAGGAACGTCACGGGAGCGGTCTGAAATGTCCGTCAGCGCACCCACTCTGCACGGCGCGGGCAGCCCCGGACAGGAGACGCTTGGGAACAGACAGTCCGTGAGGGGACCGTCATGTCGCTGGTGCAGCGGGGAAGGGCAGGCGGCCTGTGTCCACCAAAGGCTGCCGGAAACGGAGATCCAGGGACTGGCCAATGCCTTCTTAAAAGAGTAGGTTTCTCTTTTTAAAACACTGCCACGTAAGACGCGTTACTCCACAGAGACGTCGGATAGATGTGTGTTGGCGGCCCCCAAAAGGGGTGGTTGTTTACTCACTGAACCGACTGGCAGTGGACTGCTGGCGTGACTGCAGCCCTCCACAGCCTCCCTGCTCTGAAGCAGCCTGCACTGTGGGGACCTGGAGCCCAGCGCAGAGACGTGGAGCCAGCAGAGGGGCTTTGCCCGATGGCACAGTCTCGGTGGGGCCTCATGGGTCGGGTCTCCTGGAGGTGACGCTGTGCAGCGCCCAGTCTTGCTGCATGTATTCTGTGGCAGCCAGTGAGATAATTGGCTTTTGTGTGTGTGTGTGTGTGTGTGCGCGTGTGTGTGTAAGCAAACCATGAAATGTGTGCTGGCTAAGTTAGTGTGGAGTTTCAGTTGATGAGTGCCATTTCCCCTGAAAACGGGTTTCACTGTCAGGCAGCCCCGGGGAGTCTAGGAGGGAGGCCCGGTCAGCTGAGGCAGCTGCGGAGGTGCCGCTGTTGGGCTGACCATAGAGAGAGATTTTTAAAGCAAGTGACTGAGGCTTGGGGCCTTGGAGCTGCGATTCAGACTGTAACCATCAGGCACTGAGATGTAAGGAGCAGTTCCTGTTTCGTTGGTGTGAACAGACGTTTTGGCGTTTGGGTTGGCCAGGTCTTTAGTCATCAGCCAGTGGACAGCTTGGATCTGCAGCCACATAGGGAGTGGCTAGGACCTGCCTGTCCCTTCAGTTGCAGGGACATTGCCTGCTCTGTGAGTTGTGTCTTGAATCCGTTGGCTCACGGTTCATTTTGACAAAGGACGCTGCTACCAGGTGCTGAGTGTCGGCTCCAGTCTATGAAACGGGTTATTTGGGTGGTCCCTGGAGGGTCGTCAGCCTGGGGCTGCTCCAGGGACACAGAATGGGAGGCGGGTGCGAGCAGGCCCCAGCAGAGCCACCACGGCCCTGCCTGCACACAGCACGCCCTGCCTGGTTCTGAGGGCAGGAATGGGAGCTGCGTGCCTGCCACCTGGGTGGGGTCTGCATGGGGTGCCGGTGCCCTGACTCAGTGGAGGCACCAGAGGACCCGAGCGTGTGCCCCTCTCAGGCTGAACAGCCCACTTAGCACACTCCCCAGCAACCTGAAATACAGCCTGCCTTCCTCCTGAGACGTCTTACCAGCATACAGACATCCGACACG
Source organism: Oryctolagus cuniculus (assembly GCF_051225735.1). Classification (NCBI taxonomy): domain Eukaryota; kingdom Metazoa; phylum Chordata; class Mammalia; order Lagomorpha; family Leporidae; genus Oryctolagus; species Oryctolagus cuniculus. The sequence goes on from NC_142887.1 coordinate 9,651,802, forward strand.
GTTTTTAAATAGACGCCAAACAGAAACTCTCAAAGTATGCGATCATCAGAGTGCAGAAAACCCAGTTAGTAACTCCATCCCCTAGGCCTCCGGTGGCTGTGGACTTCCCAGGCGGGCCGGGTCGCGTTGCACGTCTGATTGCCAGTCTCTGGGCACGTCTGTTGCAGCCTCAGCGTCAGGCCGAGCATGCCCGCAGGGGAGACGCTGTCAGTGCCTGCAGCACTCCAGGTGGGCTGCTGGAGGATTGCAGGGAGGCACCGAGTGCATTTCTTTTCTTTTTCAAAGATTTATTTATTTTGAGAGACAGGTCTTCCATCACTGGCTCACCCCCAAAATGGCCACAATGGCTAGAGCTGGGCCAATCCAGAGCCAGGAGCCAGGAGCTTCTTCTGGGTCTCCCATGCACTTGCAGGGACCCAAACAATTGGGCCATCTTCCACTGCTTTCCCAGGCACGTTAGCAAGAAGCTGGACTGGAAGTAGAGCAGCCGGGACTCAGACCTGTGCTCTGATACGGGATGCTGGCACTGCAGGCGGTGGCTTTACCCACTATGCCACAGCACGGGCCTCCCAAGTTTTTCCATCTTCTGCTGCTCCTCCCAGGCCATTAGCAGGGAGCTGGATCAGAAACGGGGCAGCCAGGATATGAACTGGCACCCATATGACATGCCAGCACCACAGATGGTTGCCACAGTGCCAGCCCCTGCATATAGCTTTATTAAAGAAAGACTTATTTGAAAGTCACAGTCATACAGAGAATGGGAGAGAGAGAGAGAGAATCTTCCATCTGCTGGTTCACTCCCCAGCATGGCTACAACAGCCAGGGCTGGGCCAGGTGGAGCCAGGAGCCAGGAACAACATGCTGGTCTCCATGTGGGTAGAAGGAACCGGAGCACTGGGGTCGTCCTCCACTGCTTCCCTGGGAGCGTTCCCGGGAGCTGGATCCCAGCGCAGCAGCCCGACTCCGGCTGCGGCTCGGATAACGGGGTGCCGGGCGGCCTGCCTGCGGGCACTGCAGAGCGGCCGGACGTGCAGCTTCTGACATACTCTGCTGCTTAATCTCTCACGGATGTCTGAGTGCTCCTTGCGGTAAGTAAGACGTGCGCAGTTCAGCGGCGTCACGCCAGCCCTCGTCAACATTCAAATGACTCTCGTGATGGTCTTGTGAAAACGAAGACTTCTCTCCTCTTTCTACTGGAGTTTCCTCTTCCAGCTTCTAGAAGCATCCCTCTTGGAAGTCGTGTCTGTCGCCCAGCCAGAGGATGGGGGTGCCACAGGCATCTCCTCCAGCAGTGTTCACGTGGAGACCCTCGGCTCTGCGGCGCGTGAGCCACACGTCCTGCTTGGTGTTTTGTCTGGACGCCCCGCCCTCGCCGCCTCGCGTGTATCCCGTGGGTGCTAGGACGACCCTCGTGTCATAAGAGAGGAAGGTGAGGGCATGGACGGGGCTCACCTCGGAGGTGCTCAGTCAGAACCGGCTCCCGGGTTCCGGCTCCCACGCTCAGCTCATCAGCCCCCCTGTTCCTGCTGGGTTAAAGCCCGATTCTGTGAAGATGACATTCTTGCGTCTGAAAAACAAGTGCACCTTTTGCTTTTGACACTTTTTATTCCAATTGGTGATGGTGTTCACCCGTTTCACCAAAATATTCCCAGAGTCACTGTCAGGTGCCCATGCGCCCTTGTGCTTGCTGCCCTGGCTTTGGGATCTTCCGCTCGCTCACCAGTTGGATTTCCGAGCACATGTGTAGTAGTGACGGTCGGCTCCCCCAGGCAGGTGCCTGTGAGTCCAGAGTCATCCAGCGAGCGCCTTCAGGGCGGCAAAGAAGGCTCCTTTCTGAGAAGCAGGCACTTTGGACTGAGAGTCCGTGGCCTAATTAGCCGTCCGCCTTTTTTAGCCTCTCGTAGAGGACTATGGGTGGTTTCAAAGGAAGAAGTAGGTTTTGCTGTCCCGAGGGCGCCCTGCTCTGCCTCTCTCTCTGCTCCCCAGGCAGCTGGAGGACGGGCCACCGGGAACGCCGCCGTGTGCGTGTCTGTGCCCTCGGGAGTTTTAGCATTGCTTCGCTAGCTCGTTTCCTTACGTGGGTGATGCTTGGGAAATGCCCTTGTGGGGCTAAGAAAACTGCCTGGAGGTTTGCTGATGGAACAGTTGACCGTGACTTCCGTAGAAACAGACAGCTGCTGTTTGTTGAGCTCGTACTGTGTGCCAGACGCTGGCTGAGTGCGCATGGGTAACCCTGGGAGTCAGTCCTCAGGCGGAGCGGGCGGCAGAAGGCCGTGTTCACCCGACACAGTTGGACAGCCCGCGTCTGTGTGCTCGCCGCCCTTCTGTCCCGTCGTGTCCTGCCTGCCGCCTGCGTTCCCTGGCAGCAGGGCCTGAGCTATAGGACATCAGAGCGGAACAGAAAGTTCCCAAGAGAAGGCCCGGAGCTGCTGGTGCAGGATGCGGAGACGCGGCGGTGGGGTCAGGAAGCCAGAGGGCGGCCGGGCTCCAGGCGCTGCAGCCTTCCTGGCAGGGGAGAGCCGCCTCGAGCGGGTTATAACTTATTCATGACTAGAATCTAAAATAGCTTGCTATAACTAATTCAGAGCCACCACCTGAGTACTGTGCGCTGTGGTTTTTTCCAGATTCTAAAATTATTACCCTATTTCCAAAGGCTTTGTGTTCAGCTAAAAGGTAGGCCTGGTTCTGATCACCCAGGCACAGAATAAAGGTCCCGTTTCCAAATGGGAGCCCCTCTCCTGCCACCGGTGCTTCTCTTCTTTCCCCGAGAGACGTCGCTCGTGGACGCCTTGCAGCACTTCCCGGCGTTGTCGGGAAATGCTGGGGTGAGGTCATGTTCCCATCAGTGCTCTGCAGTGTTGTGATAAATGCGGCGGGATTCTGGCTCGGCCTCCAGAGTGCGACGTAACGCATGAGTTCAGACGTGAAGCACGAACGGAGGTGAGGTAGGCGAGGGGGCGGGAGGAGGTGTGCCGAGCGTTTCAAGGCGTGCAAAGGCCCTGCATTGGAGGGGCGACAGAGCACACTGGGTGAGCCCACGGCCTGGGGGGGGGGTCCACTGGACAAGGATGGGGAGGGGCAGGCCGACACTGGGGTGGGACGTGTTACACTCAGTAGCCAAAGCGTGTGCAGGACAGATGTGTGTGGTAGAACAGCTGCTAAGGGAAAAAGCGTAGTTTGGAAAGAGGCAAAGATAGGTCTAGCCTGGGTTCTCTGCGCCGTGACTTCAGGGCCCTGATGCTGACTCCACCCCGGAGGGCTCCTGGGCTTGGCGAGGAAGAGGGGACTGTGCCCTGGCCCTGTAGGATCCCGGAGATGAGACACGCCTGTGGCTGGGTGCCAGGTCTCAGTCCTTGTTCCCAGGCTGGCCTTGCAGCCTTGCTAGGGTGCTGGCCTGGCCCACGACTGCCCCTCCGCCACCTTCTGGGAGACGCGGCTGCAGTCGAAAGCAGGGCTCACTGCCGAGCCTCTCTGGTGGGCGGCGGGGCTTTCTGGCAGTGTGCGGGCGGGAGGGTCTGCCCCCCGGGCCAGCGCTGTGCTGTGCTCGGATGGGCGTCGCCTGGGCTCACGCTGCTGGGGCCCGGCCTTGCCTTCTGGGCCCACGCGTCGGGGTGAGAGCGGGGGTGTTCACAACTCCAGAGGCGTCTCAATTTCTCCACGCAATTCAATCCCCAACCCACAGCCCCCGAGAGCTGGGAAAAGCTGCCGGCCCAGCCGCGTGTCCCGACTTGTGTTCCTGTCTCAGTGGGATGTGCGCCTCAGTCTCCTCCGAGGGGAGGGAAAGCAGAGACAAAGCCAGAGGCCGTATTTCAGCTGGCAGCGCCCTGCAGGCGGCTGGGGGATTCCTGGCAGGCCCCGTGACCCTGCGCCGCTGGAGAGCCCGGGGCGGGGGGCAGGCGCGTCTTTGTGGCTCCGTAAGAAGCTGTGGTCGCTAGAAAGTGGTGGGGTGCTCCGCCTGTCCGGGGGCTTCAGAGCCTACAGCTACAGAATTTGGGACCAGAGGCCTGTTTCAAGCCTTAATCTGAACCTACAGAGTGAACGTGAGTTGTCAGGCATCTAACACCTAGTGAGTTCACTGCAGGGACAAAGGGCTGCGGCTCACCTCCAGCACCCTGCTCGGGGTCTGCTCCTCCCAGGGGCCGTTCCTCCCGCTCCCACCAGAGCTCTCTGGGAGGTGTCGAGCTGTGCGCATTCCCGAGCATGGCCCTGGGACGGGCACGCGGAGCTGAGGGCAGTGTCCCCACGGGGAGAAGAGGACCCATGTCCAGGCGCTGCCATCTGCCGTTTAGAAGTTGCTGAGCCGGCGCCGCGGCTCACTAGGCTAATCCTCCGCCTAGTGGCGCCGGCACACCGGGTTCTAGTCCCGGTTGGGGCGCTGGATTCTGTCCCGGTTGCCCCTCTTCCAGGCCAGCTCTCTGCTGTGGCCAGGGAGTGCAGTGGAGGATGGCCCAGGTGCTTGGGCCCTGCACCCCATGGGAGACCAGGAAAAGCACCTGGCTCCTGGCTCCTGCCATCAGATCAGTGTGGTGCGCCGGCCGCGGCGGCCATTGGAGGGTGAACCAACGGCAAAGGAAGACCTTTCTCTCTGTCTCTCTCTCTCACTGTCCACTCTACCTGTCAAAAAAAAAAAAAAAAAAAAAAAAAAAAGAAGTTGCTGATGGCCCCCAGCAGTGCTTAGCACCCAGACCAGTTTGCATCAGGACAAAAGTCAGGATACGAGGTTCCACCATCTGTGGCGTGTGTCTCGGACACAGCGAGCCCTTGTGCAACACGTGCTCCCTGGGTGCCCCCCGCAGCACACAGTGCTCATCCGTCCACCCCTGCCCTCGTCCAGCCTGCCCACCCTCTCCTGCCTCGGCCTCCAGAGCACCCAGCTGCTCCCGTGGCTTCGTCCCTGTTGCTGTCCTGGAGTGAGGGGCTGTGTCCTACGGTGACTACAGGTCATTAGCAGCCGAGGGTAACAGCGGAAAAGGTCACCAGCGTTGAGCTGCGCGACTCACTTGCCCTCAGGATAGCAGAGGTGTTCTATCTTTAGGAACAGGTGAGAAAATAGTGATTTGGTTCCTACTTCCAGATGTGATTTGTCCCTTGGGCCCTCAGTAGACTTTTCTTACTTGGATGTACCCTGACGTGCGGGTGACCCTGCTGTGCAGTTGATCCTGGCATACAGGTGCACAGGTGGACCCTAGTGTGCAGGTGACCCTCGTGTACAGGTGGACCCTCTGTGCAGGTGACCCTAGCGTGCAGGTGACCCTCTGTACAGGTGGACCCTGGTGTGCAGGTGACCCTGGTGTACAGGTGACCCTGGCGTGCAGGTGACCCTGGTGTACAGGTGGACCCTAGTGTGCAGGTGGACCCTGGTGTACAGGTGACCCTAGTGTACAGGTGGACCCTCTGTACAGGTGGACCCTGGTGTACAGGTGACCCTCGTGTACAGGTGACCGTAGTGTGCAGGTGGACCCTAGTGTACAGGTGACCATAGCATACAGGTGGACCCTAGTGTACAGGTGACCATAGTGTACAGGTGGACCCTGGTGTACAGGTGACCCTAGTGTACAGGTGGACCCTAGTGTACAGGTGACCATAGCATACAGGTGGACCCTAGTGTACAGGTGACCATAGCATACAGGTGGACCCTCGTGTACAGGTGACCATAGCATACAGGTGGACCCTAGTGTACAGGTGACCATAGCATACAGGTGGACCCTCGTGTACAGGTGACCATAGCATACAGGTGGACCCTAGTGTACAGGTGACCATAGCATACAGGTGGACCCTAGTGTACAGGTGACCCTGGTGTACAGGTGACCCTCGTGTACAGGTGACCCTGGTGTACAGGTGGACCCTAGTGTACAGGTGACCCTGGTGTACAGGTGACCCTCGTGTACAGGTGACCCTGGTGTACAGGTGACCGTAGTGTGCAGGTGACCCTAGTATACAGGTGACCCCGGCGTGCAGGTGACCCTAATGTTTGGTATCTCTTCAGTAGAGCCTTTTACATCAGCACAGAGAGAGAGAGAGAGGGAGGGAGGGAGGGAGAGGGAGGGGTCTTCCATCTGCTGGTTCACTCCCCAAATGGCCGCAATGGCTAGAGCTGCGCCCATCCGGAGCCAGGAGCCAGGAGCCAGGAGCTTCTTCCAGGTCTCCTATGTGGGTGCAGGGGCCCAAGTGCTCAGGCCATCTTCCACTGCTTTCCCAGGCCACAACAGAGCTGGATCAGAAGTGGAGCAGCCGGGACTTGAACCGGCGCCCATATGGGATGCTGGCGCTGCAGGCCAGGGCGTTACCCGCTATGCCACAGCGCCGGCCCCCTGTCCTGGTCCTGTCGCCAGTGCTCGTCCCTCACTCCCCTCTGGCACCGCCTTTCCGGCCCTGCTCTGCATGGCGGCGGAAGTGTGCACCTTCAGAACGAGCAGGCAGACCGGCGCCCACCACGTAGATCATCGGGCGGTCACATCAGGCTGTGACAACCTGGGATTGTCGCAGACTCCAACGCTGCCCATGGCGCCGGGCAACAGCATGCCATGCACGGGAACCCTGGAGAAGCAGTTTCTCTCCGAGAGTGCCCTGGCAGGGGGACTGGGGGGTGTGCTCCGAGGCCCTGGTCACGAGAACAGTTCATAGCAGATAACCCGTCTGTCCCTGGTGTGCCTCAGCCCTGCACGCGGCGCCTTGGTTTGCTCTGGTCGCCTCTCCAGGCAGATGGCTCACTTCCCCCACCTCTCCCGGGTCACGGGGGGGCCACAGCCTTGACGGGGGTGACCGAGGCCTGGGGGTGAGGACAGAGGGCAGGGACCGGGGGCAGGCCCTGTGTGGAGCTCCCCACTCTGCCTTCTCCCTCTTGCCGTCTGCGGACAGCACCAAGAGCCAGGTGCAGCCCGGTGCCCGGTGCCCGGCTGTCCCCTAGGGGGCAGTCACGTTCCCCGCCCTGGGTGTGGCAGTCACAGCCTGCCTGAGGCTGGCAGCTGGGTCTGAGCCTGTGACCCCGGCTCCTCAGGCCACCTCTGCACCCTGCTCCTCTCCAGTAGAGTGACGTGGCCCTGGACAGGGCTCCACGCCTGCGTCCCCGGCCTGGTGTCTGTGCACCCACCACGGCTGTGGCACGCGGCAGGCACTCAGGGAGTGGAGGCTTCAGCGCCCACGGCTGGGCCTCCTGTCCAGGCTGCACTGTCTCCTTGCGCTTCCTGGGGGAGGCCCGCGCCCCCTGCACTGAGCCAAGGAGAGTGGGTGGCAGTGACCACGGTCTTCCCTGCAGGCCACCTGGGTGTCAGCATGGCGGCCACGAACCTGGAGAACCAGCTGCACAGCGCGCAGAAGAACCTCCTGTTCCTGCAGCGGGAGCACGCCAGCACGCTCAAGGGGCTGCACGCCGAGATCCGGCGCCTGCAGCAGCACTGCACAGGTACCGGGCCGGGCCGCGCCCCTGCGCCCCTGGGTCTGCCCGCACAGCGAGATGCCCCGTGTCGGGTGCGGAGCGCCCTCTGGGGGATACAGGACCTTGAGAAGATTGAGACCCAGTGTTGGGATCGCCAGTGCAGGTGGAGCTGGCCCCCGAGGCGCAGCATGCGTGCTGTGAGCTGCTCTGGTTCTGGGGTGTCGGGATATGTTTGGGGGCCGTGGGGAAGGGGTCTGGGGAGGCAGGAGGGTGCCATTAGCCCCCGCTCGCCTCTGAATCGCCTCTGTGGGGTGGGACTCGCGGCGCCCCCTGGGGCGTTCTCAGAGCCAGGAGGGATTTGATGTGGACTGACAGAACTGACTGAATTTTCCCTCTTAGATTTGACTTATGAGCTGACGGTCAAAAGTTCTGAACAGACAGGTAAGAACTGCCCCAGCCCCCGCCCTCAAGGTGGCGCTGCCCTTGGTGGGTGGCGCAGCGGTGGTCGGCACAGAGCACGGGCTGTGCGGGTCACCAGGCAGCCAGGGCGCCCTGCGGAGGGTGGGCGGGCCTGGGCTGTGACCAGGAGGCCGCGGCTGCACCTCGTGACTGACACGCGTGTTTTTCTGCTTTTCCTGCGGTGAATCCACGTTCCTCCTGAGACAGCAGGGGGCTGAGGGCAGGGCCGGGCAGAGCGGCTCCACCTCTGTGTCCCCCTGAGCACGCCTCTCGGTGCGGCTGGGCCGTGACCGTGACCTCAGTGCTGGCAAGTCCCCAGAGGGTCTGGAAGGTGGTGCAGACGGGCCTCCTCCAGGGCCCCTTAGGCTCCCCCTGCTGGCAGCTGGGGCTGTGCGCCCCCAGGGCGGGGCACAGGCGTGTGTCGGCGCCCCCTCTCCTCACCAAGCGTGCTGGCTGCAGTATTCATTCATGACAGTGCGCGGCCGAGCGTGTTACGTCCCCTAAGTGCTCCCGTCAGGAGCCAGACGGCCCGTGTGTTTGGGGGGCCGTGGAGAGAAGGCACTGGCCTCATGGGGCCTCAAAGAGGAGGGAGGAGAGGAGCCGCGCGTGCATGGACGCGGCACGCCCCCACCCCGGCCCGTCTGCGGGGCCCGTCCTTGTGTGCGGCCTGCCCGGGCGGCCCCCAGCCCCAGGGGCTCAGTGCTGATGATTTGCAGGGGTGGGGGAAACCATTGCTTTACTTTGTTCTCTCCCGAAACCACCTGTCCCAGACAGCTGCAGGATGCCGGTTGGAACCCAGCTCCTGCGTGGTGATGGCCAGGGTGTGGGAGCAGCCTGGGATCTGTGTTTACGAAGCCGCCTGGCAGCGACCCCACCAGATCCAGGCCGGCACCGCGGTGCCTGGGTTCAAGTCCTGCCCCGATTCCAGCTCCCTGCTAGTGCACACTGAGAGCAGTATTTAAAGTCAGAATGACAAGGAGCGAGAAAAAGGTCTTCCATCCACTGGTTCACTCCCCAAATGGCTGCAACGGCTGGGCCAGCCCGAAACCAGGAGCGTGCAGCTCTGTCCAGGTCTCCCTGTGGGCGCGGGGACCAAGCACGTGGGCCGTCCTCTGCTGCTTTCCCAGGCGCAGGAGCAGGGAGCTGGGCTGGAGCAAAGTAGCCGAGCCCGGAGCTGGTGCCCGTTATGGACGCCGGCGTCTCCGGCCTCAGCTTAGCCCACTGCCGCGGCGCCGGCCCCTCCGCGCCTCCTGAGCCGTGCGCGCTTCAGAGGCCGCTGGGGTTTTGTACTGTTGGCAAATGGGGGGGGGGGCTCCTGCAAACCAGCAGTGCACTCCCAGGCCCACGCTGGCCTCTCGCCCTGCAGGAGACGGGTCTGCCAGGAGCAGTGAGCTGAAGAGGAGGTGCGAGGAGCTGGAGGCGCAGCTGAGAGCCAAGGAGGACGAGAACCAGCAGCTGCTGCGCGAGCTGGAGCAGAGGAACGCCGCCATCGCCGTGCTGGAGCACACGGTGCGCGAGCGCGAGCGCAAGTACCTGGAGGAGCTCAAGGGGCGCAGCCACAAGCTGAGCGTGCTGTCCAGCGAGCTGGAGCAGCGGGCCGGCACCATCGCCTACCTGACCGCGCAGCTGCACGCCGCCAGGAAGAAGCTGCTCAGCTCCGGCGGCACCTCGGACGCCAGCCCGGCGGGCAGCCCCGTGCTGGCCGGCTACAAGCCCGCGCCGCCCAAGGACAAGCTGCCCGAGACGCCGCGCCGCCGCATGAAGAAGAGCCTGTCGGCGCCCCTGCACCCCGAGTTCGAGGAGGTCTACAGGTTCGGGGCCGAGAGCCGCAAGCTGCTCCTGCGGGAGCCCGTGGACGCCATGCCGGACCCCACGCCGTTTCTGCTGGCCCGGGAGTCGGCCGAGGTCCACCTGATCAAGGAGCGGCCGCTCGTCATCCCCCCCATCGCCTCCGACCGCGGCGCGAGCGAGCAGCACAGCCCGGCCCGCGAGAAGCCGCACAAGGCCCACGTCGGGGTGGCGCACCGCATCCACCACGCCAGCCCGCCGCAGGCCCAGGCCGAGCTGGAGACGCTGGCGGTGGACCAGGTGAACGCGGGCAAAGTGGTGCGGAAGCACTCAGGGACGGACAGAACTGTGTGACGCCGGGGCCCGGGGTCCACGCACTGTGACCACGACCAGGAATCATCCGCTCCTCGTGTCTCCTGCCCACGCATGCCTGTCCACCGCCCCCGCTCTGGCCCCAGCGACGTCCCTGCTGCAGAACGCGTGACCAGACGCCCGCAGGCTGCATCGCTCGCTTCTGGTCCCACTCCGTGTAGCCCGAGCTCGCTCGCGGACCAGGCCCAGCACCACCGACGTCCGTGACACCTGACAGCCACGCGCCTCTACAGGGTGAGCGCAACACGTGCCAGCCTCGGCCCTGCCCCCCGTGCTCTCCTGACAGCCCCTCCGCGGGCGGCAGCCGTCACCCAGCAGCCGTGTGTCACAGGCCCAAGATGACGCCTCCTGTCACCACCCCAGTGTGTGTGCATATTTTTTGTTAGTGTTATCCAAAATGTTCAAGATCCCAACAAACTTTATTTTCTCAACCCGCCTTCATTCTGTCCTGTGTCTTCTGTTACATCACGGGGGGTATGTGAGGGTGGCGGGCCGAGCCCGCCCTGGGCGGCCAGTGGCTGCTGACCCCACCCCAGAGACCCAGCGTGTTAGGTGGGAGTGCAGGCGGGGCCGAGATGCGTGGCCCGGAGAGAGGAACTTGAGACGTCTTGAAACACCGCAGTGTTTATGTTCTACTACCCAGAAGCCCAGAGCAGTAAACAGTCCAGCGATCCGGGCGGGGGGCGGGGCGGGCGTCAGTCCGAGTTGAGGGTGAGGCACACCCCCTGCAGCACCCAGTGAGAGATGTGCCTGGTCGTGAAGAGATCCGCTTCGAACACCAGGCCGACTCCCATGGCGTTGCGTCTCATGGACGTGGTGTAGACGGGGGTGCGGAAGGTGTTCTGCGAGGGAGCGGTGGGTGAGGGCCCCCCAGACACGGCCGCTGTGCCCGCACCAGGAGGGAGGGGCCTCCCTGGCCCGCAAGCTCAGCCCCGGCGTGGGGCCCGCGGGGCAGGCCGGCACCTGCAGCTTGAGGCGGTGGGCTTCGATGGGGATGATCTTCAGGATGGGCAGGTCCACGACCAGCACCTTGGGTTTGCTCTTGACGAGGCAGCCTCGCTCTGTGTCCCAGTCAGCACCCTCCAGGTACAGCCCCGACACGAAGCACCCTAGGGAGCAGAAGGAGCCACGTGCGGGGAGCAGCCCTAGCAAGGGACCCTGCAGACCCGCAGGTGGGGAGGGGCGGGGAGGGCGCAGCGCTGGGGACCTGGCGTCGGGACAGAGCAAGAGCACGGAGACTGGTCGCCCCGAGCCACAGCTGGCACCGCGGCAACCCCAGCACCCCGGGGAGCCTCACAGAGAGTGGGCTCCGAGGCCCATGGAGAGGCAGGGAAGGCGCCTGTCCTGTGGCCCCGGGGCGAGGGGCCGCCCAGCCTGCCCGAGCTCCAGGGGGTGGGGCCAGCAGCCGTCCCCAGCTGCCTTTGCCCAGTGGGTCACCGCCCCGGCTCCCAGGGAGCCGCCCAGCCTGCCCGAGCTCCAGGGGGTGGGGCCAGCAGCCGTCCCCAGCTGACCTTGCCCAGTGGGTCACCGCCCCGGCTCCCAGGGAGCCACCTGCTGACCCGACTCCCCGCCAGAGCCAAGTCTGGCCTAGGCGCCTGTTCCCACAAAGGCTCAACCCCAGTCTCAACAAAGAGAAACGTGGGTGCCAGTGTCAGGGCCGGTGGGGCACACACAGTCGTCGGCTCAGGGGGAGACTGTACCTTGCCCCGCCCGCTCGTTCACTTCCTCTGCATCTTGGAACTTGGTCACTTGCGTGAACAGGGTGGACCGGTCCAGGGGCCAGCCGTTCTTCCGGCACGTGGCCTGCACCAGGGCCGTGAGGTAGGATTCCGGGATGTGCAGCCCCGAGAGCCACATGACGCCGGGCTCCCCCTCGGTGACCTGGGGGAGGGCAGAGCAAGCGTGGGGGCTGGGGGGGCTGCCACCAAGTGCCAGGGTCAAGGCTGACCAAGAAGGTCACAGTTCACCTCGGCAGCGATTGGCAGTGCACGTGCAGGGAGACCTGGCTGGCTGCCAGACTCCAGACGGATCCGAGTGTAAAGAGGAGACCCCGGAAAGACCTGGCCCCTGCTGGGCGCGGTCTCCTGCCCTGGGGGCAGGGATACAGCCCAGAGCCACGAGAGCTGGGGAGAGCGGACTGCATGGGAATGCAAACCTACAGGCGGAGAAGCCTGCAAAAGTGCTCCCAGCGCTGTCGGCTGAGGGCTGAAACGGGGCCAGGGCTGAGCCGCCGCTGGGGACACTGCAGCCATGTGGCCACCAGGCGAGTCCCAGGTACTCCGTGCTCCGGTCCGGCTCCGTGAAGTGGCACAAGTGCACCTGCCGCCTGGTGGGAGACCGGGTGAAGTTCCAGGCTCCAGGCTCCTGGCTTTGGGCTGGCCTGGCCCGGCCCTGGCCGTTGGCAGCCATTCGGGGAGTGAACCAGCAGTTGGAAGATGTCTCTCTCTCCCCCTTGTCACTCTGCCTTTCAAATAATAAACTTTTAAAGTCAATCAAAATGACAGGCCTGAGTCAGGTTAAGACACACAGGTAATTCACAGAAAAGAAGCCAAGCCTGTAAAATACGCTCGACCTCAGCACAGTTCCAGGGATGCAGAGCAGAGCGCTCGCTGCTGCCACCGCCCGGCCCCCAGCGTGTGCAGGACGCAGAGGTCTGTGGAGAACGAGGCGTGTCCAGAGAGCCCCAGGGAAGCCCGTCCCCACTCTGAGTGCACACACTGGGTTCTGCCCCTCCCGCTGCTGGAACTGACCGTGGGGTGTGCACGCGTCTGTGCCCCGCGTGTCGTCAGGGCGCCTGTAACGAACGCCCTCAGAAGGGCGAGCCAGGCTGCAGGATAAAGTCAGCCGTGCAGGGGCCGCACCCCGTCAGAGGCCAGGTTTGAGCCCCAGCTGCTCCCCTTCCGATCCAGCTCCCTGTTAGCTAATGAGCCTGGGAAAGCAGCTGGAGACGGCCCAGGTGCTTGGGCCCCCACACCCACATGGGAGACCCGGACGGAGTCCTGGCTCCTGGTTTCGGGCGGGCCTGGCCTTCGGACACTGTGGCCGCTTGGGGAGTGACCAGTGGAAGGAAGACCTCTGCTGTGTCTCTGTGTGGCTCTGCCTGTCAGGTCAGTCAGTCCATCTTCACACGTGCATTAGCGCCACGGGAGAGAAGGCACAGAGGAGCCGGCCGGGCAGGGTGGGAGGTGCTGGAGGACGCCCCGCCCCCACTCACCCACGACGTGTACTGGCTGAACCTGCGCAGGAAGTACACCATCCAGTTCCCCAGGGACTTGAGGGTGTCGGGGGCCAGCTTCCTCCAGATCCCGGGGATGTGCCCGATAAACAGAGACCGGGCCACGTCATCCAGCTCGTTGCTCATCCCAACCTCTCCGGCCAAGGCCTGTTGACAGAGCCCAGAGCAGTCGGCGGGGCGGGGCGGGGCGGGGCGGGGCGGCCGGGGGCGGCGGGGCTGCGGGCGCCCGGCGCGAGGGGCTGGCTCACCCTCTGCAGCTCGGCCAGCGACCGCGTCATCCGCACCACGAGCTTGTTGAAGCGCTCCAGCTCCTGCAGGAGCACCACCGAGGTGGGCGAGATCCCGAAGCCCAGGTGCTTCCTGACCTGGTCCAGGTCGAAGCCCCTGGGCAGCCTGTGCTCTATGTCCTTGGCCACGTGGCCGATGTAGTCGTCGCGGCTGATGCCGCTGCTGGATTCCCCTACAACCAGGACGCTTCTGAGGGGCAGCAAGGCCTCCGGGCCCGGGGCGGGGCCGCCCGAGCCTCCAGGCCCAGGAAAGGCGCCGCGCCGCCCACTCACCCGTCTGCGGCTGCAGCTCCAGCAGGTGCCCCCACATGTCGCGGGCCGCCTGTGTGTAGTAGCCGATCTCGGCGTTGGAATGAAGGCCGAACACCTCAGGCGTGTTGGCCAGAGGCAGGGCCTCAATGGCTTCTGGAACCACAGAGAACAAGCTGGGCTCACACTGCAAGCCGCCCCCCAGTTCCTGAGCACCCAGACGTGCACCGCACTGGGGGGCGTGTTGCACACACGCACATGCACACGCCCCAGTGCCAGCCCAGCTGGATGTCATTCCCTGTAATGCCAGTAGCCCAGTGAGCTCCCCGCCAGGCTCGGGTCCCCCGGGGACCCAGGGGCCCTCCCTCTCTCCCTCCCGCGCAGGAAGCCGGCAGGCCAAGAGCAGCCGCTGAGCCCCCTCTCAGGCCCTCCGCCCTCCACGCCCGACCAGCCTTGCAGCCCCAGAGGGGAGGGGTTGGAAGATAACCATGACAACCACGGGACAGGAAACGGCCGAAATCCACGGCTTCCCTTAGAAGCCCCTTTAAGAATCCTTTTTCCGGGGGCAGGCATTTGGCGCGGCAGTTAGGACGCCCCTTGGGACGCCCACATCCCACATCAGTGTCGGTTCAAGGCCCAGCCGCTCCCTGCTGTGGGCGCCCTGGGGGACAGAAGACGGCCCAGGTCCTCGGGCCCCTGCTGCCCACGGGGGAGACCCGGATGGTGTTCCAAGCTCCCAGCTTTGGACCGGACCAGCCTTGGTTGTTGCATGCATTTGGGGAGTGAACCAATGAGTAGGAGATTCTCTCTCTCCCTCTCTCTCTGCCTTTCAATCAAAATTTAAATAAATGAATAGAGTCGTTAAAAAGGCCTTCTCAGGTCTGAGAAATCTCACCAACGAACTTCTCCTTGACGTCGCCGACGGGGATTTTGTAGTCCACCTCCTCGTTCCGGAAGAAGTGGAACGGCTGGAAGGTGTCGAAGATGAAGTCGCCCAGGTACTCGTCCATGTAGGTGGTCAGGATGCGGCGGTCGAAGCTGTCGATGGCGCGTCCTCCGTACATGACCTGAACCAGAGGGCCGAGGGCCGGCTGCGGGGGGCTCGCGGGGCCACAGCTCCCGCCCATCGGCTCCCATCAGAGGAGCTGCTGACAAATACGGGGGCCTCGGTGGGGCCTCCCGAAGTGACAGCTCCCTCAGAGAGCCTGGGGACCCCTACCAAACGGATCAGACAGGCCAGCAGCAAAACAAGGACCACAGAAGCCAGCAGCCGTCCCGGCCACTGCCAGCGTTACGGCAGAGCTCATGGGACGCATTCCCGTGACCCCGGGTCAAAAGCTGTGGACTCCACGTCCCGAGACACGCCCAAGGCGCGGCTAGGCAGGGCCCCGAGACTCCAGGCCGCTGAGGGGCCACGTGACGGGGGCCCCTCAGGACCGGGACCATCTCACGGGCTCCGCAGCCCCCACCTCTCCGATGAGGTACTTGAGGCTGCCCCACGGGATGCGCGGGTCGCGCTGCTGGAAGGCCTTTGTCAGATACGTGTTCAGGATCTCCATGCAGACCTGCAGGGGGGAGGCCAGGCCCGTGAGAGGCGGCGCAGCCCGCAGCCCGCAGCCCGCTGGAGGCGAGGCCGCCGCCCAGCCCCCGCCGCCGGGGGCACCTGGAAGTCGGACTCGTTGAAGTCGTAGTACACGTTCCAGCCGATCTTGCCGAACTTCCTCCTCTCCTGCACCACGGCGTGGAAGAAGGCCAGCACGTAGACCAGCGGCTTGAAGGCGGCGTGCGGGCACCGCTCCAGCAGCTCCTGCGAGATCTTGAAGTACGTGGCCCTCATGTTCAGTTTGAGCCCGTTGGGCGGCTCCGTGACAACCTGAGAAGCAGCCAGCTGTGGTCGGAGGCCACGGAGCCCTGGGCCACGCTGGGCAGGCGCCTGACGCACGCAGCCATCCACCCCCACCCCCGCCGAGGCCCCGGCACCAAAGTCAGAGGCCACCGTGTGCAGCCAGCGCTGGCCCCAGCTGGGCAGGTGACCCAGCCCCGCTCTCAGCTCGGGGTCCCCAGCTGGGAGTGGCAGCAGCTACGGCTGCTCCCACCTGCGCCAGGAGAACGGCCCCAGGGGGCAGCAGTTGGGCGGGGCCCAGAAGCCACCCGGGGCTGCTGCAGGCTGGGGGGGCTCTGTCATGAGAGGGGAGGGGGGTTCCACAGGTGTGACCGGGGGCGAGCCCGCCGAGACACTGTTGTAGCCACACAGAAGTGGCAGACACGGCCTGGGAGTCCAGCACTGGGCTGACAGGCGGGGGACAGCGGCCCCTCCCCAGCACCGGGCTGACAGGCGGGGGACAGAGAGAGGGGGTGGGGGTATCCGCAAGGTTCGCACAGGTACATGCACACACACACACACGCAGGCAACACACTTCTACACGTGCACACACATACAAATGCACCCACAGACCACGTACACACACACACACAGATGCACACGTGGGCGGCACACGCACACATACATGGTTGTGTATATGCACACACATGTGCATGTAAATGCACCCAGAGACCACACACACGCAGATGCACACGTGGGCGGCACACGCACACACATAGTTGTGTCTATGCACACACATGTGCATGTAAATGCACCCACAGACCACGTACACACACACAGAGATGCACACGTGGGCGGCACACGCACACATACATGGTTGTGTATATGCACACACATGTGCATGTAAATGCACCCACAGACCACGTACACACACACAGATGCACACGTGGGCGGCACACGCACACATACATAGTTGTGCATATGCACACAGAATGCACGTAAGTGCACAGGCAGCCACATACACACACGCACGTGCACACACTCGCACACACACACTGGCAGTGGCCCTGGGACAGGGCTGCGGTGTTGGGGTGCACGTCCCGGGCCAGACCTTCAGGGACTTCTGCAGAATCCCAATGGGGAAGCCCTTGGTGGGGTCAGTGGTGAGCCACAGGCGGAAGTCGGGGTGCGGCTTGGTGATCCTCTCCAGGGACTTCTCCAGGTCCTTCAGCCACCTGACCAGGAGGTGACAATTCTGCAGCATCAGCCACTGGCCGCGAGCCACGGCCGTCTCCAGCAGCTGCAGCGCCACCTGCGCAGGGGGAGGGGGAAGAGAGGCAAGGGCTTGGGCCCCGGAGCCAGAGACCCACCCCGCCCCGGGCCGGCGAGGGGGCGAAGGAGCCCTGGGAGACACGGCCCTCCACGCCCCCGCCAGTCGCACCTGCACCCCTGGGCCCCGAGGCAGGGCCCTGACCCAGGCCAGGTGCACCAGGCGGCGCGCACGCCTCTGCCCCGGCGCTTCTGGGCTCGGCCTCACAGGCGGCGGGGCAGTGCTGATGCCGAGCAGCACGGGGCAGGGGCCCAGGGAGACCGTGGTGGTGCGGGGGAGGGCCCATTGTCCTCCTAACCTTCGTTACTGCTCTGTCGGACACACACCCAACCCACACTACTGCCCGGTTAACGCGCTCCTAGCCGGCCAGCCACGGCCCAGGTGCACAGCCGCGTGTTACCTTCTCTTGACCTTGACCCATGGCGAGGAATTTGAGGCGGTTGCCTCCGAAACCACATCGCTCGGCTAACTTCATGAGGTCGCTGGCAGGGTCGGAGCCGGGGCTCAGGATGAACACGATGGGGGAGTTGGGCGTGCTCTGCTCGAAGATGGCCTCGAAGCTGATCATGGGGGGCTGCACGTACCTGGGGGCGGGAGGAGCACACTCACGAGGGCGCAGCGCCCTGGGCCGCCGCTCCAGTCCCATCCAGCCCCTGCTGGCGGCTGGGGCAAGCGCTTGGGCCCTGCTCCCGCATGGGAGACCTGGAGGAAGCTCCCGGGTCCCGGCCTCAGCCTGGCTGTTGCGACCTTCTGGGGAGCGGACCAAAGGACAGAAGCACTCTCTCCTTCCCTCTCCCTCTCTCCTTTTCTCTCCCTCTCCCTCTCCTTTTCTCTCCCTCTCTCCCTGTCACTATGCCTTTCAACTCGATAAATCTTACCAACAAAACAAACAGCTCTCCCTGGGGGACAGCTGCAGGCCGGGAGCCCGCCCGTCTGACCAGCACCGTCTCCTCCTCCTGCCTGCCGCCCTGGCGGGCTCTTTGCCCGGCCTGCCCTGTCCGGGAGCCCGGTCTCTCCACAGAGGGCCCCTCTGCCCCCCTGGCGCGGCTCAGCGCCCGCGTGTTGGGCTCAACAGGTTTATCCGGGGCTGGGCGCCTCGGCACAGAGCCTGGAGTCACCGGCCCTGGCCCGCGCACCCCACATCTTGAGTTTTGGGGTGTTAATTTCCTGCTGCTATGCCTTGCATTGGGTTTGTCCCCCAGGGCTCCTGTGCAGGAGCTTAGAAGGGGGGGTGCTCAGGGAGGCCGCCCTGGGAGGGGTTAGGGCCGCTGTCCCAGGACCACTTACAGAGCGAAGCTGCCCACGTGCCCGGCCACTGCCCTCCCCACTTCTCTGCCGATGCCGACACCAGAACCAGAACCAAATAAGTTTTTTTCTTTACGCATTACCCAGCATCAGTTATTTGGGTGTTATTTCATTTAGTTGAAAGGCAGAGAGAGAGAGAGAGAGAGATCTTCCATCCACACGTCACTCCCCAAGGGCCCCAGCAGCCAGGGCGGGCCAGGCCGGGGCCAGGAGCCAGAGTCTGCCCAGGTCTCCCGCACGGGTGCAGGGGCCCAGGCACCTGGGCCGCCATCTGCTGCCTCCTGGGCGCATCCGCAGGGGGCTGGGTCGGAGCGGAGGTGAACTCCACCCCAGGACGCGGTGTCCCTGCGGCAACTTCACCCACTGCGCTACAACCCCACCCGGTCAGCTGGGAGCGGCGGCATAAACGGACTAAGACCGTGGCCAGCACCCGAGCGTGGAGAGGTCCCATGCAGGACTCTGGGTGGCTTCCTTCAAAGCCTGGGGTCTCACCTCTCCGGCCCTCTTGCCACCTGCCGGCAGTGGCCAGGAGCTGAGCAGCTGCCTATGTGGACCAGGCCCAGACGAGGGGCCCTGCCGCAGGCCCCCCCACCCTTTCCCCCGCTGCCAGCCGCACAGGCACAGCCCTGTCTGCGACCGCGAGTCACCTCCCTGGCCTTGCACTCAAGGCCAGAGCTGCCGTGTGCTCCCGGGGCCCGCCGGGGCACACAGAGCACCTGCCACGAGCCTGGTCCCGACTGAGACACGCTACACGTGTGAACTCACACGGATCCTGCACGCTGAGACACACTGCACGTGTGAACTCACACGGATCCTGCACACTCGCTCCCCAAAACAGCTACGTGAGAGCTCTCAGCCACCTTTGCCCTGGTCACGTGTTGAAATAACGTTTTGGTGTTCTCGGTTACTAAAACACGGTGTCAAATTCTGCCGGCTGCTTTCTCTCGCGGCCACCAGGCCATCTGAAGTGGCCCGCGTGGCTCAGGTTGCATTTCTCCTGGGCACAGCCGTCTGGGGAGGCCACCGCTGGCGGGCGGGGCTCACACGGAGGGGACGTCAGGTGCGAGGCCCACAGCAGGAGGGACGCGCTTACTTCTCCCCCATCGTGAGCGTCACGTAGTCGGTCACGGCCCGGTACACGCGGTCCACGCGGAAGCAGCGCAGGACGAGCAGCCTCTGGAAGGGGGTGACGCTGCTGTCGTAACCCAGGGGGAGCGGAGACTGCTCGAGGGAGTCCAGGTCGTACCACTGGCAGGACAGAGAACACGCACCCTGCGTCAGCTCGGAGGTCGCCGCAGCCCCGCCTTCGCGCGAAGGTGCCAGCAGCCGCGGTAAAGGGACGAGGGCCTGCAGGTACGGGGACCAAGCCCAGTTCTGACCTTGGTCTCGCGTTTCCACTCCGAGGAATCACAAACGTCACAGGGAAGGACCGAGCCTTGTTCACCCCGTCAAGCACTGTTGGTGCTCAGTGACTGCTCTGGGATGTGGGGGGGGGCTGGGGGGCAGATGGACGAGTAGGGAGGTGCATGGGTGGCGTGCAGGTGGATGCATGTGTGAGTATGCGGGTGGGTGCATGGACAGACGGACAGGTAGGTGGGGTGGGAGGGTGGGCTGATGGACGGAGACAGATGGGTGGGTGGACAGACAGGTAGGTGGATGGACAGATGATAGTTGGGTGGGTGGAGGGAGGGAGGGAGGGAAGGACAGATGGATAGGTGGGGGGGTACATGGATGGAGGGACAGATGGACACTTGGGTGGGTAGAGGGATGGATGGAGGGACGGATGGGTGGGTGGGGGATGGGTAGGTGGATGGGTAGGTGGATGGGGGGTGAGTGGACAGGGAGGATAGATGCTCAGATAGGTGGATGGACAGACTGATGGTCCTCCCACGTAACTGTGACTTAGACAAGGAAGAATCCCACCCCGGCGGCTGGAAAGCACGGAGGACACTGAGCGGCCGTCACGCACTCGGGTTAAGACGCTGTGCAGGCTTGCAGATGGCCGAGGAGACGGCGCGCTCACCTCCTGCCAGGCCGCGGGGTGCTTCTCCACGTCGTCCGGGAGGTTCCCGAAGGTGTCGGGGAACAGCTCCGACAGAAGCACGATGTCTTCCCAGCCCTGCTCGGACAGCCACGCGCACGGCTTCTTCCGTCTGCTCTTCTCCAGGGAGATGTTTCCTAGCCACGACACAGCGAGCGCAGTGACCCCTCTCGCTTCCGCGGGCCACCAGCAGGGACGAGAGCAGAGAGGGGTGGCCGCTCTGAGCCCCGCACAACCTCCGAGACCTGGAGGTTGGGAACGGGCGGGCGCACGGGGAGCCACAGGCAGGAGGGAGGCGGCGGCTGTTACCTTTCAGGAAGAAATCGAGCTCCTCCTGGGGGACCCTGCCTTCCGCCTGCTCTATCTTGATGGTCATGTTGAAAGAAAACAGCAGCTTGTGCCGCTCAAACAGCCCTGCGGGACCAACGTTTGTGGGTGCCGGCGGCCCCGCGTCCGCCTCACAAACCAAAACCCTCCTGGGCGGCGGGCTGAGCCCCAGGCCCCCCGCCTGCCCCCCCACCCTGACCCTCCTGGACAGCGGGCTGAGCCCCAGGCCCCCCGCCTCCCCCCGCCACCGACCCTCCTGGGCAGCGGGCTGAGGCCCGGGCCCCCCGCCTGCCCCCCCCCCCGACCTTCCTGGGCGGCGGGCTGAGCCCCAGGCCCCCCGCCTGCCCCCACCCCCGACCCTCCTGGGCAGCGGGCTGAGCCCTGCGGGGACCTTCCTGGGCGGCGGGCTGAGCCCCAGGCCCCCCGCCTGCCCCCCCACCCACCCTCCTGGGCAGCGGGCTGAGCCCTGCCGGGACCTTCCTGGGCGGCGGGCTGAGCCCCAGGCCGCTCATCTGCCCCGCCGGGACCCTGCTGGGCGGCGGGCTGAGCCCCGCTGGGGCCCTCACCTGTGCAGCCGTAGTTGTAGATGTTGAAGGTCAGCGTGTCCATGATATTCTTCAGCCTCTTGAGGAGGATGGAGTCCGGCAGCGACTTCTTCAGGGACAGGCCGAAGACCTCCAGGAAGGCGGTCAGCGAGTGCTGGTACATGGAGTTCACCAGGGCCATCTCGGACAGGACGAAGAACAGGATGGCGCCGCGCCGGGCGGCCGGCCGGTAGCCGTCCCGCAGCCTGTCGATGTCCAGCGCCGTCTTCTCAGCCAGCTTCAGCTTCTCGGACACCTGGGGAAAGGCGCCCGTGACCCGGGGCCAGGGAGGCGGGGGCGGGGACGGGGGAGGGGGCGGGGAGGCCCCGGGCGAGTCTGGGCAGGTCCGGCTCCCTCACCTAGGCCCCGGCCTTTACTCCCAGCTCAGCTCCCCCCAGGGGGTGCAAGCCCAAGTTCAAGGGAGGAGCGAGCGCCCCCGGCCACTGGGGCTGGTCCAAGGCTGGCGCGCGACTTCAGTAACCCTCTAACCCTCACCCGGGGAGCGAGATTAGTCCTCGGTGACCCCCGAGGGCTGGGGCCCGAGGCCAGAGCAATCTTGTGACTGTGAGAGGAGCTGCAAGAGGGTGAAGCTGACCCAACAGAAGGCCCAACCCGGACACAGACACGCGTGGAGTCCCGGAGCCAGTCCTGGGCGCCTCCGCTCCCCAAGATGATGACCTTCCTTTTACTTACTTATTAAGATTTATTTATTAATTTGAGAGGCAGAGTTAGAGAGAGAGAGAGAGAGAGAAAGAGAGAAAGAGAGAGAGAGAGAGAGAGAGATCTTCCCTCTGTGGTTCACTTTCTAAATGGCCACAACGCCCAGAGCTGGGCCAGGCCATGCCAGGAGCTTCTCCCAGGTCTCCCACGTGGGTGCAGGGGCCCAGGCACTCGGGCCATTCTCACTGATTTCCCAGGTGCATGCGCAGGAAGTTGGATTGGAAGTGGAGCAGCCGGGACTCGAACCAGCGCCCACATGGGATGCCGGAGCTGCAGGCCGCGCCCTCCCTTTAACTTAAGCCACACAGGGCTGGGTTTTCCGCCCTCGTCAGTGGACAGAGGCCCTGGGAGCACCGTCAGGACGCCTCCCCTTTTCCTATCACGCAAATCCTCAGTGACTCGAAGCCCGACTCTGATGAGCTCCCAGGCGGAGGGGACGGATCCCGGGTGGACGCCCCCAGCCCCCCGGCTCCCGAGCCCCCGAGGTCACAGCTGGATTCTCCTCGGGCAGACGCGGGCACTGTGCGCCGGCCGCGGCGGCTACCTCTGTGGCCTTGGACTTGGTCTCCTCCAGGGTGTACACCAGCTCGGCGTTGTCCAGCATGTTCCCCGTGGACGTGGCCAGCTCCCGCAGGAGCGAGTCCTCCAGGTCCCGCAGCAGGTTCTTGTTGTCGCTCGTCTCCTGGATCAGGTGCTCCCGCTGCTCCTCCAGCTCGTGCCGCTCGTGGGCCACCAGCACGCTCAGCAGCTGGTCCTCCAGGCCCTTCAGTGTGACTGGGGGACACGGGTGGACCTCACCGGCTGCGGCCAGGGCAGCAGCCAGGACCTCTCCAAGCCACTGCCAGGGCTCCAGACAGAACAGGCGGCTACACGGCCACACGGAGCCAGGTGGTGCCATGAAGACGCCCCCACAAAGGAAACACCGTATGCTGGGGGCCCCGGGCTCAGGTGCTCAGCCCCTCCAGGCAGCCGGCAGACAGCCCTGGGGGAACGCGAGCAGAAACATCCAGTTCCTCTTAGAGGGTGGGAGGGGGCGGCAGGGACCCCAACCTGGCCCATGTCCGCCCATGCCCCTGTGGAGCCAGGTGGCATGGCCTGCGCCTGATCCCACGGGCTGCAGTGCTGCCCAGTGACATCCCAGTGGCTCTCCTGAGACCACCGAGGGTGAGGTCACTCCCCGCCCCGCCCCCTAGGCCCCGCCCACTCTGCCCCAGGCCTGTCTGTCCTCACCCGTGTAGTTGATCACCATGGCCTTCCCGAACACCGACGGCGGGTATCTGGGGTTGGCCAGCTTGGTGTTGAGGTAGAGCCGGAAGTTGGAGTCGTAGTCCACCTCCTTGTCTCCCAGGATGATGAACTGACGACCTTGGGTGACCTTGATGTTCTTCTCTAGGACATTGTCGATCACGGGGTCTATGTACTCGTCCACGTCGTGGAACAGGAAGGGGGTCCCGTACTTGACCGACATCTCCAGCTGCTTGAGGAAGTCGGGGTCATTGAAGGAGGCCACCTGGAAGAGAGGGGTGGCACACTGGGTGGTGGCTGGTGGCAGGGAGGGGAGCAGGCGCATAACCTGGGGGCACCCAGGGCAGACTCAGGGCAGCCCCTCGCTCCACACGCCCGGGAGACCTCAGAAGGGATCCCAACCCTCTGCCCCACTGTGCCCTAGCACCTCTGCTGGCCCTGCCTCCCTCCCTCCCCACCCAGGAACTACAAGGGACCCTGGGGAGCCGGGGGTGGGGCTGGAACGGGGGTGTGGGGGCTGAGGAGGGGCGGCCCCGGGGGGAGGAGCGCCAGGGAGCCCCATGAATCAGCACGTTTGAGCTGTCCCAGCCACGTGAGCGCTTAGAGGCACCTGCACACCTGGGCGCCGGGGCCGGCACAAGAAAAGGTAAAACTGAAAACTGCAGATTTGTCCAGCAGAAAGCACCTGGGCCCCACCACCCTCTCCTGGGTACGAGGGGGCTCTGAAAGCTGCTCAAAGGCCATTCTCTGTATTGTCGTTACCATCGTATCCGTGAGAGAGGCAGAGAACGGGATGAGCCACATCTGCCACCCACCGAGTGGCGCCCCCATGCCCGCAGCTGAAGCGGGAGCCTGGAACGCGGCCCGTGCCCACCGTGCAGGTGGCAGGACTCCTGCACGGGGCCATCACGGCTGCCTCCTGGTGTGCACCAACAGGAAGCCGGACCTGAAGTGGAGCCGGGAATCAACCCGAGGGCTCAGATAGGGACGCGGGTCTGGGCCGGAGCCGGCTGTCCGGCAACCGCCCTCGCTCTGTCTCCTGGTTCCGTTTTCCCACGAGCTGCTCAAGGCCGCTTGTGCACCCAGAGGGTTGAAGACACGGCGGCCCCAGAGCGGAGAAGCCCGGCGTTTGTCGGGTGACAGAGACACGCATGTGGCCCGGTCGTGAAAAGGAACGAGCCAGAGTGGACGGCTCTGCTGGGAGGGTGGCCGCCGACGTCCCTGCGGACGCACGGCCCCGTCCCAGAGCCCTGTGCTACAGCCGCAGAGCCGGTGGGAGACCCAGAAACTGGGCAGACGGACGCGCACGTGAGAGGCGGCTGGGGGCACCGGGGAAAGCCGGGCGCTGGCCCTCGGGAGGGCGTGGGGGACGCAGGGAAACCGCCACCGGGAGAGACTTTCAAGAGAGGGAAGCGTGGTGAGCAGCCTCTCCAGAGAGTCTGCGCCCAGGTGCAAAACCCACGCCGAGGCTCGGCCAGGACACAGCGCCAGAGGCCAGAGCTGGAAGCTGACCGGGAGGCGCCTTTCCTCCAGAGACTGCCCGTCCGGGTCCCTCCCCCCACCAGCACCCGTGAGAGGGGATGTCCCCAGGACCCAGCGGCCCCGGTAATTCCTCCTTGCCACGTCAGAGCCAGGGAACTCGGTCGGACCTCAGAGCTGGAGGAGGGCACTGCCCCAGAGGAAAGAAATTCCATTCCCGCTCCGACAGCAGCGAGAGATCAGAGACCCCTGGAAGACCGTCTCACTTCGGGTTTCAGAGCGTTTTCTAAATTCTAGAGCATCCACACCCACAACGATGGATGAAAGGGAGGAAGCAGAGGAAGGGGGGAGGGGAAGGGGGAGGGACGCAGGCCACAGCATGGACAAACAGCTCAGCACTACGCTGAGTGACAGAGCTGGACGCGAAGCTGCAGCTCCGCGACCCCTTTCCTAGGCAAATCCGCAGGGACAGGAAGTGATCCGTGACGGCCAGGGATGGGGGGGAAGGGGGGGGCAGTGGTGGAAGGTTTGGGGGCGGCGGCAGCTAAAGGAGATGCATTTCCCCGGGGGACGACACACGAGTTCTAAGATGGACCTGACGGCTGTCACACAACTTTGCCGGTGCTCGGACCCCACGCTGAACCCCGCGGTGCGTGGGTGACTTCTCCGTCAACCTGGGCTCTCGCCCTCCCTGCCCACCGTGCCTGGGCGCCCAGGGCCCCCAGGGACCTGAGAGAAGCAAGAGCTTGGCTGGGGGGTGGGGGACGCGGGAGGAGCCCCTACCCGCAGGTTGTTCTTCTCCTCCTTCCTCTTGATCCAGTTGAGGGCCTGCTGCTGGGGGTCGATGCAGAGGGGGAAGCGGCTGGCGCGGGTGGTGAGGATGCCGTTCTGCACCGAGAGCTCATCGGGGGGCAGGCCCTGGGAGCCCCACCTGCGAGGGCAGTGGGGTCTGCCTTCTGCAACAGCCCCCCCGGCCCCTGGAGACGAGCAGCCCCCCGGGCACCCTCACAGACCCTGGAGACGAGCAGCCCCCGGCACCCTCACAGCCCCTGGAGACGAGCAGCCCCCGGCACCCTCACGGACCCTGGGCACCCTCACAGACCCTGGAGACGAGCAGCCCCCGGCACCCTCACAGCCCCTGGAGACGAGCAGCCCCCGGCACCCTCAAGGACCCCGGGCACCCTCACGGACCCTGGAGACGAGCAGCCCCCGGCACCCTCACGGACCCTGGAGACGAGCAGCCCCCGGCACCCTCATGGACCCCGGGCACCCTCACGGACCCTGGAGACGAGCAGCCCCCGGCACCCTCACAGCCCCCCGGGCACCCTCACGGGCCCCGGGCGCCCGCCGCACACCTGCTGATCTCCACGTCGTCGGTGAGCAGGTTCTCCAGCCGGAAAGGCTGGCTCAGGGGGATCTCGCGCTCTCGGATGTCACTCTGCCACACCTGATTGACCATCTCGTCCCGGAACTCCCAGGTGAAGGCGCCCTCGTAGCTCAGGAAGGCGGCGCACAGCAGGCAGTCCCCCAGCAGCTTCACGCGACGATGCATCAGCTCGTCCAGGTCGCTCAGCCACCTGGGCCGGGCGGAGGCCGCCTGAGTGCCGCCTTCCGGCCACGCCCACACCCTGCTGGACCCCACGGCCCACGACCCTGCCTCGGCCACACCTATCCGGCTACCCCACCACACCCCGTAAACACCGGCCAAGGTCGTGTCCACTCCGAAAGCTAAGTGCTCGCTAGAGTGAAACGCCACGGGAATACCAGGTGTGTTCTGCGTGGGCCGCCCGCACTCCTGGTCACACGCAGCGTCCTGACAGAGAACTGGGGCCCCAAGGAGCGCAGACGAGGAAGCAAAAAGAGGAAAATGGTTCTGAACAATGAAGAACCACCACCAGGGCTGGCGCCGTGGCGTGGCGGGTACAGCCGCCGCCTGCGACACTGGCATCCGGTATGGGCGCCAGTCCTAGTCCCAGCTGCCTCACTTCCGATCCAGCTCTCTGCTGCGGCCTGGGAAAGCAGTGGAAGATGGCCCAAGTGCTTGGGCCCTGCACCCGTGTGGGACACCTGGAAGAAGCTCCTGGCTCCTGGCTACGGACTGGCTCAGCTCCAGCCATTGCAGCCATTTGGGGAGTGAACCAGCAGATAAAAGACCTCTCCCCCTCTCCCTCTCTCTCTCTCTCCCCCTCCCCCTCCATCTCTATAAACTCTGCTTTCAAATAAACAAATGCATGCGCACACACACAGAAGTAGCTGAAGCAGCTGACACCTTGCTAACAGGGCAAGGCAGAAGGAAACGTGGTTTAAAACACGCTCTCTCTGGGGAAGGGAGACCACTGGTCCATTTTGCAATTTCCCACCCCGGTGGACCCAGGGACCTCCAAGCTCAGCAAGTGCTGTCAGGGTCCCTAGTGGCCACACGTCTCCCAATGCCTGGTCAAAGACGTGGACCTAAGGCCAGCGGGGACACCGCCCAGGCCAACAGAGGCCTCCCGGGCTTCAGAGACGCTGACAACCTCCTGTTCCCACGAGCAAACACGATTCCAGCACTTTCCACACCACACCCACTCACGCCAATCGGAAACTACGCGGCCAGGTGTCATGTCTGGGAGGACACCAGCCACGGGGCCCTGCGGAGGTGTCTGTGAGTGACAGACGGGGGCTCTTCCCCCACACTCAGGAGCCGAGGACTGAAGGTCACCAGGAAGCAGACACCCCCTCCAAGGCTCCTCTCTGGGTGCTACTGGGTCTTCCTGCCTCCTTATCCCTCAGCAGTCACTCAGTAGACCCGGGGACTGGTGAAGACGGGGTCTGCGAATCGACCATTGGCCGCCTTAACCTGGACAACAGCGAATGAAGGCCTCGTCCCAGGGTCTGCAGATTTTAACACGGAATAAAGAGTGCAGGAGGTGAAAAGTTCCACAGGTGGGGTCAGCCTCAGGAGGATCGCTCGCCTGGGCGGGGGCGGGGCAAGGCAGGGGGAGGAGCCGCCTGCCTGGGCGGGGTGTGGGCAGAGCAGGGGAGGAGCCGCCTGCCTGGGCGGGGACGGGCCAAGGCAGGGGAAGGAGCCGCCTGCCTGGGCGGGGTGTGGGCGGAGCAGGGGAGGAGCTGCCTGCCTGGGCGGGGTGTGGGCGGAGCAGGGGAGGAGCCGCCTGCCTGGGCGGGGTGTGGGTGGAGCAGGGGAGGAGCCGCCTGCCTGGGCGGGGTGTGGGCGGAGGAGGGGAGGAGCCACCTGACTGGGTGGGGGCGGGGCAAGGCAGGGGGAGGAGCCGCCTGCCTGGGCGGGGTGTGGGCGGAGCAGGGGAGGAGCTGCCTGCCTGGGCAGGGTGTGGGCGGAGCAGGGGAGGAACCACCTGCCTGGGCGGGGTGTGGGCGGAGCAGGGCAGGAGCTGCCTGCCTGGGCAGGGTGTGGGCGGAGCAGGGGAGGAACCACCTGCCTGGGCGGGGTGTGGGCGGAGCAGGGGAGGAGCCGCCTGCCTGGGCGGGGTGTGGGCGGAGCAGGGGAGGAGCCACCTGACTGGGTGGGGGCGGGGCAAGGCAGGGGGAGGAGCTGCCTGCCTGGGTGGGGTGTGGGCGGAGCAGGGGAGCAGCCGCCCGCTGGGGTGGGATGGGCAGGGGTAGGAGGGCAGCCCGCCGCCGAGCTGACCTGACGTTCTCGGACCCCAGCCCCGAGATGAGCTTGTCGGCGGCGATCAGCCGCCTCTCCATGATCTCGGCTTCTTCCTGCAGCTTCTGCTTCTCCAGGATGGCGGCCTCGTACTTGGCGCCCAGCGCCTCCAGTTCTCTTTGGATGGCAGCCAGCTCGTTCTGGATCCGCTCGAGCTCCCGTTTGGTGAGGTAGAAGTTCCGCTCCAGCCTGGCCACCTGCCGGAGGGCGCTTCAGTCGCCGCGGTGCCCACCGAGGCCCCTCTCGGGGCACAGGCCCCCCGTCCAGCTCCACGTCCCAGTTCAGATGTCTGCTGGGCTGCCTGTGACTCCACCCAAGAACCCAGCAGCTGGTCCCACTGTGGGTTCTAACTCTCGAGTCATAAAGCAGGACTTCAAAAGGCGGGATCCACCTTATGACCGTGTCCTCAGGGACACTGCAGGGTGCTGGGGGAGCCTGGGGCACCGCTGAGCACCCCACAATGCCAACGACTGACCCACCACAGAGAACCATGGGGTGGGGCTCGGAAACCCACATCTCTTTAAAGTTTTATGGCCTGATTTTATTTATTTGAAAGGCAGAGAGAGAAAGAGACTGGTCTTCCATCTGCCAGTTCAGCCGCCGAATGCCCACAGCAGCCACGGCTGGGCCAGGCCAAAGCCAGGAGCCCAAAACTGAATCCAGGTGGCAGGGACTCAAGGACCAGGGGTGTGGGTCAGCAGGAAGCCAGGACTGGGCTGCAGGCAGGGCCGTGACCCCCGCCCAAAGGACCCTGGAGACCTCACATGGAGCCGGGTTCTATCGCTGAGAGTGGACTCGCAGGGCGGTGGGGGAGACGTGGCCGTGGCCACACAAGGGGCCGTACCTTCTCTCTCTTGGGCTTGATTTCTCTGAAGACGTCGCAGTAGCCCATGACGGCCTCAACAAACTTCAGCATCCCCAGCCCAGCCTTGCTCACGGCCTCCATCTCCTCGATGGTGGTGTTGAGGGTCCGCAAGAGGCCTGGGGAACAGGGTGGGGTGGGGTGGGGGCCGTCAGCTACCCCCAGGAAAGTGGGGCGGGTTCATCAGTGTGGCCAAACCACACGGAGCACATGGGAGGCCTGTCACGGCCACCTAGGGCGTCCCACGACCCATGACCTCCGAGCATCGCAGGGAGGGGCACGCAGGGCTCAGGCAGCAGCCAGTTGGGATTCGGGGTGGGGGGGGTCTGTCCCCTGCGCTTGCGAAGTGGGCAGGGCTGCAGCCTTCCACAGCCAAAGACGGGGCCAGAGACTACCAGCTGACAGGAAGTGGCAGGAGGTCAGGTCACAGCCGCCCTGGGCATAGCCACACCCAGGTGGGCCCCTAAAGAGGGTCTGCTCTCCCCTCTGCCCTACAGGGGCTGCCATTTCCCTCTGTCCTCCACAGCCCCGCCTCCTCCCCGCAGCCCCACCTCCTCTCCACAGCCCTGCCTCCTCCCTTCACAGCCCTGCCTCCTCTCTGCGGCCCCACCTCCTCCCTCCGCCACACGCTCTCACTCTTGATGTTTTTCACTTGGCTCTGGGAGATGGCATCGAAGTCAAGCTCCATGAGTGAGCGCAGGAAGTTGGGGTCGGACATCATGCCCTTGGCCGTCTTCCAGTTGAGCTCCTTGTAGCCCTTCATGATGAGGATGCACTCGCACACGGTCTGCACCTGCTTCGGGGGCTTTGCGAACGACCTGGGGAGGAAAGAGGGAACGGCAGGTGTCACTTCAGCCAGCAGGAGTCCCCCCAGCCAGCAGATGTCACCTTGGCCAGCAGGAGTCACCTCTGGCTAGCAGGAGTCACCCCCGGCCAGCAGGTGTCACACTTGGCCAGCAGGAGTCACCCCTGGCCAGCAGGCATCACCCCAGCCAGCAGGCATCACCCCCATCAGCAGGCGTCACCTCCACCAGCAGGCGTCACCCCCACCAGCAGGCGTCACCCCCATCAGCAAGCGTCACCCCCATCAGCAGGCATCACCCCCATCAGCAGGTGTCACTCCCATCAGCAGGCGTCACCCTGGCCAGTAGGCATCACCCCCATCAGCAGGTGTCACCCCCATCAGCAGGCATCACCCCCATCAGCAGGTGTCACCCCCATCAGCAGGCGTCACCCCGGCCAGTAGGCATCACCCCCATCAGCAGGTGTCACCCCCATCAGCAGGCATCACCCCGGCCAGCAGGCATCACTCTGGCCAGCAGGTGGCCCCAGGAGGGCACCAGGGAGCCTCGATCCCAACAGCAATGTGGGCTCTTGGCCGGGCACTTCCCTGAGGGCAGGTATGGGTCTCACCTAGCAGGCTGAAATCGCGTGGTGGGGTCATCAGATTCAAACCCAGGCTGCCCAGAATCAGCACTGCAGGGTGGAGCCTGAGACCACACTGTGGTTACAACGGGGTGATTCCTCAGCCTCTAAGCAGTGGCTGCTGTGGCCATCAGCACTGTCATAATCTCTGTCATCATGTCTCCCCAGGCACCATGAAGAGTCGGGCTCCAGGGCTTGGGTGCCCTGCTCTGTTCTCACAGCCTGGGAGGCCTGGGAGAATTGGGGTCCCCTGGGCTCTTGTGAGGCTGGGCCACCCCTTCATGGCACTCTTCGGCTTAGCGGAAGCTGGCCAGTCACTGCTTCTCCAACACCCAGACCCCCAAAAGGAAGAGGAGGGGGACAGCTGTGCTGGCACAAAGCCCAGGAGTCCTGAGCCAGCCTTGCAGGCACTGCCTGGCCTTGGTCTCCTGCGGCCGGCGGTGGGCGGAGGTCACGGGCTCCACAAAGCCGTGAGGAAGGCAGAAGCTGGAGGAGGGAGCAGAGCAGAAACGAAAGTGAGGGAGCAGGAGGGAGAAGCGCGGGGGTGAGCACGGCCCCTGCAGGGGTGGGCGCCTGGGCAGAGCCCAGCCTGGTGAGGAGGCGACAGAGGCAGAGAGAGAGGAGGAGCAAGAGACACAGAGAGAGAAATCGAGGCAGACACAGAGCGTGGCAGAGCGAGAGAGGAACGGCTGACCAAGGCCTTTCTGCCCTGGGAAAACCCCCCACCGCCCACCCAGGACTCTGCCCACGCCCACAGACAGCGCGGGGAGGGCACCACACAGCCCGGGGACAAGCCGGGGCACCGGCCAGGAGGCAGGGCAAGCCCAGTGCCAGCACGGCCCTGAGTCATGAAGGAGACGCTCCTTAGGCCGGCACAGGCTGTCGGGGGAGCTGGCACCGCTGCCGACTGCCTGTGAAGCTTTCCTGGGGGTAGGGAGGGGGCCTCAGCACAGCCCTTCCTTCCCCACCTCCTCGGACGCCACTTCTCGGTGCACGGTGCACCGGGGCCACCTGGGGGAACAGCTCCAGCCCCGACCGCGGGCCGGTCCACTGCCCACCAGCCCCGGGGCCTGCTCAGAGCCGACGGGCAGGAGCCGACACTCAGCCGCTATCCAGCAAAGGAAAGGAAGGGGAGGAGAATCCGAGGCCAGCAGCAGAGGGAGCCCTGCACCCCGGCCGGCAGAGGAGCGCCGGCCTCCGGCGGGCGTGCAGCCGGTGACTGAGATGGCGCTCGGGGACCTCCAAGTCCCAGATCAGAGCTCCCAGGGTCAAGCACCCCCTCCACTCTGGCCCAACTCCCACCTCATGCGCACCCTAGTGTGTGCAGTGATGGCTCAAGCAGTGGGGTCCCCACCACATCCACGTGGGACAGCAGGATGGACAGCTGCCCAGCCCTGCCTACTGAGGGTATTCAGGGAGTAACCTGCCACATAAAAATAAGCAGGGAAAACACACACACACATGTACGCATGTCCCCCACGGGCAAACACGCACACACATGCACGCATGTACCCCACGGGCAAACACACACACATGCACGCATGTACCCCATGGGCAAACACACACACACATGTACACATGTACCCCACAGCAAACACGCACACATGCATGCATGTACCCCACAGGCAAACACACACATGTACACATGTACCCCACAGGCAAACACACGCACACATGCACACATGTACCCCACAGCAAACACGCACACATGCATGCATGTACCCCACAGGCAAACACACACATGTACACATGTACCCCACAGGCAAACACACGCACACATGCACACATGTACCCCACAGCAAACACACACACACATGCACGCATGTACCCCACGGGCAAACACACTCACACATGCACGCATGTACCCCACGGGCAAACACACGCACACATGCACGCATGTACCCCACGGGCAAACACACTCACACATGCACGCATGTACCCCACGGGCAAACACGCACACACATGCACGCATGTACCCCACGGGCAAACACGCACACACATGCACGCATGTACCCCACAGGCAAACACACACATGCACACATGTACCCCACGGGCAAACACACACACATGTATGCATGTACCTCACGGGCAAACACACACATGTACACATGTACCCCACGGGCAAACAACACATACATGCATGCATGTACCCCACGGGCAAACACACGCACACATGCACACATGTACCCCACAGGCAAACACACACACACATGCATGCATGTACCCCACAGGCAAACACGCACACATGCACGCATGTACCCCACAGGCAAACACACACACATGCATGCATGTACCCCACGGGCACACACTCACACATGCACGCATGTACCCCACGGGCAAACACACGCACACATGCACACATGTACCCCACAGGCAAACACACACATGCACGCATGTACCCCACAGGCAAACACACACATGCACGCATGTACCCCACTGGCAAACACACACATGTACACATGTACCCCACGGGCAAACACGCACACATACACACACATGCGTGCACCTCACGGGCAAACACGTGTACACATGTACCCCACGGGCACACACACATGTGCGCATGTACCCCACGGGCAAACACACACATGCACGCACCCCACAGGCAAATATGCACACACGTGTGTGCACCCCATGAGCAAACACACACACATGCACACACATGCGTGCACCCCACGGGCAAACAGGAAAATGCTCTGCCACTCACGGCACAGATAAACACCAAGGATGCAGCCTCCCCTCCCAGCGCCTGGGCCCAGCACCCAGCTCCAGCTCATCCCCCGAAATGGGCGCTCAGCCTAGCAGTGAAGACGCCTGCCTGCCCCTCCCAGCGCCTGGGCCCAGGCCCCTGCTCCAGCCTGGCAGGCAGCAGGTGGCGGCTCAGGTCCTCGGGCTCCTGTCACCCACATGGGAGACCTGAATTGAGTTCCCAGCCCCTGGCTTTGGCCCAGCCCAGGCATTGTGGCCTTTGGGGCGTGAACCAGCGGATGAGAGCCCTCTGCTTCCCAAATAAGAGAAAAACAGTAAAGCTGACCTCCCCGCCATACAACAAGCTCCTGGACATGCGTAGGGAAACGACAGTGAACCACGACCCAAACACGCACAAAGCACACGACAGTGAACCACTACCCAAACACGGACAAAGCACACGACAGTGAACCACTACCCAAACACAGACAAAGCACACGACAGTGAACCACGACCCAAACACGCACAAAGCACACGACAGTGAACCTCTACCCAAACACGCACAAAGCACACGACAGTGAACCACGACCCAAACACGCACAAAGCACACGACAGTGAACCACGACCCAAACACAGACAAAGCACACGACAGTGAACCACGACCCAAACACGCACAAAGCACACGACAGTGAACCTCTACCCAAACACGCACAAAGCACACGACAGTGAACCTCTACCCAAACACGCACAAAGCACACGACAGTGAACCTCTACCCAAACACGCACAAAGCACACGACAGTTCACAGGAAAGGAGATCCGTGCAATTGCCACAGTGACTTCCAGACATGAGGACCCCCCCCCACGCGTAGGAGAAATGCAAATCAAAATGAGACCCTTTCTGCTAAGAAAGCAACATCCCAGCACTGCACTGCGCCCCCTGTTGGTGAGGCCGTAAAAAGGCAGGCACTCTGGAAGTCCACCCGCCAGGAGGCCAGCTCCGTGTGCACCCCCAGCCTGGGCAGTGCCACCTCCAGAACCGAAGCCGCAGGTGGACCTGCCCAGCGCGTGGTGGAGCTCGGTCTGGCTTGGTCTCCGCCAGGCTGTCGGTAAAGCAGGGGCTGCCGGGTTAGCTGGGCGCAGGCAGCCTAGAAGTGGGGGAGGGGGCTTCGCCGCACTCCCCCCTGCAGAGTTCCAGTGTGCACCAGGACTGCAGGTGTTCCGCGTTCTCCAAAGCCTCGGGATCCACGGTCAGGGGCCGGCGCTGTGGCGTAGCCAGTAAAGCTTCCACCTGCAGTGCCGGCATCCCAGATGGGCACTGGTTCAAGTCCCAGCTGCTCCTCTTTCCACCCAGCTCTCTGCTGTGGTCTGGGAAAGCAGTGGAGGATGGTCCAAGTCCTTGGGCCCCTGCACCCGTGTGGGAGACCTGGAAGAAGCTCCTGGCTCCTGGCTTTGGCCAGGTCCAAACCCGGCTGTTGCGGCCACCTAGGTAGCGAGCCAGCAGATGGAAGACCTCTTTCTGTAACTCTGACCTTCAAATAAATCTTTAAAAACAAACAAACAAACAAACAAACAGGAATCCAAGGTCAGGTGCCAAGGAGACCCTTGCGTACCCGGGTCCTTGACCAGGGAGAAAAACCCTCGGAGTGGGCGCTTGGCACAGTGGCCAAGCCACCACCTGGGAATCCCAGCTCCCGGCGTCAGCCTAGGCCGGGCCAGGCATCCGGGGGTGAACAGCCAGATGGGAGGGCTTCCTGCGTCCAGGAATAAGCATGAGAGGAACGTGGAGTCCTCTGACGGATACAGGCTGAATGAACGGCGCAGCGGCCGCCACCGTGCGACTCTTCCCAGCATGCCTTCTCAAGGCCGTCACCCGGGTAACAGCTGATGCTGGCACGGCACTGGCCTTGTGCCCGTGGCTGTGACAGCTCCTCACCCGGGAGCCCTGTGGTCTCCAGAGAGGACCAAAGACCCTGAGACAGTGGTACAGTGACAGCATCCTTGGTTCACAGGGAGGATGGGTGCCCCGCCGAGGGCCACTTGGCACCGGGGGGCGGCCCCAGGCTGTGTGTTCCCTGCTCTCACCGCGGCGTCCAACACAGCACCCCGGGGTGAGCCAGGCCCGTCACGACGCCTGCCTAACTTCAGGGGACGCCTCACGCTCCCCGGGATCCCGGGGAAGCCAGGGGTCGATGGGGGGCACAGCCCCTCCCTCCAAAGACACCCCCTCACGGTCCTCCCAGCCGTCTGCTCTCAGTGCCCAAGTCCTACGACCCTGGAAAATGCGCCGCGACTACGCCGCCCACCACCCAGCCTCAGTCTCTCCGCTCAGCACCGACCGTCACACACCCATCCCCGAGCCCCCCACCCCTGAGCGCCACGCTCTGCAGAGCTCAGCACGCGGCCTCCCCGACGTCTCCGGCTGTGCTCCTTCCCGGAGCAGTGAGCAGATTCTGTGTGCGAATTCACCTGCGTTTCACCCACAGGGCCACACGGGCTCCCACGGGGCTCCCACAGGGAACACGGGGAGCGCAGGGAAACCCGAGGGAGCGGGCAGCTGGGAAGGCCGAGCAGCGGCCAGCCACATGGGGGAGGGGCTGGGTGGGCAATGCAGGGCATCTCCCTGCTAAGGCACCGTGGAGATCCATGACAGTGCCCCGGGGAGACCAGGCCGTGCAGGGTGCTGTGCGCGGTGTGGGTCGTGCGGGGGCCGCGCTGGGGGTGACTCGCCGCCTCCCCTGCCTCCTTCCTGACGGTAGGAGCCCCCTCTGCTTCTGGGACATCACTTCACACAGTGAGCTGCAAGGCGCCTGCCCCTCCCCCCACTCAGCTAGAATGGCTCCCTGGCCTTTGTTACAGGTGTGCAGGACGCTTGGGCGTGGTTTCGGTGCCAAGGGCGGGCTGCCCGTCCCCGTCCCCGGCCCCGTCTCAGTCTGCAGGTGGGGGCAGTTAACAGTTCCTGAGAGGGAGAGCTGAGCCCCCCGCCCACCCGAGGGCCACGATCAGCACGGCCCAGGCGCACCGGGCGTCCGCAGCGGCCGCCGGATCTCGGCCCTGGAGCACCTGGCGGCGGCGGCTACCTGATCTCGGTGACGTCCGACTTGTCCAGCTTCTGCAGCTCCAGCTTGGCGGCCTCCAGGACGGGCATGACTTCGGCCAGCGCCGTCTCGGCCTCGGTCTTCTCCACGGCGATGATCTTGTTCTGCTCCTCCACCTCCATGGCCTTCTCCTCCGCCAGCTGCTTCTTCTCCTCGGCTGCGGGGGAGGGGCGGTCAGGGCAGCCGGTGCGGGAGGACGCGCTCGCCACGGCCCGCGTGTCCTGGGCCCACGGGCAGCCCCGGGAGTCCTGGTGGGACGGCAACCCTCGCAACACCTGGGCGGCTGCTCTGACCCTGGCCTTCCCCGGGGGGCCACGGGGCCCCGGCCGTTCCCTCCCGGGGCGGCCACAGGCTCCGAGAGGGCTCCTGCCCCACAGTGCTGGCTGCAGACTCCCATCTGCCCCTCCTGCTCCCGGCCACACCCCCAGGCGCCTCCCCCCGCCTCTCCCCACCTCAATCCCCTTCTCCCAGGTTCCTCAGGCCCAGCTGGACAGCTGCCCTCTTTGAGGGGGCCCGGCCGCTCAGGCCCACTCAACCATCCCTCAGCTCAGCTAACTGGCATCATGACCCCAGCGCTCTGCAGCTGCCTCACTAAGGCGGACGCATCTCCCCTGCCTGCTCCTCCACGCCCACGCCACGGCCAAGTGGCAGGCTTGGAGTCCTGGAGCAGGAGCATGGATGCAGAGCGAGGGGCGTGGGCGCCCTCAGGAGGGAGGAAGAGGAACTGCAGGTGTTGCAGGGCAGGGGACGGCAGGGACCTGGGGGCCACGCCGCATACTCACACTGGGCACATGCAGGGAGAGCCACCTGAGCCGGAGATACGTGGGAACCACCCCACCTGCGGAGCGCCCCAGCTCAGCAAGCCAGGTGCCAGGTAGAGACTGGGGTGTCCCCTCCTCACCACGGGCTGGGACCCCACAGCACAGGCCCAGGAGCAGAACAAAACTCGCAATTCTGGGACTATCGCTGTGGCGTAGCGGGTAAAGCCCTGCCCGGCAGTGCCGGCATCCCACATGGGTGCCGGTTTGTGTCCCGGCTGCTCCACTTCCAATCCAGCTCCCTGCTGATGGCCTGGGAAAAGCAGAGGAAGATGGCCCCGGCACCCCACACAGGAGACTCAGATGAGGCTCCTGGCTCCTGGCTCAGGCCTGGCTGTTGCAGCCATTTAGGGAGAGAACCAGCAGATGGAAGATCTGTCTCTTTCTAACTCTGCCTTTCACAACAATAAAATAAATGCCAAAAAAAAAAAAAAAGTCACAGTTCAAGTATGGAGCGTGTGGACTGCGACCGCTCTCCCAGCGTCATCAAACTGGAGATCTCTAGGTGGGACCACAGCCAGGCAGGGGCCCTCTGCCAGGCCAGCTGCCTCCATTGCACGGAGCAGAGACCGACACGGTCAGGTCAGGAGAAATGAGACCTCATCGGAAGGAGCCGAGCTAATGCGCGGAAACGCGGGGCTGAAAGTCAGGGATGGGGTAGCCGGGGCCCAGGGCTGGAATCAGCCCATCCCGGGCAGTGGGTGCTGTCACCTGGCGGCTGCTAGGGTGACAGGGTGGAGGGGCAGGCAGGGCGAGCGGCTGAGAATGGGCGGGAAAGGTTGCCGACAACAGAAATGATAGCAGCGGGAGCCCAGAGGCCCCGAGAGAGGGCTGCGGGCCGTGTCTCCGGCAAGACGTAGGTGGCCAGGCAGCTTCCTGGCAGCAGCGTGGTCCAGGTCCCTGGCTGCTCAGCCAGGAGGGCCCGGCCAAGGGGCCCGAGAAAGGTCCTGGATGTCCCAAGGGACCACCGCCAAGGCCAAGCGCCGGCCCGGCTGGCTCAGCTCACGGGGCTCAGGAGATGGCTGTCCTGCTGGACAAACCCCCAACACATCCCCCACACAGAAGTGACGGATGTAGGGGCGAGGCGAGGGGAGAGCCGCACAGGCACCTGTCGGCGCACCATGGGCTCAAGCCACCAGCTCATGTCTGTGCACAGCGGATGAGACCGCACGGACGCCAGCTGTGCCAGACCGGCAGTGCAGGGGCCCGGGCGGCTGTGCCCGGCGCCCGTCCCCGCTCACCTATGGCCGTGTTGGTGACGATCTCTTCCAGCAGGGCCTCGCAGGCGGCCGACTTCTCGGCCAGCACGATCTTCTGCTCGGCCAGCTTCTGATTCAGCTCGTCCAGCTGGATGGTGGCCTCCTTGAGCTTGTCCAGGCCGCCCTCCAGTCGCTTGCACTGCGCTGGGGGCAGAGAGAGCCCCGTCACCGTCCAGGGCCAGGCCCTCCGGGGGCCTCGCCGAGGTCCCTCCACCCCGGGCTCACGGGAAACGAATCAACGCTGTGTGTGTAGGCGTCCCCGGTCCCGCCCGGCCCGAGACGTGAAGTCCCCGGGGACTTCAAAGAGTTTGTGGGCTGGTGTCGGTGCCGAACAATCTCGAAATGAGGCCCCTGGCGCTTCTCACCATTGCACCTCCCTGGGGCGCGGCCGCAGCTGGGCCTCGCTCTGAGAGGCGTTTTCCAGGGGCGGGCGTCGGGTGCAGTGAAGATGCCACGGGGGACGCCTGCACCCCTCCCAGAGCGCCAGGGCGCAAGTCCTGGCTCTGCTTCTGCCCCTGCTTCCTGCCAATGCCCCTGGGAGGCAGCAGAGATGCCCAAGTGCTGGGGTCCCCGCCACCCACGCGGGACATCGGGACTGAGTTCCGGGCTCCTGGCCGTGACCAGGCCCAGCCCTGGGTGCTGT
Organism: Oryctolagus cuniculus; assembly: GCF_051225735.1. Lineage (NCBI taxonomy): Eukaryota > Metazoa > Chordata > Mammalia > Lagomorpha > Leporidae > Oryctolagus > Oryctolagus cuniculus. The sequence goes on from NC_142887.1 coordinate 9,690,875, forward strand.
GGGCATTTGCTAGGAGATCTCTCTCTCCCCTTTCAAACAAGTAAATTAAAATGCATGTCATTGCAAGACTGAGTGTGCAAGCATGCTCCCCGTGTAACAGCCACAGGACAGGCCCTCCTCCTCCGCCTCCACCCCAGGGTCTCAGCGACAGCAGGAGCTGTGCCGCCCCCTCCCAGGGCGCCCAGTCAAGCCCCACCCACTCTGCTTCCCGTCCAGCCTGGGGAGCCCCGTGCCGGCTCCGGTGCTTGGGCCCTGCTCCCCCGGTTGGAGACCTGCGTGGAGCGCTGGGCTCCTGGGTTTGGCCGCGCCCAGCCCCAGCCGTTGTAGGCATCTGGGGAGTGAGCCAGCAGACGAAGGCGCTCTCTCACATCCCACCCTACCCCCAGCTGTAGACACACGTATGTGTGAGTATGCAGAGCGAGGCCTTCCACGTAGCTGAACTCTAGAAACCCGTGAAGGCCAGCACCTGAATCCCGGCCCTGCCCCAAGCACCACGCCGCCGGCCGCCCCGCCCCCATCTCTCACCCCGGCCCCGCCCCTCACCCCGGCCCCGCCCCGGAAGCCCCTCACCTATGTTGCACTGCGTCTTCTCGTCCAGCAGCTTAGCGTATGAGTGGATGAAGTCCAGGTAATTCTTGGGGGTCACGTAGTTGCTGCGCCTCAGCTTCTGCAGGAATTGTTTGCTGAATTCGTCCACAGATTCGTGGACCAACACAACGTGCTCCACCAGGTCGTCTATGTTCCCTATCGGGATCATGGGATTGTCCCCTACAGGGAAGGAGCGAGAGAAGGCGCCTCCTGAGGACAGGACGCGCGTGCTCCCCGGCGCGAGGAGCGGAATCTCCACCTGACCCCACGACACCGCTCCGGGCCCGAAAGACAGGGACTCAGCCGCTGCCGCCAACCCCGACGGCCGCCGGTGATGAGAGGGCACGGCGTGCTGCGTCCAGCCCCGGAAAGAAACAAGGCGCTGACGCGCTCCAAGTGCGGCCGAAAGCCAGAATCGGAAGGGGAAGCGAGGCGGGAGTCCGTTTCTACGCCACCCACAGGACCAGCAGACTCGGGCGGCCGGGAGGGCGGGCGCCAGGGCCAGCGTCGGTTTGGGAAGACGAAAACTGATTAGAGACAGACAGTGGTGACACTGGCCACGTGCGCACTCCGAACCGGTTCAAAGGAGCGCTTTTATACGCGTTCCATCGCAATAAAAATGATGTGTTAAATTTCCTTTATCCGAAAGGCAGGGAGAGAGAGCGTCCACCTGCTGGTTCAGTCTCCAGACGCCTCTGAAGGCCAGGGCCGAGCCAGGCCAAAGCCAGGACGCAGGAGCTCCCGCTGGGCCCCCACGTGCCTGGCAGGGGCTCATCAGCAGAGAGCTGGAACTGTAAAGGGAGCCGATCAAAACCAGCACTGCGGCACGGGACGCAGGTGTCCCGGGCAGCAGCTTCGCTGCCGAGCCGAACGCCCGTCTCCGGAAAGCATGGTTGTTGTTTTTAACGTGACCCAAAGGAAGGGAGAGGGCGGCTACGAACCCCGCGTGGCTCGGATCTGCCGACCCAGGAGCCAGGTTCTCCTCCCAGCTGCAGGAGGACCCAGCGAGGCAGGAGGGGCCGGGGGCTCACTCGGGCTGGCTAGAGAGCTGTGGGAGGCACCAGGTGCCTCACGTCTCAGAGATCCGTCCAGGTTCCGGGATCCGGCCGTGGGTTCCACCAGGGCCACGGCTGCCTCACGAACCCCCACGCTCTGGGGTGCACTCCTCCAGCCCAGGCTACCAGGGCAGGGAACCTGCAGTTCAGCGGCAGGCACACACACGTTCCGGGCGGCGTTTGCTGACGACCGAAAGCAAATCCAGGCACCGACACACGGGAGTGGCCAACACACCGATGAAAACCGGGGTGTGGCTGTATCGGGGGCAGCAGACTGGCCCAGAGGACAAATTTGGCCCACAAGGCGGTGTTGCGAATAAAGCTTTATTGGGAGGCAGATGTGACACTGCTGTCACAACACAGTGGCAACACGGTGGACGATACCTGGCAACCCTTGGCTACACCACCAGCAGGGAGTCGCTTCTCCCAGCCCTCGAGCCTGACCTGACCTTGACCTTGACCCTAACTCTACAAGTGCGTTAGGATTCAAGTTACGACGTTGGCTTGTGGGAAAATGGAATTAAAAAGTTTAGGGGCTGGCACTTTGGCATAGTGGGTAAAGCTGCCACCTGCAGTGCCAGCATCCCATATGGGGGCTAGTTTGAGTCCCGGCTGCTCCATTTCCGATCCAGCTCTCTGCTATGGCCTGGGAAAGCAGTACAAGATGGCCCAAGTCCTTGGGCCCCTGAACCTGTGTGGGAGACCTGGAAAAAGCTCCTGGCTTCGGATTGGCCCAGCTCCAGCCGTGTGGCCATTTGGGGAGTGAACCAGCAGATGGAAGACCTTTCTTTCTGTCTCTCCCTCTCTAACTCTGCCTCTCACATAAATAATTAAAAAAAAAAAAAACAGATGAGGCCTTTGGTGTCTCCACCTTACAAGGAAACCCAGTGCAGCTGTCCTTGGGCATCCTTGGGGCCAGGGTCAGCAACTCTGTCCCAGGAGAGCCCGACAGGGACAGCACAGCCTCTGTTGCAGTCACTCAACTCTGCAAGTGCAGCCACAGCCACTGTGTGAACCAACGAGTGAGCCTCGTTACCAATACAACTTTATTTAGCAAGGCAGGCAGCGCCTGCTGCCACTGACACCTAACCCATCCGTAGCCTGGATCGTCCTCCGGAGTCTTCTGACGTCACTCGGGACGAACACACAGCCCAGAAACTGCCTTTGTGCTCGCGGGGGCCGGGCTGAGAATCCCTGGCCCAGGCGAGGAGAGCGGCTCGGGAAGGGCGGGCCTGGGCGCTCCCATCCCGCTTCAAGTCTCCCCTCTGCTTCTCTCCCAGCCCCTGCGACCCGTGTGCTGGGAGGAAGCCGTGCCAGCTCAGGTGCCTGGGTCCCTGCCGCCCGTTCTGGCGTCCTGGCTCCGGGCTATTGCGGGCGTCTGGAGAGTCAACTACTGGATGGGAGATACCTCTTCTCCCTGTTTCTTTCACGCACATTGAAAACATAAGTGGGGCTGGTGCTGTGGCGCAGCGGGTTAACGCCCTGACCTGAAGCACCGGCATCCCATATGGCCGCCAGCCTGAGACCTGGCTGCTCCACTTCCTATCCAGCTCTCTGCTGTGGCCTGGGAAAGCAGTACAAGATGGCCCACGTCCTTGGGCCCCTGCACCCGTGTGGGAGACCCAGAAGAAACTCCTGGCTCCTGGCTTCAAATTGGTGCAGCTCCGGCCATTGCAGCCAACTGGGGAGTGAACTAAGATGGAAGACTCTCTCCATCTCGCTCTCCCTCTCCTCTCTCTGTGTAACTCTTTCAAGTAAAATAAATAAATATTAAAAAAAAAATAAGTAAAACTTTAATGAACAATTGCCTCGCTAATTAAAGCCCGCAGCACAGTCCCCACCCGTGACTCACCTAAAAACGACTTGGCCACGGCATGCAGGGCCTGGGAGGGCCAGGGCATGAACCAGTCGATGCCGGTGTTATTCACCAGACCTGGAAGACAGAGAGGGAGGGACGAGATGGCGCTGCGCACCCACAGAGGCTCAAGGACCCCGCCGTGGACTCCAGCAGCCGCCGCTGGGGAGGAGCTGGCCCGGGCTGAGCCACTCAGCCTGGACGATGCTGACATCTGGGGCCAGGCTGTACCCTGCAGGGTGTGGGACAGCATCTTCTGCCCCCCCACAGACACACCCCAGGTGCCACCCCTGTGCTGAGCTGTGACAACCAAAACAGCTCCAGGCCACAGTCCCCTGGGGGCAAAACCCACGCCCCCTTTCCAACAGCAGGAGCCACGCTTTCCACGGGGCTGGTGGAATTTTCTGGGGGGGGGGGGACCCGCAGAAAGCGCCCCCTCCCTGCCGTGGACCTTCCCCCTGGGGGCGGGGGCGTGCGCTGCCGTGGGCACGGAAGGAGGCAGAGCGGGGCCAGAGCCCCCCAGGGCGGGCGCCCTGCTGCTTCAGAGGGCGGGGCTGGCGGGCTCCATGCCAGGGTACCTGGGAAGTTCCGGCACCGCGTCCTCAGGGTGTCCCCCACGGGCGACATGCCCAGGACGATGTGCAGGTTGTTGGCGCTCTTGTTCACGAAGTACTGCCACAGGGACTCCTTGGCCGGGCCCAAGCCCAGCCTCGCCGCCTCCTGTCCAATCTGACCAAGGATCGACTCCTTCTCCTCCTCCTGGAACAGTGCAGGAACCATCCCTGGGGACACAGACGCGGGCTGGAGTCGGGGGCTGGCACGCAGGGTGGGGCGGCCGGGAAAAGGCAGCAGGTGCCGTGGTGCGCAGGAGGGTGTGGGTCCCGACGCTGAGGCCCAAGGCCCAGTCACCCGCCCCGGGCAGAGTCCTCCGAGCCTCAGTCTTCCTGGCCGTAGAATGGGGAGGCAAATGCCTCCTGCCTGCCTGGAGGGGCCACCGTGAGGCTGGACAGCGACTGCGTCTGGGAGCAGGTGCTCCGCTGCAGGCGGCTGCCCCACCCGCCCTGCACAGCCCAGGAAGCTCCTGGCCCGGTCCCAGGCGCTCTGCCGTCACCGCCTGGGGAGCACTGTGCTAGCGGCGTCTAGGGGCGGCAGTCAGGATACCCCGAGCTGCGCCGCCCACAGTAGCTCACGTTTTCTCTCCCGCCCCAGAAGCCTGCAGTGAGACAGGATCTCTCTCTGAAGGCCCTGGGGGAGGAGCCTCCTTTCTTTTCGGCTCTGGCAGGTGCTTGGAGAGGGAGCTGCCACTCTGGTCTCGGCCTTTGCTTTCTCTGGCCTCGTCCCCGTGTCTGCCCCCCCCCCCTGCAAGGACGGCTGTCCCAGGTGTAGGATGCACCCTGCATCCCAATGTGCTCACCTCTGCAGAGACCCCTACTCGTCCTAAAGCCCCACCCACATCAGGACCCGGATGTGTCTCTAAGGGGCCAGCGTCCCACCCTCCACGGCAGCCCTGAGCCCCAGGTCCTCAGCTGTGGAACGAGAGCCGGGGCACCTTCCCCTGCAGCTGCAATGCCCAGTGAGCACTGGGGAGGGTGGCCGGCGGGGGGGCAGGGACGCCCGGCTGTCCCCGTGATGGCTGTCCTGACGGGGGGTGGGCTACCGGGGTCTCATTTGCACAAGTGAAGATGATCAAACCCACTGCAGGGGCTGCAACCAGGGAGAAACGGGATGCGGGGGTGCGGGGCCCCGGACAGGGTCTGCAGGGGTCACGCTGGGAGCTGGGACCGGCCTTGGCCTTGACCTTGGCCTTGACCTTGGCCGTACCCGACGTCAGCATGTTGTTGATGAGCTCCAGGAAGCCCTCCTCAGCCACGTGGGCATCCGTGAACAGAAAGATCATCGTCTTGTTCTCGACGCCAAGTTTGACGTAGAGGTTCTTCAGATCTTCCCGGAAGTTGTTCTCCGAGTAGCCTCGGCTCAGCAGGATCTCGAATACCTGCAGGCACAGGGGGTGGAGTCATGGAGGTCGCCGGTTCAAGTCCCAGCTCCTCCACTTCTGATGCAGCTCCCTGCTCAGCACACCCCAGGAGACGGCGGGTGACGGCTGGGTCCCTGCCGCCCAGGTGGGAGACTTGGACTGAATTCTGGTCTCCTGGTCTTGGCCTGGCCCCGCCCCGTCTGTCATGGGTGTTGGAAGAGTGAACCAACAGATAGAAGATCTATGTCTTCCTCTCTCTCTCTCTCTCTCTGTCTCTCTCTCTTTTTCTATTACTCTGCCTTTCAAATAAATAAATATTTTTTCAAAAGAAAAAAGGAATGGAAAGAGCAGTGTCCGTGGTGAGAACAAGGTCCTCGGAGTCACAAAGAGGGAGGGCGGCAGGACCTGGGGAGCGGGAGGGAAGCGGCGCTGGGCCCAGCCACCACGTGTGTGTGTGTGTGTGTGTGTGTGCGCAGCCCCGAGTGTGCAGCGCCCAGCAGGAGGCTCGCAGTGACGGCCCCCTCGGGGGAGGGGCGCAAGGCGCTTCGGTGAACTTGTAATTCTTAGAAAACCCGTGCACGCAGACAAGGACGCACACGCGGCAGGCGGACTCGCCTCGTAGCCGGCCGTGAAGGCGGCCAGCCTGGACAGGGACTGCTTCCCAGAGCCGCCGACCCCCACCAGCAGGGCGTGGCCGCGGTCCATGCGGATGATGCGGTGCACGCGGGTCAGGTGCTCCAGGGCGTCGTCGAACAGGACCAGGTTCATCTTGGTGTTGCTCTCGTTGTACTCCTCCAGGATTTCCTGAGTTAACACGGGGCGGGGAGGGGGGCGTTCGGCTCAGCAGCGAGGACAGCACCGAGGGGCCTGCGGCCCCCATCACAGTGCCGGGCCCCAGTGCCAGCTCTGCTCCCAGGTCCAGCTTCCCGCTGACGCGCACCCTGGGAGGCGGCCGCCAAGGCTCAAGCACCTGGGTCCCTGCCGCCCATGTGGGAGACCCGGATGGAGTCCCCTGACCCAACTTTGTCTTGGCCCAGCCCTGGCTGGCACAGGCACTCAGCAGGGAGCCAGCGGATGGGGGAGTCCCTCCGTCTCTCTCCCCCTCTCAAGATGAAGGAAAACAAGGCTCCCGGGCCCTGCGCCCAGGATTCTAGGAAGGAGGAGAGGTCTTCTCTCCTGAGCATCCATCGGGGTTCACAGTCAAGGCTGCCATCTGCTGGTCTCTTCCTGGCCAGCAGGGGGCCCCACAGGTGACAGGGACTTAACCAGCAGGAACTGCGGAGGAGCCCGGCCCGGGGTCCCCACGTCTGGTTCTGGGTCAGAACCCCGCAGCAGCCCTTGGGGCTGGACCAGGCGACTCTCGGTGGGGGCTGTCCCCACTGAATGAATCCCCACGGCAGCCCCGGGCAGCACTGGGCGAGTGGAGCCCGCGTGCGCAGCCCCCACACCCAGCCTCAGGGGTGTGACCCGTGGGCCCCCGCGCACACCTGGAACAGGGCCTTGGCCGCCTCGTAGTCCTGGATGTCCTCGTACACACGCGTCTCCTCCTCCTGCAGAGCCGTCCGGAAGTCCCCGAACAGGACCGGGTCCCTCATCACCGCCTCGGCATCCTCGCTGAAGTGCTCCATGACCAAGCTGCCGATGTGCTCCTGCACCTTGCACCCGGGACCCCGGGACGACCCCATGAGGACCCTCGCTCGGGGCCGTGACTGCCAGGTGAGCTCGGGACTCCTGCGCCGCCCCACCCCGCCCCGCCTGCCATCCCTGGAGCCCTGCATGCACAAAGCAGCGGGGCTGCCCCCGGCGCCAGGCCAGCACTGACCAGCTTCTTGTCCATCTCGTTGATGAGCCGGTCGTGGAACACCCGCAGACACTCGTTCCTCCAGACACGCACCATCTGGGCCACCGTCTGGAACCTGCACCGGGAGAGGCGTCGTCCGCCACCGTCACCGTCACCATCACCGGGCCAGCAGTCGGCCCTCGCACTGCCACTCTCCCCCCGCCCCGGTCTCACACTGACACAACCTGGCAGCCAACGGGTGAAACACATAGAGTGTGAGGGCAGCACCCACGGCCACCCACCTGCAGGGCAGCCGGGAGCCTCCTCCCACAGCACCAGCGACGTGGAATGGGCTCCCGACCCCACACGCCCCAGCCAGTGAGCCGCTGGCATTTAGTCAGCACCTGCTCCATCCGGCCCCGTTCCGGAACCTTCCCTGGTTTCTACCCAAGAGGCGTCACTGCCCCCAAAACACCTGCAGCTGCCTCCCCCTGGGGGTCACTCGGGACGCTGCGAGGGTGCCCAGAGCAGTCTGGGAGCACAGAGAGCGGCCGGACGAGGCACGCACCGCGAGCTAGGCTCTTGCACGCCCCTGTGGGAAGGCATCGGTCTTGCTTCCTGGAGAAGACTCCCAGACCCAGCCATGAGTCCCTTCTGTCCCCGGCGCGTCCCTCGCCTGAAGACACTCACGACAGAAGCAGCCGCAACCGGCAACGAACACCCAGCCTGAGAACCGGCGATGTGGGCCCACCCCGGGGCGCTGACACCTGTCCGCCTGGCCAGCCGGTGTCTCCTCTTGGCTCAACAGCTTACAGAGCGCCAGGCCTTAAATCAAGGGGTTCTCTCCTTTCTCCACCGAGCACAAGCGAAGGCATCGGGTGATGCATCAAGCGCCGCCCTGAGTCGTGGGACAGACTCCACGAGCCACGGAACACTCACCGCTCCGGGTGCGTGAGCACGAGGCCGTTGAAGACCCGAGAGAGGTCGCGAAGGTTGAAGATGTAGTGGAACTTGGACGGCGTGGGAGGCAGGTCCTGAACAATGTTTTTGTAAAGGGTCAGCGTGCAGGTGGTCAGCTCGCCACTCACAGCCACGATGCTCTCGTGGAAGGTCTGTGGAACCAAGACACCCCCCACCCCCAGCCAGCATCAGCAGCTCAGCCACACGGCAGAACACGTGACCACAACGAGGGGGGTACCCCTGACACTCGCTGCAGTGCAGACCCCCCCACCCCGCCCAGGGAGGGAAGCCAGCCCCACGGGAGCACAAGGCAGATGGGTGGCTGCCCCAGAACTGGATTCCTCTGCAGGGAACCAGGCAGTGGTGACGGCGGCACAGCACCATGGGTGCAGCCAACGCCTCCCAGGTGTGGACTAAAAACGCCCAAATGATGAACTTCACGTTATGTGGATTTTACCAAAACTTTTAGAAACTTATTTGAGAGGCAGAGCGACAGAGAGAAATACAGAGATCTTCCATCCGCTGGTTCACTCCCCAAAGGCCCACAGCAGCCAGGGCTGGGCCATGCTGGAGCCAGGAGCTCCCTCAGGGTCTCCCGCGTGGGTGGCAGGGGTCTCAGTGCCGCCTCCCAGCGTGCACACGGGCAGGGAGCCGGGCGTAGAACCAGAACTCAGACCGAAGTTTCGGATCCAGTGCAGGGTTCAGGTGTCCCAGCGCTGTGTGCTGTGCCATACACAGTCCCTCCACACACTAGAGGTTTAACAACAACAGAGCCCAGAGAAGCCGACCATGGGATCTGGTCTTCTCGCCCTGGATTCTCACGCTCACCGACGCGGCAGCGCGCAGTGAAACCAGAAACCTAAGCCCGCTCTCGGTCCGAGGTTACTAACCTGGAGCAGACCCCACAGCGCTGGATTCGGAGCCTTCAGCTAGGGCACAAAAACCCAGGTGCTCACGAGGCTGGCGCTGTGGTGTAGCGAGTGGAACCGCCCCCTACAGCCCCGGCTGCTCCATTTCCAATCCAGCTCCCTGCTGTGGCCTGGGAAAGCAGTGGAAGATGGCCCGAGTGCTTGGGCCCCTGCACCTGTGTGGGAGACCTGGAAGAAGCTCCTGGCTTCGGCCTGGCCCAGCTCCTGGTGCTGTGGCCACTAAAGGAATGAACCAGAGGATGAAAGATCTCGCTCTCTCCCTCTCTCTAACTCTTTCAAACAAAATATTCAAAGAAAAAAGAAAGAAAAGAGAGGAGAGAACCCAGGCTCTCATAGCTCCCACTGACCACCCCTGGCCAGGCACGGCTTTGCCTTACTGCCCTGTCCCCCGGCCTTTGAGGCCAGGGCCAGGATGAGAAGGTCGTTGTTCGAATGAATGGGTTCCATTTGAGGGGACAAACAAACCCTACCAACTGCAGCAGGAGCCAGTACCTGGTGAGCACGTGCTGGACAACATGCCACACACGTGTGTGTGCCACACGTGTGACCTGCACTTTGCTTTCATCCTGCCAAAACCCGTGTGCAGTGGCGCCATCATCACCTCCCAGCTCAGGCGAGCACGGGAGCCACAGACAAGGGTCTCAGCTGAGAAGCAGAACGGGGGCTGCCGAGCCCAGGCCCTCAGACCCACTGCCCAGACTCCACACAGGACGCCTGCCCAGGCCCACGTCCGACGCCCACGCCCAGCGTCCCTCCTTCCATTGCAGTAAGTTACAGTTGTATTGTATGACTGCGTCGGTAGAAAGGTGAGTGTTTTTCCTTCTGATTTGGGGAGAAATTTAAAAGCAAATGTTGCAGCCGGCGCTGTGGCATAGCGGGTAAAGCCTCTGCCTGCAGCGCCGGCATCTCATATGGGCGCCGGTTCGAGTCCTGGCTGCTCCACTTCCGATCCAGCTCTCTGCTGTGAGAGGCCAGAGCCACGCCATGACAGGCTTCTCACAAGACAAAAAAAACAGACTAGGCCCAGGATGCGCCTGGTGTGAGAAAATGAAACCTGACACCGGGCAGTCCTTGGTCTGGTCCGCAGGACCAGGTGGAGGCAACCAATAAGGTGGGCCGTCCTTGGTCCTGCAGGGCCAGGGGAAGGAAGGAATGCGGACGTAATACTTGCTTGCCTGGGAACTATAAAACCCTGAGAACACAGAGAAGGGGGTCTTGGTCTCCCAGCACTACACTGAACAGGAGGTCAGGCCCCAGCATGCTGGACCTACAAATAAAGTCCCTTTGTTCTTTGCATTACGGTGAGTCTCACTGGTTCTTTCTATCTGGGCAATCCAGAACACAACGCTGCTATGGCCTGGGAAAGCAGTAGAAGGTGGCCCAGGTCCTTGGGCCCGTGCACCAACATGGGAGGCCTGGAAGAAGCTCCTGGCTTTGGATCGGCACAGCTCTGGCCATTGCAGCCATTTGGGGAGTGAACCAGCAGATGGAGGACCTCTCTGTCTCCCTCTGTGCCTCTCTATACCTCTGCCTTTCAAATAAAATAAATAAATCTTTAAAAATAATAAAATTAAAATACATCTTCATGGGCCCCGGCCGCACAGGTGAGGCAGCCCCCGGTGGCCTCCGGACCCCCACCCCCACCCCACCCCTACCCCCACCCTGCCGGCTCCCCCAGCTGTGACTGCTCACCGAGGTGTGGCCTCCCGACTCCCCCCCCCCCCGCCGGCTGCCTCAGCTGTGACTGCTCACGAGGTGTGGCCTCTGGACACCCCCCCCCGCCAGCTCCCCCAGCTGTGACTGCTCACGAGGTGTGGCCTCCAGACCCCCCCCCCCGCTGGCTCCCCACGATGACTGCTCACCGAGCTGTGTCCGGACACCCCCGCCGGCTCCCCGAGCCGTGACTGCTCACCGAGGTGTGGCCTCCGGACCCCCCCCCCCGCCGGCTGCCCCCCGTGACTGCTCACCAAGGTGTGTCTGGACCCCCACCCCCACCCCACCGGCTGCCCCCGTGACTGCTCACCGAGCTGTGGCCTCCAGACCCCCCGCCGGCTGCCCCCCGTGACTGCTCACCGAGCTGTGTCTGGACACCCCCCGCCGGCTCCCCCAGCCGTGACTGCTCACCGAGCTGTGTCCGGACCCCCCGCCGGCTGCCCCCCGTGACTGCTCACCGAGGTGTGGCCTCGCAGGATGGAGCAGTAGATCAAATGCAAAGACTCCTCCGAAGGGAAGAGGACGTTGAAGACGCTGAAGAGGGACAGGAACCTCGGGTCCACCTCGTTGCGGCCGCCTCCCGCCTTGCCCATGGCAGCCACGAAGCCCAGGTCGCGGAGGGTTTTGCAGGTCAGCTCCTTGCCCCGGTCGTACAGGTAGCCTTTCTCCAGCAGCAGCTTGAGCAGGGCGATCGGCTGCTGGGTGCCGTATTCATCCACCTTGGTTTTGTTGTGGAAGAAAAGAGAGCATCGGATCACCAAGCAGGACTCCGAGCGGCCCTACTTGAGCCCCGGCGGCAGCTCAGCCCCCCCCCCCGCACCCTGGTTTGGTCTTGGGGGCCTCTCGAAGCTTGCACTCGCACATTCACTCATGGGTGTGCTCCCCTCTCGCGCTCCCTCCAAGCTCCCTGAGGGGAGGCACAGGAGGCGCTCAGTAAAGATACTCAACTGGATGGCTGGGTGGGTGGGTGGGTGAGTGGGTGGGTGGATGGGTAGGTGGGTGGGTGGATAGATGGATGGATGGGTGAGTGGGTGGGTGGGTGGATGGATGGGTGAGTGGGTGGGTGGGTGGGTGGGTGGGTGGATGGATTCATGGGTAGGTGGGTGGGTGGGTGGATGGATTCATGGGTAGGTGGGTGGGTGGGTGGATGGATGGATGGATGGGTAGGCGGGTGGGTGGGTGGATTCATGGGTAGGCGGGTGGGTGGGTGGATTCATGGGTAGGCGGGTGGGTGGGTGGATGGATGGGTAGGCGGGTGGGTGGGTGGGTGGATGGATGGGTAGGTGGGTGGGTGGGTGGATGGATGGGTAGGCGGGTGGGTGGGTGGGTGGATGGATAGGCGGGTGGGTGGGTAGGTGGATGGATGGGTACGTGGGTGGGTAGGTGGATGGATGGATGGATGGATGGGTGGGTGGATGGATGGATGGATGGATGGGTAGGTGGGTAGGTGGGTGGGTGGATGGATGGATGGGTGGGTGGGTGGATGGATGGATGGGTGGGTGGGTGGATGGGTGGGTGGGTGGGTGGGTGGATGGATGGGTGGGTGGATGGGTAGGTGGGTGGGTGGATAGATGGATGGATGGGTGAGTGGGTGGGTGGGTGGATGGATGGGTGGGTGGGTGGATGGATTCATGGGTAGGTGGGTGGGTGGGTGGGTGGATTCATGGGTAGGCGGGTGGGTGGGTGGATGGATGGGTAGGCGGGTGGGTGGGTAGGTGGATGGATGGGTACGTGGGTGGGTAGGTGGATGGATGGATGGATGGGTGGGTGGGTGGGTGGATGGATGGATGGGTGGATGGGTGGGTGGGTGGGTGGATGGATGGATGGATGGGTGGGTGGGTGGATGGATGGGTGGGTGGGTGGATGGATGGGTGGGTGGGTGGATGGATTCATGGGTAGGTGGGTGGGTGGGTGGATGGATGGATGGATGGGTAGGCGGGTGGGTGGGTGGATTCATGGGTAGGCGGGTGGGTGGGTGGATTTATGGGTAGGCGGGTGGGTGGGTGGATGGATGGGTAGGTGGGTGGGTGGGTGGGTGGATGGATGGGTAGGCGGGTGGGTGGATGGATGGGTAGGCGGGTGGGTGGGTGGGTGGATGGATAGGCGGGTGGGTGGGTAGGTGGATGGATGGGTACGTGGGTGGGTAGGTGGATGGATGGATGGATGGATGGGTGGGTGGATGGATGGGTGGGTGGGTGGATGGGTGGGTGGGTGGATGGATGGATGGGTGGGTGGGTGGGTGGATGGATGGATGGGTGGATGGGTGGGTGGGTGGGTGGGTGGATGGATGGATGGATGGGTGGGTGGGTGGGTGGATGGATGGGTGGGTGGGTGGGTGGGTGGGTAGGTGGATGGATGGATGGATGGGTGGGTGGGTGGGTGGGTGGATGGATGGGTGGGTGGGTGGGTGGATGGGTACGTGGGTGGGTACGTGGGTGGGTGGGTGGGTGGATGGATGGATGGATGGGTAGGTGGGTGGGTGGATGGGTACGTGGGTGGGTACGTGGGTGGGTGGGTGGGTGGATGGATGGATGGATGGGTAGGTGGGTGGGTGGATGGGTGAACAGATGGGTGATGCACACACAGGCGAGTGAATAAATGGGTGGAAGAACAGAATAACAGTAAACAGACGGACAGATGTCTGGGTGGGGGGTGCTGGCTCTGCACTCTTGGGGGGGGACAGTGGTTCTGCAAAAGGATGCAAACGCCTGTGGCCGCGCATTAAGGAAACTTCGCCCCTCGCAGGCTCTGGCTCCAGAACACCCCGCTGCGCAGCCTAGCGCCCTCTCCTTGGTAAACCCGGGGTGGGGGTGGGGGTTCTCGGGCAGCGTCTGCCCCTGCTTCCCGTGTGCGTGGGCTGAGCACACGGTGTCGCCACCTGAAGCGCAGCTCATTTGGGAACCCCTTCCTTGGACGCACGCCAAGCACGCAAAGGCCGCCTGTGCCCTGCCCTGCAGGACAGAGCAGCCGGGAGGGCCCGCGTGTGCCTGCGCGCTGTGCCGCCGGCCACCTTGGGCATGTTCATGTCGTCCATGAACACGAGGAGGCGCTTCCCCATGGGGGGGCCGTAGGTGTCTTTGGTTCGCTTCTCCACGCTGGCTTCCAGGTTTCTCTGGATGTCCATGGACGTGGTGCGGGAGGAGAAGTTGACGATCAACACGATCTGAGGCGGAAAGGCCGGGTCAGAACACGGGGCCCCTACGCCACCGCCCACCGTGCAAACTCAGGGGTCCCTGCCACACCGGCTCGTCCTCACCCCGCGGGAAGCCTTCCCGTGGGAGCAAGATCTACCCTGGGCACCAGCCTGAGCTCCAGCCGCCCAGCGAGGCGCCTGTGTGTGCTGTGGGAAGCCACCGTGGGCGGGGGGCGCGGTACACGCGTGGGGCAGGGACGCCCGTGGGGAGCGACTTACGTTGTTTTCTTCATTCAGATTTTTGAGGAAGTTCTGGGTAGTGGCCGTCTTGGAGGTGCCGGATTCTCCGACCAGGATGACCGGCTGCTTGACTTTAACCATTTGCTCCAGCATCCAGGTGGTGCGGGTTGTGTCCACCGTGTGAACTGGAGGGCGACAACCAGGGTGGGCGCGCGGCAGCAGCACCCGGAGCGTGAGCCTTTGGCCACTGGGGGTGTCCGAATCCCCCGAGCCCCACCAAACGCATCCTCAAAAGCTGGGCCGGGACCCCAACAGCACACACGCGAGTGTGACCTTGCGACCCCCTCCTAGGAGCCGTCACCCTGGCCGCCGCCGCCCGCGGCTTTGTGGAGGCCTAACTTCAACGTGGCACCCACACCCCCGTGTAAGAAGTGTGCATTGGTGGCTGGCATTGTGGCGTGGCAGGTTACACCACTTCCTGCGACTCCGCCACCCCCGAGTGGACACCAGTTCAAGTCCCGGCGGCTCCACACCCACCCAGCTTCCTGCTGATGGGCCTAGGGAAGCCGTGGAGGACGGCCCAGATGCTTGGCCCCTGCACCCGCTTCAGAGACCTGGACAGAGCTTCAAACTCCCAGCTTCAGCCTGGCCCAGCTGCAGCTGTTGTGGCCATTTGGGAAATGAAACAGCGGATAGAAGGTCCTCATATTCTTTCTTCTTCTCTCTCTCTCTCTCTCTCTCCCCCCCCGTCTCTCTCTCCCCCCCATCTTTCTCTCTCTCCCCCCTCCCCGTCTCTCTCTCTTCCCCTCACCCGTCTCTCTCTCCCCATCTCTCTCTCCTCCCCTCACCCCTGTCTCTCTCTCCTCCCCTCTCCATCTCTCCCCCCTCCTCCTGTCTCTCTCTCTCCCCCGTCTCTCTCTCCCTCTCTCTCTTCCCCTGTCTCTCTCCCCCTCCCCCGTCTCTCTTTCCCTCTCTCTCTTCCCCTGTCTCTCTCTCCCCCCATCTCTCTCTGTCTCCCCCGTCTCTCTCCCTCTCCCCCGTCTCTCTCTCCCTCTCTCTCTCTCCCCCTCCCCTGTCTCTCTCCCCCTCTCCCTCACCCCTGTCTCTCTCCTCCCCTCTCCATCTCTCCCCCCTCCTCCTGTCTCTCTCCCTCTCCCCCGTCTCTCTCCCCCTCTCCCCCGTCTCTCTCTCCCTCTCTCTCTTCCCGTCTCTCTCTCCCTCTCCCCCGTCTCTCTCCCTCTCCCCCGTCTCTCTCCCTCTCCCCCGTCTCTCTCTCCCTCTCCCCCGTCTCTCTCCCTCTCCCCCGTCTCTCTCTCCCTCTCTCTTCCCCTGTCTCTCTCTCTCTCCCCCCCTGTTTCTTTCTCTCCCTCCCCATCTCTGAATATTCGTATGATCAGTCCACACCAGGAAGCCAGGCAGCTGGCACTCACCCAGGATGTCAATGAACTTCCTCTCTGGAGAGTGAACGTACTCTGGGACTAGTTTACTCCATGGGATCCACTGATTCCGTTTGGGGTCAAAGTGAAAGTCATACAAGGTTGGAAGGTGACCTGTGGTGAGAAGGGGCTGTCTCGCCTGGGTCCGAGACAGAACCGGAGCCCTCCCGGCCCGCGCTGTAAATGGACAGACACTGGTGGGCACCTCCGGGAGACTGCCCCTCGGGCAGTACTTGAGCCAAGGCTACTCAGCCCGTGGACGGACACTGGCCACCGGGAGGGAGGTCGGGCCGTGCAGGGCGGGCTGGAGCCAGCAAAGGGACACTGTGTGGAGCCAGAGCGGCAGGTGCGGCTGGGAGCGGGGTCGCAGCTGCAGGGCGCTCTCCCCCATGGGAACGGGGCAGGCTCCCCACAGACCCTAAAGGACTTGTCCCACCGTTCCCTTCCCCCTTTGGTTGAGACCCCGGTGCCAACCAGACCCTTCCCGACTCCTTGCAATGCAAATGGCACAGCAGAGAAGCGGCACAGGGCGGCCTGTGACACGATCAGAGGGAGGCTGCCGGGGCTTCAGAGAGCCCCTGCTCTCCCGCCAGCTGCCTCCCCCCCCCCAACAGTGGCAAATTCCCTCCTTCACCGGATAAAAACTCTTCAAAGGACAGACTGGCGCCAACCTCTGCTTCACGTAAAGCAACCTGTCTCCGTGGCCGCCTCTCCTTTCCGGGGGTGCGAGAGGCCAGAGCCCGGAGCTCCTCCAGACCCAACGGACCCCTCCCTGGTGACGCGGCAAGACCAGCGAGACCGGGCAGGAAAGGGGTCTCAAGGGAAGAAGACAGGAAGCCAAGGAGCCTAAGGGCAGCAGGCAGGGGTGAAGGGTCAGAGGGCACAGAGAGCCGGGTTGGGGGGGGCACCCAGAGTGCAGAGGGAACACAGGGAAGTCAGGGCAGGTGGTCCTGAGTGTCCATGGTGAAGGGGGGAGGGGTTTGAGGGGGTTGGGGGAGGCAGGCCTTGAGCGGGGCCGGGGAGGGGGAGCAGCAGGCCCCACAGTCAGAGGCAGGAAGTCCTGGAGGAGGGGGGAGCCATCCTGGGGGGGCACAGGCCCTTCTCTGGGGGCCCCCCCTGTCAGAGGCAGGTAGGTGGTCCTGTGTGTGCACGAGGTGGAGGGGGCAGCTGTGGAGGGGTTGGGGAATAGCAGGCCTGGCAGTCGGTAGCAGGGAGTCCTGAGAGAGTGGGTGGCCGTCCTAGGGGGGCACAGGCCATCCTCTGGGGGGGCCCCGACAGTCAAGGGCAGGTGGGGGGGCGGCTGTCAGGCAGGGGACAGCAGGCCTCACAGTCAGAGGCAGGAAGTCCTGGGGGCACAGGCCATGGCGGGGGTCCCACAGTCAGAGGCAAGTGGTCCTGTGTGTGCACGAGGTGGAGGGGGCGGCTGTGGGGGGGTTGGGGAGTAGCAGGCCTGGCAGTCGGGGGCAGGGAGTCCTGAGAGAGTGGGCGGCCGTCCTAGGGGGGCACAGGCCATCCTCTGGGGGGGGGTCCCACAGTCAGAGGCAAGTGATCCTGTGTGTGCACGAGGTGGAGGGGGCGGCTGTGGGAGGGGGGTCAGGGAACAGCAGGCCTCACAGTCAGGGGCAGGAAGTCCTAGGGGAGTGGGGGGCCATCCTGGGGTGTGAGGGTGGGGTTTGGCTAGAAAGGACAAATCAGAGCTGTTGGGGCCACTGAGCTACGGGGAGAAGCCCCTGTCGGGTGGTTTTCACTTCTATGTCCAAAAAGAACCTCTGCAGAAAGAGAGGAGACCCCGGGGGAGCTCCCGGCTTCAGCCTGGCCCAGCCCGGGCTGCTGCGGGTCTCTGGGGAGTGAGCCGGTGAACAGAAGATCTGTCTGCCTCTCTGCCTTGCAAACAAAATGGAAACAAACCAGAAAGGCGGGAATCGTTCCCTATTTATAAAAAGTAAAAAGCCACAGCAGCCCAGACCCCTGCCCGGAAGCCCCGGGAGCCGGGCCCCTACCTGGCAGTTCCCCGGGCCGGGCCCAAACCCCTTCCGTGTCCGCGGTGGGCAGAGAAGCGATGCGCTTGATGCATTCGTCAAAGCGGAGCCGCCCGTCCTCCAGCAGGGAGGCGCCCAGCGAGCAGTACAGGGCCTCCAGGAAGCAGCACTCCAGCACGTCGGCGTCCTCCCCCTCCCCCTCGAGCAGGGCGTCCAGGATCCTGGTGAGCTGCGCCACCTGGCTCGCGGGCAGGCACCTGGCTCAGCCAGGAGAGTGCTCCTGCGCGGGGTCTGTTCCCGCCCCAGACCCCCGGGTCCTGGAGCCCAGCGCCCGCGCCCACGCCGTGCTGACGGCGCCGGCGCTCGGCTGGCTGGCACGCACCCCCTCCCGAGCCCACGGGTGTCCGAGCGTGCATGGCGAGGGCCGCCCACCATGTTGAGGTCGGTCTGGGGCACGATCGTCTTCAGCTTCTCGGCCTGCCTCCCGTCCACGACGCCCTCCACGATCACGTTGATGAGGTAGGGCACGTACTTGTCGAAGAGCCGGTCCAGGTCGTTTTGCTCCGCCTGTGGGAGAGCCGCGTCCCAGAGCGTTCCCAAGGCGGGAAGCAGCTTCTGATGGACGGCGCGCTTGGCCAATGGGAAGCCCCGGTGATGGCGCCTTAACAGGTGTAAGGACATTTGTCCTTCATGTTTCCATGCCGGGCGTCCACCCCACTCCCTGGGAGAGGAAGAGGAGGAGGAGGAGGCGAGGGATGGAGGAAGGATAACAGGTCCCACTGGACAGAAAGGGGGTACGCCCATGGTCACCCAGCAAAGAATGCAGAACCTCAGAAGGCCCTGTGCCCTGTAGGGCAGCCACGGCCTCCAGGGACTGCCTGGGGCCTCAGCGTCCCTCCTCCCGGGGGACAGCATCCCCCACAGTGGTCCCCTCGCTCCCTGGGTCTTCTCTTCTCGGGTGTCATCCTGTCCTGGTTCCGACTTCCCCACTGCCCAGGGCCCTGCTACAGACACGGCCAGGTCACCCGCGTCCCTTTGACAACGTGCTCTGGTATCTCAGGTGCGGCTGGGCCACAGACTGCACCTGCCTGCCACACCCATCCCCGCCCGTCACGATGACAGCGCCCCTTCCAAGGAGCCTTGTGACAGACACATGGTGGGTGGGCTCTGAGGTCTGACACCGTGAGATCCTGGGGCCTTCCCACATGGCACTCACCCAGCCGCTCCTGGACACACGCTCGTCAGTCACCACCCTATGTGCCAACCTGGCAAACCGTTACTGGCACACGGTCACCCCTGCGTGTGTGTGCACCACGGCAGCAGAGCGGAGCAATTGCCAGAGAGACCACGTGGCCCACACACAGGGCCAGCGATGTTTATTGCCGACCCCACGGCCGGAAAGCCCGTCAGCCTCTGCTCTGACCCTGGACATCCTCACCCAGCCCGCCAGCTGTGAACCCGACACACGTGTCGACCGTGTTTCTGTCTGGTTTGGCTCACAGACAAAGCTGGCCAAGGACGAGGTCTTGGCCTCCAGCTACAGCTCCCTCGGGGCTGTCACCGGCCCCGCCGATGGTGAGCTCTCTCCAGAAACCATCCTCACCTTGTTCTGTCGCTGACTGACCCATTTTTTCCAGTATGGCTGGTACTTCAGGTTCTTAGGGTCCACGTAAACCATGCCACACCGAGACACGGTTGCAGGGGAGGCGTACTGTAAATCTCCAACCTGGGGAATCAAGAAGACCAGTCACGCCTGCAGCTGGACACGCGTGGACTCCACGCTGGGGGGAATGAAGACGACCGGTCACGCCTGCAGCTGGACACGCGTGGACTCCACGCTGGGGGGAATGAAGACGACCGGTCACGCCTGCAGCTGGACACGCGTGGACTCCACACGCGGGATTCACACCTGCAGGAATCCCAGGTCTCACCCAGGCTAATGCGGCCTTCAGGAAGCTTTTAATCAAACCCCTAGTTTGTGATGGGACAACTACGCTTTTTAAAGTTTTCTTCTACTAAGGAAGTAATGCGAGAATTAATACATTGTAGACTATCTGACAAAAAATAGAAAAGCATACAGAGGGAAAAAAGCTGCCGCAATCCCACCACCCAGAAACAAACACCATTTCGGTTGTTTCCTTTCTGTCTTTTTTTATTTTCTTAGTGTGGTTGAGATCAGGGAATCTGAAACTTGACGAGCACACAGCTAACCCAGCAATATTAAGAAATACACATTTAGGGGCCATCTGTGGCGTAATGGCTAAAGCCGCTGCCTGCAGTGCCCACGTCCCATATGGGCACCGGTTCGTGTCCCGGCTGCTCCACTTCTGATCCAGCTTTCTGCTATGGCCTGAGAAAGCAGTACAAGATAGCCCAAGTCCCTGGGTCCCTGCACCCACGTGGGAGACCTGGAAGAAGCTCTTGGCTCCTGGTTTCAGACTAGTTCAGCTCCATCTGTTGCAGCCAATTGAGGAGTGAACCAGCAGATGGAAGATGTCTGTTTCTCTCCTTCTCTCTCTCTCTCTCTCTGCCTTTCCCTCTCTCTTGTGTAACTCTAACTTTCAAATAAATAAATAAATCTTAAAAAAAAATACACATCGGGCCAGTGCCATGGCTCACTTGGTTAATCCTCTGCCTGTGGTGCCAGCACCCCATATGGGCACCGAGTTCTAGTCCTGGTTGCTCCTCTTCCAGTCCAGCTCTCTGCTGTGGCCCAGGAGGGCAGTGGAGGATGGCCCAAGTGCTTGGGCCCTGCACCCACATGGGCGACCAGGAGGAAGCACCTGGTTCCTGGCTTTGGATTGGCACAGTGCCAGCTGTAGCAGTCATTTGGGGGGTGAACCAATGGAAGGAAGACCTTTCTCTCTGCTTCTCTCTCTCTCTCTAACTCTACCTGTCAAATAAAAAAAATGCATATCTCTCTCTTCTAAAAAGCACATGGCTGAGTCAGCCGATCAGATAACTGTATTGTAAATACTTGTGCACTCACAAGATTTAGCCAGCCGAGTGAGGAAAAACATTAATATTAAGAATGAAAGCAGGGAGGACCTACTGGGAGAGCAAGGTCGCCCACCGCGCAGAAGCCGAGCCGCGGGAGCCGCAGGGTCTGCGCGCCAGTGCTAGAAGGGGAGTGGATGTCACACAGACACCAGCGGGGAGAGCAGGGACGCCCAGGGATCCGAGTCCACACATCGGCGCTGGAAGGGGAGGTGAGCTCAGTAACTGGAGACATTGGCGGGGAAACGGCAGACAGAATCTAGAGGGAAGCAGGCTTTGAGGCGGGGAAGTTCACCAGACTGACTACAGGAGAGAAGGAAAAAAAAAGGGTGTGGGGGGGTACTGGTACAAACAAGTTTCTCTCTCTCCGCCAACCTTGCAAAGGCGAGCAAGAGACAAAGAGCAGGCCCCACTCGGGAAATACATAACAACAGGGGAGAGCTAAGGAACTGAGTCGCTACAATTCAGTAGCCTAGGCAACCCAGTGGGAGTCCTCAGCAGAAACTGAGCCCGCACAGACTCTTTGGGTAGAAGCCAGAGATCGGAAGCTAAATACCATCCATTCTGCTCAGCCATGCAGTATTACTTACCTCCTGAATAAAAAATAAAATAAAATAAAATAAAATAAAATAAAATAAATAAAGAGAGAGAGAGAGAGAGAGATTTACCACGCATAACCTGAGAGTGTCACCTTTGCACACCCATAACCGGAAGAACCAAGCAGAGCTCTCAGGCCACACCCATCTCAAGCCTCCAAGGCTCCTCCAACAGCAGGCAGTCCACTTAACACAGACATAGTATATATATAAAAAAAACTCACAGTGAGGGAAGAAGAATTAACAATGCCAACCAACAAACACAAAAATCGAGGGAACAAGGTCAACGATGACACTATGACGCCTCCAAATAAACAAAACACCCCAAGCCAAGACTATGAAGATGATGAGATAGAAGAAATGCAAGATACGGATTTCAAAAAATTTATGATAAGAACATTTAGAAGTTTTCAAAAGCAAATCCTTGAACTACAGAAATCCTTATTGGACAGGATTGAAAATCTCTCTCGTGAAAATGAAATTTTAAGGAAGAATCAAAATGAAACGCAGAAACTAGTAGAACAGGAAAGTGTGATAGTGAAGAGAAATCAAAATGAAATGAAGAGCTCAATAGATCAAATGACAAACACATTAGAGAGCCTTAAAAACAGAGTCAATTAGACAGAGAGAGAATATCAGACTTAGAAGACAGAACACAGGAAAACATACAGTCAAACCAAAGAAAAGAAGAGGAAATTAGAAATCTAAAAAATATTGTTGGGAATCTACAGGATACTATTAAAAAAAAAACCAACATTCGAGTTCTAGGAGTTCCTGAAGGCATGGAGAGAGAGAAAGGATTGGAAGGCCTTTTAGTGAGATACCAGCAGAGAACTTCCCAGGTTTGGAGAAGGACAGAGACATCCTAGCACAGGAAGCTCATAGAACCCCCAGTAAACATGACCAAAAGAGATCCTCACCAAGACACGTTGTAATTAAACTCACCACAGTGAAACATGAAGAAAAGATCCTAAAATGTGCAAGAGAGAAACGTCAGATTACTCTCAGAGGATCTCCAATCAGACTCACAGCAGACTTCTCATCAGAAACACTACAGGCTAGGAGGGAATGGCGAGACATAGCACAGGTGCTAAGAGAGAAAAATTGCCAGCCCAGAATATTATATCCTGCTAAGCTCTCATTTGTGAATGAAGGTGAAATAAAGACCTTTCATAGCAAACAGAAAGTGAAAGAATTTGTGGCCACTCGTCCAGCCCTGCAAAAGATACTTAAAGATGTGCTACACTCAGAAACACAGAAACACGGCCATCAATATGAAAGAAGGTAAAGGAAGAAAACCTACCAGTAAAAGAGCATGGGAAGCTCAAAGCATATACTAGAAAATATCTCCGGGAAAATGGCAGGGCAAAGTCACTATGTATCAATAGTCACATTAAACGTTAATGGACTTAACTCTTCAGTTAAAAGACACCAATTGGCTGATTGGCTTAAGGAACAAAACCCAACTATTTGTTGCCACAAGAAACACATCTCTCTCACAAAGATACAAGTAGACTGAAAGTGAAAGGTTGGAAAAAGATATTCCATGCCAACAGAAACCAAGAAAAAAAGCAGGTGTAGCCATATTAATATCAGACAAAATAAACTTTAATACAAAAACTGTTAAGAGAGACAAAGAGGGGCACTATATAATGATTAAGGGTTCAATTCAACAGAAAGATGTAACTATTATAAATGTATATGCACCTAATTACAGGGCACCGGTCTATTTAAAAGATATGTTAAGGGACTTAAAGGGAGATTTAGACCCCAATACAATAGTACTGGGGGACTTCAATACTCCACTCTCAGAAATAGACAGATCATCCGGACAGAAGATCAACAAGGAAACAGCAGATTTAATCGACACTATTGCCCAAATGGATCTAACAGATATCTACAGAACTCTCAATCCTACATCTAAAGACTTCACATTCTTCTCAGCAGTGTGTGGAACCTTCTCTAGGATTGATCACATACTAGGCCATAAAGCAAGTCTCAGCAAATTTAAAAGAATTAGAATCATACCATGCAGCTTCTCAGACCACAGCGGAATGAAGCTGGAAATTAGCAACTCAGGAAACCCTAGAAAGTATGCAAACACATGGAGACTGAACAACATGCTCCTGAATGAACACTGGGTCATTCAAGAAATCAAAAGAGAAATCAAAAACTTTCTGGAAGTAAATGAGGATAACAACACAACATATCAAAACTTATGGGATGGCCGGCACCGTGGATCACTAGGCTAATCCTCCGCCTTACGGCGCTGGCACACTGGGTTCTAGTCCCGGTCGGGGCACCGGATTCTGTCCCAGTTGCCCCCCTTCCAGGCCAGCTCTCTGCTGTGGCCAGGGAGTGCAGTGGAGGATGGCCCAAGTCCTTGGGCCCTGCACCCCATGGGAGACCAAGAGAAGCACCTGGCTCCTTCGGATAGGCGCGGTGCACTGGCCGCAGTGCGCCGGCCGTGGTGGCCATTGGAGGGTGAACCAACAGCAATGGAAGACCTTTCTCTCTGTCTCTCTCTCTCACTGTCCACTCTGTCTGTCAAAAAAAAAAAACTTATGGGATACAGCAAAAGCAGTATTGAGAGGCAAGTTTATAGCAATAGGTGCCTATTATCAAGAAATTGGAAAGGTACCAAATAAATGAGCTCTCAGCGCATCTCAAGGACCTAGAAAAACTGCAGCAAACCAAACCCAAATCTAGTAGGAGAAGAGAAACAATTAAAATCAGAGAAGAAATTAACAGGATTGAATCCAAAAATAATGACAAAAAATCAGCCAAGCGAAGAGCTGGTTTTTTGAAAAAATAAACAAAATTGACACCCCATTGGCCCAACTAACTAAAAAAAGAAAAGACCCAAATCAATAAAATCGGAGATGAAAAAGGAAACGTAACAACAGACACCACAGAAATAAAAAGAATCATCAGAAATTACTACAAGGACTTGTATGCCAGCAAACAGGGGAACCTATCAGAAATGGATAGATTCCTGGACACATGCAATCTACCTAAATTGAACCATGAAGACATAGAAAACCTAAATAGACCCATAACTGAGACAGAAATTGAAACAGTAATAAAGGCCCTCCCAACAAAGAAAAGCCCAGGACCAGATGGATTCACTGCTGAATTCTACCAGACATTTAAAGAAGAACTAACTCCATTTTTTTCTCAAACTATTCAGAACAATCAAAAAAGAGGGAATCCTCCCAAATTCTTTCTATGAAGCCAGCATCACCTTAATCCCTAAGCCAGAGAAAGATGCAGCACTGAAAGAAAATTATAGACCAATATCCCTGATGAACATAGATGCAAAAATCCTCAATAAAATTCTGGCCAATAGAATACAACAACACATCAGGAAAATCATCCACCCAGACCAAGTGGGATTCATCCCTGGTATGCAGGGATGGTTTAATGCTCGCAAATCAATCAATGTGATATACCACATTAACAGACTGCAGAAGAAACACCATATGATTATCTCAATAGATGCAGAGAAAGCATTCGATAAAATTCAATACCCTTTCATGATGAAAACTCTAAGCAAATTGGGTATAGAAGGAACATTCCTCAATATAATCAAAGCAATTTATGAAAAACCCACGGCCAGCATCCTATTGAATGGGGAAAAGTTGGAAGCATTTCCACTGAGATCTGGCACCAGACAGGGAGGCCCACTCTCACCACTGCTATTTAACATAGTTCTGGAAGTTTTAGCCAGAGCCATCAGACAAGAAAAAGAAATTAAAGGAATACAAATTGAGAAGGAAGAAGTCAAACTATCCCTCTTTGCGGACGATATGATTCTTTACTTAGAGGATCCAAAGAACTCTGCTAAGAGACTATTGGAACTCATAGAGGAGTTTGGCAAAGTGGTAGGATATAAAATCAATGCACAAAAATCACAGCCTTTGTATACACAAGCAATGCCATGGCTGAGAAAGAACTTCTAAGATCAATCCCATTCACAATAGCTACAAAAACAATCAAATACCTTGGAATAAACTTAACCAAGGACGTTAAAGATCTCTACGATGAGAATAACAAAATCTTAAAGAAAGAAATAGAAGAGGATACCAAAAAATGGAAAAATCTTCCATGCTCATGGATTGGAATAATCAACATCATCAAAATGTCCATTCTCCCAAAAGCAATTTATAGATTCAATGCAATCCCAATCAAGATACCAAAGACATTCTTCGCAGATCTAGAAAAAATGATGCTGAAATTCATATGGAGGCACAAGAGACCTCGAATAGCTAAAGCAATCTTGTACAACAAAAACAAAGCCGGAGGCATCACAATACCAGATTTCAGGACATACTACAGGGCAGTTGTAATCAAAACAGCATGGTACTGGTACAGAAACAGATGGATAGACCAATGGAGCAGAATTGAAACACCAGAAATCAACCCAAACATTTACAGCCAATTTATATTTGATCAAGGATCTAAAACCAATCCCTGGAGTAAGGACAGTCTATTCAATAAATGGTGCTGTGAAAACTGGATTTCCACGTGCAGAAGCATGAAGCAAGACCCCTACCTTACACCTTAGACAAAAATCCACTCAACATGGATTAAAGACTTAAATCTACGACCTGACACCATCAAGTTATTAGAGAACATTGGCGAAACCCTTCAAGATATTGGCTCAGGCAAAGAGTTTCTGGAAAAGACCCGGGAGGCACAGGCAGTCAAAGCCAAAATCAACTATTGGGATTGCATCAAATTGAGAAGTTTCTGTACTGCAAAAGAAACAGTCAGGAGAGTGAAGAGACAACCGACAGAATGGGAAAAAATATTTGCAAACTATGCAACAGATAAAGGGTTAATAATCAGAATCTACAAAGAGATCAAGAAACTCCACAAAAACAAAACAAACAACCCACTTAAGAGATGGGCCAAGGACCTCAATAGACATTTTTCAAAAGAGGAAATCCAAATGGCCAACAGACACATGAAAAAATGTTCAAGATCACTAGCAATCAGGGAAATGCAAATCAAAACCACAATGAGGTTTCACCTCACCCCGGTTAGAATGGCTCACATACAGAAATCTACCAACAACAGATGCTGGCGAGGATGTGGGGAAAAAGGGACATTAACCCACTGTTGGTGGGAATGCAAACTGGTCAAGCCACTATGGAAGTCAGTGTGGAGATTCCTCAGAAACCTGAAGATAACCCTACCGTTCGACCCAGCCATCCCACTCCTTGGAATTTACCCAAAGGAATTTAAATTGGCAAACAAAAAAGCGGTCTGCACCCTAATGTTTATTGCAGTACAATTCACAATAACCAAGACCTGGAACCAACCTAAATGCCCATCAACGGTAGACTGGATAAAGAAATTATGGGATATGTACTCTTTAGAATACTATACCGCAGTAAAAAACAATGAAATCCAGTCATTTGCAACAAAATGGAGGAATCTGGAACACATCATGCTGAATGAAATAAGCCAGTCCCAAAGGGACAAATATCATATGTTCTCCCTGATCGGTGACAACTGACTGAACACCAAAAAGGAAACCTGTTGAAGTGAAATGGACACTATGAGAAACGGTGACTTGATCAGCATAGCCCTGACTGTTAATGAACAACTTAATACATTATCCCTCTTAGTAGATTTTTTGTCTTCTACTTAATACTACTGGTTTAATTCTGTAATTAATACACAGTTATTCTTAAGTGTTAAAATTTAACTGAAATGTGATCCCTGTTAAACATAAGAGTGGGAATAAGAGAGGGAAGAGATGTACAATTTGGGACATGCTCAACTGGACTTGCCCCAAATGGCAGAGTTAGAAACATACCAGGGGATTCCAATTCAATCCCATCAAGGTGGTATGTACCAATGCCATCTCACTAGTCCAAGTGATCAATTTCAGTTCACAATTGATCATAATGAAAGGACTAAGAGTCAAAGGGAGCACATAAACAAGTCTAGTACCTGCTAATACTAACCGATAGAATAAATAAAGGGGAGAGTGATCCAACATGGGAAGCGAGATACACAGCAGACTCATAGAATGGCAGATGTCCTAAACAGCACTCTGGCCTCAGAATCAGCCCTAAAGGCATTCGGATCCGGCTGAAAAGCCCATGAGAGTATTTCAGGCATGGAAAGCCAAGACACTCTGGCAAAAAAAAAAAAAAAAAAAAAAAAAAAAAAAAAAACACCTAAATGAAAGATCTCTATGGGTAAGATCCCAGTGGAAAGAACAGGTCTTCAAAGAAGGAGGTACCTTTCTCTGAAGGGAGGAGAGAACGTCCCCTTTGACTATGACCTCGTCTAAATGAGATAAGAGTCAGAGAATTCAAAAGGCTTCCATAGCCTTGGAAACTCATGACTGGAGCATAGGGAGATTACTGATGCCATAAACAGGAGTGTCAATTTGTAAAGTCAACAACAGGAGTCACTGTGCACTTACTCCTCATGTAGGATCTCTGTCCTTAATGTGCTGTACATTGAGATTTAATGCTATAACGAGTACTCAAACAGTATTTTTCACTTTGTGTTTCTATGTGGGTGCAAACTGTTGAAATCTTTACTTAATGTATACTAAACTGATCTTCTGTATATATAGAAAATTGAAAATGAATCTTGATATGAAGGGAAGGGGAGAGAGAGCAGGAAAGGGGAGGGTTGTGGGTGGGAGGGAAGTCATGGGTGGGGGGAGCCAATGTAGTCCATAAGCTGTACTTTGGAAATCTATATTCATTAAATAAAAGTTAAAAAAAAAAAGAATGAAAGCAAGTCCAAAGACCACAAACACTGGTAATGGGTGCAGGGGATGGAAGACATTCAAGAGCAGAATCCAGGGAAAAAAAATAGAGGCTCAACAGAATGCCTGATATGACAGAGGATTTGAAAGAACAAACAAGGATAAGATGAAGCGAACAGCATGGGTGGGGAAAAACAAAGGCAATTACAAACTCCAGGCAAAACGAATGGCTCTAAAGGAGTGTATTCACTGTGGCTGGCCCCATAGCAAGTAGCTCCATATTTACAATCATGTAAATGCTGCTCACTGCTAACCAATTTAGCAACCAGCAATCTGAGGAGGGAAGGTGGGCTAGTGGTACAAGAGAAGAATCCTCACTTTGATAGCTGTCAACAGATAAGGTGCAAACTTGATCAAGGAAGAAACAGCTTGCTAGACAGGCTGTTGACAGGTACTAGGACAGTCATCAGGAGAAAAAACTCAAAAAAAAAAAAACAGCAAAAGTGGCCACCTGTGGGATAGAGGTAATGAGGCCAGCAGAGACCAAGGAACTGCACTCAGTGCAAACTCTTTCGTGTTGTTTCTCTGACAGTCACCTACGCTTTTTACTGCTCCAATAAACATTTAAGTTTTTAATTGAAGAAAACCTTGTTGAACATTTTGTGAGCACTACAAAAACTTGAGACATGGAATTCAAGGCCATGTTGATTTTGGCGTGAAACTCCCTGAGGGCCCTGCACAGCTTTCTCATCCTGTGCGTCTCATGGGGAGGCTCCTGCCTCCTCACCCCTACTCACCTCGAAGAGCAGTGCGCAGTGCGCCTGGAGCCGGATGCGCTCCCCGTTGGCCAGCGTCAACAGCTTGTTGTCGTCCATCACGGAGTTCATGTTTTCCACCCACAGAGCATCCACGTCGCCGTCAAATAAGATGTACCTGCAACGGCCACAGGAAGGTGAGCCATTGGTGTTCCCTCCGCATCCACGTGAGGCATCTCCCCCCAGCCAGAACCGGACACGCATACTGGCCCAGGGCCACTCCTGAGTTTCTCAAGGAGGGATCACAGGAATGAGTGACGGCCAGCTTTGGCTTGTGGCACCCGCAGAACGTCCCCCACTCAGCCACACGGACCCTCACCACAGCGTGTGGAAAGGGAAGCTGGGCACCATCGGCCACATCTGCCAAGGAAATCCGGGCTAAGAGAAGCATTCTAGCACTTTCTATGACACTCTGCTGCCTTGCCGTGCAGCATGGGACCAGGGAGCCTGGCACTGGACAGCACAGTGTCAGCAGCCCAGCTCAGCCCCTGGCCTTGGGCAAGGCTCTCTCCCCAGGCCTCCGTTCCCTCCAGGGGAAGCTGCAGACAGCCCTGGAACTCCCACACCACAGAATGAGGACAGATGGGGACCAAAACCACAAAGCACAAGTGGGAACCTGGCGCTCCGTGAAGGAGCCTCTGGGACTTGACTTGATCTGCTGGGGTCCCAGCAGGGAGCTCCGATATAAAAGTTCTTCTTTCCTCATTTATTTCTTTTTTATAAAGATTTATTTATTTATCTGAAATGCAGTTACAGAGAGAAAGGGAGAGATACAGAGAAAGGTCTCCCATCTACTAGTTCACTCCCCAAATGGCCTAACAGCTGGAGCTGGACCTGGCTGAAGCCAGGGACTTCCTCTGGGTCTCCCGCGTGGGTACAGAGGCCCAAGGACTTGGGCCATCTTCTGCTGCTTTCCCAGGCCACAGCAGAGAGCTGGATCGGAAATAGAGCAGCCGGGACTCAAACCGGCACCCATGTGGGATGCAGCATGGCTTCAACCCACTGTGCCGCAACACCAGCCCCTCTTTCCCCATTCCTAACCCCAGCTAAGTATCGCTAAGCTGCCCGGGCGCCCTCCTGCTCGCAGCAACCCTTACTTGCGCTCCTTCTTGTCGGTGGGCCTGTTGATCTCCCGGAAGATGTTGGACAGCACCCCGTCCGTCCAGTCCCGGGTGGTGGGGTCCAGGATGCCGTAGAGCTCTATGACGCTCACAGCTTTGGGGTTCAGGATGTACAACTTCGTCATTATGCCGAGCCTGGAGCAAAGGCGAGGCTTCAGCCGTGGCTTAGGCAAACCTAGTGCAAACATCTGGGTTGGGTGTGGGAGGGGCTCCATGCTTTGGAAGATGCAGTCCATGCAAACCTTCCCCGGGCTTCCGTTTGCTCTCAGCTGTGCACACAGAACGTGAAGGAACATTCTTTTCTCTCAGCAGAAGCATGGCCCCAGCACACGTGAGGTCTGTGCAGGAAGCACAGCTCCGCGTCACTTTCACATACATGTCACATACGTGTCATACTCCTGTATGTGCAGGAAGCACAGCTCCGCGTCACTTTCACATACGTGTCATACTCCTGTACATGCAGGAAGCACGGCTCCCCGTCACTTTCACATACGTGTCATACTCCTGCATGTGCAGGAAGCACGGCTCTGCGTCACTTTCACATACGTGTCATACTCCTGTACATGCAGGAAGCACAGCTCCGCGTCACTTTCACATACGTGTCATACTCCTACATGTGCAGGAAGCACGGCTCTGCGTCACTTTCACATACGTGTCATACTCCTGTACATGCAGGAAGCACGGCTCCGCGTCACTTTCACATACGTGTCATACTCCTGCACATGACACCTTCATGCCAATGTTTCCCAAAGGCGCAAAGGGGACAATTCTGTCACCAGACGACACAACGTTCAGTCTCCTGGTGGCAGGACATCTGCTGTGTGTCACCAACTCTACAAGTCAAGCAAACAGGGCACTTGCCCTTACCAGGCCTGACCTCGCTAAAGGAAGACGTGGTACAATTCACCCCAAGAAACACAAACCACGGTACACAGCTACAGCGGCACACCTGCAAGTTACATACACGCACTGTTACACGCGCACACACAGCATGTGACAGTCCCTGGAGTCATCTAGCAATGAATCAACCACAGAGCAAGTCGCGTGAGGCTGGCGTGGCCCACTTGGAGCCAGGGAGCCCTCGCCCCCGGCGTCCCCGACAACACGAAGGAAGGAAGCTGCTTCCACTCGCTGACTCGTTCTGGCCGAGACCACCTGGAAGTTGGAGTCACCAAGACCTTTGCTGGAATGCTCAGCCTCCCCCAACTCTGTCTGGGCTCCCGTGCGAGTCGGGAGAGAGACGGGAGGTCAGACCACCCCCACCGTGGGCACCAGGCCGCCGACCCACGCACGGGGGCCTCGGGTGCAGCAGTTTTTTGGGATCACTCTTCCCTTCGAGCAGAGTTGCCCCTGCGGAGCCAGGGACACCAAACCCCAGGGCAGGTGACCATCTCCCTGGCCACTCTGAAGCATCGCGACCCCGGGCTTGTTCTTTTTTTTTTTTTTTTTTTTTTTTGACAGGCAGAGTGGACAGTGAGAGAGAGAGAGACAGAGAGAAAGGTCTTCCTTTGCTGTTGGTTCACCCTCCAATGGCCGCCACGCTGCAGCCGGCGCACCGCGCTGATCCGATGGCAGGAGCCAGGTGCTTCTCCTGGTTTCCCATGCGGATGCACAGCCCAAGGACTTGGGCCATCCTCCACTGCACTCCCCAGGCCACAGCAGAGAGCTGGCCTGGAAGAGGGGCAACCGGGACAGAATCCGGCGCCCCGACCGGGACTAGAACCCGGGGTGCTGGCGCCGCAAGGCGGAGGATTAGCCTAGTGAGCCGCAGCACCGACCCCGGACTTGTTCTAAAGCAGCCACTCAGATACTAGGGACGTGGGATGTGATTGTCAAATGTTCCTTGCAAGCAGTGGGCAAAACAGTCGTGGCAGTGTGGCCG
Source organism: Oryctolagus cuniculus (assembly GCF_051225735.1). Classification (NCBI taxonomy): domain Eukaryota; kingdom Metazoa; phylum Chordata; class Mammalia; order Lagomorpha; family Leporidae; genus Oryctolagus; species Oryctolagus cuniculus. Next base: position 9,722,668 of record NC_142887.1, read on the forward strand.
TTTGCATCCTGTGACACGCGGACTGAGCCAGCAGCAAGATGAGCATAGACACACCGAGCTCAAAGTGGACTTGGGACAAATTCACCCTCCTAAGAAGTCACAGACCAGGGCGGGACCTGGTGGCATGGCCAGCAGCCCCCACCCCCAATGGCGCCCACTCACCTGGTCTGTGCCTGGCACAGCGTGTTGACGACCACGGACTTGCCGCCTCCTGTGGGCCCCACCACCATCGTCGTGTGGCGGGTGAGCATGGTCTCAAACAGCTGCACCACTTTGTCCACCTGGGAGACAGCGACAGCTGTGTCGTCACACGTCCTTAAACACACTGCTCACCACGACAGAACCCCCACGCCACACAGCTCGCCCATTCAAAACACGCAGCTGGGCGATGTCTCACACAGTCGCAGAGCTGCGAAACCACCCCACCACCAGTTCTAGAACATTTTCAATTCCCTCCCCGAACACCCTGTACCCTGCTCTCCTGCCCCACCCCAGCACCCTCTCCTCTCTCTCTCTCTCTCTCTCTGAATTTGCCCATCCTGGACTTTTCCCATTAATGAAGCCATGTGACATGTGTCCTGTGTGTGGCTTCTGTCACTCAGCATCGTGTCTGCAAGTTCCCTCCGTGACTTAGCGCAGGTGTCAAGATGTCACACGCTTTTCTGGCCAGATCACATGCGTGCTCCATCGCGTGGCTGGACCACATCTGTTCATCTGTTTGGCGGCTCAGAGACTGCGCTGTTTCTACTTTTTAAGAACAAATACGAGAGGCTGGCACTGTGGCGCAGTGGGTTAATGCCCTGGCCTGAAGCGCCAGCATCCCATGTGGGTGGGCGCTGGTTTAAGACCCGGCTGCTCCACTTCCCATCCAGCTCTCTGCTGTGGCCTGGGAAAGCAGTGGAAGATGGCCCAAGTGCTTGGGCCCCTGCACCCACGTGGGAGACCTGGAGGAAGCTCCTGGCTCCTGGCTTCAGATCAGCGCAGCTCTGGCCATTGCAGCCAATTGGGGAGTGAACCATCAGATGGAAGATCTTTCTCTCTCTCTCTCTCTCTCTCTCTCTCTCTCTCTCTGCCTCTCCTCTAACTAACTCTGACTTTCAAATAAATAAATAAATCTTAAAAAACAAGTATGAAAGGCCTCTTCTTTTTATCAATTTTAGTTATTTGAAGGGCAGAGATCTGGCATCCGCTGGCTCACTTCCGAACGCCCACGTCTTGGGCTGGGCCAGGCCAGCTCTGGGTCACTTGCGTGGGTGACAGGGACACAAGTACTTGAGCCCTCAGCGCTGCCTCCCAGGGTGCGCATCAGCAGGAAGCCGGAATTGGAAGCAGAGGTAGGACTTGAACCCAGGACCCCCAGCATGGGCTGTAACTGCTCCCCCAGTGCCCATGCCGTGTTTCTGTTTTCTGGTAACGTTGCTGGGAAAAGCTGTTAGCAGAGTTCTGAGTAGAAAAACCCCTCACGTCCTGGGCAGACCCGAGAGCGGAACCTCCGGGCCACACGGCCACGCCGTGTCCAACCTGCTGAGGACCCACAGGCTGGCTCCCACAGCGGCTTTGTCACTCCACGCCCCCGCCTCAAGGGACGAGTTCCTGGCTGGACAATGTGCTCACCTGCACGGGCGGGACCGTGTAGCCCGAGGCTCACCTGCACAGGTGGGACAGTGTAGCCCGCAGCTCACCTGCACGGGGTGGGAGAGTAGCCCGCGGCTCACCTGCACGGGGTGGGAGAGTAGCCCGCGGCTCACCTGCACAGGCGGGAGAGTAGCCCGCGGCTCACCTGCACGGGCAGGATGACGTAGCCCTTGTCCTCCAGCACCTGCTCCACGGCGTCGTTGAAGTCGGGGTAGCGGACCCGGGGGCAGTCGAGCCCCGGGAACAGGTCGGAGATCAGGCCCAGGAAGAGGGGGACGTCCTCAAACACGAACTTGGGCAGGTTCATGTCCCGCAGGGCCCGCATCAGAACCACGTCCTGGACGAGACCAAGCGGCGTGGCCAAGGCGTGGGCGGAGGCCGTGGGTGTGGGGCCGCCACCCCTCCCAGTCTCACACCGCGGCCTCGGCTGAGAACGTGGCCCGCGGCCCAGATGTTCTTCCATGCTCAATACGCAGGCAGTGAACCAGATGAAGTACCCACAGTTTTAAACTCATTCGAAAATTGAGATTTTTCACATAAAATGTCATGACTTTCTGTGACGTATATGCCACATTTATAAAAACAAAATACAAAATTTTATGTGAATCTTATTCTAAGTGTTGATGGGCCATTTTTCAAATGTCTGAAATTTTACATGAAAAAGAAAATCTAAAATGAAATAGGTAAAAGTGAAACATCAAAATTAAATTATATGCAAAAATAAAACAGAAAGCCCTCAAGTGTGGTCACAAAGCAGACACACGCCCTGCTGCCCACACGGCAGGTGGACCCAAACCCCTGCCTTGGGTAAGTCCATCTGCCACGTGAGAAATGTGGCCGGTCCTTCTGCCACTTAAGAAACATGGCCAGTCCTTTCACCTGCGTGGCGGAGGGAATATCAAACCCCACACGTGTGGCTCATGGCTGCCATCTGCCTGCACCCTTCTGCCCCTGACCCTGAGACCACGGGTGGAATGCAGCGACGGAGGCATCAACACCTTCCGCCTGGAATGAGGACACTGAACCTGACCCTGAGGCAGGAAGTCTCCAAGGGGGAGAACCACAGGAAGAGCAGACGACCAGAGGCGCAGCAGCTGCACCCCAGCACGCCGGCTGAGCCCCGCGCCGAGCCGCCCGCCTCCCCCAGCCCGGCGGGGGCCCTACCTCCTTCAGCTCTGAGGAGCCCCTCTTCAGCTCCCCGGCCATCACCAGCACCGACTTGAGGGCCCGGAGTCCGAAGTCGTAATGGTGCTGCTTGGACAGCTGCTCCCGCGCCAGCTTGTACAGGACGGTCATCTTCTTGGCCAGCGTCTTTGCCACAGGAAGGGGGGGGGGGGGCGTGAGATGACGCCAGGCAGCAAGCATCTTCACGCAGGAGCGAGACCGCACACTGGCGTCCCCATGCGGCCATCAGGGCAGCAGACTGGGGCCCGTTCTCCCCAACACCTGCCTTCCCAAGGCGCCCCGGCTCTCCCCAGGAGCCAGGGGAAACCTAACGGCCTCAGTTCAGAGAGTAGGGCCCTCGAGCAGCAGGCTCTGACCCAAGCCCACCGACGAACCTGCCCTGCCCCCGTGTTTGGGGACAGCTCGAGGGTCAAGGAATCAAAGCCCCCAGGACCCCCACTCCACTCCTGCTGGCATAGAAACAAAAAAGGGGAGCTCTCATTCCAGACGCAAGGTCCTGGCGCCAACAGGCAGCAAGAGCTCCGCAAAGCAGCCACGTGCGGCAGGGGACGCCCTCATGGCCCCTTATGTCAGCAGCACTTTCCAGAACCTTCTGGAAAGAGCTACGTGCGTGCACTTCATAGGTATTTTTGAAGATCGTAAACTGCATATATATATATATATATATATATATATGCCACACATAAGGGATTTCAAAAAGCTCGTGGAAAATAATGTGTTATTAAAAAAGCGTGTACTGAATTCATTTTTTTTTTTTTTGGCACCAAACTACTCCATTGGCTTCACTCCCTCTCCCGTGGCCGCCCCGATGCCCCCGTGTCCCCGGGGACACACAGGAAGCCCGCCCCAAAGGGCTGCCTGCTGCAGTGTGGACGCAGTGCAGGGACGGGCACGGAAGGCGTGACTGAGGGGTACGGAGGCTGTGTGAGTGCCGGGGGACACGACAGCAGGGTGACTGTGGTGACGCGGACGCCCGCCCACACACGTGGTGACAGAGAGAGGAAGGTGAAACCTGGAGAAGCCGCTGAGCTGACGGCAGGACACAGGGCTCCGTGTCCTGGCTGGGACAACGGACCGTGGCCGCTGCCAGTGTTCAGAACGGTCACAGTCTAGGCACCTCACCAGAAAACCAAGCACAGCTTTCAGTTTGTGTTCCTTGGCACCAGAATGCTCCTTTTCACCTCGTCCCTCCCCGAGCTTTCTGCAGTCCCTGCACCACCCGCCACGCAGCCACCGGGAGATCTGTTGCCATGAGCCACCTCCTGCCAGGCTTTTCCGACACTAAAGTCGTCATTGCTTTCACAGAGAGAGGGCAGGAGGGCACACGGGGCCCAGGAAGCCAGCAGCGCGGGCAGCCCCACCTTGGCCATGAGGAAGCCCTCGGAGAACAGCATGATCTCGCAGATCTGCTGCAGGTCCGGCACGATCACCACCACAGGCCGGAACAGGGCCTTCACCGACTCGGGCAGCTCTGTGCGGCCCGCGTAGCCGGGGTTCATGGTGATGAAGATGCCCATGCGGGAGTCCAGGGAGATCTCCTGCCCCTCGAACTGCAATGTGGGGGCGGCGGGAGGAAGAGAGTGGAGGGAGAGGGAGAGGCGTCACCGAGCTGCCCAGCCCAGGGCATGGGCGGCCAGGTGCCGGGGTGAGGTGGGTGTGGCCATGGGGCTCCCCTAACCTGGGGCCCCAGCTCTGGGGCGGCCCAAACTCTGGGGAAAGCCCACGGCCAATGCGGGGGCCTGGCCCCGACCACCGCAGTGTCCGGCCTGCGCACGGCTGCCGGCCCCGCCATCTCACCTGGAAGGTGGTCAGCTGGTGGATCAGGGCGTTCCGGATCGTCTGGATCTGCGACGAGATGACGGAGAGCACGGACGCGTCGATCCGGTTGAACTCGTCGAAGCAGCCCCAGGCCCCGCACTGCGCGAGGCCCGAGAAGATCTTCCCGACCGCCTGGGGCGAGAGAAGCGGCCACGTTCACCCCCGAAACGCCCGGCGCGCCTCTTCTACGCTGAAGCCACCCACGAGGGTCGGCGCGGCACAGAGGCGGCCGCCCCCCGGGCCGATCTTCCCTGCAGGACGCCCGAGCGCCACGCCACATGACACACGCTCACATTTTTTGCACAAAATGCAGATTTCCAGTTACTCTCGTAATACTAGCAAGTCGTGTGCACTGCGCCACGTGGCGCCAGGGAACCAACGCTGAGCTCAGCTCTTCTCCGGGGCCACAGTCCCCACCACTCCCTAGCGCCCTGCTCAGCTGCTTTACTCCATCTGCCTGAGCCTGGCTCCACCTGCAGCTGCCAAAGCAGCCACGTGTGCATTCTGAGGCTGCGGCAGCGAAGAGCTCCCTACTACGCGCTCCCAGCCGCCAACACGCCGCACACGGAGGACCACGGGCCCCGCTCCTCTCCGCCCAGCGGCCTGGGCGCACAAGCAACAGCAAGGCCTTACTTTGTAATCCATGCCTTCGCCGCAGTTGGTCACGACGCAGAGTAAGCCCAGGGCTTTGGCGAGGTCCTTGGTGGTCTCGGTTTTGCCGGTACCTGCCGGGCCAGCCGGGGCCCCTCCCAGATACATGGACAGTGCCTGTCATGGGCCAAACACAAGCAACCAGTCTCTGAGTCATGGCAGGGAAGGTACAGTGTCCAAGTTCACCACTCTGACAGCATACGTGGGACTAGGTAGGCAGAGATGAGTGACAGGCACAGAGCGAGCGAGCGCTCACTGGGGATCTCAGGGGCCCACTGCGGGTTCAGCGCTGCTGCAGGCTGGCTGTGATGGCAGAGCTCACATCTGAACAGGTGACCGGCGTGGAGAAGGCGGTCCTCCCCCGTGTGGGCGGGGCCTCCAGCCCACTGAGGCCTGGACGGAACACACAGGTGGAGCAGGTGGATCAAGCCCCCGGGACTCCTGAGGCAGGAAGTCACCGTCTCCAGCCCCTAGGCCCTGGCTGGAGTGCACATCACTGCTGCTGAAGCCACACCACTGGGCTTCTCAGCTCTCCCTCCAGCTTGCAGGTGGAGAGGGCGGGGCCCGGCAGCCTCTACAGCTGTGTGAGCCAGCAACCTTGTAACAAATCTGCACGCGCACACCACACGTGTGTACACACATATAAACACACATGCACATGTGTACACATACACACATCCATACACACAACACATGTACATATGTGTACATACACACATACACATCCATACACATGCACACAACACACATGTACACACATAAACACAATGCACATATGTACACATACACACAACACATGTACACACATATGAACACAATGCACATATGTATACACACATACACATCCATACACACAACACACATGTACACACATATAAACACAATGCACATATGTATACATACACACATCCATATACATGCACGCATAACACATGTACATTTAAACACTCATCACATATGTACACATACTCACACATGCATATGCATACACACATACACAAATACACATCCATATACGTACACACAATACGTGTACACACATAAACACACATACACATGTATACATACACACATGCATTCATCTGCATATACACATGCATATATACACACATAATGCACACGTACACATACACATAAACACATATACATACATACACAGAACACATATACAGACACATACATACACACGTATACACACATGTGTATACACATATAACACGTATATACATGCAACACATGCATATATACGCATAACATGCACATGTACACACATGCATGCACACACAATACACACATCCATATGCCTACACACATAACACAAGCATACATGTACATATGCAGACACGAGCATACACACATGTGTATGCACGTACATACATGCACACACATGCGTGTATACACATAAACACACCTACACACTTGTGTGTGCATACACCTATGCATGTGTGCACACATGCGCTTACATACACATACACACATACATTTGTACACATGCACACACATACACGTATGCACACATACACACATATGCGCCTATACACAGACACACACACGAAGGTCTTCCAAGAGGTCAAGGGAAATGTGTATTATGAAAAAAACTATGCATTGATTTCAAAAAAATTTTTGCACCAAAATAAATGTACCCTGTTAAAGAAATTATATTTTTAATTAATTGTTTGAGAGTCAAAGAGATTCAGAGGCAGAGAGAGGGTGCTCCCACACATTGGTTCACTTCCCAGATGCCCAGGGGAGTGGACGATGGCCAGGGCTGGGCCAGGCTGAAGCTGGGAGCCTGGAGCTCCACCCAGGCCTCCATGCCTGCATTACCAGGAAGCCAGGGTCGGCAGCCAGAGCTGGCACCAGACCCAGGCGCCCGGGTGGGGGACGCGGGCACCTGAACAGCCAGGCCAGAGCCCCAGGCCACACTCAGCTTTTCGACCATTTCCCCGTGGACTTTCTGGAGCTGCCCGTGGGTCTGTATTGGTGCTGTCTCGGCGGGGAGGGGCCCAAGCATACTTTTTTTTTTTTTAAAGAGCAGTGGGTGGTGCGGGCTCCATGGACGCCCTCTCCTGGGCTCCTGGACCCACAGAGGTGATGAGACAGCTGGGGGGGACACATGATGGGTGGGGGTCACAGCTCAGGGGCTGGTGGACAGCACTGCTTGGACAGGGCCGAGTTTGCCCTCCGTCCCGAGGGAGAGCCCATCTCTGCCTTGGAAGGCTGCACCGCCCCCTCTCCCACAGTCCTGAGACCCTCCCCCGACTCCGCAGGGACCAGAGCCCAGGGACCAAGCTGCACACAGGTGACACTCACTACCGGTGACCACCGGGTGGCGTCCTGGGCCCTCACCTGCGTGAGCGTCAGGTAGATGCGGTCGGTGAGGGGCGTGATGACCAGGCGCCCGTTCAGGCCCATGTACTCGTAGCCGTAGCCGAAGGTGCCGGTGCACTGGCGGATGCTCAGCTCGTCCGGCTCGCGGTCCCAGTAAAACCGCAGCTGACTCTCCCACTCGAACTCCCGCGCCTCCATAATGCTGGGCAGGGAGAGACCAGGAAGAGGAGGAGGAGGAGCGGGCGGTGGGGTGGGGTCGGGGCAGAGCGGAGGCGGCCGCAGCGCGCCCAGGGCCCCACCTGCTCCGTATGAACGAGTCCACGATGTCCCTGGCGTGCACGTCGATGATGAGCACCGTGTTGTACTTCTTGCGGTCATTCTTGCTCAGGGGCGTGGTGATGCGGGTCACCAGCTGGTCGATCTGCTGGTGCATCTTCCTGCCGTAGTTCTTCATGGCCTGCTTCTCCCCGTCCTGCACCTTGCGGAACACGTCCTCCACCTCCCAGGTCCACCACACCTGGCTGGCCACCAGCACCACCATGCCCTGGTACAGGAGCATCCAGTCCACCCTGCGGGGGAAGCAGAGCCGTGAGGGACGCGTGCCGGCCCGGGGACAGCTGCCAACGTCGGTGCCGGCAGGGATCTCTCTTCAGTCTGTGTAGGGCAGGGAAAGGAAAGCCTTCAGCTGGGGGCCAGCACTCTGGTGTAGTAGGCTAAGCAGCCGCCTGCAGTGCCAGCATCCCATGTGGGCGCCGGTTCAAGTCCCGGCTGCTCCACTTCTGATCCTGCTCTCTGCTGTGGCCTGGAAAAGCAGTAGAAGATGGCCCAAGTCCTTGTACCCCTGCACCCACGTGGGAGACCCGGAAGAAGCTCCTGGTCCCTGGCTTCAGATCAGCACAGCTCCGGCCATTATAGCCGTTTGGGGATGAACCAGCAGATGGAAGATCTCTCTCTCTAACTCTGTCTTTCAAATAAATAAGTGAATCTTTAAAAGAAGACGAAGAAGAAAGCCAGCCTTTACTTGAGCAAAGGCCAGCGAGATGCCCCTGACCACCAGCACAGCTCCAGGCCAGCGATGCTACCTCTCCTGAAACAAACAAACAAAGATGCCGCAGGGCCACGGCTGCTGAGAGACATGAGGCGACTGCAACCTCTCTTCACAAGTCTCCGAAATGACCCTGTGTCACAGGAGTAGTCACAGGTGCACAGCAGCAAGCAGAAAGACATCCCAAAGGAGCCGAATCGCCTCTGCGCGTGGCCGGGCTCGGCCGGGCTCCCAGTGGCTGAGCCGCAGCTGCCGCCCCGTCCCACCCGCTAAGTCGCAGGAGAGCACGGCGGGGCGGGGCGGGGCGGGGTGCCGGCGGCTGGTCCTCCAGCTCCTCGACTCCCTCTGCACCTGCTCTCCTCACTCCAGCGATTCCCATGGGCGGGCCTCCAGTCAACGGACCTGGGCGTAGTGCAGGTGGGGGACAGAACTGTGTCCCAGGTGGGGGACGGAGGTGAAGCCCAGATGGGGGACAGAGATGGGGCCCAGGTGGGGGGAAAGAGGGGGCCCAGGTTGGGGGACAGAGGCAGAGCCCAGGCTGGGGGACAGAGATGGGGCCCAGGTGGGGAGAAAGAGGGGGGTCCAGGTGGGGGGACAGAAGTGGGATCCAGGTGGGGGACAGAGATGGGGACCAGGTGGGGGGACAGAGGCAGAGCCCAGGTGGGGGGACAGAAGGGGGATCCAGGTGGGGGACAGAGATGGGGCCCAGGTGGGGGACAGAGATGGGGCCCAGGTGGGGGACAGAAGGGGGATCCAGGTGGGGGACAGAGATGGGATCCAGGTGGGGGGACAGAGGCAGAGCCCAGGTAGGGGGACAGAAGGGGGATCCAGGTGGGGGACAGAGGCAGAGCCCAGGTGGGGGGGTACAGAAGTGGGATCCAGGTGGGGGGACAGAGGCAGAGCTCAGGTGGAGGGGGACAGAAGGGGGATCCAGGTGGGGGACAGAGATGGGGCCCAGGTGGGGGGGGACAGAAGTGGGATCCAGGTGGGAGGACAGAGGCAGAGCTCAGGTGGAGGGGGACAGAAGGGGGATCCAGGTGGGGGACAGAGATGGGGTCCAGGTGGGGGGATGGCGGCAGAGCCGGGGGGGCAGAAGGGGGATCCAGGTGGGGGGACAGAAGGGGGAGCCAGGTGGGGAACAGAGATGGGGCCCAAGTGGGGGGACAGTGGCAGAGCCCAGGTAGGGAGGCAGAAGGGGGATCCAGGTGGGGGACAGAGATGGGGTCCAGGTGGGGGGGGGACAGAAGTGGGATCCAGGTGGGGGGGACAGAAAGGGGATCCAGGTGGGGGACAGAGATGGGGCCGATGGGGCCCAGGTCGGGGGACGGACGCAGAGCCCAGGTTGGGGGGGCAGAAGTGGGATCCAGGTGGGGGGACAGAAAGGGGATCCAGGTGGGGGACAGAGATGGGGCCGATGGGGCCCAGGTCGGGGGACGGAGGCAGAGCCCAGGTTGGGGGGGGCAGAAGTGGGATCCAGGTGGGGGACAGAGATGGGGACCAGGTGGGGGGACGGAGGCAGGGCCCAGGTGGGGGGACAGAAGTGGGATCCAGGTGGGGGGACAGAGGCAGGGCCCAGGTGGGGGGACAGAAGTGGGATCCAGGTGGGGGACAGAGACGGGGCACAGGAGGGGGGACAGAGGTGGGGCCCAGTGTTTGGAGCACAGAACTTCACAGTTTACCCTCACCTCACCTTAGTGAATTCCATTCACACGGCTTCCTGTGCTTTGCCCACCACTAACCCCACAGCACCATCCCTGAACACCAGTGGATGCTGTCTGCGACGACGGCCGTGGGAACAGCTGGAGGTTGGGTGTAACTGGCACCTGTTGGGTCCCCTAACACCTGGGACAGTCCCCCTGTCACCAAGACAGAAGCATCCGCATCGGACAGCAACGGTGCTGGGGCTGAGAACCCCGCCCCCTTGTGTGTCACTGGTCCCCATGGCTCAGAGCCGCCTCTAGCACCACAGAGAGCCCAAGGCAGGCGGCCAGGCCAGAGAACACACGTGGCAGTTTTCGCCTTCCGTGGACGTGGTCAAAGGGTGGAGCATGGCAGGGCAGGCCCCACCTGTCTCAGCACTGCCTGTTGTTGAATTTTGCAAGTCTGCAGAGTGGAGAAACCAGCTCCACTTCCGATCCAGCTCCCAGCTAGCGCACCTGGGAAAGTGACAGAAGATCTCCACGTGGGAGACCAGGACGAAGCTCCCGGCTCCTTCCTGGCTTCCGCCTGGCCCAGCCACGGCCATGGTGGCCATTTGGGGAGCGAACCAGCGGATGAAAAACCTTTCTCTCCCCGCCTGGCTCTGTAACTCTGCCTTTTAAATAAACAAACAAGCCTTAAAAAATAAACACACACCCCCCCCCCGCAGCAGGTTCCTGGGCCCCAGCCCAGAGCTGGATGTGCATGTGGGGGAGGCCCCGGGGGCCCTGGAGCGCACTCCGAGAAGCCCTGAGTGCTGGGGTAATGCCAGCTGCCTGCCAGCCCACGTGCCGCATTCAAACAGCGGGCCTGGCTGGGGCGTCGGCTGGGGCCTCACCTGCTTCTGTCCTCGCAGTAGCGAAAGATGGCCTCTTTGGTGATGCGCCTGTTGGACCTCCTCATCTCGGTCAGCACGGCGGTCATCCAGTCCTCCACGCGGCCCTCGGCCCGCACGATCTTCCCAAACTCCATCACTTCCCCTTCGGCCGAGATCATGGCGCTCACCAGCTTCTCGCCGCCGTCCCCGTCGCTGAACCGCAGCATGGCTATGTTGTCGTACATCTGCAACAGCAGCCGGGCGGGTGGGCGGTGTGGGCACGCAGGGGCCGGGCCAGCACTCCTTCCCCACACGGGGGCTCCAGGGCACAGACCCCCGGTAGATTCACGAGGAGAGGAGAAGCCTGCACGGCCTGTACCCGCTGGACACAGAGCAGGCGGGCGGGGCAGGGTCAGAGACCTGGGGGTGGGACTTGCAGCCCCCCCCGGCCCCCCACCGCCCCCCACCAGCGCAGGCCAGGAGCACTGGATGCAACCCCGTGGGGCAGACGCAGGGACTCCTGCCAGCACAGGAAGGGGCCTGCAGACCCACATCGTGACTCTGCTGCTCAGATCAGAAAGAGACGAGAGGGGCAGGCCCAGGGGCACAGCAGAGCACTGCCTGCAGGGATAGCATCCCATGTGGGCGCCCGCACAAGTCCCGGCTGCTCCACTTCTGATCCAGCTCCCTGCTGACGCGCCTGGGAGAGCAGCGGAAGATGGACAAGTGCTTAGGCCCCTGCACCCCCACGGGAGACCAGGATGGAGCTCCTGGCTCCTGGCTTTGCCCTGCCCTGGCGACTGCAGGCATACGAGGGAGTGAACCAGCAAATGGGAGATTCCTCTCATGCATTCTCTCTCTCTCTCTCTGTCTTTCAAATACATAAAAATAAATGTAAAAATTTTAAAAGAATGGAAGCTTCCCCTTCGAGAAAGGGAAACACGCGTGCTTCTGGAAGGAACTCTGTGTCCCCGAGAGGGGAGGTGTGGACAGAGCTTGGTCCCCACGCTGGGCTTACGTGGCCCTGAGGAATTGCTGGACGACCCTGGTCTCGGCTGGGGGAGATCTGGCCCCGCGGGGACTCTTCCGTTTGTCCTCACCGAGGAGGAGATGGCCTGAGGCAGGTACGGGCCGGGAGCACGGCCAACAGCCCCCAGTGCACGGGATGCGCCAGCCGGCTCACCCAGCCTGGCGCCAGCAGTGCCACGGCCCAGGGGCCAGCTGCAGAGCCCACGGGGGCGTCACCCGCTCCCTGCCCAAGGGCGGGTCTGCTCTGATGTCTCCGGCCCCTGTTCTGCTGGCTCAGGCAACCGTTTAAAAGTGATTTGAAAACACAAAACTCGCCTGTGGGAGCGGGCGCCCGGCCTGGCAGTGACAGCGCCACGTGGGACGCCCACACCCCGTATCAGAGCGCCGGGGCTCCAGGCTCAGCCTGACTCCGGACCCAGCTCCCTGCTCCCGCGGACCCGGGGAGGCAGCAGGTGATGGCCGTGTGGGAGACCCAGAAGCTCTGGGGAGTGAGCCCGTGGATGGAAAGTGTCCGTCCTTCTGTCTGTCTCTTCAGCTCTCTGAGTAGCTCTTTCAAATAAGTAAATAAATCTTAAAAAAAAAAAAAAAAAAACTGCAGCAGCCTTTCATGGTCTCTGTTTGTTTGTTGTTAATTATTGGGAGGCAGAGACAGAGCTGGCGAGTGCTCCTCTCTGCTGGCTCTCTCCCCTGATGTCCACCATGCCGGGCTGGACCGGCCCAGACCCACGAGTCAGGAACCTAATCCAAGCCTCCCACGTGGGTGGCAGGGACCCCACTGCTTGCACCATCACCATGGCCCCCCCAGGGGGTGCATCAGCAGGAAGGTGGGGTCAGGAGCTGGAGGCCGGTGTCCAATGTGGGACGTGGGCGCCTTCCCCACAGCCACCACCGCACAGCTTCAACCTGCAGGCCACGGCTCACAGCGGAAGGACAGGCGGGGGCCACAGCAGGAGGATGGGCAGGGGAGGACGGGGAGAGGGCAGCGGGAGAACGGGCCGGGGGTATGGCAGGACGACGGAGGACAGACGGGGGCACAGCAGGAGGACGGGTGGGGGTCATGGCGGGAGGACGGATGGGGGCACAGGGGAGGACGGACTGGAGGAGCGGGATGATGGGCGGGGAGGATGCGAAGGGGGCACAGGTGGCGGGGGGGGGGGAATGGAGGGGGAGAAGGGGCGGGGCGGGGGCGGGGCCGACCTTGATCATGTGCTCCTGCACGCAGAGCGGGTCGCTGCTGCCCAGGATGCTGAGCAGCTCGTCGTCGGAGATGAAGAAGAAGCGGGGGAAGGCGTTCCTCTTGGTGTCCAGGTAGTCGTTGAGGCTCTTCTGGCACCGCTCCAGCCCCTCGGCGATGTGCTGCAGGTCACTCAGGCGGTTCGGGGCCTCGCAGCACCGCTTGATCACCGGGTCCTTCAGGGTCTCGCTCATGATCTGGCCAGGGCGAGGAGACGGCGTCAGTCACCACGGCACGGGCCCCGGCGGGCGCAAAGCTGGCCCAGGGCCCGGCGCCACAGCCAGGTGGGCCACGGGCGGAGCCCGTCAAGCTCTTTTTGGAAAAACAAATATTTTATTTGAAAGGCAGAGAGAGAGAGAGTCTTCCGTCTGCTTGTTGACTCCCCAAATGGCTACAGAAGCCAGGGCTCGCTCAGGCCAAAAGCAGGAGCCAGGAGCTCCATCCAGGTCTCCCACGGCGGGGCAGGGGCCCAAGGCCTTGGGCCATCTTCCACTGCTCTCCCAGGCCACAGCAGGGAGCTGGGTCAGAAACAGAGCAGCCGGGACGCGCACTGGTGCTCACGCGGGGTGCCGGCACTGCAGGCGGCAGCTTTACCCGCTACGCCACAGCGCCGGCCCCGGGGCCACCAGATTCTTAAACAGCATCTTCCAGCTCCACAGAACTCTGGCTGCCGCTGTCTCCTTCCACCTTCTCTGGAGGGCCGGCCTCAGGCTCGCCGCTGTGCCCTATGCGCCCGCCGGCAGCAGGCTGACACGGAGCAGCCCCTCACCACCACCACCACCCCCCACCCGTCAGCGCTTCCTGACTGGAGGGAGCCGGCAACGCCACCGCACACCGTCTGCACACGGAGAACACTCCCTGCCGCTCCCCGTGCGGCAAACGCAGAGCGAGCGACAGCCCTGGTGCCCATCCAGCGCCAGGGAGGCGGGCACTTCTCCAGCTGCCCGTGTATCCAAGTGTGCCCAAGACGGCGTGAGGAGCGCTCACTGTGCCGTGAGATCATCGTGTGTGTGTGTGTGTATTTATTTATTTACCTATATATTTATATAGCGATCGATATTCTGGAAACACACGAGCTCAACTGTGTGGCATCTGGGGGTGGCACTGGGTGCAGCAGTGGGGGAGGGACATCCACAGGTTCAAGTCCCAGCTCTGCTTCTGGTGCAGCCTCCTGCTCACGGGCACCCTGGGAGGCAGCAGGTGCAGCTCAAGTGCTGGCCCTGCACCACGTGGGAGACCCGGATGGAGCTCCTGGCTCCAGCCTGGCCCAGCCCTGGCTGCTGTGAGCATTTGGGGAGTGAACCAGCAGGTGGAAGATCTCTCTCTCTCTCTCTCTCTCTCTCTCTCTCAGTATGCTTGTGTGTGTCTATCTTCCATGAGAAATGAAAATAAAGTAAAAATTTTTTTTTTTTATTTTTTTTTATTTTTGACAGGCAGAGTGGACAGTGAGAGAGAGAGACAGAGAGAGAAAGGTCTTCCTTTGCCGTTGGTTCACCCTCCAATGGCCGCCGCTGCAGCCGGCGCACCGCGCTGATCCTGGCAGGAGCCAGGAGCCAGGTGCTTTTCCTGGTCTCCCATGGGGTGCAGGGCCCAAGCACCTGGGCCATCCTCCACTGCACTCCCTGGCCATAGCAGAGAGCTGGCCTGGAAGAGGGGCAACCGGGACAGAATCCGGCGCCCCAACCGGGACTAGAACCCGGTGTGCCGGCGCCGCAAGGTGGAGGATTAGCCTATTGAGCCACGGCGCCGGCTAGTAAAAATTTTTTAAATAAAGTAAAATGGTCATCCTGAGCAGGAGGATTATGGGTATTTGTTCTTTGCTCCTTTTTTATAATTTTCAAATCCTTCTATAATGAATTTCAATAATTACCTTGTGTTTTTTAAAAAAACGTTTTTTAAAAAGAGCTTATGCAAAGGCTAAGAAAAAAAAATCACAAATTCCAGTGGACAAAAAGAACAGAGGGGCCATGGGGGGGGGGGGCTGGCTGTGTCCGGAGAGGAAGACTTCATGGCAAAGCCAAGCAGCACAGGGCTGTGCCGAGGGCAGCGGTGGGGACGGCAGCCCAGCCCCGCGCGCGTCTCCTGCGAGGACGTCTACCCGCGCCCCCTCCGCTGTGCGCCACGCCCGACTTCCAGCCCAGAAACAGCCAACACTGAGGCACAGCCCGCGCTGTCCTGAAGGCAAAGGACTCTGGGAAAACAGAGCCCCCACTCCTGGAGCACCGCCACTGCCACCACGTGTCACACTAAGCCCGCAACACCGCAGAAGCCAGGACCCACCCACCCCTCATGACACTGAGACCACGGCGTGTGAGCGAGTGCACCGTGGGAGTGCAGTGTAGACACCTGTGTGAGTGAGTGCACCGTGGGAGTGCAGTGTAGACACCTGTGTGAGTGTGTCACACCAAGCCCCGGAACACCATGGAAGCCAGGAGCCACCCACCCCTCATGACACTGAGACCATGGCGTGTGAGCGAGTGCACCGTGGGAGTGCAGTGTAGACACCTGTGTGAGCATGTGCACTGTTTGAGTGCAGTGTAGACATGTGTGTGAGTGTGTGCACCATGTGAGGGCAGGGTAGACACGTGTGTGAGCATGTGTAGCATGTGAGTGCAGAGTAGGGCCCACCCCCACCCCGCCCCACCGCGCAGGCGCCCGACCCCGCCCCACCGCGCAGGCGCCCGGCACTTGCCCTTCTAAACACCCTGTCGATGTTGTCGAACTTCTTGGCCTCGTCCGGGAGCTGAGACCGGATGTCTCCACCGATGAAGATGCTCTCCAGGTACATCCACTTCCTCTGAACCGACATCCAGACCTGCAGGGGACAGACGGGCATCAGCGGGTGCAGCACCCACACCGGGGCCGTGTGGACACCAGCGGGTGCAGCACCCACACTGGGGCCGTGTGGACGGGCACCAGCGGGTGCAGCACCCACACCGGGGCCGTGTGGACACCACCGGGTGCAGCACCCACACTGGGGCTGTGTGGACGGGCACCAGCGGGTGCAAACCCACAGCAGGGCTGTGTGGACGGGCACCAGCGGGTGCAAACCCACAGCAGGGCTGTGTGGACGGGCACCAGCGGGTGCAGCACCCACACCGGGGCCATGTGGACGAGCATCAGCGAGTACACCACGGACACCAGGGCCGTGTGGCAAAATCCCAGCGCTGGCACGCGCTCAGCTCCACGCGAGCCAGGGCTTTCCAGGGGTCGCCTGACCAACCCCTCTGTGCCAAGTACACCGTTGTCCCCATGTATCCACGGCACTGCTCTCCTTGGGCTCAGGTGTCCACGCTCACCCACGCCCACGAGGGTACAGGGCAACAAGGTGCTGAGAGAGCACAGCGGGCCGGCGCTAGGCTACCACCCGCAGCACCGGCATCCCCAGGTGCCGGTTTGAGTCCCAGCTGCTCCTTTTCTGATCCAGCTTCTTGCTAATGCACCTGGGAAAGCACCCCACGATGCCCCAAGCCCTTGGGCCCCTGCACCCACGTGGGAGACCTGGAAGAAGAGCCTGGCTCCTGGCTTCAGATCAGCCCAGCTCTGGCTGTTGTGGCCATCTGGGGAGTGAACCAGCAGATGGAAAACCTCTCTCTCTCTCTCTCTCTCTCTCCCTGTCTCTCTCTCTCCCTGTCTCTCTCTCTCTCTCTCTCTCTCTCTCTCTCTCCCTGTCTCTAACTCTGCCTCTCAAATAAATAAATAAATAATGTCTTTTTTTAAAAAAGAAAGAAGTTAACATCCACCACAGTTCTATGTGTGCACAGGAAGAAACACAGCACACGGCGGGGTCGGCTCTCTCCATGGCTATGGGCGGCCGTGGGAAGCCCAGAACGCATCCCCTGTGGGCAGGGAGTGGGAGACGTGGAAGACTGCTGCAGACGCCTGCCCACGTGTGGCGACATTCACGGCCCCTTCCAGCCCAGCACAGGGATGAGCCTGCTGGGAGCCCGGGAGCCGTGGCTACCACAGACAGGCCGGGCAGAAGCCCACGCAAAACCCAAGCGGCGTTCCCTCCACTCAGCAACCCCAGCCTGAGGGATGCACGCAGCAGAACCGAAAACAGGGACTCCAACAAGCAGCCGGACACGGAGGCGACAGCAGCCAAAGGTGGCACTCGCCTGCCACCAACCAATGACGGGACCAACGAGACACGTGCCACCCGTCCCGCGGGATCTCACGGCGCCACGGACAACGCAGCAGGGAGGGGCCCTGGAAGCACTGTGCTAACGGGCGCCAGACAGAAGGGACCACGCATCGGTGGCTCCACCCGTGGCAAATGCACAGAGAAGGAACAGACTGGTGCTTGCCGGGGAACCGGGTCTCCTTCTGATCCGTGAGAATGTTCTGGAGCTGGACAGAGACGGTGGTCGCCCAGTGTGAGTGTGCCGAATACCACCGAACGGGGCACCTGAGCCTGGCTGCAGTCTATGGCGAGTACATTTCACACGGGCAAAAAAGCCTTCTCAACTGAGCAGGAAGACAAACAGCGGCACGTCTGCTAAGAGCTTCCGCTGATAGACAGGACCTCACCAGCACACCAGCATCACCACGGAGAGCCCGGCATGTTGGGAGGCCCGGCCTGGGCCCGACGCCCAGCCCAAGCTCAAGCTGTGCCCGGGAGCAAGGTGCTTGCCTGTGGCCTGTGCGGGGGAGAGACAGCCACACAAAGGTGGTGAAGGCGCCTGGGCTGCTCCCAGGTGGCTGGACTCGCCTTGTCCACCAGTGAGGACAGCCCCAAACCACCCAATACGGTAAGAGCTTGTCCGGCGCAGCCCCGTGTGGCAGGCCAGGTTGCAGACTGCAACACCGAATGACAATACGAGGCAAGCAGAAGAAAATGTACGTGAGGTGAACCTCAAAAGCCAACGTCACACAAGCCAGAGACAGCAGATGTAAAGGAGGGGGTGGATTCTGACCTCAGAAATATAAAGTAGAGAGAATCAGAGAGAAGAAACTACAGTGCATGTTCACAATTCTCAGTGTGATTTTAAATGAGACAAAAGCATCCTTGCGACAAGAACAGAACAGCACTAAACAAGAGCAGGATGTGTGAGAAAGAAGCCATGGGACTTTCTGAAATAAAAAATACTAACCAAATGTAGTCTGGGGTGACCCTGCGCCTGGTGGGCGCCCGTCTGCCCAGCCCATGCAGGCGGCTAACCTGACTGCTGGCGGGCGGCAGGAGCCCCAGGCCCACCTCCCCGACCCCGCCTCCTGCTGAAGAGATCAGGGAAAGCGCTCCCGGGTGTGGCCAGGCCCCTCAGGAGGGCTCCGTAGGCTCCGTGACCCGCCAGCTGATGGAGAAGCTCGCGGCGCCAGTGTCGGCTCTCTCCTGTGCAATCAGTGTTGCCCTGAACTAGCGACGCCCCCTCCGCCTGCCCTTCAAAAGGTGTGCTTGCTCGTTAATAAAGGGACACGTTTACCAGCACTTGTCTCCGGCGCTTCCTGTCGAGAACGCCGTTGCCCCACCCATGCCAACAGTGCGTGGGCCTCGCAGGACAGGCCCACAGCAGTCATTGCAATTAAAAAAATAAATAAATAAAATAAAACCACCTCGGTCACCCATCCGCTTCCCCAGAAGAGAACGCGGGAACGGAGCCGCTCCGGCACAGCGCGTGCGGGCCGAGCTGCGCCCGCACTGCCTCTCACCTCGATGACCTCGCCGATGAGCGAGAGGCTCTTCTCCCACTTGTGCACGGCCTGCAGGAAGGGGCCCACGAATCTGCTCCCCGAGATGCTCTGCAGGTTCACGGTGTTGTCGTCCAGGCTCTGCACGATCTCCTCCACCGACCCCAGCACGTAGCCGCGCTCCTGCGTGCCCTTGTAGTACTTGACCACCGTGAACTTCATGTTTTCCCACGTGTCGAGGATTTCCTTCACGGCCTGCCCGGGGACAGACAGGACGACCAGGCCCGCTCGGGGACCCCAGCGCAGCCACTCCCACAGCCGCTCTGCGTTCTGGGGCAGGCGCTCCGGCACGGCCACCTGGCCTCGGTTACTCAGCATCTGCCGGGCTCCAGGTAAGCATGCTACACACGTGTCCTCGTTTATTTGGTCCCGGGACCGTGTTTGCAAACAGTGTGCATACAGGCATGTGTGTACCATGTGTGCATGTGTGTGTGATGTGCATGTGTTCACACCCATACGTTTATGGACATAAATGCATGTACGTGTGTGAGTGTGCATACATGCCTATGAGTGTGTGCACATGTGAGCCATGTGTGCATGTGTGTGATGTGCATGTGTTCACACCCATATGTTTATGGACATAAATGCATGTACATGTGTGCATGTGCATACATGCCCTTGAGTGTGTGCACATGTGAGCCATGTGTGCATGTGTGTGATGTGCGTGTGTTCACACCCATATGTTTATGGACATAAATGCATATGTGTGTGTGCGTGTGCATACATGCCTATGAGTGTGTGCACATGTGAGCCATGTGTGCATGTGTGTGATGTGCACGCATATGCATGGGTCTATGCACGTGTATGCATGCATGTGCACGCCTGTGTCCGTGTGTGTGTGCATGTGCATACATGTCCATGGGTATGTGCATGTATGTGTGTGCAGGTACATGGACGTGTGCCTATGTGTATACCATGTGGGCTTGTGCACGTGTGTGTACTATCTGTACACATGCATGTGCACTTACACGTGTGCGCACACTTTAAAACAGGGAAGAACATGTGCTAACACATAACCACAGGTATCTTCAGGAGGCCGGATTACACGTGGTTTGTTCATTCCTGCTGCTCTGGGCCAGGACCACCCACCACTTCCGTAGCAAACAAAGCCATCATTAGCAAAGACCGGAAGTGTGCCTGAGGCAGCGGCAACGGCAGCTCCTCGTCCCTCAAACTCAACGCACACCGGGCACACACGCCTCGCCTCCGAACAAAGCCCGTCCGCCCCCACCCCCGCCCCGCCGGCGCACCTTCTCGATGGCCACCTCCTTGACGGCGGCCGTGACGATCTCCCCCAGGACGTCCGCGTGCCTGTGCAGCTCCATGGCGAACATGTTTTCCAAGGTGAACGTCTCCGTCATCTCAAAAAACACGCCCGTCTTCTCCATGAGCTCCTTCCAGTGCCTGCGGGGAGTCGGGCCCCCCTTTACAGAGGGGACAAACCCCGCCAGGCAAACCCCCGTGACGCAGCCGAGTTCTGAGATACGAGGACACCGCCAGCTCACACGCCCAGGCTGCCAGAGGGGAGCCCAGGACACGCCCTCCTGCAAGACACCGCCCTCGCACCGCTGCACGGCCTGACAGGGAAGCGCACCAGTGCGGGGCCGGCGCTGAGGCACAGCGGGTAAAGCCACCGCCTGCGGTGCCGGCAGCCCCACGTGGACGCCGGTTCACATCACAGCTGCTCCACTTCTGATCCAGCTCCCTGTCAAAGTGCCTGGGAAAGCAGCGGAAGATGCCCCAAGTCCCTGGGCCCCTGCACCCGCGTGGGAGACCTGAAGAAGCTCCTGGCCCCTGGCTTCAGCCTGGCTCAGCCGCGGCTCTAATGGCCATTTGGCGAGTGAACCAGTGAGTGGAAAATCTCTCTCTGTCTCTTCCTCTGTCTATAAAACTCGGCTTTTCAAATAAGTAACTCTTTAAAAAAATTTTTTTTTATTCTTTTCATGTATCTGCTAGAAATTTGTAAATTACATGAGTTGGGTCCTCAAGAAGTTCATGAAAAACGTGTCTTATGAAAAAAACAGGCACAAACTTCAAACATTTCTTGTTCCACGGTGAGTGTGCGTCACAGCCCTGCCTTCCAGGAAACACCTGAACTGACCTCACGTGAGCGTCCCTCTGTGGATGGGGCCTGCGTGGGCCCCTTGCCGTTCTTCTGTTTTCCTTGCGAGTTTCCAAAAAAGACCCCCTCCCCGCGGGCAGTGGCAGCCGGGGTGCAGGAGCACGGTCTCCCACGTCATCACTGCCCCCACCCCACGGAGCTGCCCAAGCCTCGGCCATGCATCTAAGCAGAGGCGATGAGCGAGGGGCACGTTCCCCCACACACGCACACACGCACACGCACACGCATACATGCACACGGGCCGCAGCGGGGAGCACACACACACGCGCACAACCACACGGGCTGCAGCGGGGAGCTCACACACACACACACGCACATGTGCACACACACACGCACACCCACGCGGGCCACAGCGGGGAGCTCGCACACACACGCGGGCCATGGCGGTGAGCTCACACCTGTCTCTCAGCGCCTCGTGCTTCAGGTCCAGCAGCAGAGGGATGGAGTCCTTGAAGGCCTTCATCTTGGCCTCCAGGTGGAAGGCCACGGACAGGCCGCGCACCGACCGCGGCAGCTTCCTGAGCGCCTTGAAGAAGCCGTCGATGCCCTCCTGCAGGATCTGGACGTTCAGGTTGACCCAGAGCGCCTGCGACCACTCCTCCTTGGCGACCTGGAGAGGCGGGGGGGGGGGGGGGCGGCTCAGTCGGCAAGGCCACCTGGGGGGCACGGGGGCTGCGGGACAGCGACAGCCAGGTCCAGATGCCCGGCCACGCCCGGAAGTGCCAAAACACTCTGGCTGGGGGACCTGGACCTTGAACCAAACCACACCAGCTTCTGTGAGCCCTTCCAGAAGGGTCTGCAGGGCCCACTCCAGAAACACACATTCCCCTTCTAGACCTAAGTGAGGGGTGGGGACAGACAGAGGAGCTGCTGGGCTCCTCGTTCAGACGCCGGGACGGGTGCCGCTCCTCCCTGGTCACAGTAGCTGGGCGATGGCTGACCCGGCCACCAACCATGCCCGCGCGCCGGGGGGGGGGGCGCTCCACCCACGTGGCAATGTATGGGGGCAGCCCCAGGAGATGGCTGCACACTGGTGACTGGCGGTCACTTCTACACCTGGAGCCCTGGGCAGACCTCTCTCTGAGCCGCAGACGAGTGAGCACAGGTGCTCCAGTCTCTGAAACCCATGCTGGGGTCTGAGTGCCGTGGGCGGGTGGGAGGGATCCGGGCACGGCTGCTGGCGGAAGAATGGAACAGCCCCCTCCCCGTCCCCTACAGCCTCCTACCTCCACCCCCCGAGTGACACAGTCCCTGGCTCTTCACAGACGCTGGTGGGGGGAGGACAGAGGCAAGCGCAGGCTCAGTGCCCCCCACCCCCACCCCAGCTCTGGCCAGCATGGCAGGGGCCTGCAACGCACTAAGTCACTCTCCCAGTGAATGAATGAATGAATGAATGAGCGGTGGGAATTAGCACCGGGAACACAGAACTAAAGAGAGCCCTAGACGCCACGCTGTTCCCGGTTCACACACCTTATTTGCCCAGTTGTGGGGACTGCACGCGTGCCACACAGGATTAACCCTTCACCGTCTTGAGACGGGCAATTCCTTGCCGTCCGGCACTTTTCGGTGCTGGGCAGCTGTCACCACTCCCTAGCTCCAGAACTTTCCAACACCCCGGGTGGGGGGGGGAGCCTGAGGCCCACCAGCAACAACTGCAGCCCGCCCCCAGCCCTTCAAGGCTGCCTGCTGCTCCCGCATTCACCTTCAGGGACTCGTAGAGGTCGTAAATCATCCGCAGGCCGCTCATCTCCTTCTGCACCTTGAGCAGCTCCGGGTACATGGTGATGGGGAGGTCGAACAGCTTCTCCGCGTTGGCCAGCTGCTGGCGGCTCCTCTCGTGCTTGGCCAGCTCTCTCTCGAAGCTGCCCAGGAGCTCCACTCCTGGAGAACACAGGGACGGTGACTCACCAGACCTGAAGGCCTACAAGGCTGGGGGACAGAGGACCAGCGGTGCGCGTGCACTGTCCCTGCAGCCACACGCAGAAGCACTGACTGCATCGCAGCCAAAGCCAAAGCACCGATCGCACCTGCAGCTGGCAGGGGAGGGCCTGTCGATTCTCACCCCCAGAGCGGTCGAGAACGGAGCTTACGTTAAGGGGACGCGCTCTGGCCCTCGCGGTGGTCTGCGTCCCCAGCCTTGCTGCCCCTGGAGACCTCCAGGGCAGCGACGATGTCCCATGCACACTGCTGCTCCCAGTCCCCACGGCCACCCCCTCACGCCATCCCCGCCCACAGTCGCCACCCAAATGCCTTCCTTTGCAGTATCCCTAAAGGGACGCAATTGGTCCCCCCCCCTTTTTTTTTACTTGAAAGGCACAGAGAAAGGCAGACAGACACACACGTAGACAAAGAGATTTCCCTCCCACTGGTTCACTCCCTAAATGACCCCGACAGCCAGGGCTGCACCAGGCTGAAGCCGGGAGCCCAGAACTCAATCTGGGTCTCAGGCACCAAACACCCGCCCCCACCCCGCCCGTTTCTTCCGTGTCCCTGGCAGCCTTGAACTTGCTCCAGTCTCGTGGTATTTGCGGAGCTTTGTCTAGAAGATTCTCAGTGTTTTTCTTGTCACCCTTTTCTTCTGTTATTTGAAGGGCAGGGCAAACAGGAAGTGGCCAGGGTCCAAGCCCAGGAATGAACGTGAGTGTGTGCGGAGTGAGGTGGGCAGGAAGCAGGACGGGGACAGGGGTGGACCTCTGAGCAGCCCCGCCCACCGCACCTGTCTCAGTGCCTCCACACAGCAGGTCCACAGATGCAACCTCCAAAATCGTCCACGGAAACAGCAGTTAAGGAAGAAAGACACTTAAGCCATGTCTCAATGGCCACTTCCCATAAACCCCTGCAGCGAAACCTTGTCTGGGGCCAGGACAGGGCGCAGTGGGTTAAGACACCGCCTGTGCCGCCCGCATCCCATGTGGGTACCGACTTGAGTCCTGGCTGCTCCACTTCTCATCCAGATCCCTGCAGATGTGCCTGGGAAAGCATCGGAAGCAGGGCCGAGTACCTGGGCCCCTGCACCCACATGGGAGACCCAAACCGAGTTCCAGGCTCCTGGCTTCAGCCTGGCCCAGCCCTGGCCATTGTGGCCATCTGCGGAGTGGACCGGCAGATTAAAGAGCGACACCCTTCTCTCTCTCTCCTGCCCCACCCTGTAACTCTGCCTTTCATATAAATAAAATAAATCTTGAAAAGAAAAAAAAAAGAACATACATCATCCAACAGCCCCATAAAATCGACGGTGCCATTCCTACCTTTATCAAGGTCCTCACCAACAGACCCGGGGCCTTCGCTGTAAAAACTCTTGGCAAACTGCTCTATCTGGTGTCTGTAGTTCATGATTTCGCCGCGAGTAATCTGACAACGACACGGGGGTGTCGGCCCAGCCACGCACGGCTCAGCCACGCTCGGCCCGCCCAGGGGCTACGCGGGGAAGGTACCTCCGTGAAGGTTCTCTTTATGCCCCCAAGCGCGTGCTCCACGTTCTCGGAATCGGTGAACAGATTCAGCCACGTGCTCTCCAGCCTCTCCACGAGCTCCCGCTCTGCCTCGGTCGGCTAGGTTCCAAACGGTAGAGCGAACAACCCGTCACCACCAGCCCAGAAACGACGCTTCTGGTCAGCGTTCTGCCCTGCGTCTGAAGGACTTTGCCTTCCACAACACAGCCTAGGTCGTTCGAACCCACTTAAAGAAAAAAAAGCTACCTGAAATGTTAATATTGCATTTTATAATTAAAATAATAAAAAGTTTTAATTTTTTTATAAAATGAATTTTAGAGATAAAGAGATGACCCAGAAAGCCCTGCTTAAACCGAAGCCCAGCTTCAGATCAACTTAATCGGATTAGAATAGGTCAGTTTTGCAGGCTGGCGCTGTGGTGCAGCGAGGCACCTGTTCAAGCCCCCGGCTACTCCACTTCTGATCCGGTTTCTTGCCAATGTGCCTGGAAAAGCAACGGAAGACGGCTCGAGCACTTGGGCCCCTGCCACCCATGTGGGACACCCGGATGGAGCACAGTTATTTTTTCTTTCTAACACACACCAGGACGGCCGTGGAAGACGCCCAAGTGCTTGGGGCCCTGCGGCCCACGTGGGCAACCAGGATGGAGTTCCCGGCTCCTGGTTTCAGCCTGGCCCAGACCTGGCTATTGTAGGCATTGGGGAAGTGAACCGGCATATGGATGATCTCTCTCTCCTCTCTCCCTCCCTCTCTCTCTCTCTCTCTCATTGACCAAGGAGAAACAAAGACTATCAATCTAGAGCTGCATAGAATTTACGTGTCAGCACTCAAGTTGCTGAGCTGCTTCAAACTCCAGCACCCCTAGAGGCCTCGTGGTGAGGGAGCAGCGGCCTGGCTTGAAAGCTGAAGACCTCCCATCAGACAACCGTGCAGGATACAAAACCCCACCCCCACCCCAAACCCAGCTGTGGACTCTGAGCTCCTTGCAATCCATGTCAATAAAAACAAGGACGGGCCGGCTGGATCATCTGCCAGTTTCCTTTGTCATCTCGCGTCTCTCTCCTCTGTCTACAACTCTGCCTTCCAATAAGTAAATAAATCTTTCATTAAAAAAAAAAAAAAGAACAAGAGGTTGGAGAAGAGGAGGAGGAAGAAGGGAAGACAAGACTGGAGGAGGAGGAGGAGGAGGGAAAGAAAAGGGGAAGTAGAATTTGTGCAGGTACCGACTGCTCTACAAAAATACCACTCAAACACGCACATCGGGAAGCAACCTGAGCTCTTGTCACTGTGACTGCGGGGTCGCCACACACGCATGTCCTGTTACAGGCGGCCGCACGCCTGAGCAGCGCCCCCAGTGGGGGCCTTGGCCGCCCACGCCCTGGCGCCGACTCACCAGGATGTTGTACATGGCCATGGTCCGGTACCGCTCCTGCACGTCCCTGTATCTCAGCTCCATGACCAAGGACTTGCTTCTGATTTCGGCAATTGTGGCGAGCACAAACTTGAGGTCTTCCAGAGTGTTGGGGCTCTTCTTCAGGTTTTTGGCCAAGTGCTGGAAGGCGAAGTTCAAAGGACACAAAAGGGACAGAGAAAACTCAGCCAGGCCGCCTCCTCGGCCAGACGCCCCGGTGCTGCCGCGCCCGGCGCCCGGGTACCTCCATCTCCTCGTGCAGGCTGTGCAGCTCCTCTCGGGCCGAGTCGTTGAGGAGCCGGCCGAGGGAGATGACCCAGGACTTGGCGTTCTCCTGCACGGTGCTGGCCAGGGGCCCCAGCTGCAGCCTGACGCAGTGCTCGTCCTTGGTCAGGGGGTGGCGCATGACCTCGGAGGCGATCTTGGAGTAGAACTGCAGCTTCTCGTCGTACAGCACGCAGGCTGGCTTCCTGGCCGCAAACTTCTCCATCACGATGGCCTTGTCCAGCTTCCAGAGCGGCCGGTACCGCTTCCACTTCTGCAGGTACTTCATGAGGTTGACCAGGAGCCTGTGCACGTTCTGGGGGATCATGACCGCCTGCTCGATTATCTGCGGGTTCTGGGAGACATCGCTGTAGAAGCTTATGACGACCACTTCTTCCTCCTCGCCCTTCTGCGGAAGGCACTCGATGCAGCTGCCGTTCATCCATCGCACAAAATGCTGGAAAAGCAAAGACGGGGTGGGGGGCCTGCGTCCACCCCTCTGTCACTCAATCGCTAAGTCTCCCGAGTGCTGGAAAATCGCTGAATTGCTAAGACATCGTGCCGGACTGCAAAGCTGACCCCAGTCCTTGGTCCCCCCCGTCAACAGACGGACTTTTACTCCCCGGCCCAAGCTGGCCTCGGGACTGGACCTGACCAATGTGGCAGGAAGCAAGTGCTGAGCCCCTGGCCCGAGAAGGCCTGCAGCTGTCACCCTCTCTTGAAATCCTGCAACCACCAAGTGCAGGCACTGGAGCCAGCCTGCCACGCTGAGAACTGAGAGCCCAGGCGCCCCGAAGGGCAGGACCAGGTCGCAAGGCAGGACGTGAAGGATTCCATCTTGGACCTGCCGAGTCCAACGTCCCAGGGGAGACAGCAAGTTGGCAGAGGTGTAGAAAAACGTGAGTGACAGACAGCTCAGAGCTGGGGTCGTCCCTGTGATAAAAAGCCACAGGAGGGGCCGGCACGGTGGCACAGCAGGGCAAGCCACCACCTGCAACACCAGCACCCTGTATCGGATGTCGGGTTCCAGTCCCAGCCGCTCCGCTTCCAATCCAGCCCCCTGCTAAGGCACCTGGGAAAGTGGGGGAGGACAGCCCGAGTGCTTGGGCCCCAGCACCCACGTGGGAGGCTCCTGGCTGTGGCAGCTATTCGGGGAGTGAGCCAGCGATTCCGTGTGCATGTCTCTCTCTCTCCCTCATCTCCCTCTGTCCCTCTACCTTTTAGATAAGCAAAATAAAAATTTTTTCTTCAGAAGCCACGGGACTGGTCACGATCAAGCAGAGGCCGACGGAAAGGGGCCGGGTCAAGCTTTGGGCCGCTCGTGGTTTCAGACCCGTGCAGGGGGCAGCGGGCAGACACAGGACCCGGCGGCCCCGGGCCCCCGCCCCGAGGAGCAGCGCCCCCACCTTGGTCATCTCCATGCAGCTCCGCACGCAGTGCACACACATCTTGTCGATCTCGTTGGCATTGGGGTGCAGGATGATCTCGGGGGCGGTCAGGATGGTCTCCGTTTGGAACAGGGGGACATTCCCAAGGATCAGAGAATTGAAGGACTGCAGATTCCTGGGGGAGGCAGACAAGAACGACCTGGACCTCGCGGGAGCCGGAGGACCTGCGGCAGACCCCAACGTGGGGCAGTGCCGCGGCCGCAGGTGGAAGGCTGCCAGCCAGAGGCGGCGGTATCCAACGCACGGGGCCATGTGCTCCGGGGTGTGTGTCCCAAACTTAGTCAAGCAGTGCATTTCCACTCTGGGGACCTCGACCACCTATCGGCTGGGGAATGAGTAAAAACGATGACCCAAAAGCCGCTCAACTCTGGCTCGGGAGGACAAACACTCGTCCTGTCAGCCGCTCTGTCCTCCCTGGCTGGAGCCCCGACCCCGTGACCCCCAGACCTGCTGCCCCCTTCCCTGCCCCGACCCCGTGACCCCCAGACCTGCTGCCCCCTTCCCCGTCCCGACCCCGTGACCCCCAGACCTGCTGCCCCTTCCCCGTCCTGACCCCGTGACCCCCAGATCTTCTGCCCCCTTCCCCGCCCCGACCCCATGACCCCCAGACATGCTGCCCCCCCCTTCCCCGTCCTGACCCCGTGACCCCCAGACCTGCTGCCCCCTTCCCCTGCCCCGACCCCATGACCCCCAGACCTGCTGCCCCCTTCCCCGTCCTGACCCCGTGACCCCCAGACCTGCTGCCCCTTCCCCTGCCCCGACCCCACGACCCCCAGACCTGCTGCCCTCTTTCCCGTCCTGACCCTGTGACCCCCAGACCTGCTGCCCCCCCTTCCCCGTCCCGACCCTGTGACCCCCAGACCTGCTGCCCTCTTTCCCGTCCTGACCCTGTGACCCCCAGACCTGCTGCCCCCCCTTCCCCGTCCCGACCCCGTGACCCCCAGACCTGCTGCCCCCTTTCCCGCCCCAACCCCGTGACCCCCAGACCTGCTGCCCCCTTCCCTGCCCTGACCCCGTGACCCCCAGACCTGCTGCCCCCTTTCCTGCCCCGACCCCGTGACCCCCAGACCTGCTGCCCCTTCCCCCGCCCTGACCCTGTGACCCCCAGACCTGCTGCCCCTTCCCCTGCCCCGACCCCGTGACCCCCAGACCTGCTGCCCCCTTCCCCTGCCCCGACCCCGTGACCCCCAGACCTGCTGCCCCTTCCCCATCCTGACCCCGTGACCCCCAGACCTGCTGCCCCTTCCCCCGTCCCGACCCCGTGACCCCCAGACCTGCTGCCCCTTCCCCATCCTGACCCCGTGACCCCCAGACCTGCTGCCCCTTCCCCTGCCCCGACCCCGTGACCCCCAGACCTGCTGCCCCCTTCCCCCGCCCCGACCCCATGACCCCCAGACCTGCTGCCCCTTCCCCTGCCCCGACCCCGTGACCCCCAGCACAGCCAGAGGGACTTGCCTGAAACCTGTGATCCCACCCCACACCCCCCCACTGGAAACACTCCCAATTCCCGTCGCTCTCAAAAATGAGAGAGAACTAAAGAAAAATACTTTCTCAGGAGGCTGAAGCCACGGGAGAAGTCCCTGGGTGGTGACATGAAGGCCACCCTGGATGCTCTGAGCATAAGAGCAGTGGTGGGGGCCGGCACTGTGGCATAGCAGGTAAAGCCGCCACCTGCAGTGCCGGCATCCCATATGGGCGCCAGTTCTAATCCCAGCTGCTCCTTTTCTGATCCAGCTCCCTGCTATGGCCTGATTAAGCAGTAGAAGATGGCCCCAAGTGCTTGGGCCCCTGCACCCATATGGGAGACCTGGAAGAAACTCCTGGCTCCTGGCTTCAGATCAGCCCAGCTCCAGCTGTTGCAGCTATCTGGGGAGTAAACCAGCAGATGGAAGACCCCTCTCTCTTTCTCTCTCTCTGCCTCTCTATAACTCTGCCTTTCAAATAAAAAAAAAAAAATCTTAAAAAAAAAAAAGCGCCGTGGTGATGGATTTCAAAGGCTGATTTCTCAGGTCACCCCTAAGCTGCCAGCCTGTGCCCCGGCACAGCTCAGGGGCCACCGCTGTGACCAAGTCCGGCTGCTCGGCCCAGCCGCTGGTCTTCCAGGCCGGGAGGGGGGCACGCGGGCTGCCTGGTGTGAAGCTGGCACACGACACACACGTGACGAGCACGCTCTCCAGGGGTCGCTCCAGACCAGCAGGAAGGGGGCAGGGCCACTCAGGCGGTGTGAGCGTGGTGCCCTCTGGGGCTCCGGCAAATACCGAGTGACAGCAACTCCCCACCACCAGGCGAGCACAGACACACGCGGCTTCCAGACGGCCGAGGTAGAGGTGGGGCCGAGCTCCCTGGTGGCCGTGTCCGGGGACCCCAGGGCCTCCCGAGAGCGTGCGCCCAAGGCCGGCGGCCAGGACACGGCGGGCAGAGGGCCCCACCTGAGCACGAGCTTCGTGAGCGCCTCGTAGATCTTGCTCTCCCAGTACTCGTAGTAGGCGGCCAGCTTGGGGGCCTTGCCTGTGTTGGTGTGGACCACCAGCCCCTCGACCTTGGTCAGCAGCGGCCCGATGGCCAGGTACCACCTCACCATGTGCTCCACGTCCTTGGCCCGCTCCCGCTCGATGTGCTCAAAGAACTCCTTCACACCTGCGGAGAAGGTCACGTCCAGACATCAGCCCCCGACCTTGACCCCGAAAGCAGAGGACGAGCCCACCCCCACCCCAGTGGTCAGGGCCTGGCGTGTGCACAGGGATGCCCGCCCAGGTATTCCACGCACGGACGGTGGCCTCGGATCCTGGGCAGCTTTGCCTCTCGACCACGCCTCGCTGCTTCAGGAAACCCGTGTGACTGCCTGGGTACCCACAACACGACCACCACACAGAAGAACTCTTTCTGACCCTCGGGCGTGGGATAGGACAGCGGCACCGTGGCAGCCAGGAGGACGCCTGCCTTCTCCCCACGCAGGCCCGGGCAGCCACACCCACCTGGGATGTCCTCCTCGCCCTTGGGCACCGGGTACTTGAAAAGATTGATGGACTCGATGAGCGTGAGCCTGGAGGAGATGTCGTCCGCGTTCTTGTGGATCTGGTGCACGAGGGACTCGAACTTCCCGATGGCCTGGCGGCACCGGGTGATGTAGTCGGCGATTCCTGCAGGGACACAGGCAGGGGCCGGGCTTCCGCTGCGTCTCCCCGGCGCTGCCCACAGCCCCGCAGGAGCCTTGGGCCCCAGTCAAGCCCCTGTCGAGCTGCTTCCAACTGTGCCACAGGCATGGTGGCGGTGTGCGGGGTAACACTCCGGGTGCTCCATCTACACGGCCCGCGGCCTGCCAGGGAGACAGCAAGCCTGGGGACGACACCCCCACAGCGAGGAATGGCCACCAGTCTCGCACTTTGTCCAAAAATCTCAAAACTGACCGCAGACTAAACTGGAAAACATGAAACTGGCATTTTCCGGGGGGAGGGGGAGTCTGAGAGGTAGGTGTAGGCAATACTGCTCAGCTTGACACCAAAATGGGAATCCAGGGGGGACAGGACCTCACCACGAGCCAAAACGTGTGCCCAGCAGGAGGCCCTGCCCAGTGGACAGAGATGCGGCACGGGCGGCAGGAGACGTCCACCAGCCGCTTCCCCAGCCGGGGCCCGGGAGAGGGGATGTGCGAGGAACTCTGAGAGTTCGGCAGCAGCAGTGCCAACGATCCCACGGAAAACGCAGCAGTTCCGATGGCAGGCAAGGGGCTGGGTAAAGGCGGCGCCTGTGGCACCAGCATCTCATACGGGCACCGGTTCCTGTCCCGGCTGCTCCACTTCCCACCCAGCTCCCTGCTGACGGCCTGGGAAAAGCAACAGAGGATGGCCCAACTGTCTGGGCCCCTGCACCCATGTGGGAGACTCGGATGAAGCTCCTGGCTCCTGGCTTCAGCCTGACCCAGCCCTGGCCATTGTGGCCATCCGGGGTATCAGCCAGCAGATGGAAGATCTCTCTTCTCTAACTCTTTCAAATAAATAAAAATATCTTTTTCTAAAATAAAAAAGATGCCAGTTAAGACACCTGTGCCCGACGTCAGAGTGCCTGGGTTTGAGACTCCCCTCTGGCTCCTGACCCCAGCTTCCTGCTAATGCAGACTGGGGGAGGCAGCAGGGGACGGTTCAAGTAGTTGGGTTCCTGCCACCTACATGAGCAGTCCAGATAAGAGCTCCTGGTTGTGGCCTGGCCTGGCTCGGCCCTGACTACTGCGGGCATTTGGGGAGTGAACCAGCAGATGGAAGCATTCGCTCTCTAAATATAATCTTTAACCTTTTATTAAAAGATTTTATTTATCTGAGAAGTAGAATTACAGAGAGAGAAAGAGAGACAAAAGTCTTCCATCCGGCCGGCGCCGTGGCTCACTAGGCTAATCCTCCGCTTTTACTGCCTTCCCAGGCCATAACATAGAGCTGGATTGGAAGAGGGGCAGCCAGGACAAGAACCAGCACCCATATGGGATGCCAGTGCCACAGGCAGAGGCTTAGCCCACTAAGCCACAGTGCTGGCCTCAAAATTTTAAACTTTTTTTTTTTAAAGATTTATTGATTTGAAAGAGTTATACAGAGAGAGGAGAAGCAGAGAGAGAGAGGTCTTCCATCCGATGGTTCACTCTCCAGACGGCCGCAATGGCCGGAGCTGTGCCAATCCAAAGCCAGGAGCCAGAAGCTTCTTCCGGGTCTCCCACATGGGTGCAGGAGCCCAAGGATTTGGGCCATCTTCTACTGCTTTCCCAGGCTGTAACAAAGAGCTGGATTGGAAGAGGAGCATCTGGGACTAGAACCGGCGCCCATATGGGAAGCCGGCGCTTTAGGCCAGGGCGTTAACCACTGCGCCACAGTGCCAGCCCCTAAAATTTTAAATTTTTTAAGTAAGAAAATAGGTGCCAGCTTTGTGGCACAGAGGGTTAAGTCACTACTGACAATGCCAGCCTCCCATGTCAGGGCACCGGCTCGAGTCCCAGCTGCTATTCCCAGTCCAGCTCCCTGCTAGCATGCCTGAGAATACAGCAGGTGATGGACTAAGTACTAAGTACTTAAGCCCCTGACAGCCATGTGGGAGACTCAGGCGGAGCTCTAGGCTCTGGCTTCAGCCTGGCCATTGCAGTCATTCGGGGAGTGAACCAGTGGATGGAAGATCTCTCTCTCTCTCTCTCTCTCTCTCTCTCTCTCTCTCTCTCTCGTATCTCTCCCTTTCAAAATAAATAAATCCTTTTGAAAAGCTGTATCAGCCGGATCTGTAAACACAGGTAAACGATGATTCCACAACAGCCTGCAAGAATGTGTGCCCCCCGAGGCTATGGGGGGTGAGGAGGTCTGTCACGGTACCGAGCGAGTTCCAGTTCAGCCGCTTGTACCCGGACCGGAACACCCTGATCAGCTCCTGAGAGTGGTCGTCCAGCAGCACGGTCTCGGCCTCGTTCAGCGTGCCGATGAGCGCGTGGTAGTGGTCCAGCATCTGCTGGATCCCGTGAGTGTACCTGCGGGGGGAGGAGGGCGCACCTGCATCACCACCCACCTCCACCCCAGCGGCTCCCAGTGAAGCCCGCCAGACACTCAGCAGCCAAACCCACAGGGCAACCGGGCCTGGGACCTATAGCTCCGACCAAGAGAGCCACAGGCACTGGGGACGCCACCACCCTGCTCGCGACTTCCTGTTTGTTACTGGCAGTGTACAAGGCGCCTCATTGTGGCTTCTGGGTGGATGAGTGAGTCCACACCTTCAACACTTGCTGGTTTGAATTACAGAGTCCACAGAGAAGGAAGCCGGGGCCAGGGTGGGGCGGGGTCCCAGGTGGGGCGGGGTCCCTGGGGACATGGGAGCAGCCTCTCACCTTAGGAATTTGTCCTCCTGCAGAGCCACGTTCCTTGCCAGCTCGGGGACAATGAACCCCAGCTGCTCCAGGTACTTGGCTTCATGAATGATCTCTTTCAGAGCAGGAGCGAAATTGATGATGAACACGGTGCCCCTCTCGGGGGCCGCCGAGGCCTCGTCCGGGGCGGTGGAGGACTGTGGGACAGACAGTTCAGGTCAGCACATGAGGTGGGGGCACGGAAGCCACCGGGGCCACGTGACCTCTGCAGAGGTGAAGGCAGCTGAGGAGCCGGCCGGCATGAGCCTGGACACACGGGACCCCAGCGCTGACGGTGGAAAGCTGGGAGATGCTAGGAGATGCGGGCAGGTCTGGCAGGACCGGGTGGGGGATGGGGCAACAGCCACCATATTTGGGCAGAATTTCAGGGAC
Organism: Oryctolagus cuniculus; assembly: GCF_051225735.1. Lineage (NCBI taxonomy): Eukaryota > Metazoa > Chordata > Mammalia > Lagomorpha > Leporidae > Oryctolagus > Oryctolagus cuniculus. Next base: position 9,756,755 of record NC_142887.1, read on the forward strand.
CAAAAACCCAAAACTGCCATGCCCAGGTCTTTCCTCCTGACAGCGGGGGCGTGGTCAGCCTCCCCATCCAGGGGTCCACATCACGGATTCAACCACCCATGAGAAATACTCAGAAAAACTTAAGTCTGTAGGGAACAGGCACAGAGCTCCCTTCCTGCCATTCAGCCTGAACAGCACAGCACAGCTCCTTACACAGGAGCCACCTGGCGTCTGGTACCCTGGGTAACTGGAGACTTAAGGAGAACGAGAGGACTGTGGGAGCTACATGCAGGCTCCTGGGAGGTACAGGCCGGCCCCTGGGAGGTACATGCAGGCCCCTGGGAGGTACATGCAGGCCCCTGAGAGGTACACGTAGGCCCCTGGGAGGTACATGCAGGCCCCTGGGAGGTACATGCAGGCCCCTGGGAGGTACATGCAGGCCCCTGGGAGGTACATGCAGGCCCATGTGAGTTACATGCAGGCCCCTGAGAGCTACATGCAGGCCCCTGGGAGGTACATGCAGGCCCATGTGAGTTACATGCAGGCCCCTGGGAGGTACATGCAGGCCTCTGGGAGGTACATGCAGGCCCCTGGGAGGTACACGCAGGCCCCTGAGAGCTACATGCAGGCCCCTGGGAGGTACATGCAGGCCCCTGGGAGGTACACGTAGGCTCCTGGGAGGTACATGCAGGCCCCTGGGAGGTACATGCAGGCCCCTGGGAGGTATATGCAGGCCCCTGGGAGGTACATGCAGGCCCCTGGGAGGTACAGGCCGGCACTGTGCCTTTTTTTTTAATGCCAGGGGCAAAGAGAGCTCCAATCCCCTGGTCATGCCCCAGATGCACGCGCTGCCCCAGCCCCTCTTCTCCCCGCCCAACCCTTGCCCTGCTCGGCCTTTGATCCTGGAAGCACCCGTCCACGGCAGCTCCCCACATCACAGGCAGTGATGCAGGTGCCGGGCCGCCCGCCGCTGGGGCCCCGGGGCCGAGGCCTGGGGGCGGCACCTTGGTGAGCAGGCTCCTCTTCATGAGCGCGGGCAGCGTCTGCTCTGTCATCTCCCTCCACTGCAGGTACTTCCGGTCCTCGTAGTCCTTCATCGTCTTCCCCACCTCCAGGTACTTCTGCTTCACCTACCGACCATTCCAGGCAACCGTCAGCTCAGCCTGCGGGGCAGCGTCCCCCGCCTCTCCACCTGCACTGCACAAACTCATGAATACAAGTGCACTGCTGAAGGCTCGTGGAGGAGGGGCCGGCACTGTGGCGCAGCGGGTAAAGCCACTGCCTGTGACACCAGCATCCCCCGTGGGCACTGGTTCAAATCCTGGCTGCTCCGCTTCCCATCCAGCTCCCTGCTATGGCCTGGAAAAGCAGCAGCACATGGACCCACGTGGGAGACCCCACTTCATGCCACAGTGTCTGGGTTCACAGGCCACAGCCACACTTGCACATGAAGAGACTGTTGGGAAACCAGGGTCTTACACTGTGAGGTTGACCAGTTGCCCAGAGATGGTGCAGTTCCCCACCTCCCTCCCTAAATGCCCAAAATAGTTATTATTTGGGTCACTAAGGATAAGGTCTTCTAATCCCTGCTCTTGGTCATACAAATTGTGGGAAGGAACAGTATCACAAGCAAGGGGCAGGCTCCAAAGAGGCTGAAGACCAAGTACAAGGAGAAGCCCAGGTCACCACTACCTGACAATGCCAAACAGAAAGACCACAAAGGTAGTTTCGCAGATGGGCCCTGGGCTGGCGCTGCAGCACAGTGGGTTAAGCCACCACCTGCGACAGCGGCACCACGTGGGCTCCAGTTAAATCCCTGCCGCTCTGCTTCTGCTCCAGCCCCCTGCTAATGGCCTGGGAAGGCAGTGGAAGATAATCCAGCTTCTTGGGCCCCTGCACCCATGTGGGAGAGCTGGGTGGTTCCAGCTCCTGGCTCCAGCCTGGCCCAGCCCCAGCCATTGCAACCAGCAGATGGAAGATATCTCTGTCTCCCCCTCTCTGTCACCTGCCTTTCAAATAAATATTTTTTTTAAAAGAAGGGGGGTGGTGTCCTGGGGCTGGCGCTGTGGCGTAGCAGGTGAGACTGCCGTCTGCAGTGCTGGCATCCCAGGTGGGCGCCGGTTTGAGTCCTGGCTGCTTCACTTCTGATCCAGCTCTCTGCTATGGCTTGGGAAAGCAGTAGAAGATGGCCCAAGTCCTCGGGCCCCTGCACCCACAAGGGAAGACCCGGAGGAAGCACCTGGTTCCTGGCTTCGGATCAGCACAGCTCTGGCCATTGTGGCCAATTGAGGAGTGAACCAGCAGATGGAAGACCTCTCTCTCTGCCTCTCCTTCTGTGTGTAACTCTTTCAAATAAATAAATAAATCTTTTTAAAAGGGGGGGATCCTAAATTGGGGTACACAGGAGGATCCCCCTAAGGAGCAGGCATGGGTTTGAAACCAAGCCGCTTCTGTCCATGGCTTCTGGAAGGTGACGCCACCGAGATCCACAGTTCTCTCAGATGGCATCAGCTGCCCCCAGCCCCCGTAGGCTCAGGACATGCCAAAGAGACCTACTTCCTGTGACACTACCGAGATCCACTGTTCTCTCGGATGGCGTCAGGTGCCCCCAGCCCCCATAGACTCAGGACGTGCCAAGGAGACCTACTTCCTGTCCCCGCTCACTGTCCAGTATCTCCTCCACCTCCTGAAATCTGAGGATGGTGTGCTTGATCCGGTAGAACAGGGAGCGCTCCCAGTAAATGGCGCCTGCGACCGGCGGGTGGTTCTTGTACAGCGGAGGGTTCTCCAGGTTCTGCACGAAGATCTTATTCACTATGTCGATCTGAAAAGCAACCACAGGTGTTCTGCACGAGCCACAGACACTACCTCGTCAGCCAAGGAACACTGGGGATTTGAGTCTATAATGAAACAAAAACCGGAATGTCAAGAAATATCCTGGGGCCAGCACTGTGGCATAGCGGGTAAAGCCACTGCCTGCCACATCAGCATCCCACATGGGCGCCGGTTCGAGTCCCGGCTGCTCCACTTCCAGTCCAGCTCCCTGATAATAGCCTGAGAAAAGCAGCAGAAGATGGTCCACGTGCTTGGGCCCCTGCACCCGCGTGGGAGACCTAGAAGAAGCCCCTGGCTCCTGGCTTCAGTCTGGCCCAGCTTTGGCCACTGTGGCCATTTGGGGAGTGAACCAGCAGATGGAAGACCTCTCTCTCTCTATCTTGTAACTCTGCCTTTCAAATAAATAAATCTTAAAAATACGAATTCTAACACCCAATGATCTCAAGGAGTAAAAACATAAAATAAACAAACATTCTAAGATAAACAACAGTGCGTCTACTCCTCACACACCACCTGCTGCCTCTGCTCACGCTCCCGGGTAATTTTCTTTGGTTTAACGCACGCGCTGCTCCCTCTGCCTCACGGAGCGTGCGCACCATGTGCACTGGTTTGACTGGATCACCGGAAGCCCTAGAATCCTGCAGACCTGACGGGTGGCAGCCTGCCTCTGGGCTCTCGTTCAGGTATTCCAGTGTGGTTGGCCCCATGACGCCCATATCCTAATGCCCAGAACGGCAGACGTGCCGGGTCCTGGGAGGATGGGGTGTGGAGGCTGCGCTGGAATTCAGGTTTGCCGATCCGCTGGCTGCCCGGATGCTCTGTGTGAGCCCAGGCTCCTCACAGGGACGGGAGCAAGGAGGCAGGCTGGAGGATCTGGGAAAACCAACAAGCCCCTCCCCTGGAGCTCCAGAGGGGAAGCCAGTGCAGCTGCCACCCAGCCCACAGTGCACGGGAGGCGGTGCGTGCCGAGACCACGTCAGGGCCTCATCCCGCCCCTGTCCAGCCTCCGTGGCCTGCCTCTCCCCGCATTCTCATTGTGTGGTCTACATGGGAGCCTCAGCACCTTTTGGGCTGTTTCTCCCACTAGATACTGATTTCGTGGAAGGCGAAATCTGAGTTTTGTTCACCGCTGTGCTGGGGCTGCACGCGTGCCAGGAGAAGTTTCCTGGATTAATTACAAACACAAACCGGATCCTTGGACACGGGAGGCCGTGGCTGGCACTGCTGGTGCCGTGGTTGCCACTAGCCCAGGCTTCCCACTGAACTCCCCGCACGCAACAACAGGCCCCCTGTGGTTGGGCCGCTGTGTTGTGCGAGAGGCCGGCCACGGGAACTCCGAAATGCAGATGGGAAAAGTTGGGCAGCGGGGAGACTCCGTCGCTGGCGTCCGTCCCGCCGAGCGCGTTTCCCGCAGCCGCGGCAGCCGTCCGTCTGCGGTTACCTCTTTGCAATACTGGGCGAGGATGTCGTTGAACTTCATCATCATCTGCCGATTAATCGCCTCCCGCGAGCGGATGTGCTTAAACTTTAGGAGCATGTCAAACGCTGCCTCGGCTGAGCGGAGTGTCTTAAAGGATTCATCAATGAAGTTTTTTGCTTCTTTCTCAATAACCTGCAAAAAAAGGGAGCATGAAAATAGCTCTCGGGCACCTGGAATCATCCTGCAGAAACCAAGTGGCAGGAAGCGAGAGGGAGAGCCCGCGGCCGAGGACGCCTCCCACCGGGCTCCCGCGGCAGCTGCTCTCCATTCAACGTAGCAGATCAGCTGCCTTAGCGCCGGCCGATCAGAGAAGAATCTGCTAAAGTATGAACGCTGGCAGGCTAAGGGTGTGGGAGAGGCTGCAACAGCAGGGGAGGTGGTGCAGGAATTTCCAGCAGAATGAGAGGCACTGACTCTGCGGAAGGCAGAGACAGCCCTTCGTGCTGGCACTGGGGGAGCTGGTCAGTGTCTGCTCCCCCGAGAAACTTCCAGAAGGCTGAGCACCGGAGGAAGGGAGGAGCAGGGGGTGGAGTGCAAGCGAGGGGCACACAGAGGAGCCCCTCCCCACCCAGCACAGCCAGGCCACTGCGCATCCTCCATCCCTCCCATTCCACCCCCCCGCCAGAAGCCTGGCAGTTTAGTCCTAGAAAAGTAAACCAGACGAGAGTAGGGCCGGCGGTGTGGTGCCTGCGAAGGTTAAGCCACTGCTTGTGACACCAGCATTCCGTACTGGCAGGTAAGTTCTAACCCAGCCGTTCCACTTGTGATCCGGCTCCCTGCTAATGCGCCTGGGAAGGCAGCAGAGGACGGCCCCCTGCCAGCCGCGTGGGAGACCCGATGGAGCTCCAGGATCCTGGCCTCAATTGTGCACAGCCCTGGGAGGTCTCTCTGTCACTGTCTCTGCCTTTCAAATAAAAAGATATTTTTTTAAAAGAAAGCGATGATTAGGGGCCAGCATTGTGGTGGGACACATAAAGCTGCTGTCTGCAATGCCAGGACACCAGTTCAAGTCCCGGCTGCTCCACTTCCAGTCCAGCTCCCTGCTAATACACCTGGGAAAGCAGTGGAGGATGGCCCGAGTGCTTGGGTCTCTGCACCCATGTGGGAGACCAAGATGGAGTTCCTGGCTCCTGGTTTTGGCTTGGCCCTGCCCCGGCTGCTGGAGCTATTTGGGGAGTGAATTAGCAGATGGACGATCTCTCTGTCTCTCCCTCTCTCTGTAACTCTGCATTTCAAATAAATAAATGTTCTTTAAAAATAGATATATGAATGCATACTTGAGATAAAATCTGAGAAATGAGTATACAGCAGGGAGGGCCACCCAGGCCGCTCCACGCAGGAGTCAGCAAGGCAGTCATGTGGGGTGCACCAGGCCATGCTGCATGGTGTGGCGTCTGCCCGAGACTGGACAGGCTCGGGGGTGGGGGGAAGATAGTGCCACGGGCCCTGCTGTGTGGTGTGGAGTCTGTCCGAGATGGAACAGGGCGGTGGGGGTGGGGGGAAGCTGGTGCCACGGGCTTGGGGGGGGAGGGAGAGGGAGTAGCACCACAGGCCAGGCCGTGTGCGTGGAGTCAGGCTCTCAGATCCTGCCCCTGCCGGCTCTGCCTCCCTGCCCCCCCCCCAGGGCACTGCCTCACGCCATCTCCCAAGCCTCTGTCGCTCCTCAGCCCAGAGCTGCTGTGGCCAGGGAACCCTCCTGACGGACAAGTCTCACTACACCACTCCCTGCTCGACAGCCCGCCACGGCTCCCCACTGCCCACTAGGCTGAGCCCCTTCCTCACCCTCCTCCCCCCACGCCCCCAGCCCACAATCCCTCCACCGCCTCGCCCCAGGCCGACACCAGACCGCCCGCTGGGCCTCCCCCCAAACAGCTCCTGCTTGCTTTGCTGCTGTCGCTTCTAACGGGAACTCCGGAGGGTGCGCAGACAGCGTGCAGGGTGAGAAGACCAGGCGCGGCTCAGAAGCGGTCGCGCCGAAGTCCCTTATCGCCTAACTCCACTTCCATGAACCTTGAGAAGTGTCCCTGACCCAGAACCCCGCTCGCTCGCTGTCGCCGTCCTCACCCCCACCTGCACCTGTCCCAGGGCCTCCCGAAGCCAAAGGCCGTTTACACCTGCTGCTCTCCTTGCTGCCGACCACACACACACCCGCCCCAGACAAACAGACTGGCACTGCGGGAACCCAGCCTTGCGCGGCTGCCCGTGTCCCACCCGGGGGACAGGACTGGGGCGGAGATGGCTGGGGGGCATCTGCCTCCACCACGCACTTCTGCGCTGTTTCGTGCTTTACAAGTGAGCAGATAATTAAAACAAAACAAAAACCACCCCTCGAGCAAGCATCCGACGTGGCAGTAAGCCCCCGCGTGGAACGCCTGTGTCCTGTATGACAGTCTTTGCTCCTTGGCTTCCAATTTGGCTTCCAATTCGGCTACCGCAGACCCTGGGAGGCAGCAGGTGGTGGCTCAAGTATTTGGGTCCCCGCCACCCACATGGGAGACCTGGATGAGGTTCCAGGCTCCCCACTTCAGCCTGGCCCAGCCCTGGCTGTTGTGGGCATTTGGGAAGTAAACAAACAGATGGAAGATCTCTGTCTCTTTCTATGTCTCTCTCCCTTTCAGATAATGTGAAAATTATTCTTTTATTTAAATTTAACTAGTTTTTCGGGGCCAGCACTGTGGCTTAATGAGTAAATTCACCGCCTGCAGTGCCAGCATCCCATTGGGTGCCAGTTTGAGAACCGGCTGCTCTACTTCCTATCCAGCTCTCTGCTATGTCCTGGGAAAGCAACAGAAGATGGCCCAAGGCCTTGGGCCCCTGCACCCACAAGGGAAGACCCGGAGGAAGCACCTGGCTCCTGGCTTTGGATCAGCACAACTCTAGCTGTTACAGCCATTTGGGGAGTAAACCAATGGATGGAAGACCTCTCTCACTCTCTCCTTCTCCTTCTCTCTCTCTCTCTCTCTCTCTCTCTGCCTGTGCCTCTCTGTAACTCTTTCAAGTAAATAAATAAATCTTTTAAAACATTTAATTTTCGCCGGCGCCGCGGCTCAGTAGGCTAATCCTCCGCCTTGCAGCGCCGGCACACTGGGTTCTAGTCCTGGTCGGGGCGCCGGATTCTGTCCCGGTTGCTCCTGTTACAGTCCAGCTCTCTGCTGTGGCCCAGGAGTGCAGTGGAGGATGGCCCAAGTGCCTGGGCCTGCACCCCATGGGAGACCAGGATAAGTGCCTGGCTCCTGCCTTTGGATCAGCGTGGTGTGCCGGCCGCAGCACGCCGGCCGCGGCAGCCATTGGAGGGTGAACCAATGGCAAAGGAAGACCTTTCTCTCTGTCTCTCTCTCTCCCTGTCCACTCTGTCAAAAAAAAAAAAAATTAATTTTCAAAACCTCTAAATGTCACTAAATAGCCAGGCAAATTTCACACCAGGGAAACACGGTACCCGCTCCCACGATGAACTCGACAAGCGGGTCACTTGCCAGAATTTCAATCTTGAAGTCGTCCATCACGTATTTCCAGTACTGGGAGGACTTGATGCAGAAGGGGTCAAAGGTCAGGTGCTCCATGGGGGTGACCAGACCGTCCACCCGGCACAGGACGTCGTCAATGCGCTTGGGGTCCCCGGTCACCGCCTTCAACTCTGGGCCAAATATGTTGTAGAATTCCTCCATGACCTGTGTGAGCGACAGAGCAGTGGGTGGGGAAGATCCTGACTGCCAATGGGAACCCCCCCCACGCAGACACCCTCCTCCCCGCCCACGCCCCCCAGAGCCCCTACACGGAGGGTGAGAGCCACACATCCCACTCCAACCCACGGCCCCTGGAGACCCTGCATGGAGGGCGAGATCCCCACGTCCGGCCACGGCCCACGGCCCCCAGAGAACCTGCACGGAGGGTGAGATCCACACATCCCACTCCAACCCACGGCCCCTGGAGACCCTCATGGAGGGCGAGATCCCCACGTCCAGCCCCGGCTCACGCCCCCACCCTCCTCTCACTGCCAGACCCTGACACCTTGCGGCCATCCGCCCTCTCTCGGCCCAAGGCTCCTTCTGTCTTCAGGCCGGGGCACTTGCGGTCCAAAGCACCTCGCTGGCTCCTCCCCCTCACCACACATGGCTTCCTCGTGCCCAGCCCTTGTGGACCAGGTCAGGCACAGCACACTCAGCTGCGCTTTCCACTGCATTCACTGGTAGCCACGGCCATTGCACCTGCTGCTTTTCTCTCCCGCTGCACAGTAGGCTCTGTGAAGCCACACAGTAGGTGTGACCGGGCAGGGCCAGTGTCCTAGGTGTGACTCCTGGGCGGTGCACGGGGCCCCACGTTCAGAGGGCCCTGATCTGCGGTCAACATTCTGCTAGGGCCCTCGTGAAATTTTTAACAGGGCAGGCATCTGGCCTGGCAATCGGGACCCTGGTTAGGACACACGTCCCACAGCAGGCTGCTTGGGTCTGAAGCTCACTTCTGGTTCCTGGCTCCAGGCCCTGGGAGGCAGCGGTGACGGCGCAAGTACTCGGGTCCCTGCCACCCCCATGGGAGACCTGGATGGAGCTCCCAGCTCCCAGCTTAGCCCCGCTGCAACGGGCATTTGGGAAGTGAGCCAGCAGATAGGAGGGGTGTGTGTGTGTGTGTGTGTGTGTGCGTGTGCAGTTTTCAAAGAAAACGAAAGTAAATGAATATTTTTTTAAAAAAGGAGGCTAAGAAATGTTCAGAGAGGAGCAGGTGTCACTCCCTGGGAGTCGGCCCACGCACTCGGAGGAGGAAGCGCAGAGCCAGCGGAAGCCGGAGACCCTTCCATCCCCGGAAGCTGGGGGCAGGGGGCGCCGCGGGATGTGCGAGGGCTGAGAAGCAAAAGGAAAGCAGCCGTGTCTGTCGCACGCGGCGTCCCCACGGCTCGGCCACGGTGAAAGACCACGCACACGAGCTGGGAACGAGAATCGCATCGCCTCGCTGGCCGCTCATTTAGAAGCCCGCGTTTCTGTACTTTCCTTTCTTGTCTCTCCTGACACCACAGCAACCCAAAAAAGCCTGACGGGGAGAGACGCCAAATGAAAAAAAAAAAACCATGTTTGAATTCCACAGCATCGCTTCCCCACGTTTTGGACAAGGAGTCTCATGTTTCTCTCACACACCGGGCCTGGCAGCCCCACGGCCATTCTGGTTCTGCTCCCCTTCATTCCTTCAACGGCAACCCTGAGCCTCTGGCACATTCTGAGTTCTCTGGAAATACCCAGATTTAGGGGCTGGCGCTGTGGTGCCTCGGGTTAAAGCCCTGGCCTGAAGCACCGGCATCCCATATGGGTGCTGGTTCTAGTCCCGGCTGCTCCTCTTCCGATCCAGCTCTCTGTGGCCTGGGAAAGCAGCAGAAGATGGCCCAAGTCCTTGGGCCCCTGCACCCATGTGGGAGACCAGGGAGAAGTGGCTTTGGATCAGCACAGCTCTGGCCGTTGCAGCCATCTGGGGGAGTGAACCAGCAGATGGAAGACCTCTCTCTCTATCTCTACCTCTCTCTGTAACTCTGCCTTTCAAGTAAACAAAATAAATCTTTGAAAAAAATACCCAAATTTAATAAGCAGGTGGACAGATAGACAGACATATAAGTAGATGAATGGATGGGTAGATAGAAGGGTGGGTAGATGGGTGGGTTTTAGATAGATGGGTAGATGATGGGGTGCTGACGGATGATTAAGTGGTTGGTGGATGGATGAGTGGGTGGATGGATGAGTGGGTAGATGGGTAAATGGGTGGGTGGGTGGGCTGATATATGGATGGATGGATGGATGGATAGATGGATCGATGAGCAGGTGGATGGATGGATGGATGGATGGATGGATGTGTGGATAAATGGTTGGGTGGGTGGGTAGATATTTGGATGGATGGATGGATGGATAGGTGGGTGGGCGGATGGATGTCCACCAGGAAGGGGCAGTGGCCAATTCATCCAGTCAGACCCTGACCTCTTGGGTCACGCATCCAAAGGCAGTTAGGGACTGGACCCCCACAGGGTCACGGGCAGTGGGCGAGGATGTTATGGCCCGAGAGGAAAGTGAAGAGAGAGGGTCTCAGTCTGGCCTTGGAGGAATTTTTGAGGAAAAGAGACAGGCGGGGGCCTTTGCAAGACACAGAAAAGGAAGCAGGGAGAGGCAGCCCAAGGTGGGTGCGCTCGGCACGCACCCCGGTCATACCCATCACGGAGCACAGCCTGACGCTCCAAGACATCCCTCCTGCCCCGGTGCATTCTGGTACTTTCTAGTGTGCTCCACGTGTTCCTTCCAGTGTCCCTCTTTGCTTGCCCCTGACTCCCCAGCTCTGACTCAGAGAAGCCAAGCTGCTTCCCACCAGGCAAGCTCGGACCCCACCCGCTGCCCTCCTGTCACTCAAAAGCACGCAGCCCGGCCCCCTACCTGCAAAATGTAGTAGAGGTCCTGGCAGATGGTGGCCATGTAATCCGTCCGCTCGAACAGCCGCTTCCGGTCAAACTCCCAGCGCGCCTCCCGGCCCGAAGCCTCGATCTTGGCGCGGGTGTCAAAGTAGGCCTTCTTCCACAGTCTCAGCGTGTTCTTGGCGTCCAGGGTTTTGCGCTGTGCACTCGCTCGGTTTTCCCTGGGAAGCGGACAGCGCCGTGGAGGGGGAAGGCAGGGCGGGGGGCCCAGCTCGGTTCCCAGCAGGAGCGGTGGCCTCGGGCAGAATGCTTTTCCTTTTAGCTCAAAAAACGTAATTTCTTCTACATCCGGGGGGTGTCACACGTTTGGGGGGGTTATCACGTCCTAGGTGTACATGCTGTGTACGCGTGATGAACGGTCATGAGTGCACACGCTGTGTACTGTGTGACGTCATGGCACAGTACAAACACTTGTGTGTTGTACATCGTGTCACAATGCACACGCTTGCTACCGTGTGACGTCGTGTCACAGCACACGTGTCTGTGGGGTACTGTGTGGTGGCTCAGGACGTGCCCACGTCTGGAAGTGATCAAATCATGGTCACTAGTATTTCTGTCTCCTCCTCTGTGCCGTATGCGTGGCCTTCGCAAGCCTCTGTTCTCGGCCCCCATAAATCATGGCCACGGTCGCCGTGGGCCAAGGCCCGGCCACACGTGTCCAGTGCAACCTGTGCCCGGCTGCCCCGCCTCCAGCACACACCGCTCTCCACTCGGACCCAGGCTGCCTCAGCCTCCATCAACAAGAGGATGCGAGGACGCTCCCTGCCTCGCTGTGTGCCTGGCTTCTCCCGTAACACCGGGACCCCAGGAGCCTCCCTGTCATGAGAAGCTCCGGGTACACCGGAGAGGAAGCCCAGGCTGGGGACTCGGCCCCGCCGCCACTGCTGCCCACCGTGCAAAGCTGTGGTCGTGTGCGGAGCTCTGTTTGCTGCAGGAGGGGAGCCGGTGGCCGTGGGTCCTACGCCAGAGGCCATCGTGGCGGCCATGACACCTGTGCAGCCTGGAACACCACGGTGCTGGTGCTTACGTTCATGGAATTTTTATTTACGCATTTTCACTTTACTGGAAAGGCAGAGACACAGACAGGGGGACTCAGAGACAGAGAGAGAGAGAGAAACAGAGATCATCTCCCATCTGCTGGTTTACTCCCCAGTTGCCCGGGACAGCCCAGGCTGGGCCAGGCCGAAGCCAGGAGTCAGGAACTCAGTCCAGGTCCCCTGTGTGGGTGTCAGAGACCCAAGTCCTCGAGCCACCGCCTGCTGCCTCCAGGTGCACATTACCAGGAAGCTGGAACTGGAGCCCGGGCACTCCCGTGTGCAATGCGGGCGTCCCAAGAGGCATCTTCACCTGAGTCAAACACTTGTCCCCTTGATCTTTATCAAAAAAGTGAAAAAAGGGGCTGGTGTGTGGCGTAGCGGGCAAAGCCGCCACCTGCAACACTGGCATCTCATATGGGCGCCAGCTCCACTCCCCATCCAGCTCCCTGCTGGGGCCTGGGAAAGCAGAAGATGGCCCAGGTGATTGGACCCCTGCTCCCACGTGGGAGACCCGGAAGTAGCTCCTGGCTCCTGGCTTTGGTCTGGCCCAGCCCCTGCCACTGTGGCCATCTGGGGAACCAGCCAGCAAATGGAAGATCTCTCTCTCTGTCTCTCCCTCTATCACTGTAACTCTTTCAAATAAATAAATCTTAAAGAAAGTAAAGTGAAAAGGCGTTGGGGGAGCTGGGGTCCCAGACTAAGGGCCCCCTGTTCCCCATCGCACCGTCTCCAAGCAGAGCCAGGTCAGTCCCACACAGCAGGTGCCACCCAGCCATGGAAAGCAGCAGGGGACACACAGAGCCACAAGTGGGCGGGCCCTGGAAGCAGGTGCTGAGCGCCAGGCCCAGAGGAGCCCACCGCATGCGGTCCCCAGGGCCAGTGGGGCTGCAGGGCTTGGGGGCAAGTGCTAGGGCTACAGGGCGTCCTCTGGGGCGCAGGAAGTGCCCCTCCGGTGGGTGGTGGTGACAGATGTGCAGTCCTAGGACCTGTGAAACCGCTGAGCTGCCCGTGGCGGCCAAGTGCGTGGTGTGGGGGCTGCAAGTCCCCCCCGGACCCGCCCTGCCCTTACTTGAACAGGGTGCGCAGGTTCACCACCCTGCAGACCCTCTCGGCGATCTCCCAGGCGACGCGCTCCATGAGCGGGATCATCCTCTCGTCCTTGTTGTAGTGCCGCGAGATGATCCACACCATGCGCAGAGCGCTCATCATGGAGGGGATGGTGTCCAGGACCACGTGGAAGCCGGACCCGTGCGTGATGTTCTGCGGGGGGGGGGGGGGGGGGAGGGCGCGTGATGGTCTGCAGGGAGGGGAGGGGGAGGGCGCGTGATGGTCTGCGGGGAGGGGAGGGGGAGGGTGTGATGGTCTGCGGGGAGGGGAGGGGAGGGGGAGGGCGCGTGATGGTCTGCGGGGAGGGGAGGGGGAGGGCGCGTGATGGTCTGCGGGGAGGGGAGGGGGAGGGCGCGTGATGGTCTGCGGGGAGGGGAGGGGGAGGGCGCGTGATGGTCTGCGGGGGGGGGTGAGGGCGCGTGATGGTCTGCGGGGAGGGGAGGGGGAGGGCACGTGATGGTCTGCGGGGAGGGGAGGGGGAGGGCGCGTGATGGTCTACCCGGGGTGGGGGGAGGGTGTGTGATGTTCTGCGGGGAGGGGAGGGGGAGGGCGCGTGATGGTCTGCGGGGAGGGGAGGGGGAGGGCGCGTGATGGTCTGCGGGGAGGGGGGGGGAGGGCGCGTGATGGTCTGCGGGGAGGGGAGGGGGAGGGCGCATGATGGTCTGCGGGGAGGGGAGGGGGAGGGCGCGTGATGGTCTGCCCAGGGGACACAGAGGTGGGGAGGGTGCGTGATGGTCTGCCCGGGGTGGGGGGAGGGTGCGTGATGGTCTGCCCGGGGGACACAGAGGTGGGGAGGGTGCGTGATGTTCTGCGGGGAGGGGAGGGGTGGGGGTGCGTGATGTTCTGCGGGGAGGGGAGGGGTGAGGGCGCGTGATGGTCTGCGGGGGAGGGGAGGGGTGAGGGTGCGTGATGTTCTGCGGGGGAGGGGAGGGGTGGGGGTGCGTGATGTTCTGCGGGGGAGGGGAGGGGTGGGGGTGCGTGATGGTCTGCCAGGGGACACAGAGGTGGGCAGGGTGCGTGATGGTCTGCCCACGGTGGGGGGAGGGTGTGTGATGTTCTGCGGGGGAGGGGAGAGGTGAGGGCACGTGATGTTCTGCCGGGGAGGGGAGAGGTGGGGGTGCGTGATGGTCTGCCAGGGGACACAGAGGTGGGCAGGGTGCATGATGGTCTGCCCACGGTGGGGGGAGGGTGCGTGATGGTCTGCAGGGAAGGGGAGAGGTGAGGGTGCGTGATGGTCTGCCCGGGGTGGGGGGAGGGTGCGTGGTGTTCTGCGGGGTAGGGGAGGGGTGAGGGTGCGTGATGGTCTGCCCAGGGTAGGGGTAGGGTGTGTGATGATCTGCGGGGTAGGGGAGAGGTGAGGGTGCGTGATGATCTGCCCGGGGTGGGGGGAGGGTGTGTGATGTTCTGCGGAGTAGGGGAGGGGTGAGGGTGTGTGATGTTCTGCCCGGGGTAGAGGAGGAGGGAGCCAAGTGGCCGTGGCCCAGGTCAGGGGCCCCAGGAAGAGGTTCGAGACGAGCCTGCACCTGCAGAGGCAGGATGGGGACGAGGGGGGACGAGGCGACCTGCACCAGCGGTGGGAAGGACGGGCACATCCACGTACCACTCACGCAGGATGTGTATGCGTGTGTACACACACATGTGTGCGTGTGTGTGTGTTGTGTAAAGAGAATACGTGCTCAGTAGTCCATGGAGGGCCCAGTTCGAGGGCCCCCGACCCTACATTCCGCTGGCCTGGTATCTGCCAAGGCCTTGCCGAAGCCTCACGTGTCCTGCTATGCACGTCACAGGCTACACCCAGCGCCAGGGGTCCCCAGCACGCCCACGGAAAATGCATTTTGTTGGAGAAGCTATGTGTGGATTTCAGGAACTTTTTTTTGCACCAGAATAAGGTCACATTTTAGTTCCGTTCTCTGCATACGCTTGGGGAAGTGTCCCGGCCCAACGCCAGCACTTCGAACACAGCTCAGAGGCAAAGCCAGTGCACGCTCAGGCACCCAGGACAGCTTTTCAAACACTTGCCATCTGCAGCTGGTGCCTCCACGGACATAGGACAGGGGAGCTGAGAGCTGACTGTGTGTACTGAGTAGCACACGCACACGCAGCCTACACACAGTACATGCGGGAAGGCACGTGGCCCAGTGGCTGAGACACTGCTTGGAACACCTGTGTCTGACAGGAGTCCCTGGCTCTGCTCCCAAACCCAGCTCCCTGCGCATGTGCACCCTGGGAGGCAGCAGGAAGTGGCTCAGGTGCTTGGGCCCCTGCCACCCACGGGGCAGACCTGGAGGGAGCTGCTGGCCCCTGGCCTCAGCCTGGCCCAGCCCCAGCCTTTGCAGGCATTTGTGGAGTGAACCAGCAGATGGATCTCTCTCTTTTTCTCTCCCCTCCCCCCAAATAAAATAAACAAAAAAGCAAAGGCAGCCACAGTGACAACTCGGTCCCATCCCCCTGCAGCAGGAGGCAGACTCCTCTCCCCACCCCCCGAGCCTGCGGCCACCCCTGCTCTGGCCAGCAATGCGGCGCTGCTGCCCAGCACGGCCCTGCGTCCTGACTGCGTGACGGCTCCAGCACCTTCAAGGCCCCTGGGTGAGATGTCACAGGAAAGGGGTCCCCCGGGGCCGGCACCGTGACACAGTGGATAAAGCTACCGCCTGCAGTGCCGGCATCCCATATGGTTGCTGGTTCAGTCCCAGCTGCTCCACTGGTGATCCAGCTCTCTGCTGTGGCCTGGGAGAGCAGTAGAAGATGGCCCAAGTCCTTGGGCCCCTGCACCCACGTGGGAGACCTGGAAGAAGCTCCTGGCTCCTGGCTTAGCCTGGCCCAGCCCTGGCCATTTGGGGAGTGAACCAGCAGATAGAAAATCAATCAATCAATCACTCTCTCTCTGTGCAACTCTGCCTTTCAAATAAATAAAAGAAAGAAAGGGGGTCCGCCCAGCCCAGGCCCCAGCAGACGTTTAGGAGCCCAAGGGGCCGCCCGCCAAGCTTTGCACAAGTTCCTGTCCCACAGGATGGAGACACAAACATCGCGTCTGTTGTCTATTGCTAAGAAAGCTCTCTCCATGTCCCCCATCACTCTGCCTCTCAGCCAAAAATTAACATCCACGCATTTTTTTAAAAGGAAAGAGAATTAAAAATCAACACATAGACCGGGAGACTGGCAATCAGCCAGCTGGTCAGGAAATCGCAGTGAGAATTTGTAAAACCGCCCTCCGCAGAGCACCTAAGGACACAGTCACGGGGACAGGGACCAAGTTTCAATGGGCGATGGGCGGCGGGATCGGCCAGTGGGGGCCTGGGGCAGCGGGGGGCCGAGGGCTTTCAGCCGTGGAGCGGAGAACACAAGCCATGACCCCGCTCGCCCACACAGAGCTCAGCACCCAGCGGGCGCCCCATGGACGGCAACGCGGAACTGCGACACGACACAGCCATTCCACTCCCAGGCGCGGATCGGCTAAAAACCCGCGTCCCCGCAGAAGCACGCAGGCAACGCGCCGGGGGCTGAGCCCCCAAAGGGAGGACGCGGCAGGGGCAGCCGGCACCACGGGAAAGCCCGAGAGCACGCGCTCCAGGGCAGACGCCGGATGCAGGGGCGCAAACCCCGCGGGAGCCCAGGCACCTGGGGTCTGCAGGACGCGCGAATGCAGCGACTCCCGGGGGGCCGTGGGTCAGGGGTCCTGTCGGGGCCACAGCTGCAGCTTGGGGGGGACGAGGCCGCCGCGGGCAGGTGCCCGGCGTGAGAGCGGGCGCCTGGGTGGCACGGCCGGGCCTACCTTGAAGTGGCGCTCCACGGTGGACAGGAAGCGCACGTTGTCCGAGGCCTCCATGTGCAGCTTGAAGAGCTCGGTGAGCACCGGCTGCAGGTTGGCCACCAGCATGGACTCGGCGTGCCTGATCACCTCCAGCACCTTCCGCACCACCGGGAGCTTGGTCTGCTCGTGCAGCGCGCTCAGGGTCGCGTTCCTCTCCCGCCAGAACTCGATCTCCGCCAGGGGCCCGTTACCCTGCGGGGCGACGCAGCCAGGCCCCGGCTCTCAGCACCCGCGCGGGGACCCGTCGGGCTGGGTGCTGCGGCTGGGAGCGCTGGGCCAGGGCCCTCAGCCCCTCTCCAGATGGACGGACGGACGAGGTGGCGCGCGGAAGGGGGACCCGCAGGGGCTGCAGAGGACAAAGTCCCCAGAGAGGAGGCGGACAGAGACGCAGAGTCCTGGGCAAGCTGCCGAGCACCAACCTCACAGGGCCCAGAGGGAAGTCAGGGGACAGCGAGGGCGGGGCTGCAGCGTGCAGGTCCCGGCCCTCCCGCCCCGCCGCTTCTCCCACCGGGAGCCCGCGCGTCACCTGCGGCGTCTTCTTCAGCTGGCTCTCCAGGGCTGTGGAGATCTGGTTCAGCCAGTTGATCACGCACTGCTCCAGCGCCTCCAGGGTTTCGGGGTCTGCGGCGAGCTCGGACACCTCCCCCTCCACGCTGATGGTGGGCATCTCCAGCTTGATCTCGCCTGGTGGGCAGGGAGGGCTCCGTCAGCCACCCCGCAGGCCCCTCGGAGCCTACTCCAGCCCGGGCTGCTCGCTTCCCATCCTGCTCCCTGCTAGTGGCCTGGGAGGGCAGCGGAGGGCGGCCCTGCACCCAACCTGGGAGACCTGGAGGAAGCTCCCGGCTCCTGCCTTCAACCTGGCCAAGGCTCAGACATATGGCCATCTGGGGAGAGAACCAGTGGATGGAAGACCTCTCTCAGGGGCCGGCACCATGGCTCACTTGGTTAATCCTCCGCCTGTGGCACCGGCATCCCATATGGGCACAAGGTTCTAGTCCCGGCTGCTCCTCTTCCAAGTCCAGCTCTCTGCTGTGGCCCAGGAGGGCGGTGGAGGATGGCCCAAGTGCTTGGGCCCTGCACCCGCATGGGAGACCGGAAGGAAGTACCCAGCTCCTGGCTTTGGATCGGCACAGCGCTGGCCGTAGTGGCCATTTGGGGAGTGAACCAACGGAAGGAAGACCTTTCTCTCTGTCTCTCTCTCACTGTCTATAACTCTGTCAAATAAATTTTTTTAAAAAAAACACCTCTCTCTCCCTATCTCTCTCTTTCAGTTATAAATATTTAGTAGAATTAATATTTTCTAAAATAGTCTATTAACATTTTTTAAAAATTGAACAAGCAGCCAGAATTCAACAGATATTTGAGAAAACCTCCAGCATGAAACAGAAAAAGAAAAATCAGGGGAAACGACCTCAGAAGAAACGGACATGATGTAAAGCAGAGACCATTCCCAAGAGAAGGCCCAGCTGGTGGTCTCGGAGACTCGAGACGCGTGCAGCCATCAAACAAAATGGAAAATGTACAAAGAGTAAGAGCGCCTTAAAAACATGACAGCCGACAGCATCTTCTGTCTCTCCTCTAGCCGTAACTCTGCCTTCAAATAAATAAATGAGTAAATCTTCCCAGTAAATAAATATTTACTTGAAAGGCAGAGTTACAGGGAGAAGGAGAGAGAGAGAGAGAGAGAGAGAGAGAGGTCTTCCATCTGCTGGTTCACCCCCCAAATGGCCACAATAGCCAGGGCTAGGCCAGGCTGAAGCCAGGAGCAAGGAACCAGGTCTCCCACATGGGTGCAGTGGCCCAAGCACTTGGGCCATCTTCTGCTGCCTTCCCAGGCCATAGCAGAGAGCTGGATCAGAAGTGGAGCGGGGGCCAGCACTGTGGCATAGCAGGTAAAGCCACCGCCTGCAGTGCCGGCATCCCATGTGGGCGCCAGTCCAAGTCCCGGCTGCTCCACTTCCAATCCAGCTCTCTGCTGTGGCCTGGGAAAGCAGTAGAAGATGGTCCAAGTCCTTGGGCCCCTGCACCCATGTGGGAGACCAGAGGTTCCTGGCTCCCGGCTTTGGATCGGTGCAGCTCCAGCCTTTGCAGCCATTTGGGGAGTGAACCAGCAGATGGAAGACCTTTCTGTCTCTCTCTCTGCCTCTGCCTCTCTGTAACTCTGCCTTTCAAATAAATAAATCTTTAAAAAAAAAAAAAAAGTGGACACGAATCAACGACCACTGGGACGCCAGCGTCACAACGCCACAACACCAGCCCCCTCTGTTGTCTTCACCACCGAGAGACTCACCTGCCACCTCCGCCCACCACGTGGGCCCGTATCCTCACCCCACTGCTCATTCTCCCGGGCTCTGGCACTCTGGCCAGGCCGCCACCCACTCGAGGAGGTACAGGGGCGCTTGACTCAACAGAATTGCTGCATGCGACCCTCAGATGAAGTCAAGCGCCACCTCCTCCACGCAGCCCCCTCTGGTTCCCCTTCCCCCACTCCCCCGTTGGCTCTCCCACTACCAAACCCTGGAGGCCCTCCTGTCTTTCCCGAGCTCTTCCCTCCGCCACGGCTCCGTGTGTGCCAGGCGTCCCTTCTGCGGACGGCTCGCTCGGCGCCTCCCCCATCAGTGACACAGACGCTCCTGCTCCCCGCCTCCCGGCTGCCTCCTCCCGGCTGCCTCCTCCCGGCCGCCTCCTCCGGGGGTGGGCCGGGTGCTCACCCTCCAGCTGCTGCATGGTCCTCTGGATGCTGTTGGCGAACTTCTGCACGTTCATCAGGAACTCGTCCCGGATGAGCTGCACGCCGTGGTACTCCACGGCCTCACCGGGCACAGCCGGCAGCACCATCTCGTACTCCATAGTGCCCGCCGTCTCCCCGGCGCCCAGGCCCGCGGCCGCCTCGGCTTTGTGCTGATTGAAGGACAGCGCCGGCAAGAACACCTGAAACGCCAAGTGCACCAAACGGCTCGCACCGCGTGGCTGCCGCTGGCTCTCGTGGGCTGGTACCCTGACATCGGGTGTGAACACATGAGCCATGCTGACCCAGGGCACAGACCCAAACAACAGAAGCTGGATTTGACTCAAAAAGATGTAATGGGGGCCGCCGCCTGCAGTGCCAGCATCCCATACGGGCTCGGGTTCAATTCCCGCTGCTCCACTTCCGATCCAGCTCCCTGCTAATGCGCCTGGGAAAGCAGTAGAAGATGGCCCAAGTGCCTGGGCCCCTGCACCCGCGTGGGAGACCTGGAAGAAGCTCCTGGCTCCAGGCTCTTGGCTTTGGCCATCCCCGGCCATTGAGGCCACTTGGGAGTGAACCAGCGGATGGAGGATCTGTCTCTCTCTGTGACCCTGGCTTTCAAGTAAATGTTAAAAATAAATAAGAAGGTGTCCTCAAACAACCATGGTGTTCAGAAGTCTGGTGGCGACCCACAGGGTGCCCAGCTCTCGGGAGCTGCCTGTCCACCCCTCCCCCACCACCACTGACCTCCGCCAGCACTGCTCTGTGGCAGCCACCAGCGGCGGCCAAACCCACCAGCCCGCTTCGCCTGTGGCTTCCTGGCCTCCAGCGTCCCAGAGAGCACTGCCTCCTGCTCAGGTCGCCCAGGCCCCAGGCCCCCCGGCCCCTCCGCCTCTGCTCGCTCCCTTGCTTGCCTCGCCAGGTCCCTTGGCTCGGCACCGTCTCGGGTGAAGGGTCACTCTGCTCAGCACATAGTGGGTACGGCACGGGGGGGGGGGGGGGAGACAGGAGCTGGGAGGACTCGGCTACTGCACCAGTCCTAGTAACCTGGACACTGGTGGTGTCAGTGAGGCCTCCCTCCCCCCTGCCCCCAGGCAAAAATCAGAGAAGCCCCCAGCTTCACCTGCACCCCCCCTTTCCGGTCTGCCATCAGACTCCTTAACTCTGGCCGCTGTCTACTATTCCATGTGTTTCCTCGCTGGTCTTGGTTAACGAGAAGCTTCCAGACGGGAACGGGAGCTCCGTGGGGCAGGGACCCAAGTCTGGGACCTCACGGGCAGCCCTGAGCGTGTCGTTGTGCTCCGGACGTACACACCTGCCTCGGCCTCCACTTGGAGGCTTCGGAATTGCTGGATTCCCCACCCCCACGCAGGCTCCCGGCTGCTCGGGCCCCAGGGCCCCCGATACCGTCAGCTCCTGCCTCGGGGCCTTTGCACCTGCAGTTTCCCCTGCCCAGGACGCTCCTCCTCCAGGCCCTCCCTCCTCTGCCACCTTCGCCTCATTCGGATCTCAATTCGATGCTGCCTGCTCCGGGGGTCTCTCCCGAGCCCCTCCGCGCTTCCCCTAGAGCTTGCACCCAGTGAAGGGGCCTGCCTGGGAGGTCTTTTGGTTCTTAAAGCAAAACCTGACATCACATCCTGCTCAAGGTCACACACGCTACCAGGGTTGGTCTTCCCCGTGCCCCCATCACCTCCTGGATTTTGTCTCTTATCTCTCGCTGCCGTGCCCGGGGACGTCACCCACGCCGCCCATGGCCTTGCCCTCCATGTGGGAGCTGCCACTGCCCATCTGTGCTCGGGGACACCGAGCCTGCCCGCGCCCGCTCACCTGGCACAGGACGTCCCTCAGGAAGCCGAGCACCTGGCCGCTGATGACGCCGTACTCCAGCGTCTCCGGCATGATTTCCATGGCCTCCCTCATGTCGCTGGCCTCGGCGACGGTCTCTGCGTGGGGAGAGCGCCAAGGGCCAAGTCAGCGCACAGGGAGGAGGCCCTCTCCCTGCTGCGGTCATGGCGTGGGGATGCTGCGGCCGCAGGCCCAGAACATCCTCTACTTTGTGTTGAAATGAAGCCCCGGGCCGGCAAGCAGCAGAAACGGCATGGCCACGCTGTGGCTCGGGAACGCTGCTCACGAGGGCCACGCACACTTGTCAACCTGGCTGGAATATGTAGATGGACGGTAATAGGAAGGGTTTTGGTTGTCTAGAAACATCCATTTGGGGCTGGCACTGTGGCACAGGGGTGAAGCCACCGCCTGTGATGCCAGCATCTCACCTGGGCATCGGTTCCAGTCCCGGCTGCTCCACTTCCCAGCCAGCTCCCTGCTAATGCCGAGTCCCCGGGCCCCTGCCTCCTACATGGGAGACCCTGATGTGGCTTCTGGCTCCTGGCTGCAGCCTGGCCCAGCCCCAGCAGATGGAAGAGCTCCGTCTGTCTCTCCCTCTCTCTGTAACTCTGCCTTTCAAATAAAGAACCGAATAAAGAGGGAGGGAGGGAGGGAGGGAAACAAAAGACAAGATCCTTGGGCTCCTGGCTGCTGTGAACAGAGTCTGTGTCCCTCAGGTTCCCGGGGTGGGGCGCAGCCCTCGTGCTGCGATTGGCACCCTCACGGTTTGACACTCCAGCTGCCCTGCTCTCTGCTGTGTAAACCAGCAAGTGCCCTCTGCCCCAGACACAGGCTGCACCAGCCCCTTGAGCTTGGACCCGTAGCCGCCAGAACCGTGAGAAACAGACAGCTGGCGTCTTCAGCTCGGTCTGTGCCTTCTGCCAGAGCAGCCCCAACCGCCTGCGACACCTGCCAGCCGGCGTGCCCACCACCCAGCAGCTCCTCCTCAACCCATCGCCCACGCGTCTCGTGAGCCCCGGGGCTTTTATCGAGACAAACTTGCTGACAGGCTGATCGACGCCACGCAGGTGACCTGGACCCTGTGCCCAGCCTGGCGGGGGAACGAGGCAGAGAGACGGCCACACCGCGGAAGCAGCTACCATCTGGGCAGCAGGCCGCGCTGTTCCTGGCTCAGTGCGTCTCCATGGCGATACAGCAGCACGGTAGCCGTGAATGAATGACGGGTGCAGAGGGGCGGGCAGGGAGCTCAGCGGTTAGGGACCCTGAGCGCCTGGGTTCCACTCCTGGCTCCAGCTCCCGACTCAGCCTGGAGGCAGCAGTGGAGGCCCCAGTAACTAGGTTCTTGCCACCCACAGGGGAGACCTGGATGGCATTCCCAGCCCTGGCCGTTGCGGGCACTTGGGGAGTGAATCAGTGGATAGGAACTCCCTCCCTCCATATTTATCTCTCTGCCATGCAAGTGATACGGTTAATTTTTAAAATAATTTTTTTAAGTTCACAGAAAATGCGTATGAGGGAAAGGCCATACATGGATTCAATTTCTGCACCAAAATGCAGATATCTATTTTTAAAAGATTTTGTTATTTATTTATGCATTGGAAAGGCAGGGAGAGTGGGTGCTCCCATCTCCCGACACTCCCCAGATGCCCACGACAGCCAGAGCTGAGCCAGGAGCTCCATCCGGGTCCCCCATGTGGGTGGCAGGGGCCCAGGGACTTGAGCCATCACCACTGCCTCCCAGGGTGCCTCTGCAGGAAGCTGGAACCCAGGCACTCCTAATGGGACTGTCTTAACCGCCAGGCCAAAGCACACCCATCAGTTTTGTCTTTTTTTTTTTTTTTTTTTTGGACAGGCAGAGTTAGACAGTGAGAGAGAGAGAGAGAGAGAGAAAGGTCTTCCTTTGCTGTTGGTTCACTCCCAAAATGGCCGCTATGGCCAGCACGCTGTGCTGATCCAAAGGCAGGAGCCAGGTGCTTCTCCTGGTCTCCCATGGGGTGCAGGGCCCAAGCACTTGGGCCATCCTCCACTGCCTTCCCGGGCCACAGCAGAGAGCTGGACTGGAAGAGGAGCAACCGGGACAGAATCCGGCGCCCCGACCGGGACTAGAACCCGGGGTGCCGGCGCCGCAGGCGGAGGATTAGCCTAGTGAGCTGTGGCGCCGGCCCAATTTTGTCTTTTTATTCTTCTTCCCAGGAACTTTCTGAGGCACCCTGGGCTGAACTGTGTCCCCTGGGTGAGGGTCCTGCCAACCTCGGGCCACGCCGGCTCATCTGCTGTGCGTGTGGCTCTGCTCACAGACCCCTGGCTGCCGTCACTCACGCCCGAAGGCCACCGCAGGGCGAACGGCCCCCCTGCACAGCTCGCTCCCACGTGAGAACCAGAGCAGGGAGAAGTGCGGGCAGAACGCGGCCCGGTGCAGGCTCCGATCCCCCTCGCTCTGCCCGCCCACCCGTGACCGCCAAGGGCACTGCGAGGTTTCGGTGAGTGGCGAATTCGCAGGTACCCCGTCTGTAACTACCAGGGATCCAGTGCACCAACAGAAGGTTACACCCCAAGAAAGGGTATAGGGGAAAGCTCGCTCGCTCTCTCTCTCTCTCTCTCTCACACACACACACACACACACACGCACACACACCTTTCGTGTTTCTGAGGAAAAACACCACGTTCTGGTCCAGGAACTCCTCGGGGATCGGGATGCAGAGCACCTGGAGGTAGGTCCTGTCCACGATGCGCTTCACCAGCCTCTGAGACAAAGCGGACCAGACGCCGGTCAGAGCCGAGGTCCGTCGTCCACCCAGACACCCCCACCCCGAGTCACAGGTGCCGGCCCGGCCGCAGCCGTGTTGCAGCGTGGAACCCGTCCATGCGGCAGTGAGGTCCCACTGTGGGAGGCCCGGCCGCCACCGCCGCCCACCCAGGCTTCCCGGCCTTGGCGCTGCCGCAGGAAAGAGGTCTGGCAGCAGGCCTGCGCTGTGCGAACCTGCCCTCCGCTGGCCTCGGGGACCGGCCCTGCACGGCAGCTGCGTGGCTGTCTGACCTCCAGGAAAAGCGGGAGGGTCGTCCAGAGACTCCCGGTCTGAGAAAGGCAGGCCCCGCGTGGGGCTCCCAAGCGAAGCCCAGGGCCCCAGACTGGGGCTACTGCTGTGGTTGGCAGAACGTGGTGAGCGTGGCCACGCACGGTCACTGAGTGCACACGGCCCCCCTGGATCCGAGGGCGGCCCCGGGGACCCCAGCGCCGTCTGTCCCCTGGCTGCGCCATGTCCGGGCTCAGCGGGGACACACCGGCCCGCTACCCGCCCAGTGAGGACGCAGAGCCGGGCGTACTTTGGGGGAGACTCTTTCTGAGCTGGCTGCTTCTTCGTCGTCTCCGCCGAGGGAAGGCGGGGCGATGGACTCGCTTCTCAGCTGCAGGTTCTTAGCTGCAAAACAGGATGGGCGCGAGGTGAAACCGGCAGAAAGCCGGGATTCCTGCCCCGTGCCGTTCCCCGCGCATGCGCACCGTGTGCAAATGAATCCTTGCCGGAGGAAAAGCTGTGGGGCATCCCGGACTGCTGTCCATGAGGAATCAACACGCGCGTGTGCGTGTGTGTGTGCATGTGTGTGTGTGCGTGCGTGTGTGTGTCCAGTTCCAGAGCCCAGCGAGGGGGTTCTCAGCTTTTCACCTAACAGGCAACTTAGCATCCATGAGAGCCACATGGACAGGTCACCACTTCCTCCTCCTCTGCAGGACTCAAACCCCACGGGGCACAAGACGGCGGTTCTCTCAAGTCCCCATGGTCAGTGCACCTGGAGCAGCCGGGGGAGCACCAGGCCTCGGCCCCGGGGGCCCCGGCACAGCTGGCAGTCAGTCACAGGGAACGGAGGGATTTCTGCAGGGCTCAGCTGTCGCGGTCAGCGCTGCGCACAGCCAGTGTGGCTCCAGAACCGACTCGGAGGAGGCGGCGACCCCTCCCGGCTGCTGCTTCCCTCACCCAGAGAACGGGCGGTCACTTCCCGCGGTCAGATCCCGGGGGTCACACCAAGAAGCACCCAGCACCTGAGCTGGCAGAGGAAGCAGCCGACAGGCGGCAGGACCAACGCAGCCGGGTGCCGCTCACCGCTGACCGGCACAGACACCGGGGCCGCTGCTGACGCCGCAGTGAAGTCGGCTTGAAGTGGAAAGGGACACACGGCAGGTCCACGAGTGCTGCAGCCCCAGGCGAGCCTGGGCTGCCCCGTGCTATCACGGGAGAGGAGTTCCAAGCTTCCCAACACAAAGAAACGACCTTGTTTCTGCTGGGGGCCCTGCGGATTTTTTTTAAGATTTTATTTATTTATTTGAGAGGCACAGATACCGAGAGAGAGAGAGAGAGAGGTCTTCCATGCACTGGTTCACTCCCCAAATGGTCACAATGGCTGCAGCCAAGCCAATCCAAAGCCAGGAGCTTCTTTGTGGTCTCCCATGTGGGTGCTGGGGGCCTAAGCACTTGGGCCATCTTCTACTGCTTTCCCAGGCCACAGCAGAGAGCTGGATCGGAAGAGGAGCAGCCAGGACTAGAACCGGCGCCCATATAGGATAACAGCACTCCAGGCAGAAACTTAGCCTACTAGGCCACAGGGCCGGCCACCATGTGGGTACTTGTAACACCACTGGCGAGCCATACAAAGTGATCAACGTGAAAACCAGCCTGCTACAGATGGGCTGAATTCTGTGGTTGCCTTGGCAGGGCCAGACCAAAGACGTCACTGGCCTCACTGAGACCCCGGCTAGAGGTCCCCGGCCCTCAATTCGGTCAGCACACCATGCCCCTGGGCAAGTACAGTGGCCAGGTGTCAATCAGAATCGGTACACACCCCCTGACCCGGAAGTAACGCCCCCTCACTTCCCCGGCCTTCCGGCCCCATCTCCCCCGGTCCTGGGTCTGCTGTCCCCTAGGAGGCCTTGGTAACCGCTCTGGCTGCCGGGTCTTATTAACGACGCCTGCCTCACGGCGGCCACTTAGTGCCGCAGCTCAGACGCTGCTGGACCCGGGCCGTGCTGTGGCACAACAGGGTAAGGGGGCATCCGCTGCAGGCACCAGTTCGAGTCCCAGCTGCTCCCACTTCCGGAAAGCAGCAGAGGATGGCCCAAGAGCTTGGGCCCCTATGCCCACGGGGGAGACCGGGTGAGTTCCTGGCTCCTGGCTTCAACCTGGCTCAGTCCTGGTAGAAGATTCTCTCTTTCTCTCTGTAACTCTTTCAATTAAATAAATCTTTAAAAAAAAAAAAATGCTGCCTGGGACTCCCACATCCCATTTCAGAGCGCCTGGTTCAAGTCCCCACTCCTCCACTTCTGATCCAGTATCCACCATGGGAGGCAGCAGGCGGTGGCTCAAGTGCTTGGACCCCTGTCACCCAAGTGGGAGACCCAGGCGGAGCTCCAGGCTCCTGGCTTCCGCCTGGCCCAGTTCCAGCTGTTACAGGTATTTGGGGAGTGAACCACGAGAAGCCTGTCTCTCTCTCTCTCTCTCTCTCTCCCTCTTAAATTTTTTGAAAACACAAAGAGGCAGGAGAGGGAGACAAATGCACAGGGAAAGGCCAGGTGACCACAAAGGCAGGGACGGGGCTGACGCAGCCACGGAAGCTAGAGAGGCCAAGGAGTGGCCCCTGTCACTGGCCTTCGGCCGGTCCCCAGAACTAGGAGTGTGACATGCGTCACTTTCAGCCAGCTGGCGCCGCCCTGGGACACTCGGTGCACCTGCTGACAGCCCCGCAGTGGCCCTCTGCAAAGACGCACACCCTCCTCCCGGTGAAGCCTTCACAGGCTGCCTGCCCCGGGGCCCGGCACTGGTGCCACACCTGGAGCTTTGTCCACTGCCTGCGCCACTCCGGGAGCCGGCGCCACACCGGGAGCTTTGTCCACATGCTCTGTTTTCTCAGCGCCGGTCTCTTCTTCCTCATTCGCCTCCTCAGACAGCACAGGTACGTCATCTTCAAAGCCACACAGCCAGGAAGGAAAGACAGAATGTAAGTTTGCACTGCACAAGACCCAGAGGTGGGGAAGTGGCTCACCAGGGAGCGGTGTCTGTCTCAGCAACCCAGAAAGAGCCCGGTTACTGGAGCCAGCTTTCGGCGACAGCAAGGAAAGACCATGCAAATTCTGCCGAGGGGCCAGGGCCACAAGAATGACCACAGAGCCCCCCTACCCCAGCCCAGAGACACAGAAATGACCCACCAGCCTGAGCACGAGGCCCAGGGGTGCTGGACATCGGGAATGCTATGTGAGGTCGCCAAGCCAGGCGTTTGACGTCAGTGAAGACAGCACACTGTGTGTCACGTGGACAGTACCAAAATTTTTAAAACTGAAGAAACAAAAAGACTCAAAATAATCACGTAAACAGGCCAGCACCGCGGCTCACTAGGCTAATCCTCCGCTTGCGGTGCCGGCACACTGGGTTCTAGTCCTGGTCGGGGCGCCGGATTCTGTCCCGGTTGCCCCTCTTCCAGGCCAGCTCTCTGCTGTGGCCCGGGAGTGCAGTGGAGGATGGCCCAGGTGCTTGGGCCCTGCACCCCATGGGAGACCAGGAGAATCACCTGGCTCCTGCCTTCGGATCAGCACGGTGCGCCGGCTGCAGCGGCCATTGGAGGGTAAACCAACGGCAAAAGGAAGACCTTTCTGTCTGTCTCTCTCTCTCACTGTCCACTCTGCCTGTCTAAAAAAATTTTAAAAATCATGTAAACATGAATTAGAATAAGGAAATATGTCTAATTTCATCTAAGGGATTGGCAAAAAATGTTTTTTAAACTGTAACCTGCCAGCACGGTGCTGGGGTCGGGCACCGTGGAGCCGCTCTGCACAGCAGACTGGCAGGACCTGTGTGAATCAATTCCTGGGTAAACTGCGTGCTGCAGACACACCGGTGGCTATGGGGTTAGTACTCTGAGAAGCCAAACACCAGACACGCAGGGTGGATCCATGCACTTAAAGTTAGGGAGACATGGAAGAAATCCCCGGACACACAGGACAGGGGAGGACAAGGCACAAAATAACACTACAGTAAGATCCTAAGGGGACCAGCACTGTGGCACAGTGAGTTAAGCCACTGCCTGCAGTGCCGGCATCCCATACAGGCACCGGTTCGAGTCCCAGCTGCTCCACTTCTGATCCAACGCCCTGCTAATGTGCCTGGGAAAGCAGCAGGAGATGGCGTGGGCCCCTGCACCCACGTGGGAAGCCCAGAAGCAGCTCCAGGCTTCAACCTGGCCCAGCCCTGGTCACGGTGGCCATTTGGGGAGTGAACCAGAGAATCGATCTCTCCTCTCTCTATTTCTCTCTCTCCCTCTCTGTAACTCTGCCTTTCAAATAAAGAAATCAATCTTTAAAAAAAAAAAAAAGATCTTAGGGACCCTTTATACATCTCTATGCTGGCATTTTACACATACATATAATCACATAGAAAACGATACAGATGATAAATATCTGAGAAGGATATGGCAGGATACACACAGATATCAACAGTGGTCACCTGCAGGAACGGGAGGAGCGCCGGGGCTTAAGGGCTGCTCAACGCCTGCTTTCCCACATTTTACTTTACCCAATTCTACACGGTGTTAGGAGAACACCACTCTGGCAATACGTGTGCAATTTTTAAAAAGTATTTGGTGGTACATACATACGACCACATTGTGTCCCTGTCGGAACAGCACCCGGGGCTGGCTGCTACCGGAGGGGGGGGGGACGCCCCCACTTCCTCACCCCCTCCCACATCCATCTGTGTCCTGCCGTGAGCAGGGGAGAGACAGGCAGGAAGAAGGGACGAAGGCCACCGGTCCTCTGGACTGAGCTTCCCTCCCCCAGAGGATCCAGTGAGACCCCGGGCTCTGTGGGGCTGGGGGCTCAACAGTCAAGGGAGCGAGTGGAGCTCTCCCCGCTCTAGCCAGAACCCCACAGGCCGGTACCTCCAGGATCAGCAGCTCGGCCTGGACACCTGGCAGTGACCAAGGAGAGGAGCCACAAGGGTAGGGCAACACCAGGGCCCAGGGGAGGCAGCGCCGGGGTTTCTGAGTGAATTCACCAGGGGCCCCTGTGAGGCCAGACCGACCTGTGTCCACGTGGGATCGGGCCACCCAGGAGGAGCCCGCACATGGACATGGGGACCACGGCCACCAGCTCTGCAGACGCTCTCCCAGGGCGCCAGAGCCAGGCCCCTGTTTCGGGGTTTGTTTCCTTTTCAAAAATGCAGTCAGGGTCCCCGCCGCTGTGGAGCGGGTCAGACAGTGGGGGCTCCCGGCGGCTCGGGACCCCAAGTTCCCGGGGCCCACCCCAAAGCGGACGGGGCCCCCCCGGGGTGGGGTGGGGGGCGCTGGGAATCCGGCGTTTGCGCATCGCTAACACTGCAGATCGCCCGTCGCCTTCCCAGAGCCGCGGGCTTGGGCATCCCGCGACCCCGCGGCGCCCGCGCGGCCCCCTCCTCAGCCGCGGCCTGCGGGCGCTCACCGATCTCCACCTCCTCCTCCTCCGGCACCACCTTGCGGCAGAAGAGGAGCGTGGCGGCGGCCTCCTCGTCGCTCCTCTGGTTGAGGAAGTGCAGGACGAGGTCCTCCGCCTCGCCGTCGTCCCGGCTCAGCAGCTCCTCGAAGAGCTGCGGGTCCGTGAGCCCGAAGGCCGCGTACACACGGTCGCGCATCCACAGCACCCGCAGGTCGTCCATGGCGCCTGGCGGGGCGCAGCCTGCGCTGCCCGGACCGGCGGGCGTCTGTGGCGACGGCGCCCCTGGCAACGGCCGCCCGGGAAACGGTCGCCACGCCCCGCGCCCCGCGGCCCGAGCCCCTGCGTGCGGGCCACGCGCCCCCGGGCGGATGCGGCCGAGGCAACGTGGGGGCGCGGGGGCGCGGGGGCGCGGGGGCGCGGGGTGGCCGGTGCCCACGGGAGCCGCACCGCGGAGGGAGGGGCGGGGGCGCGGGGGGCGCGGGTGCCCGCGGGAGCCGCACCGCGGCGGGAGGGGCGCGGGGGCACGGGGCGGCCGGTGCCCGCGGGAGCCGCACCGCGGCAGGAGGGGCGGGGCGCGCGGGCCTGCTAATAACGCACACAGCCACGTTCTAGAAATATAGACGTATTTATTGGTCGTTAGTAAAAGAGGGCCAGTACCGACAGGAAGACGCCCCGCGTGGGACCCCGAGTGTTGGGAGCGCGCGCGGGCGCCCCGGGCGGGCCCGCTGCAGCCTCCACAGGAGGACGCCCCGACCTGAGGCAGAGCGCGGACACGCAGCAGGCGGCCTGAGACCCCGGCCCGCCCAGGCCACCCTGACGGCCCGGACCCCTCGGCCGCCCCAGCGGCGCCACCTCCACTCCACCGGGAGCGCCATTAACGGGCCAGGAGCGTCCGATGGCGCGCGCGGCGGCGGAGGCCCGGGGGCAGCCCCGGCTCAGGTCCTCGCTGTGGAGTCCGGCTCCGGCTCCGGCTCCGGCTCCAGCCCTGGCTTCTGGCTCCGGCTTCCTGCTGGTGCCAGCCCCGGGAGGCGCTGGGGAGGGAACCAGCAGATGGCAGCTGTCTCTGTCTCTGTGTCTCTGCCTCTCAAATAAATACTTAAAAAAAATGCAGTGTGCAAGGTTCTAAGCAGTAGCTTCAAAACAAAAGTCAGCACTCTGGCCACATCACTGCAGCCAGTGACCAAAAAAACCAAATTTCCCCTGGAAGACACAAGTGTACTTGCAGAGTTCTTCCACAGCAGTTAGAATTCCGGAGTATCTCCCGTGGGGTCGCACGCTGCATAACCACCGCGGGCGCGACCCTCCTCTCCTAGGCGCTCATTAGGGTCGGAGGAGGCCCCCACGATGCCACACTCGCAGGTGGCACGTGTCCCTGGCTGTCCCTAGTCTGGGGTAGACGTGGGGGGCATCAGGCGTGCCCGCCCCTCGCCTGGGGGCCCTGCGGAGAGCAGCACCCGAGGCCCGAGGCCCCGGCAGGACAGGCGCCGCCGCCCAGCCGCACCGCGAGCAGCGCCTGTGCTGGGACCGAGCTCTGCGGTCCCGGCTGTGCTGCCCCGCGCTGTGCGCCTGCCTCTCGGCACCGGGGCCCGGGGCCCAGCGCTGCCAGTCCTGGCTGGTAAGCCAGGCCCCAGCTCTGCCCCACACCACGGCCCAGGAGCATGGTGACACACAGGCCCTGGAGGGTGTCACTTGGCATCGTAAGAACGTGACAATGCCCCACGTTTCTTCTGGGAACTGATGATCTAAGTGAATTCTAAAATGAAGCAGGAACATTGTAAGAACGCACACTGCAGCAGAGTGTTCAATGGGAGCGGCCCAGACTCCCGCCGACCAAGGCCAAGGAGGCGCCGGCGTGGTCGCCCGTGGCGGGGTCTGGCCTCAGCTCATTCTTCATGGGACCTCGGTTACTAATTTCTAGTCTGAAGGTAAAAAAGTATGCTGTTCTCAAGGATAAGTACAGTCTCTCCTGGTAAAATATCTTCATTTATATTCTGTTACAAAAATAGACAAAGCCCTACTCTGCTGCAGCCCCTCACTCCCCGGCCCCTCCGGGCGCCTGCGGCAGTCACACGGAGCTAAGGCTCGGGCTGTACTTTATCTTCCGCAGCAAACAATGATCAGAACTGGTCTGTGTGAGGAGAACAGGAAAAGGATTTCCTACAAAAATACCTACGTGGGAAAACCACTTACACCCCTTTATCCCATTTTCTCCAATTATTAAAACAGGACAAAACCGGAGAAACGATCCTCCGCCTGTGATTCTGCACGGCATGAGAGAAAAGTTCACGGGTTTTTAACGAAGCAGAATAAACGTGAATCTTTCCGATTATCTACCATTAAATTTTTTCAAAAAAGTAGAGTTAACTTCAGCTTTTGGAAAATACTATCTGGCAACATCAGGTGACAGAATAACTTTTTTTTTTTTCAAATAAGGTCTAAAAGGAATGAAAGATTTAAACCATTTTCAATTAGTCATTCAAAACTGGCTTTCCTCCCCAAATGTGACATTCTAAGAACTAACTTAAACATAACATTTGGCATTAACTTGTATCTGCTCATAATAAAAACCAAAAAGAAAACAAATTAGCTATCTGAGATTGGAAAACTTTACAAAATATTTAACATACGAGGAAGAGGTATATCTTACAGGATTATTTGGCTGTGTCATAAGGCAATCAATGAGACAGATTTTTTGTATCATAAATCTGACATAAATGAAATTCTGTAACATGATAATTCCCGTAGCTCCGAACGCCTGTGGGTCACAGCAGTGCGTCACGCCACGTCGTCCTCACCACCGAACCTCGATGAAAGCAGACTGAACGAGAAAGGAACAAATTTGGTGCCTGCGCCAGCATAGAATTTGTTCTGAAATTCTACCCTAAAAAAAGAAACAAACAAGAAACCCACGTGTTAATGTGAATTTTTGACGTTGCTGTGTTTCCTGGAAACAACATCTGTGCGGCTTTTCCACACATGCTCCTGGCAAGAGAACTGTTACTTAGCTGAGCGCTGGCTTTTCCCTGTGTGCCAGAAACACGAACCCATCCTGCCCGTCCCACGCAACCCCCACCGCACCAGGAGGCTGTCAGGTACCAGATCCACTGGAGTGACTGATACAGTGTGCAAAGCCGTAAGAAACAGTGGAAACAGCTTAGAGTAGGACAGGGCGACCTGGCAGACCCAGGGAGAGCTCGAGGCACGGGACATGCGTGCTTAGAGACCTCTGCAGGCGTCCACCTGCTGACGGCATGACGACGGTGCAGAAACCAGAGCGGGAGCCCGAGGGACGTGAGCAGACGCCGGCGCTAGCAGGAGCCTGGGGGACGTGAGTGGATGCCAGCGCTAGCAGGAGCCCGGGGGACGTGAGTGGACGCCGGCGCCGGCGGGAGCCCAGGGGACGTGAGCAGTGGCCGGCGCTAGTGGGAGCCCGGGGGACGTGAGCGGACGCTGGCGGGGACGGGGACTCACCAGTGCAGGCGGATGGCGTGCAGAAACGCGGACAGCCCCTCCATGACCAGGAGGATGAAGACGGTGAGCACGGCGAAGAGCGCGATGACCGGGAGCAGCAGCAGCACGCCGTAGGTGGTGTCCACGCGGAGGCCCACGCGCATGAGCATGGCCCACAGCACGTCGGACAGCTCTGCAAGGGAACGCGCCTCTGACAACGCTGGACGTGACACACGCATCCACACACGGAACACGTGTGTCGCCCTGAGCCTGACCGGGCGCTCCAGGAAAACCAGAGCCCCTGCTCCCAACGGCAGATCCTGACTCAGATCAGGGACAGGCCACAGGCACCAGGCGCCCGCTCCCGGCTCTGCCCGGAACGGAACCGCTGGCTGCACCTGTGCACAGTGGGGCGATGGCCATGGGCTCTCCTCCAGCCGGGCTCACCCAGACCTCTGGCTGTGCTTCAGTGCAAACAAGCCGTGGTCGGGAGGCTTCCCCGAGCACAGTAGAGCAGCCACATAGACAGGGCCGCCATCGGGCCTCTAGTGTGCAGTTACAACACGTGGGTGCAGGGACCCAAACGCCTGAGCCATCATCTGCTGCCTCCCAGGATGCGCCCTAGCAGGAAGCTGGGTCAGAAGTGAACTCGGGGGCCAGCGATGTGGTGACGCGGGTAAAGCTGCCGCCTGCAGTGCCGGCATCCCATGTGGGCGCTGGTTCTAGTCCCGGCTGCTCCTCTTCCAATCCAGCTCTCTGCTATGGCCTGGGAGAGCAGTGGAAGATGGCCCAAGTGCTTGGGCTCCTGCACCCACATGGGAGACCTGGGGGAAGCTCCTGGCTCCTGGCTTTGGAACGGCCCAGCTCCAGCGATCTGCAGCCACCTGGGGAGTGCACTAGCGGATGGAAGACCTCTCTCTCTCTCTCTCTCTCTCTCACTCTGTCTCTAAGTAACTCTGCCTTTCAAATAAATAAATAAATCTTTAAAAAAGAAAAAGGAGGAGTGAATTCGGGGACTCTGATAGGGGATGCCGGCATCCCCCGCAGCAGCTTAACCCCTGCCCCACAGCACCCACCCGGTGTCACGCTTCGTTACGTTGATCTCTGCTGGGCCCTTCTCCCTTCCAGTTCCCGGTTTTTATAGAACATCCTGTCAGTCTGTCACTGCTCAAGGAGCCCACACAGCTACAGGAGTTGCTGTCTGTGCAGGGGCTGAATGGTGACACACAGTGGCCAACCACAGCAGGCTGGGGGCTGATCCAGGACGTGTGGCAATGGAGACTTGAGCACGCGCCCACCACTGGGCCTCTGCCAGTCAGAACTCTGCATTGGGCCCCACGTAGGGGCTGCTCGCTGGGAATGAACCCTATAACTTGCAGCAGGCTGAACAAAGTAACGGCCATAAAACAAAAGCACGTGGAGGGGCAGCACTGTAGTGTAGTCGGCTAAGCACATTGGGGGGGGTGGGTGGAGGTGGCACTGTAGTGTAGTCGGCTAAGCACGTGGGGGTGGGGGGGCGGCACTGTAGTGTAGTCGGCTAAGCACGTGGGGGTGGGGGCGGCACTGTAGTGTAGTCGGCTAAGCATGTTGGGGGGGGTGGGGGGGGCACTGTAGTGTAGTTGGCTAAGCACAGAGGGTGGGGGGCGGCACTGTAGTGTAGTCGGCTAAGCACAGAGGGTGGGGGGCGGCACTGTAGTGTAGTCGGCTAAGCACAGAGGGTGGGGGGCGGCACTGTAGTGTAGTCGGCTAAGCACGTGGGGGGGGTGGAGGTGGCACTGTAGTGTAGTCGGCTAAGCACGTGGGGGTGGGGGCGGCACTGTAGTGTAGTCGGCTAAGCACAGGGGGTGGGGGCGGCACTGTAGTGTAGTTGGCTAAGCACGTGGGGGTGGAGGTGGCACTGTAGTGTAGTCGGCTAAGCACGTGGGGGTGGGGGGCAGCACTGTAGTGTAGTCGGCTAAGCACAGCGGGTGGAGGTGGCACTGTAGTGTAGTCGGCTAAGCACGTGGGGGTGGGGGCGGCACTGTAGTGTAGTCGGCTAAGCACAGGGGGTGGGGGCGGCACTATAGTGTAGTCGGCTAAGCACAGAGGGTGGGGGGCGGCACTGTAGTGTAGTCGGCTAAGCACAGAGGGTGGGGGGCGGCACTGTAGTGTAGTCGGCTAAGCACGTGGGGGTGGAGGTGGCACTGTAGTGTAGTCGGCTAAGCACGTGGGGGGGGTGGAGGTGGCACTGTAGTGTAGTCGGCTAAGCACATTGTGGGGGTGGGGGCGGCACTGTAGTGTAGTCAGCTAAGCACGTTGGGGGGGGTGGAGGTGGCACTGTAGTGTAGTCGGCTAAGCATCCGCCCTAGGCGCTGGCATCCCATATGGGTGCCAGTTCATGTACCAGCTGCTCCTCTTCCAATCCAGCTCTCTGCTAACGGCCTGGGAAAGCAGTGGAAGACAGACCAAGTGCTTGGGTCCCTGCCCCAACATGGGAGACCTGCAAGCGGCTGGCTGGTTCCTGGCTTCAGACTGGCCCAACTCCGGCTGTTGTGGCCATCAGGGGAGTGAACCAGTAGATAGAAGACACCTCTCTCTGTCTGACTCAACCCCTGAAATAAATACGTAAAATCTTTAAAACAAAAGTGTTAACAGCAGAGCATGCCTGCCAGAGGGTCCTGGCCCCTTGCGAGTCTCAAAGGCCCTCCTGTGTTAGGGATTATTTTCACAGCACCGAAAGGCCAAAACAAGAACCCAAGTCCAGACACCTCA
The DNA here is from genome assembly GCF_051225735.1 of Oryctolagus cuniculus. Taxonomy (NCBI): domain Eukaryota; kingdom Metazoa; phylum Chordata; class Mammalia; order Lagomorpha; family Leporidae; genus Oryctolagus; species Oryctolagus cuniculus. Next base: position 9,792,663 of record NC_142887.1, read on the forward strand.
GCGGTACTCAGCGTTCACAGAATGACCGGAAGAGAGGCTGCCGACACCCCTCGGCGCCCCACCGAGCTCAGCGAGGACTTACGTGCGTGAGCCAGGCTCAGGGCCCAGAGCCGCAGGTAGGAGGCCGTGTTGGAGATGCAGCCGAGGCAGTACTCGATGGAGTGGATCACCTGGGTCATCAGGATCTCCCCGAAGTTAAACTGCAGGAGAGACACGTGTGCGTCAGCCCCACAGGCCTGCCGGGGAAGAGCCGGCTTCCAGGAGACTGGTGGGCATGGTCCCGGCATGACGAACAGGGAGTCCCAGCTCTGCGCCAACCACAGCCTTCCCCTGCCCAACTCTGCACCCCTCCAGCCTCAGTTTCCCCTGTGCACACGACCGCCCCAAGAGCCGCAGTCTCCGACAGCCCAGTCTCCGATTACAGCACAGCTCACAAGGAAAGAGTCCACAGCTGAACCGGAGGGCGGGGAGGGCGGGGCGGGGGCTCCGGGCCCCCGAGTGACAGCTCCAGAGCAGGGGTGCTGGTCCTCTCAGCCCAGCTCGTTCCCTCTGACCCTGTGCAGGCACTCCTCGTCCCAGGTTAAAGCTCTATACTGCCGGACAGTGACAGGGCGCTGACCCTAAGAAGCTTTGTCAAATCCTCATTAAGTGGCCAGTCTCCAGGACAAGACAGCAGCTCAGAGGAGAGCCAAGTGCTCGCTTCCACCTGCCCAGGACAGCACCGCCTTTCTCTGGGGCCCACCTGAGCCCCAGAGACCCTGGGGGACCCCTACCCACAGCTCTTGCGCACTGAACTGTGTCCCTCAAATTCCCGTGCTGAAGCCTTAACCCCAACCTGAGTGTATCTGAGGCAGGGACTTTGAAGGGACAGCTGAGGCCACGTGTGGTCATAAGGGTGCAGCCTGATCCCCAGGACCGGAGGAGACACCAGGGGCGCTCACAGGAGGAGGGGCCACATGAGGACACAGCACGGAGGTGGCTGCCCATGAGCTGAGGAGAGCAGCCACAGGGGAGGCCAACACTGCCTACACTGGGCTCCACACAGCGGGGAGACACATCTCTGCCGTCGGAGCCGCACTCCGCACAGTCCAGTGACAGCACATGCCCTAGCCAGCACTACCCAGCTGCTCCCCCAGGGTTCGCCGTGCCGGCGCCGAGCAGGCCAGAGCGCTCCTCTCCCAGGGGAAGACTGAAGGCCGCCGGGCTGTGGCCAGGCTCCTGGCACGGCGGAGCCAAAAGCTTCAGAGGAGAAAGCAAACTCACAAAGCATCAAACCCACCAAGGCCTCGCAGGTGCACATCCAGAAACCGTGATCACCGCTCCAGAACCAGCCCCGTCCTGGCCCAGTGCGGGCCGCAGGCCTCCCCGACACCGGGAGGGGGGCGGGTCTCCAGCGTGTGCGACCACAGCGAGCTCTGGCCACCAGGGTCTGCAGTCACTCCCGTTAATGCTGGAGAGAGCAGCAGACAGGTGAAGCCCCGAGATGAACACCTGTGCTCCTGGGTGGCGGCACCGACTAGATGAGCCGCGCGGCCTCGGGAAAGCCCGAATCGCCGCTGTGTTTCGGGCTGCGGACGTCCCGTCGGCCGGGCCCCCGCCTGCCTCCACTCACCTCTTTGCACGGCAGCTCCCTGCAGCCGTCTTCCCTGGGGTCGCCGCCGCCCTCTACGTCCTGCGTCCCCAGCAGTGACACCTCCTCCTCGCTATCCTTCCTCACGAGGGTGTAGCCACTCTGGCAACCAAAGCAGACGAGTCAGCGCCTGGGAGCCACTGGCCACGACAAAGCCAGAGGACCACGCACCTGCTGTCTCCACGACTCAGCTCTCTCTCTGGGAACAAAAAAGCTCTTTAAAAGAAAAAAAATCATTTCACACCCACTAGGACACCATCGTTAAAGAAACAGAAAACAAAGGCACTCCGGCAAGCACGCGGGGAGCGGCAGCTGCTGCTCGCCGGCCTGTGACCGCGGCAGCTCCAACAGCACTGCCGTGCGCCACGGCGGCTCCGCTTCTGCTCGGCCTCCCGGGACAGCCGGGATCGACTCTGAGAGAGGCAGCTACACGCCGCGTTCACAGCAGCGTTAGCCACCACATCCAAACCGGCACGAGCCAAGCGCCCATGAACCCACACACACAATAGGGCCCAGCCGGGTAAGCCGCCACCTGTGACGCTGGCATCCCAGTGAGTGCCAGTTCAAGTCCCAGCTGCTCCACTTCTGATCCAGCTCCCTGCTAACGCGCCTGGGAAAGCAGGAGACGGCCCAAGTAGTTGGGCCCTGCACCCACATGGGAGACTCGGAGGAAGCTCCTGGCTCCTGGCTTCAGCCTGGTCCAACACTGGCTATTGCAGCCATTAGAGGAATGAGCCAGTGGATGGAAGATCAATCTCTCTCTCTCTCTCCTCCCTGTCTCTCTGCCTTTCAAATAAATTTTTTTAAAAAAAAGTTAAAAAGGGAGAAATATGGAAAAGAAGTCTGAATTACGCCAAGCCGTGGTGAAGGAGAGCTCGCTCCTGGCGGGCAAGCTGCCCCAGCGGGACCTGCTGCCCGGCACAGGACCAGCTCCTGAAGCTTCCGCACGGCCCACAGCACCAGCGTCCCAGGAAGCAGCCCTGGCTTTTACACCGAGAGCCTGGGACCCATCCCCAGTCCCCTGCGAACAGAGCCGGTCACGCGCCCAGACGCGCAGCAGCTCACACTTACCCGGCTCACGCCAAAGCAGCTGCGCCCATTGTGTAGCCACAACAGAAACAGGGGCTTTCCCAGGAAGAGGACGGGGACAGACAGGGCGACGACCACCAGCAACACTCTCTGGACGTGCTCCTGCGGGGGCACAGGGGGTGTGGAGGAAGTGACGCCGTGAGGGCGCGCCGGGCAGCTCCAGACGCAGCCAGCGCAGCCAGTGTGAGGCCAAGCACGGCTGTGGCTGAGCCCACAGCCCAGCGCTAGCGCTGCACAACACCGCTGACCAGCAGTGACCAGGGCGGTTTCTGGGTTCCGACCAGGAAGAAAATGGTGGGAAAACTCCAGACAGAGTCAAGCTCCAAGGAGCACCTTGCTGAAAACACTGGAAATGGGAAAATACAAGCAGAATGCCTTTTCCTACTCATGGGGCTCACGGGGATGGGGATGAGGATCATTATTGTTATTAATGAGTATCTGACAGGCTGGCGCTGTGGCGAGCAGGTAAAGCCACAGCCTGCAGTGCCAGCGTCCTACATGGGCGCCAGTTCAAGTCCCAGCTGCTCCACTTCCAGCTCTCTGCTGTGGCCTGGGAAAGCAATGGAAGATGGCCCAAGTGCTTGGGCCCCTGCATCTGCATGGGAGACCCGGAAGAATCTCCTGGTTCCTGGCTTCAGATCAGCACGGCTCTGGCCATTGCGTCCAATTGGGGAGTAAACCAGCAGATGAAAGACCTCTCTCTCTCTCTTTCTCTGCCTCTCCTTCTCTCTCTGTGTGACTCTGACTTTCAAATAAATAAATAAATCTTAAAAAAAAATAAAAAGAATGAATAACCAAAGGCCAGAGTCATAGTGCAGCATAAAGCTGCCACCTGCAGGGCCAGCATCCCATACGGGTGCTGGTTCAAGTCCTGGCTGCTCCACTTCCTATCCAGCTCCCTGCTAAATACCTGGAAAAAGCAGTGAAAGACGGCCCAAGTGTTTCAACCCCTGCCACCCACATGGGAGACCCAGATGAAGGTCCTGGCTCCTGGCTTCAGCCTGGCCCAGCTTTAGCCATTATGGTCATTTGGGGAGTGAACCAGTGGATGGAAGATCTCTCCCTCTCTCTCTGTAACTCTGACTTTAAATAAATAAATAAATATTTCTTTTTAATCAGTAACCAAAGGAAGCGTTGCCTTGGGTCAGCACTGGGAGCTAAGTAGGGGCAGGTCTCTGTCAGTACTGGGTGCTAAGTAGGGGCAGGTCTCTGTCAGTACTGGGTGCTAAGTAGGGGCAGGTCTCTGTCAGTACTGGACGCTAAGTAAGGGCAGGTCTCAGTCAGTACTGCGCGCTAAGTAAGGGCAGGTCTCTGTCGGTACTGGGCGCGAAGTGAGGCAGGTCTGGGTCAGTACTGGGCACTAAGTAGGGGCGGTCTCTGTCAGTACTGGGTGCTAAGTGATGCAGGTCTCTGTCAGTATTGGGTGCTAAGTGAGGCAGGTCTCAGTCAGTACTGGGTGCTAAGGACAGGTCTCAGTCAGTACTGGGCACTACGTGTGAGGCAGGTCTCGGTCAGTGCTGGACACTAAGTGAGGCAGGTCTCGGTCAGTACTGGGTGCTAAGTGAGGCAGGTCTCAGTCAGTACTGGGTGCTAGGGAAGGTCTCTGTCAGTACTGGGCACTAAGTAGGGGCAGGTCTGGGTCAGTACTGGACGCTAAGTGAGGGAGGTCTGGGTCAGTACTGGGTGCTAAGGACAGGTCTCAGTCAGTACTGGCACTACGTGAGGCAGGTCTCAGTCAGTACTGGACGTTAAGTGAGGCAGGTCTTGGTCAGTACTGGACGCTAAGTGAGGCAGGTCTGGGTCAGTACTGGGTGCTAAGGACAGGTCTCAGTCAGTACTGGGTGCTAAGTGAGGCAGGTCTCGGTCAGTACTGGACACTACGTGAGGCAGGTCTCGGTCAGTGCTGGGCACTAGGGAAGGTCTCGGTCAGTACTGGGCGCTCAGTGAGGCAGGTCTCGGTCAGTACTCGGTGCTAAGTGAGGCAGGTCTCAGTCAGTACTGGACGCTCAGTGAGGCAGGTCTTGGTCAGTACTGGGTGCTAAGTGAGGCAGGTCTCGGTCAGTACTGAACGCTCATGAGGCAGGTCTCGGTCGGCACTGGACACTAAGGACAGGTCTCGGTCGGCACTGGGCGCTAAGTGAGGCAGGTCTCAGTCAGTACTGGGTGCTAAGTGAGGCAGGTCTCGGTCAGTACTAGACACTAAGGACAGGTCTCGGTCAGTACTGGGCACTAAGGACAGGTCTCGGTCAGTACTGACACTCAGTGAGGCAGGTCTCTGTCGGCACTGGACACTAAGGACAGGTCTCGGTCGGCACTGGGCGCCAAGTGAGGCAGGTCTCGGTCAGTACTGAACGCTCATGAGACAGGCCTCGGTCAGTACTGGGCACTAAGGATAGTTCTCGGTCAGTACTGGACACTAAGTGAGGCAGGTCTCGGTCAGTACTGGACACTAAGGACAGGTCTCGGTCAGTACTGGACTCTCATGAGGCAGGTCTTGGTCAGTACTGGACACTAAGGACAGGTCTCGGTCAGTACTGACGCTCAGTGAGGCAGGTCTCGGTCAGTGCTAGGCGCTAGGGCAGGTCTCGGTCAGTACTGACGCTCAGTGAGGCAGGCCTCGGTCAGTACTGGACACTAAGGACAGGTCTCGGTCGGCACTGGGCGCTAAGTGAGGCAGGTCTCGGTCAGTACTGGATGCTCAGTGAGGCAGGTCTCGGTCAGTACTGGACGCTCAGTGAGGCAGGTCTCGGTCAGTACTGGACACTCAGTGAGGCAGGCCTCGGTTAGTACTGGGTGCTAAGTGAGGCAGGTCTCGGTCAGTACTGGATGCTCAGTGAGGCAGGCCTCGGTCAGTACTAGACACTAAGGACAGGTCTCGGTCAGCACTGGGCGCTAAGTGAGGCAGGCCTCGGTCAGTACTGGGCACTAAGAACAGGTCTCGGTCAGTACTGGACACTAAGGACAGGTCTCGGTCAGTACTGACGCTCAGTGAGGCAGGCCTCGGTCAGTACTGGACACTAAGGACAGGTCTCCGTCGGCACTGGGCTCTAGGGCAGGCCTCGGTCAGTACTGGGCACTAACGACAGGTCTCGGTCAGCACTGGGCGCTAAGTGAGGCAGGCCTCGGTCAGTACTGGACACTAAGGACAGGACTCGGTCAGCACTGGGTGCTAAGTGAGGCAGGCCTCGGTCAGTACTGGACACTAAGGACAGGTCTCGGTTGGCACTGGGTGCTAAGTGAGGCAGGTCTCAGTCAGTACTGAACGCTCATGAGGCAGGTCTCGGTCGGCACTGGGCACTAAGGACAAGTCTCGGTCGGCACTGGGCGCTAAGTGAGGCAGGCCTCGGTCAGTACTAGACACTAAGGACAGGTCTCGGTCAGTACTGGACACTAAGAACAGGTCTCCGTCAGCACTGGGCTCTAGGGCAGGCCTCGGTCAGTACTGGGCACTAACGACAGGTCTCGGTCGGCACTGGGTGCTAAGTGAGGCAGGCCTTGGTCAGTACTGAACACTAAGGACAGGTCTCGGTCAGTACTGGACACTAAGGACAGGTCTCGGTTGGCACTGGGTGCTAAGTGAGGCGGGTCTCGGTCAGTACTGGGCGCTAGGACAGGTCTCAGTCAGCACTGGGCACTAAGGACAGGTCTCGGTCAGCACTGGGCACTAAGGACAGGTCTCGGTCAGTACTGGGCACTAAGGACAGGCCTCGGTCAGTACTGGGCACTAAGGACAGGTCTCAGTCAGCACTGGGCGCTACGTGACGCAGGCCCTTCACGGATCTTCCTGCCACAGCACCTGTGCTCCACTGAGCGTCCCTGAATTTACCTGCTTCCATGTTCATCTAAAAAGTTTTAATAAAGTGAAAAATACACTTAAAAAGAAAATCATGAACAGAAGCATAAATAAAAACAAAGTCAAAAGTTCAAAAAGGACGCAAACGTGCAGCCAGAAGTTCGCCCAAGTTCTCCGGGGTACGCTTTAACAAACATCGTGAGACAAACCCTCGGGTCACACACGTCTTCCCACCAGGGCTCACGGCCGCCGAGGGGCAGCAAGCGTGACGTCATGCCCAACCGGAGCCTGGCGCGCTGTGGTGACGGCAGGTGCCCACGGGCCACGGGGAGAAGACACCCACCTGGCCCCGGTAGAGCCCACTCGTCGTGCTGGCTGGGAACAGAAACATGTTGATGAACTCGATCAGAATGCTGGGCGCCGCCCGGGAGGTGTCCGCCGAGTACACGAGCCACTTGTAGATGATCATGAAGATCAGGTACCCGAAGATGCACAGCATGAACAGGAGCTCCGGGATGGAGACCAGGTAGACATTGAACTTCTTCCTGAAGTGCCTGGAGAAGGGCGGCAGCGTCACCTCACTGGGCAAGTGCGGAGCCGCGGCCGGCACCGACAACGGCACTGCAGTGCAGCAGGGGAGGTCGCCGCCTGTGACACCAGCGTCCCGCAGGGAAGTGCAGGCGGCAGCCCAGCTGCTCTGCTTCCAGTCATAGTGCAGCATAAAGCTGCCACCTGCAGGGCCAGCATCCCTGGCAAAGCAGCAGAAGATGGCCAAGTGCATCCACCCTGCCGCCCACACGCGAGACCTGGCTTTGGCCTGGCCCAGCACTGGCCATTGTTGCATTTGGGGGATGAACCAGCAGATGGAAGATCTGTGCATGTGTGTGCGTGCGTGTGTGCGCACGTGTGTGTGTGTGCATCTCCTCTCTGTCATTCTGCTGATAAATGACTGTGGAAATAAACAGGAACTTGCAGAGTGCACACCTCCCTACTTCCGGGTAAGCCCCCTGAGGACAGAAACTTCTTCCTGTCCCTTCACTGCTGAAGCCCTCGTGCCTGGAACAGCACCCGGCACACACCCTGTGCTCCTATTTGCCAGATAAAGGAGGCTCCTAAGCAATGCAGGAGGACTGCGTGATCACACACAGCAGCATGACAGCTACCCCTCACGGCTACCCAGGACAGCCGCAGCAGGCGGTAACACTCGGACACGCCCCTGGCTTATTACAAATACGGCTTTAGAAAATATGTACTTACAAGTGGTTAAATATTCCCAGAATGACGCCAAAAGTCATGTGAATAATTCCTAAAATCACAGACATTTTCATTTTGAAGGAATTTAGGAAAGTGAGGCGGTTTGTGGCCAAGTTCCAAATCTAAAAACAAAACAGAACAGGAGACCACCCTCAGCAGCTGGCACTCGAGAAAGTTCCCGGCTTCAGCTGAAGGCAGCTTTCGATCTAAAGAGGAAACAGCATTCAGACTCGATGCTTACAACCGGGAACCATCGGCTTTCCTACACCAGGCCAGACTGTGAAGGACCACGTCCACCACCACCAAGTTCACAGAACGCTGAGCACACAGCGTAAGGTTTAGGGCACAAGCCCAGGTAGAAACAGCACAAAGAACAGCACAGTGCAGAGCAGAAGGTCCCTCTGGCCCCCAGCCCTCTGGGGAAGGGAACGGACACTCGCAGGGTCCTGGGCTCCATCCCCTCCCTTCCCTGGGCAGGGGTACAGAATACGCATTAGAACACACCGACATGTGGGATACACTCTCTGACACGTGTGTTTTGACAGTTTAGCGGGGGGGGGGGGCAGAAGTGTAACAAGCAGCTGGACCCAGACTGAGCTGGGCCCAAGCACAGAGTGGCTCTGACCCCAGCCTCCCAGGCCCCTGGCCAGCAGCTCTGACCCCACCCACCCAGGCCTCTGCATCCCCCCCAGGCCCCTGCCCAGCAGCTCAGACCCCAGCCTCCCCCCCTCACAAGGCCTCTGCCAAGCAGCTCAGACCCCAGCCTCCCCCCGTCACAAGGCCCCTGCCCAGCAACTCGGACCCCAGCCCCTCTAGGCCCCTGCCCAGTGATGGCTTTGCTTTCTCCTTGAAAATTAATCACTACAGTCCTGCCTGTAGGTGAATTATGAAAAGAGAAACAAGGCATATTAGGAAAGAAAAAAATCACTTTTAATTAAAAATAAATTTTAGATTTAGGGGCCAGTGCTGTGGTGCAGCAAGTTAAAACCCTGCCCTGAAGCACCGGCATCCCATATGGGCGCCGGTTCTAGTCCCGGCTGCACCTCTTCCCAACCAGCTCTCTGCTATGACCTGGGAAAGCAGTAGAAGATGGCCCAAGTCCTTGGGCCCCTGCACCCGCGTGGGAGACCCAGAAGAAGCTCCTGGCTCCTGGCTTTGGATCGGCACAGCTCTGGTCATTGCAGCCATCTGGGGAGTGAACCAGCAGATGGAAGACCTCTCTCTCTCTCTCTACACCTCTCTCTGTAACTCTTTCAAATAAATAAAATGAATCTTTAAAAAAAAAAAAAGATTTTAGAATGAGGCATTTTGGGCTGGAAAGTAAGAGAAGGGTACCGGTGAGCTTCCCTGGTTTGAAGGCGTGGAAGCCAAGCCGGCAGAAATTTCTGGAGCGTGGTCTCGGACAGCGCAGCCCTGGAGGGCGCCTGACTCCACCCATACTCACCTACCCACAAACACTCTGAAAGGACACAAGGAACCACCCGCCCACAGAGGCTGCTGCGCAGGGGTAAGGCTGGGACTGGGAGGAGGCGGCGAGTGGGAAAGGGACTCATCCACTGGTTTGCTCCCTGAATGTCCGCCGTAGCCAGGGCTGGCGCAGGCCAAAGCCAGGAGTCAAGAGCTCCATCGTGGTCTCCTACATGGGTGGCAGGGACTCGGGCACGTAGGCTACCCGCTGCCTCCTGGGTGTGCTAGCAGGAAGTTGGACTGAAAGTGGAGCAGCCAGGTCTCAAGCTAGCTCTCTGCCACGTGACACAGGCACCCCAAGCAGCAGCTTGACAGGCCGTGTAACGGTGCCCAGAGACAGAAAGAGAAAGACAGACACAGCACCCATCGTCCGGTTCACTCTCCAAATGCCCACAAGAGCCCAAGCTGGGAACGTAATCAGGTCTCTCACCTGAGTGGCAGGGACCCAAGTACTTGGGGCACCACCACCACCTCCCAGGGAAGCTGGAGTCGGAAGCTGGAGCCAGGAATCAGACCCAGGCACTCCGACGTGGGACGTGGGCGTCCCAACCACGGGGCCAAATGCCTGCTCCAAGCGGGGACTTCTTAAAAGGCTGGAGATGGCTCATCTCTTTATCTATGCGTGTGCATAAATACAGGTATAAACATGTAAGAGCCCTTCGTGGAGAATGGGATTAAAGATAAGCTTCTTTTGGTACAAAAAAAATCCATGCACGTGAGAAGTTCTCAGGAAGTGTGGGCAGAAAGTGCATTGTGAGAAAACAATGCATAGATCTCTTCCGCCACCAAAATCAAGTCATCTTTTAATCCCTTTTCCCATAAACACCCTGAAGTCCCCACACACGTGTCTGCAGGACCCAGGCTGCAGAGCCAGGAACTCATCCTCACTCTACCCCAGCACTGCCCAGGGACTCCCACCTCCCTCTAAGCCCCTCTCTGGGACTGAGAATCCCCAGGAAGGCTCCTGGTGGTTCAGGGGACCTCTGCTCTGGGATTCCCAGGCCTGAGCCTCACGGGGACCCAGCCTGCTTGGGCCCCATGTGCGGGGCGGGGGTCCTGGCTCCCAGCCTGCTTGGACCCCCATGTGCGGGGCGGGGGTCCTGGCTCCCAGCCTGCTTGGACCCCCATGTGCGGGAAGGGGGTCCTGGCTCCCAGCCTGCTTGGGCCCCATGTGCGGGGCGGGGGTCCTGACTCCCAGCCTGCTTGGGCCCCATGTGCGGGGCTGGGGTCCTGGCTCCCAGCCTGCTTGGACCCCCATGTGCGGGAAGGGGGTCCTGGCTCCCAGCCTGCTTGGGCCCCATGTGCGGGGCGGGGGTCCTGGCTCCCTGCCTGCTTGGGCCCCATGTGCGGGACGGGGGTCCTGGCTCCCAGCCTGCTTGGGCCCCCATGTACGGGGTGGGGGTCCTGGCTCCCAGCCTGCTTGGACCCCATGTGCGGGGCGGGGGTCCTGGCTCCCAGCCTGCTTGGGCCCCCATGTGCGGGGTGGGGGTCCTGGCTCCCTAAGAAGCTATTTTCCTTCTGCAAATACTTTCCAGTCCAACCAAGACCCAGCAGGCACCAGAGAGCCTTAAGCTTCCTTTTAGCTCTAAAACACCACGTGGCTTCTTTCTCAAAGAGTCAAAATTAATGCACATACACAAAGAGACTTAAGGGGCCGGCGCCATGGCACAGTGGGTTAATCCTCCGCCTGCAGTGCCGGCATCCCATATGGGCGCCGGTTCTAGTCCTGGCTACTCTTCCAATCCAGCTCTCTGCTATGGCCTGGGAAAGCAGTAGAAGATGGCCCAAGTCCTTGGGCCCCTGCACCTGTGTGGAAGACCTGGAAGAAGCTCCTGGCTCCTGGCTTTGGATTGGCTCAGTTTCAGCCGTTGCGGCCATTTGGGGAATGAACCAGTGGAAGGAAGACCTTTCTCTGTCTCTCCTTCTCACTGTCTGTAACTCTACCTCTCAAATAAATAAAATCTTCAAAAAAAAAAAAAAAAATTGTAGGGGCTGGCACTGTAGCACAGCAGGCTAATGCCTGGCCTAAAGCGCCGGCATCCCATATGGGCGCCGCTTCTAGTCCCGGCTGCTCCTCTTCCAATATAGCTCTCTGCTGTGGCCTGGCAAAAGCAGTAGATGTCCCAAGTCCTTGGGCCCCTGCACCCACGTGGGAGACCCGGAAGAAGCTCCTGGTTCCTGGCTTCAGATGGGCGCAGCTCGGGCCGTTGCAGCCATTTGGGGAGTGAACCATTGGATGGGAGATCTCTCTCTGCCTCTCCTCTCTCTGTGCAATTCTGACTTTCAAATAAATAAATAAATCTTTAAAAAAAAAAAAGGCAAAAAAATTGTAAACAAAGAAGAGGCTTAAGCAATGATATCCATTCTGTGGCTCCTGAAGTCACTTTTCACTGGAGTAAAATGGGCCAGAAGATGTCAGTGTTCCACCCAGAGGCAGCAGGTGGTGGCTCAAGTCCCTGGCCCCTGCACCCATATGGGAGACATGGACTGAGTTCTCGGCTCCTGGCTTTGGCCTGGCCCAGCCCCAGCCATCACAGGTATCTGGGGAGTGAACCAGCAAATGAGAGCTCTCTACTTGTCTCATCCTCTCTCTCTGAAATAAATAAAATAAATCTTACTTTTAAAAAGGAAAAAGAAACAGAAACACGTCGGGATGTAGTGCTCTCTCCATGGACCGCTCAGTCTGGGCACGGGCCTCCTCCCCCAGTGCAGACGCGCCAGCTCGCGGCTCCACGCACACGTGACCTGCTCAGAACACACCCAGCCGGGACCACCGGAGCTCGGGCCCCAGGTGGGACAGAGCGCGGAGCACCGTGGCAGTGAAGACACTCACGGGATCGATTCCAAACGGGTAGGGGCCTCGGAACACTCCAGGAACACTGGGATCCAACTGCAGGACCCTGCTGCGCCTCACGACGCTGTCGCTGCAACGCAAGGCAGAGTGAGCCGGTGGCCGCGGCTGGGGGCCAGACCGCGGGGAGGCGCTGGCAGCCACCGCTCGGTAAGGGGCACCTACTTCCACAGCACCAGGCTCCTCTGCTCTGCCGGAGAGTGACTGGCGCTGTACATGGCGGACACGTTCCACCCAGAGCCGAACAGGTTCACCGACTTGGAGAAGCAGTCGTTGTAGACGAGGCCCGTGTACACAGAGAACAAGCCCATCAGCAGCAGGATGTAGCGGCCGTTGAAGAACATCCTCATGATCTGTGAGACGCAAAGGCGGCGGGAGCTGTGTTCAGGCAACAGCAGCAGCTGCGGGCCCAGCCACGCCTGCCTCCAGGTGACAGGCCACACAGCTGAGCCACGCGAGCCAACACGGGCCACACAGCCGAGCCACGGCGAGCCAACACGGGCCACACAGCTGAGCCATGGCGAGCCAACACGGGCCACACAGCTGAGCCATGGCGAGCTAACATGGAGGACAATGCCTCTCGGGATGCTTGCTTGGTCCAGCAGCTAGGAAGCTGACTAGGAGGCCCGCATCCCATATCCGAGTGCCTGTGTCCGAGTCCCAGCTCTGCTCCTGATTCCAGCTTCCCTGGGACACAGCAGTGACGGCTCAAGAACTTGGGTCCCTGCCACCCATGGGGGAGACCCAGATGGAGGCCCTGGCCCCTGGCTGCAGCCTGGCCCAGCCCTGGCTGTTGTGGACACTTGGGGAGTGAACCAGCAGGTGGAAACTCGTTCCTTCTCTCCTGCTCTATTTCTCAAATAAATAAGGCAAAAAGAAAACCCGTCTTGGGATGATCACTGCTAATGCTCCCTGATCAGGCGTAATGAGCTGGCGTGTTTGCAATTTTACCTCCTGGGACTGATTCAGCCTGGGATGGTTTTCATTCAACACCAACAAGAGGGCAAACAGGAACATCACAAAGCCGTGCCCAAAGTCCCCGAACATCACAGCAAACAGGAAGGGGAAGGTGATGATGGAGAAGAGAGCTGCGGGAGGACACAGGCGGGAGGTGTGAGTGCCGGTGCACACAGCACGTCTGCGCGAGGCCCGCACGGCGATGGCCCACGATCCCGACTCGCTCCAGACAGGAGTGAGGCTCAGCTTACGGCCGTGCAGCAAGAGGACAGAGCTGCATCGGAGGGTCCACGTGCCCAACACCGACCACGCTCTCATCCCGCGGGGGGACTCCCACCTGGGTTCACTTCTCTGTAGCTGCCCACCCCGTAGGCGTCCACGATGTTCTGGAAACCCTCGGTGAACTTGTTGGTGCGGATCAGAGTTGGGGGTGTCTCTTTGGTTGGGATCGTGTTCATGAACGAAGGGAGCGTGGCACCACTCTCTCTCTGTCACACAAAACACGAAAACACAACAACTGCCCATCACCTCACGGCCTGGCTGCCTGCCCCGGGCCAGGTGACAGGGAAGTCAGCCGGCACCTGGACGCAGGCAGGCTCAGCAGGAAGACCAGGGGGAAGAGGCACCTCTTCGAGGGCGGGGGCTGTGGGAGGGACCCCTGGGGGCTGCCGTCTCCCAAAAGGAAGGAAAAGACCAACAGCGCAGCAGAAAATGGGCAGATGGTATGAACAGGCAATTCACATAAAGAAAATTCAAAAGGTCGTTCAACCTCACTGGTAACAGAAGGGCAGGCTCTGTCTCAACTGACCCAGAAGTTCCGCTGGGAATTTACCCCGCAGCTGCGTGTGCCCAGGTCACACGGAGCTCACTGCAGGGTTAGCTGTGGAAGTGCAAACTACCCAAATGACCAGGAACTAGTCAAAGAAACCACAGTGTTTGCACACAGTACTAAATAGTTAAAAAAATAAAAATATAAAAAGGTTTTTTAACGAACAGCCTTGGAAAAGAGCATCTGCTCACATCTGTGGCGAGCAGACTCAGAACAGCAACACCAGCTTTAGTGCACTGAGCAAGACCGCGGGCAGGAGGAAGCACCGAGCGAGACCACGGGCAGGAGGAAGCACCGAGCGAGACCGCGGGCAGGAGGAAGCACCGAGCGAGACCGCGGGCAGGAGGAAGCACCGAGCGAGACCGCGGGCAGGAGGAAGCACCGAGCGAGACCGCGGGCAGGAGGAAGCACTCGCTGTGCCTCCCACGTGCCTCTACCTCCTACTGAGCCCCGGGAGCGTCCTGCTCACGCAAACAGCACATCTACCACGCGCGTCACACCCAGCACTCTGCGCTGCGCCCGCCCCCAGGTTCTCTGAGCCCCGCAGCGGGCCGGCAGCCTACCGAGCCCTCCTCCAGCGCCTGGCGCAGGGCCTGCAGGTGGGCCGCGGGGCACCAGACCTCGGCGATGAGGCACTTGTTGGTCACGTCCAGGCTGCACATGTTCAGTGTGTGGTAGATGGCTTTCATCTTCTTCACCTGGATCACGCGGCCGTACACGGACTCGGCGGCCTTGCACAGCACCTGCCTCAAGTAATCCTCGGTTTTGTGCAGCACCTGGGGGAGCACAACACGGCTTCCAGGCAGGAGCACTGGCTTCCCGTCTCGCACAGGGCTGAAGGGTCATCAGGACCTGCGTACGGCGGGAGAGCCAGGAGCTGGGCAGAAAACAGCCGCTCAGCCCGTGAACCTCAGAGGTGCCTCTCGAGAACACAACGCGGGACACGGTGGGAGGTCACCGCCTACGGGGCAGCCCAACTGGGGCAGACAGCTCCCCTCTGGAGTCTTACCTATTCCCAAGTTTAGGCCGGCCCCTGCCACCCAGGAGCCACCAACAGCCCACCCCATTCCTTTCTGCCAAAAAAATCCACTTTGGCCAGCACTGCGGCGTAGCGGGTTAAGCCGCTGCCTACAGTGGCATCTTATATGGGTGCTCCTCTTCCAATCCAGCTCTCTGGCTAATGGCCTGGGAAAGCAGTGGAGGGTGGCCCAAGTGCTTGGGCCCCTGCACCCATGTTGGAGACCTGGAAGAGGTTCCTGGCTCTGGCCTGGCCCAGCCCTGGTCACTGTGGCCATTTGGGGAGTGAACCAGCAGATGGAAGATCTCTCTCTCTCTCTCCCCCTCTGTAACTCTGCCTTTCAAACAGACAAATAAATCTCTTTTTTAAAAACTATTTATTTATTTGAAAGGCAGTTACAGAGAGGCAGAGGCAGAGGCAGAGAGAGAGAGAGGGGTCTTCATCTACTGGTTCACCCCCCAAATGGCCACAACAGCCAGAACGGGGCTGATCCGAAGCCAGGAGCCAGGAGCTTCTTCCAGGTCTCTCATGCAGGTGCAGGGGCCCAAGGACTTGGGTCAACTACCACTGCTTTCCCAGGCCAGAGCAGAGAGCTGGACCGAAAGTGAAGCAGCCAGAATTCAAACCAGCACCCCCATGCCAGCACTGCAGGCAGCAGCTTTACTTGCTACGTCACAGCATTGACCCCAACAAATAAATCTTAAAAAAAAAAAAAATCCCTTTTTGCATGAACAGGTCAGAACCTACGTTCACTGCCTGGCACCAGAACCCTCACTGATACAGAGGACGCAGGGGGAAGGGTCCCCGCCACCCCACACAAGACCTGTTGTCATGTGTCATCAGACAACCCAAGAATCCCTTCCAGCATCCCACCATGACCCCAGGCTAATGAAACCAACCATCCAGGAGCACGCCTGCCCGGCTTGTCCACAGCCACACTGCCCACTCACGAGGGAGCACACGGCTCCGGGAGGCACGCGCACTCACAGTGTACAGATCCTGGATCCGCGTGTTCAGCCCCTCCTGGATCTCTCTGCGCTCCTCGGCGGTGCCAGGGTAGGGGTAGACGTGGCAGTGGTAACTGGAAGCAGAACTCAGTCTCAGCTCAGGACCGCAGGGCCTGAGAGCAGCTGCCCCCGCCCCGACCCTCCCACACGGGATAAAGTCTTCCTCTGCGAAAACAGAACGGGCGCAGGCACCCACCCGGGAAAGCGCTGTGAGGAAATCAGCAAACACCTCTGAACCCACATCGGCACGCGCTCTCCCACCCCAACTCGGGGAGCCCCGCTCTGAAACCCACCAACATCCCCAGGCCCAAATCACTCTACAGATTTAAAACACAAAGACGCACACACAGGCGCGCACACACAGGTGCACACACACAGG
Organism: Oryctolagus cuniculus; assembly: GCF_051225735.1. Classification (NCBI taxonomy): domain Eukaryota; kingdom Metazoa; phylum Chordata; class Mammalia; order Lagomorpha; family Leporidae; genus Oryctolagus; species Oryctolagus cuniculus. The sequence goes on from NC_142887.1 coordinate 9,808,937, forward strand.
CACATGCACACACATGCTCACACACACGCACACACAGGCACACACACACACAGGCATACATTCACATGCTGACACACACAGGTGCATGCACACACACACTCATGCACACATAGGCACACGCACACACAGGCGCACTCACACGCTCACATAGGTGCACACACAGGTACACACACACTCATGCACACACAGGCACACGTTCACACACAAAGGTGCACGCACACACAGGTGTACGCACACACACACATGCACACATGCTCACACACACACAGGCGCACACACGCTCATGCACACACAGGGCAAGAAGAGAACTGAGCTCTGGCTGCCCAGGGCCTCCTCAGAGCCGGCGCTTTCTCAGGGTCACTGGACACTGGGTCATGCCGGCCACCTTAGCACGCGAACACCAAACTTAATTCCACTCAAGGTCTGACTCTGGAAACATATCCTCCCCTCGCTTTTACCCTGTGGAATCAGGTTTGCCAGCTGGGCATAGCCTGCCTAATCTGCGCTAAAATACATGTGCATCTGTTAAAAAACAGCAGTTCCCCCAGGCAATACCTAAAAACCACCTCCCACGCTCCTGAGATCTCAACACCAGGAGCCGGGACACACGGGCCCCACCGACCCAGGAGACACCGGCAGCCTCGCGGTTCCGGGCAAGCACACCCAGCCTTCGGCTGCTGCTCACGTTTCCTGGCCAAGGCAGAGTCCCAGGCAGCTGCCTGCGCCCCACGGACAGCTCCCACCGCCTCATCTCAGTCCTACAGGACTCGGGGACTGGACCCCCCTGCCTTTTACACATGGTGACTTGTCCAAGCAGTTCCAGCCAGGAAGTGGCCGAAGGAGTCTCTGGTTCCAGGGAGGCCCCGTCCATCCGCATGACCCCTCCTTCTCCACAGTGCAGGGGAGGGAACCCCCCAAGCTGTGCCACGGGCCCAGTGGTGCCACCAGAGCCCAGCGTGGAGCTAAAAGCAACAGCAACTCCAAACAGGAAAGTCGGAAATCATGGGGCCAAAACCCAGCACATTTCTCCCCGCAGGACACTGGTGGAAAACCAGAGGTGACGATACAGAGGTCAGGACGAGGCGCGGCTTCTCTTACCAATCGCAGATCTTCTTGACCTTCTGGCCGATCTGCTCTCCCCAGAAGGACACCAGAAACACACCCCACTTCACCACTTCTCCCTACAAGGAGCAAACAGGGCCAGGCGTTACTTCCGAGGCGCCGCGGCTCCAGTGCTGCCACGGAGCTAGGGCACTCACTCACTGACTCGGCCAGTCCTCCCCCCAGGTCCCATGGCCGCGGAGCCCCTCCTCGCTGTGGGGGGAGCACCCACAGGACAGCCCCAGCAGGGCAGATGCTCTGGGCACCCAACACCACACTCCCAGCAAGTCTGGGGCGGCGCCATGTCCTCCAGGTCTGCAGTCCACACACAGCAGGGTTCCCCACCTGCGGGCTTCTGCTGCCAAGCACACGAAGGCGTCACCGGCCCTTTGGGGCTAACACAGGGGCTGGAAAAGCTCCGCCAGCCCCGAGGTACATGGCTGGCGGCGGCGAGAGGAACAGGAATGAACGGGCAGCATACACCAGGCCAGGCGCCTTTCAGCAGGGCGTCGCCCTCAGACTGCGAGGACTTCAGAGAACACGAGGGTGTGCCCGCAACACGGAAGTCGAGAAAACGGGTTTGGATTCTGGCCTGTTTGCTACGGGCTACTGTAGAACGGGTTTGGGTTTTGGCCTGTTTGCCACGGGCTACTGGAGCTGCTGGAGATACGGCAATGAACACACGAGGTAAAAGCCCCTGGCCTGGGAGGGGAGGGGAGCTGACGTCCACATGGACAGCGAGAGACGCGAAGCCCAGGAGGTCAGTGCAGGGTTAGGCCACTGCTCTAGGCGCCCATCTCCCACATAAGAGCGTCAGTTCCGGTCCTGGCTGCCGCACCTACAATCCTGCTTCTAATGGGCACCCTGGGGTGCAGCAGATGATAGCTCAAGGACTTGGGACCCTGCACCCGCCTGAAGAGCTGGATGGAGTTCCTGGCTCCAGGCTTCAGCCTGGCCCAGCCCTGGCTGACACTGGCATTTGGGGAATATTTGGGTAATAAACCAGCTGATGGAAGACCTCTCTCTTGCTCGCTCGCTCACTTGCTCTGCCTATAAAGTAAATGAAAAATAAAAATAAACTTAAAAAAAAAAAAAGACAGAAACTAAGGCTGGAAGGGGAGACGGATGGAGGGCGGGGCTGTGACCCCAGCGAGGGGGCCTGGAAGGCCTCCCTGAGAAGCCACGCTGGGGCAGGCGCAGCAGGCGAGGAGCCTTCAAGCCCAGGAGCGGCCAGCGCAGACGCAAGCTCGGGGAGGCCAGAGAGTGACAGGCGGCGGCAAAGGAGACGGCCCGGCGTGGGAGGCCAGGACCCCTTGAGGCAGAGAGTGCCATGATGGGACTGCAGGTGTACAGGGATGGTGCTGATGCGGGGGGGCAGGGGCAGGGGCAGGCACGCACGGCAGCACCGGCCGGGCAGTTGATGGCAAGTCCTGACACGAGCAGTTTGGAGGGGCAGGGTCGGGGGGAAAGGAGCAGCTCGGCCCAAGGCCCTGAGGGGAGACATCTCCCGGACACTTACGCGGGCAGTGAGGCAACAGCCTGGTGTTCAGCACAGAGGACAAATCGAGGCACACATTCAGGCATGGAATTTAAAGCATGAAATTATCCAAGAGCCCAAAGGGCCGAAGGAAGACAGAGCTGTGTCCTGGGGCAGGGACAGGGCCAGGCTGGGGGGGAGCTGAGGAGCCACTGCAAAGCCACACAGGTGTACACCCCTCAGCCAAGGACAGGGTGGCATGGGGGAGTGGCAGCAGGGGGGGATGAACTCTCCAGGGCGACTGAGCACCCAAGCACCCAGGCCTTGGTGTCTCACCCTAACCTCTGCTACAGACAACCCGGGCTCCTGGGAGGAGCAGCTGCCGCCAGGGCTGAGGCAGGCAAGCTGAAATGTGATGCCAGCCAGAGTGACAGCCACCAAGTCCACAGACAGCGACCACCGGCAGAGGCGAGAGGGAAGGGGCAGCAGGGCCGAGGTGTGCGGAGGGACAGACGCCGCCGTGCCCTCGGAGCATCTCCACAAGTGACCGGCGATTCGCACCAAAGAGCAGAGCTGAAGGAAGGGTGCAGAAAGCCGGCAGACACCAACAGAGAGCTGACCGGGCTGCACGGACAGCGACAGCGACAGCGACACCGGAGCCTCCTGCTGGGACCTGCTGGAGGGTGGGAGCGTCGACTGCAGGCGCTCCCCCGAGTGTGGGGTCTCCCTCTGCTCCGAGTCCGGTCTGACACGGGGCAGGGAGGGGGCAACAGCGGCCCATGGCAGAGGCCATCCGCGCAGGGGAGCAGCCGGGGGCACCAGCAGAGCCCGAACGGGGTGAGAGAGGCGTCCAGACACCAGGGGCCCGGCGGGCGCAGGGAACTCGGAGCTCAAAGGAGCAGGGCTGGGCGATGGCGGGAGAGCAGCTGCTCATGCAGGGACTGAGCAGCCAGCGTGGAGGGCCAGGAGCCAAGCTCCCCACTCCGAGGAAAGGAGCCAGAGACGGAAACGGAGGAGGCCGGGACCAGGCCTGGGGTGCTGGGCTGCGGACAGCAGCGCAGCAAACAACGCTCTGAGTGTGTCTGCCGACGGCTGACCCAGAGCTGCGGGAGGGCAGTCACAGCTCGATCTGGGTATCTGAGTATGCGCGAAAGCCAGGGCGTGCTCCAAAGATGACGGGAACAGGTGAAAAGCCACAGAAGCTCCGGTTCCGACCCGGAGAGGCAGCGTGTCGGCAGAGCACAGCCGCCAAATCCAGCAGGAAGAGGGTGCGAGCTGTCCCGGCACCTTTCCCAAACGCTCGCTCGTCACACAGGCAAAGTGAAGCCTCTCAGTGCAGGGGCCCAGGGCCTAGCGAACACTCCAGAACAGGCCGCAGAGCCACGTGTCGCGTGACAGGGCGCCCCGGGAAGAACACAGCACCACTTCCTGCCAGGGACACATGACCTGAACCTCATGAGAAAGTAGCCGACAAACCCAGAAAACACCAGCCCGTGGGGCCGGCGCTGTGGTGTAGCGGGTAAGGCTGCCACCTGCAGTGCTGGCATCCCATTCGTGTGCCGGTTCAAGTCCCAGCTACTCCACTTCCGATCCAGCTCTCTACTGGGAAAGCAGAAGACGGCCCAAGTGCTTGGGCCCTGCTCTTGCGTGGGAGAACCGGAAGCAGCTCCTAGCTCCTGGCTTCAGATCGGCCCAGCTCTGGCTGTCGTGGCCATTTGCAGGGTGAACCAGCGATGGAAGACCTCTCTCTCTCTCTCTCTAACTCTGCCTTTCAAATAAATTTTTTAAAAAAAGAAGACTGGCCCATCATTTTTTAAGTTGCAAGGTCATGGGACTTGAGGAGAGCCTAAGAAACTCCCAGAAAAAGGAGACCAAGGACACAGGACCCCCAGATCAACACATGGTTCTAAACCACACCCTGTGCCGGGACAGAACCGGGACGGCGAGGTACATCTGGTATCTAGTCCACATCTTGCCCTGGTCTCATCTTGGCAACAGGGAGAGCGTCCTCGAGCTCAGGGACCACACGCAAACGTGCCGGAGGATGGTCAGACAAGACATCGGGTTCAGGAGGAACGTTCCTTGGCCTAGACTTGCACTTCTCTCCCGTCTGCCACAGGCAGCAGGTGGTCACGCCGGGCACTCACCGTTTCGGGGTCTTCGAGGGGCTCGTCCAGCTCGGCGTAGGTCAGAATGGTGTACCCTTTGCAGACCCGCCACAGCATTTTCTCAAATGCTTCCACTTTTCCTTGGTTAATCAGGCCAGACACAAACCTGTGAGACAACACAGACCACCCAGAGGCAGTTAGAGGCAACCAAGAGGAGTGAGGAAGACATCCATTTCCAGCCAAATGGTGAGGCAGCCCCAAGCTCTCCAACTGCAGACACCTGACACGCTGCACAGAATTTATGTTAATGCTTGTTTATTTATTTACTTATTTATGCGAAAGGCAGAGTGATAGAGAGTGAGAGACACGGAGACAGAGTTCTTCCATCTGCTGGTTGGCAGACAGCCCAGACCAACAAGGCTGGTCCAGGCAGAAGCCAGAAGCCAGAAGCCTGTATGTAGCGCCATCCTGGTCTCCCAGGTGGGCAGCAGGGGCCCAAGAACTTGGAACACCTTTCCGCTGCCTTCCCGGGCGCATCAGCAGGGAGCTGAATCGGAAGCAGAGCAGCCGAGACTCGAAGCAGATGCTCCGATACGAGACGCCAACATCGCAAGTGGTGGTTTAACCCACTGCACCACAAAACCCCACCCCACAGATAGAGTGCTTTTTAAAATACGTTTAAATGGCGGCCGAGCCAGGAGTAAACAGAAACTCCTGGAGTCAAAACCTGAGACAGACAGTCTGGTGCTTAGGGCAGGCCTGGGCGCCTGGGCAAGAACCGATCGCCCCAAGGCAGCACCTGTCCACACCCAGAGCACTTGCACAGGAGACCACGAGTAAGCTGGTGTGCTTCAGTTTGGATCTGCACGGAGGCAGAGTCTCCCCTGAGAACTGATCAGTGTGGGTTAGAATTCACCCAGGTTTGGGGCTTGCGTTCACAACGCGGGGCCGGCGCGCTGGCGCAGCAGAGTAAGCTGTCACTTGTGACGCCGGCATCCCACATCAGACTGCCGGTTTGCAATCCGGCTGCGCCACTTCCAACCCAGCTCCCTGTTAATGCACCTGGGAAAGCAGCAGAAGACGGCCCAAGCACTAGGGCACCTGCACCCACGAGGGAGACCCTCCTGGCCCAGCTCTGGCTGTTGTGGCCATTTGAGAAGTGAACCAGGGACTGAAGATCTCCCTCCCCCTCTCCCTCTCTGTGGCTCTACCTTTCAAATACATGAATAAATCTGTTCTTTTAAAATGTGCACTCCCTGCACAGTCAGAACACCAACAGAGAGCCCGCCCTGAGGGGCAGACGTGCAGCGGCTGCGGGGCGGAGGGCGTGCTTGGACTCTCCCAGCCCTGCCGATGAGGAAATGAGAAACGTAAGCTTGCGAGCATTTCTGTAAATATTCACAAACTGTAAATCCAGGTCACACAGGGAGGTGGGCTGCCACCAGTTCAAGTGAGCAAACAAACAGGAGAAAAGGCCAAAGGAAAGCGGCATGAAGCAGGACCAACGAAGACAAACGGCCCGGCCCGGCCCGGCCCGGCCCCCGCGATCCCGGCGAGCGACAAGACCTCTCCCTCCAGCCGCACCCTGCCTAGTCGACAAGCTGAGCACAGGAGGGCGGCGGCGTCCGGAACACCCCCTCACCCAGCGCAGGCTCAGCCACGGGAAGGCTCACGGCCCCGGCACTGCCACCTACCCTAGTTTGGCTCCCAGCCTCTGCATGTTGTAGTCCAGCAAAGAATCATTCTCCAAGGAAGGGAATTCTTCGTAAGTGGGTTCAAACTAGAAAGAGACAGAGCAAACCACGCACGTCTCATTAAAAGTCACACTTTATTTCTCATGCCATCTTTTTTTAAAGAATTATTTTATTTCTTTGAAAGAGTTACAGAGAGAGGCAGAGCCAGAGAGAGAGAGGTCTTCTGTTCCACTGGTTTACTCCCCAAATGACCGCAACAGCCAAAGCTGAGCTGATCTGAAGCCAGGAGCCAGGAGCTTCTTCTGGGTCTCCCACGTGGGTGCAGGGGCCCAAGGACTTGGACCATCTTCCACTGCTTTCCCAGGCCACAGAGAGCTGGATCGTAAGAGGAGCAGCCGGGACTAGAACCAGCGCCCATATGGGATGCCGGTGCTTCAGGTTGGGGCTTTACCCACTACACCACAGCGCCAGCCCCTCTCAAGCCATTTTTCTAGACACATTCTCAGAACATCTTACTTAGAGCCGCTGTGAAGGCTGTGTGATAACTTAGCTGCATAACTTGGCTCTGATAAATAAGGAGACACTTCCGCATCCCTTCCTTGGAAGGCACCTGAGGAGTTCTATGTAAGAGCAGTTAAAACTGACGTCACCGCCCTAGTCCGAGCGGCGATGAGTGCGTCAGAGGCCACGGCTTGGTCACGGGAGCGCGAGATGACATGGACTTTCCTGTCACACACCACAGAGCACAAGCAACGTCCCTGCTCTCAGTGCCTCGGAATAACCGTGCTGTTCAGTCTCACAGAGAGGCTGTTCACGGGGTGGGCATTTGACAGAGGCCCTGCAGAACACCACTCAGGAGGCCTGCGTCCTGTCTCAAGGTGCCCGGTGGAAGTCTTGGGTTCACTCCCACGCCAGCTCCCTGTAACGCACCTGGGACGCAGCAGGTGGTGGCTCAAGCCCCTGCATCCCATCCCCGCCGCCCACGTGGGAGACCCGGACGAGTTCCGGGTTCCTGGTTTTGGTCTGGCCCGGCCCGGGCTGCTGAAGGCATTTGGGAAGCGAGCCAGTAGCTGGAGGATCTGTCTCTGCCTTTCAAATAAGTAATTTTTTAAATGGGGGAGGGGGGGCATTTGTCAACTGAAGACTACAGCATTTTACACAAATGAAGCGTGTTCATTGCTAAAACCAACCCGCCCAGAACAAGGCTCCCGGGGCTTTTTAATTTCCTACACTCGGGGCAGCAGCAGCAGCACGCAGCGGCACAGGCGCGCTCCGTACCTCCACGTTGCGCTTGACGAAGGCCTTGGTGACCCGCAGCACATGCGTGTACTCGACCAGCTCCAGCAGGTTCCTCCTCAGCTTCTCCTTGTTCCTCGTCACTTCCCGCAGCTCCACCTCCAGCTTCTGCAGCTGCTCCTGAAACACACAGCGGCGGCTGCAGGCGACCCTAGACGACCCCGGACGACCCGGACCACCCCGGACCACCCGGCACAGCTCCAGGCACCCGCCCACTGGTACCAACACCAGCGGCGTTACAGCCAGAGCCGTGCACGGCAGACGGAGGCTTTGCCGACGCATCTCACCCGGGCCATCTGTGACGGCTGCAGGGCAGCAGCGGCTCCGAGCGGCCCTGCCCCTGCTGACCCACCCCACACGTCCGTCTCCCTCTCCACCTGGGTCCCCTTTACTTCAGCAACACAGAACTGTGCTGAGACCATCTCCCCTGAACGGGTACTCCCTTAGTCCCCAGCTTAAGATTTTCTGTGCGATTAATTGGGCATAAAAATTCGAGAATAATTCTTCGTTACTAATGAGTTTATCAGCAGCAGGTGCGTATCCCAGGGCCAGGACACCAGTTCAGACGCCTGTGTCCCATGCTGCAGCGCCTGAGTTTGACTCCCGGCTCTCACTCTGGCTCCTGCTTCCCACAGCGCAGACCCTGGGAGCAGCAGTGATGGTTCAAGCGACTGGGGTCCTGCCACCCACACGGCGGGAGCTCCCAGCTCCTGGCTCCGGCAGGCATTTGGGGACTGAACCCGCAGTTGGGAACACATGAGCACTCTCACCCTGTCTCTCCCTCTCTCTCTCTCCCTCTCTCTCTACCCCACCCACGTCTCTCTACTCTCAAATTATGTTTAATTTTTTTAAATGAGTTTACCAGCACAGCAACTGAGGAAAACAGTACGGCTGTTCCTCTGCAGGCTACAGCAGAACCAGCACGCGCCCCAGCAATCCCACTGCCGGGCGCAGAGCCTCACTCCGCTGCAGGGGCACCTCGCTCCCAGCTCACTGCAGCCGACACGGGAGGGCGTGCGTGCACACTGGGACTCTCAGGTGCAGCAGCGTGGCACCACCACGTGAGGTGACACGAGCCAGGCACAGAGACAAGCGCCACATGACCTCACTAACGCGCAGAGCCTTTCAACACGGGTGGCAACAGGAAGCTCACAGCACAGCGGCGCTTACCGGAGCTGCGGAGGGAAGAGGGCAGGCAGGGATGGGGAGGGCGAGCGGGCTCTAAGCCACAGGAGACGCAGGAGCAGTCCTGGGCCACTGCGCGGTGCGGTGACTAAAGATGACACTAACTACTGTAGCTTTCTCTAGTGAAAACAAGTCCCGGGGACAGGAGTGTGACTGTTTTCTCCACATAGAGATGTTCACAGGGCCAGACACACTCACTCTCCCTGCACACTACACGTGTCCACACAACGGAAACGTCACAGGATACCTCATAAGTATGACAATTGTTTACATGTCTGTTAAAAAAAAAACTTTTAATGAAGAAATTAAGAGGGCCGGTGCTGTGGCACAGTGGGTAAAGCCGCCACCTGCACTGCCAGCATCCCATATGGGTACCAGTTTAAGACCCAGCTGCTCCACTTCTGACCCAGCTCCCTAATGGCCTGGGAAAGCAGTGGAAGATGGCCCAAGCGCTTGGGCCCCTGCACCCGTGTGGGAGACATGGAAGAAGTTCCTGGCTCCTGGCTTCGAATCAGCCCAGCTCCAACCATTGCGACCATTTGGGGAGTGAACCAGCAGATGGAAAACCTCTCTCTCTCTCTGCCTCAGCCTCTCTGTAACTCTGCCTTTCAAACAAATAAATAAATCTTTAAGAGAAAATTAAGAACTGACAAAACTACATGCAAGATAACCCTAATAAGGCGTTGCAAAACTAAGCATCACAGCCGTGGAGGCAGGGCTCTGTAAAACCAGTCAGCGATCGAAGAACGCCCCTCTCAACAAACCCCCTAGCACACCACATCCAGGACTGCGTGCGGCTGTGCAAGCACCGCCCACAGCCATCAGCACGTCTGTGGTCACCTCGTCCCCACCCCATCTGACAGGCCACACCACATGCCTGCCTCCTCCTCTCTCCCAAGGCCACTCAGCCCACGTCACTGGCCTTCCTCCAGGTAAACAGAGCGGCCCTGGTCCCACGGCGGGAGCTGTCTCACAAGAGCCCCCGCGAGCTCTGGCTTGGGTCCACAGTGATGAACCCGAGGATGACACGGAACCCGACGTGGCCGCCTCGCAGGGGGACGCCGACACACAACACCCGACTGCGGGCACACGCTCCCTCCCAGCACACAGCCCGTGAGTCCGGAGGGGACCCTGGCTGCTGCCCGTCCCAGCAGATCACCACCTGGAAATCAAGGGGGCGGGCAGGGAGCGCAGGGACAAAGGGCAGGCCTGGGCGGCGAGCCCGGCGCGGGAATCTGCTTCCTGAGGCATCACCTGACCAGTGAGCGGGTGCCATGACCCCGGGGGACGCAGCCACAGCGCCGCCTTGAGAGGAAAGGCGGGAAGGCACCAGGCAGCACGGGTGTGTGTGTGTGTGTGTGTGTGCGCACCCAGACCGCCGCACGTCTCACCTCCATCTCCAGAACCTGCTTCAGGGGCGGTGCGGGAGGACTGGCCTCTCCCTCGGGAAGGGCGATATCCGCTCTGCTGATTTCCTGCACCAGGTACACTGGGGAAATGAAGTTAGCACACGAGCTACAACCCGCGAAGCCCAACCTCGTAAACGCACAAAGCCCCCGACCTGCAGGCACCGCCACGCCGAGGCTGCGGCCACAGGAAACCCTCCCAGCTCTCCCACTCCAGAACCACAGCAGATCCAGGGCAGCCCCAGGAGACGCCACCACGGCTTTCCAGCAGTCGCCCTTGGGAGCCGGGCCCCCAGGAAGTCCCCGAGCTCCAGCAGGCAGGGCACCCGGGGACAGGGTGGAAAGCCAGGCTCTCGGCGACTCCCGGGGCAGCCCTCGTGCCGGGACGCAGGACGACCGGTCTGCCCTGGCTACTTAAGGAAAAACTGGATTTGTGAAACAAACAGCACACCAGCCAGAACCTAATTTCTTCCTTTAGCTTGTGTTTTCAATCCCATGAGGAGCCCTCTTCCTCAGGACCGAAGCCACGGCACCTGTTGAAGTGCCTGCCAGGCCTACCTCCGAGAAGTGTTACCACCTGGAGAGTGGGCCAAGGCGTGAGCGCGGGAGGGGGAGGAAGACAAAGCAGTCTTCCCAAGGACACGGCAAAGGCAGCACGGGCTTTCACGGCTTCCGACGGACACAAACGGCTTTAAGCAATTTATAGCCAACTTCACTTCCGAATTCCGTTTTTTATTTTTATGTTTAGTGTGCATCCCTTTAGAAACAGTTTAAGCTACAGGAAGTCCTAGACACATCTCAGGGGTCATCACCTTTGCCCTCTCACTCCCCACTGACCCACACGTGTTTCAAAGACAAGGACACAACGTCGCCCACAAACACAACCCAAGGAGTAACTGGTACAAAAGGGAACGGACCTCCAACGGCCGCAAGTTACTGCTAATGTCAAGCGTGTAAAACCCCGGGCTGACGTGGTGCAGCGGGCTGAAGCCACCACTTGCAACCCCCTCGTCCCCTATCAGAGCGCTGGCTCACGTCCCCGGCTGCTCTGCTCCCACTCCAGCTTCCGACTGATGTGCTGGGAAGGCGGAAGTGCTGTCACCCATGTGGGAAACGGATGAAATTCCTGGCTCCTGGCTCCAGCCTGGCCCAGACCTGGCTGTTGCAGCCATTTTGGGGAGTGAATCAGTGGAGACCTCTCTGTCTCTCTCTCTCTGCCTTTCAAATAAGTAAGTAAATCTTTAAAATATACACATGACATTCAAACTTCCAGAAGTCATTCTGAAAGTCGTGCTTCCTCCCCACCCCACGTCTTCTAATTCTTCTACAAAGTCTGTACTCCAGCCAAATGTCTGTCATTTCCCCTCTTTTAATGTTTATTTTACTTGAAAGACAGAGAGAGAGAAGTCTTCCATCTGCTGGTCCTCTCCCCAGAAGGCTGCAACAGCCAGAGCTGAGCCGATCTGAAGCCAGGAGCCAAGAACTTCCCCCAGGTCCCCTACTTCAAGGATGGGGGGGCCAGCACTGTGGCATGGCGGGCTAAGCCTCTGCGGTAGCACTGGCATCCCATACGGGCGGCTGCTCCACTTCCAATCCAGCTCCCTGCTAATGCCTGGGCCCCTGTACCCACATGGGAGACTCGGAGGAACCTCCTGGCTCCAGATGGGCCCAGCTCTGGCCATTGCATCCATTTAGGGAGTGAGCCAGCAGATGGAAGACCACTCTGTAGCTCTGCCTCTCAAACAGATGAATAAATCTTTAACAAACAAAACAAGGATGGATCTGTAAACAACTACTTGAGGCTAAGAAGTTAAAGGCTTTAGAGTTGAAGGAGGCATCCCTGGGTGCTGGGTCTGTTACTGGCTAACAATCCGAGCTGCCCTGCCCTGCCCTGCCCCGCACCTGCGAAGGAGGCCCTGGAGGAATGACCATCAATGTGTCCGCCAGGCTGCCTTTGCGCCCTGACCTAATCTGACATTAATATATTAAGGTATAGATAATATTTTTAAGTTAACAAAACACAGAAGATTGGCTACCTTAATACCAGGAAATTCTCTGCAGCCATTAAAAACAGCAAGTGAGCTGCCCCCCCTCCATCTTTATTTGAGAGGCAGGGAGGGGTGGGGGAGAGAGCCCTCCCCCACCCACTGGTTTACTCTTCAAAGGCTTACAGAGGCTGAGGCCGGGCTGCAGCCAGAGCCAGGAGCCAGGAACTCAATCCAGGTCTCCCGTGTGGGTGGCGGGGACCCAACTAAGCGAGCCATCACCAGGGCCTCCCAGGGCCTAAACCAGCAGGAAGCCGCAACAGGGGACGCGGCCACCTGAGTCTCCGGCCCAGCTCGCCCCCACGAGTTTATGGACGGGAAGACGCTACGGAAAGCTCTCTTTAGTAAGGAACAAGGGTAACAGAAGACCCTCCCATGGTCTCCGTAACCCTGCTTCTGCAGACGGCAGGCGAGGTCTGGATCAATCTGCACGACGACAACAGAGCCACTACCGGAGCACGACCTTTCCTCTCTGCCTTCCGGTACTTTCTACAACGATCCGGTTCACTTTCATGAACACCATCAAGCTGTCAAACGGAAAGTGAACTTACCCAATATTCGCTCCAGCTCTTCACACCTCTTCACCTCACCAACAAATTTTCTTTGAAAAGAACTTACATTCTGGTTGAGCTGAAAGATGAAAAATCTGCTTTACTCTTCTAAAACGTGAAAATGCATTTTATTTTTAACACAAACGCTATTGCTGTGGGTGTGGGGAAGTGGGCCCCACTTCCACCCTCCTGGACGGGCCATGAGCCACATGGCTCCTATGCCATCATCCAAAAAGTCCAAAAATATCCCTTGGCCCAGGGGCCGGCACTGTGGCGCAGTGGGTTGAAGCCCTGCCCGCGGCGCCGGCATCCTATATGGGCGCTGGTTCGAGTCCCAGCTGCTCCTCTTCCGATCCAGCTCTCTGCGACGGCCCGGGAAAACAGTGGAAGATGGCCCAAGTCCTTGGGCCCCTGCACCCACATGGGAGACCCGGAAGACGCTCCTGGCTTCGGATCGGTGCAGGTCCAGCCATTGCAGTCATCTGGGGAGTGAACCAGCAGATGGATACCTCTCTGTCTCTACCTCTCTCTGTAACTCTGTCTTTCAAATAAATAAAATAAATCTTAAAAAAAAATCCCTCGGCCCAGAAACACCCCACCCAGAAAGCGCATCGCTGCAGCAGGTTGACCCCAGCACCCCACACGAAGCGCCAGCTCCAGTCTCGGCTGCTCTGCTTCCAGTCCAGCTTCCCGCTAATGCACCCATGCAGGCAATGAAGACGGCCCGAAGACAGCCTGGGAACTTGGGTCCCTGCCACCCACGGGAGACCCAGAAGAAACTCCTGGCTTCAGGCCAGCGAAGCCCTGAGCATTACAAACGTCTGGGCAGCGAGCCAGCACACAGAAGACACCTCGCTCTGTCTCTCCCCCTTTCCCTCTGTAACTCAGCCCAGGGCTCCACCTGCAGACCATGCCCAGGAGGCGGAGCAGTGGTGGCCGGGGCGGAGGGGCCGGCTCGAGACGAGGGCTCTCTGTACTTGGGCACAAGGACTCCCGGGTGACCGCTCTACACCGGACTGCGGGGATGGCTCTGAAAACCACGACTTGCACACCTGAAATGGGTGAGTCCTGGCACACAGCTTTATGCAGCTGAACAGAAACTGATGTTCAGCCACACAACTGACCAATGTGAATAACAAAAACCGATGTTTTAGATGACCCGGACTTTGATTATATTAAGAAATGTTTTATTAAGATTTTCAGGTATGATAATAATGTTAAGCCTATGACTTTTTAAAAATCCTAATTTTTTTTTTTTTAATTTTTTGACAGGCAGAGTGGACAGTGAGAGAGAGAGACAGAGAGAAAGGTCTTCCTTTGCCGTTGGTTCACCCTCCAATGGCCGCCGCGGCCAGCGCGCTGCAGCCGGCACACCGCGCTGATCCGATGGCAGGAGCCAGGAGCCAGGAGCCAGGTGCTTTTCCTGGTCTCCCATGGGGTGCAGGGCCCAAGCACCTGGGCCATCCTCCACTGCACTCCCTGGCCACAGCAGAGAGCTGGCCTGGAAGAGGGGCAACCGGGACAGAATCCGGCGCCCCAACCGGGACTAGAACCTGGTGTCCCGGCGCCGCTAGGTGGAGGATTAGCCTAGTGAGCTGCGGCGCCGGCCAATTTTTTAAAATTTATTTGAAAGACAGAGACAGACAGACACCTCCCATCCACCAGTTCCCTCCCCACAACCGCAGGGGCTGGACCGAGTCGGAGCCGCAGCACAGAGCTCCACCCAGGCCTCCCACGTGGGCGCTCCTGCACCAGGGCCCACCCCATGGCTACTAGACACACTCACTGAAATATTAAAGTATATGTCTTTGGGTTTACTTCATCCAGTTTGGGAGAGGGGAAGGGGTGAACAAGTGGCCGTCACTCTACATTATGGGACCCGGGGGTCACTGTGCCCTTGTCTCCACTTCTTACAACACAGAGCTTAAAAAAATTAAACATTTAATGTTTAATGAAATTAAGAAATTGTCGAGATTTGTGTATAAAAGGCAGATTAAGGATACTCAATGTGAGTTAACTATATAAAAACATAAATGAAAACATTAGTAGAGAAATGATCCACATTACAGAAAGGTGAGGAGTTACTCCCTGAGTTATGGGATCCTGCGGTCTGCATTTCTACAACAGACACATACGGCTTCTGTAGTTAAAAATAAAATCAGACCAATCATTTTTGCTGAGAAGCATTTAACACGAGACTGTCTCGTTCCGCCCAGGGCTCGTCCTGGGCACCCTCAGAAACACTCAGACAACCGCTCGGCAGGAAGGTCCTCCCAGCACCGGGGAAGCGGGCGCTCCCAGTCTCAGTTCTTGGTCAGTTTTTTTGTTTTTTTTAGAATTAAGCAGAAGATAATTCCAATTTCACTTCTGTTTGTCACCTTCTCATTCCTTTCTGGAGGTCAGATAAAGCCACCAGTTCCGAGTCCCTGACGACAGACGCTACCCTACCTGCAGAGTAAGAACGGGAAAGGGAAGCGATGCGGCCGCCGTCCGTTTCCCCCTGCCCCGGCAGCAGAGTAACTAACTGCACAGCACGCCCCACACCCAGGGGCTTCCTGGCACTGGCTGGCCACCGTCAGCTCACATACACTGCCTCTCCGCTGTGGGGCTTCTTCTACAAAGTTAAGTTTCAGTTTTGGGTTTTTTTTCCCCTTTTGAAGGCCTACAGTATAAAACACATTTCAAGAGAGATGCATCTGAGACAGGCATTTAACGGAGATCCCGGGCCCTGGCACCACCAGCACCGATATCCCCGCGTGGTCTTCCCGTTCCAGCAGCTCCAGGCGTGAGATGAGCTTTCCCAGACGAGACCTGCTGGCCAGCGCAGCGCCTGGCACCTGTCTTCCCGGGGCTTACCCCTGGCTGTCACCCACTCCCTTCCCCAGAGCCAAGCCAGCAAGAAGGACTGAATCAGCGAGAGCGGGAGGGAGGCGCCGCGCCCGCGGGCCCCGCAAGGAAGAGCCGGGCGCAGCATCCTGGCTTCAGCTTCCTCTGGACCCCAACGCCCTGCACCTAAGGGCTGCCACCCAGCAACAGGAGCACCTGCTGGGATCTCTCGGTTCCCACTACGGGGCGGGCGGATCCGCCCCTGCCCTGCTGGGCTCAGCGCGGCACCTGCCAGCTCCAGGAACCAGGAAGAGCCCGGGACGCCTCCCCCACGCCTCGAGTCACCCCGGGACGCCAGACCTTGGGCAGGGTGCTCCCCCGGGAAGGCGGAGGGCGCTTAGGGCACAGCAGGCGGCGCAGGCGGGAGGCCGGAGCATCAGCTCCCTCCCGCCTCCTGCCAGAACTCGGGACTGGGGCCGCCCTGCGCACCAGCTGGGTCCCCAGTCAAGGCTTGTTCGGCCACTCCACAAGCGCCCTATTGACGGCCGAGGGGACCCCGCAGGGGACCAGTCAGGCAGGGGCCGCCGCCCGCTGGGCACACAGCTCCCTCCACCAACGCGCGGGGCTGCGGCCTCTCCCCGGCCGCTGCCAGCTCACTCCCCACAGCGAGGGCCCCTCTCCCCGAGGCCGGCCCGACGGCTCCCGAAGGCGGCACTTTCTGGCAGACCCGTCTCCCCGCCTCGGCGCCCTCTGCTCCCGCGAAGCGCCCACCATCACCCCACGGGGACGCCACGGGGTTTGCTCTCCGCGCGGCTCGGCGCCCCCCGCCCCGGGGAGACCCCGACCAGCAGCCCCACGAGCCGGGGTCGGCCGCCAGCTTCGCGGAAGCTCGGGGAGGAGGCAGGCCGGGGCCTCGCGTCCCCGCCCGGGAATGGGAACACGGGCGCGCCCTCCACGGCCGGGGGACACTCACGTCTCGGAACTGGACCAGGCCCTTCTCGCCCAGCGCGCTGAGGCACTCGTAGGCCGTGCCCGACTGCAGGAAGAGCTGCGCCAGGCACATGGGCTCGCTCCGGAACAGGGACCCCATGGCGGGCCCGCCGCGCGCTCAGCCGGGACGGCCCGGGCCTCGGGCTCTTCCTGGGCCTGGCCGCGGCCGCGCAGCATGGGGCGCCGGGCTGCGGGACCGGCCCGGGTCCTGCCACCGCGGCCGCGCTCCCGCCGCCGCCGCCGCCGCCGCCGCCGCCGCCGCCGCGCCAGCCAGGCCCCGCCCCCGAGCCGCGGCCGGTTCCGGTTCCGCCCCCGCGCCCCGCCCCCCGCCGGCCGACCAATGGGTGCGCGGAGTTGGGCCGAGCGGCGCGCAGGCGGCGGCGGCCGCACGGGGTGGGGGCGGGACGCTCGCCATTAAGGGAAGAGAATCACTTTCCAAATTCGGATTACCGACGGTGTGCAAGATCCTTCTGCTACCGCGACTACGATCACCTGGCACGGAGAAGACTGACGGGGGAGGGCCACGTGGCTCCCCCGGGGCGGGGCTTGAGACGCCCACCCCCGCCCCTCCGGCCCCTAGCTGGGACCGGTGCACCTCGCAGGTCGGGACCAACGTGCCTGGCCAGCTGGGACCGGTGCGTCTCGCAGGTCGGGACCAATGCGCCTGGCCAGCTGGGACCAGTGCGCCTCGCAGGCCTGAACCGATGCGCCTGGCGGGCCGGGACCGGTGCGTCTCGCAGGCCGGGGACCAGAGCGCTTGGCGGGCCGGAACCGGAGTGCCTGGAGGGCCGAGACTGGTGCGCCTGGCAGGCAGGAACCCCGCCATCCTCGCTCCTCTCCATGGCCGGCTGCTTTGCGGGACGCCGGAGCCTGGCCTCTCTTTCCCCACCCCTCAGCGGCGGGGCGATGTGCGCTTCTGAGGCTTTATGCCGAAGTCTGGAGCCCAGTTCCTGGAGCCCCCACCCCCGCCTCCCAGGGGCTGCACTGGCCGGGGACTGGGGTCCCCGGGGGGCGGGGCAGCTCCTGGGATCTGCGGAGCTTACGGAGGCCGGCTCTGCTGTGGTCTGGTGTTGGTGATGAGCTAGATTCCCAAGGTTACCTCTCCTGCATTTCACTGGGTGCAGGCAGCATCCGGGCGGCTGGACCGGGTGCGGCCGTCAGTCACGCGACACCTTACACACTTTCAGCAAAATAAACGTCTCATTTATTAAAGCTTGCAGAGGCACACCCTTGGGGAAAGGCCTGTGGTCTCTGGAAGTCAGGCCTGGCGTATCCTGGTCCAGGGGTTACTGAGGAAGGCGGCCAGCAGGAGGAACCAGGCCAGCAGCAAGCCCTTGGCCACGCACTGAGAGTACGGCTCCCCTGAAAGACAGCGGGCACAACCGAGCGACGTTAGTCCTCAGCTCCTTGCGATCACGCAGGGAGAACCAAACCATGCAGAGTGACAATGCTAAGAGCCAACATGACCATGTAGTCTGTAACCACCCAGAAACCCGATTTGTCCTACCTTGATAATACCGGGTCAGCGGATATAGAAGTTGTGGCCAACACACCTCGTTTCTGGTACAGTCGTACTCTGTAAAGTTGATCTGGAATCTGAAACAAAGTTTTGAAAGGTTACGACAGGTGAACCGAGACTCGACTACAGCATAGGCCTTCTACTTCTGAATGCATTGTCCCCGGCCAGCTGGGTCAGCGACCGGGTTACCTTGTCCGAGGGCGGGGTGGCTGCGCGGGTATCTTAATGAATCGGACTGACACGCCGAGGGGGAGGAGGCCGGCCTTGTCCTCACAGGTCAGGCCACACTGGTACTGCCAGTTCACCGTGGAGAACCTGGGAGGGAAAGGTCACGCCGGCCACTCAGCGCCCTTCGTTTCCAGTCTGCCAAGAACACCAAGCACCGAGGGCTTCAAAACACCCAAGGTAACATGGATTAGAAGTTTATCTGGGCGCAAAACAGTCTTGAGATCCCATGAGTCGGTTTCGGGGACATGAATTTTCCATGAGCTCCTGGGCACCTGGTGTGACCTTTCATGTCAGTTTGCAGACAGACCCGAGAGAGCCAAGAGCTTCGGGAGCCCCGGGGGACCCTGCAGCCAGCTCCAGCCCTGCTGCTGTCCACCAGCTCGCTCTACAGAGGTGCTCCGAGTCACCTGTCTCAACAGTAACAGTCCTGGGTGCAGACCCCCTGCGGCCAGCCCTCCGATGGCTGCCGTCTGTTACCTCTGCCCACCCAGCACCGCAGCCCTTCTCTTTCCTTCTGGAAACTGCCCCAGTGTTTCCGTGGGGGACACCCTTGTCCACTCTCAGTTCAGTAGACCAGAAGGCACCAGCCTCGATCTACGCCTGGGCCCGGCACCTGAATCCCGCCAATCAGAGCAGTCTATCATCCGGCCACAGTGCTTGCCTCAGAAAGGCCCACGTGACCCAGATGCACCAGGAAAGATCTGCCCAGGTGGTTGTGGACAGACGGGAGGAGGCTCCATGGGATGGCACCTGGACTTGCTGGCGTGTCTTTGCTATGTGCTGAGGAGAACAAAGCCAAACCAGAGGGAAGAGCAGCCAGGAGACGGTGACAAAAAGGCCCGGCCACCAGGAACTGCTGCATGTGCGCTTTCCCAACCCTGCACCAACAAACTCCCTTCTGCTCAAGGCAGTGTGGCCTGGGGCCCCCCACTCACAAGCGGGGAGGGGCTGACACACGGCCCTACTCCTGCCTTACCCCTTACCGTGAGGAGGCTGCAGCTCGGAGAGCTCAGATAACTGCCCGAGGCCACAGGGAGCCCAAAAGCGGGAGCCCCTCACCGGAACCTGCCTATCTGCCTCCACCACCGGGCAGTGTTCCCTGAGCAGCGTGCCAGTCACAGGCATGGATTTCAAGATGTGCTCGGCACCACGGAGCCCAGTCATCTCCGACACACAGTACTGTGAGGTTTCCTCTGGGGCCGGCGCTGCAGCATTGTGGGTAAAGCCACCGCCTGCATGCTGGCATCCCATATAGCTGCTCCACATCCAATCCAGCTACTTGCTAATGGCCTGGGAAAGCAGCAAAAAAACAGCCCAAGTGCTTGAGCCCCTGCCACCCATATGAGAGACCCAGAAGAAGCTCCAGACTCCTGGCTTCAGATCAGATCAGCTCCAGCCGTTGCAGCCATGTGGGGAGGGAACCAGCGGATAGAGACCTCTCTCTCTCTGTGTCTCTCCCCACCTCTCTGTAACTCTGCCTTTCAAATACATAAATAAAACTTTGAAAAAAAAGAAAGATTCCTCTGTAAACACAATTCCACACAGTCGTCCTGCTAACAACTGTCAAACAATCAGTCTCAGTCAGTGTCTCCAGTTCTCCCTGCGCCCGCCCCTGGACTCCTCTGAACAACGGGACTCTCGGTCGGCATCTCCCAGTTCTCCCTGCGCCCGCCCCTGGACTCCTCTGAACAACGGGACTCTCGGTTGGCGTCTCTGGTTCTCCCTGCGCCCTTCCCTGCACCCCTCTGAACAACGGGACTCTCGGTCGGCGTCTCTGGTTCTCCCTGCGCTCGCCCCTGGACCCCTCTGAACAACGGGACTCTCGGTCGGCATCTCCGGTTCTCCCTGCGCCCTCCCCTGGACCCCTCTGAACAACGGGACTCTCGGTCGGCGTCTCCGGTTCTCCCTGCGCCCTCCCCTGCACCCCTCTGAACAACGGGACTCTCGGTCGGCGTCTCTGGTTCTCCCTGCGCCCGCCCCTGGACTCCTGACCGCTGCTCCGAGACCTGCTCGTACCTCGTCTCCACGCCGAGTATCTCCTGCTGGATGAGCCCCTGCACCGCGCCAGCCTCTGCGATGAGGACGCGGACACTCAGCTGGGCAGGGACGTCCAGGCAGATGCCGCTGGCGCTGGTGGGCGGGTCCGCACCTGCACCGGGGGCGTCCACACCTACAGACAGGTCAAGTCAGGCTTTTCTCCTCCGGTGTTGTGACAGTGGAAGGCTGAGAAGGGATTGTCACCGGGAGTCCCCCGAATGAGACCGCAGCCTCGACCAGGTTCTGGCCACCTCTCACTCCCTAGCCATGCGACCCCTCGAAGCCGGCAGGGCCACAGGTCAACATGCATAAAGTGTTTCCTAAATCAGTCACTGGAATTTTCAAAGGCCTGACAGGCGTCAAAACGTGACACAGCATGGCTCAGCTTTGCGCTCCCCGCGGCAGTCCCCCGCCTTTCCACAGAAGTGCACGTGGCCACGGGAAGAGTGGGATGCACAGAGAGGTGTCGCGGGCAAGAGCCCAGACGTTTAGCACTTGGCTTGGTGTGCACCTGAATACCAGCAACGTGACTTCCTAAAGTGTTGGCACAGCAGCACCGCGGGCAGAGCACGGAGTTGAAGGGAATTCACTTTCATCCACCCGGAGGGCCGGGCACAAGCGGGAAAAGCCAGCGGGGCCGACGACGGGAGGCAGTGGCAGGCTCCGAGGCGACCCTCGGGTTTGTTGAAGGTCGGTGACACGTTCCTTAGCACACCTAAGTTCCTGGTCTTTGACACCCACAGGTCACTGTCACCTCTCATCTGCTGATTAACTGGGCTCACAGCTGCTCTTTGCTAAGCCATGATGAGATGCCAGCACCTCCGACCTCAGGCCTGGCCACGCTGGGCTCTGCGTGGCACCTTAGTCCCACAGTTCGTCCTTCTCCGATGCCTTGACCGATTCCCTCCCTCCTCCAGGGGTTGTTACCTGGCCTGCCTCACTGGCCCAGAAGGCAGAGCCTGTTTGCAGAAGGCAATAGAACCCCGGGCCTCGTGCCCTGAGTAGGGGCTGCGTCAACACAGGGCTGCCTGGGAGCCCTCCCAGAGCCGGACAGCGGTGCAGGTTCTCCAAGCCAAAAAAGACGCCAGCACTGTGGCACACCAGGTTAAGACACAGCCTGCAGTTCTGGCATCCCATAGGGGTGTTGGTTCGAATCCCAGCTGTTCCACTTCTGATCCAGCCCCCTGCTAATGCTCCTAGGAAAGCAGTGGAGGATAGCCCAAGTCCCTGGGCCCCTACACCCTTGTGGGAGGCCTAGGAAGAAGCTCCTGGATCCTGCCTTGGACCTGGCACAGCCCTAGCCATTGCAGCCATTTGGGGAGTGAACCAGCAGCCGGAAGACCTCTCTATCTGTCTTTCTCTCTCTCTGTAACTCTTTGACATAAATCAATTAACTTTAAAAAAAAAAAAAAAAAGGCTCGGCAGGCATTTGGAGCTGTGGTTAAGAGGCTGCTTGGGATCTCTGTACTCATTTCTGGTCCCGGCTACTCCACTTCCCATCCAGCTTCCTGCTAAGGTGCACCCCTGGGGATGGCAAGTGACAGCTCCAAGAGCTGGGTGGGTCCCTGCCACCCACAAGCCAACCCCTGATGGAGTTCCAGGTTCCTGGCTTCGACCTGCCCAGCCTTGGCTGTTGCAAGCATTCAGGGAGTGAACCAGTGGGTGGAAGATCTCTCTCTTTCTCTCTATTTCTCTGTTTCTCAAGTAAAATTTCTCTATTTCTCTGCCTTTCAAATGAAATGAAAACAAACAACAACGTTATAACAAACAAAAACAGCATCACAAAAAGAGGTGAAAGACGGAAAGCACTTCCTGTCTGGACCACAGAGAGGCGGCCTCTGGGGTCGGGCTCCAACACGACGACTGCAGGACCAGCGCACACAGGACACACACATGTGCAGCTCTGACTTACGTATGATCTCGAGCCAGCCATCGCTGAGGTCGCTGTAGTCAGAGTTGCCTCTCATTGCCACATGAGTTGCTTGTATTAATGAACTCAGTCTTTCAACAGCATTCTCCCTACAAGAGAGTAAGACAGTTTGCAGCTCGTGGTCAGCAGGTCTGGCCCCGAAGTCCTCAACAGTCAGTGTCCAGCTGTGCTTGAGAGGAACCTATGTATCTAGCTAGGATTCTGAGTCAGAAAATTTAGTGAAGATCCAGAACTGGAACTGGACCTCCCTCCTTTCTTGTATTATCTATGTTTGTCAGTCTCTCTGCTTCTCAAATACATAAACAAGATTTTAAAATAAGGGAAGGGAGGGGCGGCGCTGCGGCGTAGCTGGTAAAGCCTCCACCTGCAGTGCCATCGTCCCATATGGGTGCTGGTTTGAGTCCAAGTTACTGCACTCCCAATCCAGCTCGCTGCTGTGGCCTGGGAAAGCAGAAGATGGCCCAAGTCCTTGGGTCCCTGCACCTGCAGGAGACCCAGAAGAAGCTGCTGGCTCCTGGCTTCAGATCAGCACAGCTCCAGCCATTGCGGCTGTTTGGGGAGTGAACCAGCAGATGGAAGACCTCTCTCTCTCTGCCTCTCTGTAATTCTGCCTTTCAAATAAATAAATCTGACAGGGAGGGAGGGAGGGGGAGGGGAGAGGGGGAGAAAGAAAGAGAGAGAGAGAGAGAGAGAGAGAGAGAGAGGACCCCACATTGTGGTATAGCAGGTTAAGCCACTGCCCGAAACACTAGCATCCCATATGGGTGCAGGTTCAAGTCCCAGGTGCTCTGCTTCCAATTCAGCCCCCTGCTAATGTGCCTGGGAGAGCAGCAGAAGATGGCCCGAGTGTGTGGGCCCTGTCACTTAGGTGGGAGACCCGGATGGAGTTCCAGGATCCTGGCTTCTGCTGGGCCCAGCCCAGGCTGTTGTAGCCATTTGGGGAGTGAATCAGCAGATGGAAGATCTCTCTCTGTCTCTCCCTATCTCTGTAATTCTGTCAAATAAATAAATAAATCTTTAAACATATAAATAAAAAATAAGAGAGCGAGAGAGAGAGAGAATGGGAAGAGACAGGTTGGAAGAGCAAGTAGAAACAATTCAAGGACTTTTTTTAATGACAAATGGCTTCAGCCCCAGGAACGAGCACTGTTTCCTCTACACTGACGTTGAATCAACTCTAGCACAAGTTCGTGTTTATTCATTATCATTTTTATAATTTTTAAATTTTCAGTTTATTGGAAAGGCAGCGACAGAGAGAGACTGACAGAGGAAGATCTATTCATTGTTACACTCCCCAAATGCCCACAACACTCAGGACTAATCCAGGCCAGAGCCAGGAGTTGGGAACTCCATCCAGGTCTCCCGCCAGAGTGGTAGGGAGCCCACCTGAGCCATCACCTTCTGCCTGCCAGGGTGCACATTAGCAGGAGGCTAGAATTGGAGACAGAGCTGGGACGTGAACCCAGGCACTCCAGTATGGCATGCCGGCATCCCAAACAGTGCCTTAACCACTAGGCCAAACACTGGCCCAACTTTTACAGAATGTTCACCCGTATTCATGTCGTCTTCCTCATGGGTGCAGTGAGTTAACTTTAATCAGCCACTCAGGACACGGACAGCTTACTGGTGACTCACTCACCGGAGCGCGGTACAGTTTTCACGGATCCCGACTTCTAACAGGCACCCGGACGACACATCTTCTCCAAATAAAATGGGTCTCACAGTCGCCGACGTACACAAACCCCTTCCAGCTGTAACAGGAAAAAACTATCACCTCTTTGTTTTTACTGGGTAACAGGTTCATTTCAAAGTTTCTATTGACAGAGAAAAGAATGAGTAGAAATAAAGTCCCCAGTTTTTGAAAGCTGACATCACTGCTGCTCTGGTCCTTCCTGTACCACATTCCAGGACCAGACCAGGGTTTCCTCTGAACATGACCCCCAGGGCCTCTGGAGGGTGTGGCTACTTCCCACCACTCAGGGTGGAGCTACTCGCATGCCCCAGCCAGCACCATGCGCGGCTACAGGCGGACTCTCGGGACAATCCTGCTGAGTCCTCTCATTCTGATAGCCAGCACTGCAGGTGCAAACAACGGGAACATTCCTTAGAGCAAAGACAACTGCAGAAGCACGGAAAGTCACCACCACCCCCCGCCCAAGTCCGCTGCCATTTAGGAGAGCTGATGACTTGATCCGACCACGGCAGTGCTCCCGATTCTAGCTTACCAGGGCGGCTAACCAATCACCTGGCTGCCAGACGGACAAACTCGTGACGTTGTTCAGCCTGTCGGTGTTCAGAGCCCGGACAGGCCTGCCCAGCTGGTAACCTAGACAACACAGCAAGTGAGAGTCAACACCTTTCCTCCTAGGCTCCCACATGCAAGGCTGGCATTCCACACTGGAGGGCAGGCTGGAGTACCGGCTGCTCCGCCGCCAATCCAGCTTCCGGCTAACTCACCTGGGAAGGCAGTGGAAGATGGTCTGCGTTAGCAGGAAGCTGCAGTCAGGAGTCATAGGTGTGTTCTGGACCCAGGCCCTCCACCTACGCATTCCCCCTTTTACTATTCTTTTTTTTTTAATTCTTTTTTATTCTTTTTTTTTAAGATGTATTTATTTACTTATTTATTTGAAAGGCAGGATGACAGAGGAAGACAGAGTTTATATCTCCACTGGTTCACCACCACCACCAAATGGCCACAACAGCCAAGTGGAAGCCAGGAGCCAGGAGCTCAACACTGGTCTCCCACAGGGGTGACAGGTGGCAGGGGCCAAAGCACTTGGGCCATCTTCTGCTGCCTTCCCGGACACATGAGCAGGAAGCTGCATTGCAACCAGGGCAGCCTGGACTCAGACCGGCACTCTGATGCGGGATGCCAGCCTCACAAAGCTGTGGCTTAACCGGTGCCACGTCCCTCCCCCACGTTTACCTTCTTAATCAGGCAGGGATGCGTGCTGAAGGAGCTAACAAAGGTCGTTTTTAAAGAACCCCTTCTTTTGCATGGCTTTGTTGACATTGTATGTAGTGATTCAGGGGCAGGCATTTAGCCTAGCAGTTAAGATGCCTGCAACTCACGTCAGAGCACTTGGGTTCAATTCCTGACTCCAGCTTCCTGCTAACGGGCACCATGGGAGGCTGCCACCCTCGGAGGGCTGTGTTCCCAGCCCCCGTCCCAGCCTCAGCCCAGCCCTAGCTGTAAGGCATTTGGGGAGCGAACCAATGGATGGGCATACACTCGCCTGCATTCTCTCTCACACACGCTCTTTAATAAATAAAAGTTTTTAAAAAAAATTTTAAGTTCATGGAAAATGTGTATTGTGAACAAACTCTACATGGACCTCAAAATCTCTTCACACCAGGGGCCATCGTCTCACCTGGATTTCCAGAATATTCCTTCTCGTCGCCACTGTTATAACTTAAAAACTGCACTGTAAATCTCTGCGTCATTGTTCCTAGAAACAAAACAAAATAAAAACACAGTGTGTGCTACTCCACTCGGAAGGGAAGATTCCCCCATGGTCCTACTTTATTTACCTTAAAATTTCATTTTGACACACACACACAAAATGCTGCCTCTTTGATTCATCATAAAAAGACACCAGAGATGGCTCTTAGTTTTATGTATCATAACGACGAGAATCTTGAAGACAGAAATAAACAGAAGCGTCTCACTCCGCCACCAGAGTTACCTTTCCAGGAGGCACTGACTTCCGCCCTGATGACTCTAACGTTCACTTCACTGATTGTGTTATTGTTCCATCTGAAGACGTAATGCTCTTCCACGGTCACGTTTCTGGGGGCTGACCCATTACCTAAGAGTGTTTCTGCAAGTATAAGAACACATTCAGAAATGAGAGGCCCTCCTGGAGCTCACGACTGCCTGGGCACCGGCCACTGCCTGCCCCTGCCCAACCCAACTCCTAACGCAGCACCTCTGTCAAGGAAGTGGCAGTGCCCAGCCTCTCTGTTCCACCACAGCGTCCTCGGTGAGATCTGGCCCCTTCCTAGCACCCGGCTGAGATGTGGCACAGAGTGCACCCTCAGGGAGAGGTCTGTGGGATTTCAGAGGCCTCCCCTCCCAACAGGGGCCAGCGAGGTGCCCCCAGCTCTACTGACACTTGACGAAGTAAGGGGTACACTGGAGAATTCAAACACCTTGAAAAGTAAATGGTACCCAGCACTGAAAACAAAGCCCTGGTAACGTCAGCCAACTGTAACCCATGTGACTGCATCACAATTACAAAGACTAATAATCTAAGAAAGCAGGAAGTAAAAACATCATGTCCTAAAGAATCCCTTAATGGTGTGGCAAACGCCCAAGGCCTGCGAAGGAGCCAGCTCAAGGTCATGGGAGTGAGTCTCAAGCAAGCAGGACACACAGGACAAAGAAGAGACGGTGCTACTGCGATGCTTTCTGACTACCGTGAACAACTCTACAACGTCTTCCACTACGTACGGTACTCGTAGGAAGGGACCCACACCCTCCTGCAGCAGGGACATGAAAGTGTACCATGAAAATACCTGTAGTGCTGATGTATTTGCCGAGGTCCGTTGCTTCCTCGTAGGTTACTTTTGGCGTAACTATGCCTAAAAGGAAACATACATGACCTTCCTGGGGACCACATGGCCTACGTGGCCAAAGGAAAGCTGGCCAGGCAAACACGGCCGCTGAGCCTCCCCCACGTGCCAACTGGGAACCCCCTCCACCATCAGTCATAAGCGAGGGGGAAAACCCTCAAGTTGGAGACAATAACCTGGCAGGCCTCCCTCCCGAGAACCCACAGGAGCACAGCACCGGTGGGAGCGGCAAACAGTCTGTGGGTCCCTCAAGACGCCATGTTAGCACCTGGCATGGCAGGTGCATCCCTGTGTGTCCCGCCAAGGGAAATGAAGACACTGTCCACACGCAAGCTGCCTGCGGTGTTCACAGCGCCACTGTCGGTGAGAGCCAAAAGGTGGAGACACCAGCTGACAGATACCACGTGGCCTGGCCACGCGCCCACTCTGACTCCACCTTCGGTGGAATGAAACATCGACCCATGCTACCACACCGAGGAACCACAAAACCACGACGCTAAGCCAAAGACACAAAGGCCACACAGAGGGTGCCTCCGTTGGTGTGAGATGTCCAGAACAGGCAAATCCAGGGATGGGTCCGAGCGCAGGGGAGAACGAGGGCGGCTGTTCAGGCCGCAGCTTCCTTCTGGGCGAGGAACGTTCTGGGGCTGGACAGAGGTGACGGCTGCACAACACTGTGCATGCAGCCAGTGCCACTGAGTTGTGCACTCTGACATCACGTGAACCTTCAACCTTCAAAAAAGCACTGATAGGCCGGCGCCGCGGCTCACTAGGCTAATCCTCCGCCTGCGCGCTGGCACACCGGGTTCTAGTCACAGTCGGGGCGCTGGATTCTGTCCCGGTTGCCCCTCTTCCAGGCCAGCTCTCTGCTGTGGCCCGGGAGTGCAGTGGAGGATGGCCCAAGTGCTTGGGCCCTGCACCCCATGGGAGACCAGGAGAAGCACCTGGCTCCTGGCTTCGGATCAGCACAGTGCACCGACAGTGGCGGCCACTTGCGGGGTGAACCAATGGAAAAAGGAAGACCTTTCTCTCTGTCTCTCTAACTCTGCCTGTCAAAAATGAAAATAAAAATAAAAGAATAAAAAAGAATAAAGAAGCACTGATAAACACTATGCCCTCTACGGCGTGGAGCTTTTCCCAAAAATACTTTCCTCAGTCAGCCAGGAAGAAGTGACCGACGTGCTCACAGCTACCTACTCCACCCTACTGTTTCCAAACTGACGGCACATACCTCCTACGGTCCCATTCCTTATCTTCGTGTTGATGATTCCATCTCGCTCTTGGTATGCTTCCAGATGGGTGGTGCATCTGACATCAAAATTCTGCAGGAATGCCACCGGGGCATTCTGCATACACTGCCCGGCCAGGGACACCTGGGGGTGGGGGACAAACCCACAGCTACGGCCTCGCTGCCAGCCAGGGACACCTGGGGGTAGGGGACAAACCCGGCAGCTACGGCCTCGCTGCCAGCCACAACAACAGGTCAGGGAGTCTTAGCACTATCCTTTCCGCTGCCTGCTCCTACTGCTAACCTGCTGCCTAGATCACTGACAAACTGACCAGTTGAGTACAATACTCAATGAATTTGCTAATCAAGGCATGGAAGCCACTAACTGAGGAGTCACAACAAATATTACCTAATAAAAACAGAGGACTAGACATGAAGCCGCCACTGGGGACACGCACCACGTATCACAGTGCCTGGGATCCAGCCCTGCCTCTGATTTTGATTCGGTTTCCTGAATCAAAACGCACACGCTGGGAAGGCAGCAGCTGATGGCTCAAGGATTTCAGTCCCTGCCACCAGACAGGAGATCTGGATGGAGCTCCTGGCTTTGCCCAGCCCCGGCTGTTGCGAGCATCAGGGGCATGAACCAGCATCTAGAAGATCCATCTCTCCCTCTCTCTAGAATCTCTCTCCCTCTCTCTAGAATCTCTCTCCCTCTCTCTAGAATCTCTCTCCCTCTCTCTAGAATCTCTCTCCCTCTCTCTAGAATCTCTCCCTCTCTCTGGGGCTCTTTCAGATGAACCCACAGCGGCCACCGTTACCTGTGGAACAGTGAGATATGCCTTATCCAGAGTCATGATGGGATCTCCTTGTTTGTAACCAAAGTGCGAAGAGTCTTTTGGCTCGGCGTACAGATGCACTTGCGAGGCAGCGCGGGGTCTCTGGGAGCTGCGAATCAGAGACGGACTTTCACTGACACTCCCGCAGGCATCTGCTAAAACACGGCTCTCCTCTGAGCTCTTCGTGTTTGCGAAGACGGAAATCCCAGGGAGCTTGAACATCTCAACAGCGCAGCAGGTCACAGACCCCGTGAGCCCCTACCCTAGAGAGTCACGGACCAGCTGTGTGTGCCGTCCATCCACTTTCAGTGAGGCCCAATTCCCTCAAATACTTCACGCAAATCGAGCTGCTAACGGAAATCTAGAAGCGAATCCTCGAAGCAAGGACCCCCTGGAGAGGCACTGAGAAAAACGTGGCCCGAGGGACGAGCGGCCAGTGGGGCTGCAGAGCGCTGCCCCGGGCACTTACACAGAGCCGTGATAGAAGTAGCCGAGGAAGGGCGAATTGGCCGGGGGCGACTGCACACACAGCCAGGGAAACCAGTCCGGGACCTGCTGTGCCGCCCCGGCGGAGCAGAGCTGATCAAACAGAGGACTGACGTCCCCGCCAAACACACCGCCGAGACAGGACTGCGCGAACAGCTCCCGGCCCTCCGCGGAGCACTCCTGGAAGCAGAGGAGAGCGGCAGTGAGCAGGCGAGCCCTCCCCGGGCCTCCGGGCAGCCCAGCGGGGTGAACAAACAGCATCTGTGCCATCTCAGAGTGCCTCCACCAGCTCCAGAATTCCCTTCACAGAGCCCTAGCAAACGTGACGCCTTCCAGGGAACCCCAGCGTGCTGGAGCCTGAGAGGCGCCCCACGTGAAGGAACAGAGCAGACCCCAGATGGGGGCTCCAACAGAGGACACGCAGCCCAGAGAAGCCTAAGGACGTGCTTGGGCAGAGTTCCTACGCCACAGCGCCGGGCAACACAACCCATTCACTCACCAGTCACCTGCTCATCCACACCTGCCCGGTTTCACAAAGGATGGCGGGACCGAAAACTTACAACACATCCTCACACCCTCAGTCCTTCTCCTGCTGAGGGTACAACAGTGATCTGCTGGCTTGTTTTTTAACTGGGGGGGTCGGGAGGAGGACAGGTAGTTAAATTTTTTTAAGATTTTTATTTATTTAAAAGGCAGAGTTGCCAGCGCCGTGGCTCACTAGGCTAATCCTCCACCTTGCGGCGCTGGCACACCGGGTTCTAGTCCCGGTCGGGGAGCCGGATTCTGTCCCGGTTGCCCCTCTTCCAGGCCAGCTCTCTGCTGTGGCCAGGGAGTGCAGTGGAGGATGGCCCAAGTGCTTGGGCCCTGCACCCCATGGGAGACCAGGAGAAGTACCTGGCTCCTGCCTTCGGATCAGCACGGTGTGCCGGCCGCAGTGCACTGGCCGCGGCAGCCATTGGAGGGTGAACCAACAGCAAAGGAAGACCTTTCTCTCTGTCTCTCTCTCTCACTGTCCACTCTGCCTGTCAAAAAAAAAAAAGGCAGAGTGATATGGAGGGAGAGATGGGGATCTTCCATCCATTGGTTCACTCCCTAAATGGCCACCAATAGCCCAGGCTAGTCCAGGCTGAAGCCAGGAGACCAGAGCTCCATTTGGCTCTTCTGTGTGGGTGCAGGGGCCCATGCACTTGAGCCATCTTCTACTGCTTTTCTCAGGCCATTAGCAGGGAGCTGGGTCAGAAGTGGAGCAGCTGGGACCTGAACTGGCACTCCTGATATGGGGTGCCGGCATCACAGGCGGCAGCTTCACCCACTGTGCCATAACACCAGCCCCTACATTTTGTTTTAGTTTATTTATTTGAGAGAGACATGGAGAATTTCCAATTCCTGGTCCACTCCCCAAGTGCCTGTGAGAGCCCAGGCTGGGCCAGGGTTGAAGCCAGGAGTTGGACACTCAATCCAGGCCTCCCACGTGGATGGCAGGAACTCAACCAATTGCGCTACCACAGCTGACTCCCACGGTCAGCAGGAAGCTGGAGGCAGGAACCAGATGTGGGTGTCGAACCCAGGCACTCTGATGCAGGATGGCAGCATCTCAGCCACTCGGCCAAATGCTCGCCCCCGTTCTACCGTTTTAAAAAAGAGCAATGTGAACAAAAAATTGTGTCCTAAGTGACAGGCACGGTTAGCTAACAGTCACCAGGCAGGGAATCCCAGTGGGCCGGGGCTGGTGCTGCGGTGCACGCGTGTCAGCCAGCGAAAGGCACTTGGAAAACACCAGGTGGGCTGGCGTGGGGGTGATGTGGGTTCACATGAATACACACCCTACTCTCTCCAACCACGACAGCACACCTAAAACTTTGCTAAGAGGGTAGATCCTACGTTGAGTGCTCTATCACAAAAGGAAATAAAACAAAACAGCAACAAAGGAGTGGGAGGAAACGTGGAGGTGACAGACAAGCTATGGTACTGATTGAGGTGATGGGTACCTGGGTGCACTCACCTCCGCACACACCAGACCGTATACATTAAGTAGCTATAGCTTGTCGGTTTAAAAAATAAATATTTGTTCCGCTAGTGGGGGTGCGAAAAACCCAACCACATGTAACTGCACTCATCCAAACACGGCAGTGATTCAGGTACCAGCAAGTGCACTTCTCTTACATTCTGCATTCCTCTTAAACCTAAGTAAGAATTTAAAAATATCTATCCATCCTGGGATTAGGCAACAGTTTCTAAAATATGACACCAGAAGCACAGAGCAACAAAAGAAACACCTAGATTCCATCATATTAAAAAATCTGTGTTTTAGGCCGGCGCCGCGGCTCACTAGGCTAATCCTCCGCCTAGCGGCGCCGGCACACCGGGTTCTAGTCCCGGTTGGGGCGCCGGATTCTGTCCCGGTTGCCCCTCTTCCAGGCCAGCTCTCTGCTGTGGCCAGGGAGTACAGTGGAGGATGGCCCAGGTGCTTGGGCCCTGCACCCCATGGGAGACCAGGAAAAGCACCTGGCTCCTGGCTCCTGCCATCGGATCAGCGCGGTGCGCCGGCCGCAGCGCGCCGGCCGCGGCGGCCATTGGAGAGTGAACCAATGGCAAAAGGAAGACCTTTCTCTCTGTCTCTCTCTCTCACTGTCCACTCTGCCTGTCAAAAAAAAAAAAAAAAAATCTGTGTTTTAAAAGACA
Organism: Oryctolagus cuniculus; assembly: GCF_051225735.1. NCBI lineage: Eukaryota > Metazoa > Chordata > Mammalia > Lagomorpha > Leporidae > Oryctolagus > Oryctolagus cuniculus. The sequence goes on from NC_142887.1 coordinate 9,841,140, forward strand.
CCAACAAGGAAGTGAACAGCTGGGCCAGCACTGTGGCTCCGCAGGTTAAACCACCGCTTTGGTCATCAGCACCCCTTGTGGGCACCATTTGAGTCCCTGCTCTCTGCTTGTGATGCAGCTCCCTGCTAATGCTCTGGGAAAGCAATGGAAGATGGGCCAAGCATCTGGACCCCTGCACCCACATGGGAGACTTGGAAGGAGTTTCAGGCTCCTTGTTTCAGCCTGGCCCAGTCCAAGTGGCCACAAGTGACTCAGCAGATGGAAGACCTCTCTCTGTCTCTTCCTATCTCTCTCTCTGAAACTCTGCCTTTAAATAAATAAATAAAAAAGTCTGCAAACGCTCTGAACAGACCTTTCTCCAAAGAAGATACACAAGTACACCGTAAGCACACAAAAAGCTCAACACCATTGCCACTAGAGAAATACAAGTAAAAATCACAATGAAATTCTACTGCACACTCGCAGGGATGGCTATAACCTAACCAACACCAGACATCAACAGCACTGAGAGCCTGCAGAAACTGCAACTCACAGCAACTGCTGGTGGGGACATACAGAGGTGCAAGAGCCTTAGAAAACAGTTCCCCAAAAGGGTAAACACAGTCACCCAGTGATCAGCCGTTCCCTCCAGGGTCTGAACCCAAGAGAAACAGAGACAGCCACACAAGCACTGCACACCAGGCTCACGGCACCATCGCTCACGACAGCCACAGTGAAAACAACGCAAACGTCCTGGAGCAGACAAGCGGATAAGAAGCAGATGCTATGGGGCTGGCATGTGGCACAGCAGGCTGAGCCTCTGCCTGCAGCGCCAGCATCCCAGATGGGCACCAGTTTGAGTCCCAGCTGCTCCACTTCTGATCCAGCTCCCCGTTAATGTGCTTGAGAAAGCAGTGGAAACCAGAGGACAGGACGTGGGGGCACAGGTGCTAACAGGGGGGACCAGAGGACAGGACACGGGGGAACAGGTGCTAACAGGGGGACCAGAGGACAGGACACGGGGACACAGGTGCTAACAGGGGGACCAGAGGACAGGACACGGGGACACAGGTGCTAACAGGGGGACCAGAGGACAGGACACGGGGGCACAGGTGCTAACAGGGGGGACCAGAGGACGGGACACGGGGACACAGGTGCTAACAGGGGGAATGAGAGTACAGGACGTGGGGGCACAGGTGCTAACAGGGGGGACCAGAGGACGGGACACGGGGGCACAGGTGCTAACAGGGGGAATGAGAGGACAGGACACGGGGGAACAGGTGCTAACAGGGGGACCAGAGGACAGGACACGGGGGCACAGGTGCTAACAGGGGGGACCAGAGGACGGGACACGGGGGCACAGGTGCTAACAGGGGGAATGAGAGGACAGGACATGGGGGCACAGGTGCTAACAGGGGGACCAGAGGACAGGACGTGGGGGCACAGGTGCTAACAGGGGGACCAGAGGACAGGACGTGGGGGCACAGGTGCTAACAGGGGGACCAGAGGACAGGACGTGGGGGCACAGGTGCTAACAGGGGGGACCAGAGGACAGGACACGGGGGCACAGGTGCTAACAGGGGGACCAGAGGACAGGACGTGGGGGCACAGGTGCTAACAGGGGGACCAGAGGACAGGACACGGGGGCACAGGTGCTAACAGGGGGGACCAGAGGACGGGACACGGGGGCACAGGTGCTAACAGGGGGACCAGAGGACAGGACACGGGGGCACAGGTGCTAACAGGGGGGACCAGAGGACGGGACACGGGGACACAGGTGCTAACAGGGGGGACCAGAGGACAGGACGTGGGGGCACAGGTGCTAACAGGGGGACCAGAGGACAGGACACGGGGGCACAGGTGCTAACAGGGGGGACCAGAGGACAGGACACGGGGGCACAGGTGCTAACAGGGGGGACCAGAGGACAGGACGTGGGGGCACAGGTGCTAACAGGGGGACCAGAGGACAGGACGTGGGGGCACAGGTGCTAACAGGGGGGACCAGAGGACAGGACGTGGGGGCACAGGTGCTAACAGGGGGACCAGAGGACGGGACACGGGGACACAGGTGCTAACAGGGGGGACCAGAGGACGGGACACGGGGACACAGGTGCTAACAGGGGGACCAGAGGACGGGACACGGGGGCACAGGTGCTAACAGGGGGACCAGAGGACAGGACACGGGGACACAGGTGCTAACAGGGGGGACCAGAGGACGGGACACGGGGACACAGGTGCTAACAGGGGGACCAGAGGACGGGACACGTGGGCACAGGTGCTAACAGGGGGACCAGAGGACAGGACACGGGGACACAGGTGCTAACAGGGGGGACCAGAGGACAGGACACGGGGGCACAGGTGCTAACAGGGGGACCAGAGGACAGGACGTGGGGACACAGGTGCTAACAGGGGGGACCAGAGGACAGGACACGGGGGCACAGGTGCTAACAGGGGGACCAGAGGACAGGACGTGGGGGCACAGGTGCTAACAGGGGGACCAGAGGACTGGACGTGGGGGCACAGGTGCTAACAGGGGGGACCAGAGGACAGGACGTGGGGGCACAGGTGCTAACAGGGGGACCAGAGGTCAGGACACGGGGGCACAGGTGCTAACAGGGGGAATGAGAGGACAGGACGTGGGGGCACAGGTGCTAACAGGGGGACCAGAGGACTGGACGTGGGGGCACAGGTGCTAACAGGTGGAATGAGAGGGACTGCAAACAGGCACAGGGTTCTTTTTGGGGGTGTAGGAAAAATTCTAAAATTAGATAGTCGTGACATCTGCACAATTCTAAAAATCATTGAAAAATCACATTTCCTTCCTTTTATGTTTCCTAAACACTTGTAAATAAATAATATTCAAATCAGCCTCTCAGTGTAAGTATAATCTTCACAATCTTGGCTTTACCCAAAGAGATACGTCTTTTCCTTCTATTAACTAAAGACCCAATTGGAAAGCAATTTGCAACACGAAATACAATCCCAGTTTTGAGAGACCACCCAATAAACAGCTACTGACGGGGAACTGCGGGCGCCGTGCCCCCGTAACCTTGAGAGACCACCCAATACACAGCTACTGACGGGGAACTGCGGGCGCCGTGTCCCCGTAACCTTGAGAGACCACCCAATACACAGCTACTGACGGGGAACTGCGGGCGCCGTGCCCCCGTAACCTTGAGAGACCACCCAATACACAGCTACTGACGGGGAACTGCGGGCGCCGTGTCCCCGTAACCTTGAGAGACCACCCAATACACAGCTACTGACGGGGAACTGCGGGCGCCGTGTCCCCGTAACCTTTGCGCTCAACAGTGAACGTACCTGGTCACAGCAGCAGCGGATGTCGCAGGCCCCGGCTGTTAAATTACAGGGACAAGGCCCCAGAGGCTGATACACTTGGTTGGGAATAACAGTCGCATTCTCTGCAAAGCATACAGAATAGGAAAGTTCATGAACTCGGACAGGGCATTGTCACGCCCTCCGCACTGCGCGGGGACGCGAGACACTGCATTTCCCATCACCAGTTCCAAACATCCCACGTCAAAGAATTTCACAAGCCATGCGTACACCACATCTGAGTCCTGCACTGACCCCATTAACTACTGGTCTACCGCACCTGCTGCTCCCAGAAAACCCGCATCCAAGAAAACACGCCAGCTATGATGAGCTGAAGAAGTCACGGTTGATCGGCCGACTAAAAGTTGCAAGTTCAGATAAATGCATGGCACGAGTTCTATCTTTCAATAAGCTGAATATCCCTTTTCATAACACAGAATGACATTAAGCATCTACTCCTTCAAACTCATTACCTCTTATTTTTTTTATTTATTTTTTATTTTTTGACAGGCAGAGTGGACAATGAGAGAGAGAGACAGAGAGAAAGGTCTTCCTTTGCCGTTGGTTCACCCTCCAGTGGCCGCTGCGGCCGGCGCATCACGCTGATCCGATGGCAGGAGCCAGGAGCCAGGTGCTTCTCCTGGTCTCCCATGCGGGTGCAGGGCCCAAGCACCTGGGCCATCCTCCACTGCACTCCCGGGCCACAGCAGAGAGCTGGCCTGGAAGAGGGGCAACCGGGACAGAATCCGGCGCCCCGACCGGGACTAGAACCCGGTGTGCCAGCGCCGCAAGGCGGAGGATTAGCCTAGTGAGCTGCGGCGCCGGCCACAAACTCATGACCTCTTTTTAGCTGACCGAACCGAAGCCTTGGCGACATTTTAGCTTATCCGGAATCCACCTGGCCACAAGCTCCTACGTCGTTATACTACATCCCCAGTGCCAAGTCCCTCTCATATCATAAACGCACATCTTCACAGCAGATTCTGCTGCAAGGAAGAGGGAAATTAAGTCAAGGGAGGACTTCAGGGGATTTTACCTGCAATAAATGAACTATTCCAGCCAGTCTGAAGCATCAACCCCCTTGGGGTCTCCTCTCTCTGAATTGAGAGTCACAAAGGTCTTTCTAAACATACAAGGTACGCGCCGGCGCCGCAGCTCACTAGGCTAATCCTCCGCCTGCGGTGCCGGCACACCGGGTTCTAGTCCCGGTCTGGGCACCGGATTCTGTCCCGGTTGCCCCTCTTCCAGGCCAGCTCTCTGCTGTGGCCAGGGAGTGCAGTGGAAGATGGCCCAGGTACTTGGGCCCTGCACCCCATGGGAGACCAGGAGAAGCACCTGGCTCCTGCCTTCGGATCAGCGCGGTGCGCCGGCCACAGCGGCCACTGGAGGGTGAACCAACGGCAAAGGAAGACCTTTCTCTCTGTCTCTCTCTCTGTCCATTCTGTCAAAAAAAAAAAAAAAAAAATACAAGGTACGCCATATCCCTTTTCTGCAGAAACCCCTGGCCCCGCTCTGCCTGTCCTCGACACCTCCATCTTGCTCTTCCCTCACCCTCAGGGAGGAAAGACAGGTAAATAGATCACGTGACCGGAAAGGAGTAGACACCATAACGGATTCCTCTTGGGAACCCAGGAGGGCACCTGGAGCAGAGAAAAATACAAGCCCACAGCATCCAAGGGAGATGGCGCAGGTAAGAAGCCACGAAGAGGGATCGGCACTGTGGCACAGCAGGTTACGCCTCAGCCTGCAACACCAGCACCCGTGCGGGCACCAGTTAAGAGACCCAGCTGCTCCACTTCCCATCCAGCTCCCTGTTAATGTGCCTGGGAAAGCAGCAGACAATGGCCCAAGTCTTGGGCCCCTGCACCCAGGTGGGAGACCCAGATGAAACTCCTTGCTCCCAGCTTCAACATGGCCCAGCTCCGGCCATTGTGGCCATCTGGGGAGTGAACCAGCAGATGGACGATATCTCTCTCCCTCTCTGTCTGTGACTCTGACTTTCAAATAAACAAATAAATCTTGGGGCCAGTGCTCTGATGCAGCAGGTTAAGGCCCCGACCTGCAGCACCAGCATCCTATACGGGCGCCAGTTCGAGTCCCTGGGAAGGCAGCAGAAAGGACCTCTGCACCCAGGAGACCTGGAAGAGGCTCCTGGCTTCAGCTCAGCTCAGCTCTGGCTGTTGTGGTCATCTGGGGAGTGAACCAGCGGATACAAGACCTCGCCTGCTCTCTGGCTCTACCTCTCTCTGTAACTGTCATTCAAATAAATAAAATAAATCTTGAAAATAAATAAATCTCTTTAAAAAAATAAAAGGAAAACCAGAGATTGCCTTTTCTGTAAGACAGACGAGAACACAGCTGGGCAAGTTCAGGCTTTGGAGGTGGAACGTTTTGAATTCCAGAATGTTCACTCTGGTCAACCCTGGGCAAGTTACAGACCCTTCCTTAGCCTCAATGCTCCCCCTTGAATTCCCCTGACCAGCGCAGGAATTAAACAAGACAAGGCGTGCAAACGGTCTTGCATACAGTGGGTGCTGAAAAATGCTGGTGCCACCCCCTCTCATTTCCAACAGCCTGTTTAAGAGTCACACAGGTGAGGTGGGAGTCAGCAGGGTAGACAGAAGACTCTGGGTGAACATTAAAGAGGTTCCCTTTTGGGGAGGAGCATCATTACGGCATCGTTCCCCGACACCTGCTCTCACTGCTCACGTGCCTTGCAACAGATCTGAGCCGAGCGTCCATCACCCAGGTACTCTTCACATGGCAGAACCCCTCACCATTGCCCAGTTTCTAAATAAAATGGTTTTCAGGAAAAAATAAATCTAGCATTTTTCTTACAGCACCACCCTCAAAAAAAAAAAAAAAAAAAAAAAAAAAAAAAAAAAAAAAAACAACTTAAGATGATATTTAAAAAGCAAAGTCCTCACTCTCACTCAGCGCTTCTCTGCCCTCACATCACCCCTGGCCTGGCTGGGGTATGCTGGTTATCAGCTTCCCAGATCCCACTCCAGAACTTACTCAGACCCACAGAGAGGTGCTTTGATTTCTGCCTCCTCTCTGACAGAAGACTTCAGGCTGTTTGTGGCTCCCTGCACCTGCCTTTCTCCCCAGGCAGTGTGCCGAGGGCACCGCCGGCAGCTGAGTGGCACTGGCCTGGCTCCTCCTAGCCCTCCTCAAGCAGCAGGAGGCCATGGGGGATGGGACGAGGGATGCCACCTAGCGATTCTTCCCTTGATGGATGCTGGAGTCTGCCGCAGGGCAGAGAGCAGGCCCCTCAACACGGTCTCCTTGGGTGGAAGCGCCTTTGCCCTTAGCAGTTACCTGAGAGGGAGGCCGATGGACAACATGTTCTCACGTCCAGAGGTGCATACACGAGTCCCAGCACCAAAGCCAGAAAGGAGCTCAGAGCCCAGCCAACAGTAAGAGACTGGTTAGCTAAGCAACGGGACACACACACACACACACACACACACACACACACATGTAGGCTGCCATGCGGCTGTGAAATGAATGAGGTGACCCTACCTGTGCTCAAATGAACAATCTCGGAGCTACAAAATCTCCAAAAACTACAAACTCAGGAATCACGTTAGTGTGGTATCGTGGGTTTGCTTGTTTTTTTTTTAGGGAAGGAATACATGTTTCTCTAAGCCTAATCAGCAGACTTACTCAAAGAAGGGGAATTGTAGGTCAAAAGTTTTCACTGAAAACCTAGTGTTTTTCTATAACCTCAGGAATCTTCATTTTTTATTTTTTTCTTCTTTAAACAGAGCTAGGGGGCTGGCGTTTGGCCTCCGCCTACACTGCTTGCAGACCACATGGACACAGGTTTGAATCTCAGCTGCTACACTTCCCATCCAGCTCCCTGCTAACGCAGCCTGGGAAAGCAGTGGAAGATGGCAAAGTGCTTGGGCCCCTGCACCTGCATAGGAGACCCAGAAGAGGCTCCTGGCTCCTGGCTTCACGCTGGCCAAGCCCTGGCTGCTGTGGCCATTTGGGATTGAACTAGCAGGTGGACCATCTCTCTTTCTCTCACTCTACTTCTATTTGTGCCTTTCAAACAAATAATATTTTCTTTTTTAAAAAAAAAAGCAACCTTGGGGCCAGTGATGTGGCACAGCAGATTAATGCCCTGGCCTGAAGCACCGGCATCCCATATGGGCTCCAGTTCAAGTCCCAGCTGATCCTCTTCAGATCCAGCTCTCTGCTATGGCCTGGGAAAGCAGTGGAAGATGCCCAAGTCCTTGGGCCCCTGCACCCGTGTGGGAGACCCAGAAGAAGCTCCTGGCTCCTTCCTTTGGATCAGCGCAGCTCCAGCCGTTGCAGCCATCTGGGGAGTGAACCAGCAGATGGAAGACCTCTCTCTCTATCTCTACCTCTCTCTGTAATTTCAAATAAATAAATTAAAAAAAAAACCTTAATTAAAAAAAAAAAAAAGCCATGGGTTCAACACATGGAAACAAATTTCACCTACTCCCAAAAAGGATTTAAGACAGCTTACAAAGATGCTAGCAGTGGAACCAGATAAAACAAACCTTAACTAAGCAATCCACAGTGGGAACCTCAACAATGAGAAGACACCAGGACATCCACGACAACAGAGTACAGGATCCTTGCCTGAAGCGTGTGGCGTCAGGGAAGAGTTGGCGTAGATCTCCACCTGGATGAGCAGATGTGCTAAGCAGGTGGCGTTGTGAGCCGCCGACACCAGGAGGGTCTGCACCAGGCACGGGGACTCGGGAAAGGGTTCTGTCTCGCTGGAGGAACACGGGCCTCCCTTCCATCTGACCGTCACCTCCAGCGAGTTCTGGAAGAGACAGACCGCTGTGCCTTCAGAGCCAGGGGACCCCAGCACCTGTAGGGGCGCCTCTGGGAAAACAGCAGGGAAGCAGCCTCGGACCACGGAACTCCCTGCCACGCCTCCCCTGACCCTCTGGTGCTGCCCAGTCTGACACAAACGCTGCCCACAGTCTAATTCCGCTAGCATCTCCTGGTTTCCCCATCATCCTCGGGGGCTGTCCCCCGCGCCCCCCGGACCCGGGGATGTTCTTCCTTGGGCCCAAGTGCAGCGGGGCTGTCCCCTCCTTTCGTCCCCAGGGTGGAGGCCTGGCGCCCAGGAGAGGACACACGGCTCCGCGCTGGACACCATCGGTGGCTCGAGAGCGTTCTACAGCACCAGACCCATCTGAGAATCTCCCGGGAAGATGCAGGCCTCCGGCTGTGACAAACAACCTGACGCAGGGCACGGCCGGGTGCCCCAGCCCCGGGCTGGACGGGTGCCCTTCCAGTTTCCCCAAGGTTCGGCCTGCGCGGCCAGAGCGCCCTCACCACAGCCGGGGTCGTGGCCAGGCTCCAGGCGGCCGTCTCGTTGCTGGGCGGCAATCCGCAGGCCGGGCCCGGCAGCACTCCTGGGGGAGAGAAGGGCAGAGGGCCACGCTCAAGCCAGCGGCCAGCAGTCCCCGCCGCGGGACCCCTGCGTGGACCTCGGTAGCAGCGCGCGCGGACGGCCCGAGGAGGGCTCCGCCACTGCCGCTTCCAGCGTGAAGCCCGCCTGCGGGGCGCCGGCAGCACCGGGTCCCGCGCTTCCTCCCCGCGCGTGGGCAGAGCCGGGGCCCTCGGCCTCTTTACCCGCCTCGGCCTGCAGCGCGGCCAGGGTCACGGTCACATCCTCGGTGCCTCCCACCAGGGTCGCGCTGACCGCAGGACCGGACATTCGGATGAAAGACGGGACGAAAACTGGAGGGGAAGGAAAGGGACGGCCAAGGGTCACTGGCCACGGCGCCCAGACCCCCGGGACCCGCGGCATCCCTGCCCCGGCCCGTCAGCCCGGCCTCCTCGGCCTCCGCGCCGCGGCACACACCCAGGTCCCCCCGCAGCGGCCTCAGTGCTCCCTGCAGAACAAGGAGCCCCAGGAGGAGAGGGGACGGCGGCGGAAAGCCCATGCCTTGGGCTTCATGGGCCGCGACGCTCGAACCGCGCGCGCCTCACAAGCAGGGAAGAACCCGGCGGCGAAGTCACTGCCGCCGCCGCGCGGGCGCCGCCATCTTGTCAAGCGCACGCCTGGAGCTATGGCAACCGCCAATCGACTTCCGGCTGGCAGAAGCAGCGCCCCGTGATTGGGCCGACGGAGAAACAGCCCGCCCCTGAGCCGGGCTGAACGTCCCGGCCCCGCCCACCAGGGCGCGCTACCTCTCGAGGCTTCAGATTAAATGAGGTGAAGGCTCATGGGGTCAGGCCGATGTCTGACGTGAGGAGCGCTCCGTCACGATGTCTGACGTAAGGAGCGCTCCGTCACGATGTCTGACGTAAGGAGCGCTCCGTCACGATGTCTGGTGCCCGGGAAGCCGCAGAGGTCGTTCCAGTCCCCGTGAATTTTCTTAAGTCCCGCACGTGGTGCTTAGCACCATGGCCAACAGTGAACGCCAAATAGTGTTTTCTTTTTTATAAAAAGAGATATATTTTAGACGCAGTTACAGAGAGAGTCTTCTGTCCACTGGTTCACTCCCCAAAGGGCCGCAGCGGCCGCGCAGGTGCAGGGCCCAAGTGCCTGGGCCGTCCCCCACTGCTTTCCCAGGCCGTTAGCAGGGCACTGGATGGAAAGGGGAGGGGGAGCAGCCGGGGCTCAGGCCAGCGCCCCATGGGATCAGCACCCACCGCCACGGCGCCGGCCCCCACGGTGCTGATAGAAACCCAGCCTCCTGAAAGGGCTCCGAAAGGCTGACACCTTGTTTGTCAAAGGCCTTGCAACAGCCAGGGCTGCGCCAGGTGGAAGCCGGGAGCCAGGGCTTCCTCCGGATTTCCCACGTGGTGTGCATGGACCTAAGCACCTGAGCCATCACCTGGTGTCTCCCAGGGGAGCTGGACTGAAAGCGCAGTATCGGCAAACCAGCTATCCAGTGTGGGATGGGGGCAACCAAGCAGTGACCCAAGCCACTGCACCCATTTTTAAGGCTATTCATTTGAAAGAACAACAGAAAGAGAGGGAGACAGATCTTCCATTCATTGGTTCATTTCCCCAAATAGCTGTAACAGCCAGGGCTGGGCCAGCTCAAAGCCAGGAGCTCCACCCAGGCCTCCCACATGGGTGCAGGGACCCAAGGACTTGGGCATCCTCTGCTGCCTTCGCAGGCGCATCAGCAGGGAGCTGGATAGGAACCGGGTAGCTGGGGCTCCAGTGGGCACTTCGGGAGAGTGAATCTGCAGATCAGGTTGACGTGGCCAAACTGTCAATCTTGTAAAGTTTGAGAAGGGAAGCCTTCCTGAGTAAGCCCGGCCTGTATCCCTCCTCCCACACATTTCACAGAGAGGCTCCCGTAAGTCGCTGCGTTTGAGCAGGACAGTGTGTGACAGCTGGACACGGTCGAGTCTATTTATCCTCATGGGAACCAGAAGTCCAGCCTAGCAGGAGACCGGTTTGGACCTGGTAATCCAGGGCTGTGGAGTGGCGCGGCCTGCTGACCAGCAAGGCAGAATGCATGCATGAACCAAGATGGGAGCATCTCTCTCTCTCTCTCTCTCTGACATTCAAATAAGTTAAAAAGACAAAAACAATAAGAGAATATGGAAGAAAATCTGGGAGGGGAGAGTTTCAATTCTATTATAAAACAGAGGTGTGGGGCTGGTGCTGTGGCATAGTGGGTAAACTGCTAGCATCCCACATGGGCGCCAGTTTGAGTCCTGGCTGCTCCACTTCCAATCCAGCTCCCTGCTATGGCCTGGGAAAGCAGAAGATGGCTGAAGTCCTTGGGCCCCTGCTCCTACATGGGAGACGGGGAGGCAGCTCCTGGCTCCGGGTCGACACAGTTCTGGCCGTTGCAGCCATCTGGGGAGTGAACCATCAGATGGAAGACCTCTCTCTCTGCCTCTGCCTCTCTGTAACTCTGCCTTTCAAACAAACAGATCTTAAAAAAAAAAAAAAAAAAAAAAAAAAAAAAGGCGGCGCCGCAGCTCACTAGGCTAATCCTCCGCCTGCAGCACCGGCACCCCGGGTTCTAGTCCCAGTTGGATGCCAGTTCTGTCCTGGTTAGTCCTCTTCCAGTCCAGCTCTCTGCTGTGGCCCGGGAAGGCAGTGGAGGATGGCCCAAGTGCTTTGGCCTTGCACCTGCATGGGAGACCGGGAGGAAGCACCTGGCTCCTGGCTTCGGATCAGCACAGTGCACCAGCGGTCACTTGGGGGGTGAACCAACAGAAAAAAGGAAGATCTTTCTCTCTGTCTCTCACTGTCTAACTCTGCCTGTCCAAAAAAAACACGCACAGCAGGTAAAGCTGCTGCTTGCAACACCAGCATTCCATAAGGGCGCGGAGTCAAGTCCTGGCTACTCCACTTCTGATCCAGTTCCTGAGTAATGCTCCTGCGAAAGCAGTGGCACACGGCCCACATACTCTGGCCCCTGCACCCACGTGGGAGACCCAGATCCCAGATGAAGCTCCTGGCTCCTGGCTTCAGCTCAGTCCAGCCCCAGCCATTACAGCCTTTTGGTGAGTAAATCAGCAGATGGATGTTCACTTGCTCACTTTCTGTCTCTCCCTGTCTCTCTCTAACCCTGCCTTCAAAATAAACAAATCTTTAAAAAAGGAAAAAAGAAAAGTGCATATTTTTTATTTATTTTTTTTTAATTTTTTTTGACAGGCAGAGTGGACAGTGAGAGAGAGACAGAGAGAAAGGTCTTCCTTTGCCATTGGTTCACCCTCCAATGGCCGCCGTGGCCAGCGCGCTGCGGCCAGCCCACCACACTGATCTGATGGCAGGAGCCAGGTGCTTCTCCTGGTCTCCCATGGGGTGCAGGGCCCAAGCACTTGGGCCATCCTCCACTGCATTCGCTGGCCACAGCAGAGAGCTGGCCTGGAAGAGAGGCAACCGGGACAGAATCCGGTGCCCCGACATGGACTAGAACCTGGTGTGCCATCGCCGCAAGGCGGAGGATTAGCCTAGTGAGCCACAGCGCCGGCCCTAGAAAAGTGCGTATTTTAAAAAGAGTTGAATGGGCATGAGATAAACAATGAGTAAGAGGAAATAATTCAACCAAATATGAAAACTTAAATTATTATATAAAATACTTCATAAACACAACAGTTAAAAACAAAACTTGGGGGCCGGAGCTGAGCCTAGCAGTGAAGACGTGTGTTCAGGCACCTGCATCCCACACCAGAGGCCTGCATTGGACTCCTGGCTCCGGCTTCTGGTTACTGCGGTCCCTGGCAGGCGGCGGTGAAAGCTCAGGTAGTCGGGTTCCTGCACCAGTGTGGGAGATCCGCATTGAGTTCCCAGCCCCAGCTATCACGGGCATTTGGGAAGTAAACTAGTGGGTGAGAGCTCTGTCTCTCAAATAAAGAAAATTATTTTTTAAATTTATCGTGTTAAAAACAAAAACAAAACAAAAAAACGGAGCCAGATTGTGGTGCAGGGGTTGGGCCTCCGCTGCAATGCTGGCATCCCAGTTCGAGTCCCGGCTGTTCCACCTTCAACCCAACTTCCTGCTAATGCGCCTGGGAAAGCAATGGAAGAAGGCCCAAGTCTTTGGGCGCCTGCACCCGCGTGGGAAACCTGGATGGACCTCTTCATCTGGGAAGCGAACCAGCGCATGGAAGATCTCTTTCTCTGTCTCTCCCTCTCTCTCTGAAACTCTGCCTTTCAAATAAGTCAGTCTTAAAAAAAAAAAAAAATTAAGCAAGTATATAAAACATTTTAAATGAAAAACAACCAAAGCCTTACTGGTTTGTTGAAATTATTCACCTGTTAGACATGCAATGATTTATTTCCTAGACATCTAACAGTGATTCTTTCTCTTAGTGTATGAAATATTATAAATTATTTTTAAAGATGGACTCTAGCTCAAGGATTAACAAACACTTGCAAAATGATCACCAAAATCCTTGTATTTGTTAACAAGACTGCAACTCTAGAATACAAAATCTACCTCAAAATATCTTACCAAACCCCAGTTACTGAAGTGGTATAAAGAGAAAACTTAAATCTTATTTACATATAAAAGTTTTGTAAACAAACGGGTTTTTGTCATCATACTTCTCATAACAAACCAAAAGCATCCACTATTCCTTAAAATCCTCCTAAACTACATTGGAACTTAAAAGAACTTCTAATAAATCCAGGGAAAATTATTAAGTAGTAAAATAAATTTTTATTGTTGAAATTACAAGGAACATTTAACTTATAAAAGTCTTCAGTATTCAGGTAAAGGCTTCTAGAGAGCATTCTCCAACAGGACTGTGTGGTTTCTCCACTAGAGGACAGAATTCCACCTGGGGACACACTATGTTTCCCAACAAACTCCCTCAGAACCCACGCGTCAGCTTTTATGAACAAACTCTGCACACAACTGTTTTTGAAGGAAAATTTGCCACCAGGCCTCCATGCCTGTTCCCCTTTGCCACCCAAAATCAGAGTTTCTGCTTATTCCGTGACAGGCTGCGGGCCTGCTTGGACCACGGACACCAGACTCTGGATAAACATCTGCTGGATCTACCCTGAACCTCAGCCAGGACACCTGCGGAAGCTAACTGCTGTCTCCAGAGAGAGACGTCCTATCCTGATGGATGCAGTCACTCTAGCAATGGCCCCTTGTCCCAAAACTGTGTTCAGCCTTCACCCACTGTCCATGTCCCAGGAAGGCCTTCCGTGTGGGTCACGGGTCCTGAAGCCCCCGTCGGAATGGGCTGTCACAAATGACCAGCCATTAAAACATGTCACCAGTTGAGCTTTCCTCCACCCTTGTGAGCAGAGCTGGGGATGGACTGCAGAGTAATTCCCTCCAGCAAACGAGTCCCCGGAAGCACAGGCTGCGAGGGCCACTGCAAATCCTCCCTGTAAGAAACTCCGACGTTAAGGATGACCCAGCTGTGTTTTTATCAGAGTCTCCCCAGCAAAGGCTCTGCCAACGTCTCTGACTGCTGAAGACGGGAGAACGTTGTCACGCAGACACCTTCAGTTTCTTTTTCTTGGCCTTCAGCATGGGAGGCAGAGAGATCTTAAAGGCTGTCCTGCAATGACACGGAGGGGAAACCACGAGTTAATGCTCTAAGTCGCGGAAGGGTGAGCCACCCACACCGCTTCAAAGACACTCACTCGCACGTGGTGCAGATAGGGCTGAAGCTGCAGAATACTGCAAATCAAAGCCAAGAGCAGACGGTTAAATCAGAGTCTGAGAGACTTTCTGCCCCCAACCCCAACAGGGACAAGTCGGTACAGGAACTTACTTGACAGACACACAGAACAGACGTAGCCGATTTCAATGAGGTTTCGATGACAGAAGCAAGCAGCCCTGTAGTCCACGTGAACTGGGGGTGGCAGGATTAACTGCGATCTCTGATCTTGATCGGGAAGAAAAACCCACTGTAAGGGAGAAAGGCAAGGAACTTTTATTTAAAACATGGGAAAAAGCAAATGAAGTCAGACCATAGATGACCACAAACACTAAGGAAATGCTGACTCGGGGTTTCCTTGGCGTCTACTGAGAAGCGCGTACGGAGCTCCTACCCGTAGGGGCACAGAGCGCAGCACGCACAGGACACTGTGCACACAGCAGAGCGCCCAGACTACCTTCCCCCTCGCGCCGCAGCTCTGAATCTCCAAGGCCACCCAGCTTTTCCTTCCCGCCAGGTGCTAATCTTGGAGGTATCAGCGGGGTTGTTCCCACGGCTGCCCCACCAGGGACTCTGCTTGGGGACCGGCTCGCTGCTGCTTCCTCACCAGCAGGTACTGCAGGAGGGACGGCATCTGAGGCACCTTCAGGTACAGTCCCCCAGTGATGTCACAAGCCTGCAAGACACGGAAAGGGCCCTGCACACCAGCACACACCCAGCTTCCCGGGGAAGGGAGCCTCTCCACCAACTTCTCCAGCCCACAGAGAGGACGTGTTCCCGGAGGGCGTGAGGGCCAGAACCTCAGGCCACTTCCTGGGACGTGCAAACATCCAAGGAGGACGTTACATCCAGTGAAAACACCAGGCACAGAAAGCTGGGAACTGCATGCTTCACTCAGGGGGGTAAGCCGAGGAGTGCGACCCCAGGCTAGAGGGTAGAACAGTGACCGCTCGGGGGGAGTGGAGGGAATGGGGAGAGTGGAAAGCAGGTACCAAAAATACAGACAGACGGGCGCTAACGAACACTACGTAGGCTGAAATGTGCGACCAAGAAGCACACTCAAGCCCTCTGATTTCTCACCCTGAAATGTATGTGCCAGCGCCAGGTACAGGAAGGGTGAGTAGGTTTAAGCGGCACAGTGAACACCGCGTTCCTACCATCAGGCATAGAAACAGGACGACGCCAGACCTTTGCCTCTCCCTTCCCCCACCCCCACAGGAACCTTCAATGGGTTTTCTAGTTTTTTGCTTTTAACTGGTCTTTTAGGAAATAATATTACTGAAGGCCAAAAAACATTTATCAAGAGACTATGATAATCTCTACAGCCCTATTTCGGGTTTTTTTTCTTTCTGGTTAAAGTAAAATTCAATTCCAAACTTGTGATTAAAAACCACATATAATAGAACAGAAACACAATGCAAGTCATATTGAGTGTGTAATTTATAATTTCTAGTAGCCACATTTAAAAAGGTGAATCAAAAAGGTGAAATTAATGACATATTTTATTTAACTCAATATATCCAATCTATATTAATATTTGCTCAACATAAAAATTGATTTTCCTAACTACAAATAACAAGCATTCTCTTAAAACATACCTGTTGGAGGAGTCCTGAATCGGTGTCTAAAACACAGGCATCAATCAAAATATTCTGAAAGGAATATTTTGAAAATATTAAAGGAACAACCCCAGTAATAATTACTTTGAGCCTACATGTGTGACTATTCTTTGGTGTTTTTTTAAGTATGAAGTTTTAAATCTTCTTTTTTTTAAGATTTATTTTATTTGAAAGACAGAGTCAGAGAGAGAGGTAGAAACAGAGAGAGAGAGAGAGACATCTTCCATCATCTGGTCCACTCCCCAAATGGCGGCAATGGCTGGGGCTGGGCCAGGCTGAAGCCAGGAGCCAGGAGCTCCTTTCGGGTCTCCCACATGGGTACAGGGGCCCAAGGACCCGGACCATCCTCTACTGCTTTTCCAGGCCATCAGCAGAGAGCTGGATCGAAAGTGGAGCAGCTGGGACCCAAAATGGTGCCCATATGAGATGTGGGAGCTACAGGCCAGGGCTTTAACCTGCTGCACCACAGCACCAACCCCTTAATTTTTTTGGTTTTTGTTTTTTTTTTTTTTAAGATTCATTTATTTATTTGAAATGCAGAGTCAGAGAGAGAGAGAGGGAGTGAGGGAGAGACAGAGATCTTCCATCTTATAGCTTATTCCCAAAAATGGCCTCAATGGCTAGGGCTGGGCCAGGCCAAAGCCAGGAACCAGGAGCTCCTTCCAGGTCTTCCACATGGGTGCAGAGGTCCAATCACTTGGGCCATGTTCCACTGCTTTCCCAGGTAAATTAGCAGGGAGCTGGATTGGAAGTGGAGCAGCTGGGATTTGAAGAGGCGCCCATATGGGATGCTGGCACAGCCTAACCCGGTACGCCATGACACCAGCCCTGTGCCAGACTGCTCTTAGAACAGGTCACTTAGTGTGTGTGACTGCAGGCAGATACTTCATCTGCATCTGGGAGCTAAAGCACCCCGGTGTGGCTGGGCTGTGGTCACAGCCAGTGGGTGGTAAGGCTGTCACCCACTCCCTGTCCCCAAAACCAACACTTTTCAAAACATCAGGCTGCCCCTCCAAGATTGGGGGTGTTGTGTGTGACTACAGAAGCACTTTTTGTTCTTTTTAAAAAATATCAAAAAAGAAAATGTATGCGTCATAATTCATAAGAATACTTTAGTCACTTGTGGACCAAAAATATCGCACCTTTACACACCTTTAGTAGAGAAACTGAGGCAAGGTTTATGCAGCAAACCACCAAACCAGGGGTCCTGCGGCAGACGGGGCACTGAATACCATGAAACTGTGCCAGCTGTGCTCAGCAGGCACTGTTCTGGGGCCAACTGGTTTCTCAAGGGTCTCAGGGCCGAAGTAGAAAGACGAAGAGGCAGAATAGTAAGACTAGTTAGTCACAGACCTCTCCCAGTATCAATCGGGAAATGATACTGACGCCTTCGTCATGACAGACACGCAGCAGAAGGCTCTCACGCACCTGCTTCTGTGCTGCGAAGATGACATTCATGAAGTTCATATACTGCAGCGCGCTGTCTTCCGCGGCCTTAATCACCTACGAGCACAGCCACATCAACACCTCACAAGCACATGCTGCTCTCGCGCGCAAACCCCACAGCGAGCTGCAAGCCACACCAATGTTGTTTTCAACCTGTCTGCCTACTTACCACGATTAAAAACCTGAAGTGCAAAGGCAACGTTTCCTCTAACCCCGGCACCCAGAGGAAACCCTTGTGAAGAGTTTGATGAGCACCCGTCAGAGCACTGCAGGGGGCATGGACAGACACATACGCACAGGTGCAATGGGCTGGCACTCTGCCTAGTGTCCTGCAACCTGCTGTTACAGGTCAAAATACAGGGGGGACCATTTTGACGCCTACGAATTAGAACACACAGCACACTTCTGGCTACCTTTATGGATTTCCACGACTGCACCAGTTATCTACAGAGGACTTTTAAGCAGTTTCCAGTTCTACTTTGAACCCTTCTCTGATGGCAGCCTCACACAGCCTTTGCATGGCTTCCAGACTGCCTCCTAAAGATCATCACTGACTGCTACAGGGTATGCACACTGGGTGTTGACCCAGGTTACCCACTGCCCTGCAGAAAACCCAAACCAGGGTACCCTCCCATTGGCAGTGCGAGAACAACCAGTCCTCAATATTACCATCAACTCTGGGGACCACCAGGGTTTTCAATCAGGCTAAACAACAAGCAAACGCTGAAAACCCCATTATTTGACATTTTCTACTTACTAGTAAAGCTAGTCTAGCTATCTTTCAAATAAATAAAATAAATCTTTTAAAAAAAGCTCTTTTTCCCATCATGCTTTCCAACTGTCTGTAACTGTCTATCCAGTTGTAGAGCATTGACTTTTTTAATCTTACCAATATTCTCGATTTCATCTCCTGATTATCTATGAAGAGAGAAAAACAAATTACAGTTTAAGTGAATAACTTACCATTATTAACTGAACAACTTAAAGTACTAGACACGTATATTTCTTTTTTTTTTTTTTTAAATGTATTCTTTTTTTTTTCTTTTTTTTTTTTTTTTTTTTTTTTGACAGGCAGAGTGGACAGTGAGAGAGAGAGACAGAGAGAAAGGTCTTCCTTTGCCGTTGGTTCAACCTCCAATGGCCGCCACGGCCGGCGCGCTGCGGCCGGCGCACCGCGCTGATCCGATGGCAGGAGCCAGGAGCTTTTCCTGGTCTCCCATGGGGTGCAGGGCCCAAGCACCTGGGCCATCCTCCACTGCACTCCCGGGCCACAGCAGAGAGCTGGCCTGGAAGAGGGGCAACCGGGACAGAATCCGGCGCCCCGACCGGGACTAGAACCCGGTGTGCCAGCGCCGCTAGGCGGAGGATTAGCCTAGTGAGCCGCGGCGCCGGCTAGACACGTATATTTCTAACCAATGTTGAAACACTGCCCCGAACACACAGGAGTAAAACACAGGCTCCTACCTTTCACCTCCTTGTTCATTCTATGAATATCTACATTTCCTCGTATTAAGGAATACAGAAATACCGTTTTATTTCATAAATATTTAAACAGGGGAAATCCCCTCGAGTTCTAGTTAGGGAAGGCCAGCACCGCCCTGCTGAGAAAGGAGACTGCGTTCACTGTCAGACACACGAGTGCGCGCTCATCCCATCACAGCACGCTCCGTCGCAGACTAAAATTCCAACTCTGGCTTGTCCTACTGTCACCACCCAGTCCTAGACCAGGACACTGGGGCAGTCAAGTGTCCCAAAACAAATCTGAAAACCACACAGAGTTGACCAGGCAACTGGAATCAAAATCTGGGACAAATACATAAAAACTTAGAGCAAATCTCACAAAAAGATAAAATCAAAATGCTGAGAAAGGTGCTGCTGCCCTGAGCTAATCCCCCGCCTGTGGGAAAGCAGCCACTCATTTATGAAGCTTCACAGTCAGTCAGTGGCTTTTAAAATCAAACACAGCTCCCAGCTCAAGGAAGGTGAAAATCAAAAAAGCAGCAGTTTATCAAAAAAGAAAAGAAAGCATCCTGAAGCTTTTTTTTAAAAGACATTCTGCAAATCTTTCTCTTTGTTTTTTTCATTCTGTTACAGGAAGAAGGATGAATGGAGAAACTCATCATTTTTCTACTCTTCTATTTCAAGTTTTTAATGGCTTGTACTAAAAATATTTCAAAGGCAAGATAAACACACTTTTCATTATCTCCCATTTTAGAATGTCCATGACTCCCATTTAACATGGACACACAAGTTTCTAAAAAAATGTCCCAACCTGAAAATGCTAACCACACAGGGCCAGCCTTGTGGGGCGGTGGGTTAAGCCACCACGTGCAGCTCCAGTATCCTGTACCAGAGCACCGGTGCCAGTCCCAGCTGCTCCTCTTCCAGTCCAGCTCCCTGCTAATGCACCTGGGACAGCACCATAAGATGGCCCAAGTCCTTGGGCCCCTGCAACTCATGTGGGAGACTCATATGGAGTTCTAAGCTCCTGGCTGTGGCCTGGCTCATCCCTGGCCACTGTGGCCATTTGGGGAGGAAACCAGTGGATGGAAGATCTCTCTCTCTATTGCTCTACCTTTCAAATCAAATAAACAATTTTTATTTTTAAACAATACATTGATTACATAAGACACCTCTTGAAGAATTTAAGCACCAAGGATACAGCAAAGGGCTTTGGCCAGGGATCCTGCCAGCAGAGTTTCTGTATGCTGACCCTTTATGTCACCTACAAACAAAACAACAACAACAAAAAACATTAAAAACGGGATTTTTAAACAGTCTTGACCTAAAATCATTTTCAAACCAAAGCATTTTTTATGAATGTAATCAAATGATGACATGTTCAACCTGGGTTTAAAAACATACATAGCAATCTGTACTCAGTAATGCTTAAATAAGCAACTTTTGACCTTTTTTCAATTTAAAATGTCCTGGCATCTTTTCTAGAAGTAGGGGAAATAGAGAACTACTGTTTACTGGGCACGAAGCTTCAGTTTGGGAGGATGGACAATGCTGGAAGGTGGTGGTGATGCAGGCATAGTCACACCAGTGTGCTTGACACTATTGCACTGGGTACCGAAAAATGGCTAAAATGGCGATTTTTGTCATGCATATTTGATTACATTAAAAATGTTAGCCTGGGGCTGGCATTGTGGCGTGGCAGGTGAAGCTGCCACCTGTGACGCTGGCATCCCATTTGGGCCCAGGTTCATGCCCCAGCTGCTCCACTTCCGATCCAGCTGTTAATGTGCCTTGCGTCCATGTAGGGAGACAGGAGTCAGAAGGGCAGGTGGAGGAGGCTGTCACAGGGCTCTCCACCTGGAGGGCGCTGGGCTGTCACTATCTGCGGCATCGCAGTGTCTGCCAGGTCGAGGCCAGGGATGTTGCTAAGTAATGCGCAACGCACAGAAGAGCCTGCAGAGCAAAGAACCATCCAGCCCCAAACGTCAAAGTCATCTAAAGGACAATTAGGGTCAGGTTTGGGAGCTGCTCACAGCTGATTAGATGCCGAATGCAAGAAGAAAAGAGTCAAAGTTTACAGTTTCAAATTTGGAGAACTAGGTGGAAAGCATGTCAGAAATACAAACAGAAATGGTGGTGTCGCTGAAGCAGAAGACAATGAGACTAAAGTGCACTAAGGAGATGGGGCGAGGGAACACAACTGTGGCACTGCAGGTTACACTACCCTGGCAAAGCCAGCATCCCATATCAGAGTGCAGGTTCAAATCCTGGCTGCCCCAATTCCAATCCAGTTCCCTGCTAATGCGCCTGGGAAAGAAGCAGATGATGGCCCAAGCACTTGGGTCCCTGCCACCCATGTGGGAAGCCTGGACAAAGTTCCTGGCTACTGGCTTGGCCTGGCCCAGCCCTGGCTGTTGCAGGCATTTGGAGAGTGAATCAGAGTTTGGAAGATCTCCCTCTCTCTTTTTCCTTGTCACTGCGCTTCTTCAATAAATAAATAAATCTTTAAAAGAGAGAGAGGGTGAGACAAAGACTAGGAAGTATTCCTATACAAATGATAATTACAAGCAAAAGTGGTTGAGAAAACAGAGGGAAAAAGTCAGAAAATTATACACAAGATAGGCCAGTGTTGCCATGCAGCAGGTTAAACCACTGCCTGCAACTCCAACATCCAACATGGGAGCACCAGTTCAAGTCCCAGCTGCTCCACTTCGAATCCAGGTCCCTGCTAATGTGCCTGGGAAAGCAGCAGAAGATGCCCAAGTGTGTGGGCCCCTGCACCCACATGGGAGACCTAATGGAGTTCCAGGCTCCTGGCTTCAGCCTGGCTCAGCCCTGGCCAGTAAGGGCCATCTGAGGAGTGAACCAGCAGATGGAAAATCTCTCTATCTCTCTCTCTCCCTCTCTCTCTTCCCCCTCCCTCCATCACTCTGCCTTTCAAATAATTGAAAATTATTTTTTAAAAAATGTACAGAATTAAAAAAAAAAACAAAACACATTTTAAGGGACAAGACGAAGGACAAGTCAGTAACGGAGAGTGAGAAAGGAAGGTCCCAGAACGAGGGCAGAAGCAGGGCCAGAGGCCGTGCTCGGGAGCCGGAAGCCATCCGAGAGGCACAGGCTGTGCAGCAGCGCCCAGCGCAGAGGTGGAGCAAGGCCCGGGGAGGCTGGGTGACAACGGCCGAGAGCAGAGAGGGAGTGGGAGTGGTGTGTGCACACGACAGCATCACAGCCTCGAGACTCTGGACCAAGTCCTCAGGGACAAGTCCTCAACATCAACTCCATTTGCAAAATAGTATTGGTGGTAGAAATGATGATGATAAGAATAATAAAAAAACTGTTACTTTTTGTCATGAGGTCTCTAATCTCTTCCACAATCACTTCATTTGCTGCTGTTAGCAGTTCATATTTTCCGTCTTTACTTCCTGAGGGGTTAAATTCAGAAGATGGGTTGCCAGGGTCTCCAAAGAAGTCTCCAACTCTGCCATTCTTCCCAGGATATAAGAATCGGCTGAAACACAGCAGGAAACGCTACTCACACCAGGCCTTCCTGCCCCGTTGCCACTGCCGGTCAGATGAAATGCAGCAGGGGCAACAGGAATCACAGCCAGCCTCTGACCCACACGTTCCAATGCACAATGCAATCAAGCATCAGGAGTGGCTCTTGTTCAACATCTGCATCTGTACTGGACACGCACACACTGCTGTCACTGTTCTACAAACAGGGCGGGACAGCTAATTCACAGACTGGACACACACCACTGCTGTCTCTCTTCTATGAACAGGGCGGGACAGCTAATCCACAGACTGGACACACACACCACTGCTGTCTCTCTTCCATGAACAGGGCGGGACAGCTAATCCATAGACTGGACACACACACCACTGCTGTCTCTCTTCCATGAACAGGGCGGGACAGCTAACCCACAGACTGGACACACACACCACTGCTGTCTCTCTTCCATGAACAGGGCGGGACAGCTAATCCACAGACTGGACACACACACCACTGCTGTCTCTCTTCCATGAACAGGGCGGGACAGCTACTACAGGGCACTCACACTGGTTGGGGTGACACGTGACCTGGGGTGAGTTAACGTCTATGGGAGGATGTGCTTGGCTCTATGCAAATACTACGCCACTGAGATGAGGGACCTGGAACTGATGCCCCACAGGTACTAAGGAGTGACTGCACCAACCGTGGATTCACAATGTGCTAACACACACTGCTTTCTTTTTATTTTTTTAAGACTTATTTATTTATTTGAAAGGCAGAGATAAAGAGAGGGAGAGATATCCTCCACCTGCTGGTTCACTTCCCAAATGGCTGCAACGGCTGGACCTGGGCCAGGCCAAGGCCAAAGCCAGGAGCCAGGAGCTTCTTCTGGGTCTCCCACACGGGTGCAGGGTCCCAAGCACTTGGGCCATCTTCCACAGCTGTCCCAGGCACATTAGCAGGGAGCTGGATCAGAAATGGAGCAGCCGGGGCTCAAACCGCACTCACACGGGATGCCAGCACTGCGGGTGGAGGCTCAGCTCTCTACACAACGGCACCGGCCCCACACAGTTCATCTTTTACAAATGAATAACAGGTAAATCGGCAAGCACGTGGGCCGCCACAGCATGCTTCACAGTGACAACGGGGCAGGGTCACCAGGGCGATTCCCACATTCACCTCATCAGGCGACACCAAAACAGATTCACTCCCGCCAAATCCGAACAATGAGTCTACTGTCTATCCCTTTAAGAAAAACACCTGGGCTGGTGAGGAGCAGCGGATCAGCCATCCCACGTGGGCGCCGATTCGCACTCTGGCTGCTCCAGCTCCGACCCAGCTCCCTCCCGATGCACCTGGGAAGGCAGCAGCAGATGGCCAAGTGCTGCGGCCCTGCACCCACGTGGGAGACCCGGATGAAACTTGCTGGCCTCGGCCTGGCCCAGCCCTGGCTGTTGTGGCCATTCGGATGCTGAACCAGCAATGGAAGATCTCTCTCTCTCTCTCTCTGTAACTTTGCCTCCAAATAAAGAAAGAAGGGTTTCAGGGTCCACACAGATGGAAACGTGCTGACTCTTGAGCTGTGGCTGTCTTTCACCTCCACAGGAAACACTCTTGTGCAACCCAGAGGAAGAAGAGCATGCACCAGCCAGCACTGACAGGCAGACACGGCAGCAGCCATACCTCTCCTGGATGTGACTGGCGACCACGGCCAGTTTGTTGGAGCGATTCATGAACAAGTGGGAGTTCCCCAGCACCATCACGGCATCGATGCATTTGGATAGAGTAAACTGCCAAAAACCAAAGGCATGAGAATGAATCAGTATCCAGACTACCAGGTCCCGTCTCAAAACAATCACGACCACTTACACCACACACACTCATTCACCACTAGACTTCGCTCGCAAGCTCCCCCTGCAAAGCCACAAGCAGATACTGGACAACTGCAGTTTTCTGACCGTCCTTTAAACATGAAATCAATTCCACACCAGCACAAAAGCAACGTCTTAGGGAAAACAAACACGACACATCTTCTCTAACAAAATAACTAGCAAACTTTTGCTACATATGCAGTATTTAATACACAGTGATTAAATTGGAGATCTGTAAAAGTGTTAATTTGTTCACATTTACTAGCAGTGCAGGGTATTTTCATAATCCTAGAACAAGGCATGTCCTCTTAAAGGAGGCAACTCTGGGAGCGGGCGCTGTGGCTCAGCGGGTTAAGGAGCTGGTTGGGACGCCCACACCCACGTTGGAGTGTTGGTCAGAGCTCTGCTTCTGACGCAGCTTCCTCCTGCTGTGCACGATGGCCCCAGTACTGGTCCCTGCCATCCGTGTGGAAGGCCACACGGAGCTCCCAGCTCCTGGCTTCAGCCTGCCCAGTCCCAGCTTTTGCAGCCATTTGGGGAGTGAACAAGCAGAGGGAAAATGTCTCCCTGTGTCATTCTGCCTTTCAAATAATTTTATTTTTAAGATTTATTTATTTATTTGAAAATCAAGGTTACAGAGAGACGGTGAGAGACAGAGAGACAGAAAGAGGTCCTCCATCTGCTGGTTCACTTCCCAGATCGCACAACTGCTAGGACTGGGCCAGGCTGAAGCCAGGAGCCAGGAACTTCCTCCAAGTCTCCCACCCTGGCAGCAAGGGCCCATCTTCCACCACTTTCCCAGGCACATCAGCAGGGAGCTGGACCGGAAGTGGAGCAGCCGGAACATGAACCAGTGCTCATACTGGATGCTGACATGGCAGGCGGTGGCCTTACCTGCTGCGCCATATGCCGGCCCATCAAATAATTAATATTAAACACACACACACACATACACAAAATTAGCAGCATTTTTTGTAGACATAGACAAGCTTAACCTAAAATTTATATGGAAAGTCAAGAGAAGTAGAACAGTTAAAATTTTGAAAAGGAAAAATAAAGTGACAAGAATCTAGCAGACTTCCAAGAGGTACAACACCGGGGCTAGCACTGTGGTGTAGTGCATTAAGTCGCCAATTACAGCAACGGCATCCCATATGGACACCAGTTCGAGCCCCGACTGCTCCACTTCCAATCCAGCTCCTTCCTAATGTGCCTAGGAAAAGCGGCAGAAGATGGCCCAAGTCCCAGGACCCCTGCCACCCAAGTGGGAGACCCGGATGAAGCTCCTGGCTTTGGGCTGGCCCAGCTCCTGCCATTGTGGCCATGTGGGGAGTGAGCCAACAAATGGACAATCTCTCTGTTCGTCTCTCCCTCCCTCTCTGAAATTGACTTTCAAATAAATAAATAAGTCTTAAAAAAAAAAAAAAAAGAGGTACTACATAGGTATTGTACATTAGTCAGGATTGTGCAGTGTTGGTGCAGGGACAGACACAAATCAACAGAGCAGAGGCCCTAGACAAAAACCCACTGGGGTATGCACAACTGTTTTTTGACAAGGGTACATAAGTAACTCAATGGAAAAGGATAATCTTTTCAACAACAACAAAGAAAAAACAAAACCACAACCTAAATCTCAGCACATTAAGAAACTAACTCAAACTGATTCTAGCTTGAAATGTCAAACTTTTCAAATAAGTCATTGGCAAAAAAATCTTTACAATCTACGGCTATTTGAAGAATTCTTAAATTTAGCACCAAAAGCACAGTCCAGGTTTTCTCTTTTTTAAAATAATGTGGACTCTCATCAAAATTGATCTGTGACTTTCTTAAGTATAAAAGAAAAGCTAAACTTTGAGAGGAAAAATTCACAAACCATTTATACGATAAAGGACTTGTATCTAGGAATGCAAAGAAAGTTCAAGGGGCCTGCACAGTGGCACAGTAGGCTAAGCTGCCCCCTGCAGCTGGTTAGAGTTCCAGCTGTTCCACTTTCCACCCAGCTCCCTGCTAATGTACCTGGGAAGGTAGGGGAAGATGGCCCGAGCGCTTGGCCCTCCGCCACCCACGTAGGAGGCCCTCACAGAGTTCCAGCCTCTTGGCTTCAGCATGGCCCAGCCTTAGCCACTGCAGCCATTTGGGCCATCCTCCACCACCTTCCCAAGTGCATGAGCTGGGAGATGGGTTGGATGTGGAGCAGTGAGGCCTTAAAGCTGTGCTCCATTGCAGGCTGCCAGCACCGCAGGCACCAGCTCGGCTCACTGCAGGACAGCAGCACCCCGATGCTGCATGGACACACACGCGCTAAGGCAGAAGCGGCAAGGACACATGCGTTAAGGCAGAGTGGCATGGACACACACGAG
Source organism: Oryctolagus cuniculus (assembly GCF_051225735.1). Classification (NCBI taxonomy): domain Eukaryota; kingdom Metazoa; phylum Chordata; class Mammalia; order Lagomorpha; family Leporidae; genus Oryctolagus; species Oryctolagus cuniculus. The sequence goes on from NC_142887.1 coordinate 9,867,808, forward strand.
TTAGCTAGGGCAGAGCGGTGTGGACACACACGAGTTAGCTAGGGCAGAGCCGTGTGGACACACACAAGTTAGCTAGGGCAGAGCGGTGTGTTCACACGCGAGTTAGCTAGGGCAGAGCGGTGTGGACACACGCGTGTTAGCTAGGGCAGAGTGGAGTGTTCACACGCGTGTTAGCTAGGGCAGAGCAGTGTGGACACACGCGAGTTAGCTAGGGCAGAGCGGTGTGGACACACGCGAGTTAGCTAGGGCAGAGCGGTGTGTTCACACGCGAGTTAGCTAGGGCAGAGCGGTGTGTTCACACGCGAGTTAGCTAGGGCAGAGCGGTGTGGACACACGCGTGTTAGCTAGGGCAGAGTGGAGTGTTCACACGCGTGTTAGCTAGGGCAGAGCTGCCCGAGGCCCTCCGGCTCTCACCTGAGACTCCTTCAGCGCCTGCTTTCCCCACCATATCGGGTTGGTATCCACTATGATGACCAGGAGATTCAGTTCATCTTCTGTCAACAGAGGTAAAATGAAAGACACCAGCGTCATGGAAGTGCGTCAGACCTCACACTCTAAATGCGTAAAACTTCAACCCGGAGCAGGCAGCATCACAGCCTTGAGGTGCCTGTCATCCCAACGTCCAGTGACTGGCAGGAGGCCCGGTCTTTGAGGACGCACTCGGCGGCCGTCCTCCAGGCACTGGAGCGTGAGCCCCGTGAGGGCGGGGGTCTTGTGTTTTGCTCACAGCTCATCCCCGGCTCCCACCACCCTGCCTGGCGCACATCTACCGAGTGAACCCGCAGACACCTGCCGGTCACAGAAGGCGGCGAGGGGCCAGCGGCGAGAACCCCTGCGCACAGAACTCCAGGCTCAGACGACTCAGGGAGGCGCAGGAGTGAGTCTGGGCCCAGGTCCCTCCAGTTAGCTAGCAGCAAGTGGCCAATTTTTAGGAGGCAAAAGCCAAAAAGGGAAAAGCATCCTCCACGCGCCTAAGGCCTCTGCGGTGAGAACAGCATCGGGCTGCCCTCCACAGGGACCCACGCGCGAGGGGCTGGCGCTTCCGGGCGCCCAGCGCACCCCGGCGCGGGGAGCCCAGGACGCTCGCGCAGGGGCACAGGCGGCCCGCACTCCGCGCCCCCGCAGCTTCATTCCTGCTGGCCTGTCTCCTCTCAGGACAGCCCCCACGCCGTCTTTGTCCGTCTGAACCCTCCGGACTTCTCCAGGCTGCAACCCAGTTCTTTCCTCCGGCAGGAAGCAGCGGCGCCCCATCGGAGGGGGTGGGAACGCCGGCCCGCTCTGCACCACGTCCCGGCACCGGCCATCCCACAATCCCACCCACGGCGACACCCGCGGCGAGCATGGACGCCTCCCTTCTCTCTTTCCCAACCCGTCACAGCCGCTGGGCCGCGGCGGCATCTCACAGCCGGGCCGACGGCGTCCGTCTGTCTCGGCGGTGCACCAAGCCACGTCTCGGGTCAGACGAGAGAACCTGCCCTAAGCCACAGGGCCCGCAGGCAGGGCCGGGCCGGGGCCCCCACTGCTCGCCTCCGCCGACCGATCTCTCCTCCCGGTCCTCCCCATCAGGCTGCGGGCTGCTTTAAAAATGACATTTTATCGCCGATCTTAGGGCGAGATAGTACGAGTTCTCCATCAGGCCCCGCCCACAACTCCCAATCCTCCCAGGAGGCTGCCATTCAAGCCTGTCCAGGACGCCCGAACCTACTCACCGCACAGTCCTGGGATACTGTCTTCGAAATCACTTTAACCGACTGGCCACCTGCCTGTCTCAACCGCTAGGCTGGCCCCTGCCTGTCAGGTTCTCTGCCGCCTTCTCCCGAGCCGAAAACGCCCGGCACTCAGGACGGAGTTACCCAGTGAATGCACACTCCGGTCTCTCCTTAACAGGTCCCACCCAGCCCCAAGGAGACACCATCTGGACCGAGCCCCCCAGCGAGCCCCTCCAGGCCCTTACCATCGGACACCATGGTCGCCCCGGCACCTCAGCGCAGAAGTAACGGCCGTTAGCCGAGTCCCAACGCCTGCGAGTCGCAACTTCCGGCGCCGCCGAGTGACGTCACGCGGTTTGGCCCGGGCCGCGCGCCGTACCCAGGGCCCCGCCTCCGGCGCGCCGGAAATGAGGCGCGGAGGTGCGCCGCACGCTGTCAACGTCCGACCCGCAGCCGGCTCGCTCGCTGGACCTGCTCGAGGCAGCGCGTGCGGCGCCGGGGCCCTTGGCCTCCACAGTCCGGAGGGCACCATGGACAACAAGGGTAAATGGCGTCGGGCCAGGGCTGCGGAGCCGCGTGGACGTTCGTCCCGGCTTCGCACACCGGGGCAGGGCTCCGGGAGAGGTCCCTGTACGAGCTCGGGCTGTTCGGCCGGGGCCGGCCCCACCAGACCGCTCTCGCTGCCCCGGGACCCTGAGACGCCCGCAGACCCCGCCCACGCGCGCTTCGTCGCCGGGCAGTCCCTCGCGAGACGGAGGGCGCGGTGTCGGGAGTGCGACCCCCGCCCCGGCGGCCCTCGGCGGAGGCGCGAGGCGTCGGGAAGGAATGCAGGGGCGCAGCGGGCGGGCGTCGGCGTGCGCCCGAGTGGACCTGGGTTCGCGCGGGCGGCAGGAGAGGTGCAGGAGAAGCTGGCCCGATGGCCGAGTCCGGGGTCCTTTCAGAACTTGTGCCGGGCCGGCGCCGCGGCTCACTAGGCTAATCCTCCGCCTTGCGGCGCTGGCACCCCGGATTCTAGTCCCGGTCGGGGCGCCGGATTCTGTCCCGGTTTCCCCTCTTCCAGGCCAGCTCTGTGTGTGGCCAGGGAGTGCAGTGGAGGATGGCCCAGGTGCTTGGGCCCTGCACCCCATGGGAGACTAGGAGAAGTACCTGGCTCCTGCCATCGGATCAGCGCGGTGCGCCGGCTGCAGCGCGGCGGCCATTGGAGGGTGAACCAACAGCAAAGGAAGACCTTTCTCTCTGTCTCTCTCTCTCTCACTGTCCACTCTGCCTGTCAAAAAAAAAAAAAAAAAAAAAAAAAAAGAACTTGGGCCGAGGAGGGGAAGGAAGACGACCGTCGGGGCGTGGGGTTTCTGAACCCCACTCCGTGGCTCTCCCGTCCCTGTTCTGAAAACAAGGGATTTTTATTATTACTTCGTCTCTAGCTGTCATGTAGTCGTCCACCTGCTAGATGAACTGAGTGGGCCCCGTCTCTCTCCCTTCCCAGAGCTGATCCAGTACTTCAAGTCTCAGATGAGAGGAGACCCTGACATGGCCTCGGCGGTGGCCGCCATCCGGACCCTGCTGGAGTTCCTGAAGAGAGACACAGGTCAGCCCTGGGGATGCTGCCCAAGGGAGAGAGGCGGGGCGCCCGCCCAGGGTAACGCAGTCCCGAGCTCAGCTCGGCCCTTTCACTGGCAGCAGCCCTCGAATTATCCCGAGTGCAGAGGGAGCCCTTTAAGTCAAGGGAGCCCTGAGGCCTAAGTCAAGGGAGCCCTGAGGCCTAAGTCACGGCAGTGGAGGGGCTGGTGTCTGGCCTCGCAGTGAAGACGCAGGGTAGGAAAACGGCCGGAGCGTCTGGGTTCGAGTCCCCGCTTCCTGGGACCGTGCACCCCGGAAGGCAGCAGGCGCTGGCTCTGGTACGGGTGTCCCTGCCGCCTGCGTGGAGGCCTGCGTTGCCTTCTCATCTCCCGGCCTCACCTGGCCCAGCCCTGGCTGTTGCGGGCACTCGGGGACTGATGCATCGGGCAGGAGCGGTGCCCGTCGTGAGTCTGCTCACCAGCTTTCTCAGTGTGAGCACTTGGGCCTGGCGTGACGTTCGTATCGGCAACACAGCAGTACTGAAGCCTCCTTCCATCCCAGGGCTGGCTGGGGACGTGTCCTAGGGCAGCCTGCAGCGTGGCGCTCTGGGCTTGGAGTGACTTCCAAACACTTCCTCGTCCCAGCCCCTGCGCTGCCCCCAGCATGGGCCTCAGCCCCCTGGTCTGGGGTGGTCTCGGGGCCTCAGCACGGTGGTGGGTGGGCCTCCTGTGGCTCGGCCCTTCCTCTTCAGGTCACGGTGTGGACGGCCCTCCGCCCCAGAGGCCGACCCCGCTCAGTGGCCCTCCTAGTCATCGCCCGGCTTTTGTCTCCTCGTGACGGCCTGGAACTGGCTTGTGTGTGTCTGAGAGTGCTTGCTGGTCGCCGCCTCCACGGGGGAGGGAGCGCCGTCGGCAGAGCCCACCTACCTGGGTCACGGCGTGTGCCCGGCTCCACGCGGTGCCTGGCCGGAGTGAGTGCACGAATGGCCCAGCAAGGCGCTGGATGCCGACGTGAGCACCGCGCCTTTGCTCATCTCAGGGGAGACGATCCAGGGCCTGAGAGCGAATCTCACCAGCGCCATAGAGACGCTGTGCGGCGTGGACTCCTCCGTGGCCGTGTCCTCCGGCGGGGAGCTCTTCCTCCGCTTCATCAGCCTCACCTCCCTAGAGTACTCGGTAGGCCCTGCCCACCCTGCCCTGCCCGGCCCACCCTGCCCGGCCTGTCCAGCCCTGCCCTGCCCAGCCCTGCCCTACCCTGCCCTGCCCGTCCAGCCCGGCCCAGCCCGGCCTGTCCAGCCCAGCCCTGCCCGGCCCTGCCTGTCCAGCCTGGCCCCACCCCGCCCTGCCTGCCCGGCCCCGCCCTCCCCCGCCCCGCCGTCTGTCTGCTGCTGCAGATGTTCTCGCTGACCTGGTCTGCCCCCTCATGTGTGCCTTCCCTCCCAGGATTATTCCAAGTGTAAGAAGATCATGATTGAGCGGGGAGAGCTTTTTCTCAGGAGAATTTCTCTGTCGCGAAATAAAATTGCAGACCTGTGCCACACTTTCATCAAAGATGGGGCGGTGAGTAGGTGCCCGCCCCGTGGTGAGGAGCAGCAGGCGCTCGAAGTCAGACTCCCAGCCCCACCTCTCCCGCTGCGCAGCCTCGCACGAGTCGCTCCACCTCTCTGCACGGCCGTTTGATCTGCGGCAGCGTGCCTGGCACACAGCCAGTGCTTGTGGATGCACACGTCGTCGGTGTCACTGGAACAGGCGGAGGGCAGAGGGGACAGCAAGGGCCGGTCCCGACTTAATGAGGTGCTTTACCAGGGGTGGCTCCCTGGTTAGGGAGCAGCAGACTGCCCTGAATTAAGTCCCAGAGCAGCTCTCAGCACGTGTTCCTGCTGGCGTCTGCCCGAGGACGGTGTGTTCCCCTTGACTTGGTTTGCGACGCTGTCACAGCGATGCAGGGCTGTGTGAGGGGACAGGAAATGCGCTCAGCCAGGCTCCCGGCACAGGGTAATCGCCTTGAGTGGCGTCCCTCCCGCCAGCAGACGGCTCCGCGGCCCACGAGCGTGTCCAACCACAGCCAGGCTCTTAAATGCTGCGCTGTTTCATCACCTGCCCCCACCTTTGAAGTGTTGTTCAGGACAGAAGCCAGGAGAAACGAGGGGAGGCTGGCACTGCCTCTCGCCCAGGCCGTGGCGCCACACTGCGTTCCGCTGGGCTTCTGTGGGCCCCTGCTCCAGGGCGGCGTGCTGCACACACGTCCCACTGCACCTGCATCCCTACTGGGCACCGATTCAGACTGCACGTAGAGGAGAGCCGCACGAGTTGGAATGTGGGGGTCCTGGCTCAGTCCAGATTGATTCAGGAGGCTCTGGGGCAGGGCCTGGGAACCTGCAGTTCTACCAGGCTCTGGCGTGAGGCCCTGAAAGGAGCTGGAGCCGTGTCCACCCCTGTGCGTTACAGCCCCTGGGCTCTGCCTAGCCGGTGGTCCTGCCGATTCTGCGGATTGCACCCATGGAAGGTTTTAAACTTAGTTAGCCAGCATGGAAGTCGTGAACCTTCAGCTTCTCTCCAAATCACACGCCTGGCAGTGGTCAGAGCACGTGGCACTAGCAGGAGCTGTGGCGCCCAGGCCCGTGGCCTGTCTGCCTTGCTGCGGGCCTGCCTGGATGGGTGCCCTGCCTGGTGCCTGCAGGCCCCAGTGCACAGGTCACAGCCCAGAACACAGGCAGCCAGGCCTCTGAGGCTCACGAGGACCTCAGTGGGGGTCCCCCCTGCACCTGCCAGGGGAGGGGAGACCCACACTGCAGTCCCCTGCCAGCACCGCTCTCAGCATCGAAACTCAGCACACGACAGGGCTCCGTTCTGAGTACCCTTGGTCCGTGAGGAGACAGCAGCCTGGGCGCCGGGAACACGCGGCACCGTGCAGGTGGCGGGGGACCCCGCGAGTGGCCGTCTGACCAACTTCCTCTCTGCCCACAGAGGATACTGACGCACGCCTACTCCAGGGTGGTCCTGAGGGTCCTGGAGGCAGCCGTGGCGGCCAAGAAGCGCTTCAGTGTCTACATCACAGAGTCGCAGCCGGACTTGTCCGGGCAAGTACTCCCTGCGCAGCCACGCCAGGACAGAGCACGCCCCACACCCCCGCACAGCCTGCCCACCAGCCACGCAAGGACAGAGCACGCCCCACACCCCCACACAGCCTGCCCACCAGCCACGCCAGGACAGAGCACACCCCACACACCCCTGCACAGCCTGCCCAGCACCTACCGCAGACCCACAGGCACAGAGCAGGCCCGCACACCCCTGCACAGCCTGCCCAGCACCCACCACAGACCTGCAGGCACAGAGCAGGCCCGCACACCCCCGCACAGCCTGCCCAGCACCCACCACAGACCCGCAGGCACAGAGCACGCCCCATGCAGCCTGCCCAGCACCCACCGTAGCCACAGCACGGACACAGCATGCACCCCCCACACAGCCTTGCCTTTGGTTCACCAGGAATCTGCAATAAGCCATAGTACAAAATTGTTTATTTTTGTTTGTTTTTAGCAAGATTTGTTTGAAAAGCAGATTTCCAGAGATAGAGGAGACAGAGACATCTGCTGGTTTACTCCCCAAATGGCCAAGACAGCCAGGGCTGGGCCAGGCCAAAGCCAGGGGCCAGGAACTCCATTGTCGCCTCTCAGCGTGGGTGGTGGTGCCTAAGTACTTGGGTATCTTCCACTGCCTTCCCAGGCACATTAGCAAGGACTGGATGGGAATTGGAGCAGCTGAGGCTTGAATTGGCTCTCACATGGCATAACAGCACACTAGGTGGCAACTTAACCCACTGGGCCAAGATGCTTGACCCGAGAGATTGTTTCATTGGAAAATTTTTATCATGGTCGGCGCTATGGCATAGCTGGTTAAAGTCCCAGCCTGGAGTGCTGGCATCTCGAATGGCACTGGTTCAAGATCTGGCTGCTCCACTTCCAATCCAGCTCCCTGCTAATGTGCCTGGGACAGTAGCAGAGGATGGCCCAAGTCCTCGGGCCCCTGCACCCCAGTGGGTTTCCTAGCTTTGGATTGGGTCAGCCCCAGGCGTTGTGGCCATTTGGGGAGTGAACCAGTGGATGGAAAACCTCTATGTCTCTACCTCTCTGTAACTCTTTCAAATAAATAAAAATTTTTAAAAAGTGCTTATCAAGGAATAGGTAATTGACATCTCCATCTCTATATGGAAGATAAAGCAAAACATGTCTTTTTTTCTTTTAGTTTCCTTGTCTTACCCAGAGTCCCTGAGAGTGTAGTTCTCCTGACATACTGCTTCCTAGAGAACCCCATTGACCCCAGCTCTCAGGCTGGGTGTCGTGGCGCAGCAGGCTAAGCTGCCACGTGAGAAAGCCACTCCTGTGCTGTGTCGGCCCTGCCTCCAGTCCAGCTCCCTGCCAGTGCAGCTGGGAGGCAGCAGGAGATGGCCCAAACACTTGGGCCCCTGCCAACCTCGTGGGAGACCGATGGCATTCCCGGCTCCCAGCTTTGCCTGCCCCAGCCCAGCTGCTGCAGGCCTCTAGGATGGGAGACTCTCCCCCTCCTCCCTCTTCCGTCCGACTGCTTTCAGTTCTTTCCTAAAGGAGCCCAAGTGCAAGCCTTGGAATCCGCACCACAGTCCATATAACTGAGTTTCCACCGACACGGCTTGTCAGTGCCCAGCTTCAGTGACTCAGGGACGTCACTTTATCTAACGTTCTCAAAATGTCATCTTCAGTAAGAAAATGGCCAAAGCCCTCTGCCACCTCAACGTCCCCGTCACCGTGGTGCTGGACGCTGCTGTCGGGTAAGCACCACCAGCCCCTGCCCCCCCCAGGGTGAAGGTTTGAGGCAGTCATAAAACCGCCCTGGGCAGCGTCCCGCCTCTTAATTAAGAGCTGCCCTAACAAGCAAGGCATTACAAGGTCTGGACAGTGTGGGTGGAAGATGGGCTGTGGGGTGTCACCTGCTGAGCCGTGTGCCACGGGCAGGGGGGTCAGTGCACTCAAAGAGCCAGGTCCAAAGGCCGGGTGGGTCAGCGGTCAAGGTCATCGGGGCTCTCCAGCCAAGGCTCAGCTGCTCCCGGGGCCAGCCGTGGGCAGGCTGGGCTGTCATGTCCTGGGTGCTGGGGCAGCCTCCGTGCAGGCTGGGCTCCCCTGGGGGGAAGGGGCAGCAGCGTGCTGGGCACTCAGCTCACCAAGCAGCTTCTCTCCCGAGACCAGCGTCACGCGTCCCTTGGATTGTGGGTGTTAGAACAGCAGTGATGGTTCGTGGGAGGCAAGCGCCCAAGGTGGGCGGTGAAGGAAGTCAGGAACACTCTCAGTATACCTGGAGGCAGCCAAACCCCTCTGAGCCACGCACGCGCCTGGCTGAGGTCGCCGCGTGCCTCTGCTACAGTGCCGGGCTCGAGTGCTCTTTTGATAAAAGGTCATCGTGGCTGGCGCCTTCCGTACTGAAAGGGAATACGGATCTTCCCAGAGGGCCCAGCGTCAACAGCACTGCTGTTCCCGTTCCTTTAGCTATATCATGGAGAAAGTGGACCTCGTCATAGTTGGTGCTGAAGGAGTTGTAGAAAACGGAGGCATCATTAACAAGGTAGGGGCCGCCCCTCTCCCCGCTGACCTGGGCGCTGACAGTGCTGTGTGCCTCTCCACGCCAGGGCCGCCCTGTGAGATCCCATAAGCCACTGCACCGCTCAATCAAATTTTGTTCTAATTTTCCTTGGAGATTGATGTGCATAAATTAAGATGGGGTAATTTATATTTACACAGCATAATTTGTATTTACACGAAACGAGTCTTAATTAGAGTTGGGGTTGGCAGTTTTGTTATTTTAATGGGGCGCTGACCTCAGCATAATTCATCTTCTCTGCATTGCTTATCTGGGAAACGTCGGTCTGCAGTTTATTCTCATTTGTGGTCGATACATGAACAGATCTGCCACATAATAAGTGCGGCTCAGCAGCTCTGAGTACATTCACAGCCTCGCTGACTGTCCTTGTCTGTTTCCAGAACTTTCCATTCTTTCCTCACGCAGTCCGTCGCGATTAAACACCTACCAGCCTTTCAGCCTCCCTGAAGGCCCTGGTCGCCTCCACTCTGCTTTCTGCTACCTGTGAGCGCGGCTGCTGTGGCTGGGCACGGTGTTGCCGAGGTGTAGGCACGGGGCACGTGTCTGGCCCTCACTGTTCCCTTTTTAACTGATCCGTAAGCAGCCTGCATGTCTACGCAGTACCACGTGATGTGTGGCACTGAAGTGGGGGGCGCGCTGTGTGTGCATCCCAGAGCTTGGGCTGTTTGGGCTGTTTCTGCGTCCTGCCCCTGTGAACATGGTGGATCCGAGCCAAAGCCCTGGCTGGTGTCTCATTGACGCGCGGAGGTCCATTTCCCTCAGGGCCCTCAGGTCGAGTGATGCTGGGCGTCTTCTCGGGTGCGGAGGGACCTCTGACTCTGGGACCTCTGTGAAAGGCCCTCTGGTTCCAAGCCCTGTGCCCTTGCTGCGGGTTCCACGTCAGAGTTGCTCTAGGAGCTCCCCTTCGCCCTGTCTTCCCAGATTGGAACCAACCAGATGGCTGTGTGCGCCAAGGCACAGAACAAGCCCTTTTACGTGGTCGCAGAAAGCTTCAAGTTTGTGCGGCTCTTCCCGCTCAACCAGCAGGACGTGCCGGATAAGTTTAAGGCAAGAGGGGGCATGGGAGACTCGGCCTAACCCTTGGAAGAACTAGTGCCACCAGCGTTCCGGTTAGACATTCACCTGCCACTGCCGTTCTCTCCAGCATCAGTCGGGGGTCCTAAAACTTGCACTCCATGTTTGTCCCCAGAATTTCAGTCTGCAGCCCCCTGCCCACATAGCCAGTGGAGTGTGAGGAGAGGAGCCAGGAGGCTGGCAGCCGGGGTCCCAGCTTTGGAATCCACTCAGCTCCCCCCCCACCCCCGCAAACCTGTGACCAGGGGCAAGTGCTTTCACTGTCACTTGGCTTGCTTCCTGTCTGTCATCTGACAGGAGCTGGGGACTCCGGCTGTCCACAGGGCCTGGCACGTGGCAAGCACTGGCCCCCTCCTGGCCACACGCTGCCAGAGCTGTCTGAGGTAGCAGCACGCCCGAGCTGGCGCAAGGCCTCCCACTAACGCGTGCTCTTATCCCCGCAGTACAAGGCAGACACTCTGCTCAAGTCCGTAGAGACCGGGCAGGACCTCAAAGAGGAGCACCCATGGGTCGACTACACCGCCCCGTCCTTGATCACCCTGCTGTTCACGGACCTGGGTGTGCTGACGCCCTCCGCGGTCAGCGATGAGCTCATCAAGCTGTATCTGTAACGCAGGCCCCTGTCTGCCGACGCCCCCGGCGAGCCAGCCAGAACTGCACTGTTTTAATGAACATTGACGGACCACTGGAAACTTCAAGTCTGAAATCTTGGGGTCTTTTTTACTCGCCTCGCAATGCATTCACGGCCCTCAACCCAGACTGTGCTTGTGGTCTCCAGAAGCTCATCCTAGGTTTTCAGCAGCTCAACAAACAGTTTGCCGAAAGCAGCGCAGGCCTCCACGGCGTGACCGGGACGCCTGTCACACGGCGCCTTGCAGGAAGGTGAAGAACACGAGCCGAGTGTGCCTCTGGCTCAGGCGGTGAACAGGGCCGAGTGCCGCATCCCTGCACTGGCTCCCGCCCCACGGGAGACCACTGAGGGGGAGGGAGAAACAGCACGGGCGCTCGTAGCCCGCACAGCCTGGCACACACGGAGACACCTTCCCCGACACTGCAACCTCACATTCTGCCTCTGTGAGATGGTGACTTCCTTTACATGTGTCTGGGTCCTAAACATCCTGCCTGGGAACAGGTTCGGCATCTTTTCAAATAAACTAGGATCACGATGTTGATGTGTGCATCAGTAAGGCAGGCCGGCCCTTCTGGTCAGACACGGCAGCACGCCCACAGCCAGGCCGGGCGCTGGCCTGGTGGTTAATACACTCGCGTGCCCCACCTCAGTTCCTGGGTTCCAGCTCCAGCTTCCTGCTGATGCAGACACGGGGAGTCACTGATGACAGTTCAAATGACGGGGTTCCTGCCACCCTCGGGGACCTGGATTGTGTTCTGGGGCTGCTGGCTTTGGCCTGGCCCAGCCCGAGCTGTTGCAGGCTTTAGGGCAGCGAATTGGCATAGGAGCTCTGCCTGGCGCTCCACAACGACAGAAACGCCAATCAGAAAGGCATGGTTTATTCAACAGGAGGCGTGAAATTCAAAACGCCCTCCCCAGAATAGGACCCGATTCCTCCGCTTTTCTGATACTTGCCTGGGGGTGATTCTTAAAACAGCAAAAGCCCAGCACACTCGCCCGCTATGAGGAGCTGCAGGCAGGGCTCCAAGGGCAGTACGCGTAGGCGCAGGGGCCCAGGGCGGTCACGTAGGCGCAGGGCTCCAAGGGCAGTACGCGTAGGCGCAGGGGCCCAGGGCGGTCGGGCGCCTGACCGTGCTAAGGAGCTGCATAAAGCAGACTGCAGTGTGAAATCCAGGGACAGACAGCGACCAAGGCCAGCGCTGACGCCTGTGTTCACTCCCTGTCAAACTTCCTTCTGTGACACCCGCCTCCAGGGCTGCTGGGATTTCAGTAAAACCCAGACAAGCGTGCAGTCCCCCCGTGTCTGACTGAGGCAGGCCCTCAGCCCTGCTCGCCAGCCGGCCCTGGTCTTATGCTCACCAGGGACTGGGCATCAGCAGGCGTCTTCCACGTCAGAGCCCCCGACGTCCGCCGCCGCGCTCGGCCTTTTCCCGCTTGTCAACACCCCCTTCTCGAATTCCTCCTCGGTGATCTTGCCCTTCTTTAACTTCTTCAAGAGCCGTGTGTCATTAAGGAGCTCCTCCATGTCCTCCTCTTCGATATCGGAGCCCTAAATGCAGGAGAAGCCACAAACCCCTGAATTTCTCCAGCCATACCCACGTGAAACCAGCAGTTTGTCACCATCACACCATACAATCTGTTCGGAATGCTAAGCTATGGAAACTTAAACAAGGGATAAAGTGGCCAACTGTACCTCTTGCCTTTTCCTTTTTTCACTCATTTTTTTCTTCTTCTCCCTTTTGGCCTTCTGCTTGGACCAAGCTTTATTTTTTATGAATTTTCTTCTCCCTTCATTGTCGCTTTTCTCTGTCCTTTGTTGTTCCAGTCGTTTCTGCCTCTGCTTCTCTCTCGTTTTATCTTTAAATGGGATCGTGTCCGTGTCAACGTCCACAGGCACGAAGTCTGGGAAGTGCTTCCCTCTCAGTTCCGGCATCTTGGGCATCCTCAGCAGGGCAAAGCCGCGAGCAAGGCTGGCAAAATCGAGATCTGATTGAACAAAGAGCAGCATTAGCCCACCCACGCAGGGCAGGTTCCCGACAGTACCGCTCCTAACCACAGGACCTAGTGGAGTCACTCTCTGAACACAAGGACAGCTGCACGTGTACAGGGTGGAAGGAAGACTCGGCAGCTGGGCACTGGTGGACGGCGTCTGCTCAAAGCCCAGGAAGTCGCCCTTTGAAACGCCTGGAGGCAGTGACCCTGACAGGCGCCTAACAGCGCTGCGAGAGCGCGGCTTGACCCCAAGACTGTCACACAGCTCCGACGACGCGGCACGGCCAGGCCCAGCTCACCCTTTAACCTGAAGATGAGGTTGCACTCGTGTTTCGCGTAGGCCTGGATGTAGGACACAAAGGCTCTCATGCCCTTTTCAAACACAGCTCTGTCGGCCAGGGCCATGGACCTGAGCTTGGGCAGCAGGTCCGCTGGGTTCCTCTGGAGTTTCATCTCCTGCAGGGGACACTGCACAGAGACCACGGGCTCAGCTTCCCACGCCAGCATCACCTCAGCCAGCCCGGGGGCTCCCCACTCACAGGCCTAAAGCCGATCCCACCCAAGTATATCACTTGGTTCAAAAACTGTTCTTAAAGATTATTGAAACAGAGTCCATGTGATAATTCTGACGTGGTAGCAAAGGATGGTAACCCTAGGTCGGCAGTCCTAAGTTGGGACCCTGGCCCGGGCCCCAAGAAGGCCGGCACCTCCACAGACATGAAGCCAGCCGGGGTCCCTGGCAGGACCAGCCCAGCCCGCATGAGTCTGCAGCCTCTCCCTGACATCCTAAACAGACAGCTGGGTTGGGCATTTGATGCAGCTTGGACACCCTTATCCCCGACTGCAGGCCAGGGTTGGCATCCGAGCTCTGCCTCACTCCAGCGTCCCGGTGCCCCCTGGGAAGTGGCATGCGACCGCCCAAGTGGTCTGGTCCGCATCACTTGGGCTGAACCCCCAACTCCTGGTTTCAGCCTGGCGTGAAGAGAACCAGCAGAAGGGAGGTCCATGTCTACCTTTCAGATAAATAAAATGAATGAAAACTTACTTTTTGGTTAATTGCTAGGAAATTGACATAGGCCTCTTCCATGGGCAGGAGGAACACCAGAGCGCTGCCGCCGTGGCCGATGCGTGCGGTGCGACCACAGCGATGCACGAACGCACTGCGGGAGGGGCAGGAGCGCGGGGTGACGGTGAGCGCGGGGTGGCAGCAGTGTGGGGCGACAGCATGCAGCTCCAACCCCACAGCTCAGGGCTGACACGGCTGCTGACCAGGGTGGGAGATGGAGGGCTGCCACTAGGGGGCCTTGCACACACTCCCAGAGACACCTCACCTCTGCTCCAACTACTTTCCTGTCTTTCTTGGGCCATACAGGCAGGACATGGTCCCAGTGAGAAATCTGGGAACAATGTAAAATACAAAGAATAAACAAAGTCTAATCTCTGAAGTAGCCACTTCCCGTGTTTGGGAGCATGTGTTGTGGATTTTGTTTCTGTGGGGAAAATATATTTTCATGGGCGGAAATTTTTTCATTTAAACATTTCTGTAACTGCTGCAATGTGTCACTAATGACATGCCACAGGCTGTGTCTCTGTGAGGCGAGAGACGGTTCTGTAGGGGCCAGTGCTGTGATGTCACAGGTTAAACCTCCACCTGCAGGGCTGGCATCCCGTATGGGCGCAAGTTCAAGTCCCGGCTGCTTCACTCCCAATCCAGCTCCCTCCTAATGTGCCTGGGAAAGCAGCAAAGGATGGCCCAAGTCCTTGGGCCCCTGCACCTGCGTGGGAACCCTGGAAGAAGCTCCTGGCTTTGGCATGGCCCAGCCCTGGCTTTTATGGCCATCTGGGGAGTGAACCAGCAGATGGCCAATTTGTCTCTGGCTCTCCTCTCTCTCCAACTCTGCCTTTCAAGTAAATAAAAGATAATAAAAATAAATAAACACTGTTCTGGTGAACCTCGGAGTACATTTCTCACACTCAGGATTCTTGTTCCATGAGGCTCAATTCCAGGACAGAGGGCAGCATCCCACCACACTGTACCTCGCACTGCTGGGCGGGTCGTACTGCAAAACCCAGTTCACTTCGGGAATGTCTATTCCGCGGGCCATCACGTCCGTGCACACCAGGATCCCACTGGAAGAGAACACGGCAGGCACACGGCACGGTGAGCGAGCAGGCCGCGTCTCGCTCACCAGTCTGCACCGACCTCACCCACACCCACACGCGGCTCTGGAGCTGTTCACAAGCGGATGCTCATGGATGATAATTTGATGTTTTTTTCCCCTAAGAATCCCCAATCCTTTACAAATTCCCAATGAAAACTGTGAGGAGGGGCAGAGAAAGGGTTTCTAAATGTGTATTTCCATGTGAAAAACTAAATGGGTGGTCTCATTCTTTGCCTCAGAAAACAAGGACAGGGGCAGCACGGAAGGTGCCCCTCTGCCCTGTGCTGCCCAGGGAGGAGACGGCAGAAAAGTATGTCCACACACGGAGACCAGTGAGACTCGGGACCGCGGGTTCCCGGCTGCTCCCCCTGCCCCTCTGTCCTCCCCAGGGCCAGGCGTGTGAGCAAAACACCCGGTTTCAGTCTCTGTGGACCCCAGATTCTGGTGGGGCTGAGGCCAGAGAAGGGCGGAGCGGCTGTGGAGATGTGGAAACCGGGAACGCGGAGAAGGTCCAGGTGAGAAAACAACGCGTGCAGGGGCAGGGGCAGGGGCAGCGGCCGGGGCAGAGGGGCTGGGAGCGAGCGGGGCGGCGGCCGGGGCAGAGGGGCTGGGAGCGAGCGGGGCGGCGGCCGGGGCAGAGGGGCTGGGAGCGAGCGGGGCGGCGCGCGGAAGCCGACCCTCCCCCCGTGCGGCCGGCGCACCTCGGCAGGCTGCGGAACTCCATGAAGATCTTATTGCGCTTGTGCTTCATCTTGCCGTGAATGCACAGGATCTGCACGCCCCTCACCAGGGCCTCCAGGGCCTTCCCGTAGTACTCGACGCAGGCGCAGGTGCTGCGAGAGGGGACACAGGCTGAGCGGCGCGGGCCACGCTGGTCGTCCTAAGCTGGGGCAGGCGGCCGTGAGCACAGACGCGGACGGCCGACTGAGTCCTGATCCTCTCTGGGAGAACAGGGAGGGAACGGCTCCAAGTAACAGCCGCGGCTCAGCTCCAGATCCGAGACCCTCTCCGCCAACGAAAGGCCAATCTATTGGCAGAATCCATTAAACAGGTGTTAAAGCCACAAGGCTGTACTCCCACTGCCAAAAGCTGGTCCAGCGAGGGAATCTCCCCGGCACGAGGGCCCGAGATCTCAGAGCACCCCAGCTGCCTGGGGCTCAGCACACGGCCCACAGATGGCCAACCACAGCCTCTCGCCCAGATCGTCTTAATTTATATTCTTTCATCTCCTTGAAAGACAGAGAGATGTATCTCCCCTGTGCTGGCTCACTCCCCAAATGTCTGCAAATGTCAGGGCTGGCCAGGCCAAAGCCAGGAGCCCAGAGCTCCACCTGAGTCTCCGATGTGAGTGGCAGGGCCTCAACACTTCAGCCGTCATCTGCTGCCTGTCGGGATGCAGCGGCAGGAAGCCGGATCAGAAACAAGCAGCCAGCACTCAAACCAGCACTCCAGTGTGGGCTACGGGTGTCCCAAATGGCAGCCTAACCCACTGTGCCACAACACCACCCCAAGAGATGTCAGCCTTCTGACTGCCATTCAAGGACAAAAGGGGCTGAGAGGGGTCATCCCCCAGGACTGCGCCCTTCCACTGAGCCCGCGAAGCTCTCGAGGGCTCACTGCCCCCGTCTTCCGGGGCTGTTGGCCAGCTGCCCTCTACTGAAGCGTGCCCTGCTCCCGTCTCCACGGGAGGCTGCCCGAGACAGCCTTCAGCTTGGCCACCACTGCCCCTCCCGGCCTTTCCACCTGCACCAGCATGTGACAGAGGGTGACACAGGGGAGCGAAGACCAAGGAGGTCCCAGGAACATTAGCCCTGACCGTGCAGAGGCCTTAAGCCAGCGTCGGACATGGCTACTTCTGGACTGCTTTCTGCAGGAGAAAGGCGACCCCTCCCATTGGAGCCAGGAAGCTGGGCTCTCAGTTACATGCAGCCGAAGGCCCCCCCACAGCCCTGTCCTGACGGATCCCAAACCCGAGGGCCAGTGCACCTGCACTTTAGCTGGGGGAGAGGGGCCTGAACCCCCACCCCCCTGCCCAGGGCCTAGAGTGTCACCTGAAGAAGACGAGATGTTTTTCCTGCTTATGATTGCGAAGAAAATGCACCAGCTGATTAAATTTCTCATCCGCCTTACACACCTGCAGAGAAGGAAAACCAGTGAGAGAAAACACTGGCAACGGTGACTCCTCAGCTATTTTCAGCCTCAGCCATGAATCTCAGGGATCTGAGTCCTCTGTGAACGGACAGACTGGGCTCAGGAGCGTCAGGGCACCCAGCATGGAGCCCACAGGGCGCTGCCACGATGCTCATCTCAGTCACACAGTGACGTAACTACGCAATGATGTCATCCACTGCCCCAGCACACACGCAGGCACCAGGCCGGAGGGGTGAACACACTGCCCTGGCACACACACAGGCACCAGGCCACAGGGGTGAGCACACTGCCCCGGCACACACGCAGGCACCAGGCCACAGGGGTGAGCACACTGCCCCAGCACACACACAGGCACCAGGCCACAGGGGTGAGCACACTGCCCCGGCACACACGCAGGCACCAGGCCACAGGGGTGAGCACACTGCCCCGGCACACACGCAGGCACCAGGCCGGAGGGGTGAGCACACTGCCCCAGCACACACACAGGCACCAGGCCACAGGGGTGAGCACACTGCCCCGGCACACACACAGGCACCAGGCCGGAGGGGTGAGCCCACTGCCCCGGCACACACACAGGCACCAGGCCGGAGGGGTGAGCACACTGCCCCGGCACACGCGCAGGCACCAGGCCGGAGGGGTGAGCACACTGCCCCGGCACACGCGCAGGCACCAGGCCGGAGGGGTGAACACACTGCCCCGGCACACGCCAGGCACCAGGCCGCAGGGGTGAGCACACTGCCCCGGCACACGCGCAGGCACCAGGCTGCAGGGGTGAGCACACTGCCCCGGCACACGCGCAGGCACCAGGCTGCAGGGGTGAGCACACTGCCCCGGCACACGCGCAGGCACCAGGCCGCAGGGGTGAGCACAGCTACATGGAGAGTCCTGCAGGGCTCTCCAGTCTCTCCTGCACAGGTACAGGGGGTCTCGGGGGGTCTCGGGGCGTCTCAGGGACGGTCTCCACAGTCTCTCTCAATGCACCAGGTGCTCCATTCCAGCCCCAATTCGAGTCACCTGAGTGCATCCCCCTGATTTTTGCCACCACTCCCAGTCTCAAATTCCTTTCCATGAACTCATGTGTCTACACGTTCACGTGGGTGAATGCAAACGGGCAGAGCAGGACTGCGACCACACAACAGTGTGCAGCAGCAGCATCGGCACCGCCTGGGAACTACGAACCGCCCCAAACACCTTCCGTGGGTGTGCACCGATGCTCTCCAGTGGGGCCTGCAAGTTCACCCCGTTCATTAAGGGCCAAAGGCAGGCTGTGCCCCCCAGGCAGGCTGTGCCCCCCCAGGCAGGCAGGCTGTGTCCCCCAGGCAGGCTGTGTCCCGCCCCAGGCAGGCTGTGCCCCCCCAGGCAGGCAGGCTGTGTCCCCCAGGCAGGCTGTGCCCCCCCAGGCAGGCAGGCTGTGTCCCCCAGGCAGGCTGTGTCCCCCAGGCAGGCTGTGCCCCCCAGGCAGGCTGTGTCCCGCCCCAGGCAGGCTGTGCCCCCCCAGGCAGGCTGTGTCCCCCCCAGGCAGGCTGTGCCCCCCCAGGCAGGCTGTGTCCCCCCCAGGCAGGCTGTGCCCCCCCAGGCAGGCTGTGTCCCCCAGGCAGGCTGTGCCCCCCCCAGGCAGGCTGTGTCCCCCAGGCAGGCTGTGCCCCCCCAGGCAGGCTGTGTCCCCCCCAGGCAGGCTGTGTCCCCCAGGCAGGCTGTGCCCCCCCCAGGCAGGCTGTGTCCCCCAGGCAGGCTGTGCCCTCCCAGGCAGGCTGTGTCCCCCAGGCAGGCTGTGCCCCCCAGGCAGGCTTGCCCTGGCCCCCAGGCAGGCTGTGCCCCCCAGGCAGGCTTGCCCTGGCCCCCAGGCAGGCTGTGCCCCCCAGGCAGGCTTGCCCTGGCCCCCAGGCAGGCTGTGTCCCTCCAGGCAGGCTTGCCCTGGCCCCCACCCCCAGCTCCTGCTCCGAAGAGGCTGAAGAACACTCAGCAACACGCAGGCATGTGCACGAGGGGCGGCTTCTGAGGCACAAACTCGAAGGCTCACTCTATCTTCAATCTGCCTGGCCGTGCCAGGGACGGGACAGCAGCCGCGCCCACGCCCGCGTCCACGGCAGCCAGGGGAGACTGGGCTCCCCTCTCCACGAGCAGCAGCCATGCTCAGGGCTTGCGGAGCCCCCCTCTGGCCCTAAAGAAAAGCCCCGTGCCCGGAATGTTCTGCTGGGCCCTGTGAGCAGTGCCCCTGGCCTGGGATGCTCTGAACTCCTAGATGGTGCTGCCTCCCCACTGCCCCGCCCTCAGATGCCCCATGGCCCATCCATCGAAGGGGGAAAGGGATGAGGTGGCCCGGTCACTGAACAGCCTACCCCCCGAGGCCCGCCCAATGCTTGGGACAAACTCCCGAACACCGCAGCGAGGTCCTCCAGACACGGTCAAACACGCAGGACACGGGCCGGCGCCACGGCTCACTAGGCTAATCCTCCGCTTGCGGCGCCAGCACAACAGGTTCTAGTCCCGGTCGGGGCACCGGATTCTGTCCCAGTTGCCCCTCTTCCTGTCCAGCTCTCTGCTGTGGCCTGGGAGTGCAGTGGAGGATGGCCCAAGTGCTTGCGCCCTGCACCCGCATGGGAGACCAGGAGAAGCACCTGGCTCCTGCCTTCGGATCAGCGCAGTGCGCCGGCCCCAGCACACTGGCCTCGGCGGCCATTCTGGGGGTGAACCAACGGCAAAGGAAGACCTTTCTGTCTGTCTCTCTCTCACTGTCCACTCTACCTGTCAAAAAAAAAAAAAAAAAAAAAAAAAAAACCACGCAGGACACGAGGGCGCAGGTGGAACGCCCCCGCCTGACAGTCTCCTTCAGACTCGGCTTCTGACTCCGCTCTCCTTCACATCTAGCCGCCCTGCTGACACAGGCTCTTGTGTGGCCCAGACCACCGTGTGCAACTGTGCCTGCACCCACCCAGGCATGGACGGGCAGTGGACAATGTGCTTAAAACACATAAACAGGGGCCAGCACTGTGGCACAGTAAGGCCGCCACCGTCAGCAACCCACGTGGGCACTGGTTCAAGTCCAGGCTGCTTCACTCCCAATCCAGCTCCCTGCTAATGCACCCAGGAAAGCAGCAGCAGATGGCCCAAGTGCTTGGGTCCCTGCATCCATATGGGAGGCTCGGAAGAAACTCCTGGCTCCTGGCTTCAGCCTGGCCCAGCCCTGGCTGTTACAGCCATTTGGGAAGGGAATCAGCAGATGGAAGATCTCTCTCTCTACCTCTGCCTCGCCCTCCTTGCAGTCTTTCAAATACATCAATCTTTAAAACACACACACACACACACACACACACAGAAGCAGGGCCAGGTGTTTGCAAACCTGCATCCCACATCAGAATGCCCAAGTTCAATGCCCAGCTCCAGTCCTGACTCCAGCTTCCTGCTAAGACAACCCTGCGAGGCAGCAGGTTGCATTCCTGATACCCATGTGGAAGACACGGAATGTGTTCCCAGCTCCCTGCTTTGGCCTCAGCCCAGACCCAGCCACTGTAGGCATCAGGGGAGTGAACCAGCAGCTGGGGGCACCCTCTGTCTCTCCAATTCATAAATAAATACCTTTCTTTAAAAAACACACTATGCTGGGACTGGCGCTGTGGTGTAGTGGGTAAAGCCACTGTCTGCAGTGCCAGCATCCCATACGGGCACCAATTCAAGTCCTGGCTGCTCCACTTCCGATCCAGCTCTCTGCTATGGCCTGGGAAAGCAGTGGAAGAGGGCCCAAGTCCCTGGGCCCCTGCACCCGCCTGGGAGACCTGGAAGAAGCTCCTGGCTCCTGGTCTCAGATGGGTGCAGCTCTGGCCATTGCAGCCACTTGGGGAGTGAACCAGCAGATGGAGGATCTCTCTCTCTCTCTGTGCCTCTCCTTCTCTCTCTGTGTAACTCTTGCAAATAAATAAATAAAAATAAATCTTTAAAATAAAAACACAAACCCTATGCCCAGTGGACTTAGTCACTCAGGCCACAAGGAGGGCCACCCAGACCATCTGTCCTCATTCTGTCCCCAAATGCATGTGAAAGGTGCCACAAGGTCTCTGATTTGCTATCCTGGGAAACAGCAGGCAAATCCCGGGACAGCGACCACAGCCCTGAGCGGCGGGCCGGCGGAGCTGCACATGCTCACCATGTAGGAGTTCTCCAGGCGGGACGGCGTCTTCTGCGTGCTGCTGGCCGCCACGCCCTTCTCCTTCACCGAGATGCGGACGGGGTTGCGCAGGCCGGCCCTCACCAGGTTCTCCACCTCCTGCGTCTGCGTGGCGGAAAAGAGACCCGTCCTCCTCTGCTTCGGCAGGAACTCCAGGATGGTGTTTATGCTGCAAAAGGGCTCACTCAGCCTCGCTCGCCAGCACGTCAACACACAGGGCCGCTGTGCCACACGGGGCTTAACAAGACTGCGGGGAGCCGCCCAGTACCTACAGCGCGTGTGACTTAAGAAGGATTATGGTCATTCGTGCTTCTTTACACTTTCAATTATCCAACGTAAGAACATAGTTACGGCTGTGTAATGATCATAAAAGACTCTGAAATTAAACCTTCTGAAGGCCAGCGCCGCGGCTCACTAGGCTAATCCTCCGCCTTGTGGCGCCGGCACACCGGGTTCTAGTCCCGGTCGGGGCGCCGGATTCTGTCCCGGTTGCCCCTCTTCCAGGCCAGCTCTCTGCTGTGGCCCGGGAGTGCAGTGGAGGATGGCCCAGGTGCTTGGGCCCTGCACCCCATGGGAGACCAGGAGAAGCACCTGGCTCCTGGCTTTGGATCGGCGCAGTGCGCTGGCCGCGGCGGCCATTAGAAGGTGAACCAACGGCAAAGGAAGACCTTTCTCTCTGTCTCTCTCTCTCACTGTCCACTCTGCCTGTCAAAAATAAAATAAATAAATAAATAAAAATAAATAAACCTTTTGAGATGAAAAATCACTGTACTGTAGGCTTAAATGAACGAATGAGATGGTATATGAATTACATCCCAATGAAGCTGTTCACTAAAAAAACACCAAAAAATAAAAATAAAGAGACTTAAAGACCACGAGGGAAGATCAGAAACGAATCAAACTGGGCGGCAGAGTTCCGAAGGTCGAGCTCGCGGACGATTTCCAGCACACACGGGTGATAAACGCGCGACCCCGAGGCCACAGGAATCCATCCACCCTCCTTCCTACGGCACCTGCGCCCGCCCCAAAGCCCCCGGAGGCGCACCTGGCCTCAAAGCCCATGTCCAGAAGTCGGTCGGCCTCGTCCAGCACCAGGACGTCCAGGGCTTTCACACAGCTGGCCAGGTCCAGGCCCTCAGCCTTCCTCCGGAACATGTCCTCCAGGCGGCCCGGCGTTGCCACGACGATGTTCCCGCTAGGGGAAGAGGGTCGCCCTTAGCACCTCTGCATCATGGGAGTTCCGTGAGTACCGGGTTTCAGGAAGGGCCACTTTCCCCAAGTCCCCTAAGGCCCAGGGAACAGAAGGAGGCCACGAGCGGGAAAGCAGGCGCTGTGGCGCAGGCGCCAAGCCTCCATGTGGGATACATCCAGGATCCCTTCGCAGAGTGCGGGCTCAGGTCCCAGCTGCTCTGCTTCCGATCCGGCTTACACGCCTGGGAAGGCAGCACAAGACTGCCCAAGTGCTTGGGCCCAACCACCCTTGTCGGAAACCAGGATGGGGCTCCTGGCTCCTGGCTTCAGCCTGGCCCGGCCCTGGCTGCTGTGGGCAGTTAGAGAGTGAGCCAGCAGATAAAAGATCTGGCTCTCCCTCTCTCTCTGTTACTCTGCCTTGCATATAAATAAATCTTTTTAAAAAGGAAAGAAAAGTACAAATGTGGAATTTTATCTTCCATGTTAAAAATTCAAAACCTGGCAATCCTGGGCTGGTCCTTTGAGCTGGACGTGAGTGAGGGGCACCTCCTGGCCAGCTCCCCACAGCCCCAAGCCCACATCATCTCCACCGTTCTCCCGAGCCGCGTTCGTCAGGGCCTCACGGGAGCAGTCAGCGAGCCGGCCTGGAGAACACACCTCTTCTGCGGAAGAGGCTGCTGGACAGGCGCTCAGTCAGGCCCACAACACACACCGCTTCCTCTTGGGTTCAGTGCCATGGGCAAGCAAAGAACGGACAGACGGAAGTGAGCTTACCCTTGCTTCTTAAACCTCTCGACATCTTCTCCAGGATTCCGGCCTCCGATCCAAAGAATCTGGCTGAACAGTAAGCGGGTCTCTGAGCACGTGCGCACAGCAGCAGCCACGCTCCCGGGGAGGGCGAGCGTGCATGCGAGCGTGCGAGCGTGCGTGAGTGCGTGTGTGCGTGCGTGCGCGGGGTTTACCTGAGCTGCGGGAAGTGCCTGGTGAAATGCGAGAGCACCTCGTCGATCTGAATGGCCAGCTCGCGCGTAGGGGTGATGACGATGGCGCCCACCTGCCCACGCGAGGGGAGGGTCTGTCAGTGCACAGGGCTCTCGGCAACGTCACACAGGCCCCCGCCCTCCACCCCACAGAGGGAAGTTCCAGAGAGGACAGCACTTCCTGTACTTTCTCAGCAGCGGGGTCACAGCACGGGTCAGCCCTTACATCAGGGCACGGGTGCTCCCCGAGAACACCGTGTGGGCCAGATGTGAGCCACGCACCGCAGCCCGGCTCCACCAACCCATGAACACGTAGCCTTCGAGACTCCACACTTAACACGCTCACACGTCTCCGGCGCGTCCACATCCAGCTCACTCCCGGCAGCACTCTAACCGTGCCTGAACGAGGCTGCCTGACAGGTGTCCTGTGCACAGCACACGCTGTCACAAGCTAGAGGGCATGCTGGCACCACACTGGGGGCCCACAGCAACATCACCAATTCGGCTCGAAACCCTGAAAGCCCGGCCCTGCACACACCACGGGGCGTCCAAGCGCCCGAGGCGAGCCAGCTCTGCGGGCGGCGTGACTGCGTGACTGATCCGCACGGCAGCCCGCACACTCGGCCAGTCCCGAGCCGCAGCTGGGCGCTGCCGCTCCGGGTTCTAGACCCGCCCCTCGCTCGGCCCGCGGCTCCCTCACCTGACGCTCACCTCGCTCTTCTTTAGCTTCTCTTCCCTTCGCAGGAGAATTTCCAGGATGGGGATGACAAAAGCGAGGGTTTTGCCGCTGCCCGTGACCTGCGGAGGGAGGCGGAGCTGTGGTTTGTCTCGCGCTCAGCTGAGGACGCCACGCGAGCAGGCCGCCTCCGTGCCGGGTACTCACCGCTTCCGCAGCCACGTCTTTGTTCCTCATGAACAGAGGGATGGTGGCGGACTAGAGAGAGAACAAAGCGCTGGTTAAAGGACCCCCGGGCTGCGTGGGAGGCCCAGCCCCTTACACCTGGGCAGTAAGGACACCCCGGGCTGCGTGGGAGGCCCAGCCCCTTACACCTGGGCAGTAGGACACCCCGGGCTGCGTGGGAGGCCCAGCCCCTTACACCTGGGCAGTAACTGGACACCCCAGGCTGCGTGGGAGGCCCAGCCCCTTACACCTGGGCAGTAGGACACCCCGGGCTGCGTGGGAGGCCCAGCCCCTTCACCCTGGGCAGTAGGACACCCCGGGCTGCGTGGGGAGGCCCAGCCCCTTACACCTGGGCAGTAAGGACACCCCGGGCTGCGTGGGGAGGCCCAGCCCCTTACACCTGGGCAGTAGGACACCCCGGGCTGCGTGGGAGGCCCAGCCCCTTACACCTGGGCAGTAGGACACCCCGGGCTGCGTGGGAGGCCCAGCCCCTTACACCCTGGGCAGTAACTGGACACCCCGGGCTGCGTGGGAGGCCCAGCCCCTTACACCTGGGCAGTAAGGACACCCCGGGCTGCGTGGGAGGCCCAGCCCCTTACACCTGGGCAGTAAGGACACCCCGGGCTGCGTGGGAGGCCCAGCCCCTTACACCTGGGCAATAAGGACACCCCGGGCTGCGTGGGGAGGCCCAGCCCCTTACACCCTGGACAGTAAGGGTCGCGGTGGAGGGGCTGGCACTGCGGCGCAGCAGGTTAACCTGGCATTTCGTATGGGCGCTAGCTTGAGTCCCGGCTGCTCCACGTCGGATCCAGCTCCCTGCTAACGCACCGGAGGACGGCCCAAGGGCTTGGGCCCCTGCACCCATGTGGGAGACCCAGAGAAAGCTCCTGGCTCCGGGCTTTGACCTAGCCCAGTCCTGGCCACTACGGCCATTTGGGGAGTGAACCAGCAGACAGATGATCTCTCTCCTCTCTCTGTCTCTGTCTAACTCTTTCAAATAAATATAAATCTTAAAAAAAAAAAAAAAAAAAAAAGGCTACAGTGGACCCCACCACAAGGGGACTCAGAGGAAGCAGACAGGGCGGAGGGGACACAGCAGGCATGCCAGCAGTGTGAGCACGCAGAGTGTGCCAAGAGTCCTGGGTTCCAGCCCCGCCCCCTACTTTTCCTCCTCAGATCAGGAAGGGGTTGCAGACCCCGTGGTTCAAGGTCTCGTCCAGCTCTGAAACCAGGTGCAACGACTCAAATAAACCCTTTCATGTTAACTAACGTGGAGGGCTCCACACGGTACGAGCAGCCGGGGGCTCTGGTTTCAACAACCAAAGTAGCTAAACCAGAAGCAGATCCAGGCCTTGGCCTCCAGGCTGCTCCCACTAGGACCCCACGTCGGGTCCCCAGAGCCTGCACAAATGCAGCACAGCACTGTCACAGGTTCCCACGGCCTCCACACAAGTGGGTCTCAGCCTCGACATCTCTGCCCTCCCCGCTCCCCGGCTCCTCCCCAAGGAAAACCTGGCAACATCTGGAGACACTTTTGGTTGTCCAAGCCCAGGGAGCAGGGACCTGCCGCGGGCTTCGGGCAGGCGGATTCGAGGAATGCCGCGAACACCAGAGTGCTCGGCACAGCCCCGCAACAAAGAATTTTCCAGACAAGACACCATCAAGGCCGAAACCGAGGCCCCTGCTCTGGATCAGTGCTGTCCAACAGGAATATAATGTGAACCACACACACGGCTTTAAGTTCTCTAGGAGTCACGAGAAGAGTAAGAAGAAACGGTGAAAGAAGTTTCAATAGTATACCTTATTTATGGCCAGCACCATGGCTCACTAGGCTAATCTTCCGCCTGCGGCACCGGCACCCGGGGTTCTAGTCCCGGTTGGGGCGCCGGATTCTGTCCCGGTTGCCCCTCTTCCAGGCCAGCTCTCTGCTGTGGCCAGGGAGTGCAGTGGAGGATGGCCCAAGTGCTTGGGCCCTGCACCCCATGGGAGACCAGGAAAAGCACCTGGCTCCTGGCTTCAGAACAGCACAGTGCGCTGGCCATTGGAGGGTGAACCAACAGCAAAAGGAAGACCTTTCTCTCTGTCTCTCTCTCTCACTATCCACTCTGCCTATCAAAAAAAAAAAAAAATAGTATACCTTATTTAACCCAATATGTCCAAAATATCATCACTTTAGCTTTTAGTCAGTATTCAATAATTAACAAGATATTTTCCATTGATGTTTCATAGCAAGTGTTCAAAATTCAGTGTCCTGACAGACAGAGCACCTCTCAGTTTGGACTAAGCGTATGTCAAGTGGCCAACGGCTCTGTGTGTGGGAACAGCTCCAGGGTGAGCTCTGCAGGCAGACACTGGGTCCACCCAAGGCACGGAGACACACGGAGACACTGGGTCCACACGAGGCACAGAGACACACAGAGACACTGGGTCCACAGACACACGGAGACACTGGGTCCACCCGAGGCACGGAGACACACGGAGACACTGGGTCCACCCAAGACACGGAGACACATGGAGACACTGGGCCCACCCGAGGCACGGACACTGGGTCCACCCGAGGCACGGCACTCCCACCACCTGCTCCCACCCCGCCTTTCTTGTGGAATCTGCCCGACACCTCAACTCCGATCTGATACCCGGAATCCCTCTCAGCCTTCCGCATCAGCGCGTGGTTAACACCGTCCACCCAGCTACTAAAAACAAAACCTCGGGTCATCCAGATTCCTCTTTCATAAACCCCCACACCCGGTCCCTCCGCAAACCTAACGCTACCCTAACCTGACTTCTGGATCGCACTCTGCCACCCATCTCCAAGCCACCGCCATCTCACCGCCAGCGGCCTGCTGCCTCGCTCACCGGAAAGCCCGTCCTCTGCACACCACACCCCTTCTGCTCTTCCACGGCATCCCTGCGCTGAGAATCAAGTCCATGTCCCCACAGACCCTGCACGATCCGGCCTTTGGCGTGCACGTCTTACACCACGCACGAGCCCGGAGCTCATGCGAGCCAGCCCAGGGCATCCGCATCTCCCCGGCTCACCCGCAGGCAGCTGTCAGGCCTCAGCTAAATGACAACTCCTGGGGCGGCCCAAGCACCGCACCTGACCCATCCCACGCCTGCACACACTTCCAGGACACCCGCCAGCGGCCGAAGTGGCTTACTCCCGACTTCGTTCCCTAACGGACCTCACCTGCACCGGCGTCATGTACGGGAACCCCAGCTCCTGCAGCGCGCCCAGCACGCGCGGGTGCAGCTGCACCGGCAGCGACTCCCAGGAGCCCTCCGTCACGTGCTCCATGGCTCCAGGCCCCGCCGCCGCCGCCGCCGCCGCCGTAACACCTGCGGACCCAGCCAGCGAGCACTTCCGCTTCCGGCGGCGCAGCGGCCGGGCGGAAACCGTGCTTCGGCAACAGGGTTCCGGAGGCCGCGGCGGAGGGGTTTAGGCGGGCACGCGCACCGCACTGCGCAGCCGCCTCGGCTCCCGGCGCCGTTTCGTGAGGTGAGCGGGAGTTTCGGCGGGAGGAATGCCGGCCAGGCGCCCGTCAGAGGCAGGTGGTAGCACGGCCCCGCGGCCGCGTCCCGGCTCGCGGACACGCAAAGCGGTGCCGGGACGCGACCCAGGGCCGGGCGGGCGCGTCCTCGCGCCGCCACCCCGCGCCGCCCGCCATCGGTGCGGGCCCTGAGGGACAGGGCGGGCGTCTGCCGTGCGGGACCCAGCCTCGCTGGCCCAGGCCCGGCTGCCGTGGCGTGTGGGAGCGCGCCCGGCGGACTGGAGGCGCTTCTCGCTCTGGCTTCGGGAACTTGCCCGCGCGGGAGGCGCGTCCCGCCAGGGCGGACACCAGTGCCCGGCGCCCAGCGGGGCGCAGAGCGGTCACCGCGGGGGACGAGGCCCGAAGCGGCGCGGCCGCCCGGGGCGGAGCCGTTTGCCAGCTCCAAGCCTGCTCCCTCCCTCCCAGACGACCGTTAGAGCGCGGACAGCGCGGGCCCCTGGAGGAAGTTGCTAGTGCGAGCTGTTTCCGTCCCACCGACTTGGGCCAGTCGTTGAGCCTCTTAAACTGGTTTCCCACATCCATAAGCCAGTGGCAGAGTGAGTGCGAATAATTCAGACTTTTCCCCAAAATTTAAAAAAAAAATACTTGAGAAGTTAATCATCAAAGACAGACACCACACAGGGAATTCTGTGCAGAAACTAAAACTGGGTTCCTGCTCACTGCCCTCAGCTTATAGCGGGTGAGCATACATTTAAAACAGGCTGATTACTCAGAAAACGAAGGCCATGGGCAGGCACTGTGGCGCGCCTGGGATCCAATCTGTCTTCCGCTCCAGCTTCTGCTAACACCTGGGGCGAGCAGGTGCTGGCTTAGGCACCCGAGTCCCCGCCAACCACATCAGACACA
Source organism: Oryctolagus cuniculus (assembly GCF_051225735.1). Classification (NCBI taxonomy): domain Eukaryota; kingdom Metazoa; phylum Chordata; class Mammalia; order Lagomorpha; family Leporidae; genus Oryctolagus; species Oryctolagus cuniculus. Next base: position 9,896,342 of record NC_142887.1, read on the forward strand.
TGGGCGGAGCTCCTGGCTTCAGCCTGGACCAGTCCCACCTGCTGCAGGCATCAGTTAAAAATGAATTTACAAAGCACAGAATGTTGGTACGTACCAAATGTGAATTAGTCACCATTAATACATAAAACACAGAATACTGACTGTTTTTAAAAAGAATTGTTTATTTACTGAACCTGGGGCATATTAGATATATAACCAATTTCAAATTTACATCTTTTAATTCAGTTTTGAAGTGTTTTTACACACACACACAAAATTGGCAAGCAACAGTTACCCTAAGGTGAAACACCCTCACCTTATCAATGAACTGTTGCAAGTTATTGTCATCCAAGGTTGAAAAAGTATTTGTCCTCAACAAGGAAACTGTAACAAATTTAAATTAATTATATAAAACTTGTTACTTATAGTTTTTCCCTTGCAAAGATCCAAAAAAAATGTACAAGTAACTAATATACATCAGTCACAACATAATCCTGGATCATCCCATACCAACAACAGATGCTCCTTTAATTTCAAACCCATCATCAGAGATCAAAGAGAAAAGTCATTCCGTTCTATATAAAACAAAATTCACATGTGCCAAAAAAAGAAAAACCCAGGAGAAACAAACAAAAAACCCTAGAGCCGACATGACATCCAGTGCCCTAGGTTAAGTGGCCAAAGACCACTGGTGAAAAGTAAAATAGTGGCTGGATGTCACTGCAACAAAACCCAACAGGCTCCAAGCCTCTGCCATCAGAAATCCAGACTGTTCCAGTGACGTGAATGCATACTTTGTACCTGCCAAGAGTGGACATGGACGTGGCAGCACGGGGAGCTCTAGCATTTCCTGAACACCTGGAGAGTGGCTTTCAGAGCAGCTTCTGATGAGGTTGGGCAGAGGCCCGACAATGGTTATTAGCTGCTCTGTCACCAATTTATATGGAGGCGATTGAAGCCTACAGTTTGATATAAAAAACTGAGGGGGAACTGCGTGTCAGAGGAGTCTTACCTTCAGAGCAAAAACAAACAACAAAATGACCCAGCCCGAGCAAGTTCTCCAAGAGAACTCCGCCACTAGGCAGGGCCGACAATGGCAACATTCAGATTGCTGCTCCTCACATGGACTCAACAAAATGACTTTTTAATGATGTGAACCACAGGATGAGGGGGCCCAAAAATGCAGTCATTTTAGTAGAGATCTGTCAGGCACTGTGCCGATACCCTGACCAAACTGCAATTTAGTATGAAAACAAAAGATCTCCTGAAGACTACTCCTATGTGTCATTTACAGTGTTTGAGTTCTGAAAGGACTTGTATCAGGAAGGCAGCACGCTAAGAAATTATGCCAGATGTCAGATTTTCACTGTCACTTTCTTAAGAAGGTGTTTCTCCCCCACTATCTACTCGTCGCAAAGAAAACAAACCAAACCGTGAATGTACAGTTCAGAAAAGAGGAACAGAAACTAATGACATTATTATGACCAAGGTGTTTGGTAAACAGTGAGTTATGAGTTTGGGATCCTCAGGAAAAGGCTTTTTAAACCACCCTCCGGACTTCAAAAAACCTCTTCAGGTAGTAGATCTGTCCCAGCGTCATGGCAACCAGGACAAGGGCTTCAAAGAAGGACCAGAGGACCACTCTGCTGTTGGTGTTGTCGTTGACTGTGGAGGATAAAAGAAATTAAAAACAATCCCCCCAAATAAGGCATAATAAATAAGGCATTTAAATCACCTCCTAGTCTTGATGTGAAAGTGACATTTTACACAGCATTCACAGTGTCTAAATGCATCTATCCCCACACGCGGACATACTTGGAAACAGGGATTTACAGCTTTAAAGGGACCGCCAAGATTGAGTAGAGCCAAGCTCATGAATGGAGAGTGAAAGGAAGTGTGATTTGCCCAAGATCACACTTTCAGGAATAAAATCCACTCCAACCTCCTTTCTCTCTCATCCTTGAAATGTCCTGTATTAGAATCTTTTTGCTGAATCAGAAAATAGACGTTAAAAAAGTATGTATTATTTCAAGATCACAGTTGAACAACAGGGACAATCTCCTAGTCAGTGTCTTCTCCCTTAAGCATTCATTCAGCAAGTACTTACTGAGGACCTGGCACCCACTCTGGAGGGGAGAGGCTTCTCAGGCACCAACACAGTCAGATATAAGACAGCCATCATAGGCTGGCGCTGTGGCACAGCGGATAAGGCCACTGCCAGCAGTGCTGGCATCCCATATGGGAACCAGTTCAAGTCCTGGCTGCCCACTTCCAATCCAGCTCTCTGCTATGGCCTGGGAAGGCAGTAGAAGATGGCCCAATTCCTTGGCCCCTGCACCCGCATGGGAGGCCAGGAAAAAGTTCCTGGCTCCTGGCTTCACATCAGCCCAACTCTGGCTGTTGCGGCCAACTGGGGAATGGAGCAGCTGATGAAAGACCTCTCTTTCTCTCTGCCTCTCCTCCTCTCTCTGTGTAATTCTTTCAAATAAATAAATCTTAAAAAAAAAAAAAAAAAGACAGTCATCACGCAGTCCAAGCTCAAAGCTAAGGATTTTATTCACAAGAGTTAAGTCCTGACTACTCTGTATTACTTTCCTCTGCTTAATTTATCACTACTCTTTTAAGTTCCTGATCAAGTTCTACAGCCTTAACTTTTTTAAACTACTTGGTAGGGGCTGGTGCTGTAGCGTAGCTATTGAACTAATGATCAACAGGAAATGAAAAGCATTTATCATGCTTCCAAGAGGTTATCTTTCAATTATTCAAAAGTATGTGACTTTTCAAAGAGACACTTGCCAAGAACATTAACTAAAAGTCTAAAAACCACCAAAATCACTGAAATTTTAGTGCTAACTCCATGAGATGGAGGTTACTTCCGCTGAAAACCTAGCAACCAATTCCTAGCATAACTCAAATGACTCATTATGTTAGGACTGTGTCTAATACATGGTTCCATAAATATTTCAAAATACCCAGCAATCATTAAAAGTGAATTTAGAGGCACAGGAAAAATGTGTTTAAAATCTTAACAGTTGGGACTTGTGTTGTGGCACAATAAGCTAAGCTACTGCCTGCAACATCACTATCCCATATCTGAACACTGGTTCGAGTCCCAGCTGCTCCACATTCTATTCAACTCCATGCTAATGCACCTGGGAAGGTAATGGAAGGTAGCTCCAGAACATGGGCCCCTTCCACCCACAAGGGAGGCCCTGATGGAGTTCTAGGCCCCTGGCTTCAGCCTGGCCCAGACCTGGCCACTGTGGCCATTTAGGGTATGAACCCATGGATGGAAGATCTCTCTCTGTCTTTCCCTGTCACTCTGCATTTCAAACAAATCTTTTTTTTTTTTTTTTAAGATTTATTTATTTATCTGAAAGGCAGAGTTAGAGAGAGGAAGGCAGAGACAGAGATCTTCCATTTGCTACTTATTCCCCAAGTGGCCACAACAGCCAGGGCCTGACCAGGCCAAAGCCAGGAGCCAAGAGCTTCTTCCAGGTCTCCCACATGGGTGCAGGGACCCAACCACTTGGGCCATCTTCCACTGCTTTCCTATGCACATTAGCAGGGAGACAGACTGGAAATGGAGCAGCCAGGACTCAAACTGATGCTTACATGGGGTGCTGGCATTACAGACAGCAGCTTAACCTGAAATACAACCCTGGCCCCACACAATCTCTTAATTGTGAATATAAAGCATATTTTTCTCTCCTAGTAGTTAACCTAGTAGTTAGCCAGTAGTTAAGACACCCACATTCCGTATCGAAGAGCCTACATTTGACAGCCACTTCCAGCTCCTAACTCCAGCTTCCGGGTAGACCCTTTGAGGCAGTGGGGATGGGGTTCTGTCACCCAGGTGGGAACGCTGGTGTGAGTTCCTGACTATTGGGTTTGGCCTGGCCTGGTTACTACATGCACTTAGAAAGTGAACTAGTGAATGGGAGATCTACCCTGTCTGTACCACTCTGTGTTGCTCTCAAATTAACAAAACAAAAAATTATCTCTTTTTAATTTAGAGAAAAGTACATCTTTAAGTAGAACACACTGAAGCATTACAACAGAAGGCAGCCAGCGAGGAAAGCATGCATAAGGCGCGTTTATGCAGTTCACCTATCACCCTGGTCTGGAGGCAGCAGTCACTGGAGCAAAGGTCTTGCAAAGTTCACCTCCGAGAAGTGGGGGCTACAGATGTATACAGAAACACTGGGGACTACTCAATTTACATAAATAAACTGACTGCCTGAACTTCAGTTCTCCAACCTGTTATAGGTTGAGCATCCCAATTCAGATACTGAAACCCAAAATGCTCTCTGAAAACTGTAACGCTCCAAATCCTGAAATGCTCCAAAATCCAACACTTCTGGGGCCCAGACACGATGAATCAAAGTTTAACTTCAGGGCCAGCAAGCAGGTAAAGAGCCTGTAGTGCCAGCATCCCATATGGGCACCGGTTCAAGTCCTGGCTGCCTCACTTCCAATCCAGCTCTCTGGTATGGCCTGGGAAGGCAGTAGAACATGGCCCAATTCCTTGGGTCCCTGCACCTGCAGGGAGGCGCAGAAGTTGTTCCTGGCTCCTGGCTTCGGACCAGCCCAGCTCCAGCCATTGTGGCCAACTGGGGAGTGGACAAGTGGGTGGAAGCGCCCACACTCGCTCGCTCTCTCTGCCTTTTAAATAAATAAATAAAATAAATCTTTAAAAAAAAAAAGGCTTAATTTCCTGTAGCATTTTGGATTTCAGATTTTCAGATTATAGGTGCTCACAGAAAAGCCCATGTAAATATTCCAAGACCTAAAAAACTGACATCTGAACACTTCTGGTCCCGAGCACTTAGGATAAGGGTACTCAACCTGCAACACTTCTCTTTTTATTTATTCGAAAGGCACAGACAGAGATCTCCCATCTGCTGGTAACCTCCCCCAAATGCCACAAAAGCTGGAGCTGGGCCAGGCCAAAGCCAGGAGCTGGAACTCGAGAGTGTCCCAAGTGGGTAACTGGAACTCAGCTGCTTGAGCTGTCACATATGGCCTCCCAGAGTACACACAGCAGGAAGCTAGAACAAGAGCAGAGCTGGCACTCAAATCCAGGCACTCCCGTATGATACGTGGTCATCTCACCCCATGCTATCTGCTGTAATGCTGTTAACACGAGTACTTACTCACTATTTGTGAAACAAGTATATGGGGATTTCCACTGCAGCTAACAGTGGGAGACCGGCAGACAGGCACACCCTCTGGCCTCTGTGTTCCGAAGAGCTTGGGATGTCATCAAAGCCATCAGGTCTAACTAGTTAAAACTGCGAAGTAGTGAAAATTTTTAGCCCTCCGATTACAGCAAGGTAGCCAAGGTGAGGGGAGAAGATGCAAACCCCAGAGGATGATCAAGTGTACAGTGGCAGCCAGCAAAGACATTGTGGGGGGAACAGGCAGAAGTGTGCCCCACTACCCCACGGACTCGAGGGGCTTCTCCGGTCTGTTACATTTACCCCATATCCTGCCCAGGTAAGGGCTCTACCTGAAAGCACATCTCCAGCAGTGGCAGGAATAAATTTAAGCAGTAACAAGAGCAGAAACCCCATCTTAATTTCAAGATGTGCCAGTCTCTGGGTCAATCTTCTGTCCACTCCCTAGCCCAATTCAGAGCAAAGAACTACTTGGGGCCGGCGCCGTGGCTCAATAGGCTAATCCTCCACCTTGCGGCGCCGGCACACCGGGTTCTAGTCCCGGTCGGGGCGCCGGATTCTGTCCCGGTTGCCCCTCTTCCAGGCCAGCTCTCTGCTATGGCCAGGGAGTGCAGTGGAGGATGGCCCAGGTGCTTGGGCCCTGCACCCCATGGGAGACCAGGAAAAGCACCTGGCTCCTGGCTCCTGCCATCGGATCAGTGCGGTGCGCCGGCTGCAGCGGCGGCCATTGGAGGGTGAACCAACGGCAAAGGAAGACCTTTCTCTCTCTGTCTCTCTCTCTCACTGTCCACTCTGCCTGTCAAAAATAAAAAAAAAAAAAAAAAAAAAAAAAAAAAAAAGAACTACTTGGAGGATCAAAGACTTAAACCATGGCATTTGGTCTGCAAGTCAATATGGCACCTCTTAATTTGAAATGCAAAAGTCTAATATGCAGTGCTCTGCTGTATGCTACACAGACTTCTGTAACCGAACACAGGTACTAATCACCACTGTTCCCAACTCACAAATCTTGGAACCCAGATACCCACCCAGTGACTTGCCCATGTAAATGCTTTGCTATTTTCTATTCTAACTAGAGTAGACCTTCTGTTTGAGAAAAAAGTTTAAATCTCAGTATACCTTAATAACGGGTATAAAACAATGAGATAATTATAAAACCCACTGTAATACTCAATTTATGATTTCTCTTTCCCCTTCTTAAGAAATCCATCAGCTTACTCCTTAGCTTACCATGCAATGTAAAAAAAATCATAGCAACTTATGATGAATCTTAATAGTGCTTTATGATTTAAAATGCCCCAATAATACTATAATTTAGTGCAACACTCTAAATGTGTATACTCAAAAAATATTTTTCCACAAGTTTTTTTTGTTTTTTTTTTTTTAAGATTTATTTATTTTACTTATTTGAAAGGCAGAGTTACAGAGAGGCAGAGGCAGAGCGACAGAGGTCTTCCATCCGCTGGTTCACTCCCCAAGTGGCTGCAACAGCCAGAGCTGGGACAATTTGAAGCCAAGAGCCAGGAGCTTCTTCCAGATCTCCCACACAGGTACAGGGGCCCAAGGACTTGGGCCATCTTCTACTGCTTTCCCAGGGCATAGCAGAGAGCTGGATTGAAAGTGGAACAGCTGGGACTTGAACCGGTGTCCATATGGGATGCCAGCACTGCAGGCAGCAGCTTTACCCAATGCACCACAGCGCCAGCCCCCACAAGTGCATTTTTAAAGTCAAAGTTTAGTGGGCCAGGACCAGTACTGTGGTGCAGTGGGCTAAGCCTCCGCCTGTGGCGCCTGCGTCCTATATGAATGCATGTTCATGTCCTGGCTGCTCCTCTTCTGCTACAGCTCTCTGCTTATGGCCTGGGAAAGCAGTGGGAGATGGCCCAAGTGTGTGGGCTCCTGCATGCGTGTGGGAGACTGTCGCTCCCCCTCTTCGTGGAGGAACGACACTAAACCCTGCCTAGGCTTCATATCCGAGTCACGGCACCATTATGTCGCTCCCCCTCTTCGTGGAGGAACGACACAGGACCCTGCGCTGTTCTTTCGTCTGCTCGGCCCTCCCCGGGTTTGCTGCTGGTTCTTCCCGGGTTGGCTACTGTCCCTTCCACCTCCGTGGAAGGGCAGTTCCCCCTGGCCACATTCCCCACTTCCGCAGGGGAGCGGCACACTGCCGGCCGGCTCTCTCGGGGGCTGCACAGGTTCCCTTAGATGTTCCCCATAGATGTTCCTGGTGCATGCAGTCTCTCTCCTCCTTTATAGTCCTCCTCTGCCAATCCCAACTCGGCTGCCCACACGCCGAGTACGCTGCTCTCCTCCAATCAGTAGCAAGTCCTACAGTTTATTGGTTGAACTGGAGGCAGCTGTGCGGAAGCTGTTTACTTCTCTCCCAGCGCCATATTGTGGGAGAGCAGATGCACAGAATAAGTCTTAATTCCAGTAACTCAGTCTAGTCCGGTTGCTCCCCACAGGAGACCCAGAAGGGGATCCTGGCTGCTGATCAGCTCAGCTCCAGCTGCTGCGGCAATTTTGGGAGTGAGTGAGAGGATGGAAGATTTATCTCAGTCTCTCCCTCTCTCTGTGTCTTACAAGTAAATAAATCTTACAAAAAGAAAAAAAAAAAAAAAAAGGTTTAGTGGGCCAGCGTTTTGGTGCAGTAGATTAAGTCACTGTTGGCAATGCTGTCATCCCCTGTGGACACGAGTTTGAGTCCCAGCTGCTCCACTTCAGATCCAGCTTCCTACTGATGTGCCTGGGAAGAGCAGAAGATGGCACAAGTACCTGGGGCCCTGTTACCAACATGGGAGACCTGGATGGAGCTCCAGGCTCCTGGCTTTGGCCCGGTCAGGCCTTGGCTGTTGCAGCCATTTGGGGGAGTCCAGCAGATGGAAGATATCTCTCTCTGTGTAACTCTGCCTTTCAAATACATACATGTCTTTAATAAATAAATAAAGTCAGCGTCTAACACGACACGTTGAGTTTCCAAGCGAGGGAGAACAGGCATTGGTCACACCGCACGGCTGCACTTACTGGCTCTGTGTATCCTCTCTCGCACCTCCATGTACTCCTGCTCGTGCTTTACGGCTGTCATGGCCACTGCCAGCTCGTTGATCATTTCTTCTAGCTTGTTCTGATGAGCTACGGGAGGATTTGAACACATGTTAGCACACGTTTGACAATCTCTCTTCCAGAAATACTTGTTTAACAATCAAAACAGTCCTCAGAGAGGCTTATAAAAGGAACTATGTTTAGAATGGCTCAGACATCAACGTGGAGCACTGCTGAAGCACTGGTAACAATTTAATTGTCAAAGCATTTTTTGAAAGTTCATTCCCAGGAGAGAAACTTCTTTCAAGGTAGGAAATATACTATAAAATGCTTACTAAAGGAAAATAGCACTAAAATTTTCTTGTAATGAACTGTTGCTGTTAAGACATTTACTGATGAATAAACTACAGAGAAGTAAAGACTGAGGAAGAGAGAGCACAAAATAAACATTAAAGATTTCAAAAAGTTCACAGAAAATGAGTTACCAAGAAAAAACTCTGCATGGACTTCAACATTTCTTGCACCAAAACAGATTCATCTTTTAACTCTATTTTCCATGAATATTTTGAATTAAATGAGCAGGAACGTATTTAAGAATCAATATCCTATACATACAACACTTAAACTAAAATTGAAATCTCCTCCTAAGAATCACATTAACTCTAAACGTTAATTCAGAAGTAACACCAAAACAGACTTTCAAACTTCCCAAAGCTGAGCAGAAAAAGCATGGCACTCTTGGGAAAATCCGCAGCAACTCACTCACTCCATGATGGTCAAACAATGAGTTCACAACGTGGGGAGCAGCAGGTATTGCAAATACAGACACGAGCTCTCAGCTACGCAGTCTTCAACCAGATAATCTACTTTAGCCAAAATCGAGGGGGAAGACATTGGGCTTGGTGGGTAAGATGGAGGTTCGAATGCCCACATCCCACAGCGGCGTGCACAGGGGCTATTCCCAGCTCCAGCTCCTGCATCTAGCTTTCTGCTAATACAGACCCTGGGAGGCAGCAGAAATGGCTCAGCTGACTGGGTTCCTGCCACCCTCTCGGGAGATGTGGAGTGAGATCCTGGCTCCCAGCTTTGGCTCAGCCCAGCTCCAGCCCTTGCAAGCACTCCGGGGGACAGACCAGTGGATGGGAATTCTGTCTCTCAAATAAATTAATATATAAATTTATAAAATACAAAACACTGTTTCTAAAGAATAAGCACATGTTTCTAGGCAGTGCTATGGCAATGAGCAAGCAGGCAATACAAGGGAACATTCTCAGGATGAGGGGACTCTGTTCACCCCCACCCTAGACCCAGGGCCTCCCTGGGGTGCCAGATTCCCACAATCCTAAACTCCTAAAAAGAAGCTAAGGGCCACCCAACATTTAATGCAGCTAAGTTCCTCACCAGCTTCACTTCAGAAGGCCCATGCACCACACAGAACCTTCTGTTGAGGGCTTCGTGGGGTGGCACTGCCAACATTTTGGCCACGTGTCCCATGTCGTGGGGAGCTGGCCAATGCCTTTCTGGAGGACTCAGCCACACCCACGGCCTCTAGTCTCTAGGTGCCAGCGGCAGCCACCCACTGATGGACTCATCAGATTCCAAGGCATCTGCTGAGATGGCCAAGGTCCCCTGGGAGGCAAAGACCCCCTGCCTTGAGAACCACTCAGTACCGGAAGGCGGGATTTGACAGCTGCCGTTCCCTGACATTAACAAGCAAGAGCAAGAAGGTGAAACGCTGTTCAAGGACTACTTACGACATCCAACAACCATGTTCGTTGGCCACTATTTTTTTTTTTTTTTTTTTTTTGACAGGCAGAGTGGACAGTGAGAGAGAGAGACAGAGAGAAAGGTCTTCCTTTTTTGCCGTTGGTTCACTCTCCAATGGCCGCCACACTGCGGCTGGCACACCGCGCTGATCCGATGGCAGCAGCCAGGTACTTATCCTGGTCTCCCATGGGGTGCAAGGCCCAAGCACTTGGGCCATCCTCCACTGCATTCCCTGGCCACAGCAGAGAACTGGTCTGGAAGAGGGGCAACCAGGACAGAATCCGGCGCCCCGACCGGGACTAGAACCCGGTGTGGAGGATTAGCCTAGTGAGCCACGGCGCCGGCTTTGGCCAGTATTTTCTAATCATGTAAATAGGACCCACTTGCAGAAAATGAACAAACATAACACACTCCCCAAAAAACTCCTAATTCTCAAGAACAGCCAAGTCCTGCCCATCACAAGACCCTGAAAAATGAGCACAGGAAGCACTAAGTAGCCTGATTCCCTAGCTTGGATGATGTTATCATGCTAGTGCAAGGGGGTGTGCTAAACAACTGCTAGCTTCTAGAAAATCCTGGCATGTACTGTGGTCCCCAAACGCACGAGCACACACATGTATTGTGGTCCAGAAATACATGTGTGCATGCACACATACACACTGTGGTCCCCAAACACATGTGTGCGTGCACACACACACTGTGGTCCCCAGACACATGTGCGCACACACACACATGTACTGTGGTTCCCAAATGCACACATACAGTACTGTGGTCCCTACACATACGTGTGCACACATAGGTACTATGGACCCCAAACACACAAACACACACACAAGTACTGTGATCCCCACATGGGCACACACAGATGTACTGTGGTCCCCAAATGCACACACACATGTACTGTGGTCCCTATGCACACATAAACACACACACACACACACACACATAAGCACACACATACTGTGGTCCCCAAACGCATACGCACGCGCACACACACACGTACTGTGGTCCCCAAATGCACACACCCATGTACTGTGGTCCCCAAACACACACACACCCAAAGGTACTGTAGTCCCCAAATGCATGCGTGCACACACACATGTACTGTGGTCCCCAAATGCACACACATACACAGGTACTGTGGTCCCAAACACACACGCACACACACATACTGTGGTCCACACACACGCACACACGCACACACACATACTGTGTTCCCCAAATGCACGCACGCATGCATGCACACAGACACACAGGTACTGTAGTCCCCAAACGCACGTGTACACACACACATACTGTGGTCCCCAAACACACACACATGCGCACACACAAGCAATTAATCCAGAACAGCCAGTCAAGGTCACTGCTGGTCAGCTGGGTAATAAGCAACCTATCCACACATGTGGCCGAGAGAACTTTTTCACTGTTATCTGCACATGGCTCCTAGCGCTGCATTCCATATCCAAACAAGCTGCAAGCCGGAAACTTGAATGGTAAAACAAGCCTGCAAGATTAGTTATCCAAGCACCACTTGCAATTAGCTAGGTTTAATTAAGACATTTCTTTCCCACCCTTCAGTTTTCACTGTGAGGAATCAAAAATGTTACTACTGATAAGTCAATCGCTGTGTTCTCCCTGATACTAATTTTAAAATAACTCATACTCCTGTCAACCAAACAGAAAACCACAATAATCAATCTCATTAGTTGCACTTTTTTTTTTTTTTAAAGAAAGAAACACACTCATGCCAGCAAACTGAGGTTAGAAAAAAGGAAAGCAGAGATTAGACACTGGCAAACAGGATGCTGTCGTCAGCAGTCCACGTACCGTCCCATGTGTCTCCACCACCTGAAGAAGCAGAAGACGTGAACACGAGGAAAAAACCGAAAAGTTTAACCACAGTAGTCATATACACCAGGATTAGGAAATAACACAACCAACTGCCCACGACTCTGCAACCTGACACGTGAGACCACCAGGGAGAAAGTGACCCAGAAGGGGCAGCCACCAAGATTGAACTTCCAGAAACTTGTCAGGGCGCTTGCCTAAGTAGCAACCACATCTCAAAAGAGATGCACAGTTTGAGGGCGGTGACCTCGGGAGGAAAAAGGAGTTTTGAGAGCCCAGTGCTGGGTTCTGCCAGACACCAGCGTGCAGGAAGGCAGGGCCGGCGGCTCACCTTCTGTCTCCATGTCCTGGCCTTTCGGGGCCTCCCCAATGTCGATGGTGAACATCACGATCTTTGGGGTCATGGTGGACATCCTGTTGCTGAAACAGAACTTGTACGTCCCGTCCATGTGAGCAGCAAACGTGTACTTCCCACTGGACTCCCGGTCCCCTTTGTAGATGCCCTTATTGTCAGGGCCTGTGATCTGGAGGCAGGGCAGACAGACAGGAAAGGTCACCCAGAATTCGGCATCACGAACTTGGCAAGCAGCGCCTGCCGGCGCGGACACTCACTACGCACAGGGCGGCCCCTCCCTGTCGGCGACAGCGACAGCGACAGCGGCGGGCGGCCACGCTCTCCCGCTCCCTGGAAGCCGGCCCGTCCCCTGGCTCTCTAAAGCACCGGTCACCGCCGACTGGGTGGAGGTCTCGCGTGTCCGGTTTAAGCCTCAATCCCCTCACACGGACCCCGCACCTTACACGTGGCCTGCAACCGGCCTTCCACCACCAGCAAGCAAGCGGCTTCCATCAAAACCCAATTAGAGCCGCTTAGGGACGCAGAAGTCTGGGGAGTCCGTGTTTAATCTGCCTCGAGGGAAAAGGCCTGCACCGGAAAGGCGGAGACCGAAAATCCCCTCCCGGCCGGCTCCAGGCACCCGCCCTCCGCCCGCCCCCGGCCCCGGTAATCCGAACAGCGGACTGCAAGGTCCAGGCTGACAGGTTCTCCCCGCGGACCGCCAGTTCTCTCCAGACACGCTGCCACCGCTCCGCCCAAAACGCACGACCGACGGCACCTCGCCCTCTCCCAGGTCCCCGGGGGCTCGAGCGACACACGGGCCACACGCTGTGTCTACGCCCACGCGCCGCCGGGCCCGCCTCGCTGCCTTCCGACCACTTTTTTCAAAAGTTTCCACGCCGCGTTCCAACAGTAACCCGCAGCACCGAGGGCGCTCGCTTCCCGCGCCGAGACCCGCCTCCAGCCGCGCCGCCGCGACGGGGCCCCCAGGCGCCTGGGTCGAGCCCCGCGGGTCGAGGGGCGGCGGCCCGGCCCCTCCCCGCCCCGGACGGCGGCCTCCGAGCCTCGCCCCCGCCTCGGCCGCGGGCAGCGCGCCCGCACCTCCACGTCGATGTCCAGGAAGCCGCCCTCGGCCACCTCGAAAATGAGGCCCATCTTGGTGCCCGAGGTGACCCGCTCGAAGAAGCACTCCTCGGCGTGCGCGTCGATGCTGACGAAGTAGCCCGAGGCCGTGGCCAGCAGCGCGGCCAGCAGCACCAGCAGCTCGGCGAGCGTCACCATAGTGGCACGGAGGCCCAGGCCAGCACCGGGACCGCGGCCTCCACAGCCGCCGCCGCCGCTCACCGCCGCCGCCGCCGCCGCTCCGCCCCTTCCGGCTGCGCCGCCGACGGGGCTGATGCGGGCGCCGCCGATTGGCTGGCGCGGGCGGCTGCCACGTAACGGACGCACGGCGGCCGTCGAGGGACACGGCGGCCCGCGCGGCCCGCGCCCGGACGGCGGCTCCGAAAGGCCAAAAGTGGTCGTCACCCGCCTTTTCGCGCTCAGAGGCAAGTTCACGTGGCCTTCCGAGAGAGTGACCGCATCGCACGGGATCTCGCGCGCTCTCAGGATCGCCCGGGAATCCGGGGAGGCCTTCGGACGCTGCAGGGGAAGTGGACGGGGTGTGAGGGGTGGGGAGCTCGGCCCGCCCCGGCCGCCCCGGCCCCCGCTTACCGGGGCTCTGTGTTTACGCGTGCCACTGTCGGCGTGCAGGCCCTGACCACACACACACACTCGTTGCGGGGTCCGCATCTCCGCGGGACAGCGCGCCCCCAGCGCCAGCCGCCGCCTGGTCCCCCGCAGCTCAGCCCCCAGGTCGCCTCCGTCGTGCGAAACCTCCCTGGCGTCGTCCCCACAGTCCGGCGCCCCCGCGGCGGGTTCGAGGCTGTGTTCCGGCCTTCACCGAGCGGACCCGGGACCAGGCGGCGCTCCGAGCCTCAGTCTCCGCGTCTGTGAAAGGGGCGGCCGTCAGCTGCCGGCCAGCCGCTGTGTCCCCGGAGACGGCGGGCGACAGGGGGCGGTAGCGGCCCGGAGTGACCGCGGCGGTGTGCGGGAGGCCTCGGGGCTGTGGCGGGCTGCCTTCCCGGCCCGCACCGCTGCGGGGCCGCGCTGGCCTTGCGCGTGGAATTGCCCCGTGAGTTTGCATTTTTCAACTTCGTGACTGACGTTCTGAGTTGATTTGGAGGCGTTTAGCATGTGGACACTTGGCGTCAGCGGAACGCCATAACCTGCCTACTGTGGGCTTTTATGAGATCAATCAGACGACCCGGTCCAAATGTCTGGAGGAATCCGAGTTTGCTGCTTAGGCACCAGGGAGTGGAGGGCATGTGGCAAATGGAGCGCGGACGTCCGCTAAACACACTCCGTTACTTTTTAAAAACACAGCAGTGGGCTGCGCCGGGGCTCACTTGGTTAATCCTCCGCCTAGGCGCCTGCATCCCATATGGGCGCCGGATTCTGTCCCGGTCGGGGCGCCGGATTCTGTCCCGGTCGGGGCGCCGGATTCTGTCCCGGTTGCCCCTCTTCCAGGCCAGCTCTCTGCTGTGGCCAGGGAGTGCAGTGGAGGATGGCCCAAGTGCTTGGGCCCTGCACCCCATGGGAGACCAGGATAAGTACCTGGCTCCTGGCTTCAGATCCATGCAGCACCGGCTGTGGAAGACCTTTCTCACTGTCTAACTCTGCCTGTCAAATAAATTTTAAAAATTAAAAAAAAAAAAAAAAAAAAAAAAAAAACACACAGCAAGGGGCCACAGGTGAAGCCGGCGCCTGCAGTGCCAGCATCCCATATGGGTCCTGGTTCAGTCCCGGCTGTTCCACTTCCAATCCAGCTCTCTGCTGTGGCCTGGGAAAGCAGTGGAAGATGGCCCAAGTCCTTGGACCCCTGCACCTGCATGGGAGACCTGGAAGAAGCTCCTGGCTCCCGATCTGCACAGCTCCGGCCGTTGCGGCCAATTGGGGAGTGAACCAGCAGATGGAAGACCTCTCCTTCTCTCTCTGTGTAACTCTGACTTTCAAGTAAATAGATAAATCTTAAAAAAAAAAAAAAAAAAAAAAAAAAAAAAGAGCGAGCTGTGTCTGCACGGTGTTCCAGCGTAGCCTGATCCGGAGGCCTCACGCTCCGTCGGTCAGCACCACGGCGATCCGTTTCTGTCGCCATCTACCACACAGTCCAACGCAACCCCTTCTGCACGGTGGTTCAGGAACTCAGCGTCCCCTGCTAGTAACTCTACCACTCCACAGGATTTCAGGGTCCGCCCTTGGGGTGGGGGAGCCCCCTTAGCGGGATCTGCCCGCGTTCCAGCGTCCAGAACTCAGTGGCATGACTGCAGCGGCACGGGAGGCCAGGAGATGCATGCAGCAGGCGCCCCGAGGGGAGAGCTGCCCCCAGAGGCAGTAGAGCGGCCAGCGCGCACAAGGATGTGCACGCAGATTCTGTTCCTGCTGGGTTTCCATCTGTATCTTACGTGAGGCACAGACACTGTCCATCCGCTGTTCACCCCTCAGGTGCCCACAACAGCCAGGTTGGCCAGGCTGAAGCCGGGGCCTGGAACTCCCATCATCCGAGCCCCCATGCCTCCCAGGGTGCACATGAGCAGGAAGCCAGGACGCAAACCCAGCAGGTGTCCCAAGCAGCGTCACAACTCCTGTGCCAAACGCCCACCCACAATCTGTTCTTTTCTTTTTTAAGGATTTATTTCAAAGAGTGAAAGACAGAGAAAGGGAGATCTTCCACCCGGTGGTTCACCCTCCAATTGACTGCAACAGTTGGGGTGGCTCAGGCCAAAGCCAACGGCCAGCAACTCCATCCAGGTCTCCCAGGTGGGTGCGGGGCCCAAGCACTTGGGCCGTCTTCCACTGCTTTCCCGGGCCACGGCAGGGAGCTGGGTCAGCAGGGAGTGGCTGGAGCAGGAACTAACCAGTAGCGCTGCAGCCCAGGAAGTGAACAGGAAAGGCCAGGGCAGGTCACGAGGAGGAAAGCGAGGTGCAACGTGTTTTCAGCGCCAGCGTGATCGCAGCCAGATTTCTGGTGAGACCGGGTCTCCGGGTGAGTCCTGGGCTTTCTCTGTTTGTCCTGCTTTGGCTTTCGGTGCTCAGTGTCCACTCACCCTCTGTGAGGCTGCCTTCGTTCTCTGCTGAGGGTCCGCCTGATGCCATCATCCCCTGCCTTCCGGGTGGACAGCCTGGCTCCAAGCCGGGGCAGTCAGCAGCTCTGGCTCCCCAAGTGCAGTGGCTGCTCCCAGGTGGGCAAGTGTCCCTCGCGGGGTTAATGGCCTCCAATGAAGATTCTGAGGTTAATGGGACCGGTAAGCCGTGGCCATGGAGGCCCCAGGGCCACCTCTGCTGTGGGAGTCGCGTGACATCATCATCGTGCAACCTGTGGCTTCTGGATTTAAAAAAACTGTTAACACCAGAATACACTCGTCTTTTAATCCCTTTATTCCCCAAAGTTTGTGAAATGCCCTTGTATTTGCACACACACACACAGAGTTCCTTGTATTTGCACTCACACACACACACACACACACACAGAGTTAGAGACAACGCACGAGAGTGAGCAACAAGTCTGTCTGCAACTCTCTGGAATAAAAGTTCTTTGAGGGACTGCTGTGGCATAGCAGCTAAAGCCCCACCTGCAGTGCCGGCATCCCATATGGGCTTTGGGTCAAGTCCTGGCTGCTCCACAGTACTTTTAAATTTTACTTTAATTTAGCTTTTTATAGAGCTATGAATTAGACACAATGGAACACATAATCGCATTGCGGTTCCCCATATGCGTGCATCGCCAAACCCACCTCTCAGGCTAAGACAGAAGAGGTTGGCTCAGGGGCCGCCTGCAAAGCGCCACCTCCCGTGTGAGGCAGCTACGGCTCCGACCGCTGTCACAGGACTGGCTTGCATGTTTTCTGTTGGTTTTTAATTAATTAATTTATTTATTTATTTACAGTTTAATCTACAATTCCCACAGCGGCCAGTGGTAAGCCTGGAGGGGGCAGGGACCCAGGTCCTGGAGCTGTCACCTGCTGCCTCCCAGAGTGTGCACTAGCAGGAAGCTGGACGGGAAGTGGAGTCCAGACTCCAACCAGACCCTGAGAGATGGGCTGCAAGGGTCCCAAGGGCATCTGAACTGCATCTTAAACGCCCATCCGCAAGTTTTGCATGTTTGCTTGTTTTTGGCTTTTTAAAGATTTATTTATTTGACAGCGAGAGAGATTTTCCATCCGGCTGCTTCACTCCCCAAGAGCTGCAACAACCAAGGCAGTGCCAGGCTGAAGGCAGGAACCCTGGGTTTCATCCAGGTCTCCCACGTAGGCGCAGGGCCTGTGACTCGGCCGTCCTCTGCTGCTTTCCCAGGCGCATTGGCCGGGAGATGACTCGGAAGTGGAGCAGCCGGGTTTTGAACACGGACTTCTCAACCAGCAGCTTGACCCCCAGGCCACAACGCCAGCCCGTGTTTTGTTTTGTTTTTTCATTTTGTTTTGTTTTTTAATAGTTGTGGTAAGCCTGACCTTCTTTGTTTTTCTTTTCATTTCTTTTCTTCTCTTTTTTTTAAGATGTATTTATTTGTTAGAAAGGCAGAGAGAAAGGTCTTCCATCCACTGGTTCACTCCCCAATTGGCCACAATGGCCAGAGCTGAGCCAATCTGAAGCCAGGAGCCAGGAGCTTCTTCCAGGTCTCCCACATGGGTGCAGGGGCCCAAGGACGTGGGCCATCTTCAGCTGCTTTCCCAGGCCACAGCAGAGAGCTGGATCAGAAGAGGAGCAGCCAGGACTCAAACCAGTGTCCATATGGGATGCCGGCACTGCAGGCTGCGACTTCACCCACTACGCCACAGCGCCGGCCCAGATGTTGTTCTGGAATCAACTTCATTGATGTATAATAAAAACATGTCCCTCTGACATCTCCTTCTATCCAAATGTCCTTGTGCCAGTTGCCGTCCCCACATCACCTCCGGCCCCGGGAGCCCCTGCTGTTCCTGTCCCTTGAGCTTAGACTCACCTCCCGGCAATTCCACAGGAAAGGGATCCTGCAGAGTGTATTGTACGGGGCTGATTCTCACAGCGTCTGCTCGGGAGCGTCCTCCGTGCTGCCGAACAGGGACTGACTGGTTCTCCATTGCTGCGTAGCATTTCACTGTACGCACGGATCCATCTATTCTGCTGAGAATGTTCCGCTAACTTCCTGTTTCAATAATTTGGAGGGGGCCGGCGCTGTGGCATAGCGGGTAAAGCCGCCGCCAGTAGTGCCAGCATCCCATATGGGCGCCGGTTTGAGTCCCAGCTGTTCCTCTTCCAGTCCAGCTCTCTGCTGTGGCCTGGGAAAGCAGTAGAAGATGGCCCAAGCCCCTGGGCCCCTGCACCCGCGTGGGAGACCTGGAAGAAGCTCTGGCTCCTGGCTTCGGATCGGCGCAGCTCCACCATTGCGGCCATTTGGGGAGTGAACCAGCAGATGGAAGACCTCTCTCTCTCTCTCTCTCTCTCTCTCTCTCTCTGCCTCTCCTTCTCTCTCTTTGTAACTCTGACTTTCAAGTAAATAAATAAATCTTTTAAAAAATAATAGTAATTTGGAGCGCATCGTTTCACTGCCAGGCGGGATCATCACAGTGTGGTAGAGATGTAGATTGTGTTAATTCTGACAGTTCGCCGAAGTGGCTTTGCCAGCTGCACTGCTACCCGCATTGTCTGACCTTGACAAGTGTGAAAGATGCAAGAGAGCTGGTGTGGTGGGAACGTGCAGAACCAGAGAAGATGCGGCTGAAGAGGAAGGAGGAGCCGGGTCCCCGTCCAGTCCCAGCTGCCAGAGAGCACGAGAGGGGCCTGCCTTCGCCGCGGTGCTTACTGTGCCACCTGGGACGCCTTTGGGGCTGCAGCGATGGCTCAAGTGCTTGGCTCCCACCGCCCACAGAAGGCCTGCATCGGGTTCCCAACTCCTGGCTTCGGCCTGGCCCAGTCCTGGCTGTTAGGGCCTTTGGGGAGTGAGCCAGAGATGGGAGCTCGCTCACTCTCTCACTCTCTCTCTCTCTCTGCCTTCCAAATGCGTTAAATAAATATTTGGTAAAGGAACCCATGAGGAATATTTACATCAGAAATTGACAAGGTGAGCTTTGCATCTTGGAAACCGCAAGGCTGCGGCCCAGAGCCAGCGCCCTCACCAGCCGCTCTGGGTGGTGCTGAGAGCAGCCCTGGCCTTCAGCCTTCCTCTTTTAGCCCGAGTTAGAAGCAGGCAGGGGCCCCAGCAGGAGTAGGCACCTGAGGGTGTAACATGCTTTGGCCACTTTTCATAAACTTGAGAGAACCAGAAATTAAGTGTCAGTGGGCACAGCAACATTGTTTAAAATAGCTGAAACCAGGAAACACTTGGAATGTGGACCAAGGGCGGATGATCGAGCACATTATAGCAAATCCACAAAATAGAATGTAAGAATGAGGGAGATATGCTGAGCTGGAAAAGTGACTATAGGCTATTATTATTTTTTTGTTTTGTTTATTTATATGATAGGCAGAGTTAGACAGTGAGAGAGAGAGACAGAGAGAAAGGTATTCCTTCTGTTGGTTCACTCCCCAAATGGCCGCTACGGCCAGAGCTGCGTTGGCCCGAAGCCAGGAGCCAGGTACTTCTTCCTGGTCTACCAAGTGGGTGCAGGGCCCAAGCACTTGGGCCATCCTCCACTGCACTCCCGGGCCACAGCAGAGAGCTGGACTGGAAAAGGAGCAACCGGGACTAGAACCCGGCCCCCATATGGGATGCCAGTGCCACAGGCGGAGGATTAACCAAGTGAGCCACAGCGCCGGCCCCTAGGCTATGACTTTTTTTAAAAAAAAGATCTATTTATTTGAAAGGCAGAGAGAGATCTTCCATCCACTGGTCCACCCCAACAATGGCTGCAATGGCCAGGGCTGGGCCAGGCTGAAGTCAGGAGGCAGGAGCTCCATCCAGGTCTCCCACAGTGGTGGCAGGGCCCAAGCACTTGAGCCCTCACCTGCTGCCTCCAACCCTACTAGCGGGGGCCACCTGGAAATGGGGAGACTAATGCCCCCTGGAGGACTGATTAGGGTCCCCACGCTCCTTGCCGATGCACTGTTCTGAGTCACTGGTTTCCCCATCCTCCTCAGAGACACCCGGAGAGGCCAAGCAACCGGCTGAGGGCCCCGTTAGGCTGGGACAGCTGTGCTGGGCTCTGCCTTGACTGCTCTCCCTGCTCTGCACCAGGTCTCTTCTTCCTGTGCCCTGGCTGTCCTGGTGCCAGCCTCTCCAGTGAACTTGGGCCTCTGCACCCATGTGGGAGACCCGGATGGAGTTCCTGGTTCTTAGCTTCTATCTGGCCCAGTCCCAACCGGCGCGGCCATCTGGGGAGTGAACCAGAGGATGGAAGATATTTCTGTCTCTGTCTCTCCCTCTCTGTAATTCTGTCTTTCAAATAACTAACTCGTATAGCTCAGCCTAGAGGTTAAGACACAAAAAAACAGAGGAGTGCCTGGTTTGCTCTCTGGCTCCGGTTCCTGACTCCAGATTTCTACTAATGCAAACTCGGGGAGGTAGTGGTGACGGCCTGTGTAATTGGGCCCCACCACCCACATGCAGACCTGGAATGAGCTCCAGGCTCCTGGCTTCGCCCCAGCCCAGTCACACATGTGGCTGGCATGTGGGGACTGAACCAGAGGAGGGAAGCACACTCTGCCTCTCTGTGTGTCTGTCTCCCTCTCTCTGCTTCTCAAATAAGTAACTGAAAATATTTTTGGTTTTTGTTGTTGTTGTTGTTGTTTTGTTTTTGTTTTTGTTTTTGACAGGCAGAGTGGACAGTGAGAGAGAGAGACAGAGAGAAAGGTCTTCCTTTGCCGTTGGTTCACCCTCCAATGGCCGCCGCGGCTGGCGTGCTGCGGCCGGCGCACCGCGCTGATCCAATGGCAGGAGCCAGGTACTTATCCTGGTTTCCCATGGGGTGCAGGGCCCAAGCACTTGGGCCATCCTCCACTGCATTCCCTGGCCACAGCAGAGAGCTGGCCTGGAAGAGGGGCAACCGGGAACCGGGACAGAATCCAGTGCCCCGATCGGAACTAGAACCCGGTGTGCCGGCGCCGCAAGGCAGAGGATTAGCCTGTTGAGCCGCAGCGCCGGCCTGAAAACATTTTTAAATAAATAAATATTGGAGGCCAGGCACTGTAGTGTAGTAGGTAAAGCCGCCGCCTGTAGTGCCAGCATCCCATATGGGCGCTGGTTCAAGTCCCGGCTGCTCCACTTCTGATCCAGCTCTCTGCTATGGCCTGGGAAAGCAGTAGAAGATGGCCCAAGTCCTTGAGCCCCTGCACCCATGTGGGAGACCCAGAAGAAGCTCCTGGCTCCTGGCTTCAGATCAGCCCAGCTCTGGCCATTACGGACATTTGGGGAGTGAATCAGCAGATGGAAGACCTCTCTCTCTCTCTCTCTGCCTCTCCTTCTCTCTGCGTAATTCTGACTTTCAAATAAATAAATAAATCTTTTACAAAATAAAACATAGAGTTGAAAGTCAGGAGGGGCAGGTGGGGCGGAGCTGGACTGCTGAGGCCTGGGAGAGCCGGCGGGCTCAGGCGTGTGCCCCCAGGTCTCCCCTGGCGCTCTCCTGTGGTTCCTCAGGCCCCGGTGGCCCGAGTTTCCAGGAAGCAGTGACTTCTGCAGAATCACTGCTGCTCTCTGCCACGTGCCCCGCCGCAGTGGCTCCCAGGGTGAGGAACGCCGTCACCGTCACCGCCGCAGCTCCTCCTCCTACCCTAGCTGTCTGGTCCCCAGCCCCCAGCCCTCGCCCGGCTCTCCCCACTCTCCAACCTCCTATTCCTCTTGGGGCACCAAGTGCCCCGTCCTTCCAGCACGGCTGAGCACACCAACACCTTCTCGTCCTTGACGCTCACAGTGTTTAATAAAGCAAATGCAACGCAGGAGCAGGCATCCAGCCGGCAGGAAGACGCGGCCGTCCCAGCCGTACCTGGCTGCTGCTCCTGCTCAGTGGGAAGACGTGACCGTCCCAGCCTACCCGGCTGCAGCTCCTGCAGGGCACCCGGCTGCGGCTCCAGCCTTCTGCCGGTGTGCATCCTGGGAGTGACAGCCCAGGTTGTTGGGGTCAGGATTTATACGAGGATTAAAGAAGAGAAAATGGGCAAAATGCTTAGCACAGGGCCTGTACGTGTAAGAACTGCTGACGTTAGCCAGCACCGCGGCTCACTAGGCTAATCCTCCGCCTGTGGCGCCGGCACACCGGGTTCTAGTCCCGGTCGGGGTGCCGGATTCTGTCCCGGTTGCCCCTCTTCCAGGCCAGCTCTCTGCTGTGGCCAGGGAGGGCAGTGGAGGATGGCCCAGGTGCTTGGGCCCTGCACCCCATGGGAGACCAGGAGAAGCACCTGGCTCCCGGATTTGGATCAGCGTGGTGCACCGGCCGCGGTGGCCATTGGAGGGTGAACCAACGGCAAAGGAAGACCTTTCTCTCTGTCTCTCTCTCTCTCACTGTCCACTCTGCCTGTCAAAAACAAAAACAAAACCTGCTGACGTGCGGAGCTGGAAATCAGACTTGCTAGTTTACGAGCTAAAGATGTTCAGCAACTGGGACAAGTAACCATAAAGTCTTCCAAGACGTCTTGGGGCCTCCCATGGACGCCTAGACCGCAGGTGGTACTGAGCCCTATATATATACATGAATCTCGAGTTCCTTCAGCCTGGCCCAGCCCTGGCTGTTGCAGCCATTTGGGGAGTGAACCAGCGGACAGAAGATTCAAAGCAGGACGCCTGGAGGGTTCAGAAAGACGAGGCCGCAGCACGGTGCCGGTCCACTGGGCAGAGGGCAGCAGGGCTCTCCGGCCGGGACCTGTGCCGGCCGCCAAGCTGCAGACCGTCAGCTCGTTCTGCTCCTTCGGTGCAGGGCTGGGTAGGGTTGAAGCAAGCCAAGCCCTGCACACACACAACACTGAGACACTGTCCAGGGGCTGGCAGGGAACAGGAGACCCAAAGCCGCAGTGCAGTACCTTGGGCGAGCAGCAGAGGGAGCTGCGCTGGAAGGGGCAGAGCCTGGGGCAGGGAACAGCGTGCTTGGAGGACAAAGGCGTCCAGGCCACAGTGGCCGGCATGTGGGGAGCTGGGGAGTCAGTGCTCCAGTGTACCCTCTCCCAGTCCCAAGTCTCCCACGGGGCAGCTGGAGCCGGAAGCCACCCTGGAGAGGAGGCACTTGGCCGCATTCACAGACACAGCTTCCTCGGGCCCAGAGCAGGGTGAGTGACCAACGGAGATTCCAGCATTGTCTTCCATGTTTATAAAAGTGCACGGAGTTTGGATGTCACTTGGGACCCATAGTCTATGTCTGAGTGCCTGGTTCAGGTCCTGGCTCTGCTTCTGACCCCAGCTTCCTGATCACGTGCACCCTGGGCAGCAGTGGACGATGGTGATGGTTGAAGCGCCAGGGTCCCTGCCACCATGTGGGAGACCTGGATGGAGTTCCCAGCTCCGGGCTTTGGCCCGGCCTGTGCAAATATTTGGGGCGAGAGCCAATGGATGAGGGCTCTCTGTCTGGCACTTGCTTTACGTCTCTCTCAAAAACAAAAACAAAAAAACACTAACCTTCATCATCTGGGGTACTTATTATTTGGGTTCAACTCCACGGTATGGGACAAGATACCTGGGACTGGTGCTGTAGTGGGCTAAGCCTCCTCCTGCAGCACTGGCATCCCATATGGGTACCAGTTTGAGTCCCGGCTGCTCTGCTTCCCATCCAGCTCCCTGGGAAAACAGCGAGAAGGTGGCCCAAGTGCTTGGGCTTCTGCACCTGCTTGGGAGACCAGGAAGAAGCTCCTGGCCTGGCTCCTGGCTCCTGATCAGCCCAGCTCTGGTCATCTGGGGAGTGAACCAGTGGATAGGAGACCTTTCTCTCTCTCCCTCTGTCTGTAACTCTATCTCTCAAATAAATAAAATCTTAAAAAAAAAAAAAAAAGAGTCGGCGCCGCGGCTCACTAGGTTAATCCTCCGCCTTGCGGTGCCGGCATACCGGGTTCTAGTCCCGGTTGGGGCGCTGGATTCTGTCCCGGTTGCCCCTCTTCCAGGCCAGCTCTCTGCTGTGGCCAGGGAGTGCAGTGGAGGATGGCCCAAGTGCTTGGGCCCTGCACCCCATGGGAGACCAGGAGAAGCACCTGGCTCCTGCCATCGGATCAGCGCGGTGCGCTGGCCGCAGCATACTGGCCGCGGCGGCCATTGGAGGGTGAACCAATGGTAAAGGAAGACCTTTCTCTCTGTCTCTCTCTCTCACTGTCCACTCTGCCTGTGAAAAAAAAATAAAAAATAAAAATTTAAAAAAAAATTTAAAAAAAAAGATACTTGACCTGCTGTAGTGGACTGAATGGTCCCTGGGGCTTGTGACGTGAACGTGAGCTTCCTTGGAAAAATGGTCTTCGCCGCTGTGAGTAAGCATCTCGAGATGGTGAGGTCATCCTGGCTTGTCAGAATGAGCCCGACAGTGACCGGCATCCACACCGACAGCAGGTGACGTGAGACGGAGGCAGACGTTGGACGGGCCTGGTCATAAACCACAGACCACCTGGGGCCACGGAAGCTGGAGGAGGGCCAGGAAGGAGCCTCCCGGAGCCTTGGGTGGTTTCGTGGCCTGCTGGTGCCAGGAGTTTGGATTTCTGGCCTTCAGCCCATGAGAGAGCAGGTTTCTGAGTTCGAAGCCACCAGGTTTGTGGAGTTTGTCACAGTCACTACAGAAAACCGCAGAACTCCCACACCCCCCAGTCCTTGCAACAGGGCGGCCACTTCCTTTCCGTGGCTGTGAGCATGGAGGGCTGCTCCGGAACAGGGAGCAGGAGCTGCGGCTTGGACCGGAAGCCGACTGCTCAGGTGTGAGCCTGGGTTTCCCTGCTGGCTGCCCGGGCAGATTCAACCTCTCGGCCTCGCTTGCCTCGTCTGCGCCGTAGGGACAATAATACTTCCCTCCCAGGTGTCAGAAGGCAGCAGTGCTTAACCCTGTTAGTCTCAGGACCCCTTCACCTTTTATTTTTTCCATCTTCTTGAAAGGGGCAGTGACCCCGAGAGGTCCTTCATCCACTGGTTCACTCCCCGGATGCCCACCACGGCCAGGGCTGCGCCAGGCTGAAACCAGGAACTCCTCGGGGTCTCCCATGTGGGTGGCAGAGACCCACGCACTTGGGCCATCGTCTGCTGCCTCCCAGGATGCATTAGGAGGAAGCTGGGCAGGAAGCAGAGCCGCCCAGACTCCACTAGGCACCTGGATGTGGGAGGTGGGCACCCCAAGCAGCGGCTTAGCCGGCTGTGCCACAGTGCCTGGCCCCTCTACAGGCTTCAGTGACTGAAGCCAGCACACAGCCTCTGCTGGGTATGCTCTGTCTAGGGATGTCAACCGTAATTCAAAATGCAAACATGTTTTTGAGACTTATGATTTAAAAAGGGTAGAAATATTACATGTTAAATATTTTTTAAAGATTAATTTGTTGGGGCAGGCGCTGTGGCGCAGTAGGTTAATCTGCCTGTGGCGCTGACATACCATATGGGCGCCAGATCGAGTCCTGGCTGCTCGTCCTCCAGTCCAGCTCTCTGCTGTGGCCTGGGAAAGCAGTAGAAGATGGCCCAAGTGCTGGGGCCCCTGCACCCACGTGGGAGACCTGGAAGAAGCTCCTGGTTCGGATCGGCCCAGCTCTAGCCATTGTGGCCAATTGGGGAGTGAACCATCGGAAGGAAGACCTTTCTCTTTGTCTGTAACTCTACCTCTCAAACAAATAAATAAAAATTTTAAAAAAGATTTATTTATTTATTTGAAAGGCAGAGTTACAGAGGCAGAGAGAGACAGAGAGGCCATAGCAGAGGGCTGGATCAGAAGTGGGGCAGCCGGGATTCAAACTGGCGTCCATATGGGATGCCAGCACTGCAGGTGGGGGCTTTACCCATTACTCCACAGCGCCAACCCCGCATGTTAAATATTTTTTAAATAAAAATTAACTATGCTTGGGGCTGGCATCTATGAAGACAGCGAAAAGGGGGCAACCTCTCAGAGGCCCCCCTGGGCACGGCGACCCTTTTCACAGAGCCCAGGGAGTCAGATTAGGAAGCAGTATCTGTAAAGATCTTGGAATGGGACTCGCACTATGTATTTTGTAGCTAAATGTGAAGCAAATACTCCGTGCATCCTAAACTTTTTTTTTTTTTAATATATTAATCAGTGGGTACCAGGTCGGGGTGAGACTTCTGCCTTGGGGAGCTCACAGTCAGACCGGGGAGGCCTCTTGTGTAACCAGAGCTGCCCAGTGGCGGCCAGGGGTGGGTGGTGGGCGGCTGCAGACTGCGGGAATGCAGGGGAGAGGGTCCCGGGCCCGTGGCCTGGGTTGTGGTTCAAAACAGGTTCTCCTGGGGGTGGCAGGGGGGTCTCAGGGACGTGCGGATTGAGCCAGGTCCAAAGGACAGGGGGCTGAGACACGAAGACTCGCGGGGCCGAGGTCCCGGGCCGGCCTCGCCCTGGCTGTGAAGTGGCGTTCACGGCACCGGGAGCCGCGCTCGGACGCCGGACCCCTCCCCGCGCCTGCCCCTCTCCCAGCGCGGGAGCCGGAGCGCAGGGCCTGGCGCCGCCCTGTTCGCCCGGTGCCCGAGCCGCAGCGGAGGGGCTGGGGCCGGGGTCCCTGCCTTCACGCCAGAAGCCCCACCCTGTTCTTGAGGTGGGGGCCGCCCCCTCCTCTGCCCGGCCTCGACCCTCCCCGGCAGCGGGTGGCGGAGGAGGAGCCGGGAGCGGGAGGCGGGCGGGGAGCGGTGCCCCGAGGCGGCAGCCGAGCAGGCGGTGGGTGCGCGCGGCCGCGGGGACCCCAGGGCGCCACCGGGCGGCGGAAAGCGGGCGCGCCCCTCGCCAGCCCGGGATCGGGGCGGGGCGCGCGGCATCCCCGCGGGGGGAGCCGGTCCGCCGGCCTCGTCGCCGCCGCCAAAGTTTCCCGGAGGAGCCAGGGGCCGCCCTTCCTCCCGGGCCTGGCCGCGCGGACGCCCCCCGGGCGCGAGCCGTTTCCGTGGGCAGCGGGGCCCCTCGCCGGCGCGCCCGGCGCCTCCATTGCGCCCAACTCGGATTCCCAACTTGGGAGGCGCCGCGGGCCTGCGCACGCGCGCGCCTTCCTCACCTCCCCTCCTCCTCCTCCTCTTCCCCCGCCCCCACCGGGGAGCAGGCTCGGGGCCGAGCCGGGCGCCCTGAGCCGCCGCCCGCCCGGCGCGCCCTCGCCCGCGGGCCCCCTGAGCACGGGGCGGCGGCGCCGGGGCGGCCGGGCCGGCTGCCCGCGACGCCAAGTTTGGGAGTTGCACTAGTTGGCGGGGCGGCCATGGAGCTGGAGCGGGGGTCGGAGCCGGCGGCCGAGTCGGCGCTGGAGAAGAACGTGGCCGAGCTGACCGTCATGGATGTGTACGACATCGCGTCGCTCGTGGGCCACGAGTTCGAGCGGGTCGTCGACCAGCACGGCTGCGAGGCCATCGCGCGCCTCATGCCCAAGGTCGTGCGCGTCCTGGAGATCCTGGAGGTGCTGGTCAGCCGCCACCACGTCGCGCCCGAGCTGGACGAACTGCGCCTGGAGCTGGACCGGCTGCGCGTGGAGCGCATGGACCGCATCGAGAAGGAACGCAAGCATCAGAAGGTGGGCGGCGGCTCGCTCCGGCCCCTCGGGGCGGCGGGGCCGCGGGGCTCTGCGAGTCTGAGCGGACGGGAGGAGAGCGCCCGAGCAGGGAGGGAGGCCCCGGCCCGGTTCTGCCTGGCAGGTGCCATCAGACACCTTTGCCGTTTCATAGCTGGGTGACCTTGGGTAAGTTACCTGACCTCTCTGGGGTTTGCGGCCTCACCTGGCAGCGGTGGGCACCTTTCGAGAACGGTGGGGTGAGGCCGGTAAAGTGCCCAGGTGCTGTTTTCCTGGAAGGAAGGGAGCCCCGGCTCTTCAGTGTCCCCCGTGGCACCAGGCTCCTTTCTGGTCCCCAGGGAAGGGGCTGGGACCTGCGGCCAGTCTCCAGGTCCCTGCTGCAGCCGTTCCGGGGCTTCCTTCATTTGCCCGCCTGTGCCCTGGGGGGCTGGCCGGCCTGGATTCCTTTCTTTGCCCCTCAGGACCCTGTGAGGGAGGAGTTACCTTCATCTCACAGAGGGTGGGAGTGGAGTCGGTGGAGATGGCTCCCCGCCTGCTTGAACCCCAGCGAGAGGGGCTTGGAGGCGGCTGCCCGTGCCACCACAGAGGGAGTTTGTCTGAATCACGGCTTCCCACTGGGCCGCGCGTCCAGACGGGGAGTCTGGGGAAAAGGAAGTGGGAGATATGTGGTTTCCGGCCCCGACCTCAGCCCGGGAAGTCCTGGCAGGCCCTGCAGGCTGAGACTGGGAGGAAACAGCTTTCCTGGGGGGCTCAGGGTGCCTGGCCCGCTCTGGCTTGCCCTGCGGCCTCAGGAAACACAGCTGGCCTCCCCGAGCCTCCCTGGCTGGCCACCACCTGTTGTGTGTTTCGGGGAGAGCTGGCAGAGCTGGGGCTGCAGCCTGCGCCCGAGGGCAGGTCCTGGGTGGCCGAGAGCGCGGTTGCCAGGTTGGACTGCCTGTCCTCACAGGTCCCTGGCCCTGAGGTTCCATGTCCAAGGTCACACTCGGAGCCTGAGCCTGCCTCGCTCCTCTGCTCAAGTTTCGGGATTGCAAGGAGCCACGCAGGCTTTGGTTTCGAGACCCCGCCCCCCCCCCCAGGTCTGCCTCAGTTTCCTCGGCTGTGAAGTGGGAGAACAGTCGTTACCTGCTAGGGACAGTCGTTACCTGCTAGGGTGTGTGAGGATCCATGGAGGTGGGAGAAGCCCAGTGCCCAGGGCGGAGCCTGCCGGGCGCGAGGCTTCGCAAGTGGTCCCCCTATTTTTAGGCCTGGGCGGACTTGCCGCTGGACACTGGGGCTGACAGTGGGGCTCCTCCCCGGAGGCCCCCATCCCTTCCAGAGGGCCAGAGTGGGAAGGGGCCTTTGGAAACCTGTGTGTGCGGCTGCCTGTCACTGACCGGGACTTCAGGGCTCAGCCCCTGTCACACGGAGGCCCTGGCCCCCGTGTCCCCAGCCCTGGTCCTTTGGTGCTGCCGCGGCTGGCAGACACCCTCGGGAGCTGCTGGCGGTCGCCAGGCCTGAACAACTGCACTTGTTGCTTCTGGAGCACGCTCAGCCAGGACGGAACCAGCAGCCCGTCCAGAGCCTGGCTGGCTGTGAGCAGGGAGGACCAGCTCATGAATCAGAGGACAAAATCCTTTTCGCAGGCCCCTTCCTTCCGTCCTGGGGACCTGCAGAAACTCCCGAGGTCCTTTTCTGTAGCCTTGAGTGCTGTTTCCATGAAAAGTTTTCCAGGTCTGCCTGGCCGCCCGAGTGTGGCTCCAGCGAGACGCGCCCGCCTCCCCCGCACACGCCGGCGCTTGGTCAGTGCTGCGCATCCGTCGGTCTCAGACGCTCAGTCTGCAACCTCACCCACAGGCCTGGCCTGCAGGGCACCCTCCTCGGTGCCATGGGCAAGCAGAGAAAAGCCAAGCGGTGGGGGCAGGGGCCCCCATGCAGGGCAGCAGTGGGGTCAGAAGGAGGCGTGGAAGCGCACAGTCTTTGCAGACCAGTGGCTGTGCACGGGCGTGTTTAGTGAGCTCCGTGGGCACTGGAGTGGTCTTGACCCTCGTGGGCAAGGCCTTTTTGGGCAGGGTCATCAGACAGAAGTGTGATGTGGCTCCCCGGTCAGTGGGACAGGCGAGGGGAATTTTCACACATCCTACCCGAGGTATTTTCTGGGTGTCAGCCCTGTAAGTAATTATGAATGAGGTCTTCTGCATTCACTTTTTTCTACTCCATCTCTGAACCTGGTGTGTATTTAACCCTTGTTGCACGGGTCATTTCCGCCAGACGTGGTCCAGGCGCTTAACGCCATGGGTGTCATTAGAGCGTGAGGAGAGAGATTTAAAACCAACATCAGCTCATGGGAAATGGCATGAGAAAAATACGACAGTGCCTCAGAAAATCTGAGAATGGAATTGACAGATAAACTTACTTTGGTGCGTAAATATTTTGAGAGGCCGGCGCTGTGGTGCAGCGGGTTAAACCACCTCCTGCAGTTCCGGCTTCCCACATGGGCACCAGTTCAGTCCCGGCTGCTCCAGCTCCCATCCAGCTCCCTGCTTCTGGCCTGGGAAAGCAGCGGAAGATGGCTGGAGTGCTGGGGCCCCAGCCGCCCACGTGGGAGACCCGGGCGAAGCTCCCAGCTCCTGGCTTCCGTCTGGCCCTGCCCTGGCCATGTGGTCAATTGGAGAGTGAACCAGCAGAGGGAAGATCTCTCTGTCTCTCTGTGTCTAACTCTGCCTTTCAAATGAATAAGTAAATGCATCTTTTTAAAAATGTTTGAAATCCAGGGTGGGCATTTGGCTTAACATCCATGCCACCCTGTGGCATCCCATATTGGAGTGCCTGGGCCCCTGCCCCTCTCTGCTCCTGGGCCCCTGCCCCACCTCTACGCCTCGGTCCCTGTCCCTCTCTGCTCCTGGGCCCCTGCCCCACCTCCGCGCCTGGGTCCCTGCCCCACCTCCGCGCCTGGGTCTCTGCCCCACCTCCGCGCCTGGGTCCCTGCCCCACCTCCGCGCCTGGGTCCCTGCCCCACCTCCGCGCCTGAGCCCCTGCCCCAGCTCTACGCCTGGGTCTCTGCCCCACTCTGCGCCTGGGTCCCTGCCCCACCTCCACGCCTGGGTCCCTGCCCCACCTCTACGCCTGGGTCCATGCCCCACTCTGCGCCTGGGTCTCTGCCCCACTCCACTCCCAGTCCCAGCTTCCTGCTGCTGCACAGCCTGGGAGACAGCAGTGATGGCTGAGGAGCTGAGCTCCTTCCACCCACCCACACCGGGAGACCCAGATTGGGTTCCTGGCTCCCGGCTTCAGCCTGGCCCAACCCTGGCTGTTGCAGGCGTTTGGAGAGTGAAACAGTGGGTGGGAGGTAGCTGATGTGTGTCTCTCTCTACCTTTCAAATAAATAATTAAACTTTTTTATCTATGCAGCTTCTATGACATGCATTTCCATGAACTTTTAAAAGACCCCTCCTAGACCAAGGAGATGTCTATTATGACTATCAGTTTTGTTGAGAGGTAAAGTCAGAGAGCTCCTATGCACGGGTTCACTCCCGAAATGCCCACGATGGCTGGGGTGGGCTGGGTTTGGAGCAAGCAGCTCAATTCAGGTCTCGCAGGGGGGAGGCAGGAACCCAGTTACCTGAGTCCTGACCACTGCCTCCTAAGGTGCGCGTCGGCAGGAGGCTGGAGTCAGGAGCCAGAGCCGGGGTTGGCCCCAGGCCCTGTGATGTAGGACACTATCTTAACTGCTCCTCTACCCGTCCCAAAAAGGAAGATGTTAGGAGACTGGCTGGGGTGGGGGTCTTACAGGTGGGGCGGTCAGGAGGGTGAGAGCTGAATGATGTGTAGAGCCAGCCACAGAGAGATCTGGGAGAGAGGCATTCTGGGTAGGAGACACAGCAAGGGCCAAGGTCCTGAGGCAGGAACCTGTGTGCTGCAAGCAGGGAACACAGACAAGGCTGGCGTGGCTGGAGCAGTGTGGGCGAGGGAGGGGCTTCCCCGGGAGATGAGGGTAGGGGTGGAGGGACCTTGCTGGCTGCAGTCGGCAGTCAGAGGCTCACTGGTGCCGAGAGAAGGCAAAGGAGGTGAGCAGCGGAGGCGGTTCGGGGCGGGCACGTTGGCTGCACGGAGCCAGGTTGAGCTCTTCGCGGTGGGCTCGGAGGAAGGGGCTAGAGAGAGGAGGAGCAGCCGGGAGAGCAGGGCAGGCGCGTGAGAAGGAGGAGGAAGGTGTGGTGCGGTTGCACCTGGAGACTCGGTGCCCAGAGGTGTGCTTGACCCACGCAGCCAGTCCTGGCCCCCCCAGGCCTGAGTGGGTCTCCCTGGGTCCTGACACTCCCTGGGTGTCAGGAAGGCTCCATTCCTGCGGGGGGTGCCAGAGAGGAGCCCGCCGCTCAGCCCTTCCCAGCTCCAGGGCCTGGAGGGTCTTTGGCCTGGTCTGCGGCCCCTCCCTCCCACCCTTCCCCAGGCAGCTGTGCGGCATCTGCACACACACCTCTGCACCCACACCTCCTTGTCGCCGGCTCCCACCCCCTGCCTCCCTCCTGCAAGGGGCTTCGCACGGTTATGGAAGAAGGGGGTTGGAAGCGGTTTGGGGCAGGCTTGTGGTGTACAGTTCAGAAGGCGCCAGTGAGGACATGGACGCGTGTGTCGCATATCCCATTACCTGAGTCCAGGACCCCGCTCGGGCGTCCAGTTCCACTTCCTGCCACTGCAGGCCCTGGGAGTCTCAGGTGAGGGCTGGAGTGCTGGGTCCCTGCAGCCCACGTGGGAGACCTGGTGGAGTTTCTGACTCCTGGTTCTGGCCCTGGGCCCAGCCCTGACTGCTGTAGGCATTTGGGGAATGAATCAGAGGCTGTGAGCCCCCTCCCAGCTCCCCACGTCTGTCTCTCTGTCCTCTGCCTTGCAAATTTTGGTGTAAAAATATTGCAGAGTCCATGCATGATTTTTCATGAAACACACTTTTTTTTTTTTTTTTTTGAGAGGCAGAGTTAGTGAGAGAGAGAGAGAGAGAGAGAGAGACAGAGAGAGAAAAGTCTTCTTTTGCCGTTGGTTCACCCTCCAATGGCCGCTGCAGCCAGTGCGTTGCGGCCGCCACACTGCGCTGATCCGAAGGCAGGAGCCAGGTGCTTCTCCTGGTCTCCCATGGGGTGCAGGGCCCAAGCACCTGGGCCATCCTCCACTGCCTTCCCGGGCCACAGCGGAGAGCTGGCCTGGAAGAGGGGCAACCGGGACAGAATCCAGCGCTCCAACCGGGACTAGAACCCGGTGTGCCAGTGCTGCAGGCAGAGGATTAGCCTATTGAGCTGTGGCACCGGCCATGATACACATTTTAAAAAAATGTTTACTTGACAGAGTGAAAAGAGAGTAAGAGGGACAGACAGAGAGAAAAAGAGATCTTCATCCGCTGGTTCACTCCAATGAAATGGCTGCAGCAGCCAGGGCTGGGCCAGGCGGAAGGCAGGACACGGGCTCCATCCCAGGCGCCTGTGGTGGCAGGTGTCACCTCCCAGGGAGGCATCAGCAGGGAGCTGGATCAAGTATATTCCCATACGGGATTCTGGCGTCTCAAGCGGTCGCTTAACCTGCCGGGCCACGACACCAGCCCTGAGGTCACATTTTCCAT
Source organism: Oryctolagus cuniculus (assembly GCF_051225735.1). NCBI lineage: Eukaryota > Metazoa > Chordata > Mammalia > Lagomorpha > Leporidae > Oryctolagus > Oryctolagus cuniculus. The sequence continues at coordinate 9,929,736 of NC_142887.1, forward strand.
GAACTCCTTTTAACAAGGTTTGTTTACTCTTTTTGTTTGAAAGGCAGAGTGTTGAGTGAGTGAGAGAGAGAGGGAGTGAGCGAGCCTCCATCCGCTGGTTCACTCCCCAAATGCCCCCAACAGCCTGGCTGCACCTGGGAGCCCGAGGGAGCTGGACCGGGAAGGGGGGCAGCGGGGACTCCCATCTGGGATGCGAGGGTCCCAGGCGGTGGCTTAACCCGCCGCCATGACGCCATGGAAGGACCCTGTGCTGACACCCACCCACCCAGGTAGTCCAGGGTCAGCCCCACCCCCAGCCCCTAACCTAACCACATCTGCAAGGTTGCCTTTTACCACACAGGGTGACAGATTGCGGGGCTCCGGGGATTAGGCTGTGATGTCTGTGAGGTCGTTGCGCTCCTGCCTCAGTCGGCTGCCCTGAGCCCCTGTGGGAGCAGACAGCTCTGCGGCTGGCAAGTCGTGTGTCCGCTCCTTCGTCCCATCCCCACAGCCGCCCCCCGCCCCCACCCTCGCCTCCTGGGCTGAGCCCGCTGCACCCACACTCCGTGATGACCTCTCTGTCCCCGGTGCTGCTTCCTGGCGGGGGAGGTGGGATCTAGGGCTTTAGCTGGAAGATGGACGGAGGCTAAGCTGACCATCCGGCACCTGCCGGCCTGGGAGGGCTGCGGAGGCGCAGGGAGCCATGACATTCCGGGGCCCTGGCAGGATTCCAGCCACTTTCCCTGTAGTCAACCTGGGGTCCCCACAGCACCTCCCAGGACAGAACCCATGCCCTCCCCCTCGTCTCCAGGACACCCGGAGGCCGAGTGGCGTGCCCACCTGCCCAGGGCACTCCCGTCAGTAGCAGGCGGCAAAGAGGGGCCTCGGAGTCGGCTCTGGGGTCTGGGCCTGAAGCCACGACTTTGGGCAGGCGGCAGTGGTGATGCCCGCACACGGTTTATGGTTTTACCACGTCCATTTCACGTTCAGGGCTTTATTGAGCTTGCCCCACACCGTGCAGTTCATCCATTTGAAGTATCCAGTGCGGTGGTTTTCAGTCGATTGGAGAACGTTTTCATTACTACAGAAGACCTGTACCCATAGATCGCGGCCCCTCTGCCCCAGGGCTCCGCCCTGCACGGCACCAGTCTCTCCCTGTTCTGTGGATCGGGCTGTTCCGCACAGTTCATGTCCACAGGACCACACGACACCGGACCTTTAGTTTCAGGCCTCCTTCTTTAGCATAATTGTTTTTAAAGATTCATTTGTTTATTCGGGGGCCTACGCTGTGGCTCAGCAGGTTAAACCACTGCCTGCAGCACCGGCATCCCATGTGGGCAGCATTCAGGTTCCGGCTACTCCACTTCCGATCCAGCTCCCTGCTAATGCACCTGGGAAAGCAGTGGAGGATGGCCCGAGTGCTTGGGCCCTGCACCCATGTGGGAGACCCGGAAGAAGCTCCTGGCTCCTGGCTGCACTGCAGCCATTTGGGGAGTGAACCAGCGGATAGAAGGTCTCCCTCTCTCTCTGCCTCTCCCTCTCTTCTCTGTAACTCTGCCTTTCAATTAATTAATTAACTTAAAATTTTATTTATTTGAAAGGCAGAGCATCAGAGAAAGAAAGAGAAATAAAAAGCTCTTCTGTCTGTTGTTTCACTCCCCAAATGGCCACACCAGCCAGGGTTGGACAGGTTGAAGCCAGGAGCCAGACCTCCATCCGGGTCTCTCACACGGGTGGCAGGGGCCCAAATAATTGGGCGTCACTGCTGCCTCTCAGATGTATTAACAGGAAGCTGGAGCGGAAGTGGAGCAGCCAAGACTGGAACCGGAACTCCCGTATGGGATGGCGTTGTCCTGGCCTAACCTCGTGGAGCCCGCCCCTATGTAACGTTAACTAAAGCTGCAGCGTTGTCAACGCTCTGTAACCTTTTACATCTGCGTGACGGTGCCTTGGGGCGATGTGGGGGTCCGCGGCTGAGGGGCGTCTGCGTTTGGCTGCTCTGAATTGTGCGGGGCCCACGTCCACCTTTCCTGGAGCAGAACCACAGCGCCCCCTGTGGCAGCGTTGTCCAAAGTGGCTGCACCTCTCGCCCTCCCACCAGCAGCGTCCAGGGCTTCCAGTAGCAGACGGCAGCCCCCGGGGAAGTGATGCTCGGGGCTGATCTCGTGTGTCCCCACTCTGCCGTGTCTGGGTCCCCAGCTGAGGGGAACTGGCTCGGAGTGATCCAGGGAGTTGCCAAAGACGCCTTGAGGAGAGCCGTGCGTGAGGCAGCCGGGGAATTGGGGCAGGTGGCGCTGCCTGCCTGGACGGCCCCAGGCGCCTGGCAGCCTCTCCCCCTGGGCGAGAGGTCTGTGCAGACCCCGCGTGCAGCCCAGAGGGTCGGACAGGTGGCTGGGAACAAAGGAGGGGACCCGCACCCCTCCTCTGTCATCCCGATGGTTGCTGAAAAGTGCAGTCCGGCTTCGTGCGTGTCCGAGGGCAGTTCCGGGACAGTTGTCACCCGGCCAGGCACTCGTGGCATCAGTGGGGTGCCTGCCCTGCAGGAGGCACCTTCTGTTTTCTTACGGAGGTGCTGTAGGGGTTAGCGGTGGCCTCGGCTGCTCACCTGCCCGCCGCCTGGTCCCCGTGGGGAAGGCGGCAGCCCAGAGCCCGGGGCTGGGCAGGCTGTGCAGGCTGTGACTGTGGCCCCCGCCCTGGCAGGAGCTGGAGCTGGTGGAGGACGTGTGGCGCGGCGAGGCGCAGGATCTGCTGTCCCAGATCGCCCAGCTGCAGGAGGAGAACAAGCAGCTCATGACCAACCTGTCCCACAAGGACGTCAGCTTCTCCGAGGAGGAACTGCAGAAGCACGAAGGTAGGGGGCGGGGCAGGGCGTGCACGCTGTCACTCCAACCCCTGGGCTCCGGGCTCCCCCGACCCTGGAGCCTCCGCTGATGGCAGCTCACAGAGGCTGCAGCACTCAGGGCAAGACGGAGGCCTTGCTCTCGTCACGTGGTCTTCCGGTGCAGAGGAGGTCGCCGATGCCAGCGGCACGGTCCCTTCTGGTGGGGGCCTGGCCCTCGGCACCGTCGTGGCTCTGAGAGGGAAGGGTTGCTCTGATGAGGCTGGAATCCTCGCCTTAGATGCCTGTTGTCGCGACGCGCGATGAACACACCGAGTCCTGAACCCAGCACTTGGATGCCGGCTGGCTTTGACTGAATCACCTGTGTGCCTAAGCTGCCCCCTGATGTTAAAAAGAAGGTCACAGCCGTATCTCCCTCGGGAGGTTATACCAAAGATTAAATGAGTCGGTGGGCGTAGACGGCTTGGAACCCTGTCTGGTACCTAGCAAACCGCAGCAGGCGTTCCTGGTGTTCTCGGAGCTGCTGTTATGGTGTCTGCCTCCTTACTGAACAGATGAGGAAAAATGTAGACTGAGGGGGCAGGGGGTTGCCTGGGGTCACAGCGAGTTGGTGGCAGAATCAAGACCAGAAGTGGCCCCTGGAGGAAGGCTTCTGCCTCTCTGGGACCTTGGCGTAGGCTTGGAGGAAATGCAGGGTTCAGGCTGCCGGGGAGATGGAGATCTTGCCCAGCCCCGAGAGTGGCCCACTGTGGCATCCCGGAGCCCAAGAGCTCGTGGCCCCCAACAGAGGGCAGTGTTCCTTCACTCACCCGTCTCCTTTGTCACCAATGGAACGCCTGCTCTGTGCCTGGGCTGCGCTGGAGACTGGGATATGTGATGTGGCTTGAGTCTCTCTCCTACAAAAGGGACAGGGGGGGGAGAGCCTGGCCCAGTGATGCACTCAGCCCCGCAAGTGAAGGCGAGGAGTGAGACAAAAACAAGCAGAACACATGACAAGTGAAAGACAGGCTCAGGCGTGGAAGGCCCTGGGAGGTGTCAGTCAGTTACATCGGAGGTTACATTAAGTGTAAATGAGCCAGATACTGCAGTTCAAAGACAAGGATGGTTAGGCCGGTGTAAGTCCAGCTGCCTGTTCTTTGTAAGAGACGTCCGTCCGTAGTAAAAGTTGAAAGCAAAAGAGGAGAAAAAGATACACCATGCAAATACTGACCCAGAGGACGCTGTACAGTGATGTGAATGTAGGACAGATAGACTTTAAGGCAAAAGCATCAATAGAGGTTACTTTCTAGTGATAAAACAGTTCTGCAGGAAGATCTAGTGATTTTTTAAAAAAGATTTATTTTGTTATTTGAAAGTCAGAGTTACACAGATGTGGGGAGCAATCCGGACTAGACTAAGTTACTCAAATTGAGACTTATTCTATGCATCTGCTCTCCCACAATGTGGCGCTGGGAGAGAAGTAAACAGCTTCCGCACAGCTGCCTCCAGTTCAACTAATAAACTGTAGGACTTGCTCCTGATTGGAGGAGAGCAGCGTACTCGGCGTGTGGGCAGCCGAGTTGGGATTGGCGGAGGAGGACTATAAAGGAGGAGAGAGACGGCATGCACCTGGAACATCTATGGGGAACATCTAAGGGAACCCGTGCAGCCCCCGAGAAGAGCCGGCTGGCGGTGTGCCGCTCCCCTGCGGAAGTGGGGAATGCGGCCAGGGGGAACGGAGGTGGAAGGGATAGTAGCCAACCCGGGAAGAACCAGCAGCAAACCCGGGGAGGGCCGAGCAGACGAAAGAACAGCGCAGGGTCCTGTGTCGTTCCCCCACGAAGACGGGGAGCGACACACAGAGAGAGAAAGAGGGGTACAGAGAGAGAGAGAGAGGTCTTCCATCCACTGGTTCACTCCCCAATTGGCCACAACAGCCAGAGCTGTGCTGATCCAAAGCCAGGAGCTCCTCCCAGGTCTCCCACGTGGGTGCAGGGGCCCAAAGACTTAGACAATCTTCTACTGCTTTCCCGGGCCACAGCAGAGAGCTGGATCAGAAGAGGAGCAGCTGGGACTTGAACCAGCGCCCATATGGGATGCTGGCATTGCAGGCAGAGACAACCCACTGTGCCACAGTGCTGGGCCCAACCAGTCTTTTAAAAATAAAAACAAAGAATCATATCCTAATTATGCTGGGAAGTTTTTAAATAGACGTGTTTAATTGAAAGGCAGACAGCTCTTTCGTCTGCTGGTTCACTCCCCAAGTCTAGACTGCTACGTTGGATTTAGTGCTGTGAACTTTCCTCACTTATCTGGCAGAATTTCTGTATCAGTACGGATCTGTTCTTCTTTTCTCTTTTTCCTAAATTTTAATTTATTTTTATTTACCTGAAAGACACAGAAACAGACAGAAAGATCTTCCCATCTGCTGGTTACTCCCCAGGTGCCCGTAACAGCCAGGAACTGGGAACTCCATCTGGGCCCTCTGTGCGGGTGGCAGGGGCCCGTGTCCCTGAGCCATCATCTGCTGTCTCCCATGGTGTGCGTTAGCTGGAAGCCGGGCCAGGAGCAGAGCCGGGGCTGAGACCCAGGCGGGCTGATGCGGGCTGTAGGCATTTTAACCTCCGTGCCAGATGGCCCCACCCCGCCCCGTTCTGGTCTTTTGGAAGGACAGAGAAGCAGTTTAGCTTGGGCTTGGGAAGTCTGAGCCTGGAGAACAGGCTGCTGTTGTCCGCCCGACTGGATCCAGCCATGGTGGGGTTGAGCCCGGTCCCTGGGGCCGCTCCCTCATCTGTAAAACGTGGGCTTTGTTTTGAGCCCTGAGTCAGTTCGGGCGGACGCCGGGCACTGGGAAAGCCCGGGTCAGTACTGGCTGCCGTTTGCCCCGTAAGCAGTGCTGTGGTCTGCAGGTCACCCGTGTAAATCGCACAGTTCCGGTGTTTTCTGTAGGTGCAGAGCCGGGCCCTGCCACACTCGCAGAATGTCTTCATCAGCAGCCACCAGTCCACGCCGTCTCTGCGGATGTGCCGGCCCGGACGTTCTGCAGGAACGCAGCCGTGCAGGGCGGGTCTGCTGTGCCTGGTGCGGCAGAGTCGCGGTGCGGCCGCGGTGCAGCTGTGTCGGGAGCTGCCTCCCTGCTGCTGGCGGCCGGGTCGGATTCCAGTCTGTGGAGACGGCGTGTCTGCTTCACCTGCTCACCCCCCCGCCGACTTCCAGCTTGGTCCCACGCTTCGGCTGCCACGAGCGTTTGCGTGGCGTGCACGTACCGGCTGTTTTCCGTTCTCTGGGTACAGGCCTAGGAGTGGCGCTGCTGGGTCATACAGAGACTGTACCAGACCTACCAAGGGCCCTGTAGCCATCTTTTTATGTGTCACATTTCTGCAGGGCGCGCAGGCCTCTAGGGTGCCCCGGGAACTCAGCCCGAGGCAGTGAAGCCGCAGAGGCCACGGCTGAGAGCACCGAGCCGCCTCACCACAGCTGTGTGCTTCCACGGTGTCCCACGGCGCTGCCCGGCTGTCCTGCCGCAGCCCACGGGAGTGCAACCTCAGACGCGCTGTCCGCTGTAGCGTGGGTCAGCCCCCAAAGGGCCAGCCCCGGAGGCTGCTCAGCTCCTCCACTCCATCAGCCCCCCCCCCCCCCCGAGCCAAGCAGCCCGGCAGATGCCAGGCGTGCCTTCGTGGTTATTTTTACTTTGCCTGGGAAGCCATGGGAACGGGAGGATAGACTTCCTCCACCTGTCAGGGGAACGGACATCAGGCAGATGGGGCCCTGGGAGGAGGTGGAGCCCGTGAACGTGGGGTCCTGGGCCAGGGGTGACCTTGAGCAGAGGCCGGGCGGAAGCCGGGGGTGGACTGAGGGGTTGAGCGTGCAGCTGCCCAGTTTCTGTGGGTGGCACAGTGTGGCTTTCTCAGCACTGGGTGGGCCCTGCACTCGGAGCCACCTTGGTGGCCTCCTCTCCCTCTCCCTGGGGCCCCTGGACCCTGTGCTACACCTGGAGCCTTCCTGCCCCTAGACAGCGAGCCGCACTCTCAGAAGGAGCTTGCCAGCGTGCAGCCGGAGGCGCCTGGTTAGCGGCTAAGGCACACCCAAGGGGCTGGCGTGGTGGTGCGGTGGGTTAAGCCGCCACCTACGATGCCAGCATCCTATATCGGGTCTCAGCTGCTCCACTTCCAATCCAGCCCCCTGCTGATGGCCTGGGAAAGCAGCAGAAGATGACCCAATGCTTGGGCCCCTGCACCATGTGGGAGACCCGGAAGAAGCTCTTGGCTTCAGCCTGGCTCAGCCATTGTGGCCATCTGGGAAGTAAACCAGCAGATGGAAGACCTCTCTCTCTGTCACTCTTTCAAATAAATAAACAGAAACCACCCTGGGTGGGCGTTCAGCATGGCAGCGAAGACCTGTGTGGGGCGCCTGTTCTGCGTGTCAGCGCTCCGGGCTCCAGTCTGGCTCTGCTCTGAGTTCCACTCCCTGCCCATGTGCACCCTGGGCGGCAGCAGTGGTGAACCAGTGGCTGGGAGATTCTCTCTCTCTCTCTCTCTCTCTCTCTGCTGTTCAGATCAACAGTGACAGGAGGAAGTGGCAGGCGAACCATCGCTGCCGCCTTCCAGGGTCTGCAGTGGTGGGAGCCAGAGCTGGGAATTGAACCCAGGCCCTCTGATGCCCTCGATGCAGGCCTTACCCACTAGGCTTGCGCTCTGATGTGGGGAGCCGGCTCACGAACAGAGGCTTCTCCCGCCGCACCCTGGCGTGCCAGCCCCTCTGGGTTATTTGCCAGCCGTCCTGCCGGGGACTTGCCTAGGATGCAAGTGTGGGCGGGCCGTGCGTGTGCCCGCTTCAGTCGGTGCTGGCCCGGGCTGCTTCCCCACTGCTGTGTTCTGAGAGGCGCCTTGCTGGCGATGGCGCCGGCGCACACGGAGACGGCTGTGGCATCACCAGTGGCGCAGTCTTGGGTCGCCTGTCATATTTGCAGCCTGTCACTGGCGAAGGTGTCGGCCATGTGGTGACACCGTTTTCCAGGGCAGCCTCCGGCATCTCCAGGGTCCTGGGGGTTTTCCGTGCTCTGCCTCCCAGCGAGGGGGCCATGGCAGGCACAAGCAGGAGCCCGCCGTGTGGTCCCGTGACCGCCTGCTGTGTCCTGAGCATTGCTTTCTCAGTGGGCTGTTGTCACCCATTTTATAGATATGGAGACTGAGGCACAGAGAGGCCAGCCCATAGCCACACGCCCAATAACTAGGAGCCGGCGTTTGAGCCACAGAGGCTGAGCCGGGCGTCACTGAGCAGTGTCCTCTTTCGTCACATGTGAGGATACAGGTGCTCCCTAATAACTCAAACCTGCGCCCGGGTGGGCGTTTGGTCCAGTGGTCCAGAGAAAGGGGTCGAATCCTAGCTCTGGCTGCTGACTCCGCTGAGACCCTGAGGAGCAGCAGGTGATTGGTCAAGTACCTGGGTCCCTGCCACCGACGCGGGAGACCCCGAGGGAGCGCCTGGCTCCTGGCTTTGGCCTGGCCCAGTCCTGGCTGTCAAGGGCATTTGGGGAGGGAAGCGGCAGATGGGCGCTCCGGCCGTCTGTCTGTCTGTGTCTGCCTCTCAGATACGACCGCAGTGCTGAGAAGGAGTGAGTGGGGGGTGGGGGAGTGGGCAGAGGGAGAATCGGCTGGGCTGGGGAGTGGAGGGAGGGAGGGCTACTCGGGGGTGTCAGTGAGGAGGGGACTCTGCGGGCGCTGGCGGTGCTGGGCGCGCGCGGGGAGGCGGCCCCCAGGCGGGTGAGAGGAGGGGGCCTCCAGGCCGGCGAGGGGAGGCGGTGCAGCCCCCACTGCTGTCCCCCGCCCAGGCATGTCGGAGCGGGAGCGGCAGGTGATGAAGAAGCTGAAGGAGGTGGTGGACAAGCAGCGGGACGAGATCCGCGCCAAGGACCGGGAGCTCGGCCTGAAAAACGAGGACGTGGAGGCTGTGAGTGACGCCCGGGCTGTGCCCGCCCTCCCGGCCGGGAGGGACCACTGGGGCGGACCCTCTGCCCCCCACCCCTGCTTCCTCGCTTGCCTTCTCCAGTCCATGGTGGGAGGCCCTGCCCCGAGCTCCGGGGGCCACATCCCTACTGGGAGGGCGTGGCAGTGCCCAGTGGCCCGGGTGACCCAGCTCCGTCCACACCCCGGGGAGGCCCCAAGGCCCCGTCAGCTTGAGCTGAGGCCCCCCAGGCCACCTCAGCCGCCCTCTGCCGGCAGATTGGGCGTGCTGCGGGCTGCTCCAGGAATCCACGCGTATCTGCCCGAGTCAGAGAAAGACTTCGCTCTCTCTCCTCGCGTCATGGTGTATCAATTCTATGACACCGACCTCCCACCTGCCCTAAGTTTATCCTGGGAAACATACAGTTGCCCATCTCTGGTGTCACCGGAGTTGTAAGAAGATGAACAGATCCAAACAGAGAACGAGGTGCGCCACGCGGATGGCACGCGCCGGCGCGGGGCACGGCCTGAGCCGCCGTCCGTGGTCTCCCCTCGACAGCTGCAGCAGCAGCAGACTCGGCTGATGAAGATCAACCACGACCTCCGGCACCGCGTCACGGTGGTGGAGGCGCAGGGCAAGGCCCTGATCGAGCAGAAGGTGGAACTGGAGGCCGACCTGCAGACCAAGGAGCAGGAGATGGGCAGCCTGCGCGCAGAGCTGGGAAGGCTGCGGGAGAGGCTGCGGGGCGAGCTCAGCCCGGACGCGGACGCGGAGGAGGAGCCCGAGGTGAGCGGGCGGGCCGGGGGCGGAGCCTGAGGTGAGTGGGTGCGGGGCACAGGGTGGAGGGCGAGCTCAGCCCGGACGCGGAGGAGGAGCCCGAGGTGAGCGGGCGCGGGGCGTAGGGCACAGGGCGCTGGGCAGGGGAGGAGCCTGAGGCGAGCCCGTGCGGGGCACGGGGTGCAGGGAGCAGGGCGGGGGAGGAGCCCGAGGTGAACGGGCGCGGGGCGCGGAGGTGGCGGGGGAGGGCGAGGCTGAGCAGCGGTCCTGGGGTCTCCCCGTTGTACTTTAGAAAATGGGAGGTCCGGAGAGCAAGCCGCTGGCCTGAGGACACACGGCAGGGTGGGCAGAGGCAGGGCTGGGTCTGGAACCAGGGCTGGCGACCGGGCACTGCCGTCTGTTCCCTCCTTCGTCTGTTGGCGAGCCCAGACTAGGCCCTGTCCACGAGGTGCTGGGGGTTTGGTGTGGGCCCCAGATGTGTCGGTAATCATGCGATGCTCTGTGCCCCAGCAGAGACCTGGGCACAGCGTCCACCTCGCCACCCGAACACAGGTGCCCAGAGGTGGGAGCACCGTGTGTTGTCAGCTGATGAGTGGTGATCAGGCGGGGGCTGTCCCCACGGGGGCGGGGGGAGGGCATGCCAGGAAGGAACCCTGGGAACCAGGCTGTCCCCAGGAGGCTGTGTGTGGGGCGAGGCCATGTGCACAGCGTCCACGCGGTGCCTCGGACGGCTGGGGCCGGGGAGGTGGGAGCATGGCCGCGGCTGCTCGGCGTGACGGGGATGTCCTGGACTTGGACGGCGGCGATGGCTGCACGGCTCTGAATGCACTAAACCCCTGGGACTTTATACTGGAAAGGGGGGATTTTGTGGTATCTGAATTATATTCCGAATTTTCAAGAGAAGAAATGCACAGGGAAGGAGAGGCACAGGGGCAGGGGGCCGTCGCTGGAGCCAGGCTGCCAGGGTCGGGGCCAGGCGCGCTGCTGGCCACCTCCGCGACCCTCTGTGCGGGCCCCCTCGTCTTACCCCAGAGTCGTTCCAGGAGTTGAAGGAGCTGGGTCACTGGAAGCCAGTGTCACCTGTTGTCACCAGCACAGTGCGGGGTCTTTCCCAGACGGAGAAATGTGTGAGAGCGAAGTAGGGAGTGAGTTCCAGGCAGGGGATGGGTGTGCTAAGGCCCTGTGGTGGAGAAACTGCAGTGCCGAGTGACGGGGAGGTCAGGGAGGTGGGCAGGGGTCAGTCCCGCAGGCCACGTGGAGGAGAGGATTCGGTTTTCCCTCTGAGAGCAGTGTGCTGGGTGCTGTGAGGGTTCAGGGAGCTCACGGCCCAGTGCGGGCGACAGCCTGGGCACCGGCAGCCTCGCTTTGCCGGAGCAGCTGGGGGCTGGGAGAGTGCCCGGAAGTCAGGGCAGAGACGGGCAAGGGGGGAAGGTGAATTGGGGGAGGGGTGTCACCGAGGCCGCTGCTCGGGTTCCGGGATCCCACCGAGGGGGCAGCCAGAACCCCTCCCAGAACCGCCCTTCTGAAGAACGAAGGCTCAGACGTGGACCGGCAGGCCCCGGCCCCCAGGGGAGGGGTGGCCCCCAAGGGTGAGGCGGCCCCCAGGGGTGGGGCATCGCCCAGCTTCTGAGCAGACACGGAGGCAAAAATGGCCGGACATCCAGCATGAGTGGAGGCAGCGCCCTGGGTGTCTCCACCCGCACGGTGGCCCTGTGGCGTGGGGCGTTGTGGCAGGGCTGCGGCGTGAGGCTGAGATCCGGACAGGGAGCAGGTGGCCAACAGGTGGCACAGCAGGTGGCCGGGCGCCAGCGTGCGCTCTCCCTCCGACAGGTTTTCACTGACTGTCTGAGGCCTGCGGGCGCTGCGCTAGTCACCTGGGCTGGAGGACAGGCGTGCTCGTGGGCAGGTGGGCTCACGGCCCAGCGCTGTGTCCTGAGGGTGTGAGGTACAAGAGAAGGGAGGGGCCTGCTTTAGTGGTTGAGCCGGGGGAAAGGGGATTGGTTGGCCAGAAGTTTTGAGTTGGGAATGGCGGCGGGTTCCAGGTGCCAGGTGCTGCTCTCGGCGCTGGGGCCGTTGTCCGGCAGGCTCCCACCGCAGCCTGGCCCCTGGTGCTCAGCCGGCGTAGCAGTCCCAGGAGAAGAACCTCGCCCCTTTCCCAAGACTCCCAGCGACAGCCGCGGGGAGTCCTCTCCTCATTCCGCCACCCACCCATCACTGTGGCCACTGGTGTAGCATACGTGCCTTGCCGGGCCAGGAAGACTGAGAGTGGGGGCAGGGTCTTCCTCCAGCGGCAAGCTGCGGTGACTTAGCCCCAGGTGCAGGCAGGGGCGGGGGTTGGGCAGTAGCTGTGGTCTGCAGCTCTGGCGACCTGGAGCCAAGAGTGCCACCCGCAGGGCTCAGAGCGGGAGGGGTATGCAGGCGTCAGCAGGCGAGTGGGGAATCAGGGCAGTGGGGGGAGCTGGCCCAGACGCATGGCCATGGGATGCGGGGGAGGGGGGCACGCTCAGGCCTGTCTCCCTGGTCCGGCGAGGCCCACAGACCTGACCCCAGCCCGCTCTCCACCTCTGCAGCAGTGCCCCTGGGCGTGGCTGTGGGGAGGGGGGCTGGCTTCCCTTTCTGGCAGTCGAGGGGTGGGGGTGGGGGAGGAGAGGCAGGTGGTGATGACCAGGAACCTGCTGAGCTGCTCTGGTCCCACGCCCGGGACGGGCTGCCCTGTGCATCCCTCGGGCTGTGTGGAGTTCGCCTCGTTGTCATCCAAACAGGGGCTGCAGCTGTCCGCCTCTCTCTGGTGGCCAGTGAGGTGCCTCGTCTGACCGGCGTGTGTGCTGGGAGAGGGCGCGGTGAATGGCGGGGCAGGGGCCGGGCCGGCCGGCAGGTGCAGCTTGTGGGATGCCCGGGGTTTCCCGCAGAACGCGGGGCAGGCTGTCCTGGCCTGGCAGCCGTGGAGCCAGCCTGGAGAGCAGGCAGCCGTGGTGGGAGCTGGGAGCCCAGAGCTGGAGGGGAGTCCCCTCCCTTCACTGCTGTGTCGGGCTCAAGCCCGGGGCAGGCGCGGTGGCGCAGCGGGCGTTCTGGGCGCCTGCACATCATAACAGGAGCGCGGGTCCAGTCCTGCCTGAGCTGCGTCCCGTCCCCACCGCCGCGGCCGCGGAGCCCTCCCCGAGGGCGCCAGGCAGCTCTGCAGCACGAAGCTCGGGGGCTCGGTCGTGTTTATACTTCCCAGCGCTGCACAGTCACCATTGCTGTCCCTAAAAGGCAGCAGCCCCTGCTCACCGGCAGGCACTGCCGTCCCCCCCGTCCATGGCTCCGCTTTCTCCATGGAGGCCTTGTCCTATTCTGGTGCCCGGTGCGCCTTCCAGTTCCCACTCCTCGTGTCACGGCCGAAGGTCCACCTGCCTTCCACAGAGCTGCAAGCCCGGCTGTTAACAGCTGCCCCTTGGGTTTCTCCGCCCCCGGGCCCTGCTGGCCTAGGACATTCTGGTTAAAGTGGACGGCAGGTCATATCTAGGCGAGTTTATGCCTGCTGGGTGGAGGTAGCGAGCCGCCCAGAGCACAGATGGTCATCCCCATAGCTGTCCTGGTGTGGAACGGGGTGGGTGTCGGCGCAGTGGTTAGGAGGCCGCGTGGGATGCCTGCGTCCTGCATCGGAGGGCCTGGGTTCGAGTTCTGGCTCCCCTTTCAGTCCAGCTCCCGGCTGATGTGCACCCCGGGAGGAGGCAGCATGCGGTGCCTCTGGTACTTGGGCCCCTTCCTCCCACGAGGGAGACCCAGATGGAGGGCCTTGCTCCTGGCTTCAGCCTGGCCCAGCCCTGGCTGTTGTGGGCATTTGGGGAGCGAATCAGCAGATGGAAGCCATCTCTCTATTTGCCTCTGTCTCCTGTTCAAAAGAGTAAAACACTAATTTTAAAAAAATTTAGAAAAGGGCCGGCGCCGCGGCTCACTAGGCTAATCCTCCGCCTAGCGGCGCCGGCACACCGGGTTCTAGTCCCGGTTGGGGCGCCGGATTCTGTCCCGGTTGCCCCTCTTCCAGGCCAGCCCTCTGCTGTGGCCCGGGAGTGCAGTGGAGGATGGCCCAGGTGCTTGGGCCCTGCACCCCATGGGAGACCAGGAAAAGCACCTGGCTCCTGGCTCCTGCCATCGGATCAGCGCGGTGCGCCGGCCGCAGCGCACCGGCCGCGGCGGCCATTGGAGGGTGAACCAACGGCAAAGGAAGACCTTTCTCTCTGTCTCTCTCTCTCTCACTGTCCACTCTGCCTGTCAAAAAAAAAAAAAAAAAAAAAAATTTAGAAAAGGGCTGGTGCCGCGGCTCACTAGGCTAATCCTCCACCTGTGGCACTGGCACCCTGGGTTCTAGTCCCGGTTGGGGCACCGGTTCTGTCCCAGCTGCTCCTCTTCCAGTCCAGCTCTCTGCTGTGGCCCGGGAAGGCAGTGGAGGATGGCCCAAGTGCTTGGGCCCTGCACCCGTCTCTCTCACTAACTCCGCCTGTCAAAAAAAAAATAATTTAGAAAAGGAAGTATGTGCGAGGAGTGGGAGAACAGGTGCTTTGGCTCTGGGGCAGCACGGGCCACTCCCGGGCAGCCAGGCCTCACTGCCGCTTACCGGTCTCTTGGGCCTCCCTGGGCAGGGCAGCTCCCTCAAGCCGTGCCCAGAGTGCCCGCAGGGACGAGTGCACACCTGCGGATGGACCTGGCGTGTCCCAGATAACCTCCCTGGCCCGTGGTCCCTCGGGGAGTAAGCCGAGAAGGGCCGCTGCCTCCGGCCGATGCTGTGCAAGCCACTGGTCATCGAGGGAGGAGCCTTTGCGTTCTCTGGGTCTGGCCAGTGCGGTCCTGGGCTGCCCGTGGCACCACAGTCACTGCCCCGAGGCCTGGGAGAAGCCGGAGCTGCAGGCTGCTCGGGGGAGCGGTGGTCCCCGAAGCAGAGCTTCTGCACACCCCTCGGGGACCCCAGCTCTAAGGGATCGGATCCCTGCTTCCCCCAGAAAGCCGTCCCTGCCCGAGAGGAAGAACTCGGGCTCTGAGGAAGCCTTTGGGGGTAGGCCGGGGTTGCCACAGCCTCAGAGGCCTGCGCTTCTAGGAATCCCCTGTGTGCTAGCAGGGCCTGGAAGCGCTCCTGGGAGGAGCGGGGGGCCTGCCCTTGGCCCCCAGGGAGCTGGGAGTCGGCCAGTTCCTCGGAAGGCCTTTGCCCCTCCCCCAGGCCGTAGGGTCTTCTGTCATGCGGCACCTGCAAGGGACACAAGGAAGCAAGTCCCTCACCCACTGGTGACCAGCAGGACCTAGCTGTCTGTGGCCAGAGGGTGGGGCCAGAAGGACACGCATAAAGAAAGGCAGGCGGGGCCGGCGGAGTGAGCAGAGTGAGCTGAGCCTCCTCCTGCAGCGCCCGCATCCCATGTGGGCGCCGGTTTGAGTCCCGGCTGCTCCACTTTCTGTCCAGCTCCCTGCTGATGGCCTGGGAAAGCAGTGGAAGATGGCCCAAGTGTGGGAGACCCAGAAGCTCCTAGCTCCTGGCTTCTAGTCAGCCCAGTGGTCATTTGGGAAGTGAAACAGCGGATAGGAGACCTCTCTGTCTCTCCTTCTCTCTAACTCTGCCTCTCAAGTAAAATATAAATCTTAAAAAAAACAGCTGCCACCCAGTGTCTGTCTGTCTGCCCATCCTTCCTTCCTTTCTCTTTCTTTTTGAAGTTTTATTTATTTCTATTTCAAAGGCAGGGGGTGGGGTAGAGAGAGAGAGAGATCTTCCAGCACTGGTTCACTTCCCCAATGCCTACAACAGCAGCCAGGACCGCGCCAGGCCGAAACCAGGATCCCAGAATCCACATGGCTTCCCTGTGTGGGTGGCAGGGATCCACTGCTGCTGCCTCTCGGGGTGCGCACCAGCGGGAAGCTGGACTGGAAGCGGAGACAGACGCTGAACCCAGGCACCCGGGTATGATGTGGGCGTCCCAAGCAGCGGCTAACAGTGCCGGCCCTGCTGCTTTAAAAACTGTCTTCGCGTGTCTGCTTCGGCGGCACATACATCAAGTCGAACGATGCAGCGACGAGTAACGAGGGGGACGGGCGGATTCGTGGAGCGTCCTGCGTTTTTTTTCCCCTGAACGTGTCGCGTGCCGGAGCCACGAGGCGCCCGTCCTCCCCGGCAGGGAAGCCGCTCTCGCGGTCACTTCGCTGGCACTGCCATTTGCCACTGATGACCGTTCTTCTCTTCCTTTGGGAGAGAGCGAGAGGAGGATGCGGTCGGAGTGGTAAATGAAAAATAGTTAATTACAAATTTATTTATTTGTGAGACAGAGCTCTCAGCCCCTGGTGTAACCCCCAAGTGCCCACGGCGGCTGGGCTGGCTCAAGCTGACGTCGGGAGGCGGAGCCCCAGTCACCTGAGCCTTCACCGGCGCCTCTCTGGGCCGGCGCTGGCAGGAAGCCGCAGTCAGGAGCCAGCGCCAGAGATCCAGGCTCAGCTGTGGGAGGCCACACGCCTGCCCCCCAACCCCGATGCTTTTCCCAGGAGCAACCCCAACCCCAGACTGCACTGTGAAGTCTCCTTGGCAACCGGTGCAGCAGGGTTTGCAGCGCGTGACTGCCGTGGGGGCCCCAGGCGGGTCTCGGGGTGCCAGATTTGCAACCTCTTGTGTGTGCGACTAATGCCCCGAGTTCCTGCAAACTCCTGCCCGTCTGCAGACCCCGCGCCCAGGGCTGCCTCCGCAGCGCTGTCATCCCTGTTCTCAGCACTCAGCTTGGGCCCCCTGCGCCCCGAGCCTCCGGCCTGTGAGCTGCTGGTGGTGCGGGTCTTCCCCAGCCCCTGCTGTGTGCTGCTGATCTGTCTACGTCCAGCCTTGCTCCATGGTCAGCGTGGGCAGCTGGCATTATTTTTTTTTTTTTTTTGACAGGCAGAGTGGACAGTGAGAGAGACAGAGAGAAAGGTCTTCCTTTGCCGTTGGTTCACCCTCCAATGGCTGGCGCACCGCGCTGATCCAATGGCAGGAGCCAGGTGCTTCTCCTGGTCTCCCATGGGGTGCAGGGCCCAAGCACTTGGGCCATCCTCCACTGCCCTCCCTGGCCACAGCAGAGAGCTGGCCTGGAAGAGGGGCAACCGGGACAGAATCCGGCGCCCCGACCAGGACTAGAACCCAGTGTGCCGGCGCCGCAAGGCGGAGGATTAGCCTAGTGAGCCGCGGCGCCAGCCAGCAGCTGGCATTATTGAGTGCTTGCTGTATACCAGTCACTTGCTAAACGTGGTCCTGTGTTGAGGACACAGATGTGGCTGTCAGGTGGTCCCAGGAGCAGCCCCGGGGCTGGACCCAGCGGACACGCCCTGGAGACACAGCAGTGCCGACTCCCAGAATTCCTAGCAAGTTTCATCCTCCAGTGGCTCCTCCCCTGCCCACAGCGGGAAGCGGCCTGGTGCCACAGCCAGGTGGTCCGGGGGACAAGATGTGTGCCAGGCTCCGGCTTCTTGCTGTGCCAAGGCACCGCCCCTGCTGCCCGCTGCTCCATGGCTTGGCATGACCAGACCTGCCCTCCCTCCCCGGCCTGCCGGGCTGCTCTTTGTCACCTGATCTGCCTCGTGGGCTTCAAGTGTCCTGTCCCGGGAACAGCTTGTCCCAGCTCTCCCTGGATCTGAGGCCTTGCGTCACCATCCAGGCTGGAGTCCCCTTCTCCTTGGGAACTGCTGTGGTTTTGGTTTTCTGGGGTAGGGGTGGGAGGAGTACAGAATATCGTCCCACTTCCCCTATCCCAGAGCTTTCCACTGTTGTCTGGCCTCTGTCCACTCTTCTTGGCTATGAGTTGGTGGCTCACGGGTGTCGGGGACACTGCACTACCTTGGGATTACAGGCACCTGTAGGCTTGGGCAGTGAACAGCCCCCTGGGAACTGTGTCTCTCAAATAAATAAGAAAACTGTTTTTTGCAAACAGTTCCACAAATCACTGGCCCTAACTCAGCTGTTCCGTCCCGGGCATCTGTCTAAGAGGACTGGGAGGCACTGCAGTACCAGCGCACGCAGGTTCTCGGCGGCGCTCCTGACAGCCACAAGCCGGGAAGACACAGATGGCCATCCACTGAAGAAGGGGCCACCTAAGCGTGGCAAGCGTGGCCCAGGCACACAGCGGGCATTACCACGAGAGGAACACAGCCTTGCTGTGTGCGACAAGGAAGCCAGACGCAAAATTCCATGGTCGGGAAATGTCCAGAGTAGGCAAACCCAGAGACCAAGGGTAGATGGGGGGGAGAGGGGCGGGGGCTGGAGAGCGCCAGCCTGCTGGGGGCGGGGTCTCTCTTTGGGGAGGTGCAGCTCTCCCGGAAGCACAGAGGCGGTGTCTGCCCAGCGCTGTGGAATGTGCCTCTGAGTGCCACTGAGCTCTGCGCCATGGTAATTTTTGTGTCACTAGTTTTATTTTTTTGACAGGCAGAGCTAGACAGTGAGAGAGAGAGAGAGACAGAGAGAAAGGTCTTCCTTCCGTTGGTTCACCCCCCAAATGGCCGCTATGATCTGCAGCCAAGAGCCGGGTTCTTCCTCCTGGTCTCCCATGCGGGTGCAGGGCCCAAGTACTTGGGCCATCCTCCTCTGCACTCCCGGGCCACAGCAGAGAGCTGGACTGGAAGAGGAGCAACTGGGACTAGAACCTCGGGTGCCGGCACCGCAGGCGGAGGATTAGCCTAGTGAGCCGCGGTGCCGGCCAATCACTACGGTTTTTTTTTTTTTTTTTTTTTTTTGACAGGCAGAGTGGACAGTGAGAGAGAGAGACAGAGAGAAAGGTCTTCCTTTGCCGTTGGTTCACCCTCCAATGGCCGCCACGGCCGGCGCGCTGCGGCCGGTGCACCACACTGCTCCGAAGGCAGGAGCCAGGTGCTTCTCCTGGTCTCCCATGGGGTGCAGGGCCCAAGTACTTGGGCCATCCTCCACTGCCCTCCCTGGCCATAGCAGAGAGCTGGCCTGGAAGAGGGGCAACCGGGACAGAATCCAGTGCCCTGACCAGGACTAGAACCCGGTGTGCCGGCGCCGCAAGGCGGAGGATTAGCCTAGTGAGCCGCGGCGCCAGCATCACTACAGTTTTTTAAAAAGGCTTCCTTGTGTTGGGAGAAGGTGGGAGGTGGGCTCTGCGTCTGACTGGGTTGGTGACTTTGTGTGGCTGTGTAACTGACGAGGAGGAGAAATGCCTGAGAGTGCCACCCTGAACCCCCAGGCACCATGCTCAGAGCCCCTAGGGAGGAAGAGGCTTGGCCAGACAGGGGTGATGGCTGGGAGAACGCAGGTGTGGCTTCGGGTGGAGAAGCCAGGGCGGGCAGACTGGTCCCACCCGCCGTGGCCAGGTTAGCCATGGTCCTGGAGAGCCTGTAGAAGCCAGGGCAGGCAGACTGTGGTTCCGCTCGCCATGGCCAGGTTAGCCATGGTCCTAGAGAGCCTGCAGAATACAGGCAGCAGATTAACGAGGCCGGCAGCACCGGAGGCGCACCGTTTCTGATCCTGGGACGGCTTTTCCAGCTTGGGATAAAACCCTGAGTCAGGTGGGGCTGTGTGGGATGCGGGTCTGGCTACAGATGCAGGCGCACGAGGAGAGCAGGTGGCCGCGGCTTCCCTCCCCGGGGAGGCTGCACAGAGGCCCCCACGAGTGCTGAAAATAGGCTGCTCGCCCCCGGGAAGCGTGTGGGGGCCGGGCTGACCGCGGGCACTCAGCGGCAGCATCTGTGCCTCCTGCAGGCGGAGCTGGGCGGACAGGAGTGCGTCTCCGACGCGGAGAAGGCGGCCATGGATCTCAAGGACCCCAACCGCCCCCGGTTCACGCTGCAGGAGCTGCGGGACGTGCTGCACGAGAGGAATGAGCTCAAGTCCAAGGTGTTCTTGCTGCAGGAGGAGCTGGCCTACTACAAGAGGTGAGGCTCCCTGGGGGCTGGCCCCTCCTGGAAGCCACAGGGTTCCTGGGTGCCCTCCCCCGCGAGCTCTCGTGCCTTCCTGAAACCCTGGGGCCTCCAGGACTCTGCAGCTGGGAGAATGAGGACGCCCTCCCCACCCCCACCCCCACCCCCACCCCTGCAAGATCTGGAGCAGCAGCCTGAAGTCAGGCAGAGATGCAGACCCTCACACTGGGGGGGCCTGTTTCGGGGGCACCTGAGTGGGCTGGCCGTCTCATCCCGGACGCACTCACGCTCACCAAGCTTGTCCCACCCCCGGGGCCTCTGCACTTGCTGCCCCCAGCGCTCCCCGTGGCTCACAGGTCCCCTCCCGCGCCCCCATCCAGGAGAGCTCCCTGTCCCAGTTCCATCTGTCATCTGGCCAGGTCTACTCCGCATGCTCACGGAGGTGCTTGTTTTGTCGTCTGCTGTGTGGCAGGCAGTGAGCAGCTGGGAAGCCGACTCTGTCTTGTTCATGGCTAAGTTCCCAGCACTTAGGGCAGAGCCCAGCACATAGTAGGTGCACGAGAAATATCTGCTGAAGGGAAAGCCAGGAGGAGGGGCAGATGCGCCAGGGACAGGAGTGGGCCAAAGTGCCCCTCCCTCCGAGGCGGGACCACCCCCCCAGCTGAGAGACCCTGGGGGCAGAGGCACCCGGGCCCCCTTCTTGGGCCCCATATTCCAACTCCCCACCCCAGATCATCAGACAGTGCCCTTCTGGAATGTTCCAGCTCTCCCAGAATTCTTGACTCTCTCTCAATTCCTCCCAGTGAAGAAATGGAAGAGGAGAACCGGATACCCCAACCTCCACCCGTCGCACACCCGAGGCTGTCCCCCCAGCCGGAGTCTGGGATCAAGCGGCTGTAAGTGACACGCTTCCTGCACGTGGGGCTGCTTTGCCCACGGCTGTCATCCGGGCGTCCCCCCGGGCACCTGCTCCCAGGGCCAGGCCTGTCTTTGACCACATCCTGCTGAGGTGCTTCATCTGGGAACACATCGGGCCTGCTCCCGATTCTGGGCTCCCCCCGCCCGCGTGCTTCCCCCCGGAGGCTCTGGCTGGGAAGGGGAGAGGCTTGGACCTGTGGCTGCTGCTCAGGAGCTTACTGAGGGTGTGTTGGGGGTGGGAGGGCCGGGTCTGTGTGTTTGAGGACAGTAAACAAGCCTGGGGGACAGGGAGGTCCCTGCACCTGCGGGGCCACAGCCCCCAGCTCTGAGAGGTCGGGAGTGGCCCCAGGTCCACCCACTCCGTGTATTTCTGTGCTGACTTGGTGCATACTACACGCAGAGTCAGACCCCACTTGCCGTGGGGGACACACAGCCATGACCTTGCCCTGTCCCTCAGCTAGACCAAGAGCCCCCAGCTAGACCAAGTGACTCGGGCAGAGATGGTGCCATGTTCCAGTTCTGAGCCCCGCAGCCTGGATGAAGATGAGGGTGCCCTGGCCCATGTCGCTTAGCACGGGCTCCCTTCCAGACCTCTGGCCAGCTTCAGATGGCCTGTCAGCTGGGCTGTAGGTCCCTGCTGGCCTCGGGAGGGGCGTGGTCCCAGCTTGGGATGAGATCCATATTGCCGAGAGGTGAAGCATGGGACCAAAGAGGCTTCCCTTGAATCCCAACTCAAAGTAGCTTGAGAGGAAGACTTTAGCTAAGCCGCCGAAAACCAGGTTGCCCCGGCTTTGGGCTCAGCTGAATCCAGGCTGTGGTTCTGTCCCCCCCGCCTTGGTTTTCCTCTCTGTGGGCCAAGCTGATCCAAGCCTGGAGCTCCATCCAGGTCTCCCATGTGGGCGGCGGGGACTCGAGTACTTGAGCCGTCACCTGCCACCTCCCAAGCGCATTGGCGGGAAGCTGGGCGAGAGGCAGAGTAGCGGGGGCCGAGCCAGCGGTCCACGGGAGGCAACACAGACCTGCCCCAAGCCTCTGTTTTCTCCTGTCTGAAACCCCAGTTCAGATTCCCTCTTCCCGAGTCAGAGTCAAGTCTCATTGGCTCTGCCCGGGTCACATGACTGCCCCTAAGCCAATCACAGGAATTGTCCAGGTCTGTGTCTCGCGCTCACCCCTGAGGCCAGAGTAGCTTCAACTCCACCCAGGTCATGTGGACCGACAACAGCTGGGATGGGGCTGGGTCCCCGTGGGAGGTCAGAGAGCCAGACAGAAACACAGGTGGCCTCCGGAAGCCTTGGGTCTGGATTCTGTGCAGTGCTCAGGCCCTGGTCAGCTCCTACGAGAGAGGGTGGCCTGGCTTACTCCCTGAGCCCCTAGCCGGTCCCGCCTGTGAGGATGAGCAGCACCCGTGTGGGGCGCTTGGGGAAGCTGCCGGAAGCTGTCTGAACCCAGACAGTGCTGCCTGGGCTGAGGGTGCCGGGAGACCGAGAGGTGTGTGCTGCCTCCTCAGCCGTTCGTCCCCGGTCTTGGGAGAATCAGCCCTTTCTGGCAGCGCCCCCAGTACCCACGCGCGTGTGGGATTTAAGGATGCCTCCCAGAGCTAGGCTTTTCTCACTCTGAAGTGCTGTACGCCAGCCCCCCTTTTTCCAAATAGGTAATTAGAGTTGGCTTTTGCAAATCTTGGGTTGCAACAGTCTAGAGGAAAGTTATCGGAATTAGCCAGCACATCTCCCCACCAGTTCTACCACACTGAACAGACAGACTCTGGGGTCCGCCTCTCTCTTCCAGACTGTTCCTAAGGGCTCGGGGAACTTTCCAGAGCCCCTCTCCCCTTCAGCTTGGGGTTGCTCGGCAAGACCTGGGGCTCTGGGCCTGGCAGAGGCAGCAGCTGGGGCTGGGAGTGCACGAGACAGAGACACGTCAGGGACGGAGCGCGGCCGGCACCCCTCACCCGGCGCTGCAGTGCCAGGCCCGTGGCAGCGCCGGCCTCCAGAGCAAACTGGCACAAAAGGCTTTTGAGCAGCACAGGCAGGACACTGGCCATCTTTGTGCACCACGGCCGCTGACCAGGAGCTGCGGCCCAGGAGCCCAGGGCGGGAAGGAACTTGGGGCAGGGCTGGGGCTGGGCTGGGGCTGGGCTGGGGCAGGGGAGGGCAGTTCTTAGACGGTTCTTAGCCCCTCCCTCCTGCGCTCCCCCTGCACCCCGCTGGCCGGCTCTGGGGGCGTCACTCACACGGTCAGTGTAGCTCACAGCTGCTTCCCGGCCCAGCCTCGCGCCCTTGGCAGGGTTTTCCCCCACCTCCTCCTTCCCCAGCCACCAAGGGGGCGTGCAGGGGCTTCCCCAGCTGAGCGCACTTGCACTAAGCAGTCTTCCACCCTGTCAAAGCCTGGAATTGGGACGATCATCCCCATTTCTAAGACGGGGAAGCCGAGGCCCAAAGCAGCCCACTGACTTCCCTTGGATCACGCTGCTGGAAGCACCCCAGATCGGGACTTGAACCCGTGCCTTCTGGCTGCGTCCCCTTCCCAGTCCCCAGCTGTGAGCCAGCTCCCCGGTCCCTTGTCTCGGGTACACCCTGAGTCAGGGACGTCAGACTCCGTGTCTCTGGGCTGAACTTGACAAGGGCACCGGAAGCTGCTGCTGCCAGTCTAAACAGCGAGCCCAGAAGACACTCCAAGAATAGCGTGTGACCGAGCAGCTGCCGCCTGGGGACATCACGTGGGAGCCCCGAGTGACCTCAGCCTCGTCCCCAGTGCACGCTGGCACCAGCGCCCCCTCTTGGTGTGGTGGCTTCCCTGAGGCCGGGCAGCGGGGCCCTGGGTGAGGGGAAGGCGGGAGGCCGCCGTGGGCAGAGGGACAGCCAGGAAAGCCGCAGCCCGGCACTGGCCTAGCAGAGCGAGGGCGCGGCTCCGGGTAGGCGGTGCCCCCAGTCTCCAGCGCCAGCAGCACTTTCTGTCCCCGTCCTCCTCCACACCACCCCTCCCCAACCCTACTGCCACCCGCCTCGGCCCAGAAGCAGCCTGCTCACAGCCGCCCGCGCGCTGCCTGAGTGGCATCCTTAGAGCTGCGCTGGGTTTGAGCCTTCCAGAAACATCAGCGGCAAAAGGGGATCACCCGGCCGTCCTCCCGCAGGGTGGCGTGGTGGGGAGGGGGCTGTGTCCATTCATGCAGACACAGACACTCAGACGGGACAGCCCGGGCGCCGGCAGCTGGCCAGGCCCCAAGTGAAGTGGGGTGTGTTCGGGGCTCAGACCCCTCATTGGCTGTGTCCTGAGGGGCAGCTGTTTGGGTCCTGGTGTAGGCGGGGGCGGAGTGGTGTGGCTTGGGGCCCCTGAAAGCTGGCGGCCTGGCCTCTGCAGGTGGCCCCGTTCCTGGCACTGTCTCTTCTCCATCCCCCTGGGGGCTTCTGCCACTCGGAAGGACACTGGAGGGGATACGGACAGAGAACCCCAGCCCTCCTGCGATGGCCGCTGCCTGGCCTGGCTCACCCAGAGGGGCGAGGAAACCGCCCTGAGACCATGCCTGGTGGCACAGAGACCGCGGCTGCCGGCAGCCAGGCCCCTGACAAAGGGGTCACCACGAGCCCCAGGACCCAACCCGATGCCTTCCTTCCCGGCCCAGGCTGAACTGCGCCCTGGCGGCTGTCACTCGGTGTCCTCTGGAGCTCTAGCGGAGCACCGCAGACGCCGGCTCAGACCACACGGCCGCGGCGCCATGCCTGCCGGGGCCCGGGAGCGGGAGCGCCCCAGCCTCGCGCCTCGCACTCGCTGGTGTTCCTGGGCCTGTGGAGGTGCCACCCCCGCCCCTGCCTCCTTCTGCACGGGACTTCCCTCAGGTGCCCCCATTGCAAGGACACCGGTCATTCAGGATGCCCATCGGGGAGGGACCCTGTTTCCGAATGGGGTTGCCTCCTGGGCCCCGGGGGAGGATGCGGCCCGTGAACGTAAAGCGGGGACACCTCTGACGCAGTCTCAGGGGCGTTTGGCGAGTGTTTCATGCCTCCCCGTTTTTCTCTTCCCTGTGTCTACCTGTGCCTCTCTAACCAGGATCTTTACAGCCATAATGCCCATGGTAGCAGCTGGACTGATACTAGATGACCCCGCCCTGCAGCCTGCCCGACGACTTGTCCCCCTTGTAGGCACTGTGTGTGTGTTGGGTTGCGTTTGAGCTGTGCCCCTGGCGTGGCTGCTGCATGGCCGGCACCTGCGTGTCCCCGTCTGCGGCGGGTGTGGGAGCTGTGGCGGCAGACACACCTGCACAGGGAAGCCTCGGAACTTTCGGCTCTGTCACCGATAATTCTTTCTGTTTCTTCTGTTTCTGTTCTAAAACCACCTTGTCCATGGTCCAGTAAAGAAGGTCCTTTAAGTGACGGGTCAGTAGCCGATGCCCACCGCGACCCCCGCGTGACACTAACACCGTGTGTCCACGCCCAGCTTTCTAAACTGCTTCATTCAGCCAGGCCGTCACGGTCCCCGGATCCTGTTAAACAGGGAGCAGCAGAGGCGGGATGAGGCTGATTCCGTCCCTGCTGAAGCGGACGTGGCTGTCCCGCTCAGCTGAGGCGGCAGGGCGAGACGTGACAGCCGCGTGCTGCCCTGTTTTCAGCTGGCTCCCTGCCCCAGTTACTCCGTGGAAAGAGCTCAGGAGTCACCAGGGTTGAAAACTGTAGTCGCTGTCACCTCCAGAAGGACCTCAAAATGTGCGTGGCACATGGAATTAAAAGGTCAGCTTATTTTGGTGCAAGAAAACTATTGTAAGATGTATTTATTTACTTATTTGAAAGGCAGAACGACAATGAGAGAGGGAGAGACAGAGATCTTCCACCTGCTGGTTCACTCCCCGAATGGATGCAACAGCCAGGGCTGGGCCAGGCAGAAGCCAGGAGCCAGAAGCTTCTTCCAGGTCTCCCACAAGGGTGCAGGGCCGTCTTCTGCTGCCTTCCCAGGCCACACACAGCAGGGAGCTGTAAGGGAAGTGGAGCCGCCAGGACTGGCGTCACAGGCAGCAGCTTCACCTGCTGCGCCACCGTGGCAGCCCCCTCCGTGAACTTCTTGAAGCCACTGTGTATGCATGGATTTCAGATTTTTTTGCACCACAATAAACATCTTTTAATTCCATTTTGCACAAACCTTTTGAAGTACCCTCTTCCACTGGCATGAGAAGAGCCCTCAGGCCCTAGGGAGCCTCTTGTCAGGCCCCGGTGGCTTGCCCTGGCCGTCTGATGAAAGGACGCCGGTCACTGATCCTGCCAGAGCGCGACCGCCCACACGTGGTTGCAACCACAGCCCCGGCAGTGGCGCTCCGAGCAGCCGTGGGGGACAGAGGCAGCCGAAGCCTCTTCTCCAAAGTGTAGACGTCTGCGCCCTCCTGCCTGTTCCCCCGGAAACATAACACTGCCACTCTATCTTTGCCCGAGTTCAGAAACCCGGATGCCAGAGATAAGGACCTGGCGACAAGAGAAGCCCAGTGGCCTTGAGGGCAGCTGGCAGCCTAACGAGTTTGTGGGAGATCGAGTGGGCTGAGGCCAGGTTCACCGGCCAGGGCCCTCGGTGCCATTCTAAACATACACCACCCCACCCCACCTGGCAAGATTTTGCTCAACTCCTGCCTGCACGTTTGAAGGTGCTGGTCGGTCAGCAGTCTCTGGTCTGCATTAGCTGTTGCTCTGCCGCTGGCTGGAGAGACATTCTCGAGGCCGTCAGCGGTAGATCCAGGTGTGGGAGTACACAGCGTTCACCTAATCAGAGAGCCGTGTGTGCTGTGGTTGACTTGATCTGTTTTCCAGCTGTCTCGTTTTTCCTGGATGCCCACAGGAGCCTCGCCCTGGGCGGTAGTGTGCATGACTTGGGCTGCGCTGTTACTTCTGTGGTCTCTGGGTGACGTTAAGCACGCAGCGGTCCACGGGAGGAATACTCCTCCGCTTACAGCGGAGTCGGCCTGTCTCCACGTGGCCGCTGAGTGCGCTTTCCCGGCATCTGCAGGCGTGTTAAAGACCCCGTGCTCCGCTGGTGGCTCGTTTCCGCTGGGCACGGGAAGGCGCCCCGGCCGGGGCCGAGGTGGGAGATGCCTCACACATCCCACACGCACACGGCGTTCCCGCACCGTGTGACCTCCGTGGTGCTGTGAGCCACTTGGAGTCGCTCTGACCCACACCCCCGAGGCCTCTCGCACCTTGAACTGATTCTGTTTGCTGCTCTGTGTCCCTGGCATTGCAGACAAATGTGGAGCGCCCAGCAAAGCTCAGCTCTCACGTCTGTCCTTGCTCTGCCTCCCCAAGGTTTAGCTTCTTCTCCCGAGATAAGAAGCGCCTGGCCAACGCGCAGAGGAGCGTGCCCATCCACGAGTCCTTCGGCCAGTGGGCCAGCACCCAGCGCGACGACGGCTACACGGAGCAAGGACAGGAAGCCCTGCAGCACCTGTGACCTTGGGCCTGAGAGACTGCAACCACGCCTGCAGCCCAGGGGCCCCCGCCTCCAGGCTCGCCCTCAAACAAACTGCTTTGGGGACAGGCATTGGAAAAGTGATGCCGAACTCTACAGGAACGAGTGTTTATACCCAGGGCTCTCTCCGTTTGTACTAGATGACTGATCCCGTAGGATATGTATTTGATTACTCCGTGGACTGAGGCCAGACTTTTGCGTTAACTTCAGTAACACAGCTTCTTTAAGCCAAATACAGGACTTGCCACTGTAACTGCTGTTTGGCTTGCTTGGTGTAAAATTCTGTGTGTAGAGGTTTTACGGCCACGTCTGTCCTACTGTGGTGGGAGGCAGGAGACGGGTAGCTGGCCGTTATCAGGAAAGGGCGGTCCCAGCAGATTCTGTAGGACACTGACGGGACAGGCAGGGCCTCGGAGTCACAGGAGGAGCTGGCCCAACTCCAGCAGGCCACCGAAGCCACGGGTGACAGTCCCCACAACGCCTGGAGCAGGTGGGCCCGCCGAGGCAGGGGCTGCGCGCCTGGGACTCTGCTGTGAGTTTGCAGTGCTAACCCAACAAAGTTGCTGAGGATAACACACCGCGACATCTGTGTGTGCATCTCTTCTCCTTTTCATGTTCACCGTCTCAAACACGCGGTCCTCTGCGAAGATGAAAAACATCCCAGAGCTGACGGGGAGCAGGGCACAGGTGCATGGGTGATGAGGCAGGGGGGTGGCTGGGCAAACCGCTTGGGGGCTGCAGCTCTGGCCGACCCTCAGCTGCAGAAGCCTGTGTGTTATTAGGGTTTTCTTTGCTAACACCACACCTGCAGCTGAGTAATTTGTAAAGAAAGGTTTGGGGAACTCAGAGTTTGGGAGGTTTAAAGTTCAAGGCCAGGCAGCCCCACTGATTTGGTGCAGCTTTCGTGACAGAGGCACTGTGGGGGGAGCCGTGAGAGGGACAGGAGGCGTGGCAGACAAGGAGCGAGAGCATGAAGGGGCCAGCCCTGCTCACAAGGACCCTCTCTGGGTTCCACCAGAACTAATTAATTCCTTCCCTGGGCAGCGCCCCAGTGACCTCACGACCTTGCACTACAACCCTGCCTCTGAAAGGTTTTACACCCTCAGTGCTGGTGCACTGGGAACCAAGCGTCCGACAGGGAAACACCTGTGCACTGCATTTCAGTCTACCCATCACCGCTGCACCCCCCGGGTGAGCCGGGGACGGCCCTCGGGCCACTGGCCTTCTCCCCACCTGTGGAGCACCCCCAGGGCGGGGCTGACACCCCCTGACGGCACTCGGGTACTCTGATGGGGTGGGGGGCACAGTCTACACAGCCGCGTTTGTGAGACCGTCAGGTGGAGTTGCAGAATCTACCGTGCACGGTTTCAGGTCGCTGTGGAAACCATCAGACACCAAAATGCCGCTTGAGTGGCCTCAGGCTTGCCTGCCTGTCAGGGTCCTGAGGATCCATGATCCGGAGGGGGCGCAGCAGGAGGAGTGGAGGGACCCCCCCCCAGGACTTTGCAGCAGGTAACCAGAGTTGCTCGGTCTCTCCTGAGCTTCTGCCTGCAATTATGTACACCACTGTGTACCCACACCCCCAGTGTACACCACCTGTGTACCCACACCCCCACAGTGCACACCACCTGTGTACCCACACCCCCACAGTGCACACCACCTGTGTACCCACACCCCCACAGTGCACACCACCTGTGTACCCACACCCCCAGTGCACACCACCTGTGTACCCACACCCCCACAGTGCACACCACCTACACACCCACCCCTACAGTGTACACCACCTGTGTACCCACACCCCCACAGTGTACACCACCTGTGCATACCCTCAGTATATACCACCTGCACACATCCACACCCAGTGTATACCACCTGCACAGACCCAGTGTACACCACCTGCACACCTACCCCATAAGTGTACATCACCTGCACACACCCACACCCCACAGTGTATACCACCTGCGCACACCCACACCCGTGTACACCACCTGTGCACACCCATACCCCACAGTGTACACCACCTCCACACCTGCACACACCCACACCCAGATCCCCACAGTGCACACCACCTGTGCACACCCACACCCAGTGTACACCTCTACACACTCACAGCCAGTGTACATACACCACCTCCACACACCCACATCCAGTGTACACCACCTGCACACAGACCCACAATGTATAACTCAAAAAGTTCCTGGAAAATGGAATTACAAGTTTATTTTGGTAGAAAAAGATTTTTCTATTCATGCAGTTTTTCATGGTACACCTTTCCCGTGAGCCTGTGGAACTCCCCTTGTATACGGTGCACAGCCTGTTCTTACACAAACGGCGGCCTAAGGCTCCCGTACAAGCTGTTCTGCACCTCTTTCCCCTCATTCCTAGGTAAGGCCTCCCGAGTTCCTGCGATAGTGCTCCCCGGGCCGCTTGGCAGCGTCTGCAGACATTTGTGGTTGACATCTCGTGGGCGAAGGCCAGGCTGCTGTAACTCCCCCCCACACACACACACAGGACAGCCCCATGGGCAAGGACTGCCCCACCTGGATGGCAGAGGTGCTGAGGCTAAGGGGCCCTGGTCTGCCATGCAATCTGCATCACTCATCAGTGACCACCCGGGCCCCTCTGACGGACAGTCCCTCACTCACACACCGTGGCACACACGCACGCAGGCGCAGTGGCCTGCAGAACAGATCAGGAGCAGAACTGCTGGCTCAGAGGCCCCTGTGGCTCCTGGGCCGGGCCGGGCCGGGCCGGGCCGGGCCGGGCCGGGCCGGGCGCTCCCCCTCTCAGGCCCCCACAACACCAAGCCAGGGCCAGAGCCTGAGCGTGCCAAGTTCTGACGCTCAGAGCTGACAGAGGCGTACACACTGCGATGGGACCTGCGTTTGCTCCTGTCTCACACACTTCCTGGAAGTGAGGCCGTCCCGTGGAGCTCAGGAACCCACCCCCTCCAGCTACCACGCGTGTGGGGCCACAACAGGAAGCACTGCTGTAAATGAGACGTGTGCGAGGGCCGAAGGGTGTTCCTGCAGTGCTGTTCTGAGCCTGGGAAGCAGTCGGAGTCTATCCTGGAATCTGCAAAGGCAGGGCATGTTCTTCTGGAATGATTCTAACAGCCGACAGCAGTTTTCAAACAGCAGATTGGTCTGGTCCCTGGGTAACCTGGGAGATTCCCCCTCTGTGCAAACCCTCCTCGTGAACACGCAGCTGTTGGCTGTTAGAATCGTTCATTACTGTGTGTAAAACGTGCTGAATTGCAAGAACCTGAACTTTCAGAGATGACAGCCGCTGGTAAAAACGCCACAGGTCCCTGTCTGGGGAAACCACGGGCCGGGGCAGTCTCCTTCAGTGCCCTCCGAGAGGGCGGCGCCGCCACTGGCACTCGCCGACTCCCCCACTCCCATTTTGTTGTCTTTATGTCTTCACAGCGCGGGGAGGCTGCTGTGGACCTCAGCCCTGCGACTTTGGTTCTGAATTCTAAATGCCAGATAGGAAAAGAAACAAGCCAGTCAGCATTCTGAGGACAGCAGGGTAGTGTTTGCCGGACAGTAGCTGGGTGCTGACTCAGACGTCCAGTCCGGCTTCCGGTCTTGTCTCTGGACAGTCCATGCCCATTCCCTTTCAATTCAGAAAACCCTTGGGCTGTGGGGACGAGGGTGTCCAGGAGTCACAGGTGAGCACAAAGGACTTTAGGGCAAATCGTTTCAAACAGGTGGGAGCAAAGACACCACCCCCCCCCCAGCTACGCACAGCCCTCTTCCCTGTCGGGTGGCGTGCCCTCAGAACCGCGCGATGAAGACGACCGATTCAGGACGCTGGCTCCAGCCGAGGCTCTGCAGCCCCGCTGCCTCCCGCAGACGCGCTGTGATGCCACTGCCGGCCAGCGCTGCCTCTACTGGCGCCGCCTCTACTTGCTCCGCCCCCTCCTCTCCTTCCCCCGGGCCCTGTCCTCCCTGAGGTCCCTCTCCCGCTCCCAGTCGCTGTCGGGCCAGGCCCTGGCCTGCTCTCTGTCTTGCCATCTCTTCTCGCGGCCCCGGCCGTGCTCTCGGTCCCTGGCCCTCGAGTCCCAGTGCCGTTCTCGGGACCGAGAGCGCTCCCTCCTCTCCCTCTTCCCCTCTCTGTAGAGCTCGTTTTTAACAACTGGCAAGTTAATGGGTTTCCGGAAAGGCCGGTCCCGGCCCCCAAACCTCAGCTGCCCCGACTCCTTCTTGCCCCCCAGCCCACCCCCGAGGCGCCGGGGGATCCAGCCCTTGAGGGTCCTTTCCAGTTCGTAGTCCACGAAGATCTCGTGCTGGTCGATCACGAGGCCGTCGGCGTCCCGGTAGGCCCGCAGCAGTGCGCGCTCCTCTTTGTACTCCACGAAGGCGTAGCCCTTGGAGAAGCCGGTGACCAGGTCCCTCACCAGCCGGAGCCTCCGGATGTCCCCGTAGCGGGAGAAGACCTCCTTCAATTTGTCCTCTTTGGTCTGCAAGTTGAGTCTCGCCACGAAGAGGGTGAGGAGGGGGTCTCCGGTGACGCCCTTGTTGGGGACGTAGCGTGCCAACATCGCCCTCCAGACGGCGCGGTCGTGGGGGTCCTCATCGGTGCCGTCGATGCTGCCGGCTTTAAGCGGGTCATACTCCTTGGCGATGGGCATCCAGTCATTCATGTTCTAGGAACGACAACGGCAAGTGTGTGTGCAGCACCAGCCGTGGGCCACCCCTGAACCCCCACAACAGCCCCGCGGAGCTGACGCGGACGGCAGCCCTTCTACAGACAGGGGAGGTGCGCATGCCCACACTACGCTGATGGGTGGGGTGCACAGTATGAAAGCGAGGGGGTCAGGCTCCAGGGACACCCTGAACCACTCCCCAGACTCCTGTGCAGGAAGCAGAGGGCAGTGGGCTTCATCCATGGGTTGCATGTGGTTTGGCCTCATGAGGGCACTCACAGACTAATTTTCACGTGGTGCCACGGAGTGAAATCCACACTCCCCCGCAGAGATTTTAAAACAATCACAGGAAAAGCAGCCTAAGAATTGCTGTGCAAAATCACTTCTTTTTTTTTTCCTTTTTTAAAAATTACTTGAGAGTCAGAGTTACAGATGGAGGCAGGGGGGTGGGGGAGAGAAAGGTCTTCCGTCCACTGATTCACTTCCCAAACGGCTACAACAGCTGGAGCTGGGCCAATCTGACACAAGGAACCTGGAGCTTCTGCTGGGTCTCCCACAGGGGTGCAGGGGCCCAAGGACTTGGGCCATCCTCTACTGCTTTCCCAGGCCACAGCAGAGAGCTGGATCAGAAGTGGAGCAGCCAGGACTCGAATCAGTGCCCATATGGGATGCTGGCACCGTAGGTGGTGGCTTTACCAGCTATGCCACAGCAAAGGCCCCTTCTGTTTTCTTTAGAGAGACAGAGACCACTCCCATCCATTGGTTCACTCCCCAAATGTCTGCAATGGCCCCACAAAGAGCCAGGATCTGGAACTCAACCCAGGTCGCCCACGAGGGTGGCAGGGGCCCGGTCACTTGAGCTACCACCACTGTCCAGCAGGAAGCTGGCCTCAGGAGCTGGAGGCTGGCACTCAGCCCAGGCATCCAATACGGGACACGGCGTCTTGATCGCTACGCCGAGTGCCTGCCCAAACAACGACATTCTAAAAAATCCTTACAACCAAGAATTCCAGAAGTACGCCAATGTGGAGAACAGGAGAGCAACCACCAGTGGCTCCAAGCAGGGCCAGCAGCCTGTGGCCAGAATAATCCAGCTCAGATTATTCCGAAACAAATTCCAGATATTGTATCATTTATCTGTGAAATTTTCAGTATGCATCACTGAAGATAAGGATTTTTGAGAAAACAAAACTGCAAGGAGAAACAGTGATGCGATGTAGCGTTTTACAGCGGAGAGCAAATCTGATCCAAGTGACCCAGCAGCAGGCTTTCTGGCAAAGGGAACCCGGAGTCCTCCTCCAGTCACAGCTCACGACTGGCGTTTGCAGAACCTGCCGCGATGGCAGTTCAACCCAACACCTGTCCTTCCTTCTGCCTCATGCATAATAATTAATTCATGGCCTGTCTGCTGGAATAAGGCAAACGCCGAGAAAGCTTACGTGCCCACCTCGGGAAACGTCAGCATCCACGCTGAGATAACGTTCTGTAAAAACCGGAGCCGGGGCTGGCGTGCGGCTCAGCAGGTTACGCTGCTGCTTGCAATGATGGCCTCCCGAACCAGCAAACCAGCTCAAACCCTTGCTGCCTGGTTTCTGACCCAGTGTCCTGCGTATGTGCCTGGGAAGGCAGCAGATGGTGGCCCCTGACCCCACCCAGGTGGGAGACCCAGATGGAGGTCTAGGCCCACGGTTTCGGCCTGGCCCAGCTCTGGGCTTTGCAGCCACTTGAGAAGTAAGCCAACACATCCAAGATATCCCTGCTTCTCTGTCACTCTACACTCTGCTTTTCACATAAATTTTCAAAATGAAATCCAAAGCTCCAGGGCTGTGGCTGATACTGTAGCGCAGGAGGCTTAGCCTCCACCTATGGCGCCGGCATCCCACATGGGCACCAGTTCGTGTCCCAGCTACTGCTCTTCCGACACAGCTCTCTGTTATGGCCAGGGAAAGCAGTGCAAGATGTCCCAAGTGTTTGGGTCCCTGCACCCACGTGGAGACCTGGAAGAAGCTCCTGGCTGCTGGCTTCAGATCGGCTCAGCTCTGGGCATCTGGGGAGTGAACCAGCAGATGGAAGACCTCTCTCTCTGTGTCTCTGTCTGTAGCTCTTCCTCTCCAATAAATGAATAAAATCTTTTTAAAAAGGGGGCAAGCATTGGCCTGGCAGTGAAGCCACCGATTCCTGGGAGGCAGGGGTGGTTCCCGCCGCCAGGGGAGGCCTGGGATGAATTACAGGCTCCAGGCTTCAGCTCAGCCAAACCCCAGCCGCTGCAGGCACCTGGGGGTGAACCAGGGAGGGAGGCGCTCTCTCTCCTCAGTCTATCTTACTCTGCCTCTCAAATAAATAAATAAATTTTAAAGCAGAACTCTGTAAAGTACTTCTCACTCCTAACAGCATCTTTCCACAATATTTATTTATTTATTTATTTAACAGGCAGAGTTAGTGAGAGAGAGAGACAGAGAGAAAGATCTTCCTTCCATTGGTTCACTCCCTAAATGGGAGTGCCGATCCGAAGGCAGGAGCCAGGTGCTTCTCCTGGTCTTCCATGGGGTGCAGGGCCCAAGCACTTGGGCCATCCTCCACTGCCTTTCCGGGCCACAGCAGAGAGCTGGCCTGGAAGAGGAGCAACCAGGACAGAATCCCATGCCCCGAGCAGGACTAGAACCTGGTGTGCCAGCGCCGCAGGCGGAGAATTAGCCTATTGAGCTGCGGTGCTGGCCTACAATATTTATTAAAATGGTTATCTACAACTTCCCCCCCTTCTCCAGTTTCCCAGGAGTCTCTCTGCTTTCGCTCCTGCGGGGGAATGAATGCTGCCGAGGTGCACTGCGGAATCTCTCCCTTACCAGCGAAAACGCCAGACACCCACAGCATGGAGCCGGAGGTCACGCGCTGCAGGCGGGCCTCTGACCTGCACATCCCGTCAGGAAGCAGGCTACGCCCCGTGAGCGTGCCCTACGCCCCCAGCCCCAGGCCTGTCCCTGCACAATCTCCTCTGCTGGGAACCTTCCCCGCCATCCCACTTCTACTCTGCGGGTGGGAACTCTGCGGGCCCCTCCGAGGCCGGCCGCGGACCTGCCCCGCAGAGCCACCTGTCTCCAGCCCACTCAGAACTCACAAAACATGTCTGTGTCCCAGCCAGCCGGCACAGGAGCACTTCGCAGACTGGAAGGCGGGACGCTACACCGTCTCCCCCAGATGCAGGGAGGGGAACACGTGCCTGGCACCCTGAGCCGGCACCGAGGACGTGGCCTCTGGTGGCCTTGGCAGGGAGACAACTTCAGGTCTGCTCCGCGCGCCATCACGACCGGAGCTTCTCCACGTGGAAAAAAGTGAGAGCCAGCCCATGTCACCTCGCTCTCCCTGCCCTGGCGAGAGCCAGCCCCATGTCACCTCGCTCTCCCTGCCCTGGCGAGAGCCCGCCCATGTCACCTCGCTCTCCCTGCCCTGGCGAGAGCCCGCCCCATGTCACCTTGCTCTCCCTGCCCTGGCGAGAGCCAGCCCCATGTCACCTCGCTCTCCCTGCCCTGGCGAGAGCCAGCCCCATGTCACCTCGCTCTCCCTGCCCTGGCGAGAGCCAGCCCCATGTCACCTCGGTCTCCCTGCCCTGGCGTTGGCTATGGAGACAGCCTTCTAGGGGGCCAGTGCCTCACCTCTGACCCCGGGGGGTGTCAGGGTCCTGAGTCCCCCCCTCCCGGCCACGTGCAGGCCGTGGGCACCACAGCTGCCGCCACCTCACACGGGCAAGGTCAGACACACAGAGGCTGAGCAGCCGCACCCCGGTCCGTGTCACCCCAGAGCTGGAGCGCCTCTCATCTCCACCACCGGCCCGATTCTGGGCGGGTGGGGCCCGGGCGTTTCCCACCCCCAACAGAAAGACTCCCTCCTCATTCGCAGCACAGAAAAGCCACAGGGGCCCACCACGCTGTGCTGGCATCCCATCCCATATGGGCGCTGGTTCAAGTCCTGGTCACTCCACTTCCGATCTAGCTCTCTGCTGTGGCCTGGGAAAGCAGTGGAAGATGGCCAAAGTGCTTGGGGCCCTGCACCCGCGTGGGAGACCCGGAAGAAGCTCCTGGCTTCGGATCGGCGCAGCTCCAGCCGTTGCAGCCGTTTGGGGAGTGACCCAGCGGATGGAAGACCTCTCTCTCTCTCTCTGCCTCTGGAATTCTGCCTTTCAAATAACTTTTTTTTTTTTTTTTTAAAGAGCCACCCAACAACACTGCCCTTACTGCACCAAGTCAAGCTCCCGACGGCTTCCAGGGAATCCGAGGGGCATCCCCTCGTGTCGCCCTGCACTTGGGGCTCGCGCTCTCGCTCCCTCTCCCGTCTCCGCGCCCCGCCCCCCCCACCAGGTCTCACGGCCCCGAGCCCAGCGTTCTCTCCGCGCTGGGCGTCCTGCGGAGACTTCCCGCCAACGACCTCCGCGTTTCCACGAAAACTATCATCAGGGACACACGCGCGGGGCCGGGAGCCGGACGCGGGGCAGAGCGCAGCTCGCTCGCACCCGAGTCTGGGCGGCGGTCACCCGCAAGGCGCGGCCAGGCGCCTCGGCCCCCGGGGTGGGGGGGCCGGGCCGGCCCGAGCGCAGCCTGCCTAGCTCGTCCTCAATCCAGCAGCTCCCGGGGCTCCCCGCCCAAGCGGGGAACGAAACGGGGGCCCGCGGCGGCGACCTCCACCCCGGGCATGCGCCGTGGCGCCCGGGACCCCAGGGCGGAAGTCTCGGGGTGTGGGGGGAAGGCCCGGGCGGCCGACTCCCCGCCCCCGCCCTGACCGCCGGCCCCTCCCGAGCCGGGTGGGCGCGGGGAGGAAGGGGCCATCCTCCCAACGCAACTCTCACCCCCGCTCCCCGCAACACAGCCCCGGAAGGCGCCCCCTCTGCCAGGTCTCAACATGGCGGCCCCCACGACACGGACCCGGCGCCCGGGCCTCAGTCCTCCTGCCTTCTCCCCGCGTGGGCCCTGTCCCCTCCGCGCCCTCGCTCACCGCAGCAAAGCTTGGGCTCTTCCCACGGAGTCAAGCGCCGGGCTCCACGCCACGGAAGATTCCTCCCGCCGGCCTCGCCCGCACTCTCACTTTGGAAGCAGCAGATTCGCCACAGACGCTGGCTTCCTGTTATTTTTGTATTCAGAAATACTTCATCACGAGGTTGAGCGTCGTGCGAGTGGCTTTTCCGAGAACGAGCTTTGTTGTGTTTCTGATTTTCTACACGAGTACAGAAGCCGGCCGGCTGAGCATCGGAAAGACCGAATGTGCAGGTCGCGGAGCAGCTCACTTTCTCCTCCCAAAATGGCGGCGTCGGCTGGCGGGGAGCTTCGTTGGTGGTCGCAGGCTTTTCGTAGCCCCCGGGTTTGTTAAGTTCACTTTCCACACAAGCAAAGCGGGCTTTCAGAGTCGCTGACTTTCCCAGTCCCTGGGCTCAATCTCTAGAAAAAAAAATTTTTTGGGGGGGAAGTCCTCTGATGAGTCGTGGAGCAAACTGAGAGACCCCCGGCGTCAGAGCCACGGTTACAAAAAATGGAAACCTGGGCGTGCGGGGCGAGGGAGGCGGCAAGGTGCGGTCGAATGAGTGATTTGATGGGCTCATCCGTTCACCTGGATCGGGTGGCGTGGAGGTAGCCTTTTTTTTTTTTTTTTTTTTTTTTTGAAAGTTAGAGTTACACAGAGAGAGGAGAGGCAGAGAGAGAGAGAGAGGTCTTCCATCCGCTGGTTCCTGCTTTCCCGGGCCCCAGCAGAGAGAGGGATTGGAAGAGGAGCAACCAGGACTCGAACCGGCGCCCATGTGGGATGCCAGCGCTTCAGGCCAGGGCGTTAACCCGCTGCGCCACAGCGCCGGCCGGAGTTAGGCTTCCTAAGTCCCGGCGCTGGGTGTCTTCCGGGAGCACCTGATCAGCCCCTTCCCCGTGTGGGATTTCTGCAGACGACTGGGCCTTACTCCTGGAAGGTGATGTTACCGCCCACTGCCGCAGTCGTAGGAAAAAGGTATTTTTTGGTGCGCTTTTCCCCATAAATACACATTTTTCGGACACTCTTTGAAGATCCCTGGTATGCACGAGTTTCAAAAAATTCTTGCACCAGCGTAAATTTCGTTTTGTGCCATTTTCCACGAACTTTTCGAAGCCCCCCGAGCGGCTGGGTTAGTTGAGTGGTCCCCTGAGCAGAGCCAGGCTAGGACAGGAGGTGGCACTGGGCAGGGCTAGAGTTAGTGGAGGTGCCGCCTGTGAGTCCTGAGCACGAGGGAGCTACGCTGGCCCGGGGGCTGCAGGGTGATGCAGGTGCGCCGCCGGCGAGGGCAGACAGAGCAGCAGTGGGGACCTCGCCAGCCCAGTGGGTCGCTGTGCGCCCGTTAGGGGTGTCACAGCTCGTGCAGAAATGCCCAGGCCCTCATGTCCCTGCTGTGCCCAGCCAGCAACACAGGGTGGCCTGGGGAAAGGGTGTCCCCGGCTGGACCCAGGTGCTGCAGCTGGGAGCCCTCTGTGAGACGCACCCCTTGCGCCTGTCCGTCAAGCTCTTTTTTTTTTTAAGATTTATTTATGGCCGGCGCCGCGGCTCACTAGGCTAATCCTCTGCCTGCGGCGTCGGCACACCGGGTTCTAGTCCCGGTTGGGGCGCCGGATTCTGTCCCGGTTGCCCCTCTTCCAGGCCAGCTCTCTGCTGTGGCCAGGGAGTGCAGTGGAGGATGGCCCAAGTGCTTGGGCCCTGCACCCCATGGGAGACCAGGATAAGTACCTGGCTCCTGCCATCGGATCAGCGCGGTGCGCTGGCCGCAGCGCGCCGGCCGCGGTGGCCATTGGAGGGTGAACCAACGGCAAAGGAAGACCTTTCTCTCTGTCTCTCTCTCTCACTGTCCACTCTGCCTGTCAAAAAAAAAAAAAAAAGATTTATTTATTTATTTATTTGAAAGAGTTACACAGAGAGAGGAGAGGCAGAGAGAGACAGAGAGGTCTTCCATCCAATGGTCCACTCCCCAGATGGCCACAAGAGCTGGAGCTGTGCCGATCAGGAGCCAGGAGCTTTTTCCAGCTCTCCCACGTGGGTGCAGGGGCCCGAGCCCTTGGACCATCCTCCACTGCCCTCACAGGCCATAGCAGAGAGCTGGACAGGAAGTGGAGCAGCCGGGTCTCGAACCGGCGCCCATGTGGGATGCCAGTGCTTCAGGCCAGGGTGTTTACCCACTGCGCCACAGCGCCGGCCCCCGAGTTCTTACTTCTATTGTTCATTTTTTTGATTGTAAAAAACGTACAGCACTTATGATCTTAGTCATGTCTGAGTAGTGCAGTAGTTTTACATTGCTGTGCAAGCTCTAGAACGTTTTCATCTTTTAAAACTGCAATGCTGTTAGCCATTCAACAGCACCCCCTTCCCCAGCCCCCAGCCCCTGGCCCGAGCCATTCTCCTGTCTGTCTCCGTGGTTTGACCACCCAGGTGCCTCCCACGAGTGGAACCAGGAAGTATTTGTCTGACTTCTCTAAGCAAAGGGTTCTCAAGGCCTGTCCTGGTTGGAGCGTGTGTCAGGTGACGTCGTACAGATGGACTGCATTTCTGTTTATCCCCTCGTGGATACACCGATGGGCACTTGGCTGGCCACTATCACGTGGCTGTGGGGGACAGTGCGGCTCTGAACGTGGGTGTGAAAAATATGTTTGAGAACCTCCTTTCCGCTGTTTGGGCTCATAGCCGCAGTGGTCTTGCTGGACCAGGTAGCCGTTCTCTGTGTCATTTTTCAGGGACTGCCGGACTGTTTGAGATCACTGCACCAGTGGATGTTCCCACCAGCAATGTACAAAGGTTCCATTTTCCCCGTATTCTCACCAACACTTGTTATGTCTTCTTTATCTTAAAAAAAAAAAAAAAAAATTGGCCGGTGCCATGGTTCAATAGGCTAATCCTCCGCCTGCGGCGCCGGCACACCGGGTTCTAGTCCCGGTCGGGGCGCCAGATTCTGTCCCGGTTGCCCCTCTTCCAGGCCAGCTCTCTGCTGTGGCCAGGGAGTGCAGTGGAGGATGGCCCAAGTGCTTGGGCCCTGCACCCCATGAGAGACCAGGAGAAGCACCTGTCTCCTGGCTTTGGATCAGCGCGGTGCGCCGGCCGCAGCGGTCATTGGAGGGTGAACCAATGGAAAAAGGAAGACCTTTCTCTCTGTCTCTCTCTCTCTCACTGTCCACTCTGCCTGTCAAAAAAATTAAATTAAAAAAAAACTTAGGGGCCGGCGTTGTGGCACAGCACAATAGGCCTGTGATGATGGCATTGCTGTATGAGCACTGGTTTGAGCCCTACCTGCTCCACTTCCAATCCCGCTCTCTGCTGTGGCCTGGGAAAGCAGCAGAGGATGGCCCGAGTGCTTGGGCCCCCCACCTATGTGGGAGACCTGGGTGGAGCTCCAGGCTCCTGGCTCTAGCCTGGCCCAGTCCTGTCACAGACATTTGGGGAATGAACCAGCAGATGGAAGATCCTTCTCTTGTTTTTCCCTCTCTGTAGCTCTGCCTTTCAAGTAAACAAGCAGCTTAAAAATTTGAGAAGCAGGTAGAGACAAAGACCAACAGAGATGACGAGAGGCCTCCTGCTGCTGGTTCAGTCCCCAGAAGCCTGCAATGGTTGGGCCACAGCCAAAGCCAGGAGCCCAGAATGCCGGCCAGGTCTGCCAAGTGGGTGGCAGGGGTTATCGCTGCTGCCCCCAAGGTCTGCACTGACAGGAAGCTGGAGTCAGGAGCCAGAGGCAAGACTTGAATCCGGACTTCCTTTTTTTTTTTTTTTTTTTTTTTTAGGATTATTTGAAAGGCAGAGTTACAGACACATACACTTAGTAGAGAGGTCTTCTGTCTGCTTGTTCACTCCCCAAATGGCCAGAAAGACCAGAGCTGGGCTGATCCAAAGCCAGGTTCCAGGAGCTTCTTCAAGGTCTGCCACACAGGTACAGGGGCCCAAGCACTCGGGCCGTCTTCTACTGTTCTCTCAGGCCATTAGCAGAGAGCCGGGTAGGAAGTGGAGCAGTCAGGACTCAAACCGGCACCCGTATGGGGTCCTGGCGCTGCAGACAGCGGCTTTACCCACTACACCACAGTGCTGGCCCCTCTCCTTCTTCTTCTTCTTCTTTTTTAAGATGTATTTACTTATTTGAAAGAGTTACAGAGAAGAGAAACAGAGATCTTTCATTTGCTGGTTCACTTCCCAAATGGCTGCAATGGCTGGGGCTGGGCCAGGCCAAAGTAAGGAGCCAGGAGCTTCTTCCAGGTCTCCCACGTGGGTGCAGGGGCCCGGGGACTTGCACCATCCTCTGCTGCTTTCCCAGGGGCACTAGCAGGGGTGGAGTCAGAAGTGGAGCACCTGGGACTCGAACCAGCACCCATATGGCAGCAGGTTTCAACTTTCCCCGTCTATTTAATGAGGGTGGGAGTGGAGTGGAAAGAGCATTGAAGGAGATTACAGTGAAGGGACTAAGGTCCCCCACCCTGCTCTCCAAATCAGCCCTGCATCGCAGGGCAAGGCCAGGCCAGTTAAACTACAGACGGCAGCCTAACCAGCTATGCTACGGCACTGAACCCCCATGCTTTTAAATTTATTTTATGTATTTGTAAGAGAGAGTGAGAGGGAGAGACAGAGAGAGAGGTCTTCCATCCACTGGTTCACTCCCTAAATGGCTGCAGCAGCCGGAGCTGAGCAGATCCCAAGCCAGGAGCTTCCTCCAAGCTTTCCACGCGGGTGCAGGGCCTAAGGACTTGGGCCATCTTCTACTGCTTTCTCAGGCCATAGCAGGGAGCTAGATCAGAAGTGGGACTAAGGACTTGGGCCATCTTCTACTGCTTTCTCAGGCACACCAGCAGGGAGCTGGATCAGAAGTGGAACAACTAGGACTCGAACTGGCGCCCGTATGGGATGCTGGCGCTGCAGGCCAGGGCTTTAACCCACTATGTCACAGTGCTGGCCCTTCTT
The DNA here is from genome assembly GCF_051225735.1 of Oryctolagus cuniculus. Classification (NCBI taxonomy): domain Eukaryota; kingdom Metazoa; phylum Chordata; class Mammalia; order Lagomorpha; family Leporidae; genus Oryctolagus; species Oryctolagus cuniculus. Next base: position 9,971,036 of record NC_142887.1, read on the forward strand.
GATCTCCTTTCAAAACTTTTTATTTATTTACAATTTATTTGAAACACAGACAGAAATAGATCTTCCATCCATTGGTTCACTTTCCAAACACCCACGTTAGCCTGGGCTAGACTAGATGGAAGCCCAGAGCCTGGGATTCAATCCAGATCTCCTCCGGGGTGGCGGGGACCCGAGTACTGGAGCCGGTACCTGCTGCCTCCCAGATGCGTGGGAGGAGGAAGCTGGATTGCAAGTGGAGCCGGGACTGCAACCCAGGCACTCCTGCTAAGGGACTCGGGCTTCCTAAGTGGCGCCTTCACCGCCGTGCCGAAACCCCGCGCCACTACCGGTCTTGCTGGGCAACCTGAAGGCGTACGTCATGGCTGCCGCTCCAGCAGTCGCCAGAACACGTTCTACAAACCTAGCGGCAGGCCCGGAGGACAGGCGTTGCTGTAGGCACGGAACCACAGGGCAGCGTGCAGTGTTGCTGTGAGGGCCTGAGCGCACCTCACTCTGAGAGGAGGGTGGTCTGGCCCGGCCTCGCCCTCGGATGCAGGGCTGATTTGGAGAGAGGGTGGGGGACCTTAGTCCCTTCACTGTGATCTTCCACCCCACTCCCACCCTGATTAAACAGACTGGGGAAGTTTAAAAAGGATTGTTCTCTAATGCTCAACACTAGCGGCCTGGGCACCGCCCTTTCTGCAGGGAGGTTCTTTGCCGAGGGTTAAACTGCTAGGGATGAATCAGGAACCCAGGAGCGCGGGCTGTTAACCCAGACCGGCGCATCTCCAAGATGCTTGGTGTTCCGGTGTGTGATTGAAGGGTGCCAGACCTAAAGATAACGTAGAGAACAGGTGACAGCCAGCCTCACGGGACCACTCGGGACAGAAATGGAGCCACAGGTGTTCAGGGAGCCCGCACGCTGACTCTGCCTCGTGGACCAGGCAGGACCCCCGCAGGTCCTTGTCCCCGAGCTTTGCCTCCTCGTGGGCATTAGCCCCCGTCGTGGACAGCTCCGTCTTGCTCAGGTGAACCCACTCACTTTTCATTTGCAGTTCACTGTTTCCGTTCTGTCACTTGCTTTGCTCAGAGTCAGGGAGGGGAACTCCAGCCCCCACCGCTACGGCCTGTCCTCACAGGGCACAGTGGCTTTGGGTTATTTTTAAAACTTGGTACAATGACAGATCATCGGGACTTTTTTTTAACAGCTTTGTTGTGGACAAATGAGGGTGCTTCAGAAAGTGAATGGAAAACGGAATTAAAAGTATGACTTTAGTGCAAAAAAATTGTTTATAACATGTGTGAAATATGTATTATGAAAAGCTATGACTTTAAACATTTTTGCATAAACTTGTTGCTTGTTTATTTGTTTATTTTTGATGCAGCAGAGACTGGCAGAGCTCTCATCCCCTGGTTCAGTCCACAGATGTCCCAAAGGGTTAGGGCTGGGGCAGGGATGGAGCCGGGAACTCAGTCCAGGTCTCAACCATGGGTGGCAGGGACCCAGCCTCTTGCCCTCGGAGTTTGCAGTGGCAAAGCTGGAACTAGGAGCTGGAGCCAGGAGTTAAACCCAGGTTTCACAGGAGATGCAGGTGTCGTAACTGGCAGCTCAGCCTGGGCCAAAGGCCAAAAGCCTTCTTTGCTTTTAATTCCATTTTCCCATGAACTTTTCTGATGTCCCCTTATATTCTATGAACACCATTGATCCAGCTTTTTTTTAACCTCATTCCCAAATAATTATATGAACTGAGAAATCTTTTATACTGTATATTTTTCTAGTGCAAGTAGTTCATAATACCAACAGCCAACATTCATTTAATTGAATACTTACTATGTGCCAGACACAGTTCTAAACGCCGCCCAGCGATCTTGTGACATCACTGCTATCCTTGTCCCCATGTTGCTGTTGGGTGGCGGAAACTGGACTTGGGGAGAGTTTGCTGTCTGGCGTCACACAGCCTGCAAGTGGAGGGCAAGCTTTGAGCAGGCCCCAGCACCCACTCCCTTGAACGCTGTGTTACCGCTCGCTGCCTTCAGACTTGAACACGCATCAGAATTACCTAGAGGGCTGGTGAGTTACACACTGCTGCGGCCACCCGCGGGGTTCTGGTTCAGCCAGCAGAGAATTTGCATTTCTGAAAAGTTCCCAGGTGACAGTCATGCTGGTCCCGGGACCACAGGTTAAGGAGCCTGCTGCAACTCAGAATCTGTGCAACAGCGAGCAGGGCCGTGATCGGCTCCCAGCAGACGCTAACATTCTGTGCAGGGGGTGCAGGGCTGTGGCGCAGCAGGTAAAAGTGGCCCCTGTGGCACGGGCATCCCACATCCCACATCCACGACGGTCCGAGTCCTGGCTGCTCCACTTCTGATCCAGCTCCCTGCTAATGGCCTGGGAGAGCAGCGGAAGATGGTCCAAGTGCTTGGACCCCTGCACCCATGTGGGAGACCTGAAGGGAGTGCCTGGCTCCTGACTTTGGCCTGGCCCAGCTCAAGCCATTAGGGCATCCAGGGACTAAACCAGCAGATGGAAGATGTCTGTTTCTCCCTTTCTCTCTCTGTAACCCTGACTTTCAAATAAAGAAATCTTACAAAATAAATAAATAAATAAATCTGTGACGGATCCAAGAATTAGGTTTGCTGACGCTGTGACGACAGCCGGGATCCGCCGATGCTTGTGACAGGCACTGGGGGGGCATTTCCCAGGGGCGTGTGTCCCCGCCCCGGGCCTTCAGTCCTGGGGGACTGTCCCAGGGGCGTGTCCCCCCCATGGGCCTTCAGTCCTGGGGGACTGTCCCAGGGGCGTATCCCTCAGTCCTGGGGGAGTCCCAGGGGCGTATCCCTCAGTCCTGGGGGAGTCCCAGGGGTGCATCCCCTGGTGGGCCCTCAGTCCTGGGGGACTGTCCCAGGGGCATATCCCCCACCGTGGGCCCTCAGTCCTGGGGAACTGATACATTCCTTTTCCCAGCACATGGTGAGGAGTGAGTTTGGAGAGATCAGGGAACTTAATCAGGCTCAGGGACCAGCAAGTGCACAGTGCTGAGGCTCAAGGCTCAACTGCACTCTTCTGTGGTCCCTTTGGATGCCACAGATTCTGAACATAGCAGATGCTGAGTGAATCATGAATGAGTGACCTAAGGAATATTTGATTTTTACGGGGCCAGCACTGTGACATAGCAGGTAAAGCCAACACCTGTGGCGCCGGTATCCTATATGAGCGCTGATTTGAGTCCCAGCTGTTCCACTTCCCATCCAGCTTCCTGCTAACGGCCTGGGAAGGCAGCAGAAGATGGCCCAAGTATTTGGGCTCCTGCACCCACAAAAGAGACGTGGAGGAAGCTCCTGGCTCCTGGCTTCAGATGGGCCCAGCTCCATCCATTGAGGCCATTTGAGGAGTGAACCAGTGGATGGAAGACTTCTCTCTCTCTCTCTGTCTGTGTAACTCTTTCAAATACATCAATAAACTTTTTTTTTTTAAAGAATATTTGATTCTCAGATCGAAAGCGTAGCAGCTCGCAGGAAGACTAGTTGGCATTTGGAAGGCTTGGCCGCCGGGGCCTGCCTTCTCAGCCAGGGAGTGAAGCAGGAGGGAAACAGAGCACCTTCCAGGGTGAATTTCTGGGGAGATTTCAGAGCTGAAGAACTTTCGACGAGGTCACGGTGTAGAAAAGACTCACAGCCGTGGTGGCTGAGAAAATAAAGTTTAAAAAGAAACGGCACACTTGACCCTCTCCTTGGCCCCGTTTGGGGAGGGGACTTCCCTCCAACAGCTGAGACATTCACCTGCCGTGAAATTAACCTGTGTAGCGGGTGTGGATGGGGGTTTTTAGTATCCACACGTAGTTGGGCAACCATCGCCACAGCCCAATTTTAGCACATTTTCATCACCAAAAATCCCTGTCCTTCGTAGCAGACCCCATTTTCCCGCCCCCGAATGTGGCTAGGGGCACATGAAGCTGCCCCGACTCTGGATTTGCCTGTCCTGGGCTTTTCAGACGTGGAGTCACACCACCTGTGGCCTGTGGACCGGCTTCTCTGACTCAGGCGGACGTGTTCAGGTCCACATCACGGCATGAGTCGGCGCTTCTTTTCTTCCTCCTCCACCCCGGCACTTCATTTTTTAAAGATTTTATTTATTTGTTTGAGAGAGAGAGTTACAGACAGTGAGAGGGAGAGACAGAGAGAGGTCTTCCATCCGCTGGTTCACTACCCAAATGGGTGCAATAGTCGGAGCTGAGCCAAACCGAAGCCAGGAGCCAGGAGCTTCTTCCGGGTCTCCCACACGGGTACAGGGGCCCAAGCCTCTAGGCCATCTCCTGCTGCTTTCCCAAGCCATAGCAGAGAGCTGGATTGGAAGAGGAGCAGCCAGGACTAGAACCGGTGCTCATATGGGATGCCGGCACTGCAGGCAGAGGATTAACCACTGAGCCACAGCGCCAGTCCCCCAGCACTTTATTGAGATACAATTTCCCTAAAGGAGACCTGTCAGTGTCAAGTGTACAGTTCCACAGGTTCCCACCTGGCTCTGCTGGAACCTCCACCCACACGGAGTCGAGCACACTCCAGGGAGTTTCTCGTGCACTTATAAAACGTCTGCAAAAATACACATACCATGGAAATTGCCATCTTAACCATTTTTAAGAGTATACTTCAAGCCGGTGCCGCGGCTCATTGGGCTAATCCTCTGCCTTGCGGCGCCGGCACACCGGGTTCTAGTCCCGGTCAGGGCGCCAGATTTTGTCCCAGTTGCCCCTCTTCCAGGCCAGCTCCCTGCTGTGGCCAGGGAGTGCAGTGGAGGATGGCCCAAGTGCTAGGGCCCTGCACCCCTTGGGAGACCAGGAGAAGCACCTGGCTCCTGCCATTGGATCAGCGCAGTGCACCGGCAGCAGCGCGCCGGCCACGGCGGCCATTGGAGGGTGAACCAACGGCAAAGGAAGACCTTTCTCTCTGTCTGTCTCTCTCACTGTCCACTCTGCCTCCACTCTGCCTGTCAAAAAAAAAAAAAAAAAAAAAGAGTATACTTCAGGGGGCTGGCATGTAGTGGAACAGGTAAAGCTGCTGCCAGCATACCATATGGGCACCGGTTTGTGTCCTGGCTGCTCCATTTTCAACCTGGTTCCTTGCTGATGCAATTGGGAAAGCAGTAGAAGATGGCCCAAGTGCTTGGCCCCTGCACCCACACAGGAGACCTGGAGGAAGCTCCTGGCTCCTGGCTGCAGCCTGGCCCAGCCTGGTGCTTGTGGCCACTTGCTGGGAGTGAACCAGCAGATGGGAGTTCTCTCTCTTTTATCTCTCTGTAATTCTGTCTTTCCAATGAATAAAATAAATCTTTTTGTAAAAAAGGAGTGTAGTTCAGTGGTGATAAACATTGTACAACCTATCTCCAGAATATCTCAGCTTCCCACTGAGACTGTGCCTCTGTTTAACACTAACTCCCCATTCTCCCTCCCCAGGCCCTCTGTCTCTATAGATTTGCCCACTCTAGGTACATCACAGGGTGGGGATCATACGAGAGAACTTCAAAAAGCCCATGGAAAAGTGGCATTACAGGAGAAGTCAGGGTGCGCATTTGGCAGAGTGGTTAAGATATGGACCAGGATGCCTGTGTCCCACCCCAGAGCCTGGGTCAGGGCCTGGCTTTGCTCCTGATCCTGCCGGCCTGTTCACTTGCTCTCTGCAAGCCAGCAGGCAATGGTGCAAGTAGCTGAGTCCCTGCCACCCACGTGGTAGGCTCAGCTTGGGTTCCCAGATCCTGGCTTCAGCCTTACAAAGCCCTGCTGTGGCAGGCATTCGGGGACTGAAACAGCAAATGGGAGCTGCGCCTGTGCTTCCATCTGCTTCTTATTAAAAACAAAACAACCACAGGCTGGCGCCGCGGCTCACTGGGCTGATCCTCCGCCTTGCGGCGCCGGCACACTGGGTTCTAGTCCTGGTCGGGGCGCCAGATTTTGTCCCGGTTGCTCCTCTTCCAGGCCAGCTCTCTGCTGTGGCCCGGGAGTGCAGTGGAGGATGGCCCAAGTGCTTGGGCCCTGCACCCCTTGGGAGACCAGGATAAGCACCGGGCTCCTGCCATTGGATCAGCACGGTGCGCCAGCTGCAGCGCGCCGGCCATGGTGGCCATTGGAGGGTGAACCAACGGCAAAGGAAGACCTTTCTCTCTGTCTCTCTCTCTCACTGTCCTCTGCCTGTCAAAAAAAAAAATAAATAAATAAGAAACCTCTCGATCTCTCTCTTTGTCTCTCGACCCCTCTTGACCTCTCTCTGTCTCACTCTCTCTCGATCTCTCTCTTACACTCTCCTTATCCCTCTTTTCCTTCTTCGACCCTTCCCTCTGGTCTGTTGGGTTTCCCCACCAATAAACCCTTTTCCCTTTTTTTAAAAAAAAGGGGGGGGGGACAACGCTGTGACATAGTGGGTAAAGCCACTGTCTGCAGTGCCGGCATCCCACATGGGCACCAGTTCTGGTCCCAGCTGCTCCACTTCCAATCCAGCTCTCTGCTATGGCCTGGGAAAGCAGTAGCACCCGTGTGGGAGACCTGAAAGAAGCTCCAGGATCCTGGCTTCGGATCATTACAGCTTCAGCCATTGTGGCCAACAGAGGAGTGAACCAGATGGAAGGCCTCGCTTTCTCTCTGCCTCTCCTTCTCTCTCTGTGTAACTCTTTCAAATAAATAAAAATCTTTAAAAAAAAGTTGGAATCGATGCTGTGGTGTAGTAGGCTAAGCCTCCACCTTCCACCTGCAGTGCCGGCATCCCATACAGGCATCGGATCACGTCCTGCCTTCTCCACTTCCAGTCCAGCTCTCTGCTGTGGCCTGGGAAAGCAGTGGAGGATGGCCCAAGCCCTTGGGCCCCTGCACCTGTGTAGGAGACCCAGAAGAAGCTCCTGGCTTCAGATTAGCTCAGCTCTGGCCATTGTGGCCATTCGGGGAGTGAACCAGCAGATATAAGACCTTTCTCTCTCTCTCTCTCTCTCTCTCTCTCTCTCTCTCTCTCTCTGTAACTGCCTCTCAAATAAATAAATAAATAAATAAAACCTTTTTTTAAGTTTTGGCGTGAGGATGTTGACATCCACACTGAACTTTTTCTCGTGATGCACATTTTCCGTGAACTTCTGGAAGCCCCCCCGCATGGTGCTTGTGACCGCCTCATTTCCCGTAACAGTGCCTTCAAGGTCTGTCCCCCCTGGAGCCCACGTCAGAGTCCCCTGCCTTTGCAAGGCTGAGTCATATTCCTGTCATGGGAAGGCCACATTCTGTGTTTCCACCTGTCATCAGTGGCCACGTGATGCCTCCACCTCTCAGTGTTATGCATGGTGCTGCTGTGAGCACAGGCGTGCACGTATCCGCTTGAGAGATGTCTCCAGTCCTCCTGGTTCCATACCCAGAAGTGGTGTTGCCGGGTCTTGCTGTAATTCTGTTTGCACATTTTGAAGAACCTCTGTGCTGTTTTTGCCGCAGTCCCACCATGTCACGTCCCATGCAGCAGTGCATAAGGGTCCAGAGTGTGCACATCCTAACGCGTGTTTTCTTTTCATTTTCAGCCTATTTATTCGAGAGGTAGACAATGACAGACAGACACTCCCCAAATACCACAAAGGAAGCCAGAGTCAGGAACACAACCCGGTGTCCCGCATGGGCGGCAGGCATCAGGAGCTGGAGCTGGGAACAGAACCCCAGGCCCTCCAGTGTGACACAGGACCGCAGTCCCAACCAGACACTGGCTCCTACCATAGCATCCAAATGGGCACGAGGTGGTGTGTCATACCGATTTTTTAAAAAGATTTATTTATCTGAAAGGCAGAGTTACATACAGAGAGAAGGAGAGGAGGAGGAGGAGGAGGAGGAGAGAGAGAGAGAGAGAGGTCTTCCATCCGCTGGTTCACTTCCCAATTGGCTGTCACAGCCAGAGCTGCGCTGATCCGGAGCCAGGAGCCAGGAGCCTCCTCTGGGTCTCCCACATGGGTGCAGGGGCCCAAGGACTTGGGCCATCTTCCAGTGCTTTCCCAGGCCATAGCAGAGAGCTGGATCGGAAGTGGAGCAGCCAAGACTAGAACCAGCGTCCGTATGGGATGCCAGCACTATAGGCGATGGCTTTACCCACTACGCCATAGCGCTGGCACCTCCTCATATCAGTTTTGATTTGTGTTTGCCCAATGATGAGAGGTGTTGAGCATCTTTTCTTATGCTTGTTAGCCATTTGTACATCTTTGGTGAAATTTCTACCTAAGCCCTTTGTCCATTTTTAATAGGATTATTTGCAATGTGTTGTTGAGTTGTAGTTCTTTATGCTATGTTTATGTCAGATACAATTTGCAATATTTTATCCTATCCCACAGGTTGATTTTAAAGTATATTTCTTTGAAAGGCAGAGTAAGAGAGAGAGAGATTATGATGTACTGGCTAACTCCCCAGATATCTGGCTGGGCCAGGATTCAGGAATTCATCCGGTTTCCTAGTGGTTAGCAGGGACCCAAGCTGTTTAGTCACTTCCTGCTGCCTCTCGGGGTGCGCATCAGCAGGAAGCCAGAATCCGGAGCCGGGGCTTGAACTCGGGCACCCAGGTGCAGGGTGCAGGCGCCCCACCCAGCGCCCCAACCACCTGGATCTACTCTTCTTTCGCTGCCTGTGCTTTCGGAGTCAATCCCTGGACTCGCTGTCGAATCTCACATCACAAAGCGTCTCCCCGAGGTCTTCTTAGTTCTTACATCCTGATCTGATTCATTTTAAGTTTTGTTTTGTTTGTATAAGGTGAGGGTCAACTCCATTCTTTTGCATGTGGACCTCCAGTGTTCCCGGGATCATTTACTGAAAATACGTCCCTCGCTGAGTGGTCTTGGTGCCCTTACTGAATGCCATTTGATGGCGTGCGGGTGTGTGGGGGGTTGGATTTAATTCCTTCCTTCCTTTGGATGGCTGGGTCACGGTCCACTGATGGACACACACTGACCTAGGGTGACACTCACACTCAGCTGGGTCACGGTCCGCTGATGGACACACACTGACCTGGGGTGACACTCACACCTGGCTGGGTCACGGTCCACTGATGGACACACACTGACCTAGGGTGACACTCACACCTGGCTGGGTCACGGTCCACTGGTGGACACACACTGACCTGGGGTGACACTCACACCTGGCTGGGTCACGGTCCACTGGTGGACACACACTGACCTAGGCTGACATTCACACTTTATCTCAGTGCTGTCTGCCCTGAAAGCTGTGTGTTTGGTTTGTCCACGTTGCTTTTGGTTTTGTTTAATCCTTGGACCATCTCCACTGCGCCCCCAGAACCTGTCCTTGGACCATCTCCACTGCGCCCTCAGAACCTGTCCTTGGACCATCTCCACTGTGCCCCCAGAACCTGGGTGTGGAGAAAACCCCGTGCGCCTCCCAGGAAGGAAGCGGGGACAGACGCGCCCCGGGGCTGAGCTTTCTGCCTACGACAAACTCCAGTCGCACCTGAAGAACCCGGGTTCTGCCAGCCACGCCGCCTCTGCTTCCTCCTCTGCGGCGCACACCCGCAGCCCCCCAGGCTGGAGGAAGCAAACGATGAAGGCTCGGGTCGGCGCCGGCTGCTTCTAAGTGCTTGGCAGACCACACGCACGATCCGGTCACCTCCCAGGTTCCTCGCTGCCCCCATTCTACAGAGCCGTACACTGAGGCCCGGGGGCTCGCCACGGTCACGGCGTGAGATACGTGGGGGAACCCGGCCCACGGCGGCCGCACCCTGGGGCTGCTGACCCTGGCCCGGGGGTCCCAAGCCCGGGAGCTTCGCGCACCCCCTCCTTGCGCTCAGAAAATAGCCCTGCACCAGAAACCCGGACCTGTAGTCGCGGGGCAGCAAACCGCACGGCTGGAAAGCCTGCGCGCGCAAGAGGGCGTGGAAACTCCGCCCGCGTCGCCGTGGAAACGCGGCTTCCCCGCACCGCGCGAGGCTCGCGGGGCGCGGGGCGGGGGCGGCCGCCGTAGTCCGCGCTCGGCTCCCCGCCGCGCCCGCGTCCCGCGCGCTCCGGACCGCGCCGTGGGGCGCACGCCGCCGCGCGCCCAGCGTCCGGCCCGAGCGGCGCCCCGCGCGGACCCACCCCCGGGCCGCGCCGATTGGCGGGCAGGGTCTCCGCCCCGCGGAAAGTTTTCGGTGCCTGGAGGAAGTCGGAGTCTGGCAGGCGAGCGGAGCGCAGCGCCGGAGGCCGCGGGGGTCCGGGCGGGCGGGCGGCCATGGAGGAGCCCCCAGTGCGCGACGAGGAAGAGGAGGACGGCGAGGGGGACGAGGCCGGGCCCGAGGGGGCGCTGGGGAAGAGCCCCTCGCAGCTGACCGCGGAGGACGTGTACGACATCTCCTACGTGGTGGGCCGCGAGCTGATGGCCCTGGGCAGCGACCCCCGGGTGACGCAGTTGCAGTTCAAAATCGTGCGCGTCCTGGAGTTGCTGGAGGCGCTGGTGAGCGAGGGCAATCTGACGGCGGAGGCGCTGCGCCTGGAGCGGGACAGCCTGCGGGCGGAGGTGGCCGGGCTGCGCCGGGAGCTGCCCCCGGTTCGCGGGGAGGTGAGTGGGCCGGGGGTTGCGCGGGGTGGGGTGGGGTGGGGCGCTCCTTTTCCTTCCTGGCCAGAGACCCTCAGAAGCGTCCCCCGCCGGTGGTCGGGCCACCCAGAACAGACTGAGCGTCCCAGGTCGGGGGTCCGAGGTCCGCGCCGCCTGCAAGTCCGGGGGATGCGGACACATTGCACGCTGAGAACCTTTGACCTGGAGACCTTCGCGTGCCCGTGGCCACAGAGCAGGTGTGTAGGGTGCGTGTGTGCGCGTGCACACACCTGCAGCGGAGTGCTGCAGGCAACGAAACGCAAGGGGAGCCCTGAGGGTGCGGGCTTGCGGGTAAGCCGCCGCGGGCCCTCCCTCCGGTGCCTGCGTTCGGTTCCCAGCTCCCCCAGTTCCTGCAGACCCGGGAGGCAGTGGTGATGGCTCCTGCCGCCCGCTTGGGAGTCCTGGATTCAGTTTCTGGGCCAGCCCTGGGTGTCTGAGGGATTTAGGAAGGTGTTCGCTCTCGCCCATACATGTTTTGATTTTTCTTAAGAAAAGAAGGGAGTACGGGTGCGGTATGGGGGGATCTCCCGGATGTTACATTGACATACAGAAGCCAGGCACAAAGGAGAAACTACCCATACATTCATAGAAAATTTCAGAGCCGGCAAAATAATCTTTAGAGAAGGGGGGAGGGGAAGGAGCAAGCGGGCACTTGATGGACAGCTAGAAACTTCCGTATCTGCAGATGTGGTTGTACCGGTGTATGAAGTGTGTCAAGAGCCAGCAAGCTGGGGCCAGTGGGCGACGTGTAGTGGGGCGACGCCCACACCCCATATGGGTGCCTGTCCCAGTCCTGGCTGCTCCACTTCCTTTTTAAAAATAAATAAATAAATAAGGACTTATTTATTTGAAAGATAGAGTTACAGACAAAATGAAAGCGAGATGGAGAGAGAGGTCTTGCACCCGCTGGCTCAGCCCCCCAAATGGCTGTGCCAGGCCAATGCCAGGAGCTTCTTTCAGGTCTCCCACACAGGTGCGGGGACCCAAGCACTTGGGCCATCTTCACTGCTTTCCCAGGCCACAGCAGAGAGCTGGATTGGAAGTGGAGCAGCCGGGACTAGAACCGGTGCCCTATGGGATGCCAGCACTGCAGGTAGAGGCTTTACCCCCTATACCACAGTGCTGGCCCCAGTTTTGTTTTTTGTTTTTTTAAAGATTTATTTATTTGGCCAGCCCTGTGGCACAATAGGCTAATCCTCCATCTGCAGTGCCGGCACACCGGGTTCCGGTCCCGGTCGGGGCGCTGGATTCTGTCCCGGTCGCTCCTCTTCCAGGCCAGCTCTCTGCTGTGGCCAGGGAGTGCAGTGGAGGATGGCCCAGGTGCTTGGGCCCTGCACCCGCATGGGACCAGGAGAGGCACCTGGCTCCTGGCTTCAGATCAGCGTGGTGTGCAGGCCTCAGCGGTCATTGAGGGGTGAACCAACAAAAAACAAAGACCTTTCTCTCTGTCTCTCTCTCTCACTGTCCACTCTGCCTTTCAAAAAAAAAAAAAAAAAAAAGATTTATTTATTTGAAAGCCAGAATTCCAGAGAGAAAGAGAGAGAGAGAGATCTTTCATCCACTGGTTCACTCCACAAACGCTCACAGCTGCGGGGCCGGCCCAAGCACTCACCCATCTTTGCTTCCCGGGCTCATCAGCAGAGAGCTGCATCGGAAGCAGAGCAGCCAGGACTGCAGCAGGCTGTTGTGGTTTTTCTTCTGAATTGTAACACCTTGTGAGTTTCACTGATCTCTTAGTCACAGGTGGGGATTCTGAGCAGCTCCCGGACGTGGACTGTGTCGCTTCAACCCACCCCATTGCTGAACTCACTGTGCTTTGGTGACTGTTAATTTGCATGAGGACTTACTGCTGGGAAAACGGGGGTCAGGGTGTGAACTCAGATTCTGCCTTCACTGCTCCGTGACATTGGGCCCTGTCTGTTGTGCTGGTGTTTGGTGAGGGAGCTGCCGTAGGCCAGGCACGGGGCATGCAGGTGAGCTGGACAAGGCCACTACCCTCGTGGACTGCCACCCAGCAGGAGAGGTGCAGACCCATTAGTGGGCGTGAGAGGCGGCAGAGAACAGGAGTGGGGTCCCTGAGTGTCCCAGGGGAGCGTGGGCGTCCTCAGGGGCTGCCCCGAGTCAGGCCGACACTGGTACTCGTGGGTGGGCTTCTGCTGCGGCATCTGTCCTGTGGGGTGCCCGAGGCTCATGGCTAGCAGCCTGGCTTTGCAGAGGCCACAGAAGTTGAATGCTTGTCCAGGAAGGTGCGGCTGCGTCCAGCGCCACCCTCGCCCCGGTGCCCTGGCAGGAGGAGGTGGAGGCAGCCCTTGGGGCCCGGTCGCCGGGTCATTTCCTGTGTGGTCTGCCCGGGGCCTGGTCATTTCCTGTGGGAGGCAGCGGATGAGGTGGCACATTTTCTCCCCAAACTGCGGTCTGAAGACAGCACGAGTTAAAGAGAAGGAAGGTCAGTGAACACACACCTCGTTCTCTGTTGCGCTCTCTTTTCTGGCTGTGGTAAAATGCATCTCATGTGAGCTTCGCCATCTCAGCCGCTGGTGTGTGCACAGTTCAGCAGTCTTCCATCCACTGGTTCACTCCCCAAATGGCCAGAACAGCCAGCTCTGGGCCAGGCAGAAGCCAGGAGCCAGGAGCTTCTTCCTGGTCTCCCACATGGGTGCAAGGGCCTAAGGACTTGGGCCATCTTCCTCTGCTTTCCCAGGCACATTAGCAGGGAGCCTGGACTCGAACCGGCGCCCATGTGGAATGCAGGGGCCACAGGCCCAGGACATTCTCGTTGTGTTGTGCTGTGCTGGGATCACTACCATCATCCCCAGAACCTTTACTTCTCTTAAAACTGAAACTGTAGCCATTGAATAGCAACTCCCAGCTTCTCCGCCTCCCGCAGCCCCTCCAGCCTCTATATTTTACTTTCTTCTTTTAATCAACCACCATTGCTTCACCACACATTCTACTGAGATACAAAGCTGAATTTTTAAAATCATACCACACGAAGGTGTTCAGCTCTTTCCCACCAGTCGACTCTCACCACCTCAGTGGCGTACACACAGAAGGGAAGCACCCACTGCACCTTCATTGCGTGTCCCCCAGTCAGGTTCACAGCTGCTTTGGCGTGGAGACAAAATCCACACAAGGGTAAAATCCATCGATACAGCGGAGTCTGCATCTGGGCGTCTCAGAGTGAGGCTGGCCGGCAGCCGTCCCAGGGCATTCTGAAAGCAGGTGCGCACAGCTGAGCTCTGCCTTTCTTTTTTCAAAGAGAGGGAGAGAACGAAAGGTCTTCCATCCACTGGTTCACATCCCAAGTGGCCACGGTGGCCTGGGCTGGGCGGGCCTGATGCCAGGAGCCAGGAACTCCATCCTTGGCAGAAACCCAAGCTCCTGGGTCGTCCTCTGCTGCCTTCTCAGGCGCATTAGCAGGGAGCTGGATCGGAAGCGGATTCGCCGTCCTCGGGGTGGCGTCTTAACCCACGGTGCCATAGTGCCGGTCCCTGAGCTCTGCTTGGCGTCTTTAAGAATTTAACACAGAGATGTGGTCGTGGGATCGTTGTCCAGCTGGCACTGGCCTGTTTACCTGACATAGGTCCTCCAGAGCCCATCCGTGCTGTGGCATGTGTCCGAATCCCCTCCCTGGTAGGGCTGAGTAATGGCCCGCCGGCCTTGAGACCAGGTCTCGCCTCTTGTCCTGTGCTGGGAGCCCAGGGTGCTGGGCTTGCTTCCCCCCTTGGCCTTTAGGAACGGCCCTGCCTGAACACGGTTCTCCCGAGAAGTGTCTCTTCATGTCCGTGCTCTCGGTGCTTTGGGGCCATGGGAAGCAGTGGGACGTCTGGATCAAGGAGGAGTTCTGTTTCCTGGTGGGAGGAGGCCACACTTCCTTTCCATGGCGGCCCCGCCACCTGCACTCCCGGGCGAGTGCCCAGGGCTGTGGTTGTTTTCTGTTCTTCGTGGGTTGTTTTGTTTTGTTTTGTTTTGTTTTCTGTTCTTTGGACAGGGCCCCTCCTGATGAGTGTGAGGTGATACCTGTCTCTCAGGAGCAGACGTGTGGCTTAGTGGTTACATCACCTTTGGGACATTCACTTCCCATATCTGAGTGACACGGTTCAAGTCCCGGCTGCTCCACTTCCAGTGCAGTTCCCAGTGTGCCTGGGAAGGCAGCGGGAGATGGCCCAGGTGCTTGGACCCCTGCACCCACGTGGGAGACCCATATGGAGCTCCTTGCTACTGGCTTCAACCTGGCCCAGCCCTGGCTCTTGGGGAAAAGAACCAGCAAATAGAAGATCTCTCTCTCTCTCTCATGCTCTGCCTTTCAAATAAATAAATAAATCTTAAAAAATAAACTAAAAAAGAATAAGTTCAAAAGGGGTTTTTGCTTTGAAAATTACCCACCCTATCTCTCTCTGCCCAAGCCACCAAGTTCCCCATCCTTACAGAATTTAAATGATCGATTTCTTATGTATCCTTCCAAAGGCTCTTTAAGCAGAAATAACAAATACGACTATTTCCCATTTTTCACACAGATGGCATTGTAATAGACACTGTTCTGCCTCTCCCTTATTTTCCTCCAACACAGCTCAAAAGTTGAACCAAACTGGGATGTGAAAACTTCCTTGGTTTGTAATGGCTCTTGGAAATTTCATTGTTCAGTGTTACTCTTTGTTCGCTCTTGGGGTTTTCAACTTGGTGTCCGTGGGTTCACCCAGGGAAGGTGATTCTAATTCAGAGGCCCGTGAACTATCATGGGGCAGAAATTACAGACTTCTTCTCACCAACCTCCAAATGAAATTTTTCCGTTTCTCCAAGTATGAGGATGAAGAACATGCCCTGGTGACGTGAGCAGAGCCTGGAGTGTCAGCAGCGGAGTCGCATCCGTGTCACATCGTGTCCCATGTAGCACATATCTCAGAACTTTGTGTTCGGTGTATGTTTTTTATTGAAGGTTTTGTTTATTTACTTGAGAGGTAGAGTCACAGAGAGAGAGAGAGAGAGACAGAGAAAGGCCTTCCTTCCGCTGGTTCACTCCCCAGATGGCCACAACGGTGGGAGCTGCACTGATCTGAAGCCAGGAGCCAGGTGCTGCTTCTGGGTCTCCCGCAGGGGTGCAGGGACCCAAGGACTTGGGCCATCCTCCACTGCTTTCCTAGGTGCATTAGCATGGAGCTGGATCAGAAGAGGAGCAGCCGGGACTTGAACCGGCGTCCTTCTGGGATGCCAGCGCTGCAGGCGGCAGCTTTACCTGCTACGCCACAGCGTCAGGGCCCCGCCCCCTGCACATTTTATTTTATTTTATTGCATTTTATTTTATTTTATTCATTTCAAGACGCTGTTCTGAGCAGGGGCCCCCTTGGGCTTTGCCGGGCTGCCAGGGGGTGCCCAGCCACCAGCAAAGGTTGATAATTTCTGCTTCAACTAACCTATCAAAAGACGTTTCTTTGCCAATCATTCCCTCTTGTCACACGCATTAATGAATAACCCTGATGCATGCCACTGGGCCTGGAAGAGGCCAGCGTCTGGAGGAAGTGGGCCCTCGTTGTGTCCAGAAGGTGTGTTTGACATTTTGATAAGGACTTGTGTTGCCCAATTGCACTCCAGAGAGGTTACCGAGACCCAGACTTGTCCCCCAGTTATCAGCATAAAGTCCCTGTTTCTCCGTAACCTTCACAATACAATGCATTGTCTTTTTTTTTTTTTAAGCTTATTTTTACTTATTTGAAAGGCAGAGCGATAGAGGAAGAGAGAGAGAGAGAGCGATCGATCGATCGATCGATCTCCCATCTCATTTCCCCAAATGCCTGCAATCGCCAGAGCTGGGCCAGGCTGAAGGCGGGAGCCCAGAACTCTATCTGGGTCTCCCACCTGGGTGGCAGGAACCCACGTACGCCAGCCATCTGCTGCTCCCAGGGGCACTGACTGGCAGCTGGATCAGAAGCGCGTGCGGGGACTGAAGCCACCACCTTGATGTGGGAAACCTTCCCCTGCTGCCTCACCAGCCCGCCCCCCCCCCCCCCCAGGCGTCTGCAGATGTGCTGATCTTCCCCGTCTGCTGGGTGAAGCGCACTCACTCACCATCGCACTTCTCTTGACAGCAGGCCTTATTCTCACTCCCACCTGTAGAACATTCCAGAGTCTAGCTGTGCCGTAACTAGACTTCCAATAATGGACATTAAGGTTGCTCTCAAATGTTTGCTTTATTTCAACTTGAACTTGAAAAAGCTTCGGCCGGTGCCGTGGCTCACTAGGCTAATCCTCTGCCTTGCGGCGCCGGCACACCGGGTTCTAGTCCCGGTCGGGGCGCCAGATTCTGTCCTGGTTGCCCCTCTTCCAGGCCAGCTCTCTGCTGTGGCCAGGGAGTGCAGCGGAGGATGGCCCAAGTGCTTGGGCCCTGTACCCCATGGGAGACCAGGAGAAGCACCTGGCTTCTGTCTTCGGATCAGCGCAGTGCGCCGGCCCCAGCACGCCAGCCATGGCGGCCATTGGAGGGTGAACCAACGGCAAAAGGAAGACCTTTCTCTCTCTCTCTGTCCAAAAAAAAAAAAAAAGAAAGAAAGAAAGAAAGAAAGAAAGAGAAAGAGCTTCAAACTGGAGGAAGCAAGAGTTGCAAGATCAGTGGCCTCAACTCAGGCGTGAGTGGTACCCAGCTGTGTGTGTCCTCGGGGGTTTCAGAAGGTTCTTGGAGAACAGAAGTAAAAGATGCTCAGGGCAGACATTGGGCCCAGCAGTCAGGACTCACTGAGACGCCGGCATCCCCCTTCCGAGCCCGCAGGTCCCAGCGCTGGCTCCACGCCTGACGCCAGCTTCCCACTGATGCAGCCTTGGGAAGCGGCGTGTTCCAGCCACTCGTGCGGGAGACCTGGGTTGAGTTCACAGCTCCTGGCTTCAGCCCCCAGCCCAGTGTAGCTCTTGTGGGCATCTGTGGAGTGAGCCAGTGGATGGGCACTCCATCTCTCTGCCTCTCAGATAAATTTAAGTAAATCAGATGATGTTCATTGCCGTTGTGGGGAGCAACTGAGACTAGACTAAGTTACTGGAACTAAGACTTATTCTGTGCATCTGCTCTCCCACAATATGGCGCTGAGAGAGAGCGCAAACAACCTCTACACAGCTGCCTCGCCAATTCGACTGATAAACTGCAGGAGCTGATCCTGCTCCTGATTGGGGGAGAGCAGCGTGCTCGGCGTGTGGGTAGCAGAGTTGGGATTGGTGGAAGAGGACTATAAAGGAGGAGAGAGACAACACGCACCAGGAACATTTGAGGGAAACATCTGAGGAACCCCTGAGAGCCGGCCGGCGGTGTGCCGCTCCTCCGCGGAAGTGGGGAAAGCGGTGGGGGGTGCCGCCCCTCCGCGGAGGTGGAGGGCCGGCAGCAAACCCCGGCAAAGAGAACAGCGCAGGGTCCCGTGTCGTTCCTCCGCGAGAGGGGGAGCGACAGCCGTGAACTTCTTGAAGAGCCCCCATGTAGACAAACATGGGTCTGTCCACATATATGGAAGAATCACATCTACATATTGCTCACCCCGTGTTTGCTCAAGCATTTGAGAGTGCGTTGCAGCCATTTTAACCCTCTGCCTCTAAAGACGTCAGAGTATCCAATAAAGAGCTACAATATGTGATCTGGGGCCGGCACTGTGGCGTGGCAGGTG
Organism: Oryctolagus cuniculus; assembly: GCF_051225735.1. Classification (NCBI taxonomy): domain Eukaryota; kingdom Metazoa; phylum Chordata; class Mammalia; order Lagomorpha; family Leporidae; genus Oryctolagus; species Oryctolagus cuniculus. Next base: position 9,989,229 of record NC_142887.1, read on the forward strand.
AGGCCGCTGCCTGTAGTGCTGGCATCCCATGCGGTTGCCAGTGTGAGACCCGGCTGCTCCTCTTCACATCCAGCTCCCTCCTATGGCCTGGGAAAGCAGCAGAGGATGGCCCAACAGCTTAGGTCCTTGCACCTGTGTGGGAGACTTGGCAGAAGCTCCCGGCTTCAGATCTGCAGAGCTCCAGCTGTTGCAGCCATTTGGGGAGTGAACCCGTGGATTGAAGACCTCTCTGCCTCTGCCTCTCTGTAACTCTGCCTTTCGAATAAATAAATAAATATTAAAAAAAAAAAAATAAGTGGGCCAATGCCGCAGCTCGCTAGGCTAATCCTCCACCTGTGGCGCCGGCACCCCGGGTTCTAGTCCTGGTTGGGGCGCTGGATTCTGTCCCGGTTGCCCCTCTTCCAGGCCAGCTCTCTGCTGTGGCCAGGGAGTGCAGTGGAGGATGGCCCAGGTACTTGGGCCCTGCACCTGTGTGGGAGACCAGAAAGAGGCACCTGGCTCCTGGCTTTGGATCGGCACAGTGCGCCGGCCTTAGCGGCCATTTGGGGGGTGAACGAATGGCAAGGGAAGACCTTTCTCTCTTTCTCTCTGTCTCTCTCTGTCTGTCTGTCTCTCTCTCACTGTCTACTCTGCCTGTCAAATAAATAAGTAAGTAAATAAATAAGTGATCAAGCGCAGAGGAAAAAGGTGTCTGAACACGAAGGTCTAATTCGCCCAGCGCCCACGTAAAGCATCGTTCTTTTCAGCCCTTCTTTTTTCGGACGTGGGATGGAATCTGGGTCACACGGCACTCGGCACTCTCGGGTGTCGTCTGGCAGCTCTGCGTCGGCGTCCGTGGTCTCCACAGTTCTGAGCGCAGCGGCGGCTGGTTCGCTGGGTGCTTCGTGGCCCCTGGTGGCGAGGCTGAGCTGGTCCCTGCCCAGCGAGCAGCCCACCATGAGGCACAGGCTGTCGGTCACCACCTCCTGCTGTCTGCAGGATTCTGCACTGACAGGTGCCTTTCTTCCCTCTGTCGTTGATAAGCTGCGTGAAATATCCCGTTTCCCAGCAAGCTTCACCTGCGGTTTTATTTTTATTTATTTTATTTTATTTATTTTTTTGACAGAGTGGACAGTGAGAGAGAGACAGAAAGGTCTTCCTTCCGCTGGTTCACCCTCCAATGGCCACCGCGGCCTGCACACCACGCTGATCCAATGGCAGGAGCCAGGTGCTTCTCCTGGTCTCCCATGGGGTGCAGGGCCCAAGCACCTGGGCCATCCTCCACTGCACTCCCGGGCCACAGCAGAGAGCTGGCCTGGAAGAGGGGCAACCAGGACAGAATCCGGCGCCCCGACTGGGACTAGAACCCGGTGTGCCAGTGCTGCAAGGTGGAGGATTAGCCTAGTGAGCCGCGGCGCCGGCCAAAATATATGTAATTTTTAAAAAACCTTTTTTTGAGAAGCAGAGACAGAGACCAGACAGAAAGAAAGAACTCCCGTCCACTGATTCACTATACAAATGCCCACGATGTCCAGGACTGAAGCCTAGAGCCAGGAACTGGATGTCTGTCTCCCGTGTGCGTGGCACAGACCCAACTTCTCGAGTCCTCGCCTGCTGTCTCCCAGGGTGCACAGCGGCGGGAGCTGGGTGTTGAAGCCCGGACTCTGATGCGGAGCGCAGGTGTTTTTTGTTTTTTTTGTTTTTTTTGTTTGTTTGTTTTTTTTTTTTTTTTTTTTGACAGGCAGAGTAGACAGTGAGAGAGAGACAGAGAGAAAGGTCTTCCTTTGCTGTTGGTTCACCCTCCAATGGCCACCACGGCCGGCGCGCTGCGGCCGGTGCCCCGCGCTGATCCGATGGCAGGAGCCAGGAGCCAGGTGCTTCTCCTGGTCTCCCATGGGGTGCAGGCCCCAAGCACTTGGGCCATCCTCCACTGCACTCCCGGGCCACAGCAGAGAGCTGGCCTGGAAGAGGGGCAACCGGGACAGAATCCGGCACCCCGACCAGGACTAGAACCAAGGGTGTCGGCGCCACAAGGCGGAGGATTAGCCTAGTGAGCCGCGGTGCCTGCGCGCGCAGGTGTATTAATGCGGGGACGAGCACCTGCCCCTCTTGATATTCTAGGTACGGACTCCTGAATTCTCCTGTCCTTTGATGTAGTAGCACCCATTCCTGTGATTGTCCATTCAGCACTCAAATTGCTCTCCCTGTGCCCAGCAGGAGCTCCCTCAAACTGTGTGGTTGGGATCCTTTTCCACGCCTCGCGCGGCAGCCGGGTCCCTGCTGGTCTGCACTCTGTCCGGCCCAGCCCTGGAATCGGCCGTCCTCCAGGGAGTCACGGTTTCAGAATTGTGACTGCTTTTCCATCCACCGAGCACTTCCCAGCGGGCAACGTCTCAGCGCGCAGGGTCTGGGAGCCAGACAAGGAGAGCTCCTCCCTGTAAGCGCCGTCTTTTCTTCCAGGTGCCCCTGGGACCGGACAAAATGGTGGTCGACCTGACGGATCCCAACCGGCCCCGCTTCACCCTGCAGGAGCTGCGGGACGTGTTGCAGGAGCGCAACAAGCTCAAGTCGCAGCTGCTGGTGGTGCAGGAGGAGCTGCAGTGCTACAAGAGGTGGGCTCTGGGGCCCGGGCTCCGCCTGGGGCACTGCGCGGCCCGGGCTGTTCTAGCGGCCCAGGGGTCTTCTAGCGGCCTTCAGCCAGTTTCCTTTTAAGATTTATTCATTTGAAAGGAGAGTTACAGAAAGGGAGAGAGATCTTCAGTCTGCTGGCTCACTCCCCAGTGGCCGCGATAGCTAAGGTTAGGCAGCCTCTCAGCCAGTTTCCTGGAGACCTGCTGTATGCCAGACACGTGCCGAGCAGTTGGCACAGAGCAGTGAACGAGAGAGAGTGAATCTCTTTGCATTCTGCCAGGGGAGACAGGTGATGGACAAGGAAGCCGGAAACCACAGTGGCAGGTGCCATAAAGTGTGAAACAAGGGGCAGGTGCCTCATCCAGTATCAGAGTGCTTGAGTTCGAGTCCCCCCTCCGCTGCCCATCCAGCTTCCTGCTAATGCAGACCCTGAATGGCTCAAGTACTTGGGTCTTTGCCATTTATGTGGGAAACCTGGATGGGATTCCGGGCTCCCGGCTTCAGCGTGGCCAAGCCCCAGCCATCGCAGGTGTTTAGGGGCTAAACCAAGGAATGAGAGCTCTCAGTTTCTCCTCTCTGTCTCTGTGTCTCTCAAACTTTAAAAAAAATAAAAAAAAAAACGGTTGCCCCTCTTCCAGGCCAGCTCTCTGCTGTGGCCCAGGAGTGCAGTGGAGGATGGCCCAGGGCCTTGGGCCCTGCACCCTCATGGGAGATCAGGAGAAGCACCTGGCTCCCAGCTTTGGATCAGCATGGTGCGCCGGCCGCGGCAGCCATTGGAGGGTGAACCAACGGCAAAGGAAGACCTTTCTCTCTGTCTCTCTCTCTCACTGTCCACTCTGCCTGTCAAAAAAAAAAAAAAGAAAGAAAAAAAAAAAAGAAAAGGAGATGACAAGAAAGTGGAGGGGACAGGAGCCCTCTTCAGAGTCAGTGGCCAGGGAAGACCCCTCTCAGGTGAGTGAGGAAGAAGAGGCTGGGTAGGGAGTAGAACGCTCAAAGGATTCTGCAGTGGGAACCAGTTTGGCCAACTTAAAGAGGCCCGACTTAAAAGGCCAGCGCTGTGGCATAGTGGGCTAGTGGACTAAGCTTCTATCTGTGACCCTGGCATTCCATATGAGCACTGGTTTGTATCCCGGCTGCTCCTCTTCTGATCCAGCTCCCTGCTGTGGCCTGGGAAAGCAGTAGAAGATGGCCCAAGTGCTTGGGCCCCTGTGCTTGCATGGGAGACCAGGAAGAAGTTCCTGGCTCCTGGCTTTGAATCAGCCCAGCTTCAGCCATTGCAGTCATTTGGGAGTGAACAAGTGGATGGAAGACCTTTCTCTCTGTCTCTTGCTGTCTATCTCTCAAATAAATAAATAACTTTAAAAAAAAAAAAAAAGGGCCGGCACTGTGGCTCACTTGGCTAATCTTCCGCCTGCAGCGCTGGCATCCCATATGGGCGCCGGGTTCTAGTCCTGGCTGCTCCTCTTCCAGTCCAGCTCTCTGCTGTGTCCTGGGAAGGCAGTGGAGGATGGCCCAAGTGCTTGGGCCCTGCACCTGCTGGGAGACCAGGAAGAAGCACCTGGCTCCTGGCTTCGGATTGGCGCAGCGCGCTGGCCATGGCAGCCATTTGGGGAGTGAACCAATGGAAGGAAGACCTTTCTCTCTGTCTCTGTCTCTCGCTGTCTAACTCTATCTGTCAAGTAAAAAAAAAAAAAAAGAAGAAGAAGAAGAGGAGGAGGAGGCCCAACCTGATAGAACTTGGAAAGCAAGAGCCTTGACTTTTTGTCCATGTAACCAGAAATCATTGGAAAGTGTTAATCGAAAGATGATAGGATCCATCTGATTTTCTGCTTGTTTTATTATTTTTTTAAGATTTAGTTATTTGTTTGAAAGGTAGAGTTAGAGAGAGAAAGGGAGAGAGAGAGAGAGCTTCCATCTACGATTTACTCCCCGAATGGCCATAGTGCCTAGAGCTGGGCTAGGCGGAAACCAGGATCCAGGAGCTTCTTCCGGGTCTCCCACGTGGGTGCACAGGTGCAGGATTTAGACCATCTGACACTGCTTTTCCCAGGCCGTCAGCAGGGAGCTGGATTAGAGACGGAGCAGCCAGGACTGGAACCAGCACCCACAGGGGATGCCAGCGCTGCAGGTGGTGGCTTTACCTGCTACACCACAGCGCCGGCCCCCAAAGGGACTTTTTAGGTGATGCCTCTTATAGAATAATATTAACATTATTATGATGAATGCATAACAAAGCATAAATAATAACATCCAACAATAAGAACCCGCTTTTTGCAAAGCCCTTTAATGAAGACGGAGGGCAGAGGATGAACCCTGCCCCTAATGCTCGCACTGACCAAGGCTGTGTGGCTCCGTGGAAGTCCTGGGTCGCGGTGCCAGCACCGTTGGCTTATGGTGAGGGCCCTCTTCCTGGTGGGCCAGTGCCGTCACCTGTGTCCTCACAGGCTCTGGGCTCCCTTCTCACAGCCTCTTCTAACCCTGAGTGAATCCCTGAGGCCCATCCCGGGAGCGTAAGTAGAGTTAGGGCAGCAGCCTGCAAGTTTGAGGGGCACGGTGCAGGGGACCTGCCGCGGGCATCGAGTCACCATGGGCCTCGTGGCACAGGAGCTGAGCGCGGGACTGAACCAATAGGGCCGTGTCTGCTGTTGGTTGCTGGTGACAGAAGTCTGGTGGAAATGGGGCTGCAACACAAGAGGGAGGCTTTTTGTTTCCACTAATCTTTGTTAAAGATTTATTTATTTATTTATTTTATTTATTTATTTGAAAGGCAGAGTTGGAGAGAGGGAGAGAGAGAGAGAGAATGAGAATCCATACACTGGTTTGTTCCCCAAATGGCTGCAAAAGAAAAGAAAGAAATTTTTTTTGACAGGCAGAGTGGACAGTGAGAGAGAGACAGAAAGAAAGGTCTTCCTTCCGTTGGTTCACCCCCCAAATGGCTGCTACGGCCAGTGCTGCAGCCGGTACGCTGCATTGATCTGAAACCAGGAGCCAGGTGCTTCTCCTGGTCTCCCATGGGGTGCAGGGCCCAAGCACTTGGGCCATCCTCCACTGCACTCCCGGGACACAGCAGAGAGCTGGCCTGGAAGAGGAGCAACCAGGACAGAATCCGGCGCCCCAACCAGGACTAGAACCTGGGGTGCCGGCGCCGCAGGCGGAGGATTAGCCTAGTGAGCCGCGGCACCGGCTTGAAAGGAATATTTTTAAGCAATATTGGAACCAAGGCGTCAGGGTCGGGATGGCACGTGGCGCCCTGCCGGCTCTCTCGTTTCCTCGTCACCTGTGTCTCAGTTGAGCCTCCTCCGAATCTGCCGGAACTCAGCCCTGGTGACCGCAGTGGAGTGAGTGAGGGAACAGCCTCTGGGAGCTTGCAGACCTCAAGCCCAGGGTCGTCCTCAGGCTGTCCTTGGGCCACACCCCAGTGTGACCTGACCCACGGTGCCACCATCTGGCCGCCGGTGCGCATGTTCATTTTACTTCTTTCCTCGTGGGCTGCCGGTTCCGTCCCCACAGGACTGTGAATGGTGTGAGGAAGACGGCTGTCTTGCTCAGACCACAGACTACCCTGGCGCAGGAGGTGGCTTCACACCTTGGGGGCAGCTCAGAGTTTGTGGAACATGGAATTAAGAGGTACTTATTCGGTGCACAACATTTTGAAATCCATGCGTGTGGAGGGGCTTCAGCAAAGTCATGGGAGATGTGTGCTTGGATTTCTGTGTGTGTCTGTGTGTTGAGAGGTGGAGACAGAGAGAGCTTCCATCTGCCAGTTCACACTCCAGATGTTACGGCAGCTAGGGCTGGGCCAGACAGAAGCCAGGAACTCAGTCTGGTCTCCCACATGGGCGGCAGGCCCCAACCACTTGGGCCATCACCTGCTGCCTCCCAGGGTGCACGTGAGCAGGAAGCTGGAGTAGGAGTGGAACTGAGACTTGAACCCAGGTCCTCTAATCCAGACTTGGAGGGGGTCTGTATTAGCATCCTTTTTTTTTTTTTAAGATTTATTTATGTAAAAGAGTTACCCAGAGACAGGGAGAGACAGAGATCTTCCATCCACTGATTCACTCCCCAGATAACCACAACAGCCAGCGCTGGGCCAGGCTGAAGCCAGGAGCTTCATCTGGGTCTCCCACGTGGGTGGCAGGGGTCTAAGCACTTGGGCCATCTTCTGCTGCTTGTTGGAGGCCGTTATCTTGGAGTTGGATCAGCAGCTGAGCAGTCGGGACAGAAACCGGCTCTCATATGGGATGCAGGCATCGCAGATGGCATCTCTACCCACTGTGCCATAGCGCCGGCCCCTACCAGCATCTTAAATGCTAGGCCAAATGCTCGCTTCTGTGGATTTCAACAATTATTCTTGCACCGAGATAAGCTTAACCTTTTAATTCCATTTTCCCACAGACGTTTGAAGTGCCATGTATCTGTCACATGTTAGATCCTTTACTGACCCAGCCCTAGGAGGCAGGTGCCCCCGGCATGCGCATCCTACAGGTTGGGAAACCAGGGCCTAAGTCAGCGAGTTTGTCCGCGGTCCCATCGCTAGGCCGTGGGTCGGGACGCTTGTACCGGCCTGCAGTTTACACAGGAGGACGAGGAGGCTTCAGCGCTGCCCAGGTGCAGGGAAGCCCCTCAGTGTCTGCGTCAGAATCCCACTGGCTCCAGCCCTGAAGCCACTGATGTGACGACAGCCAGGCCTTCGCCTTCCGGGGGCAGACAGGACGCCTGTTCACACACACACACCCCCTCTCCCCAGTGGCCTGATGCCAGCACGAGAAAGCCCAGGACGGAGAAGGGGGAAGGATGCCGTGACTCCTGGCGCCAGCAGTAGCAAGGAGGAGAAGACCATCATGCGGAAACTGTAAGTCCCCCGCTGCACCCGCGGCCACCAGACGGTCACTGCGGGGCGGTGGGAGGAGGCGGGGCTCCGGCAGCTGGCCCGAAACGCAGCGCCAGCGCGGGGTGAGAATGGCAGCTGCCAGGCAGCAGGCTCGGCACTGGACATACAGCAGTGCCCACTTAGCCACAGGTGCGCTCTGCACGGTTTGCTGTCCACGGTCACCCACGGTCACCCACGGTCCAGAAGCAGTACCTGGGAGAGCGCTGTTCTGAAGAGCGCGATGAAGTCTCGTGCTGTCACGCTCCGTCCAGTGTATCCTCGCCGCGTCCACTGCCCACCTGGGAGTGACCTGGAGCCATCTTGGTATCAGAGCGATGGGGGTGCCTCTGCTCTGGTGACCCTTGTACTCCCTGTCGACCCTAGAGGCTGGCGACTCAGATGTGCTAAAGAGAAGCTTCCTTGGAGAGAAAAGGTGGAGGTTCAGCCTAGGTGTGCTGTGGCTTCAGGCATCCACTGAGGGGTCCCAGCGTGTAGTTCCCTCTGAGAAGAGGCAGGGACTGTTACTGTCCCCGTGTCACAGATGGATACGTGGATGCAGAGCGGTAATGTGCCCATGGTTACACAGAGTAAATACTGAAGCTGGGATTTGAACCCCAGGACATCTGGCTTCCACACTCAGCTTCTTCCCTATGATATAACAACAATGACCAGACAGAAACAGTCTTACAAAACTTAGACAGTAGCAGTGATGACTGGCGTTGAAGGGGGATAATCCATCACCTCTCTTCCCTCCGGTCCAGAAGGCCAGGACATCCAAGGATCTGCCTGCAGGTTTGGAAAGGGCCTGGGCTCGGAGCGAGACTGGGCTTTCTGCTCTGTCCCCTTCCTGGGACTGACCCAGGCCTTCCTTGTGAGGGGCAGGCCCAGGGGAGGGCACGGGAGGACGCCTGCACCCCAGTAGCAGCTGCCCCTGGAGAGCACACAAGGGAATGAGGCCAAGTGTGTGCCTGGCAGAGAGTGGTCAGTCCTCCCCGGGCCGGCCAAGGCAGTTGGGAAAGAGCTGGCTTCTTCCCAGTGGTGTGTCCAGGCCGTAGGTTTCCATCTGATGGGCTGCAGTAGGACTGGGAGAGAACAGGTAATCCCCCGCTTTGGCACAGGTGCCACTGGGAATGCCACACCCTGGTCCCGGTCCCAGCTTCCTGCTCGTGCACATCCCAGGAAGCAGCGGGCAGTGGCTCAGGTACCTGGGTCCTTGCTACCCACGTGGGAGACCCAGATGGAATTCCTGGCCCTGGCCTGGCCCAGCCCCGGCTGTCACAGGCGTTGGCGGATGGAAGAGCTCTCTGTGTCTCTGCCTTTCAAATAAAATGAAAAAATAATAAACATTTAAAAAAAAATTAGTCCCCACTTAAGGAGCCCATTTTGCGATGGGGAAGCCGAGTCAGAGGACTGGCAACTTGTGAGGGCCACGCGGCCGGCCAGCGGTAGGGACTGGGACACAAGCCTCGTCTGGCTCCAAGGGCAGGTGTCCCGAGTCTTGTGCTCCGTGGAGTCCAAAGTTTCCTGCTGACCTGTGGATGCCCGAGAGATGGAGTCAGCTCAGAATCTCCAGAGAGAGCAAGGGGGTCTCAGCCTGGCTTGGGATGTGCCGAGAGCCCCTCCTGTCCCGGGGGGGCCGGTTTCCCTTTAATCTGCCCACACGAGCAGGCACCACTGTGGACCCCTCATTCCTTCAGATCCTGCTTTTTTGGCTGTGAAATGCAGAGGGGCAGGCAGAGTTCCTCCATCTGCTGATTCCCTCCCCAAATGCTTGCAGCAGCTGGGGCTGGGCCAGGCGGACATCGGGAGCCCGGAACTCAGTCTGGGTCTCCCACACCTGCTGCCTCTCCAGGGGTGCATCAGCCGGAAGCTGGAGCTGGGAGCTGGCGTGAGAATCGAACCCAGGCACCCTGACGCAGGATGTGGGTGTCCCACAGAGTGTGTTAGCTCTGTGTGGCACACGCACCCCCGTGGCCTCTGGTTTCGTCTTGCCTCCTTCTGGGGGAGCTCTTGGGCTCATTTCATGAGAGCCTGAATCGGATGTGGCACAGATGAACTGTTCAGGGGCTTGACGAGTGCGAGGCCTGTGTCCGTGGTCCCGGCAGCGAGCTGGGCTCGCGCAGAGCGTGAAAGAACGAGAGGATGACTTGCAGCGCAGCAGGCCACGCGCGGAGGGAGTTTCGTCTTCATCCTGAGGACGGTGGGGGCCCCTGGCAGGGTTCGAGCCGAGGAATGACTGAGCCAGCTCCTCGCTGCCCCGAGAACGCATCGCAGCGGGGCGCAGGGGGGTGGCCGCACCCACTCCTCGTGGTGGCCTGGACTGGCAGATGGCAGTGGAGGAGATGAGAAGCGGGGGGGGGGGGGGACATATTTGAGTTGTGATGACTCAAATATGGCAGATGGTGGGGGCGTGGAGGACAGCTCCCCAGCTTCCCAGGGACTGGCTGGGAGGGGGGTGCCCGATGCCTGCGTCACACACAGGACCAGCTTCTGGGGGTGCTGGTGGTTGGTTTCTGGCGGGAAGCAGAGCCCACAGCCCTACCGCTGGATTTGACCTTGCCAGCCCTGTGCCCCTGCCGGGGAGCCAATGCCAAGTGTGGGGTCCGGCCTGGGGGGTGCCTCTGTGTTTCATCTGTTTTACCCCAGACCTAGACCGCAAAGGTCTGCTTTGCAGCTGGAGGTCCCACGGAGAAATCGCCACCTCCTCCACGTGGAACCCCCTAAGTTTAGAAACAAAACACAAACCGGAACACCAGCTATGGGTATGGCACAGCGGCTAAAGCGCTCAGGCCCAGCTCCTGTTGCCTTAGCCTCCCAGCCTGCAAGTGCTCCTCCGCGAAACGGGGGCTGCTCATCGTACTCACTGCAGAACTGGTGCAGCCTCCACGTAAGCCGGTAGAAGGGAACGCTCAGCACGTCGCCGGCCCGTGACGCGCCCTGAAAGAATCCTGACACCGCCAGGTTTCGCAGGGGTGTGTGCGCCCCATGCTTGTTCCCTCTGCTCACTCTGCCCCTCGCTCTCCGCCCAGGTTCTCTTTCCGGTCCGGGAAGCAGATCTAAGTCGAAGGCCATGACCCAGGCCACAGCTGCCCGCCTGGAGAAGACGGCCAGCAGGATGCCTTGTGGACCCAGCTCTGGGTGCCGTCAGCACACACTGTGCCCGCCCCCTTGCTTCCTCTCGGGCGGTCTGCGGCGGAAGATGAGGTTCTCCCAGCCCGCCTGCTCCCCGGCTGCACAACTGGATGCCCTGCAAGCTGTAGCTGGCGCAGGAGGTCGGGGGAGAGCGCCGGGGCTACCTCCTGCCCTGTGAGTTCCGCAGAGGACGCTGGTGGTGACCGTGCCGCAGACGGGAGCGGGGAGCGCTGTGGACATTCCAGGGGCAACGTCACTGACGCTCCGCGAATATTTGACTCAGCCCACGTGACCCTCTTTGTGTGATTTTATATTAAAGCAAAATGACTTTTAGACTTTCTGAGGCTATTTGGAATGGTGTCCTAGAGTTCAGGTAGTGGATGGGTCCGTGTGTGTGCATGTGTGTGCGTGGCACTTGCCCCTGTTTCCCGGGCTCATTTGTGACGCCACGCTGCAAAGTCTAACTGTGGCGCTACTGATCTGAAGGCTCGTCCTGGGGTCGGAGTTGGTGAGATGAGAAGGTGGGTGTGTGGGAGTGAAGGAAATGCGGTCGGGAGAGAGCGGGGCTGCCGAGCCTGCGCCCTGGACTCCCTCCACTGTTCCTGGCAAGGACGCAGGGGGCTGGGGCTGAGCCTGGCCCCCTGTTTGTGGATCTGCAGACTGAAGCAGCTCGCACAGCAGAGGCAGGCTTGACCCAAGGCCTGGGTTCTCAGCTGCGAAGCTCTCTGCAGAGTTTCCAACATTGCAGGGAACTGCAGAAAGTGGAAGTAAAACTATGAGTTTATTTTGAGGCAGAAAATTCCTTTGTAGTTGATGAAAATGCATATTATGAGAAAACTAAATGGATTCCAAAGTTTTTTTTTTGTTTCGTTTTGTTTTTTGTTTTTGTTTTTTTTTGTTTGTTTGTTTTTTTTTTTTTTTTTTTTTTTTTTTTTTTTTGACAGGCAGAGTGGATAGAGAGAGAGACAGAGAGAAAGGTCTTCCTTTTGCCGTTGGTTCACCCTCCAATGGCCGCCGCGGCAGGCGCGCTGCGGCCGGCGCACCGTGCTGATCCAATGGCAGGAGCCAGGTGCTTCTCCTGGTCTCCCATGGGGTGCAGGGCCCAAGCACTTGGGCCATCCACCACTGCACTCCCGGGCCACAGCAGAGAGCTGGCCTGGAAGGGGGGCGACCAGGACAGAATCCGGTGCCCCAACCAGGACTAGAACCAAGGGTGTCGGCGCCGCAAGGCGGAGGATTAGCCTATTGAGCCGCTGCGCTGGCCTAAATTCATACTTTTAACTGCATTTTTCTGTGAATGGTTTGAAGTACTTTATGTTAATGAGCACAAGTCCCTACATCCTGCTGCCTGTGAGGTGGGTGTTGTTCTCTGTGTACGCTCAAGGTGGTACATGCAGAGGGAAGTGAAGGAACTTGGCCAGTGTCCCAAGCTAGGGAATGCTAGGAGCAGGACACGGAGCGAATGCAAATGCCACGACCCAGTCTTAAGCACCCTGTCTCCAACAAAAGGGCCCTGGCCTTAAAGCCCTAATCCAGAGGTAGCGTTGTGGCCCAGCGGGTTAAACTGCCACTGTGATGCCGGCGTCCCGTACCCAAGAGCAGGTTCGAGTGGTGCCCCACGTCTGACCCAGCTCCCTGCCAGTGTGCCTCAGGGGCAGAAGAAGATGGCCCACGTACTTGGATTCCAGCTAGTGGAATTCTAGGCTTCTGGCTTCAGCTTGGTTTAGCCCAGGACATGGCAGCCACTGGAACCACCAGATGGAGGCGCTCCCTCTGGCCCTCTTTCAAGTAAACAGATACATGTTTTGTTTTCAAAAACGCCTAGTCCAGGTCACCCTCCCGAGTCACCCCTGAAGCTCTCAGGATTGCTGTCTCCCTGGCTGGCTGCTCCCCTCTCGTGCTCCCTGGCGGGCGAGTGTGAGCACGGGAACCGGAACCACAGGCGGACATGAGTGAGGGCAGCAAGCCACGCAGAACGTGCGTGGCTTGGGCGGGGCCATATGCGTGGCAGAGGCCGTTCCTGGGACTGAAGTTTGGTTGCTTGGTGGTTTTCTAAAGATTTTATCCATCCATCCATCCATCCATCCATCCATTCATTCATTTATTTGAAAGGCAGAGTGACAGGGAGGTCTGCCATCAGCTGGTTCATTCTCCACACAGCCCAGGGAAGAGCAGGCCAAAGCCGGGAACCAGGACTCCAGCGGGACCTCCCACATGGGTGGCCCCGAGCACGCCAGCCATCTGCTGCTTCCTCAGGCCGTTACTAGAGCGCTGGGACTCAAACTGTCACTCTGTGCGGGATGCTGGCATCGCACGCAGTGTGTTAACTCCTGTACCACAGCACCGGTTCCTGGGGACTGAAGTTGGAAGTCCAGCCCTGGGGGCAATCCTACTACACCTGAGCCATCCTTGCCTCAGTTTCCCCATCTGCAGGGCACGGGGCAGCCGCGAAGCACACGTAAGATCATCGTGCACTGCCATCAGGGAGCCCTTGGTGTGTGCGGCTCGTGTTTCCAGACCTGGGGTCACCCTGTGTAAACACAGCCCTGCCCCCTTCTCCTGGGGGACAGACCTGAGAGCCCCCAGCCCCGGTGGCGCCAGTACTCAGGCTGGGCATTTCGTGCAGTGGTTAGGGCACAGCTTGGTTCCTACTTCCTGCTAATGGGAGGCAGCAGGGGCCCAGCACCCTCATGGGAGGCCTGCAGAGGGGTTCTTGGCTCCCAGCTTTGGCCTGGTCCAGCCTGGGCTGCAGCAAGCATTTGGGGGAGAAGCAGGGCACGGGAGATTCCCTCCCTCCCTCCCTCCCTCCCTCCCTCTGCCTTTCAAGTAAATGTTTCACGAAGTCTCCAGCAAGAAACGCTTGGGGAGTGACTCAGGACAACCTGACGCTGGGGCGTGGGAACATTTCTCCCAGACGCGGGCCTGGCCGCAGCACAGATCACGCCCCTGGCGCCCCATGCTTCCTGCCTCTCCCCCACTGCAGGCTCAGCACACACCCAGCGAGGGTGCGGGGCACAGGCCGAGGAGCGGGCTCCAACCAGGCCTCATTCGAGAGGCACAGGAAGTGGGTGCTGCGCCATCATCGTCTCACACAAATGAGCAAATCAACGCCTCCATTAAAGGAGGACTCGGGAGGACCAGGCTGAGCATTTGCAAACAGCCAGCGGCAGGAATCTATCTGTGCCAGACACTCGGCGAAGGGCCTTTTGTGCAGTAAGTCACCCAGTCCTCGCAATCACACACAGCGTCCCAGCTGTTACCGTCAGCCTGCCACAGGTGGGAACCCACACCCGTGTCGGCGGCCTACATGCCTACATGGGCAGGAACTGGAGCTGCCGCTCCCAGGCCTGTGTGGCCAGCAGACCACGTGGACGCCCCTCCCCCCAACACACACAAGGAGACTGTAAGAACACCCGAGGACCAGCTCCCCAAGATGCCCCCCAAGGCGCACAGGCAGACGCCTGCACAGCGTCAGGTTTCAGGGGCCACTGATTTTGTGTGAGAGCGCACAGCTGACCAACACGTGAAGCCAACGCTCGTTCCTACACCAGGGTCCGTACTTGTCTCGAGTGCCCAAGGAGTGGGGCTGAGGGAGCCACCAGCCCATTTAAGATGGGGACAAGGGCCTGGCGGGCGGAGGGACATCTGCCTAAGAACGTAGCTGCAGCTGGCAGTGCCCCCAGGGGCCGGCCTGTCCATGCTCACCTCTCACCTTCACGAGCACCTATGCCTCCATCACATTTCCAGGCCCCCTAAGTGGACAATCATGTGCACTGATACCCCGCCCCCACCCGCCGTGTGGCCCTCACAAATAAACCCCAGACCCAGTCCGGGCTCTTCATAAGAACAGACACACAGGCAGGTGATCTCGCCTGGCAATAAATACTTTAATTTCTCATTTCATTTTTATGATGACAAATAAGATTCAAGTTTATTTCCTTTTTGTTTGCTTACATACAAAGCTAAACCACGACAGGTACAGCCCGCATTTCCACGCTGCCATCGGATCCTCCTCCGACTTGCTGCCCACTCACCAGGCCGGCGGGGGCGGGGAAGACTTTCTTAGGTAGCACCGTCATGAGCCTGGGGTGGGGGGAGGCGCCTGGAGCAGAGGGCAGGCTCTTGACCTGGCCCCAATGGCCTGGGGGCGGACAGTGAGAACCAGCCCCCTCGGGAGGGAGAGGGAGCCACTTCTCCTCCCACCACCGGTCCAGGGGAAAACACTTGAGCTTTGTCCTCGAGCCCTGCCTGCTGTCCCGTGTACCTGGCGCCTTTCCCTGAGGCTGGCGGCAGGGGTCCTGGGGCACCGAGGCCTCGACAGCAGGTCATGGGGGGTGGGGTGGGGGTGGGGCGGCCGGGTAAGTCATTTCTGGTCCCACTACAAAAACTTTATTTTTGATTAGAATAGAGTACCATCTCAAATCTCGCCTACAGAAACAAAGCAAAGAAACCCAGAACAAAAAAATGCAGCCACTTCACTCACTTCAAGACCTATATACATGTAAGTTGTTTGCTGTGGGTTTTTTTTTTTTTTTTTTGCCTTTTTTCTTTTTTAAATTTTTTTTGCTGTTTTTTTTTAAACGTTTTAAAATTTTTTTTTTTAAAATAAACTCAGTGTTCACATTTCTATAAAGAATTAATAACCCAGTTTCGGGAACCCTGCCCCGGCAGCACAGGGAGGCGGCACCTCCCCCGCCTGCCTCCAGCCTGCTCGGCCGCCCGGGGAGGGGCAGCCTGTGGAAGAGCAGTTGACACCGGGCCTGTGCTCGCGGCCCCGGGGGCCAGGAAGCTTTCGAGAAAGCAGAGGGGAAGACTAGCTTACTGTTAAACCCTTTAAAAAATATTCATACACTTCAGCGTGCGCCTGTCGAGACGCGGGGAGAACAAGAGCTTGGAACGCCCGGGGCAGGCCGGGCAGGCGGGCAGGGCCTGGCTCTGCACCTGCAGGCGGGAGGCCCGCCCGGCGCCCTGCTTCTCTTTCCTCTCTAAAACCTGTGCCGAGTCTTTGACCGCATGCACGGGAAGCACGGACGTTCGACTTGTATGCAAAAAAGGTACAAAACAACTAGAATATAAAAGTTTTGGTAATGTAAGGCCATCTGTTCAAGTCCACCTTGGAAACCTGGAACAGACATTTAAATACTACAGTGAAAAGGCATCTTAATATACTTTTTAAAAACATCTGAAGTAATCTGCTAAGACTAAGTGTAAAAAACAAAACAAAAACCCATTCCCTTTGAGGGCACTTTGTCCTTTGGAGAGGCCGGCGGCGGCGGTCAGTGCTTCAGCCAGGGGTGGGCTTCGATGGAGGCCTTGCTGCGGTCCCCGTAGTCGTAGAGGAGCTCCTCCCCGGCCGCGATGTCCCGCGCAGCGATGAGGATGAGGTGGGGCACCCCGTCGATGTCGTGCAGTTTGGTCTGGCAGTTCCCGCACTTGCTGTGGTTGATCAGCCGTCCCAGGCGGTTGGTCTCGCGCGTGGCGTCCACGCTGGTGGGGAGGGAGGAGGTTACACAGGCAAAGAGGCCTTTTGACCCGTCAAGGGCTGGAGGCGCAGGGGACACAACCCACAAGGGCTCTTTCTGGAGACGAGGGAGGCAACTGGAGAGTTTTACGAACTAGATCCATGGATAGAAGTCAACTCCGCTGGCCACAGCCAGGAGCACTTAGCGGCCACACAGAGCAGCCAGGTGGGCTGCCGGGCAGGGCTGTGTGAGACGGGTCCAGTTCTGCTTCTCGCTGGATGAGGCGGCCCCCAGCCCACCTCCCACCCCGGGGCTTCCAGACAGGAAGTGGGGAGACAGCCCCGAGACAGGCAGCAAGAACTGCACCCAAAGCCGAACCACAAAGAGCTCGATCAGCCCAGGCCCGTGGCTGGCGGGGCGCGGGGCGGCCACGCGAAGCAGCCGCGGACTTACCAGTAGGTTTTGCTCAGATACTGGAAGTAGTACATGTAGCAGCCCGTGGAGGGGTCCTGGGCGTACAGAGCCTCGCGCTTCTTGGCATCGGTGATCTCGATGAGGTCGCCATGGTACTCCACCACAAAGTCGCCCCGGGAGAACTGCTTCGTGGCAATTACGCCCCTGCCTTTGCCGTCGATGAGGTCAATCTGCCAGGAGGCGGCGAGAGAGCATTGGTTTTTAACAGCAGTGGCGGCCGCAAGGCACGGGCCTTCCTGGGGGCCTGCCAGGGGCAAGCTTTATCTTATTATTATTTTCAAATTTTCAGGATTCATTTATTTACGTGAAATGCAGAGTTACAGATAGAGAGGGAGAGACAGAGCTCTTCCACCTGCTGGTTCATTCCCCAAACACCAGGGCTGACCCAAGCCAAAGCCAGGAACTCCATCCGGGTCTCCCACGCGGGTGCAGGGGCCCAAGCACTTGGAGCATCTTCCGCTGCTTTCCCAGGACCCTAGCAGGGAGCCGGATCGGAAGCAGAGCAGCCGGGACACAAACCGGCGCCCACACAGGATGATCGCGTTGCAGGCAACAACTTCACTCTAAGCCCCAACACTGGCCCCAGGAGCAAACCACACTGAAGAGTGGATACAGCTGTGCAGCCACCGCCGCACCCCAACTTCAGAACTCCTGTGTCCCAGGGCACCAGTGTGCCCGTGTGCAGGGTCCCGGGGCACCCGTGTGCCCGTGCGCAGGGTCCCGGGGCACCCGTGGGCCCGTGTGCAGGGTCCCGGAGCACCCGTGTGCAGGGTCCCGGGGCACCCGTGTGCCCGTGCGCAGGGTCCCGGGGCACCCGTGTGCCCGTGTGCAGGGTCCCGGGGCACCCGTGTGCCCGTGCGCAGGGTCCCGGGGCACCAGTGTGCCCGTGCGCAGGGTCCCGGGGCACCAGTGTGCCCGTACGCAGGGTCCCGGGGCACCAGTGTGCCCGTGTGCAGGGTCCCGGGGCACCAGTGTGCCCGTGCGCAGGGTCCCGGGCACCCGTGTGCCCGTGCGCAGGGTCCCGGGCACCCGTGTGCCCGTGCGCAGGGTCCCGGGGCACCCGTGTGCCCGTGCGCAGGGTCCCGGAGCACCCGTGTGCCCGTGTGCAGGGTCCCGGGGCACCCGTGTGCCCGTGCGCAGGGTCCCGGGGCACCAGTGTGCCCGTGCGCAGGGTCCCGGGGCACCAGTGTGCCCGTACGCAGGGTCCCGGGGCACCAGTGTGCCCGTGCGCAGGGTCCCGGGGCACCAGTGTGCCCGTGCGCAGGGTCCCGGGCACCCGTGTGCCCGTGCGCAGGGTCCCGGGCACCCGTGTGCCCGTGCGCAGGGTCCCGGGGCACCCGTGTGCCCGTGCGCAGGGTCCCGGAGCACCCGTGTGCCCGTGTGCAGGGTCCCGGGGCACCCGTGTGCCCGTGTGCAGGCACTGCACGAGGTCCCCAGGGCAGAGCTACCCCAATGCTGCAGATCAGCAGACCCGGGCTCACAGAGCACAGCCATGTGGCTGAGGCCACGGAGCCAGGAACTGCACCGCATAGCCTCGGCCTCGCCGTTTAGGTTCCAGTGCCAAGAGCAGGGCCCAGGGGGCTGGCGCTGTGGCACAGCAGGTAAGGCTACCGCCTGCAGTGCCGGCATCCCATATGGGCACCGGTTCGAGTCCCGGCTGCTCCACTTCCGATCCAGCTCTCTGCTATGGCCTGGGAAAGCAGAAGATGGCCCAAGTCCTTGGGCCCCTGTACCTACCCCTGGTTTTGGATTGACAAAGCTCTGGCCATTGCAGCCATCTGGGGAGTGAATCACCAGATGGAAGACACCTCTCTCGCTGCCTCCGCCTCTGCCTTCAAATAAATAAATGAATCTTTGAAAAATAAAAAAGTGCAGGGCCTGGGTCCCAGTCTCCCCTCACTCCCTGCCAGAGCTCCCCTTGCTCCATCAAGATGGAGTCAGGGCGGGGGCTTTAGGGGCCCGGGACTTGAGCTCCGATTCCGTTTTGGGGCTGTGGGGTGGGCACTGAAGATTTCTGAGCCCAGGGCCAAGTCCAGACCCACCAGGCCACCCCAGCATAGAGTGGAGAGTTACTCCCCTCTCCCCAGAGCGCGGGTCACTCGGGATTGCCATTGCGCAGGACAAGAGTTCAAGACAAATGTATCAGTTTCCCCTTTGATATAAGTCAAAGCAGCCGGACCCGGCCAGCTGCACACCCACACTGTGTGGCTCAGGCGGCAGGACGCACTGGGGGGCAGATCCAGGGCCCAGAGTGTGCCGGGCTGGCAGGGGAGCAGGGTAAGTTCTGGAACTGGGTAATGGTGATGGTTACACAACATCCTGACTGCGCCCCATGACACACAAGTGTCCACTTTAAGAAGACATGTGTTCTATTATGGGCACTTCACCACGACTTTAAAGCCTTCCCCCCGGGTAACACGGACGCACAAAGCCCATGTATGTTTCCTTCATGAAGCGTCTCCTTGGCAGTGTGAGTGCCTGGCTCTCTGACACCCCAGGAGCCTGACCAGTCCCTGTGACACTGGTGGCCAAAGCCGCAGGCGGCCCCCCCACGCCGGCTGTGAGCGGACAGCCTCGGCCACGCCCACCCTTGGCCACGCCCACGGGCTCTGCCGACCCTTACCTTCATCCCTTCTTCCTTCCCGCTCTCGATCAATTCATCTATTCTTTTCCGTTCTTCCGACTGGGGGGAGGAGAGAGAGAGGGAGGGGGAGGGGGAAGGGAAGGGAAGGGGGGGAAGGGAAGGGAGGGAGGGAGGGAGAAGGAGGGGGGGGAGAGAGAGGGAGGGAGGGGGAGAGAGAGGGAGAGAGGGAAGGAGAGGGAGGGAGAGAGGGAGGGAGGGGGAGAAAGAGGGAGAGAAGGAGAGGGAGGGAGGGAGGGGAGAGGGGGAGGGAGAGAGGAAGAGGGAGAGGGAGGGAGGGAGGGGGAGAGGGGGAGAGAGAGGGAGAGAGGGAAGGAGAGGGAGGGAGAGAGGGAGGGAGGGGGAGAAAGAGGGAGAGAAGGAGAGGGAGGGAGGGAGGGGAGAGGGGGAGGGAGAGAGGAAGAGGGAGAGAGAGGGAGGGAGGGGGAGAGGGGGAGGGAGAGAGGGAGAGAGAGAGAGGAAGAGAGAGAAGGAGGGAGGGAGGGGGAGAGGGGGAGGGAGAGAGAGAGAGAGGAAGAGAGAGAAGGAGGGGTGGGGAGAGAGCAAGCCATCAGCGTTTTCTCCCGTGCCCGGCAGGGCCGGGAGCCCCAGCTGCTGTGGAAGGCCAGTCCCCTGGGTTCAGCTGGGTCAGGAGGGCCACGGTGCGGGGCCAGAGTGGGACGGCACTCACGGATGTGTTCTGTTCTGCCCATGCAACATTCTAAAACCTGACAAATCACGGACATCTGAAAACCGGTACTGGGACTTTATACACTCGATGACAGCGACGGCAGATACGGGGCCACACCCCCTAGAGGGGCCCTGTGTGTGCTATGCGCCCCCCAGTGGGGGGCCCGGGGTGCTGTCTAGAGGTCAGTGCCCTGGTGAGACAGTCCTGACCAACACGTCCTGCCTCCTGTCCTACAGGCCACAGCCATGCTGCTGCCACCTCTGTCCTTAACTGGGCTTCCCCATGGCCCTGCTGTGGCACAGGAATGAGGGAGAAAAAGGAACCATGCAGACAGGGAACCCCGCACCAGCACTGGGCCCAGACCCTTCTGCACACAGCCTGCGGCCTGTCTGGCCACTGACCACACCCACCGTGCGTGCTGGAGACACAGCCAATGGAACCACGTCTCTGCAGTCCCAGCTGGGGGCCTGCAGACAACCAGCTCCGAGCGTCCTAAGGAGAACTCTGGCGGCAGACAGACAGGGAGTCAGCAGGCCTGAGTGAGGGCCAGCAGGCCTGTGAACAGGAAGGGCCCAGCGCCCAGCCATGCCCAATGTGGAATCCGCAGCGGAGCCGCGCGCCTGTCCCTGGAGCTGAGCTTCAGCCTCCTCGAGGCCCGGCCAGCCGGCCATGGAGCCCCACGGTGCAGGGCCAGGGGGTCCAGGCCTCTCTGCACGCCTCCCCCCGAGTCCAAACCCTGCATCCCAGAGGCCAACTCCTGCCCTGGGCTCTGGGCTGCCCACTGTTTCCAGACGGAGCAAGGTGTCCAGGAAGCTTCCCTCCCAACACCTGGCCAGCCACACTGCTCTGCCCCGCCCACCTGGACTCCAGCCCGGGCACAGTCTCTGCTGGCCCTCTAGGGCAGTCAGGCCAGGCCTGGCCTCACCCTCAGACGCTGCCCTGAGGCCGCACCCCTGGGCTTGCCCTATGCAGCAAACAGAATGTGCACCGGGGCCAGCTGTCGTCGCTCTGTGCCGGCCAACAAGAGCCACAGTGTCTGGCTGGCAACAGTGCCGTTGTCCTGGCCGGCCACTGCCTTACTGCTCCGGCCAACAGCAGCTCCACTGCCCGGCCAACGGCGGCTCACGTGGTTCACTCAGCAGAGCCAATACAAACAGTGAGGGGTACGGCAGGGCTCCGGCGCTCGGTCCAGAACAGGGTCAGCTCTCCTGCGCCTGCTAAGGGGACGTGAGGGTGTCCCCCTTGCACTTGGCTGCTGACGAGGTCAGCTGAGCCACTCCCGGCCCCTGAGCCCTCGCTCCTACAGGCCGACAAGCCGCTGCTTCCATTCGCAAGGCAGGCTGGGATGGCTGTGTGGGCGCACAGCGGCTGGGAGCCCAGCCGGGAGGGGCCGAGGGCTCTGCTGCCTGGCGTGGCCGCCCCCTCTGCAGAGCCACGGCTGCAGGTACACAGTGCAGCCTCCCACTGCTGGTGCGCCCGTTAGGATGGCTCGTTCTTGGCCCAAAGACTTCGCCTTTCTCTGGAAATACAGCCAACGCTGCTCCCCAGGGGCGAAGTGGGCCCCCCACCCACTTTTGTTGGCTGTTTTTACTATTTACTTGAGTGGCAGATAGACCAAGAGAGGAATACTAATAGACACAAACAGCAAGGTGGAGACGGCTCCCATCCACCAGTTCACTCCTCCAATGTCTGTATGGCCGTGGCTGGGTGGGCCCAAAGCCAGAGCCAGGAACTCAACCCTGGTCTCCCCGAGGGGTACGAGAGACCAGATGACTTGAGCCATCACCGCTGCCTCCCAGGGCCTGCACTAGCAAGAAGCTGCAGCCAGGAGCTGTGGCTAGGAGCTCAGGTGCGGGGCGTGGCGGGGACATGGGTCCCTAACTGCTGTCTTAACCACTGCCCTGCAAGCCTGCTCCCAGTTTGGTGTTTAAAAGCAGGAGACACAGAAACCCGGCTGCATCTATATCTGCAGATTTAACATCAAAGTATGGGGCGGCAGGTGGGGGGAGGCTGAAACACAGAACCCCCCCCCCAGGCCCAGGCTCCCCACCGCTCGGTGGGGGAGGCAAGCCTGGGCACTGCCCCCAGGCCCTGGCTGCTAAGAGGGGCTGCCCCCGCAGTCCTGAGGGACCTGGCCACACCCCGGGCTCCACCACAGAGGGGCCCCAGCTGCCCCTCCCTGCACTCCTGTGAGTCACTCCAGTTTGCTCCTCATGCCCCTAGGGCGGTGGCTGGGCAAGAGAGAGCAGAGAGGAGCCCCAGGAGGAGGCCCCACGGGGAAGGTTAAGTGCCAGGCACAATGCCAGAGTCCTACACACGTGAACATACTTATCTTTTAATCAGCACAGGCAGCCCACCACGACTACTCGGCCATCCCACCTACAGCACTGAGAGCCGAGGGACTGCCAGGGCACAGCTGGCACACGCGGCGCCACCCACGGCTCCTCGCCTCCCTGAGACACAGCTCCAAGAGACCAAGCAGCGCTCCAGGCAGCAACAGCCCTGCCAACTCGCCCTGGAGCACCCGGCTCTCCACGCCACAGGCCACAAGGCTCCCTCACGGAAGTGTCTCCCCAGGCCCCACAGGGACCCACCAGGAAGGCAGAGCAGGCTCTGAGACGACCCCCTTAGAGGGAGGAGATGGCCAAGGCCAGAGGGGCCGAGCATCTCGCCCTAAGGTGACACAAACGAGGCTGAGACACAGGCCGAGCACTGCCCACTGGGCCACCCTGCCCCGAGAGCTGGACTGAAACCACAAGGCGCTACCTGCAGCTCGGCTTTGCTCTTCCTGGAGCTCCTTCGGACAGGGTAGAAATCCGTGAGTTTGCGATTCTGCTGCGTTTTTCCTTGAGCTCTGTTTAAGAAAGGAGGGCGGGGAAAGAAAAACTATTGGGACGGAAAGCCACGCTCACACCTGGGAGGTGGCTCCCTGGGAATGATGCCCATGAAACACCGTTGTCCCTGGGGCCTGGCAGTCACATCAGCTCACTTGCCCCCAGGCCCCGCTGGGGGGGCACTGCAGAGGCCAGCCCTGCTCAGCGGGGAGGGGAGGGCGTCCACACTCCCAAACGGCACCAGACCCAGAACGGGGGCCGAGCCTTTGGCCTGACAGGTGGGGACAGGGGAGCACGTGGCCCTCATGGGCGCCCAGGCAGCCTTCCCTGGGGCCAGCACACGGGCCCGCGGTGCTTACTTCTTCCGAGGGGTCTGTCGGCCCTTGAGGGGCTTCTTCAGGGCTGGCTTGGCGCCGGCTGCAGCGGGAGAGTCACCAGCCAGGGCTGGAGTTTTTGGAGGTTCTGCTGCATCAGGTTTTTGGTTTGGAAAAGGTGCCAGGGGGCCTCTCCTGGTGTCTCTGAGCTTCGGCTCCTCGGCCTTCATGGAACTTCGTATGGCGTTCCCACCACTTCTCTTCTCTGCAGGCAGAGGGTGGAGAAAACAGGGTTCACTCCACCCTCGCTAAGGTGGGCTCTGGGGGGCGGGCATTGTGGCGCGGCAGGCAAAGCGGCTGCTTAGGATGCCTGCATCATACAACAGGGGGCCAGGTTCAAGTCCTAGCTACTCCACCGCTTCTTCTCTGTTTTGTTTTTTTTTTTTTTAAGATTTATTTACTAATTCATTTGAAAGTCAGTTACTGAGAGATCTTCCATCCCCTGGTTCATTCCCCAAATGGCTTCATCAGCCGCAGCTTGGCCAGCCCGAAGCCAGGACCTTCTGGGTCTCCCTCAAGGCTACGGGGCTTCTTCTGCTGTTTTCCCAGGCACATCAGCGGGGAGCTGGATCGGAAGTGAAGCAGCCAGGGCTCAAACCAGTGCCCACATGGGATGCTGGCACCACAGGCAGTGGCTTTACCCACTACACCACCCACAGCACTGGCCCCTTCTTCTTCTTTTAGATTTACTTATTTATTCAAAAGACAGAGTTACAGGCTAGGGAGGGAGGAAGGAGAGGAAAAAAAAAAAAAGGTCTTCCATCCACTGGGTCACTCCCTAAATGGCCATAACAGCCACGGCTGGACCAGGCCCAAGCCAAGAGCTTCTGCTAGGTCTCCAGTATGGCTGCAGGGGCCTGGGCACTCGGGTCATCTCCCACTGCTTTCCCAGGCGCATTAGCAGGGAGCTGGCTTGAACTGGTGCCCGTATGGGATGCTGGCGCTGCAGGCGGTGTAGCTTCACCCGCTATTCCACTTGTGACCTAGCTGCCTGCCAGTGAGCGTCTGGGAGGCAGCAGGTGACAGCGCAAGTGCTTGGGTCCCCTCCACCCACGTGGGAGACTCGGATGGGGCTGCTGGCTCCCGAGTTCGGCCCAGCCACAGCTGTTGAGGATATCTGGGCAGTGAACCAGGGGAGGGAAGATCTATTTTTGTTTCTCTTTCAATTAAAATGAAAATAAAATTTAAAAACAACTTTAAAGACAGGCTCCAGGAAGAAAAGAGGGTTCCGGGGAGGAGAGGGGAGGGGCTCAGCCTGCTAAGCCTGGCGTCCACTAAGGGCCACCTGGCAGAAGGGCGCGGCTCTTTTTTTTTTTTTTTTTAAATATTTATTTACTAGGGCCAGTGCTGTGACGCAGCAGGTGAAGCCACTGCCTGCAGTGATGGCGTCCCATGTGGGCACCGGTTTGAGCCTTGGCTGTTTCACTTCCCATCCAGCTCTCTGCTGTGGCCTGGGAAAGCAGTAGAAGATGGCCCAAGTGCTTAGGCCCCCAGCACCCACATGGGAGACCACAAAGAAGATCCTGGCTCCTGGCTTTGGATTGGCCCAGCAACAGCTGTTGCAGCCATCTGGGGAGTGAGCCAGAGGATGGAAAACCTCTCTCTCTCTCTCTCTGCCTCTCAAATAATTAAGTCTTAAAAAAAAAAAAAAAAAAAAAAAAAACAACTTACAGAGAGGCAGAGAGGGAGATACGTTCCATCCACTGGTTCACTCCCCAGATGGCCGCAACAGCTGGAGCTGGGCCAATCCAAAGCCAGGAGCCAGGAGTTTCCCCTGGGCCTCCCTTGTAGGTGCAGAGGCCCAAGCAGCCGGGCCATCCTCCGCTGCTTTCCCAGGCACATTAGCATGCAGCTGGGTCGGAAGTGGAGCAGCCGGGACTCGATCTGGCACCAGCTTACCTGCTCCAGCACAGCACCAGCCCCTGGCTCTACCTTAGACCAACACGCTGGGCAGAGGTTCTGAGCCTCTGTGCTGGCTGTGGAGAGCCTAGGAGGCAGAAGCGGCACACACAGCACTGCTGGCAACAGCACCTCGGAAGCCAGGCGGCAGAGCGTCCCCCAGCGCTGCCTGGACGCCTCAGGGGTGGTGCAGTGGGTTAAGTCGCGGCTTGCAAGTGCAGATTCCAGAACTGGCTATTCTGCCCGGGCTTGTGCAGCCCTTTGGGGAGTGACCCGTGGACAGACTATCTTGGTCTCTCTCTCTCTGCCTCTGAAATAAGTAAATAAATCTTTACAATGCAACAGGGCTGCCGTGCCGTGTGTGTCCAGTGGCTCTCGCAGACTGGCCGGCGTGTGACGAGGAACACTGCAATGATCCATTACTAAAACAGCTGTGCAGGCCGGCGCCGCGGCTCACTAGGCTAATCCTCCGCCTAGCGGCGCCGGCACACCGGGTTCTAGTCCCGGTCGGGGCGCCGGATTCTGTCCCGGTTGCCCCTCTTCCAGGCCAGCCCTCTGCTGTGGCCAGGGAGTGCAGTGGAGGATGGCCCAGGTGCTTGGGCCCTGCACCCCATGGGAGACCAGGAAAAGCACCTGGCTCCTGGCTCCTGCCATCGGATCAGCGCGGTGCGCCGGCCGCAGCGCGCTGGCCGCGGCGGCCATTGGAGGGTGAACCAACGGCAAAGGAAGACCTTTCTCTCTGTCTCTCTCACTGTCCACTCTGCCTGTAAAAAATTAAAAAAATAAATAAAAAAAAAAATAAAAAAACAGCTGTGCAGCGCCCGTGCTGTGAACGTCTTGCCCTCTTTTTCCTTTTAATTTACTTTTAAGAGGTAAGTCAATACCACACTCCCGGTAGGAATGTGAAATGGTACAGCCACTTTGGAAAACACTTTGGCGTCCTTCAAAATGCTAAACAGAGTTCCCACTTCGCCCAGCAATCCCACCCCGAGGCACCCACTCAAGAGAATGAAAAACACGTGTGCGCACAAAATCTGACCCTCCAGTAGGCCAAACGTGGAACGAGCCAGGCCACAAAAGGTGGTCCATCCACACCACGCAACACGACTCATCCATGAAAAGGCGTGAAGCCGACACATGCTACAACACGGATGCGCCCCGGGAGCCAGACCCAGGAGCCTCCACGTGACTCCACTTTACGAAACGCCCAGAGAGGCAAACTCCTAGAGACACAAGAGCCGGATGGCTGCCTGGGGTTGGGGGCGTGGAAAATGGGTACAAGATTTCTTTTTTGAGAGGAAAAGAACATTCTGGAATCAATGAATGCTAATGGCTGCACACCACCGTGAACGTACTAACAACCAGCCAGTTTACACTATAAAATGATGAGCTTCATGACGTAAGAATCATACCTCGATACACAAGAGAAAAACCAGTACGTCCACACCATCCGGATTGTTCTTACTCCCTTCCACACCTTCTTGGGTGGCACCAAAGGCCAGGCCGTCAACCTAACACTGGGCACGTGTGGCGCCCGTGAATGACTCGTGTCTCACCGGCATCATGGCAGAATCAGAGAAGTCTGGCCCTTGGGGTCCCCAATGTTAATCACTGCCATCCAACAGCTAACTCGGGCGCTACAGCGCCACCACTTGGACAATGTGAATGAGCCTCACCGACTGCTGGTTCTAGAAAGAGCCTTTTGCGCCCCCGGGCGTGGCAGGGACAGCATGTCCCAGGTGCTCCGGGAGCCAGGGCAAAGCCCCTCTGCATCCGTGCGGCGCCTGGCGGTCAGGAGGACTCCTCCCCCGAGTCTACAGGAGACACCACTGGGCTTGGAAGGCTGCCTCCTTTCCAGTGGCAGAGGCAGGATTAGAACCCAAGTCACACACAGAGGTCACGCTGCCCTGTGCACTGGGAAGTCCAGCCCGGGAGGCTTCTGCCCCCGAGGCTGGCGAGGTCGTCGCTCGGGACCCGTTCTGCGAGAACACAGGAGGGGCTGGGAGCCAGGTGCTCCGCTGCTTTCAGACAGAATTAATCAGCAGGCAGCGTGCTGGGGGGGGGGGGGGCCGCCCCCCCCCCCCAGGGAGTTTCTGGAGGAAGGCAAGACTTCTGGGAGGCTCAGCTTGCTTGGCACAGCACGATCAGGTGGTCGAGAACCGCATTCCCTTGCTCAGTACTTTAACTCCAGAGCCCACGGCACAGTGTGCTGCCTCGCGGAGGGAGGCGGGGGTAGAGGGCGGGGAGCTGGCGCCCTGTGATCGCATGGCGCAGCAGCCGGCACTGAACCCGCCCGGCGGGACGACCCGGAATCGCCATTCCTGCACCTGCCACGCTCGGGCGCCTCTCTCCTTGTGAGTCAGGCGCGACGTGGCAGCACCACCAGGGCTAAGGTTGCGCTAACTCACGTGAGAGCAGGGAGAACCTGTCTGACCGACCAGGCACACGCCCTGGGGCAGGCCGCTCTCGGTCGTGCTTGCTACTCAGAAGCGAGCTGACACTCGGGGCTCAAACCTCCGCGGCCTGGCAGAGGGCAGGAGGAACAGGGGACGCCCAGGGCTTTATGAAGGAGAAAGGCCTGCAGCCAGGCCGGCCGCGCCAGGCACTCACCTTCTCGCCTCCGGTAGATCCCGGCTAATGGTCTCCCCGGGCACTTGGCTTCGTAGTGCGCAACGGAGTTGTCTTCCTGCAGCGGGGAGCGCACTCCGGAGCACTTGTTCGGGCTCATGTAGGAATAGATCTTGGACTGCCCGGCAAACACATTCTCCTAAAACGACAAACACACGCTCTGAAGGGCGCTGGAGCAACAAGACCCCGCAGGAGGCAACCAGGACACAGGGGGCAGAACAGACACCGCGGCTGGACCCCGGGGGTCCTCCCGCGGGAGTGCAGGCAGGCTGGGAATCCCCCGGGCCCCCAACACCTGTGGCCTCTGGCTCTCTCACCAAGGGGACATCTGGCCAGCGGGACACCAGCTGCCCACAAAGGTCTCTGCAGGAAGGAGGTGAACAGCCAGCGGCCAGGAGGGGTCAGAGTGACCCAGGGCAGGCTGAGGCAGGTGCAAGGGCTGGGCGGAGTCAGGCCAGAAGCCCCTAGAGGGACAGGCCTAGGGAACCTGACTGACCACTGGGTTCTGAGGTCGGCGGAGGGGGCTGGTCAGCACCCCCAGGCCCCTCTCAGTGGCTGCAGCCCAGGAGCCTCCCGGTTCCAGGCTGGCGACTTTCCTCAGGGTGACGGGAAAGCTGATGGGAGCAGAGGCTCCCGCCAGCCCACCCGGGGCGGCGGCTGTTGCAAACCGCACCTGGGCGATGACCAGGGAAGGGGGTGGCCATGCCCGCCCAGCCACTGCGCGGTTTCTGGGTGTGGGACCTCTCCTGACTACGCAGGCCAGTTTCTGGGCTCCCCCCCTGTCGCCTGATAAGCCAGGAGGCGCCGGGTCGGGGAGGGACCCGGGCAGGCCCCGCACACGGCCTGGCGAGGCAGCCCCTCGGGGACGCTGGGTCTCAGCGATGGAAACGCCGAGAAGGCACAAACTTTTCCCGAGGTCGAGCACTGCCAGGGTCATGGCGCAGCCGAGCGTGGCGCCAGCAGAAATGAGGCAGCCCCAGCCGGGCGCCCCAGGGCGGCGGGGGCCGGGGCGCCCACGTGCTGGCGGCCCGGGCCCGGCGGGCGCGCAGCGGGAGTGCGGGGAGGGTGCCTGCTTACCCCGTTGGTGCGGGGCCTCCCCGGGCCCCTCCGCTCCACCATCTCCGGGCCCGGGGCCGTCGCTCCCACCGCCGCCGCCGCCGCCGCCGCCTCCACCGCGCGGGGCTTGGACATCTTCCTGCCTGGAGAGGGGGGACCCGGGGGAAGCGGGGGAGGGGAGCGCTCAGGGCGCGGCGGGGCGGGGAGCGGGGCCGCCCGGGCCGGGCGCCGCAGCCATGTTTCGAGGGCCCGGCAGTGGTGGGCCGCCGGCGCCGCCGGAGGCAGCGGCCGGCCGATCGGCAGGGCCAGGCCCAGGCCCGCGCCGCCGCCCTCCCGCCGCCCGGCCCGGCCGGGCCCCGCGCGCGCCGCCCGCCCCCCGCGCGGCCAGGCCCGACACACCCACCTGCAGCCCGGCCAGGCCCATGGCGGCGCGCCCCGCGCCCTCGCCCTCGCCGCGGCCCGGCCACCAGCGCTGCCGCTGCCTCTGCTGCTGCTGCTGCCGCCGCCACCAGCGCCGCCGCGGCGCCCCGGGGAAGGGCCGACGGCGCCCCACGGCGCCCCCTTCCCCCATGGCCTGCGAGCAGGGCCCGGCACCCGCGCGCCGCCGCGGCAGTCCCGGGCCGCCCGGAGCCAGGGACGCGGGGAGGGAGGCGCAGGCGGCACGTCCTCCGCGGCCCGCCCGCTCGCCGCCGCCCACCGTCCGGCGCCCAGCCCGGGGAGGGGCTGGCAGGGGCGGCGCCGGAGGCTCCGCGCCGAGGGGCGGGCAGCCCGCGCGGCCTGGACGAATCCCGACTCGGGCGCGCCCCCTCGCGCGCGAACTCCGCCGCTCGGGCAGGAAGGGGTGGGAAAGGCGATCTCCTCCGCCCGGGCTCCGGTTCCTTCTCCCGCTGGCTCAGCGCATATTTGCGGAGCCCCGTCGGAGCCGCACGAACTCCGCAGCGGCGGACGCGGCGGGCGAGGGCCCGCGGGGGTGCCCAGAGCTGCGCGCCCTCGGCGGTCAGGTCCTGCGGGCGTCCCCGGGACAGTGGGGAGTTCTGATGTTCCAGGGATGTGCAGGGGGCCGCAGACCCAGGAGGTGACTGGGCCAGGTGTCAAACTCAGGGGTCTGTATTAGACCGGTAGGGGTCTCTGGGGAGCCAGAGGCAGGGCTTTAAGTTTGCTGGGCGCTCCTCTCGCATCCATTATCATTCAAACCTCAAACGGGCTGGTGAGCGTGGGCTCCGTTACAATCTCCTCTCTGTAGACAGGGAAACTGAGGCTGGGGGAAGCCAGGGGCTCGGCCAGGTTCTCAGAAGTCGTCGTGGGTTGCCAGCCCGGGCCCCTGACCCTGAGCCCACGCGCCCACCCTACTGCAGCCGGAGAGCCACTGTATTTGTGCAGAGTCATAGATGTAAACAAGAGGTGCCCAGCTGCTGCCTCCCCCCACTGTGGTCTGGGAGTCGGGCCGCCTTCTCCCCCTGCATCTGTTCTCAAGTCTGGGCCTCAGCACCCCTCCAGGGTACAAACCAAGCACCTGCAATGGCCCACCTCGCTCCCGCCCCGGGGGGGGCTTCCTACACCCACAGATAAACAAATGGCTGATTCTCATGGGGGAGAAGACAGGAGGATTAAGTGACACGACCCTGCCACCCAAACAGGCTGGAGATGTAACTAACATCCTCTGGGTCAGGGCCCCCACCCCAACCACTGACCCCGTTGGGGCAGGGGCTTCTGCCCAAGTCCTGGGCAGTGTCTACCACACTTAAATCCCCAAAACTACCTGAGAACGAAAGGATTCCAAGGTGCACGGTCAGGCTGGGCCGTTTCAAAGTGACTGACAGCTACTGCAGGAATCGCAGACTGGCAGTGGCAGCTGCCAATCATCTTGTCCACATCACATACTATTTTTTTTTTAAGATTTATTTATCTATTTGAAAGTCAGAGCTACAGAGAGGCAGAGGCAGAGAGAGAGAGAGAGGTCTTCCATCTGTTAGTTCACTCCCCAGATGGCCACAACGGCCAGAGCTGGGCCGATCAGAAGCCAGGAGCTTCTTCCAGGTCTCCCACGCGGGTGCAGGGCCATCTTCTGCTGCTTTCCCAGGCCACAGCAGAGCTGGATTGGATGTGAAGCAGCCAGGACTTTGACGGGCGCCCATATGGGATGCCGGCACTGCAGGCAGCAGCTTTACCCACTCCACCACAGCGCTGGCCCTGTCACCTACTCATGGCCACAGCTTTCACTGCCTGGTACACCTACTGCAGGGGCTCTGCTGCAAACCTGGCACCCGTTCCTCTCAGCCTGGGGCTCAAGCCCCTCTCACCCAGGTAGGTAAGTGTCAGATAGCCCTGCCCGGCACCAGCCTTGTGGTGCAACGCAGGCATTCCATCCTGGAGCACCAGTTCAAGGCCCTGCTGTTCCACTTCCAGGCCAGCTCCCTGCTAATGCACCTGGGCAGGCAGCAGAAGATGGCCTGAACGCTTTGGTCCCTGCCACCGGCATGTGGGACCCAGATGGAGTCCCAGCCCCCAGCTTCGGCCTGCTGTAGCCCCAGCCTTTGGGGCCATTTGAGGAGTGAACCAGCAGATGAAGGCTGCCCGCTCTGTTGCTCCCTCTCTCTCCCCATGACTCTGCCTCTCAAATAAAGAAATATTTTTTAAAAAACTAAGTTTAATAGCAGCAAGGCTAATAGCTAACACTTGTAGACTATTTATAATGTGTCCTGGAGGCCCTGTAAGACTCCTGCTGCACTCTAAGATCAGGGCAGAGAGATACATCACTTCACTAAGAGTTCTGTGACAGGAAGGGATGAGCTGGGCTCCGCCAAGGCACGGGATCGTAAAAGGTACATGGCGTCTCTCAAGTCCAGGTGCTAACACAGTGACTGATTCATCCGGTAGACATTTGCAGAGTGCCTGCTTGGTCCCGGCCCGGTGCCAAAGACACAGACCACAGTGGAACTGGAAGGGTTAGCAGGGGTTCACCAACCATGGTGAGGGGTGCAGGCTTGGTCCTGAGAATAATACCGGGGCTGAAGGCAGGGGCGTGGCGAGGGCCGCATGGGAAAGCACTCTGCACTTCAGCTAAGGGGCTGTGAACTGCAGAAGGTGAGCAGGCCGCGGAGCTGCAGCAGCAGACAGAAGGGGACCTCCGGGGAACGAAGACCCCTGGGCTATCAACGCTCAGAGGATCACGAAGCCTCAGCCTGCAGCTCCTTCATGCAACCCAGCAGGGCTCTCAAATAAACTTTTGAGTTTGGAACAAAGAGAAACACTGGCACTTTATTTCAAGCACCATAAACGACCTGCTATTTCCAACTCTAATTGTCCGATCTAATCGTCTGTGAGAGCCAGGAGCCCTACGGTAAGCACTAAGCTGGGGATGCCACGGGACAGAGAATCACCGCCCCATAATCGCAGAGCTGATCTGTAAGCCCGCGGAGGGGAGCTGGAAGACGTTCTTTTCGACCTTGTGGCTGCTCTGGGCAGTGACTCTGCACTTCGGCTGCTGCCCCCGAGAACCGGGATTAACAGTTTCAGTAAGCTTAACCGCAATAACAAAGTGGCTGGCCCTCAGTGGTCACTACGGTTGCCTGTATTTAAGTAGTTCAATGATAGATGGTTGGTTTTTCTCCCCCTTACAGACTAACTACAGCTTTTTAAAAAAAATTTTAGCATTAGTTTTGAAACAGCTATTTAAATGATTTCACTATGATGGGGAAAATGAACCAAATTAGATACTACCAAGTATGCTTTTCAATGCCTAACACTTTTCTAAGAAAAAAAATATTAATTTTCTGCATAAATGGGGTTATGAAGCTCACGATGCTTCATTTATTCGTCAGAAACTGGGTAGGTCTCGTCCCAGAGGGCCCCAGGCGGATGCTGGGAGAACGAATGATGCAACTGGGTGCCGGGCCTGAAAACCGAGGCGCCCACAGACGGAACGAACCGCGGCCGAGTGCCCACTCCTGCCAACCGGGAGCCTTGAGGAACAGGTGACACCCAAGTTCCTCCGTGAAAATCACGATCCCACTCCACTGCCACGCTCAAGTTTCAGGCCCGCGGGCGCGCAGGAGAACCCGCGGCCGGGGCGCTCTGCCGCATAACGTGGGTTTCGCGGTGCTGCCCGCAAACTAAGTGTGCCAGGAAGGCCTCCACGCAGGGGCGCCGCGGCCCGCAGCCGCCCTGCCCAGGCCCACGCAGGCCACTCGCGCCGCTGACTCAGGGAGCCACGGAGGCACCCGCCGCGAGGTCCGCTCGGACGCGCTCCGCAAGAAGCGGGGTAAGGCTGTGCGTCCCCACCTCGGGGTCGCACCCTTTCTCCACCGGCGAGAGCCCCAAGGTAGGCAAAGCCTCATGGCAAGCCCCCCACCCCCGCCATGCCAACCACCACCATCCCCGGAGGTGCCCGGAGCTTGTCCCCACCGAGCCCCCGCACAGGCAATCCGCGCGTGCCCACGCTCCAGAGCGGGGAAACCGAGGCAGGGCTGTGGGGAGGGGCTCCCGGGGGCCTCCGAGCGGAGCGGGGGAAGGCTCCGCACAGCACCCCCTCCCCCCGGCCCCGGCGCTCCACCCGCAGGAGGGAGCCTCGCCGCCGGCCAGACCCCCTACCCAGCCGCCCGGGCGCAGACCACCGGGGCGGATACCTCTAGCCATGGCCGGGCTCTGTCACCGCCTGGGATCTCCCGGGAAACGGAGCTTTCGAAAAAAGTTGCAACAACTGTAGCCAACTGCTCCGCCGAGCTGCAGCTGCTCGCCCTGATTGGCGCTGACGCCCGCCTTTCCTCGAGCTGCCCGTCGTGATAGGCGGACGTGGAACGAGAGCCCGCCCTTCTCCCCGCCTCCCCGGTGGGGGCGGGGCCAGCGGCCGCACTTTCTACAAACGCTTTCGGGACAGGTCCCAGAGGAGGAGGGGGAAAGGGGAGGGGGTTTAAATTTGACCGTGGGCTGGCGTTGATTGGCTGCTGCGCAGGGACCCTCCCGAGCCGCCATTGGGAGGCCGATAGCTCCTCCCCCTCCGCGGGCTGAAGCTCCGCCTCCGGAGCGTTAGTCACGCGGCCGCAGGCCCGCGCTCGGAGTGGCTCGGAGCTGGGACTTCCGCTTTCCCTCCCGGCTTGACCGGAACCCGACCTTTGACCCCTCAGCCTCCACGTGTGACCCGGGGCGCCCGGAGGCCGCGGGGGCTGGGCACCTGCGCACCTTAGCCCCTCCAGCCGTTTGATCTCTTCATCGTTGGGCCAGCCTTCCGGTCCCACGCCTGCTGGCTCGGCTCCTGCGCCCCGGCCGGGTCTGGGGGTGAGCTTCCCCAAGACCCCGAAGGTCCTGGCCCGGCACTCCCACCCCTCCCGCGGCCGGGGCAACAGACGGGTAACTGGCTCGCTGCCCACCTGGCTGGCTCTCTTGACTGTCAGCCCACCAGGTGGCCACCGAACCCCACCAAGCGCCCCAGGGGATCCCCGGGCGCTCTCCTGGGCGTGACCCCAAAGTGGTCAAGGAAGACGACGGCGGTGAGCGCGCCGGGAGAGTGGAAGGCTGCGCTTCTGTCCGCAGCTAGCGCTTAGCACTTCTGGGCTCAGCTTCCCCGGGCCGTCCAGGGACGGAGGGGCCGACACACCCGGGAAAGCCCCCTTCGTTACATGCATGGAGGTTTTTGCTTTTTCCGAAATGCATTAATTCGTTTTGAGTTGTATGCATGGGATGGTTTTTGTCTCCCAACCATGGCAACTAAGACAGAGTTTCATTCCTGCACTTTAAAAAAAATTTTATTTTTATCTTTGAAAGGAAGGAGAGAGAGAGCTGTCTTCCATCCTCTGGTTCACTTCCAGCATGGCCCCAGACGGGGAATAATAGGTCAGGCTGAAGCCTGGAGTCCATCTGGGTCTCCCCAGGGTGCAGGGGCCCAGGGACTTGGGCCATCGTCCACTGCTTTCCCAGGTGCATCAGCAGGGAGCGCTCCAGTACTGGATGTCAGTGTTGCAGGTCACACTTAGCCTGGGGAATCACAACACCGCTGGCCCCTGGCCCACACTTTAGAGGAAGAAGAAACGGTTGAAAGGATAACAGGATAACAGTAGTGATTAATGCTATGGGGGATTACAGAACAAGAGGAGGGAGGGGCTCTGTCTTTAGGTGGGTCAAATCCTGTCTGAGCTGATGGGTTCAAGTTGTACTCCAGATAAGGGGGATTTCCCAGGCGGGAACGCCCGGAGGTGAAGATGAGCCCTTGGGCTGGGGACTAAGTCCTGACCCGGTGTGCTCCGACCTGTGCCTGCACTGGGGAAATGCAGGGAGCCGGCTGGGAAGGTGGGCAGGGCCCGGGTCATGGCCGCGTTACCCTGCCTGTGTGGTCTGGGGCTCCGGTGTGCACAGCGAGCCCGAGGAGCAGGAGGAGCAGGAGGAGGAGGAGGGTTTGCCGCGTCATCCTGCATCCTGCTCTTCCTTGCTCGGTCCCCTTGGTGGTGACACTTTCCTCTGGCGTGGCATCCGGTTTGGTCTCAGGGTTCTTCCCACGCTCCCAGAAACGGCCTCAGGGCCCTCCGAGGGTGCCAGCAGCAAAAACAAAAATGAAAAATAAATACATCAACGAGAAGTGCCCGCCGCAGCGGCCTCCCGAGGCTGCGGAAGGGGTGCCGGCTTCTCAGCGGGGTGAGGAACAGCTGAGGGCTCCCCTCATCTGCAGTTGCTGTCAGGCCTCCACCACCTCTTTAAGCAATTTCCTATTTTAGTTATTTTTAAACTTATTTCAGGGGTGCTTAACTGGTTAAGCCACCACCTGCAACCCCAGCATGCTATATGAGCAGCAGTTCGAGTCCCAGATGCTCAGTTTCTATCCAGCTCCCTGCTAATGCAGCCTGGGCAAGAATGGAGAATGGCCCAAGTCCTTGGGCCCCTGCTACCCACGTGGGCGACCCAGAAGAAGCTCCTGGCTCCTGGCTTTGGCCTGGCCAGCACCAGCTGTTGTGGCCATTTGGGGAATAAACCTGTGGATGGAAGACCTCTCTCTGTAGCTCTGCCTTTCAACTAAACAAACTTATTTATTTATTTTTAAAGTTATTTATTTATTTGAAAGATGGAGTTGGAAGGAGGAGAAACAGAGATGTTCCGTTGGCTGTTTCTCTCTCCAGATGACCGCAACAGCTGGGGTAAGGCCAGGCCGAAGCCAGCAGCTTCTTCTGAGTCTCCCACTGGGTAACAGGCACCCAACTACTTGGGCCATCTTTTGATGTTTTTCTCAGGCCTTTAGCAGGGAGCCAGATTGGAAGTAGAACAGCCAGCACTTGAACTGGCGTCTCTATGGGATGTTGGTGTCCCAGTGGCCTTACCCACGATGCCACAATGCTGGCACCTTAAAGAATTCTTAATTTATTTTAAACAATTTCCTATTTATTTATTTTAAAGATTTATTTATTGGCCGGCGCCGTGGCTCACTAGGCTAATCCTCCACCTGCGGCGCTGGCACCCCAGGTTCTAGTCCCAGTCGGGGCGCCGGATTCTGTCCCGGTTGCCCCTCTTCCAGGCCAGCTCTCTGCTGTGGCCCGGGAGTGCAGTGGAGGATGGCCCAAGTGCTTGGGCCCTGCACGCGCATGGGAGGCCAGGAGAAGCACCTGGCTTCTGGCTTCAGATCAGCGTAGCGCCAGCTGTAGCGGCCATTTGGGGGGTGAGCCAATGGAAGGAAGACTTTTCTTTCTGTCTCTCTCTCTCTCTCACTGTCTAACTCTGCCTGTAAAAAAAAAAAAAAAAAAAAAAAAAAGATTTATTTATTTATTTGAAAGTCAGAGTTACACAGAGAGAGGAGAGGTAGAGAGAGAGAGAGAGAGAAAAGAGAGAGAGAGAGAGAGAGAGGTCTTCCATCTGATGGTTCATTCCCCAATTGGCCGCAATGGCCAGAGCTGTGCTGATCCAAAGCCAGGAGCTTTTTCTGGGTCTACCATGCAGGTGCAGGGACTCAAGGACTTGGGCCATCTTTTACTGCTTTACCAGGCCATAGTAGAGAGCTGGATTGGAAGTGGGGCAGCCAGGACTCGAACCAGTGCCCATATAGGATACCAGTGCTTTAGGCCAGGGCATTAACCTGCTGCGCCATAGTGCTGGCCCCATTTTGTTTATTTTTAAACTTATTTTATGGCCTGGCTGTTCCACTTTTGATCCAGGTCCCTGCTAATGTGCCTGGCAAAGCGGAGGAGGATGGCCTAGTACTTGGGCCTCTGTACCCACGTGGGAGACCCGGAAGGAAATCCTGGCTGCAGACCAGCCTAGCTCCGGCCTTTGTGGCCATTTGGGACGTGAACCTGTGAATGGAAGACCTCTCTTCAGTCTCTCTCTCCTCTCTCTGTAACTCTGCCTTTCAGAAATAAGTCTGGGGCCAGTGCTGTGGTGTAGCAGGTAAAGCCACGGCCTGCAGTGCCAGCATCCCATATTGGTGCCAGTTCAAATCCCAGCTGCTCCACTTCTGATTCAGTTCCACTTCTGATCCTGCTATGGCCTGGGAAAGCAGAAAATGGCCCAAGTTCTTGGGCCTCTGTACCCACATGGGAAACCTGGAAGAAGTTCCTGGCTCCTGGCTTCAGAATGGTGCAGTTCCAGCCACTGCAACCACGTGGAGAGTGAAGCAGCAAATGGAAGACCTTTCTCTCTCTTTCTCTCTCTCTCTCCCTCCGCTTCTCTGTAACTTTGCCTTTCAAACAAATACATCTTTAAAAAAAAATCTTTTTTTTTTAATTATTTTAAAGATTCATGTATTTTTTTATTTGAAAGGCAGATGGAGGGGGAGAGAGAGAGAGAGAGAAGGGGGGAGAGAGAGATCTTTTGCCCACTCTCCAAATGGCTGCAACGGCCAGGGTTGGGTCAGGCTGAAGCCAGGAGTCAGGAAGCGTCTGGGTCTCCCACACAGCTGGCAGGGGCCGGAGCACTTGGGCCATCCTCGGCTGCCTTTCCAGGTGCAGCAGCAGGAAGCTGGATGAGGAGCGGAGCAGACGTCCACTGGTGCCCCACTATCAGATGCCAGCACTGCAAGTGACCACTTAATCCACGGCACCGCAACACCAGCTGCCAACTTCCCGTTTGAAATTCTCTGTTTTGCTTCCTGGGCCCTGATGGACACAAAGGTCGCAGTAAGGACTTTGACTCCTATCCTGAGTCCAGTGGGAAGCCATTAAGGCTTGTAAGCACAGAATAGACTGGCAAACCTGAACAGCGACTCACGGCAAAGAGCAACATCAGTCACACTCCGTCTGGGGATTTGGGATCTTGGAAGAACAGGGCTCATTTCTGCGGCATTTGCTTCACAGAGTCTCTGTTCCCTGGGATGGCTACACCATGTCAGCACACTCATACCAGTGCTAAGACGACTCTCCCTAGTCTGGAGTTACTTTCAGGTTCCTGTTTGCCCAGCTATTTTCTGTTATCAAATACTTCATGTTCGTGAGACCTGAGTACAGTCACCCCTTGGTGTCTGAAGACAGGTCCAGGACACCCGTGTTACCAAAATCCTCAGCTGTTCAAATCCCTTTTATAAATGGCATTGCTGGAGCTGGTGTTGTGGTGCAAGGCTTGGGCTACCTGGGACATCCACATATGCATGTATCAGAGTTCCAGCTTTGCTGTGGGTCCAGCTGCCTAGAGTACACACCCTGGGAGAAGCAGGCGATGGCTCAAATACAGGGGTTCCAGACACCTCTGTGGGATACCCGGATGGAGCTCAGGGCTCCTGGCTTTAGCCCAGCTCAGTCCTCGCTGTTGTGGGCATTTCAGGAATGAACAAGTGTATGCACAGTCTCTCTCTGAGTCTCTGCCACTCTGCCTTTCAAATAAATAAAAATAAAACTAAAAAAAGCATTGTATGCGCTTATAATCTATGCAT
Organism: Oryctolagus cuniculus; assembly: GCF_051225735.1. Lineage (NCBI taxonomy): Eukaryota > Metazoa > Chordata > Mammalia > Lagomorpha > Leporidae > Oryctolagus > Oryctolagus cuniculus. The sequence continues at coordinate 10,027,717 of NC_142887.1, forward strand.
TGAACATTCTCCCATATATTTTAATACATTTCCAGATTACTTATAGTATCTAATACAGTATGTAAATGCTATATATAAATAGTTGTTGCACTATATTGTTTGGGAATAATGACAAGAAAAGTACAGAACAGATGCATTTCTTCTCACATACTTTTGGTCTGGGATTAGTGGAAGCTACAGATATGGAACCCATGGTCCCTAGGGCTGACTGAATTAGGAAGCTCCGCAGCCAGTCGCCACTGTGGTCTGTAACCCTGTTCAGCTCAGCTACTGCAAGTAACTGTGCATGCATTTCTTTGCATTATTTATGTATGTATATATATTTATAGACAGATACATGCATATATAAATACATAAAATTCTCTATATGTGCACAACCATGCCACAGCGCTGGCCCTAACTACATGAATATGTGATATATACACTGAATCTATATATATGTGTATATATATGTGTGTGTGTAATCTACTTGGAACTAGAGCAAGTGGCGGTAGATTGTACGTTTACATCATGAGCTCACTGAAGATTCTGGTGTTTTTTTGTTTTTTTTTAGGTTTATTTATTTATTTGAAAGGCAGAGTTACAGAGAGATAAGCAGAGACAGACAGACAGACAGAGATCTTCCATCAGCTGGTCCACTTCCCGAAAGACAACAGCCAGGCCTGGGCCAGGCTGAAGTCAGGAGCTTTATCTGGGTCTCCCACATGGGTGCAGGGGCCCAAGCACTTGGGCCGTCTTCTGTTGCCTCTCCACGTGCATTAGCAGAGGTGGACTGGAAGTGGAGCACCTGGGACTCCACCAGATGCCCATATAGGATGCCAGCAGCATTGCAGGAACAGCTTAACCAGCTGTGCCACAATGCTGCCCCCCCCCTTAATTTATTTAAAAGACAGAGTTACAGAGAGAGGTAGAGACAGAGAGAGAGGTCTTCCATCCGGTGGCTCACTCCCTAGATGGCCACAACTTGGGCCATCTTCCACTGCCTTCCCAGGCCATAGCAGAGAGCTGGATTGGAAGAGGAGCAGCTGGGACTAAATAGGTGCCCATATGGGATGCCACTGCTTCAGGCCGGGGCTTTAACCTGCTGCACCACAATGCCGGAATGCTGGCCCCTTGTTGTGGGGATTAAGTGAGACAATTAACAAAAAGCACATAACACCCCCGTCACACACACACACTGTGGCATAGCGGGTAAAGACGCTGCCTGCAGTGCCAGCATCCCAAATGGACGCCAGTTCGAGTCCCGGCTGCTCCACTTCTGCTCTCTGCTATGGCCTGAGAAAGCAGCAGAAGATGGCCCAAGTCCTTGGGCCCCTGTGCCCACGTGGGAGACCCAGAGGAAGCTCCTGGCTTCAGATTGGTGCAGCTCCGGATTATTATGGCCAATTGAGGAATGAACCAGCAGATGGAAGACCTCTCTCTCTCTCTGCCTCTCCTTCTAGCTCTGTGTAACTTTCAAATAAATAAATAATTTTTAAAAATGACAAAGCACATGGGGATGTAGGAATTTGAAATGGTTGGCCATTAGTAGCCAGCTAAACAAAGTTACAAAAGAGCATTCTGACCCAGCTCCCTGCTAATGTGCCTGGGAAAGCAGAAGATGGCCCAAGTCCTTGTGCCCCTGCATGCACATGAGAGACCTGGATGGAGTTCCAGTTTCATGGCTTCAGCCTGGCCCAGCCCCAGCCATTGTAGCTATAAGGGGAGTGAACCAGTGGATGGAAGATCTCTCTCTCTTTCTCTGCCTCTCCTGTGTAACTCTGCTTTTCAAATTTAAAAAATTCTTTAAAAAGAGCATCTATGTGAATTGCTGATTTGGTGTTATTAACACGTCCTCCCTTCGGTGAGATCAAAACTTGTCTATTCAGTAGCTTTTCAAGACAGGTTCCCCAGCCAGGCTCCCTGTCGGGGTGCAGAGAGAATAAACAGCACAGTGTCAAAGCCTTGACAGAGACCCAAAGGGCTTTCAAGTGCAATGAGGGTTTTTTCTAATCTGTCAGAGGAGTATAGCTTCTTTCCTCCCCACATTTCCTCTAAGAAAAGTGGAGCGGGGTGGGGGAGTCGAGGAGTGGGGAGTGGGGGAGCAGGAGTGCTTGGTGCAGCAGCTAAGTTCCCACTTTTGGGACACCTGCACCCCGTATCACAAAGCCCGGTTGGAGCCTCGGCTCCCAGGCTTGAGCTCCAGCTCCTGCCCGCACATGCTCTGCGGGGCAGCAGACGACGGCCCTCGTGCCTGGGTCCCTGCCACTCGCCGGGAGACTCCGATGAGTTCTGGGCTTCTGGGGTTGGTGTGGTCCAGCCCGGCTATTGCAGGCATTTAGAGAGCGGACCAGGGGATGAAAGACATTTCTGTCTCTGTCTCTTTGCCTTTACAATAAAGAGACAGAGAGAGAGAAACTAACGAGCAGGTATGTGGTCCAGCAGTTCATATCTGAGTGCATGGTGATACCTGGGTTTCTGACTCCAGCTTCCTGCTAACTGGGAGGCAATGGTGATGGCTCAAATAGTTGGGTTCCTGCCACCTGCTAGGGAGACCTGGATTGAATTCATGACTCCCAATTTTGGCCTTGGCCCAGCCCTGGCAATTCTGGGCACTTGCAGAGTCAATCAACAGATGGTGTTTGGTGTTGTGGCACAGCTGGTTTAAGTGGCTGCTTGGGACACGCGCATCTGCCGGCACCTCTGCTTCCAATAGAGCTTTCTGCTAGTACATCCAAGAGGCAGATGATGACTCCATTGCTGGGGCCCACGCCACTCGTACGGGAGACCTGGGTAGAGTTCTAGGCCTTTGGCTTCAGCCTGGCCCAGTCCTGATGTTGTAGTCATTTGAGAAGTGAATCAGTGATAGAGGATCTTTCTCTCTTACTCTCTTTTGTGCTACCTCCAAGTGGATGAAAACAAATATACATTTTAAAAATTATTTATTTTGGGGGGCTGGCGTTGTGGCAGAGCAGGTTACGTTGCTACCTTCAACACTGGCATCTTATATGGTTTCCAGTTCAATTCTAGGCTGCTCCACTTTCAATCCAGCTCCCTGCTAGTGCACCTGGGAAAGAAGTGGAAGTGGCCCAAGTGGCTGGGCCCCTGCCACCCATGTGGAAGACTTGGAGAAAGCTTCTGGTTCTGGCTTGGCCCAGCACTGGCCATTGCAGTCATCTGGGGAAGGAACCAGCAGATGGAATCTCTCTCTTTCTCTCTCTCTGTAAATCTGCCTTTCAAATATAATAAATATTTGGAGCCGGCACTGTGGTGTAGTAGGTTAGGCCTCCACCTGTGGCGCTAGTATCCTGTATGGGCACCAGTTCAATTCCTGGGTGCTCCAATTCCAATCCAACTCCCTGCTAACGGTGTGGGAAAGCAGTGAAAGATGGCCCAAGTGCTTAGGTCCTTGTACTCATGTGGGAGACCCAAAGGAAGGCCGGGTTCCTGGTTTTGGATTGGCCCAGCTCTAGCCGTTGCAACCATCTGGGGAGTGAACCGGCAGTTGAAGACCTCTCTCTTTGTCTCCCTCTCTGTCTGTAACTCTGCCTGTAAAAGAAATAAATACATCTTTAAAAATTGTTTTAAAAGATGTACTTATTTATTTAAAAGGCAGAGTTACAGAGAAGCAGAAGTTTCAAAAATTATCATTCTAGGGCTGGTGCTGTGGTGTAGTGGGTAAAGCTACTACTGCTTGCAATGTCAGCACATCATGTGTGCACCGGTTCAAGTCCCAGCTCTTCCACTTCCAATCCTGCTCCCTGATATGACCTGGCAAAGCAAATAAATACATTAATTTTGGGGAAAAGGTATATTTTAGGCCGGCGCTGCGGCTCACTAGGCTAATCCTCCACCTTGTGGCGCCGGCACACCGGGTTCTAGTCCTGGTCGGGGCGCCGGATTCTGTCCCGGTTGCCCCTCTTCCAGGCCAGCTCTCTGCTGTGGCCCGGGAGTGCAGTGGAGGATGGCCCAAGTGTTTGGGCCCTGCACCCACATGAGAGACCAGGAGGAAGCACATGGCTCCCGCCTTTGGATCAGCGCGGTGCGCCGGGCCACAGCGGCTGTGCCATCTCCCGCCGGGGCTGTGCCAATCTGAAGCAGGAGCCAGGAGCTTCTTCCCGGTCTCCAATGCGGGTACAGGGGCCCAAGTAATTGGGCCATCTTTACTGCTTTCCCAGGCCATAGCAGAGAGCTGGATTGGAAGAGGGGCAGCCAGGACTCAAACCAGTACCCATATGGGATGCCAGTGCTGCAGGTGGAGGATTAACATACTGTGCCACGGCGCTGGACCCAAGTCTTCGTCTTAAAACTGACCGCTTGCGGCCGGCGCCGCGGCTCAGTAGGCTAATCCTCCACCTAGTGGCGCTGGCACACCGGGTTCTAGTCCCGGTCGGGACGTCGGATTCTGTCCCGGTTGCCCCTCTTCCAGGCCGGCTCTCTGCTGTGGCCAGGGAGTGCAGTGGAGGATGGCCCAAGTGCTTGGGCCCTGCACCCCATGGGAGACCAAGAGAAGCACCTGGCTCCTGGCTTCAGATCAGCGCAGTGCGCCGGCCGCGGCGGCCATGGGGGGGTGAACCAATGGCAAAGGAAGACCTTTCTCTCTGTCTCTCTCTCTCTCACTGTCCACTCTGTCAAAAAAAAAAAAAAAAAAGAAAAGAAAAAAAGAAAAAGACGACAACTTAAGAGAGCTTAGTAGCTTCTGCCTTTCTGTTCTTGGGAGCCCTAAGTCACTACCCTTGTGCCACGGAGAGGCCACAGCATCCCGGCCGAGCCCAGCCCACAGCTGACCCATCAGCTGGTGACACACCCACGTAAGTGAGCCCTGCCTGCCCTGCGTAATTAGAGAAACAGCCGGACGTTTGTTGTGTTAGCCATTTGGGGGCGTCTGTAACACACAGCAATAGAGGGTGTAAATCATTCTCCCCATCTAAAGCCAAACTCATTACCTGTCCCGTTATCCCGTTAGCCTGTTTCTCCTGAGGTCAGTTCCAGCCGATGGCACAGTCCCCTACCCAGGTAACAGCGTCACGGTGTCGTGCTAGCTCCCCCCACCCGGGGCCCCCAAATCCCTCTGCAAACTGCCAGTTTTACCTCCTACACATTGGCTGTACTTGGCCTCTTTCACTGCCGTTTTCTGCATTTCAGGTTCTCCTCTCACCTCTCGGTCTCTGTACCTGTACTCCGGTTCTCAGACGCCCGGCTTCCAGAAGGCGCATCTGACCACAGCTGTCCTCTGTGTAAGAGGGGTTCCCGGTGGCTCCCAGAACAGAGTCCACATTCCAGAGACCGCTTGAGAAAGGCCCGCGTCCACCTGTAAACCTTATCGCGACTGGCAGTTCCTTCACCTGTTCCGTCAATCAAGGCTCAGTCAGGAGACAGTTCATGAATTAGGAATAAACTGATTGTGATTCAAAAGGCTACCCAGAGATCCTCAGGGCTTCCTAGAGGTATCAACTGCATGCAGCTCTCCCCACGAAGGGGGAGGGGACACAGAAAGGCTGGTGTCACTTAGGCATGGCCCCAGTTGCTGAACCCCAACTCCATGGAGGGGGCTCTGCCCAGCTGGTGTTGTCTGAGCCTGCAGGGTGTGTGTCTGTGTTCCAGTTGTGCTGGTGTCTGGGTGGGGGTAGTTGTGCAAGTGTGGAAAGCTGCACGCCGGGAGAGACCTGCAGCCGCCGGGGGGCCTCCTCCTGCAGCCTTGCTGCTTCCCTCCGCACCCCTCGGGGCAGCGCACAGCAGCCCGGGCGCGGAGCTGAGAGCTGGCGTCTCGTGGACTCGCCTCTCACCATCCCGCTGGTGCTTTGCTGCTTCCGGGTCTGGACTTGCTCCGCCCTGGTCTCCACACCTGGTTCACTCTCACCTTTCAAATCTCAGCTGTCACTTCCCCGGGGAAGCCTTCTTTGACTTCCCTGTCGAGGCCAGGTTCCACACGCTGTTACCCGTGTGTGGCCCACTTGGTAGCACTGCAGTTGTAATTCCAGTTTGTGTGCTTTTGAGGTTAACGTCTACTAGAACGCAAGGACGTTCATCTCCAGGGCAGGGACCATTTCCCCTTCCCGTTTCTTGTTCTTAAACCCATATCCTACCCCTCTCTCTGTCTCTACCTCTCTGTAACTCTTTCCAATAGATGAGATAAATCTTAAAAAACCCATTTCCCTGATGCCTCACGTAGTCCGTGGCACGTAGTAACTGGTCGAATGAAGTAAGAAGCGTCGTGTAGACCGCCAGTACAATGCCTGACCAAGCACTTTCTGAAATATCTGCTTCCAGCTCTAATTCTTCTCTGCGCGCACCCGTAAGACTTCCTCCCACCCTGACCCTCAGTATCTCAGTTCTTAGACACTGATGCGAGTGCTGTGTTGACGTGCAGGGGTTTGTGTACACACAAACAAACCGTATCTGAGGCTGCTGCACGGGAGGGTAGGGAGTGCCCTCGCTGAACCCGTCCTTCAAAAACACGCCAATCAACTGCTTCTTGGCTAAGATCAAGGGCCAAGAAAGGGTGAATGTTCCCTATCTTTGCTTCTGTAAACAACGAGTGACCTTGTACACAACCCGGGTGTGCACAGGCCCCGCTACACACGCACCCGAAACGCAACCTTGACGCTCGGTTGCAGGTGAAGGGATGACCAGAGATCTGACTCAGGCTCAGGAAGTTCCTTATAGGGTATGTGGGTTTCTAGGTGGGGTCTCACTTCCGGAATCTGGGACGGCTGGCCAAGCTCCAAAGGCACCGCCGCGTTTGCTGGGCTGCCTTAGATCTCTCTGCAGCTTCTTCCCTTCACAAGTCGAGTTGACTGCTCGTAGGCCAGGCTAGTGCACAGCGATGCACAAGGCGGCGAGGTCCCTGCTTGGAATTGTTCTTTGTCGAGCGAGGATGAAGGGAATTGGAAACGGGCCGATTATGCACAACGCGGTCAGTTCGCACTTTTAAACCCTCACTCACTTATTTACAGACGCACCCACATACCTATCAGACTCTTCCACTCGGAAAACGGAGTTAAGAGAACCGTTTATTTTGGTGTAAGGAAATTCTGAAATCCATGCGTCCTTTTGTCACCACACGCATTCGCCCCGAACTTTCTGAAGTACCCACTTGTAATACAATCTCAGGTGTGTAGACAAGCAGTGAGTGGAAGATCCGTAATCCCAATCACTCCCGCCAAGCCTGCTCCCCCACCCGCCTTCTCTGGAGAGCGCACCCTTGTCGCGACTGCACTGGGTGGGACGCGCAGCCAGCAGGGGGCAAGAGTCACCCACGCGTGCCCACCGCCCCAGCTGCGCCCAGAGCGACTTTACCAAGCGCGACCAGAAAGTTCACGCTCGTCGCACGGCAGGGCGCTGCAGGGAGCGGTGACTGGCAGGCGCACCTCGCGCGGCCCGGTGCGTGCGAGGCGGCAGCCGCGGGGCCGACTGCGCCCTGCCCTCCTCGGGGTGCGACAGTGGCCTCGCACCGGCCGGCCGGCCCCGTCACGCGCGGCACCAGCGCCTGCGGCGAGCCCGACACGCCACGAATACGCGGGTTTTTTACTTCTAGGACGGACGGACGAGATTTTCAAAAGGACACATACGCCACTGGGTGACTTCCTGGGTCGCCGCAACCCACCCAAAGGGTTCCGAAAATAGCCTCGGGCCCCTCCTAGCCCGACTTTGAAAGCAGGTGTGGGACGCATGCGCACGTCCCACCGGCCGACCTCCTGTCGGCACCCGGCGCAGACCTTCTTCCCGACAGCCCGCAGGAGGCGGGGCGGGGGAACGGAATTCTCGCGAGTACTCCGCGAGCGCCGGCGGAAACAGTAGACACGTGACTCTCCTCGGAGGCCTTCGCCTACCCCCCTCCCCCTTCTCGGGAACCCGGCCCCCTTACCCCTCGCCCACCCTAGAGCCGCGAAAATGGACCGTTTGGGTTCCGGAATTCCCTTGGATCCAACCACTGGTACCGGGCCGGCAGGAGCCGGCGGAGTCCGTTTCTGGCGGCGAAGGCGCGGAGAGGCCGAGATGGGGGGGAATCATCTTCCTCCGTCTAGGAGAGAGGCGGGGCGCGGGGGAGCGGCGGGGGGGGTGGGGGTGGGGCGGAGGAAGTCACGTGGGGGCGTGGTGCGCGCTGCCTGCGCGCGGCGCCTCGTCTGGCGTCCCTCCCCCTCCCCTCCCCGAGGGGCGGGGGGGCTGGGGGGAGGGGCGTCAAGATGGCGGCGGGGAGGTAGGCAGAGCCGGACGCCGCTGCTGCCGCCGCCACCGCCGCCGCCGCCGCCTCCGCTCCGGCCGCCGCTGGCTCTCGAAGCTCTCGTCGCCGGGGAGAAGCTGTGCTGGCGTCGGGTCCCGCGGGGAAAGTGAGTCCTCCCCTCAGCCCTGCCCTGCTTCCACTCCCCCTCCCGGACAGCCTCCCACTCCCACCCTCCTCGGGGTCCGTGTGGGGCCGGGCTGGGGGGGGCGCCGCCACCTCACCCCGGGTTGGGGCCTCGCTCCGCGCTCGCCGACCCCCGCCGCCCCGCGCTCCGGGACCCTCGGGGGGCACGGTCCCGGCGGCGGCCGTCCGCGCCGGGCCCTGCGGACGCCGCTCGTGGGGCTCGGCGCTGTCCCGGGCGGGAGGCTCCCCCCGGACCGAGGGGCAGGGGCAGCGCTCGCCGGCTGCACCGGGGTCGCGCCCTGTGTTCGTCCCGCGAGCAGAGTGGGGTCCGGCCGCTGCCCGAGCCGTGCGGGCGGCTTGGGCAGAGGGAGCGAGGGAGGCTGCGGGCGCCCTGCCTACACCCGAGCCCTTGCCGGCGGTGGGCGCCGGGCACCGTGCGTGGACACGTGGGGGCTGCCTGCGCGCCCCGCCGGCGGCCGGGGAGCCGGCTCGCTGCTCGGGGGACGGCGGTTGGGGACTTGCTCCCCCGGAGAGTGTTCGGTGGAGCGAGCATGTCAGGCTCCCCCGAGCAGAGCCGGCCGGGGGCCGCCCCGCCGTGGCCGGGGGTCGGTTTAACCGCTGGGGCGATTTGGGTGTTCCCGAACCCTTGGGGTCCGAGTCGGGGCCGGCCCCGGCGTGCGGCCCGTGCGCTCGCCGCCGCGGCTTTGTGCTGCCGTGCGGGCCGGGGTTGCGGTCCTCGCTCGGGCGTGCCGCGTTGGCCGGGGGAGGCTTTTGTTTTGGGGCTCCGCTGGCTGGGGAGAGGGGCGAGCAGACGGGAGCCGAGGCGCCGTCTCCATCCAATGAATTGCGCAGCCAATTGTAGCCGCACCCGGAAGTTTGTGCTGAACACGTGCTGAGGGAAGGTTAAACACTGGTCCCCTCCGACCTTTGAAAGTTGGTTCCCGGCGCTGCGGGCCGGGCGGGCGGCCGGGCGGGCCGGGGGCTCCGCCGAGCCGGTGCGGAGTCGCAGGGCTGCCGGAGGAGCGCGCCTCGGCACGGACCGTCTCCGAGGTCCCCCGGAGCCCGGAGCGCTGCCGTGCGTGCGTCTCCCGGCTTGCTTAGAGTTCCTTCAAAATCCCGTGTCTTCCCTTTGAGCTGTCAGGTGAAGCGTCAGAGGGCAGGGCAGGGCAGAGCTTGCTGTCCGTCCCTGGCGTGCCCTGGCGCCAGGGCTCTGGGGAGGCTTCTCTGCTTTGGGGGCGCTGGTGACAGACCCATCTGGGTGTGCGGGTGTCTGGGGTGAGCCCCTGCCCCGCGGCGGGCGTGCGGGTTCCCTGGCTGGCCTGCTTGAAGCTGGTGTGAAGATGCATTTTTAATAGTGAAATGGTTTCGGTTTAGCCAATGAATAACTAAGATGATGTAATCCTGAAGTTTTCGGGGTTATCTTTGCTGACTGACAGATCTCCTGGCAGGAGCTCCCCCAGTGCTAGGGACAACTTTGGGAGGGCTGAAATTGCAGATGGAAGGGCAGGGATTCTACCTCAAGGCTAAGATACGGTGTGAAGCCCACCAGATTAGCTTTTCTGTGTCTTGGGAGGCAGTGTTTGGATTGCAGTAGTAATTTTCAGTTTTATTGTAGCTCATGATGAGAGTTGTGTTTTACATGGTGAGCTAGTATGTACACATTAAACAGAAACTTTGCATGAAATGTGTTCTGAATGCTGTACACTAATTTTCTATATCATGAGGGTACTTAAGACATTTGTGGAAAATGGAGTTGTAAGTTTATTTGTGTGTAAAATTTGAAATTGATATTTTTTCATAATATGTATTTTCCATGCACTTTTTGAAATATCGAATTAAAAAGTGCTGGCAATGATACACAAAATTCATTTGATAACCTACTAACATATTGTGACCAGCCTATTAGGAAAATTCTGGTTTTCTTCCAGGACCCCCACGGATCCTGGATCCCAAGCTCTGCACATAAAGTGGTGTCGGGTTGCATGGAGCCCTGTAGATCTCCTAGACATTTAAGTCACTTTTAGATCACTAACTGTGCCCAGCTGTGCCCAGGTAGTGCAGATACAGTGCACATAGTGGTTGCACGGTGGTGGCTGGGGATGCTGACCAGAACGGAAGCCTGTAGATGGTCAGTAGATGTTTTGTTCCGAGCCTGAAGATGAGGAGGGTTCCATATAGGGCTAGGAGTAGAGAGGAAAGGGTTTTAAGGGGGTGGGAGTCAGACCTCCTGGTGTGCAGTGCTTGTTACAGTCAGGTTTGTCTTTTTAAGCCTCAGTTTCTCCTTTGTGATGAGGGGATGATGAGCAGTATTGACTCATCGATTATTTTGAAGATCAAAAGAGGAAGAAGCCACAGACATAGGATTAGGGTTAGCATCTGGATTTCAGGTAGTGATGATCTAGAAAGTTGTGTTAACTTTGCTTTTGGGTCACTCTACTTTTTTTTTTTAATATTTTATTTACTTATTTGAGAGGTAGAGTTACAGACAGTGAGAGGGAGACAGGTCTTTGATCTGCTGGTTCACTCTAAACGGCCGTAACGGCTGGAGCTGAGCTGATTTGGAGCCAGGAGCAGCTTCTGGGGTCTCCCATGTGGGTACAGGGGCCCAGGGACTCTGGCCATCCTCCACTGCTCTCCCAGGCCACAGCAGAGAGCTGGGTGGGAAGTGGAGCAGCCTGACCAGCGCTGCCTGTGGAGGATTAACCGATTTTGAAACTTTGTTTATGATTTGCACATTCCTTCCTGGATGTCTTCTTTCTAAGGGTTCTGCTTGGAGGGATCACTTTACTGAGCAAGGGTCCCTGGGCCATTGGGTGTTGAAAAATACAGATGATGTCCTTGTAGGGTAAAGGAAGTTCTTAGGTACCTTTTTTTGTTGTTTTTAGTATTTATTTGAAAAGCAGAGACCCACACAGATGGAGAGATACCACCATCCGCTGGTTCATTTCCCTAGTCACCTGGACTGGGCCAGACCAATGCCAGGATCCAGGAACTCAGTGTGAGTTTTCCACGTGGATGGCTGGACCCAGGTACTTTAGCTGTCACCTGCTACCTTTTAGGGTGTGTATTACCTGGAAATTAGACTCAGAAGCAGAACAGGTACTTGAACCTGGGCGCTTCAGTATGGCATGTGGGTGTCCCAAGCAGCATTTTTTTTTTTTTTAAGATTTTTATTTTTCTTTTGAAAGCAAGAGTTACAGAAAAGAGAGGGGCCCAGCACTGTGGCATAGCAGGTAAAGCTGCCGCCTGCAGTACTGGCATCCCATATGGGCACTGGTTTGAGTCCCGGCTGTTCCACTTCCAATCCAGCTCTCTGCTGTGGCCTGGGAGAGCAGTGGAGGATGGCCCAAGTTCTTGGGCCCACGTACCCACGTGGGAGACCCCGAGGGGGCTCCTGGCTCCTAGCTTCGGATCAGTGCAGCTCTAGCTGTTGCGGCCGTCTGGAGAATGAGCCAATGGATAGAAGACCTTTCTCTGTCTGTGTCTCTGCCTCTGAAATAAATAAATCTTAAAAAAAAAGAAAAGAGAGACAGAGAAAGATCATTCATCTGCTGGTTAACTACCCAGGTGGCCTCAACAGCTGGAGCCCACGCCAGGAGCCTCTTGCTGTTCTGGGTCTCCCACATGGGTGCGGCAGCACAAGCTCTTGGACCATCTTGTGCTGCTTTCCCAGGCGCATTAGCAGGGAGCTGGCTTGGAAGTGGAGCAGCCAGGGCTCAAACTGGCGCTCATACAGGATGAGAGCATTGCAGGTGGAGGCTTTACTCGCTGTGTCCCCTGAGCAGCATCTTAACCACTGTCCAAATGCCCACTTGTAATTAACTTTCTTTTCTTTCTTTTGTTTTTCTTTTAAAGAATTGTTTATTTGAAAGTCAGAGTTACACAGAGAGGAGAGGCAGAGAGAGAGATCCTCCATGATGGTTCACTCCCCAATTTGCCACAGCGGCCGGAGCTGGGCTGATCCGAAGCCAGGAACCAGGAGCTTCCTCCGGGTCCCCAACACGGGTGCAAGGGTCCAAGGACTTGGGCATCTTCCACTGCTTTCCCAGGCCATAGCGGAGAGCTGGATGGGAAATGGAGCAGCTGGGCCTCGAACCAGCGGCATTACAGGCAGTGGCCTAACTCACTATACCACAGCAGCGACCCATAATTAACTTTGTTATTACTATCTTTTCATTTATCTGATATCTTTATAATGTTTTTTAAGATTTATTAATTTGAGCCGGCGCCGTGGCTCAATAGGCTAATCCTCCACCTTGCGGCGCCGGCACACCGGGTTCTAGTCCCGGTCGGGGCGCCGGATTCTGTCCCGGTTGCCCCTCTTCCAGGCCAGCTCTCTGCTATGGCCAGGGAGTGCAGTGGAGGATGGCCCAGGTGCTTGGGCCCTGCACCCCATGGGAGACCAGGAAAAGCACCTGGATCCTGGCTCCTGCCATCGGATCAGCGCGGTGCGCCGGCTGCAGCGGCGGCCATTGGAGGGTGAACCAACGGCAAAGGAAGACCTTTCTCTCTCTGTCTCTCTCTCTCACTGTCCACTCTGCCTATCAAAAAAAAAAAAAAAAAGATTTATTAATTTGAAGTGCCTGCATTGTGTCATAGCAGGTAGAGCCGCCACCTGCAACGCCAGCATACAATATGGGCTCAGGCTTGAGACCCAGCTGCTCCACTTCTGATCCAGCTTCTTGCTAATGTAACTGGGAAAACAGTGGAAGATGGCCCTAGTACTTGGGACTGTGCACCCATGTTGGAGATCTGGAAGAAGTTCCCAACTCCTGGCTTCAGCCTGACCCAGCCCCAGTTGTTGGGGCCATTTGGGGAATGAATCAGCAGGTGGAAGATTCTCTCTCTCCCTCTCTTCTCTGTCTCTTCCACTCTCTGTGCAACTCTGACTTAAATAAATATTTAAGTAAAAAAAAAAAAAGATTTATTCATTTGAAAGGTGGGGTGGGGGGGAGAGAAAGAGATTCCATCTGCTGGTTCAATGCCTAAATGGCCCCAAACTGTCAAGGCCAGGCTAGGCCAAAGCCAAGAACTCCATCCAGGACTTCCAGGAGTGTGGTAGGGATCCAAGTACTTGGGCCATCCTCCACTGCTTTCTCAGGTGTATTAGCAGGGAGCTGGATCAGAAGCCGAGACACAGAGACTTGTTCAATATGGGATGCTGGCTTGCAAGCAGCAGATTAGCCACTGTGTCCCAGTGCTTGCTGCCTGCAGAGATCTGCCATCTGCTGGTTCACTCTCAAAAGCCTACAACAGCCAGGGCTTGGCTGGAGTGAAGTTAGGATCCTGGAATTGAGTCTAGGTCTCCCTAGTGGGTGGCAAGGACTCAAGTACTTGAGCCATCATTCTGCTGCCTTCCAGGATTTCCATTAGCAGGAACCAGGATCAAAAGCAGAAAAACTTAGGAGGCATTAGATATGAGATGCGATTATCTAAGGTATCCTAATCATTGACAAATGCACCCCCTCCCCAATATGTGTATATATATTTTGTGTGCTTTTTTAGGCACTCACTCCCTTTGCCTTTTTTTTTTTTTTTTTTTAAGATTTATTTATTTATTTAAAAGAGTTACACAGAGGAGAGAGAGAGAGGTCTTTCATCCACTGGTTCACTTGCCAGATGGCTGCAACAGCTGGAGCTGTGCCAATCTGAAGCCAGGAGCCAGGAGCTTCTTTTGGGTCTCCCATGTGGGTGCAGGGGCCCAAACGCTTGGGCCATCTTCTGCCTTCCCAGGCCATAACAGAGAGCTGGTTGGAAGAGGAGCAGCTGGGACTCAAACTGGTGCCCATATGAGATACTGGCACTCAGGGCAGGGCTTTAACCTGCTGAGCCGCGGTGCCAGCCCCTGCATGTGTATATATTTAAACTGCTGCCATGACTGATTGTGTTGCAGTGTGTTAAGCTACCACTTGGCATGCTAGAATCCCGGAGAGTCCTGGCCACTCACCTTCTGGTCCAGCTCCCTGCTAATGCTCCTGGGAAGGCAGTGGAAGATGGCCCAAGTACTTGGGTCCCTGCCACCATGTGGGAGGCTTGGGTGGAGTTCCTGGCTCCTGGCTCCTGGCTTTAGTCTGGCCCAACTAATCATTGCTGCCATTTGGGGAGTGAACCAGCAGATGGAAGACTGGTTCACTGGTTCACTCCCCAAATGGCCCCAGTGGCCAGGACTGAGCCTGGCCAAGAGCTGGAACCAGGAGCTTCATCCAGGTTTCCCTTGTGGGCGTAGGAGATCCTTTCTCAGCAAGCACTTGGGCCATCTTCCACTGGCTTCCTAGCTGCATTGGCAGGGAGCTGCATTGGAAGTGGAGCAGCTGGGACTCATACTGGCTGCCCACATGGGGTGCTGGTGCTGCAGATGGTGGCTTAACCTGCTGTGCCACAGTGCCGGCCCCTGAGAAAATACTTTTTCCTGTTCCTCAAAGCAAAGATATTTGCTAATTGCACATTTAATTTTTTTTTAAGATTGATGTATTTGAGAGAGTTGCAGGGAGTGAGGGAGAGACAGAAAGAGATAGACATCTTCAGTCCACTGATTCACTCCCCACATGCCTGCAGTGACTGGGGCTGAACCAGGCCGAAGCTCGGAGCATCATTTGGGTCTCCCACGTGGGTGAGAGAGACCCAAACAGTTGGGCTAGCCTCCCCTGCTTTTCTCAGGCCTTTAGCAGGGAGTAGATAGGAAGTAGAGCAGGTGGGACAAGAACCAGCACCCATATGGGGTGGCTGCATTGCAGGCAATGGCTTTACCTGCTAAGCCACGAATAGCCCCTTAAGTCCACATTTTAAAAATGTCTGCTGATTTCTTTTAGAGACAATACTGGGCAAATTGTATGTGTGGCACTTTTAATATAATGGTAACTTGTATTTAATTATTGAGAAGATCGCTAACAAGTTTATGTTTTGGGAAATAAAGTGTTACATCATTGATCCTGAAGAAACCATCTCTTTTTGAACACAACACTAATATTTATCAAAATGATTGTTAATAGGTAGAAGTAAACATTTGCTCCAGGTAATATAACTTTTACTACTCAACAAGTACTATAAGGGAAGTACTAGTTTTATTTTTATTCTAAGATGAGGAAACTGAGTCAGGAGGTTATTTTGGATCGTATCATGCCAGGAGTGGGTCATGTGCCCAGTGTCTGAACCCAGGCAGTCTTTCTGACCCCATTGTCTCCTGCACGACTGTGATACGACACTGCCTTGAAGATACATCCCTTCTATCTGCTTGGAGCTGTGCATCCCGCTCAGTAGCTAAGTCCCTTCTATCGCTCACATCTGTGAATTTTACTCATTAGAACTCAGCAAGAGGAGCCTTGCCCTGTTTCAGTCTAATGGAGTTAGAGAATCGGGTAACATTTCTTGCTGTATATCATCTCCCCTTCTCTGCAAAAGGATTAAGTAGAAAATTTGTGCCCAGTTGACTAAAAAAGGATCCCTAACATTGTTTGTTTTTAAGATGTATGTAAGGCCGGCGCCGCGGCTCACTAGGCTAATCCTTCGCCTGCGGTGCCAAAACACCAGGTTCTAGTCCCGGTCGGGGTGCCGGATTCTGTCCCGGTTGCCCCCTTCCAGGCCAGCTCTCTGCTGTGGCCCGGGAAGGCAGTGGAGGATGGCCCAAGTACTTGGGCCCTGCATCCCATGGGAGACCAGGAGAAGCACCTGGCTCCTGCCGTCGGATCAGCGTAGTGCGCCGGCCGCAGCGGCCACTGGAGGGTGAATGAACGGTAAAAGGAAGACCTTTCTTTCTCTCTCTCTCTCTCATTGTTCACTCTGCTTGTCAAAAAAAAAAAAAAAAAAAAAAAAGTAAGATTAAAGTCTTTTTTTTTTTTTAAAGATTTATTTATTTATTTGAAAGAGTTACACAGAGAGAGGAAAGGCAGAGAGAGAGAGAAGTCTTCCATCAGCTGGTTCACTCCCAAACTGGCAGCAACAGCTGGAGCTGCACCGATCTGAAGCCAGGAGCCAGGAGCATCTTCCAGGTCTCCCATGTGGGTGCAAGGGCCCAAGGACTTTGGGCCATCTTCCACTGCTTTCTCAGGCCATAGCAGAGAGCTGGATAGGAAGTGGAGCAGCCAAGTCTCGAACCAGCTCCCATATGGGTTGCCAGTGCTTCAGTCCAGGGCGTTAACCTGCTCTGTGCCACAGCGCCAGCCCCGTCTTGTTCATTTTGTCACTACTGAGGTCAGCGGGTCTTGTTGTTCATTCATTTAATTAACTATATATTTACGATATGCAACATGTTTTGAAACATGAATAGATTGCAGAATGGTTAAACCTAATTGTAGTTCCTATAGTGAATTCTGAGCTGGGCACTTATGTGTAGTTTAAACTGTTGCTGTGTTTTCTTGTATGAGCATCAGAAATCTCCAGGATTTTGCCTTCAATGTTGATATTTTAACTTTTTATTTATTAATATTTATTTCTTTATTTGAAAGGTGGAAATACAAGAGAGGGAGAGGCAGAGAGAGAGGTCTTTCATCCACTGGTTAAGTCCTCAAATGGCCACAACGGCCAGGGCTGGAGTAGACCGAAGCCAGGAGCTTCATCTGGATCTGCCACATGGGTGCAGGGTCCCAAGTGCTTGGGCCATCCTCCATGCCTTCCCAGGCACATTAGCAGGAAGCTGCATCAGAAGTGGAGCAGCTGGGACTCCAGCCTGCGCCCATGTGGGATCCTGGTACTGTAGGCGATGGCTTTAGTCTCTGTTTTTGTACTTTTAATGCTCCTTGTTAGGAAACATTTTGAAAAGCTCTTGTGCATGTAGTAACACTTTTCAGTGATTCTCATTTCTTTAATTAAAGATGTCTCTGTACTTTTGAGTATAATTAGGTTTTGGTGTATATAGGACAAATTAATTGCTTGACCTCCAAAGGTCTCTGTGATCTGTAGTTTGGAATCCTTGGTTTAAAGCAGTGTACTTTTGCTTCAAATATAAATAAGTAATTTCAGTATTTAGTTTTTTAAAGATTTTATTTTATTTGAGAGGTAGAGTTACAGACAGTGAGAGGGAGAGACAGAAGGGTCTTCCTTCTGTTGGTTCACTCTCCAAATGGCCATAATGGCTGGAACTGTGCCAATCTGAAGCCAGGAGCCAGGTGCTTCTTCCCAGTCTCCCACATGGGTTCAGTTCCCAGATGGCCACAATGGTCAGGACTGAGGTTGGAGCCAGCTTCTTGGTCTCACATGTGATGGGGACCCAAAAAACGTAGGCAGGGAGCTGGATTGAAAGTAGACCTGGCCGACGCCGTGGCTCACTAGGCTAATCCTCCGCCTGCGGCGCCGGCACACTGGGTTCTAGTCCTGGTTGGGGCGCCGGATCCTGTCCCGGTTGCCCCTCTTCCAGGCCAGCTCTCTGCTGTGGCCAGGGAGTGCAGTGGAGGATGGCCCAGGTGCTTGGGCCCTGCACCCCATGGGAGACCAGGAGAAGCACCTGGCTCCTGCCTTTGGATCAGCGCAGTGCGCTGGCCGCAGCGCGCCGGCCGCGGCGGCCATTGGAAGGTGAACCAACGGCAAAAGGAAGACCTTTCTCTCTGTCTCTCTCTCTCACTGTCCACTCAGCCTGTTTAAAAAAAAAAAAAAAGGTGGAATGACAGAAAGAGAAAGATCTTCCATTTACTGGTTTATTTCCCAAATGCTCACAACATTCAGGGCTGGGCCATGCAGAAGCCAGGAACCAGGGACTCCATCTGCGTTTCCATGTATGTGTCAGGGGCCCAAACACCGAGGCCATCAGCAGTTACCTCTGAGGATACATTAAGCAGGAAGGTGGGTCCGGACCAGAGCATCTGGGATTCAGGCATTGCAAGCAGTGGCTCAGCTCACTGCACTACAGTGCCTACCCTAGTTTTCTCTTAATGTACACATTTTCCTGATTTTGAAAGAAAAGATTTATATATTTGAAAGGCAGAGTTAGAGGCTGAGACAGAGATCTTCCATCTGTTGGATGGAAGATCCCCAAATGGTTGCAATGGCCAGGGCTGGGTTAGCCTGAAATGAGGAGCCAGGAACTCCATCTGGGTCTCCCACATGGTTATAGGAACTCAGGCACTTGGGCCATCTTCTGGAATTTTTCCTAGGTTCATTAGCAGGGAGCTCGATCACAAGTGGAGCAGCCGGGATTCGAACTGGCACTCATTTGGTATTCTGGATCACAGGCATCACTCTACCTGCTAGGCCACACTGGGTCCCATCAATTCCAATCCTCCCTCTGCTTTTTAAGATTTATTTATTTGAATGACAGTTGCAGAGAGGAAGAGAACACTTCCCATGATTTTTTTTTTAAAGATTTTTTATTTGAAGGGCAGACCTACAGAGAGGCATAGGCAGGGAGAGGAAGAGAGAGAGAGAGGTCCTCCATCTGCTGGTTCAGTCCCCAGATGGCTGCAACAGCCAGAGCTGGGCCGATCCAAAGCCAGGAGCCTGAAGCTTCTTCAGAGTCTCCCATGTGGCTGCAGGAGCCCAAGGACGTGGGCCGTCTTCACTGCTATCCCAGGCGCATTAGCAGGAAGCTGGATCAATAGGAAGTGGAGTGGCTGGTGCCGCAGCTCAATAGGCTACTCCTCCGCCTGCTGCACCAGCACACTGGGTTCTAGTCCCGGTCGGGGTGCCGGATCCTGTCCCGGTTGCCCCTCTTCCAGTCCAGCTCTCTGCTGTGGCCAGGGAGTGCAGTGGAGGATGGCCCACGTGCTTGGGCCCTGCACCCGCATGGGAGACCAGGAGGAATCACCTGGCTCCTGGTTTTGGATTAGCGCGGTGTGCCAGCCGCAGCGGCTGTTGGAGGGTGAGCCAACGGTAAAGGAAGACCTTTCTGTCTGTCTCTCACTCACTGTCCACTCTGCCTGTCAAAAAAAAAGGAAGTGGAGCAGCCAGAACTCGAACCAGCACCCATATGGGATACCGGCATTGCAGGCGGCAGCTTTATCTGCGATGCCGCAGTACCAGCGCCCAGGTTTTTTTTTTTTTTTTTTTTTTTTTTTAATTTATTTATTTACTGGGGCAGGCACTGTGGCATAGCTGGTAAAGCTGCCCCCTGTAGTGCCGGCATCCATATGGGCACTGGTTCGATTTCTGGCTGCTCTACTTCCAATCCAACTCTCTGCCATGGCCCGGGAAAACAGTAGAAGATGTCCCAAGTCCTTGGGCCCCTGCACTCACATGGGAGACCCGGAAGAAGCTCCTAGCTTTGGTTCTGCACAGCTCTGGCCATTGGGGACAATTGGGGAGTGAACCAGCAGTTGGAAGAACTTTCTCTGTCTCTCTGCCTCTCTGCCTCTCCTTCTCTGTGTAACTCTTTCAAATAATCTTAAATTTATTTATTTGCATGAGAGGCAGAGTTACAGACAGAGAGAGAGGTCCTCTATCTGCTGGTTCACTCCCCAGGTGGCTGTTGGAGCTGAGCTGATCTGAAGCCAGGAACCAGGAGCCCCTTCCTGGGCCATCCTGCACTGCATTCCCAGGCCATCAGCAGGGAGCTGGATTGGAAGTGGAACAGCTGGGACTTGAACTAGTGCCCGTATGGAATGCTGGCACTGTAGGCAGGTACTTAACCCACTGTGCCACAGCGTCAGCCTCTGCCCCCAAATTTTTCTTTTGAGATTTATTTATTTGAGAGGCAGAGTTAGATAGGGAGAAACAGAGGTCTGGAGCAGCCGTGACTAGAACCGGCGCCCCTATGGGATGCCAGTGCCGCAGGCAGAGGATTAACCTACTGCGCCATGGCATTGGACCCTGCTCCACTTCTGATCCAGCTCTCTGCTGTGGCCTGGGAATGCAGTAGAAGATGGCCCAAATTCTTGGGCCCCTGCACTCCCATGGGAGACCAGGAATAAGCACCTGCTCCTGGCTTCGGATTGGGATTGGTACAGCTCCAGCTGTTGCAACCATGTGGGGAGTGAGCCAGCAGATGGAAGACCTTTCTCTGTCTCTCCCCCTCACTGTCTGTAACACTACCTCTCAAAATAATAAATAAAAAACTTAAAAAAAAAAAAAAAAGAAGTAGAGCAGCTGGACTCGAACTGGCGCGGCAGGCAGAGGTTTAACCTACCAAGCCACAGTGTTGGACCCTCCCATGGATTTTTGAAGATGCCTTGTATTCATGGATTCCTGGATTTTTTTTGCATCAGAATATACTTTTAATTCCATTTTCACAGTTTTTTGAAGTATTTTTGTTAAGTAAATTATTTCAATGAAATTAATGAGGAAAGTTAAAATTGAGAAAGCCTGTTAGGTTTCTTTTTTCCTTTTTGTAAAATGGGTAAAAATCCATTTTCGTGGTAGACTATGTTGTTCTGGCTCCTAGGATTATATTTGTTGAGAGTCAGAGTTACACAGAGAGAGAAGGAGAGGCAGAGAGAGAGAGAGGTCTTTCATCCACTGGTTCACTCCCCAGTTGGCTGCAGTGGCCGGAGCTGCGCTGATGTGCTTCATACTCCTTCCACCAAGTCCGGTGGGTAGATTCTTCCTCCTGAGTGTCCTGGAAGTCACTCCCTCTTTGTCTCTCTTCCCTGTGGTTATAACATCATCTCTCCTCTGCTCTGCTCTGCTGGAACACTGTTTTGCTTTTGTTTTTATTTTTTTAATAGTGGTTGAATCTTTTTTAAAAGCATGTATTTATTTATTTAAAAATCAGTGTTACACAGAGAGAAGGAGAGGTGGGGGGGAGGGGGTGGGAGGGAGGGAGAGAGAGGGAGAGAGGTCATGCATCCGCTGGTTCACTCCCCAGATTCTGTGGCGGCTGGAGCTGTGCTGATCCAAAAGCAGGAGCCAGGAGCTTCTTCCAAGTCTCCCACGTGCGTGCAGAGGCCCAAGCGCTTGGGCCATCCTCTGCTTTCCCAGGCTACAGCAGGGAGCTGTATTGGAAGTGGAGCAGCTGGGATTCGAACCGGCACCCATATGGGATGCTGGTGCTACAGGCTGTGACTTTAAACCATTACTCCACAGCGCTGGCCCCTGGAATAGTTTTCTGTGGTGTCTTCCTGTTTCTGGTTTTACTTTCCCTTTCAGTTTTTCCAAGATTTATTTATTTATTTATTTACTTGAGAGGCAGAGTTATGGAGACGCAAAGGCAGAGAGAGGTCTTTATCCGCTGGTTCACTCCCCAGATCGCCACAATGGCGGTGCTGCGCTGTTCTTAAGCCAGGAGCTTCTTCCAGCTCTCCCTCACGGGTGCAGGGGCCCATGGACTCGGGCCATCTTCTGCTTTTTCAGGCCATAGCTGAGAGCTGGATCGGAAGGGGAGCAGCTGGGACCAGAACCGGAGCCTATATGGGATGCCGGCACTGCAGGCGGTGGCTTTCCCCACTGCAGTGCAGACCCCCCACATTGCTTTTGAGTAATCTAAATCTCAGATCTGTCTCAAGCAGTTCTCCATCTAAAAACCCTTTGGTAACCTGTAATACCCCAAGATTTGAATGACACCCCCCCCAGGATGGTGGACAGAGCTGTGGATGATACCTGCATCTCCTGCGTGAGACCCTTTGCTTCTGTCCCGAGTGTTCATACCTATGTAGTTGCTCCAGCTGTAGTTCTTAGGAGTGCCTGCGCAGGTGTGATCTGCTCCATCGTCATTTGTCTCACAGTACTTTTAGGCATGAAATACACTCTTGCTGTGGTTACCTACTTTTCTGTCCTCTGTTTCTGTATGA
This sequence comes from Oryctolagus cuniculus, assembly GCF_051225735.1. NCBI lineage: Eukaryota > Metazoa > Chordata > Mammalia > Lagomorpha > Leporidae > Oryctolagus > Oryctolagus cuniculus. The sequence continues at coordinate 10,049,692 of NC_142887.1, forward strand.
GCTTCTGGAGAACAGAGAATAGTTCTCTTATATTTTGCCTAACACCAAGTTCTTGATAAATACTGAATGAATAGACCTGGTAAGAGGAACACATGTCACTTCAATTTTTATGTTAATATTTAATTTTTTTTTTAAAGATGGTGGAACCAGGGCAAGATTTACTGCTTGCTGCTTTGAGTGAGAGTGGAATTAGCCCAAATGACCTCTTTGATATTGATGGTGGAGATGCGGGACTTGGAACTCCAACACCCACTCCACCAGTTCAGCAGGTAAGGGTTTTCCATAGGCTCTGTTAAGGAGTAGGTTCCCCCCCAAAATGTTTATGTATTTTCTTCTATTAAAAGTTCTCTCCCCATGTGGCTGTGACATCCAGGGCTGGGCCAGGCTGAAGCCAGGTGCCCAGAACTCCATCTGATTCTCTCTCATGGTTGGCAGGGGCCTCCCAGGACAGATTAGCAATAAGTTGGGTTGGAAGTGGAGTATCTGACACTGAACGGCCATTCAGATATGGGATGCAGGTTTCTCAAGCAGTAACTTAACCTACTCACTGTACCACTACATCTGCTCCAGGGATATTTTTTTAAAAGATTTATTTATTTGAAAGTCATAGTTACACAAGAGAAGGAAAGGCAGAGAGAGAGAGAGAGAGAGAGAGAAAGGTCTTCTATCCACCGGTTCACTCCCCAGTTGGCTACAATGGCCAGAGCTGTGCTGATGCTAAGCCAGGAGCTTCTTCTAGGTCTCCCATAGGGATGCAGGGTTCCAAGGACTTGGGCCGTCTTCTACTGCTTTACCAGGCCATAGCAGAAAGCTGGATCGGAAGTGGAGCAGCCGGGACTCGAATTGGCACCCATATAGGATGCCAGTACTGCAGGCGGCTGGCAGCTTTATTTGCTACACCACAGCGCCAGTCCTGGTATATTTTATTAATTCATAATCTCCACTTAAGTGAATATTTGTAAAACTTACTTTTAAATATACTTGTGACTGTTATTTTTAGGTTGAGTGTTGTTCTTTCATGAGGGAGATATTTGCAAGGAAACCCCCCCTTTAAAAAAAAAGATTTATTTGAAAACAGACAGAAGGAAGAGACAGAGTGAGAGAAATCTTTCATCAGCTAGTTCACTCCCCAGATAGCTACAATAACTTGGGCTGCGCCAGGAGCCTGGAACTCCATCCATGTCTCCCATGTTGGGGGCAAGGAGCAGCCAGGAGCTTCTTCCAGGTCTCCCATGTGAGTGCGGGGCCCAAGCACTTGGGCCATCTTCCACTGCTTTCCAGGAGCATTAGCAGGGAGCTGGATTGGAAGTGGAGCAGTTGGGACTTGAACTGGTGCCAGTATGGAATGCTGGCACCTTAGGCTTGGCTTTACTCGCTGTGCCATGGCGCGGGCCCCGTCCCCAGCTCTCTTACATAGAATGCTAGAATCACAGGCATGTGCTTAACCTGCGCCACAGCGCAGGCCCAGGACATCATTTTCTGTCTTTTACTTATCTGGAAGACAGTTACAGAGAGAGGTAGAGACAGAGAGGGCCTCCATCAACTGGTTCACGCCCCAAATAGCTGAAGATGAATTGTTTGGTGTTTGTGGATCATTATCTCCTTTATAGCTGTCTTTTATTTCTTAAGGTTTATTTATTTATTTAAGAGGCTGAGTTAGAGAGGGAGAGACCAAGATCTTCATCCTCTGGTTTACTCCCCAAATGGCTGCAATGGCTGGAGCTGGGTGGCTCAGGAGCTTCTTCAAGGTCTCCCTCACGGGTACAGAGGCCCAAGCACTCGGGATATCTTCTGTTGCTTTCCTAGGCACATTAGCAGGGAACTGGAGCAGAAGTGGAACATCCAGGACTTGAACCAGCACCCATATGGGATGCAGGGACAGAGTTTGACTTTACTGTACATCCTCTCTGAAAACAAAGATAAGATTCTGTCGTGAGCATAGTTTATTGGAGATTCAGTGCCTGTAAAGGTTGTTAGCGTTCAGTCTGGTATTGGTGATTTCACATTCAGCCTGAACGTACAGTGTGACGTTTTTGTTTAAGTAAAATGCAACTCTTGCTGTTGAAGCAGAGCTCACTGACCTCCTTCCTTTCTCTGATGGTGTTTTCCCTGCAGTCTGTGCCCCTGAATGCGTTAGAACTGGGTTTGGAGACTGAAGCAGCAGTTCCTGTTAAACAAGAACCAGAGGCTGTCCCTCCTTCAGCACTGTTAAATATGAGGGTAAGAACTGTTTCCGTGGCACATTGCTTCTAGCATATTTTAGGATTACAGTTAAAAAAAAAAACAACATGGAGTAGGAAATAGTTATGTCCCCAAGGTTTTGTTTTGTTTTAAAGATTTATTTATTCATTCATTTATTTGAAAGGCAGAGGAATAGATATTCTATTCTCTGGTTCACTCCCCAAATGGCCACAACAGCCAAGTGTGGGCCAGGCCAAAGCTGGGAGCCAGGAACTCCAAACAGGTCTCCCATGTTGGTGCCGTTGGTGCACCATTCTCCACTGCCTCGCCAGGTGCCCGGAGCAGAAGCTGAGCAGGCGGAGCTCCAGCCAGCGCTCACCAGCTGCGACATAACCTGCTGCTCCACAGTGCCGCCCTGTGTCTCCCTAGTTTATTTTTGCTACTTTCCAAATATCTTACTGTTACCCTTCTACTCTATAAAACATTTCTGTCACTCTCTAGGCAAGTATGTTTAGCAAAGGAAAATTAAAATCACAACAGTTTTTTGAGATTATTTATTGCACCTATTTAGGAAATTCACCTTTATCCCACTGTTCTTTTTTTTTTTTTTTTTTTTTTGACAGGCAGAGTGGACAGAGAGAAAGGTCTTCCTTTTTGCTGTTGGTTTACCCTTCAATGGCTGCCGCGGCCGGCGCACTGCGCTGATCCGATGGCAGGAGCCAGGTACTTATCCTGGTCTCCCATGGGGTGTAGGGCCCAAGCACTTGGGCCATCCTCCACTGCACTCCCTGGCCACAGCAGAGAGCTGGCCTGGAAGAGGGGCAACTGGGACAGAATCCGGCACCCCGACCGGGACTAGAACCCGGTGTGCTGGCGCCACAAGGCGGAAGTTAGCCTAGTGAGCTGCAGCGCCGCCTCCACTGTTCATTTTTACTTACTTATTTCTGCTTTTGTTTTTTGGCCTTTTATGTGATACCTATAGTTTTACTTTAAATATAGAGTTCATTTTTTACCTTAATTACCTTAAACATGGGAATTAATAACTGAAGTCTAGTGGTATAAAATCACTAAACAAAAACTGTTTAGTTCAAAGTTGATAATTTATGGTAGTTATTATTGAGAGTTTTATTTTAATGGCTTATTTATTTGAAAGGCAAAGAGACAAAAGATCTTCCATTCTCTGGTTGAATCCCCAAAAGCCCCAACAGCTGGGGCTATTCCAGGCCAAAACCGGGGGCCTAGAACTTCATCTGGGTCTCCCTCGTGGGTGCCACAAACCCAAGTACTTGAGCCATCTTCTGCTGCTTTCTTTGCCAGCATTAGCAGGGAGCTGGATTGAGGGCAGTGCAGACAGGCTGTGAACCTACGCTCCGATATGCAGTGTTCCAATACGAGGTGCAGGCGATGCCGGCGGCAGCTTAACCCACTGCTCTACAACACCAGCCCCTATTATTGAGGCTTTTATTGAAAAGTGTAATCTAGAAGACTTGTTAATGGAGCCATGTAAAAATAGTTTGAGGAGGAAATAAGGTAGAAATAGACTTAAATTTATAAAACATCCTAGTTGTGTGTATATTCACAGATAACATTATTTTCAAGTCAGCATCTTTTTTTTTTAAATTTTAGTTTTCTTCCCACTTTACATTCCCAATAAAAAATAAAGTGCTGTGTACATTGTTGTATGCTGAGATAGCACCTGCATTACCACCAATGTCTTGCTTACCTATCTTCGTTGTTTTTATAACATAGGAATTTAAAACTGGTTGTTTTTGCTGTTTTCAGTTGTACACTTTGACAGGAGTTGTGGGATTCTTAGAGGGGGAGTGGCCTTCAGGAAAGCACAGGCCTCCAGGCTTCAGAGCTTTGCATGCAGTTGTCTCGACTGGTTGGCAGCACTGACCCTGGGAATTCTCCCTGTCCCTAGGCCTTCTGTTGTTAGGGCTACTTTGCTGTTCATCACAGTGAGCTGGGGATAGTTCCATTTTCTGCTTGCTGACCCTGGTGGTTATATCAGATGTCACACTACTGCTATACCTTCTTTTCCTCAACATTGTGTTTTGATTTGGTAGTTTGTAGGTAATTATAAGAAAATTAGAAATGAAATGCCAATAGTCAGGCAAGAATAAAATCAATTTTAGGCTTAAAGCGGTGTCCCATGCTCTTGGGTTAAGTTAGAGGTAAGGGGGTCACATGCTTTGTTTGTTTTCTCAGCAGCAGCCTCCATCTACTACGACTTTTGTGCTCAATCAAATAAATCAGCTTCCGACCTTGGGATCTACAATTGTGATGACTAAAACACCACCTGTGACAACCAATAGGCAAACCATCACTTTAACAAAATTTGTCCAGACTACTGCAAACACACGCCCGTCAGTCTCAGCACCAGCAGTCCGAAATGCAGTGACCTCTGCTCCTTCAAAAGACCAGGTTCAGCTGAAGGATCTGCTCAAAAATAACAGTCTGAATGAACTCATGAAGCTGAAGCCACCTCCTAATATTGCGCAGCCAGTTGCCACGGCAGCTAGTAAGTGTGTTTTCAGTAATATCAACTTTCTGCTTGGTAAGTGTGTCCAGGTGTATTTTTAAAGGATTTGCTTCTAAGATTTATTTATTTATTTGAAAGGTAGAGTTAGAAAGGGAGATCTTCCAATTGCTGGTTCACTCCCCAAATGGCCACAATAGCTGGAGCCAGGCCGATCTGAAGTCAGGAGCAAGTAGCTTCTTATGTGTCTTAAACATGGGTGCAGGGGTCCAAGTATTTGAGCCATTTTCTGCTGGTTTCCCATGCACATTAGCAGTGAGCTGGATCAGAAGTGGAGCAACCAGGACTCAACCTGGCACTCATATGGGATGCCAGCATTGCAGCTCGCAGCTCTTACCTGCTACACCACAGTGCCTGCCCCGGTTTTATTTGTTTTAAAGATTCGAGGCCTGAGGCTCCAGCATCCCATGTGAGCACTGGTTCTGGTCCCGGCTGCTCCTCTTCCGATTCAGCTCTCTGCTGTTGTCTGGGAAAGCAGTTGAGGATGGCCCAAGTCCTTGGGCCCTGGTGCCCATGTGGGAGACCTGGGAGAAACACCTGGCTCTTGCCTTTGGATCGGCGCAGCTCTGGCTGTTGTGACCATCTGGAGAGTGAACCAGCGGATGGAAGACTGTCTCTACCTCTCTTTGTAACTCCTCTGTCTTTCAAATAAGTAAGATACATCTTTTTTTAAAAAAAAAAATTTATTTGAAAAAATGATGGAGAGGAAGAGAGAGAGAGGTATCTTCTGTTTACTCAAGAAGTCCTCCCCAGCTGGGGCTGGGCCTGGCTGGCCCTAGGAACCAGGAACTCCCTCTGGATCTCCTTGTAAGTGGCAGGAACTCAAGTACTTGCCATCTTCCACTGCTTTCCCAGGTTGATTAGAAGGGAACTGGGTGGAAGTGGAATAGCTGAGACTTGAGCAGGCACAATGCTAGGATATACAGGAGTGGATGTGTAGGCGTTAAAGTGGCAGCTTAACCCACTGTGCCACAGTACCTGCTGCAAAGCAGTTTTATTGAGATATCATTCATTTAACATTCACTCTGTTAATTTGAGCAACGCATTGGACTTTAGCAAATTAGTGAGGTGTAGCCATCACCACTTTCTAATCCATAATACTTTGTGAGATTTAATTGTTATTATTTTTTTTAAGACATACTTATTTGAAAGAGAGGAAGATGGCCGGCGGCTCAATAGGCTAATCCTCCGCCTTGCGGTGCCAGCACACCTGGTTCTAGTCCCGGTCGGGGTGCCGGATTCTGTCCCGGTTGCCCCTCTTCCAGGCCAGCTCTCTGCTGTGGCCCGGGAGTGAAGTGGAGGATGGCCCAAGTGCTTGGGTCCTGCACCTGCATGGGAGACCAGGAAGAAGCACCTGGCTCCTGGCTTTAGATCAGCGCGGTGCACTGGCCACAGCGCCCATTGAAGGGTGAACCAACAGTAAAGGAAGACCTTTGTCTCTCTCTCTCTCTCTCACTCACTCTCTCACTCTCTTACTCTCTTACTGTCCATTCTGCCTGTCAAAAAAAAAAAAAAAAAAAAAAAAAAAGGAGAACTTCCATCCTTTGGTTCACTCCTTAGATGGCTGTAACAGCTAGAGCTGGGCCAGGCTGGTGCCAGGAGCTTCATGCAGGTCTCCCACACAAGGGCCAGGGTCTCATGTACTTGGGTCATCTTTTGTGGCTTTTCCCAGGTGTTAGCAGGAAGCTGGATTGGAAGTGGAGCAGCTGGGACTAGAACTTGCACCTATATGGGATACTGGCATCATAGACTGTAGATTTACAACACCAGGCCCAAGGTCTATATTCAAAAGGAAAAACACTCAATGATATGATTGTACCTTTTTAAAAATTTATTAATGCATAAAGAATGTGGGTTTCTTCACTTCTGTAGTGACTTTTTCGTTGCCTGTTCTGCCCGGCCAGCGTGGGTAAAGGAACTGAATCTGTGTTCTCCATGTAGATGGCAGGAAAACTGGAACAATCACTGCTGCCTCTTGGGGTCTGAGTGGCAGGCAGGTGTGGTCAGGAGCCCAGCCAGGTGTTGAACCCCGGGGCCTCTGATGTGGGCCTCTTAACTGCTAGGCTGAATTGTCCTGTGCTTGTGTTTTTAAAGTAGAAAGTAAAGTACCTTACAGAGGAGTGAACAAGAAGTGTGTAAGACAACACAGAACCAACTTTGTCACTAGCGCCATCGTTAACTTTGAGTACCTGTTGTGTTCCTGTGGCTGTTGTCTCAAGGTCATTGTGCTGAACTTAGGCAACCTGGCATCCAGGTACTGGATGGAAGTCATTCTAGCTGTCTTAGGACTGATTTTTCCTGTGTGGAGTTCAGGATGGTGGCCCCACCTCACCTGGCTGAGGTGCAGGGTGACGTCTGGAAAGCTCTTGGAAGAGTTGAGGATGGTCAGCAGGTGTTTTCTTAGAGTCCTTGGATTCAGTAAGGAACTTGTCATTTGTAAATGAGGGGCTTTCATGGGACTGGCGGTGTGGCATAGCAGGTAACGCCGCCGCCTTCAGTGCTGGCATCCCATATGAGTGCCAGTTCGAGTCCCAGCTGCTCCACTTTGATCCAGCTCTCTGCTATGGCCTGGGAAAACAGTACACGATTGCCCAAGTCCTTGGGCCCCTGCACCCACATGGGAGACCCTGAGGAAGCTCCTGGCTCCTGCCTTCAGACTGATGCAGCTCCAGCAGTTGCCGGCATCTGGGGAGTGGACCAGTGGATGGAAGACCTCTCTCTCTCTCCTCTCCTCTCTGTAAAACTGCCTTTGAAATAAATCAATAAATAAATAAATAATTTTCAAATAAAGGCATAACTTTTTTTTTTTTTTAAGATTTTCTTTTTTTTCTTTTTTTTTTTGAAACTCAGAGTTACACATAGGGAGGGAAGGTGGGAGGGAGGTCTCCCATCTGCTGGTTCACTCACTCCCCAGACGACCTCAATGTCCTCTAATTAATAATTTTTCAAATCTTTTATGCACAAATTTGCTTCTGGGTTTCTTGTTCTCTAAAGTTATGTTTCTATATCCAACAAAATACCTAGCTTTGGATGTTTTTCATGTTTATGTGTAACAGTGTTTATGTGTAACAGTGAACAGATTAATCTTCTCTGGTTTGTGAAATGCATAAACACTGCTGACTTGTTAAGTGATGGGAAAATAAATTGAGGTTTTCTTCTAAAGTGTAAATTGACTTTTCCCCCTCAGCTGATGTAAGCAATGGTACAGTAAAGAAAGAGTCTTCTAACAAAGAAGTAGCAAGAATCTGGATAAATGACATGAAAATGAGGAGTTTTTCCCCAACTATGGTAAGTTTCAAATAACTAACTTGTTTTTGTATCTTAGGAAAGTATACTAATTGACAACTACTCTAGAACATCCTTCAGAAAAATTTCCTTGTGTGAAGGGGGTTACTCCTAAAGACTAGTAAGTAAGCTTAAACTTCAGTAGAGTTGTTTATTATTTATTTGACAGGTAGAGTTATAGGCAGTGAGAGAGGGAGACAGAGAGAAAGGTCTTCCTTCCGTTGGTTCACTCCCCAAATGGCTACTATGGCCGGCGCTGCACCGATCCGAAGCCAGGAGCCAGGTGCTTCCACCTGGTCTCCCATACAGGAGCAGGGCCCAAGCACTTGGGCCATCCTCCACTGCCCTCCCGGGCCACAGCAGAGAACTGGACTGGAAGAGGGGCAACCGGGACAGAATCCGGCGCCCATATGGGATGCCGGCACCACAGGTGGAGGATTAACCAAGAGAGCCACGGCGCCGGCCGTAGAGTTAATACCTATTAAGCAGGGTAATTAAAACTTTTTTTTTCTTTTTGAAAGATTTACTTATTTGAGAAGCTCTAGAGTTAGGGTGAGACAGAGAAATCTTTTATCTGCTGATTCACTCCCTAAATGGCTACAGTGGCTGGAACTAGTCCAGGCTAAAGCCAGACTGGGCCTCCCTTGTGGATGGCAAGGGACGAAGCACTTGGGCCATCTTTTCCTGCTCTACCAGGCACATCAACAGTGAGCTGGATCAGAAGCGGAGCAGCCGGGACTTCAACCATTGCCCATGTGGGATGCCAGCACTGCAGGCTTTACCTGCTGACCCATCAGATTTGCTTAGCTATCTATCTAATGTATCTGAAAGAGTTACAAAGAGAGAGAAGGAGAGGCAGAGGGAGAGAGGTCTTTGATTCGCTGGCTCACTCCCCAGTTGGCTGCAACTGCCAGAGCTGTTCTGATCTGAAGCCAGGAGCTTTCTCAGGGTCTCCCAGATGGGTGCAGGGGCCCAGGCATTTGGGCCATCCTCTACAGCTTTTCCAGGCCGTTAGCAGGAGGCTGGATTAGAGGAGCAGCTGGGCTTGAACCAGTAACCCTATGGGATGGCGGCACCACAGGCACAATCTTAACTTACTATGCCATAGCATGAGTCCTGGCCCCTGAGATTTGCTCATTTTGATATGAAGTGGTGTTGCATGCAGTATTGACATCTTTTCTTTGAGTTTTACCTGATCATTGTGATAAAACACAATGTGAAAATATTGGATCACCGTGAAGGTTCTTCAAAATGTTAGTGGAAGACAACCTTGATTTTTTTTTTTTCCAACAGATTTTGCACTGAAGCATCTGAAATAAATCCTTAGTGTTGAGGAAATACTGGATCTTAGTGCTCAGGGTTTAAGGAAATATAGTGATAAATGTAACCGTAACTTACCATTGGCGAGGCTAGTAACTAGAATTAGCTGCCTCCTGATACCATTTTGAATAAAGGCAGTTTAATTGCTTTAGAATCCATAGTCAAATGTATAAATGGTATAGTTAAAGTATTTCCAGGATGTAAGATTTGATTTAGAGATTTTCTCCTAAGGTCTATGTTACAGCTAAAGTTATTAGAGGCGCGCCGCGGCTCACTAGGCTAATGCTCCGCCTGCGGCGCCAGCACACTGGGTTCTAATCCCGGTCGGGGCGCCAGATTCTGTCCCCGATGCCCCTCTTCCAGGCCAGCTCTCTGCTGTGGCCCGGGAGTGCAGTGGAGGATGGCCCAAGTGCTTGGGTCCTGCACCTGCATGGGAGACCGGGAAGAAGCACCTGGCTCCTGGCTTTGGATCGGCGTAGCACTGGCTATAGCAGCCATTCGGGGAGTGAACCAGTGGATGGAAGACTGAAACTGGATCCCATATGGGGTGCCAGCTCCGCAGGTGGCAACTTTACCTGCTATGCCACAGTGCTGGCCCCACACTCAGAGAAGCCTCTGGTAGCAGAGAGGCCAGCTGTCGATTCAGGATGGGTGGGGAGAGGAAGATCAGAGAGCGGGTTAGCGATCTAAGGGGAGGTAGATAGGGATACAAATACGGGGATTCTGAGATCAGGAACCGGTGAGGAGAAAGGGAGAGAAACGATGCTGGCATGTGAAAGTGCCACAGGCAGTTTGAGGGGATGGAGCTGGGCCTGCAGTTCTGGTGGGTGGTACCAACAGTTCCTGGAAGTTGACTTGGAAACTGAAAATTCCGTTTTCTTTAAGCCATTTAACAGTTTGCCCATAATAAACCCAAAGATTTGCTATTAGCGTCACAATTAAGAAACATCTAACAGATTGCAAACTGGTATCCTGTGGAGCATAACTCGTTGGCAGATGTGTTTTATTTGGCCTCTGGAGTATTTTGAAGAATTCTGAATTTGTTGCTGACAAAAAAATTCTAATTTTCAAGTTCCCTTATAAGATAGGAATACCTGACCACCCTGTGCCCACCTTCTCCACTTACTATGTTTTCTGTAGTTGGATCGTGAGTATGTGCTGTGTTGGGTATCATTTTTTAGGAACCGAAGTTTTCCTCACCCCAAATAATCTTTGATATCAGCTGCCCTCCCCACCACATCCACCTGGCATAGAAATATCGCTTGTGGAGTGAATTTGTCCAAGTGGTTGAGATGGCAGCTTGGGGTCTGTGCATGCCCTGACTGAGTGCCGGGCTCCACTCTGTTCCCAGTCTCGCTTCCTGCTAATGTGCACCGAGGGAGGCAGCAGGTGATGCCTCTCAAATAAATAAATACATGTTATTTGTCCAGCCCCAGATTTTGTGGCCTTTCAGTATTACCAACTGTTTCCAAATATACTCCAGTAATTTTTTTTTTTAAAGACAAAGTTATTTGAAAGATCTTTCATCTACTGATTCACTCTGCAGATAGTCCCAGGGATCAGGTGGGTCAGGCCCAAGTTGGGAGCTGGATACACAATCTACACAATAATCTCTGCCATGGGTGGAAGGAACCCAGTTATTGGAGCTGTTGCCGCTGCCTCCAGTACCTGCGTTAGCAGGAAGTTGGATTGAGAGCAGGAGCTGGGGAGCAGGCCTGGTGCACTGCTGTGGGACACGGCTGTCCTAACCACTAGGATAAATGTGTGCTTCTCATTGGCAGCTTTTTTTTTTTTTCTACAGGCAGGGTGGACAGTGAGAGAGAGAGACAGAGAGAAAGGTCTTCCTTTGCCGTTGGTTCACCCTCCATTGGCCGCCGCGGCTGGCACACTACGGCCAGTGTACTGCGGCTAGGCACCGCGCTGATCCGATGGCAGGAGCCAGGTGCTTCTCCTGGTCTCCCATGGGGTGCAGGGCCCAAGCACTTGGGCCATCCTCCATTGCACTCCCGGACCACAGAAGAGAGCTGGCCTGGAAGAGGGGCAACCGGGACAGAATCCAGCGCCCCGACCGGGACTAGAACCCGGTGTGCCGGCGCCACAAGGCGGAGGATTAGCCTAGTGAGCTGCGGCGCCGGCTTTTTTCTTTTATCTTAATTTCCATGCGTTTATTTTCAGATGTGAGAAAGAGAAATCTCCCATTCACCTGATTCACTCGCCAAAGGCACACAAAAGCTGAGGTTGGGCCAGGCTGGAGGTAGAAGCTGGGAACACTGCCTCTTCCATTGATGGCAGGGACCCGAGTACTTGAGACATCACCTGCTGCATCTAAGGATGCATTTTATGTATAAAAAAATATTTATTTATTGGTTTGAAAGAGAAAGGGGTCTTTTATTCACTGGTTCACTCCCTGAATGACTGTAGCAGCCAGGGCCGAGACACACTGAAGCCAAAGCCAGGAGGAATTCCATCCCGATCTTTTGGGGTGCAAGGGCCCAGGTAATTGGGCCACTTTCTACTGCCTTCCGAGACACATTAGCAGGAAGCTGAATTGAAAGCAGAGCATTCAGATATGAGATGCTGGCATCACAAATTGTGTCTTTTTTTTTTCTTACGATGTATTTATTTATTTGAAAGTCAGTGTTACACAGAGAGAAGGAGAGGCAGAGAACGAGAGAGAGAGAGGTCTTCCATCTGCTGGTTCACTCCCCAGATGGCCACAATGGCCAGAGCTGTGCTCACCTGAAGCCAGGAGCCAGGAGTTTCTTCTGGGTCTCCCATGTGGGTGCAGGGGCCCAGGACTTGCCATCTTCCACTGCTTTCCCAGGCCATAGCAGAGAGCTGGATGGGAAGTGGGGCACCTGGGACTTGTGCTGGTGCCCATATGGGATGTCGGCACTGCAGGCGGTGGCTTTACCTGCTGTGTCACAGCACCGTTCCCTCAGTGCACTGTAGCAGGAAGTTGGAACTGGGAGCAGAGATAGAACGCAAATGCAGACACTTCAGCATGGGACGCGGGGACCTCAGTCAGCACCCTAACCCATTAGTGGACACCTGTCTCCCATTGCCATGACAAAATCAACTGTGTTTTCCTCCTCCTCTGCTGTTCTGGCTTTCAGCGTAGCTTCAGTGTACTTGTACCCCGTTAAGGTTCTGTGGAAAAGGACAAGGGAACGTTAACTGTGGTGACTGTTCACTTGCTTTCAGGGGACGGTCTTGCTTTACTCCTGTTTTCTTGGTGCAATTGATAATAGCTCCCATTTGCGAATCTCCATTGTGCCAGTGTTTGGAGAGGAAATTGTCAGGTCATCCGTGTGACTGCTGGTCTGTGGAGACATAAACATCTGAGGAAATTCTTTACTCAGAGCAGCTTTTAGGCTTCAGTGTTGTGGGTTTTGGTTTTAGAATCTGAGGTAAGAATGCAGGTGGAGCTTAACTGAAACAACTGCTCTGATAGTGTAGACGATGCTAAGGCTGCCAGCCCCTGTCCCCTGCACCCTTGCTCTTTCCTAGTCCTGGAGGTGGGATGAAGAAAATGATTGACGTGGGGAGAGAGAAGGTTCGGAGTGGGGGTTGTGGGCAGTGCTGAAAGGAAATTAGTTTTAGGTGGTGTGAGTGGAAGACCAAGGGGCGGAGCCGGCTGTCATTGTGCATGTTTACCACTGGAGGGGCAGGCCAGTCACCAGGTGGGAGCTAGATGGCAGAGTTAAAGAGGGGCACATTGTGGGTTTTGTTGTTTTGTTTTGTTTTGACAGGTAGAGTTATAGACGTAGACAGAGAGAAAGGTCTTCCTTCCATTGGTTCACTCCCCTAATGGTCGCCATGGCTGGCACATCACGCTGATCCAAAGCCAGGACCCAGGTGTTTCTCCTGGTCTCCCATGTGGGTGCAGGGTCCAAGCACTTGGGCCATCCTCCACTGCCTTCCCTGGCCACAGCAGAGAGCTGGACTGGGAGAGGAGCAACCGGGACAGAATCCAGCACCCATATGGGGTGCCGGTGCTGCAGGCAGAGGATTAACCAAGTGAGCCATGGCACCGGCCTGGGCACATTGTGTTTTTAAGAGTTATTTATTCATTCGAAAGAGTTACATAGATTTTCCATCTACTGGTTCACTCTCCAGATGGCCACAACTGTCAAGCCTTGGCCAAGCCAGAGCCATTGGAGCTAGAGCTCCATCCAGGTCATCCATGTGGGTGGCAGGGTCCCAGATACTTGGGCCAGCTTCCACTGCTTTTCCCAGGCCATGAGCAGGGCTCGGTTGGAAGCAGAGCAGCCAGGACTGGAACTGTCACCCTTATGGGATACTGGTGTTGCAAGCGGCGGTCTCACCCACTGTGACACAGTACCAGCCCGGAGGTTGTAGTTTTACAGAAGTCTTCTTGTGTGTTGGCCAGGTCTGCTGACTCTGGAGTTGGATTGATTGTACTTTTTCTCTGTTGCAGAAGGTCCCTGTTGTAAAGGAGGATGATGAGCCCGAGGAAGAGGATGAAGAAGAAATGGGTCATGCCGAGACCTATGCAGAATATATGCCTATAAAATGTATGTCTCAGGGAATGATCAAATGAGCAAAAGATTTCCCAGTGCCTCTTGAACTTAACTCCTCCCTATACTGTTAGCTGATTTTTTTTTTTTTAATTTGAAATACAGAGTTATTGAGATAAAGGGAGAGAGTGGTATTCCATACAATGATTGACTCCCTAGGTCTCTGCAGTAGTCAGGGCTGGGCCTGGCTGAAACCAGGAGCACGGGACTCATTATGGGTCTCCCATGCTAGTAATTGCCCAAGGACTTGGGCTATCTTCTGCTGCTTTCTCAGGTGCATTAGGGAGGGGCTGGATTAGAAACAGAACAGCCCTGAGCTTGAACTGGCACTTGATGTTGGATGCCAGTGTTGTAAGCGCTGGCTTAACCCACTGGCCTACAACACTGACCCCAGTAATAATACCTCTTATATATTTATTTATTAAGATTTATTTTTATTTATTTGAAAGCCAGTTTTAGAGATAGAGACCGGGGGTGGGTCGGTCTTCTATTTGCCAGTTCACTCCCCAAACGGCTGCAACAGCTGGAGCTGAGCCAATCCAAAGCCAGGAGCTAGGGACTTTTTCCAGGTCTCCAATGCACAGGGGCCCAAGGACTTGGGCCATCTTTTGCTGCTTTCCCAGGCATATTAGGGAACTGGATCTGAAGTGGAGAAGCCAAGACTCAAACTGGTGCCCCTGTGGGATGCTGGCACTACTTGCCAGAGCCTTAATCCACTGCACTATAGTGCTGACCCCAAATAACACTTTTTTTTTTTTTTTTTTTTAAGATTGGTTTATTTATTTGCAAGTCCAAGGGTTAAACAGAGAGAAGGAGAGGCTAAGAAACAGAGGTCTTTCGTCTGCTGGTTCACTCCCCATATGGCCACAATGGCCAGAGCTGCGCCGATCTGAAGCCAGGAGCCAGGAGCTTTTTCTGGGTCTCCCACACAGGTGCAGGGGCCCAAGGACTTGGGCCATCTTCCACTGCTTTCTCAGGCCATAGCAGAGAGCCGGATCGGACGTGGAGCGCCAGGACTTGAATTGGCGCCCATATGGGATCCCAGCACTGCAGGCAGTGGCTTTCCCCGCTATGTGACAGCACCGGCCCCAATGAAACCTTTTAAATTAAACCGAAGTACGGTGTTTAACAACTACATATGAACCTCTAAATCCTTTTCTTTTCTAATCATTTAAAGTAAGTTTTAGGAGCCAGCATTGTGGTGCAGTGGTTTAAGTTATAGCCTCCGACGTCAACATACCATAAGAGCTCCGAATGGAGTCCAGGCTGCTCCACTTCTGATCCAGCTCCCTGCTGCTGCACCTGGGAAAGCAGCAGAAGATGACCCAAGTGCTTGGGTCGATGCCAACCATATAGGAGACCTACATGGATTTCCCAGGCTGCAGCCTGACCCCGCCTGGGCCATTGTGGCCATTTCCGGAGTGAACCAGTGGAAGGAAGGTCTCTCTTTTTCTCTGTAACTCTGCCTTTCATATAAATCTTATAAAAAAGTAAAATGTGTTTTATGTTGGTATCTAAATTCCTCTCACCCCAACTCCTCCCAAAGATTCAGTTTATCCATGACCCTTTAAATCTGATTTCCTCAAAATAAGTCTCAAAAATGATGTTTTAGTAGATATAGTTTTGTTAGAATGTAGGCATGTTCATTGTAGGTATAGTTTTGTTAGAATGTAGGCATGTTCATTGGTTTCCTTACTGCTTTTGGCAGCTTTTACACCATCTACAGCAGCAGGTGAAGTGGTTCTAAGAGACTGGATGGCTAAAAAGTTAGAAGCGTTACTGTCTGACCCTTAACAGAAGACGTGTGTGGGTCACTACACATAGCATATTTGGAGGCAGTAGTTGCTGCTTAGTTTTATAGCCAAACTTTCCTTGCAGAGTACTTAATTGTTTGACTAAATAATGTGAAGTTAACCTCCCTAGAATAGTGTTATGTTCTGTTACTACTGGAGAATGTCATGTTAACTAAGATGGTTTTATTCTAGATCTTTTTATCAAATCTCTAAGCCAAATATAGTAGAACGATAATGTTTTCTCTGACAAAGAATATTGTAGTGTATTATAAAACGGAAATGTTATTACTTAAGTAATTACAATGAAGTGCTTTAAAATTTTCATTTAGTGAAAATTGGCCTACGTCACCCAGATGCTGTAGTGGAAACTAGCTCTTTATCCAGTGTTACTCCTCCTGATGTTTGGTACAAAACATCTATTTCTGAAGAAACTATCGACAATGGCTGGTTGTCAGCATTACAGCTTGAGGCGGTCACATATGCTGCTCAGGTAAGTAGTAATAATATGGGAGTTACACACATTGTTTATCTTTCCCTCATAGTGTCTGTTACATAGTTGTTTGACCTAGTGGTACGTTTTTATTTATTTATTTATTTTTATTTTAATTTTGACAGGCAGAGTTAGAGAGGCAGAGAGAAAGGTCCTCCCTCCGATGGTTCACCCCCCCAAATGGCTGCCATGGCCAGCGCTGCGCCGATCTGAAGCCAGGAGCCAGGTGCTTCCCTTGTCTCCCATGTGGGTGCAGGGCCCAGGCTCTTGGGCCATCCTCCACAGCCCTCCCGGGCCACAGCAGAGAGCTGGACTGGAAGAGGAGCAACTGGGACTAGAACCTGGCGCCCATATGGGATGCTGGCGCCACAAGGCGGAGGATTAACCAAGTGAGCCACGGCGCCAGCCCCACATTTTTATTTTATGAACAACATATAAATGTGACTTTTATAGCAGTCACATTCTTGTTTACTTTCTCTTTTTTTAAACATTTATTTATTTAATTAACAGGCATAGTCAAAGAGAGAAAAAGAGGTTTTCCAAACGCTGGTTCACTCCCCAAATGGCCGCAATGGCCTGAGCTTGGCCGATCTGATGCCAGGAGCCAAGAGTTGCTTCTGGGTCTCCCACGCGGGTGTAGGGGCCCAGGCAATTGGTCCATCTTGTACTGCTTTCCCAGGCCATAGCAGAGAGCTGGTTTGGAAGAGGAGCAGCTGGGACATGAACTGGCAACCATATGGGATGCCAACGCTGTAGGTGGAGGCTTGGCCTACTATGCCACTGTGCTGGCCACTGTTTTTGTTTTGCTAAGATCTGTTTATTAATTTGGAAGAGTTAAGAGAACTTCC
Source organism: Oryctolagus cuniculus (assembly GCF_051225735.1). NCBI lineage: Eukaryota > Metazoa > Chordata > Mammalia > Lagomorpha > Leporidae > Oryctolagus > Oryctolagus cuniculus. The sequence continues at coordinate 10,066,692 of NC_142887.1, forward strand.
ATCTGCTGATTTACTAACTAAATGGCTGCAACAGCTGGGGCTTTAGCACTCTAAAGCAGGCATCTAGAGCTTAATCCAGGTCTCCCACATGGGTGCGGAATCCCAAGCAATTGGGCTGTTTCCCACTGCTTTCTTAGGCATGCCAGGAGGGAGCTGGTTCAGAAGTGGAGCAACTGAAACTTGACCCAACGTACATATGGGATTGCCGGCATCACTCATCCCTCTAGGAAGTGTCACATGTTAGAAATTTTAAGGTATAGCAATGATAGGAGGGAGTGCAAATGAAAATGTCTTAACCTTTTTGGAGCTTCTAGGAATAACTTAAAAATGTTTATATGCCCTTTGACATATTTAATTCATAGGATTCTGTTCAATAGATAATGCATGCAACACACACAAGTGACTGTTTGTTGGAAACATTTTGAGTGCAGCTGCGCTCTGGGGTGGTGATTGAATATACTAGAATTACCAGAGCAGAGCTGTTGTTTGGTCTGAGACGGTATCAGTCAGTCATGCATGTTGTCATGAAGGGATTCTGGTGACACAGTGAAGTACATAATGTCCGAAGTAGCCAGCTGTCCATCATATTTATGGGTGGTGTAAAAGTGTGTATTTGATTATGCAATTTTTGGAATGGATGTGAGGTAATCCTAATTTAACTTTATAGTTACATGGTATATGGAATGTAACAGGAAAGAATATGGTAAATCAACAGTATCTGCTAAAAAGTTAAATTTTATGTCATTTATGTAGAAATAGATATGTATTTCTAAAACTCTGAAAGATTAATTGCCAGACTGTCCGAAGGATTAATCACCCACTTGATCTTTTTCAGCAACATGAAACGTTCCTGCCCAATGGAGACCGTGCCGGCTTCTTGATAGGTGATGGTGCCGGGGTAGGCAAAGGACGGACGATAGCAGGCATCATCTATGAGAACTACCTGCTGAGCAGGAAGAGGGCCCTCTGGTAAGCATGCAAGCCGTGGGGAAGGGTTTGCTTTTGAATTACTCAGCATGTGGCATTCGATTTTTATCAGTAAGCTTTTTTTTTTTTTTTTTTTTTTTTAAAGACTTATTTATTTGAAAGGCAGAGTTACAGAGAGGCAGAGAGAGAGAGATTCCATCCTCTGGTTCACTTCCCAGATGGCTTCAATGGCTGGAGCTGGGCTGATCCGAAGCCAGGAGCTTCTTCCAGGTCTCCTACAAGGGTGCAGGGGCCCAAGGACTTGGGCCATCTTCACTACTTTCCCAGGCTGCAGCAGAGAGCTGGATCAGAAATGGAGCAGCCGGACTCAAACCGGCACCCATATGGGATGCCAGCACTGCGGGCGGTGGCTTTACCAGTTATGCCACAATGCTGGCCCCAAGTAAGTTATTTTTTTAAAAGATTTTTGTTCGGGAGCAGGCGTGGCATAGTAGGTTAGCTTCCACCTAGTGCTGGCATGCCATGTGAGTTCTAGTTCAAGTACAGGCTGCTCCACTTCGGATCCAGCTCTCTGCTAATGTGTCTGAGAAAGCAGCAGAAGATGGCCCAAGTACTTGGATCCCTGCACTCATGAGGGAGACCAGGATGAAACTTTGAAAGGCAAAGTTACAGAGAGAGGGAGCGACAGATATCTGAACATGTGTTGGTTCACTTTCCAAATAGCTGCAACAGCCCTGCCTGGGCCAGGCCAAAGCCAGGAGCCTGCAACTCTCATTTGGGTCTCCTACATGGGTACAAGGGCCCAAGCACTTGGGCCATTGTCTGCTGCTTTTCCACGTTCATTAGCCGGGAACTGGATAGGCAGTGGAGTAGCTGGGATTCGAACTGATGCCCATATTTGATAGAGCCATTGGAAGTGGAGGCTTAACCTGCTACACCACAGCAGTAGCACACAGGTTATTGTTACTTTTAAAGTGTCTGTCAGACCTGACATTATTTTATGTATTTCTTTTTTTTGTTGCAGGTTTAGTGTTTCAAATGATTTAAAGTATGATGCTGAAAGAGATTTGAGGGATATTGGAGCAAAAAACATTTTGGTCCATTCATTGAATAAGGTATGAAAACTTTGGTTATTCATTAAATGAATACTCATGAGTATTCAGTAAATATTTACCTGTAACTACTTTGTAGTTAGGATTCGATGAGTTACTCCACAGAGAGCCTGATGATTGCTACTCGTAATTATTGTGGCTGGTTTCTGAAGTACCATTCCAGGTAGTGAATTTGTGGTGGCAAACAAATAGACATTGTCCCTTTTGTGGAATTTTTTCCCTGAATTTTCAATGTTATTTTTGTCCTGTATCTGGCCATAGCGCCAACCTATGGAGTAACTCTTTCAGAAAGGCATGGCAACAGAAGAGACAGGTCTTCCGTCTGCTGGTTCCCCGGATGCCTGCAGCAGCCAGGGCGGGGTCATGTCAGATGGAACCCAAGGGTCTGGAACTTCGTCCTTGACTCTTGGGTGCTAGCAGGGACCCAGGTACTTGGCAGAAATGTGCTTTCCAGATGCATCAGCAGGAAGCTGCATCAGAAGGCAAATAGCTGGGATTCGACGTCGCGGTATGTCGTCACTCAAGTGGTGGCTGCACCGCTGCGGTGACTCCTCTGGGGTAATTTTATCTGATGAGCATCCGAGGACCGTGTAGAGGAGCAGTGTGCCTGTTGAAGGCCAACGAATCCTGTGTGGCACGCAGGGACGGCTGTGCTTAGACTGGTAGCAGTGACTGTGTAGCTAGCAGGCTTGACCTGCACCTGTGAAGACATTTTGTCAAGTGGAGCTAAGTGTGGGTCAGTGTCTGAGAAACAGCTGCATGTGATTAGAATTTTAAACTAATTCAGCGAATCTTTATTAACTTCCTGTACAGCAGTTGTTGGCGTTATGAGGGCAGACTGGGCAGTGTATGGTTCCTGCGGGTGCCTCCCTTGCAGCCAGGCTTCCTGATCCTGAGCTGGTTCATGTCGCCCTGCTCACTTGTGGCTGGTGTGGGTCGGTTTTACTGAGGGCTCGGTAATTAAATAACTAGATCTTGGGTAATTATAAGTAGTTTATTTTATTTTAATTTTTTAAAATTTATTTATTTATATGAAAGAGTTACATAGAGAGAGGAGGAGAGGCAGAGAGAGAGAGGTCTTCAGTCTGCTGGTTCACTCCCCAGTTGGCTGCAATGGCCGGAGTTAAGCCAATCTGAAGCCAGGAGCTTCTTCCAGGTCTCCCACATGGGTGTAGGGGCCCAAACACTTGGGCCATTTTCTGCTGCTTTCCCAGGCCATAGCATAGAACTGGATCGGAAGTGGAGTAGCCAGGACACAAACCAACGCCCATATGGGATGTTGGCACTGCAGGCAGCGGCGGCGGCTTTACCCACTATGCCACAGCGCCAGCCCCTATAAGCAGTTTAAACCTAAAATGTGTAATGGGAATCTGCAAATGTTTTTGATTTCTCAGTAATGTAATTGAAGAAGGTCATCTTTATAATTACTTATATTTTGCATCCCTCCAAACTTTATCACAGTGTTTTGTATGATATTGGTATAATCAATATTATAACCTTTATTCTTACAGAAGAGTGGGTGTTTTATTTATTTATTTTGTGATACTTTTTGGAGCTTTGGTGAACACTGGATCCTTGTACCATAAAGATGCAGGGATCTGTGTATGTGTATAACATAGTTGCCAACGGCTCTTGTTTTTTTCTTTTTTCAAGACTTGTTTATTTGAAAGAGTTACAAAGAGAGAGGGAGAGACGTAGAGCCAGGAGTTTATTCCAGCTTTCACATGAGGGTGGCAGGGACCAAAACACCTGAGCCATCTTCTGATGCTTTTCCCAGGCCATTAGCAGGCACTGGATCACAAGTGGAGCAGCTGGAACATGCGTTGGCACCCAAATGGGGTGTCGGTGTTGCAGGCTGTGCCTTTACCAACTATACCACAACGCCATACTCTAGGCAAGAAGTTTTTGGTAAGAAGTAGTTCTGACCTTTCTGAAGCCTGTCATGCCACCACCAGGTTTAGAAATCCTTTTGTAACTGTTTGGTTCGGATGTTTTAGAAAGGTATGCTAATTAAATTCCTTTTTTTTTTTTCCAGTTTAAATATGGGAAAATTTCTTCCAAGCATAATGGGAGTGTGAAAAAGGGTGTTATTTTTGCCACATATTCTTCTCTTATTGGTGAAAGCCAATCTGGTGGTAAATATAAAACAAGGTTAAAACAACTTCTACATTGGTGTGGCGATGACTTCGATGGAGTTGTATCCTTTATGACAAATGTTTTTGATGCTCGATAGAGCTGTGCAAGGATAGACGTTTATTAAACGAGTTCTGAGATTGAATGAATAAATTGCTCAGATGAGAGCTTTAATGAGTATGTAGCATCCCAGAGCCTTACACAGTTGATAGGCTCCTAGTTTAGGAAGATGTTAATTGGTATTAAGAATAATACCTATTATTCTTGGGGATTCACAGTGCATATTTAACTCCCTGAAAAGATTCAGGGAAATAGAACTGATGCCGTTGTAATTCCCAGACTTGTGGTCACAGCGTATCTTATGCCGTCTGGCATGAGGCACGCTGATATCTGAAATGCTGGTTAAGTTGGTTACCAGTCATGCATCTCCCTAATCTGTGGTGAAGACAGATTGTGTGGTAGCTGCAGTGGGTCCTTTCACACATGCTGATCAAGAATTAAGTATCTGGCCAAGATAAATATTAAGTTTAAGGGATACCTCTGTGACTAGAAGGGTGAAATAGAGGTATTTAGAGGGTCCTTCTAATTAATAAATAAATACTTTTGCTTGTTTGAAAAGCAGAGACAGAGCTCTTCCATCTGCTAGCTCATTTCCCAAGTGCCTACCAACAGCTGCTTGAGCAGTCACCTGCTACCTTCCAGGATGTGTATTAGCAAGAAGCTGGAATCAAAAATGGAGCCAGAATGGAGCCTAGGCATTCTGATCATGGGATGCAGGCGTCCTACATGGCGTCTTAACCACTGCAGCAGACACCTGGCCCCACGTGTGTAATCTTAAAGAAAATCTGAAGGCTTTAGGGAAATCAACGCTAACTCTTTATGAAGGATTAGTGACACTAGTAATGTGATGTGTTCCTTAATTCATTTCTTACAGATAGTCTTTGATGAGTGTCATAAAGCAAAAAACTTATGTCCCGTTGGTTCTTCGAAACCAACCAAGACAGGCTTAGCAGTTTTAGAGCTGCAGAACAAATTGCCAAAAGCCAGAGTTGTTTATGCTAGTGCCACTGGTGAGTAGTTACTTACTTTAAAAGCTTTGAGTTATTCACTGCTTCAGCTATAATATGTTTTATTTGGGGATTTTTCAGGTGCTTCTGAACCACGTAACATGGCCTATATGAACCGTCTTGGAATCTGGGGTGAGGGGACACCATTTAGAGAATTCAGTGATTTTATTCAAGCAGTGGAAAGAAGGTAATGCAGTTTATGGTATATACAGAGGGTCTTCATAAAGTACGTGGAAATGTGTATTGTGAAAAAAGCTTGTGCATAACTTCCATTTTGACTATGGCCTTGTCTAAATAAGGTCGGAGTTTGTGAACTCAAGAGGCTTCCATAGCTTTGGCAGCTCATGACAAGAGCCACGGGTGATCACTGATGTCATGAATAAGATCGTCAGTTGTTAAATCAATAACAGGAGTTACAGTGCACTTACTCCCCAAGTAGGATCTCTGTCCTTAATGTGTTCTACTATGCAAATTAACAATAAAACTAGTATTCAAACAGTACTTTATACTTTGTGTGTCTGTGGGTGCAATCTGTTGAAATCTTTACTTAGTATATACTAAGTGGATCTTCTGTATATAAAGATAATTAAAAATGAATCTTAATGAAGAATGGGATGGAGAGGGAGTAGGAGATGGAATTGTTTGCGGTTGCTTATGGGGGAGAAAACGGCTATAATCCAAAAGTTGTACTTTTGAAATTTATATTTATTAAATAAAAGTTTTCTTAAAAAAAAAGCTTACGCATGAGTACCAAATTTTTTGCACCAAAATGGAGTTAACTGCTGATTCCATCTGTCTGAAGTACTGTCCTCAGTAGCAGTGTAAAGCGCGTGTTATTGTGAAAACCCCTTCACCTCGTGTTGCAGTCTTTATTGATAGTTACTGTGTGTTTCAATTTTGTTCAGAGGCGTGGGTGCCATGGAAATAGTTGCTATGGATATGAAGCTTCGAGGCATGTACATTGCTCGACAGCTGAGCTTTACTGGAGTGACCTTCAAAATTGAGGAAGTTCTTCTTTCTCAGAGCTATGTTAAAATGTATAACAAAGCAGTCAAGCTGGTGAGAAATCTTTCTTCCTATCTGGTGTTTACTTAATGTACCTAATAATGTTTTGTCCACTGTAATGTCTGCCAGCGAATCAGAATTTTTTGTAGTCTGAAACAATATATAAATTACCACGTGATAAGCTGTTTAATCCAAACCCTTATTTTTCAAGTTCTTTTTTTGTTAAAGCAATTCATAAAAAGTAGCCATTGATCTCAGATGTGTAGTTTTCTTTTTTCTTTATTTATTTGAATGACAGAATTAGAGAGGTAGAGACATAGAGCAAGAGAGAGAGGTCTTCCATTCACTGATTCACTCCCCAAATGGACGGAACGATCAGAGCTGTGCCGATCCAAAGCCAGGAGCTTCTTCTAGGTCACCCATGTGGGCGCAGGGGCCCAAGGGTTTGGGGTGCCCTCCACTGCTTTCCCAGGCACGTTAGTAGGGTGCTGGATCGAAAGTGCAGCATCTGGGACTCGAACTGGCACCCATATGGGATGCTGGTGCTGCATGCTGGGGCTTTAACCTCTTGCTCCACAGCACCCACCCCAGTTGCACAATATAATTGTGCTCAAATTATCTAAAATTACTATCTAAGGAAATAAAAATTTTGAGACAACTCTGTGAGGATCCTAAAAAAACCCTACTGTTTAAGAGATTACAGAAGTAACTGATTACAGAAGTAAATGATTATTTTATTTTTATTTTTAAAGTTTTGTATATGTATTTGAAAGACAGAGTTAGAGGTCATCGTCTTATCTGCTGGTTAACTCCCCAGATTGCCACAACACCTGGGGCTTGGCCAGGCTGAATCTGGGAGAATACCTTCTAGGTCTCCCCTGTGGGTGGCACGGGTCCAAGTACTTTGGTCTGCTCCTGCTGCTCTCCCAGGCCTATTAGCAGGGAGTTGGATTGGAAGCAGAACAGCTAAACAACTGGATTCCAGCCAGTGTCTCATATAGGGCACTCTGATAAAGGATGCCGGCTTGCAAGCAGTGGCTTGACACTCGATGCCATAGTGCCAGCAGAGTGACAGAGAAAGAAGGAGAGACACAGAGAGATCTTAGCATGTGTTGGTTCATTTCTTAAATGGTTGTAATGGCCACGGGTAGGAGCCTGCATAACTCCATCTGGGTCTCCCTCTTGGGTGGCAACAGCCCCAGCACTTGGGCCATCATCTGCTGCTTTCTCGGCACATTAGTGGGGAGCTGATTGGAAGCAGAGCAGCCGGGACTCCCACTTGAATCAGTCTTCAGTATGGGTTGCCTGCATCACAGGTGGCAGCTTTAGCTGCTTCAAGGCCACTCTTGCCCCTTTGGTCATTTTAAATAGTCTTGCGCTTAACATTGTTTTGACTGAATGTGTCATTTTGCAGTAACTGTGCTCAAAGATGAAATATCTACAGTGTTGATTGTGTATTTTCAGTGGGTCATTGCCAGGGAACGATTTCAGCAGGCTGCAGATCTTATTGATGCTGAGCAGCGGATGAAGAAGTCCATGTGGGGTCAGTTCTGGTCTGCTCACCAGAGGTTCTTCAAATACTTGTGCATAGCGTCCAAAGTTAAGAGGGTTGTGCAGCTAGCTCGGGAAGAAATCAAGAATGGAAAGGTAAGGTGGAGAACGTATTTAGAGAGTCATTACCTTTGATTGTTCAGTCTTTGTGGATGGTGAGGTTTTCTCCTCCTAAGTGTGGTCTTCCTAAAGGCTAGTTGTGCCTGTTAAGAGCATAATGAAGCTCAGTTGGCTGTCCACAGCCACCAGCCCTCATAATGTGAATGTGTATTGCTTTATCTTTTTTTTAATGCATATGTGTGTGTTCAGAAGACTGATGACTGTGCTTTCCTTGGGACTCAGTCATGCTTGTTGCTGTAATCCTGTTTACTGTCGGAACTGCATGTCTCAGATACACAGAGAAATAAAGCACACACAGTGGGGTTGTTATTCGAAGTCTTGGTTTTTACTAGAGAGCTAAAATGTCTTGATAAGACACAGATGTATTTTATTTGTAACCGATGTGTTTTTTTTTCTCCAGTGTGTGGTCATTGGCCTGCAGTCCACAGGAGAAGCTAGAACCTTAGAAGCCTTGGAAGAGGGCGGGGGAGAATTGAATGATTTTGTTTCAACTGCCAAGTAATGTTTTTGGTTTTCTTGAGTTTTTACTTAGATTACTTTCATGTTGACATAAACTGGAGATAAAATTTTTTGCACAATTTATTTATTTGAAAGGCAGAGGTGGAGAGAAAGGGAGATCTTACATCTGCTGGTTCATTCCCTCAGTGGCTGCAATGGCTGGTGCTGGGCCTATCCAAAGCCAGGAGCTTCTTCTGGTTCTCCCACATAAGTGCAGGGGCCCAAGACTTGGGCTCTCTTCTGCTTTCTTAGGCCATAGCAGGGAGCTGGGTCCGCATCCATATGGGATGCCTAAATTGCAGGTTGTGGCTTTACTCCCTACACTACAGCGTTGGCCCCTGGAGATAAAATTTTTGATTCACCTTTAATAGTCTTCCTGGTTGGAGTTTTTGTAGTTTTCAACTTTTCTGTAACAGTTGTATTTATTGGAAAACAACAGTACTGAATTGTTGAGCATTTATTTGAAAGTCAGTTATACAGAGAAAGAAGAGGCAGAGAGAGAGGTTGGGGCCAGTGTTGTGGTGCAGTGGGTTAAAGCCTGGGCCTGGGGTGCTAGTTCTGGTCCCGGCTGCTCCACTCCCGATACAGCTCTCTGCTATGGCCTTGGAAGGCAGTGAGGATGGCCCGGGTGCTTGGGCCCCTGCACCCATGTAGGGGACCTGGGGAATGCTCCTGGCTCCTGGCTTTGGAATGGTGCAGCTCTGGCTATTGCAGCCATTTGGGGAGTGAACCAGCGGATGGAGGACCTCTGTCTCTACCTCTCTCTGTAACTCTGCTTTCAAATAAATAAAAAATAAATCTTTTAAAAAAAGAGAGAGAGAGAGGTCTTCTGTCTGCTGGTTCACTCCCCAGTTGGCCGCAACGGCCAGAGCTGTGCCAATCCGAAGCCAGGAACCAGGAGATTCTTCCAGGTCTCCCACATGAGTGGGAGCACTTGGGCTGTCTTCCACTGCTTTCCCAGGCCATAGCAGAGAGCTGGATCGGAAGTGGAGCAGCTGGGACTTGAACTGGCGCCCATATAGGATGCTGGCACTGCAGGCAGCGGCTTTACTTGCTACTCCAAGCGCCGGCCCCAAAACCTTTTTTTTTTTGGAGAGACAGAGAGAAAGGTCTTCCTTCCGTTGGTTCACCCCCCCAAATGGCTGCCAAGGCCGGCGCACTGCACCAATCCGAAGCCAGGAGCCAGGTGCTTCCTCCTGGTCTCCCAAGCAGGTGCAGAGCCCAAGCACTTGGGCCATTCTCCACTGCCTTCCTGGGCCACAGCAGAGAGCTGGACTGCAAGAGGGGCAACTGGGACAGAACCAGCGCCCCAACGGGGACTAGGACCCGGGGTGACGGTGCCACAAGTGGAGGATTAGCCTAGTGAGCTGCGGTGCCAGCCAAAACTGCTTTTAAAAGCAAAACTTGGTGTATTTTTCTGTACTCAAGTGCCTGGAAACACCCTGTCCAGTACTTGTTACATGTGGCTATTTTACATTTGAAATGAGTTCAATCTGAAATGTACTTTGAGTGAAAAGTACCAGGTTTCATAGTCTCCTTAAGAAAAAATACTTCAGGTGGTTGGTGTTGTGCAGCAGGTTAAAGCAACACCAACATCGCCTGTGAGCACTAGGTCAAGTCCCAGCTGCTCTCTTCAGATCCAGCTCTCTGCTGATTTCCCTGGAGAGGCCACAGAAGATGGCCCGGGTACTTTGGCCCTGCCCACCTGTGTTGGAAATGCAAATGAAGTTCCAGCCTGCGGTCTTCGGCCTGTCCCAGCCCAGCCTTGCCTGTTGCAGCCATGGGAGTAAATCTGAAGATAGAGGATCCCCTCCCTCCCTCCCTTGTGACTGCCTTTCAAAGAAATACATAAATCCTTTTTAAAAACTTACTTTGTTTATTAGGATGGCAGAGCAACAGAGATCTTCCATGCAGTGGTTTACTTCCCAGATGTCTGCAGCAGTCAGGTTTGGGCCAGGCTGAAACCAGGAGCCAGGAGCTCCAGCCCAGTCTCCCACAGCGGAAGGGTTGTCCCAAGCTCTTGAGCCATCGTCTACTGCCCTCTCATACTCTGGCAGGGAGCTGGATCAGAAGTGGAGTAGCCAGGACTGAAACCAGCACATCAGTGTGGGATGCCTGCTGGGCCACGGTGCTGGTCCTCTTCCCCCCTCACCCCTTTTAGTTTTTACGTAATTACTAGAATATATAAAATCGTGTTTGTGGTTAAGCTTTATATTGCAATAGGATGATCTTGTTCTAGAACATTAAAATTGATTTTGAACTACATTATGTTTTCTAAGATTCAGCATTTTCTTTTTTAAAGATTGATTTTATTTGAAAGGCAGAGTTACAGAGTGGGGAAACAGAGAAATCATCCATCCGCTGGTTCACTCCCCAAATGGTCACAACAGCCAGAGCTGGGCCGATTCATAGCCAGGAGCTTCTTCCAGATCTCCTTCGTGGGTGCAGGGGCCCCAAGATTTGGGTCATCCTCTACAACTTTCCCAGGTGCATTATCAGGGAACAGGATCAGAAGTAGAGTAGCCAGGGACTCAAATTGGTGCCTAAATGGGATGCAGGCACTGCAGGTGGTGGCTTTACCCATTATGCCACAGTGTTGGCCCCTGTATATTTTCATTTATGAAATACATTCAGGGAATTAAAGGAGGGAAGATGAGCAACATGAATCAGGTTTTTATTATATTAATAAAAATTTTATAAATGATGTATTAAGACTTTATATGTGGGGCCAGCACTGTGGCGTAGCAGGTAATGCTGCCACCGGCAGTGTTGGCATCCCGTATGGGTGCTGGGTCAAGTCCCGGCTGCTCCACTTCTGATCCAGCTCTCTGCTATGGCTTGGAAAACCAGTAGAAGATGGCCCAAGTCCTTGGGCCTCTGCCCCCATGTGGAAAACCCAGAAGAAGCTCTTGGTTCTGGATCAGCCCAGCTCCAGCTGTTGCGGCCATTTGGGGAGTGAACCAGCAGATGAAAGACACCCCTCTCTCTCTTGTCTTTCTGTATAACTCTTGACTTTCAAATAAATAAATATTTTTTTAAAAATAGACTTTATATGTGACAGTTATTTTGCCATGTGAAGAAATAATTGTCAGTATTTCTTTCTTACAGAGGAGTGTTGCAATCTCTCATTGAAAAGCACTTTCCTGCTCCAGACAGAAAAAAACTGTATAGTTTACTAGGAATTGATTTGACAGCTCCAAGTAATAACAGTTCACCGAGAGACAGTCCTTGTAAAGAAAATAAAGTAAAGAAGCGGAAAGGTGAGTGTTATTCCTAAATAGTTGATGTTAGTAAAGAGTGGTTGCAGTTGATCAGGAGTTTAGCTGATATTTGGAATCGTTTTTGTAATATTTGCAAATTGTACTTGTTCCTATCCTTGTCCTAAAGTCCTCAAGATAAGTGTTTTCTCAAACAAAAAGTATGCCTAAATTAATCTAATCATGGAAATTGATTCAGAACCTAGACATTAGTGAAAACTTAAATGTTTATATACATAAATCCCATGCTGCTTAACCTGAATAAAGTTGAGAAGTGCTAAAGTTTATGTCAAAAGTACTATATATGGTAGCATTTTAAAGTAGCTGTATTTGGGAATGAAATTTGAATTAGCTAGTGGTTGAATACTTTCACTGCATTCACATAGTTTTACATGCGCGAGTAAACTCATTTATGTATTTATTTTTAAAGATTTATTTATTTATTTGAAAGAGTTACTAGAGAGATAAGAAGAGGCAGAGAAAGAGAAGTCTTCCATCCGCTGGTTCACTCTGCAGACTTGAACCGGATCCCATATGGGATGGTAGCGCTGCAGGTGGCAGCATTACCCACTATGCCACAGCGGCGGCCCCTAGACCTCTTCTTTCAACCTGATGCACAGTTAAATTGAGAGAATGCCAGAAATTCTGTGTTTTTTTTTTTTTTTTTTTTTTTTTTTTTTTTTTGACAGGCAGAGTGGACAGTGAGAGAGAGAGACAGAGAGAAAGGTCTTCCTTTGCCGTTGGTTCACCCTCCAAAGGCCGCCGCTGCAGCCGGCGCACCGCGCTGATCCGATGGCAGGAGCCAGGATCCAGGTGCTTTTTCCTGGTCTCCCATGGGGTGCAGGGCCCAAGCACCTGGGCCATCCTCCACTGCACTCCCTGGCCATAGCAGAGAGCTGGCCTGGAAGAGGGGCAACCGGGACAGAATCCGGTGCCCCAACCGGGACTAGAACCCGGTGTGCCGGCGCCGCAAGGTGGAGGATTAGCCTATTGAGCCACGGCGCCGGCAGAAATTCTGTTTTAACTCTTAATTTGTTTTGAAGCTTCTGATCTCAGAGGTAGTCTCATGTTTGTACTTATATATCTATTTCTTGAGAATAATTGAACATATCCTGATTACATGTGGGAACCCAAGAGTAGCACCTACTTGTGGACTTTATTTTCTTCTGAATTCCATTTCCAGTAATTCTTGAACGAAATGTGTGGTTCATTAGATCTTTATACACATTGTATTTAGACCGATTCTATTGTTTGGGAGTAGGTGATGAAATAACACGAGAAGCCAAAAAAGCACGAAAAGTGGGTGGCCTTGCTGGTAGCGGTTCTGATGACAGTGGAAGTGAATCCGATGCCTCTGAGAATGAAGAGAGTGACTATGAGAGCTCCAGAAACATGAGTTCTGGAGATGATGACGATTTCAATCCATTTCGAGACGAGTCCAGTGAGGACGACGAAGATGGTGAGTTCCTGTGTGACTGAAGTGTGCATGAAAGGACAGTGATGCTCCAGTGTGACAGGAAATGGGTGAAGCCTTAAGACTTGTCTGTGTAGTACAGAGTCACCCAGGTTCTCTGCTTGGCTTGGCAGAGGCCCCAAGCTTGCCGCTCTTGTGGAGGTTTGAGCGTCATGTGAGCGATGATGGCCGCCGTGTTCGTGCGGCTGTCTTGAACCTTGGAACAGTGGGGTGTAGCTAGGACGCGCTGGTTCCCTGCAGCAGTGATAAGTGAACAGCACAGAACACCTCCGGGCTGCTTCCGTGAATATTCTGTACTGGTCTTGACACATGATTTGACTATATCTTTCCTTAACTTCCAGATCCTTGGCTAATCAGAAAAGAGCACAAGAAAAACAAAGAGAAAAAAAAGAAGAAAAGTATAGATCCAGATTCTATTCAAAGTGCCTTATTAGCTTCAGGTCTTGGCTCCAAACGACCTAGCTTTTCATCTACACCTGTTATTGCACCTGCTCCCAACAGTGCCCCAGGTAAGGGTGCTTTTTGAAATACATTTCTAAACAAAATGAATATTCAAACCTTGCACTGACGTTTAACAAATGTTCTCTAGCTAGTAGTAATACCAACAGTAGCAGCAGCCTTGTAACAAGTCAGGACGCTGTGGAAAGGGCCCAGCAGATGAAGAAAGACCTCCTTGACAAGCTAGAAAAATTAGCTGAAGACCTCCCTCCCAACACCCTGGATGAGCTGATTGATGAACTTGGTGGCCCTGAGAACGTAGCTGAGGTAAGTATGAATTTTTTTTAAAAGATTTATTTATTCATTTGAAAGGCAGAGGGGGGTACCTCTTAAATCCTTAGAATGAGTGATATCAGATTTTCTTTCTTAGATTTTTTTTTTTTTTTTTGGCAGGCAGAGTGGACAGTGAGAGAGAGAGACAGAGAGAAAGGTCTTCCTTTGCCGTTGGTTCACCCTCCAATGGCCGCCACGGCCGGCGCACCGCGCTGATCCGATGGCAGGAGCCAGGAGCCAGGTGCTTTTCCTGGTCTCCCATGGGGTGCAGGGCCCCCGCACCTGGGCCATCCTCCACTGCCCTCCCTGGCCACAGCAGAGAGCTGGCCTGGAAGAGGGGCAACCGGGACAGAATCCGGCGCCCCAACCGGGACTAGAACCCGGTGTGCCGGCGCCGCTAGGCGGAGGATTAGCCTAGTGAGCCGCGGCGCCGGCCCAGATCTTTTTTTTTTTTTTTTAAGATTTTATTGATTTATTTATTTGACTGGTAGAGTTACAGACAGTGAGAAAGGTCTTCCTTATACTGCTTACTCCCCAAATGGCCATAGTGGCTGGAGCTGAGCCAGTCCCCTGCCTGTAGCCAGCAGCTTCCTTGGGGTCCCCCACATGGTACAAGACACTAAGCACTTGGGCCGTTCTCCACTGCTATCCCAGGCCATAAGTAGAGAGCTGGATTGGAAGAGGAACAGCCGGGACATGAACTGGTGCCCATGTGGGGTGCCATCGCCACAGACGGAGTTTTAACCTATTATGCCACAGCACTGGCCCCTAGATCTTAAGAATCCTCATTCTACTGCTTTATTTTGTGTCTTTTTTTTAAAAAAAAAAATTATTTTAAAGGCACAGACATCTCTCATTCACTGGTTCATTCCTTAAATGCTCCCAGGAAATTAAAGTAGGTGCCCTGTGTGCGAGGCAGAAGACCGTCAGCTGCTGCCTCAGGTGTAGCAGGAAGCTAGATGGGTGGCTCAGAGGAGCCGTGTAACTGCTGTGCCACAGTGCCTGCCCTTCTCATCTCGCTCTGGTTGTCAGCCCAGAGCAGTGGACACCCCTAGTGTTCAAATATCAGTCTTGAACTGCTTGTTCGGGTCACTGCCACTGTCAGGCAGCTTGCCTTTTTTTTTTTTTTTTTTTTTTAAGATTTATTTGAAAGGTCAAAACTGTAGGGGTGGGGTGGATTATATCTCCACTAGGTTTACTCCCCAAATGGCCACAACAGCCCAGGCCAGGGCCAGGCTGAAACTAGGAGCCTGGAGCTCCATCCTGGTCTCCCGCATGAGCGGCAGAGGCTCAAGTGCTTTGACGGTCCTCTGCTGCTTGTCCAAGGATGTTAGCAGAGAGCTGTATCGGAAGCAGAGCAGCCAGGACTGGGAAATGGCATTCTGCTAAGAGACACTGGCATTGCTAGCTGCAGCTTAGCGCGCGGCATCGTGGTGCCTGTCGCTGTCATGCAGTTTTTGTGATAGTGGCTCATGTTGGTTTTTCCCAGTGTCTGTGTTATATGGTGTCTGGTGTCCACCAGTGCCAGCGTGGCTCAGGCTGTGCCTCCGTCTCCCAGGCTGCTTTAGTGAAGGAGGCCCTTAGCTGCGTACACCATGGTCAGACGCGGCTCTGTAATAACGCTCTGCTTCTCAGATGACCGGCCGCAAGGGGCGGGTTGTAAGCAATGACGATGGGAGCATATCCTACGAGTCACGATCGGAGCTGGACGTACCCGTGGAGATCCTGAATATCACAGAAAAGCAGAGGTTCATGGACGGAGATAAGGTAGGTCTTTCTGATGTGCTTCACGGTGAAAAGAAAAGTGCCCGTATGTCAAGTTTGAGATCTTTTTCATTTTATTTATTTATTTTAAATTTTATTAATTTACACCTTTTTCATTTTAACATAAATTGTTTCTGTTAAATTGTATTCTATATTTTCTACTAATGGACACAATCAGTGAATTATAGCCTGTTTTTATTTGTTGTAAGTTAAATGTAATGACTTTTCTGTATTATGTACACTGTTAGATGTGGTTCTTGATAGTTTTAGGGATTCCTAAACCTAGTGAGAATATAAAAATACTGTGTTTTTCCAGATCATCTTTGTATCTTGACCTCTAGTATCATTATTTTGAGGCTGGAATGACACTTAAGGGTACCCAGATTACTGTATCCTTTGGTTTTGCTGTTTCTAGTGTTGCACCACCCTGGGTAGCTTACGGGGTGAATTTCCGCATTTGACTACTCTAGAGATTTCTGTAGGGCCTCCAGAATCTCCTCCTGTAAGATCTCATTGTGACGTGAACGCCCTTGGCTTTAATTGAAGCTTCTCCAGTCCATTTCTCTTCATCTGCTCAGTAGAATAGAAGCATTTGTTGGTGAGATTGTTCCAATGCAGTAGTAACCTTTCATCCTAGCACCCCTAAAACTCATGTCTTAATCTAAAACAGGAAGAAAAAAAGTTACTTATCTACCCATATTTTGCCTTATTTCAATGAACTTTTATGCAGTT
Organism: Oryctolagus cuniculus; assembly: GCF_051225735.1. Taxonomy (NCBI): domain Eukaryota; kingdom Metazoa; phylum Chordata; class Mammalia; order Lagomorpha; family Leporidae; genus Oryctolagus; species Oryctolagus cuniculus. The sequence continues at coordinate 10,083,103 of NC_142887.1, forward strand.
AGAAAATAGATAATAGATACCACTATGAAAGTTATCTTTAAAAAGTATATTAAATGGCTTTTGTTACATTAAAGATTGTGGGTAGAGTTATTATCAGTTATTTTATGTACTTGTTTCATGCATCTGGGTGCACATGCGTTAGGAATTGGTACTAATTATAAGTGTTGGACTGTTAAATGATAATCTAAAATTAACACAGGCCAGATGTTCATTTCTCTCAAAAGTTTGGCTAAATAGATCAGGGTGTGGCCCCTTGAAACCAGGCCTCTTCTCTTTTATTGGCTTAATTCTATGGACTTCCATTTCCAAGTTACCTCTGTGTTCCAGGGGAGTAGTGCAGATCTTCTCATTACCTTTACATTGTAGCCAGTGGAGAAAGGTCAGGAGAAGGGAAGGTTCTGGACATTATACACACAGTCTGCAGGCGGGACCATGCCACATGCTCACACTTCAGACCAAGGGAGACTAGGAAATCTATATTCTGGGGAGCCTGGGACCCAGCTAAAAGAAGGAGCCATGTTGTTTCCAGAAGGAGGTGTAGGTATTGGTGGACCAGTGCAGCATTTTATTTATCGCACTGTCCTTTGCAGAGTTAATGTTTTCTTCCTCTTGATACAGAATATTGCTATTATCTCAGAAGCTGCCAGCTCAGGCATTTCATTGCAAGCAGATCGGAGAGCTAAAAATCAAAGGCGAAGAGTTCACATGACTTTGGAATTACCTTGGAGTGCTGATAGAGCAATTCAGCAGTTTGGTACGTTCCTACACTGGGTTTCACCTGATGCATAGGGTAGCTGGCAGTCACTGGGGAAATGGGCGCATATCCCTGTCTGCATTTATGTCAGATGTCTTAGAACTTGAAATCTTAGATTTTCTTAGCATATACGTTATACATAATGTATAGTGCATTAAGAATTTCATCCTTAGCTCTTTGGAAGCTGTAGTCTAGCAGAGTAAGCAGGTATCCCACAGGAGCACTGGTTCAGGTCTGGCTGCCCCACCTCTGACCCAGCTCCTGTTGTTGTGCCTGAGTAATCCGGGGAAGCTGGGTGATATGCTTTGGCCCCTGCCACTCATGTGGGAGAGAACAGATGTTAGGTTCCTGGTTTCAGCCTGCCCCAACTCTAGTCCCAGTCATTGTGGCATTTGGGGAGTGAACCAGTGGATGAGAAATCTCTCCCTCTGTTTCTGTAATTCTGTCTTTCAAATAATAATAATAATAAACAGATCTGGTGGGGGTTCGTGGGGGATCCTTACATGGTGTCTGAGAGCAGACCACCGGAACTATCTTCATTATAGACCTTTAGGCTATGGGGCTGGGTCAGAGCAGATGCTGTTTCAAGTTCAGCTGTGAGTGAGCCTTCCTGTACTTCCAGTCTCCTGACTTTTTGCTGACTTAGAAACAACAGTTTTGGGAGAATCTAGTATGACTGTGCAATCAACATTATAGTTAAACAAAATTGGGGAAGCAGTACTGACACTGTGTGTGTGTGTGTGTGTGTGAGAGAGAGCGAGAGAGCGAGAGAGCGCGAGCGTGCGCGAGAAGATATATTTATTGAAAAGGCCCAGTGACAGAGTTGGCCCACCTGCTGGTTTACTCCCCAAATGCCTGTAACAGTCAGAGCTCCGGTAGTGGCAGCTTAACCTGTGGCTCCACAGCACCCAGCCCTCATCTGACGGGTTCCTGCCTCTTGACAGGCAGAGTGTTGTTCTGAATACAGGTGTCATTCAGGCCACTATTTGCAATTTTGATCATTTTAGGGGCGTTGAGGTAAATGTTGTATTATTTTTAATTTTTTCTCTGTTTAAAGATTTCTCAATGTCAGCTTTGTATTATATGCGGAAAACATCAAAATTTCTTTTCTAGTGAACACAATTAGTGATCTTTAAAACAATTTCATTACAGGAAGAACTCATAGATCAAACCAAGTTACTGCTCCCGAATATGTCTTTCTGATTTCTGAGTTGGCAGGGGAACAAAGATTTGCATCTATTGTTGCCAAAAGACTTGAGAGTTTGGTAAGTGTTTGAGTTATATAGATGTATGTAAAAGATAATGGATGTTACCTGACTTCTGTAGAGGGGTTAATTGTGCCTCAAATAACTGCAAGCTTTATATTTTTCTAGGGGGCGCTTACACATGGGGACAGAAGAGCAACAGAATCTAGAGATTTGAGCAGGTTCAACTTTGACAATAAGGTACCTCTCAGCGCTTCTGACACTCGTCCTGTGTGGTAGCTGTAGTGGGAAAAAAAGACAGGATACGGCTTAAAGCTGGAAACTACCTCCCTGTAATAGAATGGCTTCCTCTAAGACAAAGGATTTCACATGTTAAGTCTTGGATCAGTGCAATGGAATAGTTATATTTTATTCCTGCTGGATAATAGAATTATGATTGCTATTTGGAATTAATCAGGTGTGAATTCCTAGAAAATTAACAAATGTGTGCTAAGGCATGAAGTAGGCTATATAAATATATGTAAAGATAATTGAGAACTGGATTTTTAATGTTTGCACAATAATAAGATGAACGTTTTTTTTTTTTTTTTTTTTTCATGTTTATTTGAAAGACAGATATTCAACCACTGGTTTAGTCCCCAAATGCCCATAGTAGCCAGAGTAGGGCCAGACCAAAGCCAACAAGCCTAGGTTTCAGTCCAGGTCTCCTACACGGGTGCCAAGGACCCAAGTAATTTGAGCATCACCTGCCTCCTCCCAGAGTGCGCAGTAGCAAGAAGTTGGATTGGGGTGGAATAGCTGGAACTTGAACCAGTCTGTAGGAATGGGGGTCCCAAGCAATAGCTTTATTGCTGTGCCACAGTGCCCACCCCCAATAATAGTTTTTATGGCATCTAGATGGTCATATGATTGAAGAGCATCTGATTGCTGAAATGGTTAAAATGTTTTGTTTTTATTGCAGTATGGAAGAAATGCTTTAGAAATTGTCATGAAATCCATTGTAAACTTGGATTCTCCTATGGTATCCCCACCTCCGGACTATCCTGGAGAATTCTTTAAAGGTAACTTTAAAAAATAAACATGGTGGAAAATCTGTTCTAACATGGTTTTAGTTTTTTTTTTCCTTTGGACACACTTTGTATAAAAGTTAGAAATTAAAAATGATTAGAACAAAACAGGTTTATTCAAACTAATTTCACATGAAAGTTCCTTTGCTCTTCACAGCCTAATACATATTGTCTAATTCTAGACTTAACAGAGGACAGTGGTTTTGTTAAAATCACCTTGCCAAATAGTTTTTGAAATTTAAAGTTAAAATATCCTATTTTCCCCCCTATTTTATGTGTTTGGCAATTCCCACAGTAGAAGAAACTGCATGGTGCTATAGAAAATCTTGGAACCATGTTAAAATTGGTGGAGTAGACTCTGCCGCACGTTGTCCGTGAAAGTAGGCTAGGTGATGGTAGGAGTTCAGAAAGCTGGGGCAGTGTCTGTAAAGCCCGTGGATGCAAGATCCTGTACATCTGGAAGCCTTCCCTTCCCAGTAGACCCTCCAGGGCAAGTCCGTTTACTCGGGTGTGTGCATGGGCACTGCACCTTAACTCAGCTGTGCCTCACACACAAATACTCCTTCGTGGTCTCGCAGAGGATGTGTATCAAAAACTACTTCCTCATTTCTAGTCTTTAAAAAGTACAGGTTACGGGGCCAGCGCCGTGGCTCTCTTAGTTAATCCTCCGCCTGTGGCACTGCCATCCCATGTGGGCACCAGGTTCTAATTCCAGCTGCACCTCTTCCAGTCCGGCTCTCTGCTGTGGCCTGGGAAGGCAATGGAAGGTGGCCCAAGTGCTTGGGCCCCTGCACCCACATGGGAGAACGGGAGGAAGCTCCCGGCTCCTGGCTTCAGATTGGCACAGCGCGCCGGCCATAGCAGCCATTTGGGGGGTGAACCAATGGAAGGAAGACCCTTCTCTGGGTCTCGGTCTCTCTCTCTCTCTCTCTCTCTCTCTCTCTCTCTCATTGTCTAACTCTGTCAAATTAAATAAAATAAAAATTATAGGTTACTTACTCATTGTAAGTAATGGAAATAATCTGAATGGGTTTAGCGACTTAGTTAATACTCTTCCCTTAAACCTCTCCACCTCTTCTATTCCATTTCCTGAAGTCAGAGGATGACACTGTGAAATCGACAGCCTTCCACATTATTTTTCCATATTTATCTAATATCCGAATACTAAGATTTTCTTTCTTTATTTAAAGATTTATTTTATTTACTTGAAAGGCAGAGTTGGGGTGGGGGAGAGAGAGAGAGAGGTCTGCCATCCAATGTTTCGCTCCCCAGGTGACCACAGTGGCTGGGGCTGGGAAACCAGGAGCTTCTTCTGGGTCTCCCACGTGTGTGCAGGGGCCCAAGGACTTGCGCAGTCCTCTGCCACTTTCCCAGGTGCGTGAGCAGGGAGCTAGATGGGAAGTGGAGCACCTGGGACCTGAGCTGGCGCCCATGTGGGATGCTGGCATCACGAGTGGCAGCTTTACACTGCCCCTTTTAACATTGAAGGACGAACAGAGAAAGAGTGAGCAAGAATACACACTGCATTCTCCTGTTTCACTCCCAAATGCCCCCATTAACAGGGCTTGGGCCAAGACTGGAGCCAGGCCTGGGAACCTATCCAGGTCTGTTGATGTGGATGGCAGAAATCCAATCAGTTGTTTTCACCACTTCCTCTCAAGGTCTACACTAAGAGGAAGCTAGAGTCAGGAATGCAGCTGAGTATTGAACTCAGGGGCTCTGGTATGGGACATGGGTATCTTAAATGCTAGGGCGGGGGGTCAGGAGCTGTGGTGTAGTGGGCTAAGCCTCCACCTGTGGCGCTGGCATCTCATATGGGTGCTGGTTTAAGCCCCGGCTGCTCTTCTTCTAATCCAGCTCTCTGGTATGACCTGGGAAAGCAGTAGAGGATAGCCCAAATCCAGCCGCTGCACCCACTTGGGGGACTCCAAAGAAGCTCCTGGCTGGAGGTGAGCAAGCTGCAGCCATTGCAGCCATTTGGGGAGTGAAGCAGCATCTAGAATCTGACTCTCAAATAAATAAATAAAATCTTTCTTTAAAAATGCCAGGTCAGGTGCCCGCCTCCTTGTTTTTTATTTTAAGATAGTTATTTGGGATAGAGCGCCCATCTGCCAGTCATCTCTCCAAATGTCCACAAAACTGGGGCTGGATCAGGCTGAAGCCAGGAGGCAGGAACTCAGTCCAGGTCTCCCACGTGAGTGCAGGGCCTACCTACTCATCAGCACATGCTGTCTGCAAGAGGCATTGGCTGGAAGCTAGGATCAGAGTGGAGTTGGGACCCAGGCCCTCTGATGGGGGAAGGGGACAATACTTATTTTATTTATTCAAAAGGCATAGTTAACAGAGAGAGAGGGAAATACAAATCTTCTATCTTCTGTATTACTCCCCAAATGGTCTCAATGGCCAGAGCTGGGCTAAACTGGATCCAGGAGCTCTTTCCAGTCTCCCACTTGGGTGCAGGGACTCAACTGAGTCATCTTTCGCTACTTTCCCAGGCACATTAGTAGGGAGCTGAATCTGAAATGGAACAGCCTGGGCACAAATCAGCACCCACATGGGATGCCACCCACTGTGCCACAACACCAGCCCCTTTACATGATTATTTACATGGTTAGTGTTCTGCTACTTGCACAAAGTTACTCTGATTCTGTAGTTGGTTTCTTCACAAAGACCCCAAGTGTGCAGGCCACTGTTGGAAAGCTGAAATATTTGAATGAAGTATTGGGATGTAGTGTGTGGAATGTAATTCAGCTAACTGGAATATCTTAACAGATGTATAGGCTGTCAGTGCTAAAACTCGATCTAGTTTGATGAAATTAGGTAATAATTCATGGAGTCATTTGAATTACATAGTTTTGTTTTTAAAAATATCTTGGAATAGCTTCTACTGTATTTTTTTTAAGATTTTATTTATTTATTAGAAAAGCAGAATTGCAGAGAAGCAGAGGTAGAGAGAGAGAAACAGGTCTTCCATCCGGTGGTTCACCCCCCAGGTGGCCGCAACAGCTAGAGCTGTGCAGATCCGAAGCCAGGAGCCAGGAGCTTCTTCTAGGTCTCCTATGTGGGTGCAGGGGTCCAAGGACTTGAGCAGTCTTCTTAACTGCTTTCTCAGCCACAGCAGAGAGCCGAATTGGAAGTGAAGCAGCCGGGACTTGAACCGACACCCACATGAAATGTTAGCACTGCAGGTGGCAGCTTTACCCGCCACAGCATAGCACCAGCCCCCAAATTACTTAGTTTTTTACAAGTTTATTTTCTTATAGATGTTCGTCAAGGATTGATAGGAGTCGGCCTGATAAATGTAGAAGATCGCTCAGGAATTCTTACTCTTGATAAAGGTAATACTGTTAACTTTGTGTGTATAACTTGTTAGATTAATGACTGTTATAGGTATCCAAAAAAGATCATTTTGTCCTTAGAGCATGGATCTCAACCCTGGCTGCAAAAAAACCCTCAGCTGTCAAGCTTTTAAACCTTGAAGCCAGGGGTCAAGTTCAGACATTGGTAATTTTCCAAAGCTCTCAGACACTCTCATTGTTCAGCCAGGGTTGAGACTTAGACTTTACAGCTTCTGGAGTTAGGATTTAATGTTAGAGAATGAACGTTCTTCGGTGCTCAGTTCTGGTTTCTCTTTCTGTGATACAAAAATTGAGTTCAGCATGAATCTCCAGCATGTACAGTGGCAGTGGGAATGGCTAGAGGCAGAACTGGGCAGATTATAGCCTGTTGTCCTGGCTGTGCCAAAACTGAGAAGACTTCATAAGAGAATGTGGGACTTGAACCTGGCCCAGAGGATTAGAAATGTGTGGAAGTGTTTTTGACTGAATTCATCACTTGTGTGATCTTGTCATTGCAGATTATAACAACATAGGAAAATTCTTAAATAGAATTTTGGGTATGGAGGTGCATCAGCAGAATGCATTATTTCAGTATTTTGCGGACACACTTACTGCAGTTGTTCAAAATGCCAAAAAAAATGGAAGATATGATATGGGAATCTTAGGTAAGTGGGGAGATGTTTTACATGTTAAGTGTCTTCTTATAAAAAAAGGTTTTACATGGACATGTTGCTTTTTCTCGTTCAAGATCTTGGTTCTGGGGATGAAAAGGTGAGGAAGAGTGATGTTAAGAAGTTTCTGACTCCAGGATACTCAACCTCTGGTCATGTGGAGCTGTACACAGTAAGTCTGGAAAACATGTGCAAGTCCCACTGTCATCTTCCCACAATAGGCATTTACAAAAATGAGTTTAATTTAACTCCTGCACTTTGCTTTCTAGATCAGCGTAGAGAGGGGAATGTCCTGGGAGGAAGCCACCAAGATTTGGGCAGAACTAACAGGACCAGATGATGGCTTTTACTTGTCATTGCAAGTATGGCTTTTCCTTTAAGTGTTAATTGTTGAGATTTATAACACTGTTTCATAGACACACTGTGACTGTCTCCTCCCTGTGTGCACATTTCCCAGTTGTGTGTGGCCCTTTTATTGGTAATTTATTGCTGTAATTGTGAGTTTTTCCATTTATATATGTTTTTATTTAATGTATTTTGAGTGATGTTAATAGAATGGTTTATTACATATTTTTGTAAAATGAATCTTTCATAATACAATGACATTCATAATGCTTTCTGTCTTAAGGACTTTTTTTTTTTTTAAGATTTATTTATTTATTTGAAAGGCAGAGTTACACAGAGAGAGGTCTTCTATCTGCTGGTTCATTTCCCAGATAACCACAACACCTGATGCCAGGAGCCTGGCGCTTCTTCCAGGTCTCCCACATGGGTGCAGGGGCCCAAGGACTTGGGCCATCTTCCACTGCTTTCCCAGGCCACAGCAGAGAGCTGGATCGGAAGTGGAGCAGCCAGGACTGATTTTTCAAGGATTAATATGCATGTTAAAAAACAACAAAACAAAAAGGGGCTGATGCTGTAACATAGCAGGTAAAGCCACCGCCTGCAGTGCTGGCATCCCATGTGGGCACCGGTTTAAGTCCTGGCTACTCTACTTCCGATCTAGCTCTCTGCTTGGCCTGGGAGGGCAGTGGAGGATGGCCCAGATCCTTAGGCCCCTGCACCCACATGGGAAGACCCGGAGAAAATTCCTGGCTCCTGGCTCCTGGCTCCTGGCTTTGGATTGGCGCAGCTCTGGCTGTTGTGAGCAGTTGGAGAGTCGTCCAGTGGATGGAAGACACCCCCCCCCCCCCCGACACACACACCTCTCTACCTCTCCTCTCTCTGTATAACACTTTCAAATAAATAAATGATCTTTAAAAAAATATATGCATATTACAGGGACTAGCATTGTGGCATAGCAGGTAAATCCGTCACTGCCTGTGTGGTCAGCATCCCATATGGGTGTGGTTTATGTCCAGCAGATCTGCTTCTTCTTCTTTTTTTTTTTTTTTTTTTTTTTTGGACAGGCAGAGTGGACAGTGAGAGAGAAAGGTCTTCCTTTGCCGTTGGTTCACCCTCCAATGGCCGCCGCTGCAGCCGGCGCACCGCGCTGATCCGATGGCAGGAGCCAGGAGCCAGGTGCTTTTCCTGGTCTCCCATGGGGTGCAGGGCCCAAGCACCTGGGCCATCCTCCACTGCACTCCCTGGCCACAGCAGAGAGCTGGCCTGGAAGAGGGGCAACCGGGACAGGATCCGGCACCCCAACCGGGACTAGAACCCGGTGTGCCGGCGCCGCAAGGCGGAGGATTAGCCTAGTGAGCCGCGGCGCCGGCCAGATCTGCCTCTGATTCAGCTCCCTACTAATGGTCTGGGAAAAGCAGCAGGAGAGAGCCAAGGTACTTGAGCCCCTACCACTCATGGGAGACCTGGATGAAGCTCCTGGCTCTCGGCTTTGGCCTCGCTCAGACGTGGGCATTGTGGCCACAGTGGAGGAGTAACCATTGGTCAGCCAGGGAGTAACCAGCAGATAGAAGATCCCTCTGTAACTTTTTCCAAAGTAAAGAAAATGCTTATTGCAAAAAACCTTCATGGATTTCTACGTGTTCATGTAGCAATAAATTTTTTTTCAACATTTTATTTGTGGGACAGAGAGCTACCATCCACTGATTTTATTTTCCATATGCCTGCAATCCCCCAGTTAATGGTGAAGGCAAGAGCCATGAAGTCAAACCAGATCTCTTATGTGGATGGTAGGAACCCAATTGGATGAGCTGTCCCTACTGTCTCCTAGGGTCTGCATTAGTAGGGAGCTGGAGTCAGGAGCTCTGGCTGAAGTCAAGCCCAGGAGCTCCATTGTGGGACCATGGGTATTTTAACTTCTAGATCAGAGATCTACCAAGTTTATATTTTAATTCCACACTCCCACATAATTTTTGAAGTACCCTCCTACATACTAATGTCCTATATGTACTGAATAGATAGAGTCATACATGGTACAATATCTTGAATTTAGTAGCTTATCTTATTATTTTCTAGGTTAACACAGGATGATAATATATTACCAATACTATGCTCCAGTATTCCTGAAGATGCTAAAAAACACCTGTTTTTTGGTCTCTTCCATTTTTAAAAAAGTAGTTCTATTTCTGCATTGTGAGAGCATTAACAACTATATACTGTACTTTTATTTTGACCATCAATCTTAGTTCTGTGCATATTTATTTTTGAAGCTAACCCTTCACTTACTAGCTGTCAGCTGAGTTCTTTAGTCATTTTGTCTGGTGCACATTTTGTAGCAGGCCCTTCAGGAAGGGCTAATGGGAATGTCACTCCCTGAGTCCTGCCTGCCGATGCGTTTGTGCTGTTGTACTTACGGCAGCTCACGCTGTGTGAAGTCTTGTATCACATGTTCTGTCCTCGAGTGTGTGCCTCTGAGCTGGCTGCTGCCTGTGCTTCTGGGATTTGCTGGCACACTTTGATGGTACTTTGATTTTTTCATTTTTAATTATTTTTGCTTATGTGCCCAATAAACTTACTAATTCTACGGTAATATATCCTGGTCTTAGTCATTGTGGGTCAGTATTTTCTGGAGTTTTCTCAGGTGTGTGCTACATTATTTCAACAAGTAGTTTCAAATCTTTATTTCAGAAAGTTTTCTGAATTGTGCTTTCAAGGTTATTTTTATTTTTAAAGATTTATTTATTTGAAAGAGTTACACAGAGAGGAGAGGCAGAGAGAGAGGTCTTCCATCTGATGGTTCACTCCCCAGTTGGCCGTGCAGCAGCTGGAGCTGCGCTGATCCAAAGCCAGGAGTTTCTTCTAGGTCTCCTATGTGGGTGCAGGGGCCCAAGGACTGCCCTAGCAGAGAGCTGGATTGGAAGTGGAGCAGCCAGGTCTTGTACCCGGCACCCATATGGGATGCTGGCACTTCAGGCCAGGGCTTTAACCCACTGTACCACAGTGCCGGCCCCTCAAGATTATTTTTAAAGATTTGTTTTATTCATTTGAAAGGCCAAGTTACAGAGAGCGAGCGAGCTTCCATCTGCTGGTTCACTCCTCAGATGGCTGCAATGGCCAGGATTGAGTCAAGCCAAAGCCAGGAGCTTCATCCATATCTCCCACATGGGTGCAGAGGCCCAAACACTTGGGTCATCTGCTTTCCCAGGTGCTTTAGCAGTGAGCTAGATTGAAAGTGGAGCAGCTGAGTCTCAAACCATTGTCCATTTGGAGTGTCAGCATTGCAGGTGGCAGCTTTACCTGATATGCACAACTCTGGCCCTCAAAGTTTATTTTTACTTGAAAGGCAGAGTGACACACATTTCCATCTGCTGGTTCACTTCGCAGATGCCTGCAGCATCTGAGACAGGGCAAGGCCTCAAACCGAGAGACGGGAGCTCCACCTGGGGCTCACCCAGGGTGAGGGTGGCCAGGCCTCCGGTCTGGAGTCCTCCTGCTGCTTCCCAGGTCAGAAGCAGAGAAGCCGAGACAAGAAATAGGCAGCTTGATGTGGCTGCACGGAGGCGTCCCAGGCACTGGCTTACCCAGCAGTGCCAGGGCTTGCTCCTGAGCTGTGTTTTGTGGGAACATTTCTGCTGCTCTCTATTCCTTAGTTTTCCCTCTTTCTGGGTCCTGCTTGTAAAAAGTCAATGCTGGGGCCGCTGCTGTGGCACAGCAGCTTACAATCCCGGCTGCTCCACTTCTGATCCAGCTCCCTGCTAATGTGCCTGGGAGAGCAACAAAGGATGGCCCAGTACTTGGGCCTCTGCACTCATGTGGAAGACCCGGAAGAAGCTCCTGGCTTCAGCCTGGCAGTTGCAGCCATTTGGGGAATGAACCAGCAGATGGAAGTCCCTCCACTCCCTCCCTCTCTCCGCCTATCTGTCTCTCTCTGTGTGTCTCTGTCTTTCTCTCTGTCTATCTCTACCTGTCTCTGTAACTTTGTCTCCCAAATAAATAACATAAATCTTAAAAAAAAAAAAAAAGTTAAAAAATTTAAAAAAAAAAGCTTTCAGGGAGCCTATGTCTGATTCCACAGGCAGGGTGAGGCCTCTGTGAACAGAGTCCCTGAAGTTTTCTCTGAAGGGCCAGTTAAGGGGCTGGCATTTTGGCACAGTGGGGTAAGCCGCTGCCTGTATCACCGGCATTGCGTGTGAGTGTTGGTTTGAGCTCTAGCTGCTCCACTTCCAGTCCCGCTCCCTGCTGATGTGCCCGGGAAGTGTGCGGTAGTAGCCCCACACCGGGCCTCTGCAGCCCATGTGCATGGAGTGCCCAGCTCCTGGCTTTGGCCTGACCCTTCCCCCGCCATTGTGGCCATTGGGACGGTAACCAGCAGATAGAGGATCTCTAACTCTTTAAAATAAATAAATCTTAAAAAAAAAAAAAAAAAAAAAGGTCAGATAATAAATATTTTAGGTTTCGTGGCCCTCTATGGTCTATGTTGGCATATTGTTCCCTGAGGTTTTTTTCCTTACTGGCTCATTTCCTCCCCCTCTTTTCCTTAAATTGTACTGCAGCATGGGAGACTCAGGTTAGTTTTGGTCCATAGGCCTAGTTCTAGTTCCTTTTTTTTTTTTTTTTTTTTTTTTTTACAGGCAGAATTAGAGAGAAAGGTCTTCCTTCCGTTGGTTCACCCCCGAAATGGCTGCTACGGCTGGCATGCTGCGGCCAGTATGCCGCACCGATCCAAAGCCAGGAGCCAGGTGCTTCCTCCTGGTCTCCCATGTGGGTTCAGGGCCCAAGCACTTGGGCCTTCCTCTACTGCACTCCAGGGCCACAGCAGAGAGCTGGCCTGGAAGAGGGGCAACTGGGACAGAATCCGGCACCCCGACCGGGACTAGAACATGGTGTGCCAGCGGAGGATTAGCCTAGTGAGCCATGGCGCTGGCCAGGCCTAGTTCCTTTTAAGGAAACTGTCGAGCCGGCGCCGCGGCTCACTAGGCTAATCCTCCGCCTAGCGGCGCCGGCACACCGGGTTCTAGTCCCGGTCGGGGTGCCGGATCCTGTCCCGGTTGCCCCTCTTCCAGGCCAGCTTTCTGCTGTGGCCAGGGAGTGCAGTGGAGGATGGCCCAGGTGCTTGGGCCCTGCACCCCATGGGAGACCAGGAAAAGCACCTGGCTCCTGGCTCCTGCCATCGGATCAGCGCGGTGTGCCGGCCGCAGTGCGCCGGCCTTGGCAGCCATTGGAGGGTGAACCAACGGCAAAGGAAGACCTTTCTCTCTGTCTCTCTCTCTCACTGTCCACTCTGCCTGTCAAAAAAAAAAAAAAAAAAAAAAAAAGAAAAAGAAAAAAGAAACTGTCAAACCAGGTTGGGAATTTTTTTTTTAATTTTATTTTTTCTTTTGGAAATTTCACTGGCTTGTAGATCTTGTGCAGTTACAAGAAATACCACATAGAGGACATAGAGGGACAGGTGTGCAGTACAGTGGCTGACACCACTGGGACACCCATGTCAGAGTGCCTGAGTTTGAATCCCGAGTCCAGTTCCAGTTTTCTGCTCGTGTGTACTGTAGGAGGCATCAGATGATTCTTCAAGTAATTAGGTCCCTGATAACCATGTGGAAGACTGGATTGAGTTCCCAGCTCTTGGCTTTTTACTGGCCCAGCCGTGGCTGTTGCAGGCATTTAAGGAGTGAACCAGTGGATAGGATGTATCTCTTTTGCCTGTTTGCTTTTCAAATAAATAAAAATAAATAATATATAGAAATCCTTATATACTTTCCCCATTTTCCTTAATGGCAATATTTTTTAAGATTATAGTATAATACCACATCCAGGATATTGATAATTTGCCTGTTATATTCACATTTTCACCGTGGATGCTTTTAAAAAAGTTTTTGAGGGGTGGGCGTTTTGACACAGTAGGTGAAGACACTAATTGGGATGCCCACATCCCATATTGTTCCTGGTTCTAGTCCCCTACTCCACTTAGTGTCCAGCTTCTTCCTCATACACATTCAGGGAAGAGGTGGATGAATCTCTAGTCACTGAGTTCCTACAGCCCACACAGGAAACTGATGGCAGTCTGGGCTCCTGGTTTCAGCTTGGCCCAGTGTCTGGGTTCACAGGAGCTAAAGCTGGGAGTGCAGCCCAGCCCGTACAGTGGGACGTGGGCGCCCCAGCTGCCCGGCCGAGTGCTGCCCGCTTTCACCTTGCCCTTGCTTTCTCTCACCTCTCAGGCCAGGTGTAAAGAACGGAAAAGGCAGAGTTCTTTGTCCTGGACACTGGTTTTTAAAGAATGCTTTGGCTCTTAACCTATGACATGAGGCAGAATTAAAATCTAAAATCCATCTTTTAGGGGAGGCCTGTGAAAGCCATTTCAACAGTGTAGTCCTTTTTCACATTATACATTCATGTACTTATTTGGTGTTACAGCCTTTCAAATGTTTGTATTTACTTTCCTGATGGTAGAAAAATGTGTCAAAGTGTGCAGTACTAAACCTTTCTTTCTTTAAAAACATAGATAAGGAACAACAAGAAAACTGCCATCTTAGTTAAAGAAGTAAACCCTAAAAAGAAGCTCTTCTTGGTTTATCGACCAAATACCGGGAAACAACTCAAATTAGAAATTTATGCTGATCTAAAAAAGAAGTATAAGAAGGTATTTTCTCATTTGTAAATTATCTTATATAATTGCTTCATAATATTTTGCAGTTAAGTTTAGGCTAGCTATGAAGGTTTTTCTAATATGCTTAATGATTAAAGGAAAGTTACTTTTAGAAAAGCATCAAGTTCTGTCACTGATATCTAAGTTTTAATGTTGTCAGCTTTTGAGGGATTTACAAGATTATATGAAACAATTTATGTTGCCAGTAAAGGGAAGCTGTCAGTGCTAATCGCAAGAGTTGGAATTTTTTAATAAAAGGAATGTGTTGAGGCTGAAATTCTTCTCCATTGACTAAGTTTTATTTTGAACATGATGCTATGTTTATGTTTTGTGTTGTTTTCTAGAAAGCAGCACCTTCATTTTTTCTAACTCCCTGTTAGGTTTTAGTAATGGTAGTGTATGTTTACCTGTTCCTACCTATTCTCGTTCTAAAACAAATATTACTAAACTAGCTGTTGAAAAGTTGCAAAGAAGGAAACATTGTAGCACACCTCTTGAACGCATTCAAATTCAGCAGGTAGCAAGGGCTGGGTTTTCTTTGCAGAGAATTTTCTGTGAGCTGCCTGTGGCGTTAGAGACCAGTTTAGGCAGTGAGTGTACTTCAAAAGCAAAATTGTTTCAGTGGAATTGTTATCTCTCTTTTCCAGGTAGTCTCAGATGACGCCTTGGTTCACTGGTTGGATCAGTATAATTCGTCTGCAGACACTTGCACTCACGCTTACTGGTTAGTGTTTTCCTGCTTCTCCCGTTCTCAGGGACGGCTCTCGAGTGTTTGCCAGTGTGTCCCTGGGAGCAGGTGAACGAGTCGGCCCCGGGTGGGCGAGGGTCTTCCGTCGGGGGTGTCGAGGGCTTGCAGCACCCCCCTGCGGGTTGCTGAGTGTCCTCTGTGCGTGTTGCTGCTTGGTTATTTCCTGCAGCCCTTGGCATGACGCGCTGCACTGCCAGCCTTAGTTCTAGAACTTGATGTTGGCTCCTTCTTTTCCTCACTTTTCTTTTTTCCTTTGTGTCTTTTTTTTGTAAGCAAAGCACTGCTGATGTACAGTATCCAGGCAGTTTGTGAAAAACCAGAAAGGTGACTAAGAAGCAGCTGGAGCTGACCCTTGTCTGGTGCCCAGCGCGCCCCATCCAGGGTGTGTTTCAGACCCCTCTCTAGGGCTCTGATCCTCTGCAGATCTTCATCGTCTCTCAGTGCTTTTTGCACTGTTAGTGCTGTTGCAGCACCTGGTCCACTTCATGAAAGTGAATGTAAGGGGCTGGCACTGTGGCGTTGTGGGTACATCTACCACCTGCAGCGCCAGCATCCCATATGATTTTCGAGTTCAAGTCCCTGCTGCTCCACTTTCAATCCAGCTCTTTGCTATGGCCAGGGAAGGCCTTAGAAAATGGCCCAAGTCCTCGGGCCTGCCCCCTTGTGGGAGACCTGGAAGAAGCTTCTGGCTCCTGGCTTCTTTGGATTGGCACAGCTCAGGCAATTGGGAGTGAACCAGTGGATAGAAGGTCTGTCTGTCTCTCTCTCTCTCTCTCTCTCTCTCTCTCTCTCTCTCACTGTGACTTTCAAATAAATAAATCTTTTTTTAAAAAATGAATATAAGATTTCAGTGAATTTTAGCTCAGAGAGCTGGATTTTAGACTCAAGCAGGTAAATGAATTTGCTTTCATGAGCAGTGGCTTTTGAGAGTAAATAAATGCTATTGGACATTAACAGAAAAAAGAATATAGTTTTTTTTTTTCTTTTTAAGATTATTAATTGGAAGTCAGGTTAAAGAGAGGGAAAGACAGAAGAGAGATCTTCCATCCAATGGTTTACTCCCCAAATGGTCATAACTGTGGGGGCTAGACCAGGCCAGAGACAGGGGCCAAGAGCTTCCTCTGGGTCTCCCACGTGGGTACAGGGACTCAAGCACTTGGGCCATCTGCTGCTTTCCCGGGTGGATTAGCAGGGAGCTGAATCAGAAGTGGAGCAGTTTGGCACTCGAACCAGTGCCATATGGGATGCGGGCACTGCAGATGGTGGCTTATCCTGCTACACAGCCACAGCTCCAGCCCCAAAGATAAAATGTTTTAAATTAATCTCCAAAGGCCTTCTGTAACATTTGCTTTGAGTTACAGAAAGGAAGTGTCCTGTACACAGTGTACCACTGTGTGTTAAATTTATCTAGCTTTAATACTGACTGCAGAGACATCTTATTGTTGAAGTGTGTGCAGACTTTTAACTGCAAAATATTGGTATGTCTTCCCTTTTTTAGTTCCTAAATTTTCATTTGGTATATCTGTCTCTTTCTCTTTCTGATGCTGAGTTCTTTCCCACTAATCTGATTTAGTAGAACATTGAATCATTATTTCAATAATAAAAACATAACTGGCAAGCCCAGTTTACAGATAACATTACTACAGTAAGATAATGGGTCCTGAAATGACTAACATGCATAACTGCATATAAAACTGGGAAAATCAGCCCTCTTTGAAGTTTCAGTCATCTGTCTGATGTAAGAAAGAGTCTATGAAGGCAGATAATGGCTAGCATGGTTCCGATTTGGAATTTGGATAGACCTTGCAAACCTATCACGAGTATGTGGAAAGCATCTGTATTTTTTTTCTCTTGTCTTTCCTAGGCGTGGCAATTGCAAAAAAGCAAGCTTGGGATTAGTTTGTGAAATAGGCCTCCGTTGTCGCACATATTATGTTTTATGTGGTTCAGTGCTGAGTGTCTGGACAAAAGTTGAGGGTGTTCTAGCATCTGTCAGTGGTACAAATGTGAAAATGCAGATAGTTCGGCTAAGAACAGAAGATGGACAACGAATTGTAGGTGAGTCTGATTTTTGCTTTGGTTTTAATTAAGGGGAAAAATCAGATCCTGCTTTTTCCAAATTGTGCTTCTTTAGTCTTAGATTTGTTTCAGAGGCATCTAGCATCAACTGCGGTAATGGGAGCTGGCTTTGTCTGGGCTTAGCTTGAACAGAAGTTTAGCCTTTGAGTGGACGTGCCTGGTTCTGGCTGGAGTTCGCGTGTGGTCACCTCTGTGACGCCACTGGCAGCTCCACTGTCTCCCCTTTGCTGTTCCTGCTGTGTGTGCAGGCTCCCTGCTGTGAAGACAGCTCAGCCTCTTGCCCAGGGCTCTTCACAGAGCTGGGACTGGACCCAAAGCTCCTGTACAGAGGAGGCTCAGAATCTGCAGGGAGAAGGTCAGAGTAGACCACCTGCCCCACCGCTCGCCTGGCCACACGCGTTCTGCACCCTGGCAGTGCTGCGCTCTGCCTGCTTGGTCGGTTTAAACTGTCAGGTATTTTCAGTTGTAGTAAGTTTTCATTTGAATTAGTTGCAGACATGTAAAAATCAAGAGGTTTCATATAAAATCCGGATTTTTAAGAAAAAATCTGGACATTGAGCCCACATTTTAGCACAGCAGGCATTAAAGTTCTTTTAACCAGGGCTTCCCTGCTTGCTAGTATCTGTCTCATTTCACAGAACCCTCCCAAATGAGCTGCTTATTGGAACACTGGGATTTGCAACTCCTGCTCTCCAGTGTTTCTGGTGCATTAGGACTTCGTAAAGAAGGTGGCATTTGTATTCTTTTGTAGAGTTGGGAAGATGGTAGATAGCAAAGTCCTATGATTGACCTTCCGTCCCTTTAATAAGAAGGTAGCGTTGCACTGGACACATGTGTGCCCTTTGGTATTGATGGGAAGAATCCGACTGCAGCCCTGTGAACGCTGCCATTGTTAGGGACGCGTTGCATTTCTGTGTGAATTTCTGGTTCATTGTGCTTATGGTTTTGCCTCATTTGGAGTCTGCTGTGAAGCTGCAATACAGTACACAAAGGTTTCTGCTGGACACCTGTACATTCTCGTTACTGATTACAGGCTTGATCATTCCGGCAAATTGTGTGTCTCCTCTTGTAAACCTCCTGTCGACGT
Organism: Oryctolagus cuniculus; assembly: GCF_051225735.1. NCBI lineage: Eukaryota > Metazoa > Chordata > Mammalia > Lagomorpha > Leporidae > Oryctolagus > Oryctolagus cuniculus. The sequence continues at coordinate 10,101,037 of NC_142887.1, forward strand.
CAGACCAGTCCCAGCAGCTTGCGGTCCAGCAGAAGCAGCTGTGGCAGCAGCATCACCCGCAGAGCATCGCCAGCCTGAGCAGCGCGTGAGGAGCAGCCAGGCTGCGTCGTGGGAGGGTCTGAAGTGCTGTTGCAGACCATTTGCATAAAAATCAGGGACAGTTTCCAAAGAATTATATATTTTTTTCAGTTGTGCTCTGTAGTTAATTTGGGGGGACAAGGAGAAACCTGGAATAGATAGCAAAACTGAAAATCAGCAGTGCCGATGGTGGTACATTTGTCTTTCCTTTTGCTTTTCTTCTGGGACTTCCTATGTACTTTCACATTGAGTGTGCAGAGGGAGGTGTGTGTGTGTGTGCGTGCGTGCGTGTGTGCGTGTGTGTGTGTTAAAGCCTACAAACCACAACTGGTTTAAAAATGCTTAGAACTTCCCAATCTGGCTTTACCTTTCTGTTCTACAGTGCTCAGGGTTAACGCAGTGCACCCATGCCATTGCTGGGGGAGTTCTCCCCGGATGCATGTGTTTGAATCCATAAATACAGAAAATACGTGTTGGTTTCTTTTTCCAACTTAAACCATAGGTTTACTAAAGCATGAAATGAAAGGTCGCACATCATGCATTCAGGTTCTTTTCTAATTTTTCTGACAGTGCATGTCTTTGAAAGCATGCGTAAATAAGATTAACACAGAAGTCGAGTAATGGAGAGAAACATTTGTAGCTGTACAGCATTGGTTATTGCATTTTTATAGTGTTTATAATTGCGTATGGCTTCTACTCCCATGAGCCTCTCCCCCCTTCCTGTCCCAGGTTTCTTGTCAAAGTAATGACTGCGTACCTTTTTCTGTGTGTGTGATAAAACTCTGAAAGGTTAATTTTAATGTATTAATAGTATTCCTGACTTGTGCTGCAAAAATGGCTATGAGCCTTTTTTCTTAAAGTTACATTTTCCTTAACTTAAAAGCTGGTTTTAGAAAGAAGTACAAATTGGCATCCATCTTGCAAACACTGTTTTTTTACTTTATTAATTTTTGCTTTGTCATTCATAAAAAAGGAAATTGTACTTGAGCTGTAAACTAGACAATGAGGAAACACTTGAGGCTTCTGCTGTATGTTTTTATGTTGGTATTGTTATTGTTGTTACCCAGTAACTTGAATATTGTTTATGTGTTGTAGAGTTTATCTTAAGCTGTTAAAAATCGTAATGTACAAATGTGAATAGACACTTATCTATAATAGGGGTAAGTTTTGTTTTGCCTATAATAGATGTTTATAAAAACGAGTGAGGGGACAATTCGTCTTTTTTGTTTCCTTTTTTTTCCCCCTTGAGACAAGTTGCACTATTGAAAAATTGAGATTGTATAAACCTGGTCAAAAGCAGCAAGATACAAAAATCTTGTAGCTGTCAAATAAAAAGCTGTTATACTAACAAGAAGTGGACTCTTGTTTAGGCCCTCCCCAGGCATCTCTGAGCGTGGCCCATGGCAGGGCCTTGTAGAACTTGCGTGTGCTCCAGCATTGCAGGCCCTAGTGCAGTCTGGCTCCACGCCCACCCTGCAGTCTGACAGGTGCGGAGGAAGGGCAGGAGTGTAGCGCTGTGAGTGTTTGTGTTGCCGTGAAGTTGCTCCCTTTGTAGCCTGGGGGCTCGGTGAGAGCTGCAGGGTGGAGACTGGTGGGCAGCTTAGGGCTTTCGTCTCGTGCTCCTCTAAGCCCGAGTTTTGTTCTGTTAAGTTTACCGCAAGTTCTCTCTGGATTTATTTCTTCTTGGTGCCTAAAGGGACAAGTTGAGAATAATTTCTGTTCTTTGGCATATTCTGCCCCAGTGGATGCAACTCTTCTCCTCAGTCTAGTCTGTGTATCTCAGGCAGTGATGGCACGGATTCCACCAGTGCCCCTCGTTAGGGCTGTTAGACCAGCTGGCCTCTAGGAGCAGGTTGGCCCTCCCTTGAGCACAGCTGCCCAGTGGATGGTTCTGTGTCCAGGCGCTGAGGGAGTGGGAGCGTGGCGCGGACCTGCTCCCTCCAGCGAGGTGGGACGACGATGGGGCCGGGAGAGCTGCTCTGGTAGGGCTGGAGGCAGTTTGGCCCCCCGGGTGTGTACAGGGTGCCTCTTGAGCAGGTTCGGGTTTCTGCGGGTGTTCCCAAGGCAGGATTGGCGTGAGGATTCCGGGCGTGCAGACCACAGTGTGTCTGCTCCTGGAGTGGCCTTCTCGAGGCACAGCGGCCAGTGCGTGCTGTGCTCTTCGGAGTAGTGTTTCTTTACTCAAAAAAGAAAGCGCCAGAGAGCTCTCTGCAAGCGTTCTTCCAAAAGGCGGTGGGTTTGGATGTATGGAGCCGGGGTGCACGTGCGGCTCCCGGAGGCTAGTATCCACCCCCTCTGGACTGGTGGCCAGGAGCCCCTGGCAGTGAAGACCCTCCCCCACTGCTCGCTATTGTAACCCAGGCCCGTTTGGCGTAGGACCCACACCCGGTGATGGAGCCCAGAGGCCTGCTGCAGCCCAGCAGGAGCCCACGTGGCCGCTGCGATGCCTTTTTCCCCGTCAGCAATACGACTCAGCACCAAGGTGGGGGAGCCACGTCCCTGCTTGCAGAGCGCACAGCGTCCATTGTGCTGAGAGCCACTCCCCCAGGCCCGCGCTGCTCACGTGGCCTCCTCCAAGCCGCAGGGTCTCTGGAGTTCAGTGGGAGTGTCCAGATGTGCTGGCAGCCGTGCAGATTCCCCAAGTCTGTCTGTCAACACAGTTTGAGCAGCGGTAGATGTGGAAAGTAGTTTCCTCCTCCTGCCGCTGAATACAAGTGTGTATGTGTATATATGCGTGTATATAGGTCTGTGTATATATATATATTTATATTTATTCTAACCTACTTAACTAGCACTCCAGAAACCTTTTTGAGTTTGCTTCATCTGTAGAGGTGAAAGTTCTAGACTGCCAAGCTCTAGGGGAGTGGAGTGTTTCCAAGGCACAGGTCAGGCCACAGTCCCGGGGCATCCATTTGCTGGTCTCCCTGTGACACCGTGAGAACAGCTTGTAGCCAGCCCAAGCGGGAAGAGTGCGGGGGCAGCACGGACACGTGTGATGGGGGCGTGCTCCCGGCTCCCCCACCTCCCCTGTCAGCATGAAGGGGAAGGGCAGTCCATTAGAGATCTCAGCTGGTGGAAGCAGGCACACGAAGCTCCCTGGAGTCCTCTTCTGAGTGAGAGGTCCAGGACGGTCCCTTTCTTCGTCCTCTCACTTTACAAATGTATTTGGGTGACACTCGGTCATTTCTCAGGGTGATGCTGCATCCAGATGGCGAGGTTGGACTAGGGTTGCCACCTGAGTGGCGGGCATTGGTTGACCGCCCTCCCCATCCGTGTCTGTTCTCCCTGGCTAGCACTATACCCGGGTGCCACCTGGCTGCTGAGCTGTAGCGGGCATTCCACGTGTGGCTACAGCTGAGAGCAAAAACCATTGCAAACAGTTCCTCTTTCAATGCCAATCAACTGATCCAAACGCAGGGTCTCTGAAGTGAGGGGGCCGCGTCCACCGGCCCGCGACTCCAGCTACCCAGGGCTTTGTTTTCTGAGTCTGTGAGGTGGAGTTCAAAGGCCACCCTCGCATTCTGTGCTGCACTTACATGTAGGTGTACAAACTTGTATATACGGAAATGCTGAGCTCTTTGGAATTCTGAATGTAAATATTTCTTGTACATTGGGACCTTGACCCGTGTTTTCTCCTTTTCCTGTTTCCTGTCAGTCCTATTTATGCTCGACTTCTCATATGGGACACCTTACTCCTTCCTGCCCTTTTTTTTTTTTTTTTAAATTCACAAAAGTGTGGGAAAGTTCTTAGTTGAATTTGTTCCTGTATTTTAGAATTTGGTTCGGTTTTGCATCTCTGCCATAGAATTCCTGCCTGTCTGTTTCATGCTAATATCTTTCAACACGCCTGATTGTGTTTTTGCATTTCTGTTATAATTTTTACTGAGTGCAACGCATCGTGTTGTGAAGGCGTTTGAGGTGGTTTTCTGGTGCTGTCGGGACGGGACTGCAGTTCCTGGGAAGCTGCGGGAGCCTCATGTTCACACGAAGAAAGGCGTGCTTCCCGAGGCTTCCTGTGCGCTCCTCTAACTTCTTCAGTGCGTGTGGGATCACGCCCAGCCCTCCGGGAAGCCCGGCGCAGGCCTGACCCTCACCTGACAGGCTGAGACCGTGGTGGGCCGTCTGCTGCGCATTTCCTGTTTGTGGAGAAGCTGGGTGTGTGTTTTGAACCCACGCGTGATGAACAGCGGCTCACACAGTCTGCCTTTGCCGTCAGTGTTAGGGGTATTTACAGCAGGCCGGTGGCAGGCCTCGCCCGGGTGGACAGACGGGACTTTAGAGAGTGTCCCTGAGGTGCAGTTGTCCTCCAGGCCCCTCCAGCCGTGCTTGGAGCTGATGTGTGCCCTAGGGAAGTGGGCGGTTATCATGCAGGGACTGTCCGTGTGACCCCTGGGCACGGAAGGCTTCCTGACGCGAGCTGGCAGTCCAGGAAACCAGGGTTGGGTCATTACCCAGCTGCCAAACACTGGTTTTTTGTTTCTAGGTTTTGTACCTTTAAGAAAACATTCCTTTGTAACTTCCAAGAAAGATGCTGGGCACATTTGCTTCTTGGACCCCTGTTTTCATGTACAGGTTCTGCTCTTCTTAGCTTGCCGAGACTTGTGGAAAATGTAAACGTCGTCCGCGTCCGGTAAGCCTGGGGCTGCACTGGTTCCCTCCCCTGCGAGTCCCTCGCCCGGCCTCCTGCCCGGGTTGGCCGTGTGGCTTGCAGCAGGTGGCAGGGCAGGGTCCAGCTAAGCTGCCCTTGCGGTGCGCGGGCCACAGTCGGCCCCTTCTCACCTTGCAGCTTAGGTCCCCTCCGGGCGGAGGAGCCGCCCACGGCTCCCTCGGAGTCGGCTCACCTGGCTTTAACGTTTCCAGCCCCGGCCTGGGCCCCGCCCGGGAGCCCACTTGTGCGTGAGCAGACTTGGCAGTGGACAGCGAGGGCCTTCTTGTGGCACTGAAGAGGGTAGAGAAGCTCTCGCCTGTCTCTGACTCTGCTTGGTGGGGCGGAGCCTTTCGTGCGTAGCACACAGCGCCGTCTCCGCTGTCGGGCGTCACCCTGTCTGTGGTTTGTACTGACTTTGCATACTACTGATTATTTTTCAATAACCACTTGTACCTGCCATCAACCATGAGAGGCGAGAAGAGGTACGCTGTTTTCTCTGCAATAAACTCTTGCTAGGCTCTACCTCTGCACAAAGGCTCCTTTTCCACGTAGGCGCAGATTCCTCCTCTCCTGCCCCGCGCTGTGCGTCGTCTGGTGGAACCCAGAGACATGGAAACAAGGGTGCGTGCGGACTCTGGTTGTCTCCGTTGTGTTGTCTTCGGTCTCTCCCTCGTGACACTGCTGCTCTGCTGTGGGGCGTCCTCCGTGTGCGAAGGGTCCGAGCTGTTCTCACGACACTGCACTGCTTCCTCAGCCTTTCGTGGGAACGCTGTGCCACGGCCCGGAACCGAGCGCTCCAAGCGTTTAATGTGTAACTTCAACAACCGCTCTCGCAATAAATAACATGTATTGGCTGCATCCAGCAGGGTTTCCTCTTGCAAGTAAAAAGTACCAACCATGAAGCAAAACAAACTCTGTATTTGGGTTTCTCGTTGTAGTTCCTGGGTTTTTTTGTTTTGTTTTGTTTTTGTAAGATTCTTAAATAAAATAAAGAAACATCCTTTTCTCTTCACGTGTTCTTAATCTGAATCCGTGTTGGGCTTTGTGTTCGAAAGGCATTGTAGGAAATTTCTCACACCATGGACAGGACACAGCCCCTCAGCTGTGCTAGCTAGCCCAGGCTGTTCCTGGCAGCTACACAGGTCCTGAGACACCTGAGGAGTGTCCCACACGGAAGACACCACAGGGCAGAGGACGGCCACGAGATCAGGCACTCAGGGTCCCAGGCTCGCTGGCCAGTGTCCACGCTGGGGCCAGGTGTGGCTCGCAGCAGCTGTCCAGCCTGGGAGTCGGACAGAAGCCAGTGTAGACCATGCTACTAGGAGACTTTTAGCCTTGATGGGTACAAGTGGCCAGTGAACGCTCTGCGTTTGTTGACTCAGTCCTGGCCAGCTCTCCATGGAGGTCAGTCGGGGCAGGGAAACAGATGGGATTTCTGTGGCTATGGGAGATGGGAGGGGGTGTCCCAAGTGCCTGGGGTGAAGGACCCCTGAAGGAGGGCACGGCCGGGAAGCTGCTCCCAGGGCGCGGGGGCGGGGTGTGCGGGCTGCACAGAGGGCAGCGAGCAGCAGTTCAGGGTGGGGCTCGTGCCTGCGGAGGGGTTGAGCGCTCCAGAGGGATCATGGTGTGTAGCTTGACCTGCACACGGGGCTTCCATCAAACTTGCGAATGGTGTTAGTGTGTGGGATTTTCATCTGAAATACGTGAGCATTGATTGATTGAAGAACAAGTCACAGGGGATATTTCCAATTTTGACCATCATTTGACTATTTGTAAGTTCCTTTTTTTTTTTTTTTTTTTTTTGACAGGCAGAGTGGACAGTGAGAGAGAGAGACAGGTGAGAAAGGTCTTCCTTTGCCGTTGGTTCACCCTCCAATGGCCGCCGCGGCCGGCGCACTGCGGCCGGCGCACCGCGCTGATCCGATGGCAGGAGCCAGGTGCTTTTCCTGGTCTCCCATGGGGTGCAGGGCCCAAGCACCTGGGCCATCCTCCACTGCACTCCCTGGCCACAGCAGAGAGCTGGCCTGGAAGAGGGGCAACCGGGACAGAATCCGGCGCCCCGACCGGGACTAGAACCTGGTGTGCCGGCGCCGCTAGGCGGAGGGTTAGCCTAGTGAGCCGCGGCGCCGGCCTGTAAGTTCCTCTTGAAGACTGAAAGAATCTTAGATTTTAAAATACGGAACCCAGGGGTAGGCGCTGTGGCATAGCAGGTAAAGCCTCTGCCTGCAGCACCAGCATCCCGTACGGGCGCTGGTTCAAGTCCCGGCTGCTCTACTTCCTACCCAGCTCTCTACCATGTCCTGGGAAAGCAGTGGAAGGTGGCCCAAGTCCTTGGGTCCCTGCACCCACATGGGAGACCCGAAGGAAGCTCCTGGCTTCAGATCTGCCCAGTTCTGGCCGTTGGGGCCATTTGGAGAGTGAACCAGTGGGTGGAAGACCCCCCTATCTCTCTTCCTTTGCCTCTCTAACCTTTCAAATAAAGAAATTTTTTAGAAGATTTATTTATTTGAAAGAGTTACACCGCACTGCCCCAATAAGTAAATCTGATTTTTGCCCTGGCGTGGAGGACGTTCGGCAGCAGCCCAGGCCTCTGCCCACTTCTGCCAGAGCAGACCCAGAAAGCCTCCAGACGTTCCCAGATGGCCCAGGCAGGTCAGGCCTGGAGGGGCAGACGCTGGGGTGCGCGTGCAGAGCAAGTCCCTGAACAGGGCAGTGCCCCCAGAGAAGGTAGCTGAGGGTCTGGAGCGTGCATGAATATTCATGAGCTAGTCACTGGCGAGCATGAGGCAGAGGAGCCATCTGTGGAGGCCCCTGGAGAGAGAAGGGAAGCGCAGGCTGCGTATTTTTAGAGTCCAGTTCTCCGCAAGCTGCCCACTCTGGGTGCCGAGTGCGTTACTCGGTTAGGGACGAAGCCACAGCGTGGATTCCACGTCTGGAGGCTGAAAGGCGAATCGGGCAGGGGTGACGGCCCCTCGGTCCCGATGTTTAGTTTTAATGTTGATAGGTCGTCGGCCTGGAGAAGCTAGCACACGCTAAGACGGTGCTCATGGTTTCCCCGGCCGCCGCCCACGCCCTGTGCTGTCAGGGTCTCTCCAGAAACTAGAAGCTAAAGTTGCGGGTATCACAAAAATTTTAAGGATTTATCAATTTATTTCAAAGAATGACAGAAAGGTCTTCATCTGCTAGCTCGCTCCCCAGATAACCAGGGCCAGGAGCCAGGCGCTTCAGCCAGGTCCCATGTGGGTGCAGGGCCCAAGCACCTGGGCCACCTTCCACTGCTTTCCCAGGCCGCAGCAGGGAGCGGGATTGGAAGAGGAGCAGCCGGGACGCAAACCTTCGCCCATGTGGGACGCCGGCGCCTCAGGCAGCAGCTTAACCTGCACCACAGTGCCAGCCCCCACAAAAAAGTTCTGTTGTTTACCTCCAGTTAAAGGTAAGGATTCGTTTGCAGAGAGACTGATGTGGGATCCCCTAATTACTGGAGAAATCCAAACCAGTAATTTATTGTAGGAAACCGAACAGCAGCAGTCTGCAGCAGTGAGCTCTGAGAGGCGCCATCGGTGTCCCCGTTCCCGTGTGGTGGGAGACGGAGACGCTGGCCGAGCGCTCGGCTTCCTCGTTGATGTGGGATCGCTGGCCAGCTCCGTGGTCCCACAGGTCAAATTGTGAGTGTGTTAGGAAGAGAGCTTTATGTCTTCAGATGTTTGTGCCCCGTTGATGTTGACGATCCACGGGGAACCTGGCTTAAGCGACATAAACGGGCTGGGAGGGCTGATGTGATGGGGCACCCACATCCGTGCTGGGGGCGCTGATGCAAGTCCCGGCTCCTCCGCTTCCGAGCCAGCTCCCTGCCACCCGTGGGGAGTCCTGGGCTCCTGGCTCAGCCCAGGCTGTTGGAGGCATTTGAGGAGTGAGCCATCCTCCCTCCCTCCCTCCCTCCCTCAAGTAGAGAAAAATACACAAACATTTAAAAAGGCATTGGCACACAGTGGCCCGCGGGTCAGATCGAGGCCGCCACCTGTTTCTGAATGGCCTTTCAAGCTATGAACTATTTTTATGTTGTTTTAATGGTTGGAAAAAATAAAATATATATTTTGTAACATGTGAAAATGATATGAAATTCAAATTTCTGAGCCTATAAATAAAGTTTTATTGGCACAGTGCCATGCCCATTCTGTGTGTTCTCTCTGGCCGCCTTAAAGCTGCAGTGGCAGAGCTGTGTAGCCAACAGAGCCTAAAATCCAGGCCTCCTGACCGTCTCCGTAAGAAGCCTGCCGGCTCCTGCTGTGGAAACAGCAGCGATGGCGGAAAGAAAACTTGCGGGTGGAGCCTCGATGCAGGCCCAGGTTGATGTGCGCTCTGGCTTCGTGTGTCCTGAGGACGAAAGCCCACCACAGTCCCCGCGACCGGTCGTCAGGCTGTCCCCCGCTGACCCGGCTGGCCGCCCACTCAGTGGCTCTGTGGATCTCGGGTTTCTCAACTTTGGTCACATACTCCGATTGGGGGGGGGGGGGGGGCATGGACATGGGCTGGTGCTGTGTTGAAGCAGGTTAAGCCGCCAACTGTAGCACCAGTAGCCCGTGTGGATGCCAACTCATGTCCTGGCTGCTCCACTTTGATCAAGCTCTCTGCTGTGGCCTGGGAAAGCAGTGGAAGATGACCCAGGTGCTTGGGCCCCTGCACCCATGTGGGAGACCTGGAAGAAGCTCCTGGCTTCAGATCAGCCCAGCTCCGGCCATGGCGGCCATCTGGGTAGTGAACTAGTGGATGGAAGGCCTGCCTCTCTCTGCTTCTACCTCTGCCTCTGTAATTCTGCCTTTCAAATAAATAATTTTTTTGACAGGCAGATTTAGAGAGAGAGAGAGAGGTCTTCCTTTTTCCGTTGGTTCACCCCCCAAATGGCCACTATGGCTGGCACGCTGCGGCCGGCGTGCTGCACCAATCCGAAGCCAGGAGCCAGGTGCTTCTCCTGGTCTCCCATGCGGGTGCAGAGCCCAAGCACTTGGTCCATCCTCCCGGGCCACAGCAGAGAGCTGAACTGGAAGAGGAGCAACCGGGACAGAATCCGGCACCCCTACTGGCACTAGAACCCAGGGTGCCGGCACCACAGGCAGAGGATTAGCCTAGTGAGCCGCAGCACCGGCCAATAAATCTTTTTTTAAATAAACAACACATCAGTGCCCTGCCTCCCTCGTACTGCCCGTAACCAGGGTGTGGGTGTGGGTGCTGTAAACGCCACGTGAACACCACCTCTCATTCCCCCTCCCCAGTGATGAGCCTTCCTTACCACCGGAGTCGGCACGCCCTGTGCTGGAGCCCTTCCCAGCGGGGTGTGGGGACGTGGGGAGCAGCCCGCGGGTTGTTGCCTGTCTTAAAATCCTCAGGGTCCCACCGTCAGCCACCTTGCAGGTGCAGCAGGCCTGATGACAGGTGTGGTGGAGCAGGGCCCTCTTCTGCGTTCACCTGTGCTGCGCACAAGCCACCCTGGACACGGCTGCCGAACTCCTACGGAACCGGCGATTACGCATTGTATGCAGGCACTGAAAGGTCACCCTGTACCCCATAAATAGTTACGTGTCAATCATAAGACCCTGGTAAGGAACCATTCTAGACCATCCTACACCACTCGCTGTGCGAGTGCCACGTCGTCACGGGCTTTCCCGAGGAGCGTGGCTCGGGAAGAGGAGGAATCGGGACCCTTTTGGAAGCCTGTTAGGGGTTGTTGGTGCCCAGACCCCAAAGACATCTGTGCCTGGAACTTGTGCACGGGACCATACTCGGAGACGAGAATAAGGGTCTTGAACTTCCCAGCCCCTGAATCCGGTGGAGACGCAGGCGGGGGCAGGGGCAGAGGTTGGAGGGTCACGGCCACCAGGAGAGGGATGCCGGGAGCCTTGGGAGGGAGCGGGGCCACCCCACGGCTGCATTTCAGACTCTGGCCTGCAGGGCAGGAGACTGACTCCTGATTTGAGGGCTGTGTCCTCGCACAGAGCGGCCCTCAGCCACGTGGTGTCCTGTTGGGGAGCACATGGCAGGCGGCGGCTGTTCCGGGAACGCTCCCTGCGCCCTGTGGGGACACTCGCGGCCGCGGCCCTGCCCTACAAGCAGCTGGGGCTCCCAAGCCCAGAGCAGAGCAGGCGTGGGGGGCAGCCACCTGCTGCTGCTTGCCCAGGGGCGCTGGCGGGGAGCTGGGTTGGCCCCTGTCCTTGCTGCGCTGGAGAGGAGCTCAGGAGTGTTTGAGGAGGCGAAAGGGACACGTGGTCCTTTCAGGAAAAGCTTTGACAAAAGCCAACACCTTTGCATGATTTAAAAGAAAGAAAAAGTGACCTAGAAACGAAGGGGACTTGGTACAGGGCCTCTACTAGAGTGTGCCGGTGACTGACGGCCTCCCTGAGGACGGGGAGCAGACGGGGATGCCGGCTGCCGCCACGAGCACTCAACACCGGCCTGCTGCAGGTCCTCCTCAGGAGTTCAGGTGAGACAGGGATGCAAGTGACATTTGATTCGAAAAACATAACGGGATCCCGGGCGTAGACAACCCTGAGGAATCCGCTGGCACAGACAGAGCCCACGAGTGAGTCCAGGGAAGCTGCAGGGTGCAGAGTCCACTGCAAAACTCAGTTTATTTCACTGTAGCAGTGCACAATCCAGAAATGAAACAGGTGCTTTAAAAAAGAAAAAAGGGAGAGGGGGCCAGCACTGTGGCATAGCAGGTAAAACTGCCGCCTGAAAAACCGGCATCCCATATGGGCCGGTTCTAGTTCCCGGCTGCTCCTCTTCCTATCCAGCTCTCTGCTATGGCCCGGGAAAGCAGTGGAAGATGGGCCAAGCGCTTGGGTCCCTGCACCCACGTGGGAAACCTGGAGGAAGCTTCTGGTTCCTGGCTTCAGATTGCCACACTGACTGTTGCAGCCAACTGGGGAGTTAGCCAGCAGGTGGAAGACCTCTCTCTCTCTCTCTCTCTCTCTCTCTCTCTGCATCTCCTCTCTCTCTGTATCTCTGACTTTCAAATAAATTAATTAAAAAAAAAAAAAAAAGGAGAGGCAGCGTTACAGACAAAGAGACAGAGAGAGGCCTTCCATCTGCTGGTTCACTCCCCAAATGGCCACAACGTTGATCCAAAGCCAGGAGCCAGGAGCTTCTTCCAGGTCTCCCACATGGGTGCAGGCGCCCAAGTAGTTGGGCCGTCTTCTGCTGCTTTCCCAGGCACATTAGCAGGGAGCTGGATTGGAAGTGGAGCAGCCAGGACTCAAACTGGCGCCCACATGGGATGCTGGCCCTGCAGGTGGAGACTTAAGCTCTATGCCACAATACAGGCCCGTGAATAAATCTTTTTTTTTAAATGACATACTTAGGAATTTAACCTAAGAAGTACAAGACTTGCACCTGAACATCAAAAAACATTGTTGAATCGTAAAAAAAAAGTGAGTCCTAAATCAATACATCTGTGTTCATGGATTGGCCGGGATCTGGCGTGTTTGGGGTGGTACGGCTGCAGACAATGTGCTCAGGGACTAGAAGACTTAATACTGCAGTTAAGACAGCCGTGCTCCCTAGATGAATTTGCAGATTGAACACAGGCCCTGTGAAAGTTCCAGTCATCTGCTGCTGTGTGTTAAGCCACCACTTGGGCTGCCCGCACCCCATATTGGAGCACTAGTTCGAGTCCTGGTTATTTCACTTCCGATCCAGCGCCCCTCTGGTGTGTTTGGGAAGCAGCAGCAGGTGGCCCAAGAACCTGAGCCACCCACCTGGGAGACCCAGAGGGAGCTTCCGGCTCCTGGACTGTGGAGGTCATTTGGGGAGTGAAACTGAGTACAAGATATTTCTTTCTCTCTCTCTCTCTCTCTCTCTGCCCTTCAAATCAATCTGGTTGAAGTCCCAGTTGACTCCTTTTGCAAAAATGGACATGTTGATTCTGAAACTCCTAATTGATAAATGCAGGGAACTCAGAGTGGGCAAAGCAGTCTTGAAAAAGAGCTGAGCAGCTCACGCCTCCCGGTTTCAGAACTCACTGCAAAGCCACAGGCGCTGAAGCAGGCTGGGACTGTTGCCAGAAGAAACAACGGCGGGCATTGCGGCACAGAGGTTAAGCTGCCGCTGGGGACAGCTCCGTCCCATATCCGCGCTGCTTTGAGTCCTGGCCGCTCCACTTCCAACCCTGCTACCTGCTATGGCCTGGGAGAGCACTGACTGGTGGCTCAAGTGCTCGGGTCCCTGCACCTATGTGGGAAACCTTGGTGGAGCTCCTGGCTCCTGGTTTCAGCCTGGCCCAGCCCTGGCTGTTGCAGCCATTTGGGGAGTGAACCAGCAGGTGGAAGACTTCTCCGTCTCCCTCTCTATGTCTGCAACTCAGCCTCTCAGATAAAAAAAAAAAAAAAAAAAAATAGGTTAATCCTCCGCCTGTGGCTCCAGCACCCCGGGTTCTAGTCCCGGTTGGGGTGCCAGATTCTGTCCCGGTGGCCCCTCTTCCAGGCCAGCTCTCTGCTGTGGCCAGAGAAGGCAGTAGAGGATAGCACCTGGCCTGTAGCTTCAGATCAGCGCAGCGTGCTGGCCGTAGCAGCCATTTAGGGGGTGAACCAATGGAAGGAAGACCTTTCTCTCTCTCTCTCTCTCTCTCTCTCTCTCTAACTCTGCCTGTCCAAAAAAAAAAAAAAAAAAAAAAAAAAAAAAAAAAAAAAAAGGATGATTGTGGGGAGCAACTGGGAGCAACTCGGACTAGACTAAGTTACTGGAATTAAGACTTATTCTATGCATCTGCTCTCCCACAATATGGCGCTGAGAAGGGAGAAACAGCTTCTACACAGCTGCCTCCAGTTCAACCAATAAACTGTAGGACCTGCTCCTGATTGGAGGAGAGCAGCGTACTCGGCATGTGGGTAGCAGAGTTGGGATTGGTGGAAGAGGACTATAAAGGAGGAGAGAGACAACATGCACCAGGAACACCTGAGGAACATCTGAGCAGCCCCCGAGAGAGCCGGCCGGCGGTGTGCCGCTCCCCCGCGGAAGTGGGGAAAAGTGGCAGGGGGAACCGCCCTTCCACGGAGGTGGAAGGGACGGTAGCCAACCCGGGAAGAACCAGCAGCAAACCCGGGGAGGGCCGAGCAGACAAAAGAACAGCGCAGGGTCCTGTGTCGTTCCTCCACGAAGATGGGGAGCGACATAATGGTGCCGTGACTCGGATAGGAAGCCTAGGCAGGGCTTAGTGTCGTTCCTCCATGAAGAGGGGGAGCGACAGATGATCTCTTTCTGTCTCTATCTCTCTGCCTTGCACATAAATTAAACATAAAATAAAAAAAAAAAAAAACATTAAAAACTACCTTTATGGGGCTGGTGCTGTGGTGTAGCGGGTAAAGCCGCCACTTGCAGTGCCAGCATCCCATGTGGGTGAAGGTTCGTGTCCTGGCTGCTCCACTTTTTTTTTTTTTTTTTTTTTTTTTGACAGGCAGAGTGGACAGTGAGAGAGAGACAGAGAGAGAAAGGTCTTCCTTTGCCGCTGGTTCACCCTCCAATGGCCGCCGCTGCAGCCGGCGCACCGCGCTGATCCTGGCAGGAGCCAGGATCCAGGTGCTTTTCCTGGTCTCCCATGGGGTGCAGGGCCCAAGCACCTGGGCCATCCTCCACTGCACTCCCTGGCCATAGCAGAGAGCTGGCCTGGAAGAGGGGCAACCGGGACAGAATCCGGCGCCCCGACCGGGACTAGAACCCGGTGTGCCGGCGCCGCTAGGCGGAGGATTAGCCTATTGAGCCACGGCGCCGGCTGCTGCTCCACTTCTGATCCAGTTCTCTGTTGTGGCCTGGGAAAGCAGTAGAAGATGGCCCAAGTGCTTGGGCCCCTGCACCCGCGTGGGAGACCTTGAGGAAGCTCCTGGCTCCTGGCTTCGGATGGGCCCAGCTCCATTCATTGCAGCCATCTGGGGAGTGAACCATCAGATGGAAGATGTCTCTGTCTCTCTCTCTCCTCTCTCTCTCTCTGCCTGTCTGTAATTCTGCCTTCAAATAAATAAATCTTTAAAAAAATTACCTTTGTCTCTGCCTTTCAAATTAAACCAAAAAACCAAAAATAAATAAATAAATAATGATGCAACAAAATTGAGAATGCAGACGTGAGTCCCACAGTCCTCATCAATGTATTTTCTGCAAGGGTATCTAGACAATTCAATGAGGGAAAATGAGTGAAACTCTTAGTAGATAGATACGCCAAAGGTGCAAGAGCCAGACAAAAATTGCCCTGAAGGATATTGTCAAGTAGATGAAAACGCAGCCCATAGAATGGGAGACAGTGTTTTCAGATCACAGCTGACAGCCCTGTTGTCCAGAATACATAGGAAATCCTACAATTCGACATAGATAATTGCAATTCAAAAATGGGGAAAAGATCAGAATATACATTTCCCCAGAGAAGATACACAGGGGCTTGGTGTTGGGGGCGGGCACTTGCAATGCCAGCCTCATACTGGAGCCCCAGCGTCCTGATCACGTGTCTGTAGGCAGCACCAGGGGGTCCAGGGGTTGAGGGGAGACCTTCATGGAGTTCTGGGCTCCTGGCTTTGGGCTGGACCAGCCCTGGCCATTGCAGCCGTTTGGGGAGTGAACCAGCAGATGGAAGATTGGTCTCTCTCTCTCTGTCTCCCCCGCCCCTTCACTCAAATCTTTTTTAAAAACAAGATATACAAATGGCCAGTAAAGGGCCGGCGCCACGGCTCACTAGGCTAATCCTCCGCCTTGTGGTGCGGGCACACCGGGTTCTAGTCCCGGTCGGGGCGCCGGATTCTGTCCCGGTTGCCCCTCTTCCAGGCCAGCTCTCTGCTGTGGCCAGGGAGTGCAGTGGAGGATGGCCAAGTACTTGGGCCCTGCACCCCATGGGAGACCAGGAGAAGCACCTGGCTCCTGCCATTGGATCAGCATGGTGCGCCGGCTGCGGCGGCCATTGGAGGGTGAACCAGCGGCAAAAGGAAGACCTTTCTCTCTGTCTCTCTCTCTCACTGTCCACTCTGCCTGTCAAAAAAGAAAAAAAAAAGTTTACAAATGGCCAGTAAATCCATGAGAAGATGCTCACCATCACAGCCACTAGGAGACGCCCGCCCACAGCCACCAGGCGCCTACAGTGCGAAGTTCCACAGTGAGGGGTGGAGGATGTGGAGACACTGGAACCCTCAGACATGGCTGCTGGGGCAGGCCCTTGTGGACGCTGCCCCCTAATCGTCCCTAGCCAGGCGACATGTGACAACTGGTTGTGGCCAGGATTGGAACCCAGAGCCATTCTGGAGAGCTGTTGGAAAGTCTCTCGGAAAGTTAGACTCAGGGGTGGGTGTGGTGCAGCAGGCGGAGCCGCCACCTGCTGGCGTCCCATCCGAGCCCTGGTTCGGGTTCTGGCTGCTGCACTTCTGATCCAGCTCCCTGCTAATGTGCCTGCAGGACGAGCCCAGTGCTTGGGCCGCTGCACCCACGTGGGAGACCTGGATGGAGCTCCAAAGTTCTGGCTTCAGTCTGGCTCAGCCCCAGCCTTCAGCTGATGGAAGATCTCTCTCTGACTCTCCCTCGCCCTGTACCTGCCTTCCAAATAAACCAGTAAATCTTAAAACAAACCAGATACATATGTCCTAGTAATTCCATTCCTGGGTAAACTTTTAAGTTTACACAAGAACTTGTACAATGTTTGAGCAGCACTATGTGTAACAGCCAAATTGTCGAAACAACAAATGTGCATCTGCAGAAGATCGGAGAAACAAACCAGGGGAATATTACTCAGCTATGAAAAACAGAGGGCTGACAACACGGATGAATCTAGAAAACCTGACTCTAAGTGAGAGCCAGACACAAATGGCCACATATACACGGATGTCCGGCATAGGCAAGTCCACATACATAGAAGTGAAGTTGTTGGCCTGATGACAGGAGGGACCCGGGGTGGGGAATGACTGTTACTGGGTATACAGGCTTCTCTGGAGTGATGAAAAATGTCCAACTTAGTGGTGATTGTTGTATAACAATATACTAAAAGCAACTTACATGTGAATTACGGGCCAGGGTTGTAGCACAAGTTTAATCCAGCATCCCATGTGGGCACTGCTTCAAGCCCTGGCTGCCCCAGTTCCGATCCAGCTCCCTGCTAGTGCGCCTGGGAAAGCAGCGGAGGATGGCTGAGTGCTTGGGTCCGTGCACACCACGTGGCTCCTGGCTTCAGCCTGGCCCAGCCCTGTCTGTGGTGGCCATCTGGGGAGTGGACCAGCAGACTGAAGACCTCTGTCTCTCCCTGCCTCTCTGTATTAACTGCCTTTCAAAAATTATTTTTGAAAAATTTGATTTATGTATTGAATTACATCTCAATTAAAAATAAAGTAACAAATGTTAATTTATCTCAGTTTAAAAAAAATTCACTGGTACTGAAAAAGAAAGGGCAAAAATATTTTTCAGTGATGTGATGACCAGGACATCAAGGGAGGGCTGGGATTGTGGTAAAAATGTAACCACCTAGAAATAGAAACACTCAGAACCTTCCTGGAGGGGAGGTCTGCACTCTAACCACCCTGCCAGCGCAGCTCCTGGGGACCCCGAGCCCACCTGCTGCCTCACTGCTGGCCCTGTGTGTCTTGGTACTCAGGAGCCCTGATGCGGCCAAGCCCAAGGGAGACAAGACACCGGCTTCCACAGACTTGCTACCATAAGGGCTGCTCATTTCACTCTGGGGTGGGCAGTGTGGTGCAGCGGGTCACCCTCCACTGGGATGCCGGCACTGATGCTGGTTCAAGTCCTGGCTCCTCTGCTGTGGATCCAGCTCGCTTCTAACGCGCCCCTGGAAGCCTGCAGTGGTGCCTGGGTTGCTGGGCCCCTGCCGCCCACGGTGGGGACCAAGATGGTGTTTCTGGCTCCTGGCTTTGGCCTGGCTCAGCTCTGGCTTTCAAATAAATCAATAATAAATCTGCCTTTCAAATAAATCAGTCTGTACAAAACCAAATCAAGCTCTGTTTTGTTCCTTATATATTGAGCTCACCCTTTTGGACTTAGGGTGATAAATAAAAGAGTTACAATGAATTTCACCAGTTCCTTTCTCCCTCCTGAGTGGTGGCTGGTGGAGCCCTGAGCAGGACTTCCCGGCTCCCACTGTCTCCACCGGAGCAGGGGAGGCGATGGGCATGAATTTATTAATTGAGCTTGGTCCGCACCCTCCGGAGCCAGGCTAAGGCTCAGCCCAGGGGTGCTGGCCAAACCCCGGGAGTTCCGTGTTCCCTGCGCCCTTAGGCCCAGGTGAGGGTCGCCTCTAGGGTGGGGAGGGTGAGGTCTTTGCCAGCTGACCCAGAGGGGAGGGTCTGACGATGAAAAAAACCAGGAGATGGCAGGCACCTCGCAGGGTTTAAGGCGTCTATGGCTTGGGCGGTGCTCACCCAAATAGTATCGCACGCGGGGTCCAAGGAGGGTCACAAAAATGCCGGTTACACCCCAGGGGGCAGCAACTTGGCCAAGTTCCTTCCTTGGTGCACCGCACCTGGACGGGCCTGGGCCCCAGCAGGCGCCCCCCCACACACACACCTGAGTGAGCTAAGGACGCAGAACCCGGGCCTGTGTGTGTGTGTGTGTGTGTGTGTGTGTGTGCGCGCGCGCGCCTGGGTGCGCTTTTGCCTGGGGGAGGCGTCCCGGCTCCTGTCCGGCCCGCAAAGGGTTAAAAGCCACTGGACACACAGACATGACATTTATTCGAAATCAACGTGCAGAGCCGGCCGCGCGACCCCGGGGCACAGCCAGCCGAAGCGCGCCAGGCTCGCCACCATTTTCTCCAGGTAATTTTCCATCCCTGCCCCCACCGCCCAGAGGGGAGAAAGCCCACTCAGAGTGACCTCCGGAATCCCACCCGGGAAACCGGGGTGGGGGGTGGGTGGGCCGGGGCGGAGAAGCAGCCGCCGCCGCCCGGGAGGCCGCCTGCGGGCGCGGGGGGCGCGCGGGCGCCGAGGCCACGCCGGGACCCCAGCCCCCCAAACTTTGGCAAGTTCGGGCGCGAGCGCTCCCGGCGGCGCGGGGCGCGGGGCGCGGCCGGGGCGGAGCCGCCCCCTGACGCCGGGCCGCCCCTCCCGGCCCCGGCCGGCGCCGCTGGCTCGGCTCAAAGTTTGCGGCCGCCCCTGCGCCCGCCGATGCACGGGTGATCGGCTGCGGCGGTGTCAGGGTGAGGGACGGCCATATTTGCCGGTGCGGCCCGCGCCGTCAGCAACAAAAAGTGCGCGGGCGCTCGGCCGGCGCTCGGACGGGCGCGGGGCCGCCGGGGCCGCCGCGCCGCCGCCCGGCCTCGCCGCCGCCGCCCTCGCGGCCTGGCCCGGCTGCGCCCGGCGCGCCCGCCGCCCGGGGGGATGTCTTACAAACCGAACTTGGCCGCGCACATGCCCGCCGCCGCCCTCAACGCCGGTGAGTGAGCGCCCCGGCCGCGCGCGCCGCGCCCCAAGTGCCGCCAAGTTGGGGGCCCGCGCGCCCGGCCCCGGCCCGGGGATCCCGGGGGGCGCGCGCGCGGCGGCGGCGGGGGGCGGCGGGGGGCGGGCAGCCGGTCCCGGCCGGGGCAGCGCGGCGGCAGCCGGCGCCGCCATGATTCCGGCGCCCGCCGCCAAAGTTCGCGGGTGCGCCCCTCGCCGCGGCGGGCCTCGGGGGCCGGGGCCGCGGGGGTGCCCCCCACGCCGGCGGCCGCGGATCGCGGGGAGCGCGGCGAGCGAGGGCGAGGGCGAGGGCGGGGGAGGCTTTTTCTCGGCTCCTTTTTCCTCCGCTCTTGGGCGGCTCGGCGAGGGCCCCTGCCGGCGGGAGTCGGGAGCGGCCGGGCCGCGCCGGGAGCGGGGCGCGGGGCGCGGGGCGCGGGGCGCGGGGCGCGGGGCCGGGTGGCTCCGGGGAGCGCGGAGCAGGCCCCGGCTGGGGGGCGCCCTGCACTGGGGCCACCCGGTGCGGCGACAGGCCCCGCGTGGGCAGGGTGCGGGAGGCGCGTGCCCGGCTGCAGCCGGCCCTGGGGGCGCGGGGCGGCCGGCGCGGGACGGGGTCGCCAGCGGGCGGGAGACTTGTAGGCAGGGGGGCCCCTGCCAGGCTCGTGGGAGCGGGGCTGCTCCTCCGGGCTCTAGGATGTCTCCTCGGGCGTGCGCGCAGAGACAGAAGTTGTGGAAGGGTGCGGGATCCTGGGGGTCTGCGGGAGGAGGGAGAGGGCGGCTCGCCGGGACCCCACTCTGGGAGCTCAGGGTCTGGGTGCCGGAGGCCCCCTGCCGCGGGCTCCCGCCGCCTTGCCGGCCTGGCGCTGGACGCCGGGCAACTCCTACAGAAGTTACCAGGCAGCTCCAGGCTCTGCCCAGGGGCCTGCCCCGGGGACCCGGAGCCGGGGGAGGGGGCGCACAGTCGTGGCGTCGCAGGTGACGGGCTTTGTGCCCTGCCCAGGGCTCCTCTTCTTCGGAGTCTCGGATGGAAACAGACGCGCCCCCTCCTCCTTCAAAAAAACGAGGCGCATTGGGGGAGAAGGGGCCAAGGCGTTGAGGGGGGGAGGGGCCGGCTCTGCAGGTCAGCGACGCCACGCTGGCCGCTGGCCTCCTGAACTCCAGAATCCCAGGAGGGACCCAGACAGGAGAGATCTGGGAGGGAGAACTTCTTGGGCACCGATTTGGGGGTTGGAAAGGGTTAAGATTAGGGGTGCAGAGAGAGAATAGAGTTGCTCAAATGGGCCCCAGCCCCGCTGGCCAGGGGTCCTGGGGTCCATGCCTGACAAAGGCTGGCTTTGTTGCCAGGTGGGATTTTTCCAAGCCCACCTCCTGTGCCACTGGGGTGGGGAAGGTAGGGGGCCGCCTGCCAGTCAGGAGCCAGCAGGGTCCTGGGCTTGCGCTGGAAGGGGGTGGCCGGGGCCCTAAAACTGGGGCCTTTGGGGCTTGGGGTCACAGGGAGGGAGGGAGACCCCCGGGACCCTGCAGCCCTGTTCTGGGGTGGCTGGCACCTTGCGCAGGTCTCCTCTTTTTTTGGCGAATTCCCGGCAGGACTGCTGAGGTCCCCAAGTCCCGGCTGCTCAGGTGGGGGCCGCCCCTCCCCGTGGACCCCTTTGCGGGAAGCCTGGCTCTCTCCCCTGCCATTTGCATCCAAGATGGACTCTCGCCGCTCCTCGGGCTTCCTTGTCGTCATCCCTCACGCCCTCCAGTCCTGCCTCCTGCGCGCGGGTTGCCAAGCTGCGGCCTGGCCGGTGGTGGCAGTGGCGGAGTTAGACAAAGCCCCCGCCTCCCCGCCCCGGAGCCCCCCAAGCGCCCCAAGTGGCGGGAAGGCCGCTCTTTGTCTGGCGTGGGGGTGGGGAGCCGGGCGGCCCCAGGAGCTTCCTGGCCTCTGCCAACCCCTCCCGGCGCCCTGCACACTGTGCGCATTGTCTGAGATGCTCCGAGCCGACCGCTGACGTGGAGCCTGGCGCTCCGCGGCCTCCTCGGCTGTCCCCGGGTCAGCAGGAAGGAGTGGGCACGAGTGGAGCTCGGGGCCCTCTGCCAGCTCTCTGCAGGGCCACCCCCCGCCCCCCAGGCTGGCGCAGGGACTGGCCTTGGTGTGCAAGTGGCGGTCACCTCCCACATTCTCAGCCCTGGCCCTACTCCCCCCAGCCAGGATGGGGTGATTTCTTATTCACCCCCCTCCATAGCCCCCCCAAACTGGACCCCAGTGCCACCCACCAGTGGGGTCCCAGGGCCCGAAGACCTCCCACTGGGACCAGTGCCTCCAACAGCTGGGGAAGTGGGGCCCAGAGGGGGCAGCGCCTTGTCTGCCGTCACAGCCTCTGGGTCAGGAGGGGAGAGTGGCAGAGCGGAGGTGAGAAGCAGAGGAGAGCAGGAGGGGTCCGGAGGGTGCTCCCCTCCCGTCAGGGCGCAGGGCCCTCGTGGACGCTGCCCCCCAATCGTCCCTAGCCAGGCGACGTGTGACAACTGGTTGTGGCCAGGATTGGAACCCAGAGCCACCTCTGGGCCGCATCAGGAGGCTCAGGACCTTGCGATTTGGTGTTGGGAGGCAGCCGCCCCCCCCACCCCGCCCCGTTCTGCTCTGTGCACTGGCTATGCTGGAGTGGGCAGCAAGGCATCTCACCCCCGCAGGCTTGGTGTGGCACAGCGGTCCGCCCGGCTCGGGACTCAGAGCCGGTAGCGGCAGCCCATGCTTGAGCTGCAGCCTGGGCTCTTCGGGGAAACCAGGGCAGGGCCAGGATGGCGCCTCTGGGGCACCTGCTGCCCACGCTTGCTCTCCTGGGCCGTGCGGCCTGTATCCTCCTCGCCCACGGCAGGTGTCTGGCTCTGCGCAGGGGGGCTTGGATCTGGAGTTCTCGGGGCCCCTCCCTCTCCAGCAGCCCATGCTCCTGCATGCCCCACCCCTCCCCCACACCAGAGAGCAGCTGGTCGGGCTGGCCAGCCTGGCACCAGCTGTCCATCCCCGGGGCCAGCTCCGCCGAGCCCACTGTGTGCGTGAGGGGGAGAGCGTTTGGCTCTGGGAGTAGCGAGCGGGCCGCTGCCCAGGAGGCCTGGGTCAGCTCTCCGTGGTGACTGCTGTCTGTGATTCGGCCGCCATGATGGGGTGTGTGCCCCGGTCTCCCCACCCCGTGTCCAGGAGCCAGCAGCTGAGCCGGGCCCCAGGCTGCGTCCCTGATTGTCACAGGGTCACCCGCTCTTCTCGGCTCGTGGACTCTAAGGAGGCCTGACCCCTCTATGGGTGAGGCCACGCAGAGGCCGGCCGTGGTCCCCAGCTGCCTGTTTTTTTGTCCCATGTGCCTAACCCCAGCCGGCAGGGGATGAAATCCTGTTAGCTCCCGACTCAGTCTCTGGGGGCACAGCCTCAATGGCAGGTGGGCTCAGGTCATCAGGGGCTGGGACAGGGCCCGAGGAGAGCAGCGGAGAGGAGGGGCCCTGGGACGCAGGCCCACCCTGGGTCATCCGGGCCCGGGCTCTGGGCCTCGCCAGACCGGAGGTGGAGGGTGGCTTCTCCATCCTGTGAGTAGACTCCTGCTGGCCTTGTGGGCGGGGGCAGTCGTGGGACCCGGAGTCCTGGCCCAGGACACAGCCAGGCAAACTGCTGACACCGCTCTCTGCCCCTGCAGCTGGGAGTGTCCACTCGCCGTCCACCAGCATGGCCACGTCCTCCCAGTACCGCCAGCTGCTGAGTGACTACGGGCCGCCGTCCCTAGGCTACACTCAGGTATGCCATTGGGGCCAGGGCACTGTGGGGACCCAGCGGGAGAGGCAAGAAAGGGGAGGAGTGACTAGGGTTGTGCTCTGTGGGAGCGCCCCGGGGTGGGGTGGGGGGCCTGGTTTGGGCCAGTGGCACAGGCCGCCACACTGCGTGGCTATCGGCTGGGTCGCTCAGTTCTGGGTCCTGGGCCTGCCCTCTCTCAGTGTCTGCGCACAGAGTTGGAGCCTGGGTCCCGTCCCTGTCTTTCTCGTGTGGCTCCACCCTTAGGAGCCTGTGACCCCCCACGTGCAGCCGCTTAGAGGCTCAGCTGCTTTTTGTCTTTTTTTCATCTTGATAAAAGATGTATTTATATAAAAGAGCTACAGAGAGAGAGAGAGAGAGAATCTTCCATCTGCTGGTTCACTCCTCAGGTGGCCACGACAGCCGGAGCTGGGCTGATCTGAACAGGAGCCAGGAGCTTATTCTGGGTCTCCCATGCAGGTGCAGGGGCCCAAGGACCTGGGCCATCTTCCACTGCTTTCCTAGGCCACAGCAGGGAGCTGGATGGGAAGTGGAGCAGCCGGGACTTGAACTGGCGCCTGTATGGGATGCCACGCTGCAGGCCATGGCTTAATCCACTATGCCACAGTGCCCGCCTCGGTCTCCGTTTCTTCATCGGGCCAGGGAGAAAGCTACCGCTTCAGCGGTGTCCCCAGTCTACAAGGAATGCACTGCCCCTGGGGAGGGCCCCAGCCTAAAGGTTCTCTCCCTGGACCTGACCCCAGCCAGCACTCCGGGGTCACCATGGAGGCCGTTGCCTGGGTCCTAGGTGGTGGCCCCGGCACCGTGCCTGCCGTGGTCATGCCCCACCAGACCGAGCTGTCCCAGGAGAAGAAGCAGGCACCGGCGTGGGCCCGGGAGCGGGACCGACTGAAAAAGTGGCGGTGGCAGGGAGACAGGCAGAAATGCAGCCGAGAGTGGCGGCGCGGTGCCCTGGCCGTGACCCGGCGCCGCCGGCAGCAGTGGAAATGCCTTGAGGCCAGGAGGTGGCCACGCCGCGAGGCCCAGCAGCCAGGCCAGGCTGGGCGGCAGGAGTGCGAGGCTGAGGAGCAGAACTGGCCTCGGTGCGAGGCGCAGGCCATCTCCCTGGGGAGCGAGGTGGCCGCCTCGATGCGGTTGCCAGCAAAGGCCCAGGAGGAGGAGGAGGAGGAGAGGCCTGGACATGCGGCCTTGGCCCCCGGGCACGCGGGGAGCCCAGCTCCGCTGATCTGGGTGCTTGCGTGGGGGCTGCTGGTGCGGTCTGGAGGAAGAGGGTTTCCAGTGGGTGTGGGCTGGGCAGGGCGGAGTGAGCTTGTTTTAGGCTCTGGCCAGGGGTCGTTGGTCACCCTGGCCCTGCTGACCCCAGGTGTGGGCCCTGGCGGGCGGACTCTGAGCTGTGGTTTGTGGAGACGGGCTGGTTCTTTCCCTCTCCTCTGGGGTGATAAAGGAACTCTCTGGAGCCTGCTGGCTGTGTGTGCTTATGCCAGGACAGGAGGGTGTGACCGGGGTCCTGACCACACGGGGTCGGCTTCGTGTTTGTCCGTCGGGACCCACATCTCTCTGATCCTAGGGAACCGGGAGCAGCCAGGTGCCCCAGAGCAAGTACGCGGAGCTGCTGGCCATCATCGAAGAGCTGGGGAAAGAGATCAGACCCACGTACGCGGGCAGCAAGAGCGCCATGGAGCGGCTGAAGCGAGGTGAGCCGGCGGTCCCCCCCCGCCACGCCTCTTCCCCACCCTGGGGGATTCTGGAGAGAACGATGGAGGTGGAGGGTGGGGCGGGGAAGGGTCCCCGAGCCCACTGGGGCTCCTTTGTGATCCGGGATCACTCTGCAGCGGGCGTCGAGTGGGAAATGGCTTTGGGCGCCACGCCTCTTTGCAGGGGCATCTTTGCCCATCTTCTGAGACGGGCAGCCCGCACTCTCCCACCTGCTGCTGGCCAGGGGCTCTGGGTGCGGAGTGTGCTAGCCCCAGGCCCTGCGGCTCGGACTCCTTCCTGCCCGGCTCCTGTCGGCCAGCACCTATGCGAGAAGCAGGTCAGGCAGCAGGATCCCCCTTAGGGCGGAGTCATGACACAGGTGGGTGGGAGGCCGGCATCTGCACTGCCCTCGGC
Source organism: Oryctolagus cuniculus (assembly GCF_051225735.1). Classification (NCBI taxonomy): domain Eukaryota; kingdom Metazoa; phylum Chordata; class Mammalia; order Lagomorpha; family Leporidae; genus Oryctolagus; species Oryctolagus cuniculus. Next base: position 10,126,040 of record NC_142887.1, read on the forward strand.
CTTGACCTCTGTGGGTTGTGGGCCAAGGAGCTATGTGGGCCTCTCCTATGGCCTGGGGACAGCGGAGGGCACTTAGAATTTAAAAAAAAAAAAAAAAAAAAAAAAAAAAACACTAGAAAAAATCACTTGAGAGACAGAGAGGGCTCCCATCCACTAGTTCACTCCCTAAAATGCCTGCAGTAGCCAGGGCTGGGCTCGCGTCCGAGCCGGGAGCTCTGTCCAGGTCTGCCCTGTGCGTGCAGGAGCTCTGCTGCCCCCTAGAGTCTGCATCGGGAAGCTGGAGTCAGAAGGTGGCGCTGGGTGCCGACTGGCCCCGGGCAGCCTGAGATGGGACGCGGGTTTCCTGACCCTGAGGCTGCGTGCCTGCTTGGGAGCGGGGTATGGATGGTGGGCTCACCGAACGTGAGGGATCAGCTGTGCTGTTGGCTATGGGGGTAGGGGATTTCTCCTTTAGGAGGGGGCACTACCGAGCTTGCTGGGCCCTTGTACTTGTTTAGGATCAGGAGAGAGTTGGGAGACAAAGGAGAGGAACATTGGTTACAAACTGGTGGTGTCACAGGGGCGTGGGCTGGGGACGTGTCTGGGTGACAGCTGCTGCTGGCAACGAGGATCCCACCCCCCGGAGACGGGGCTGCCTGACCAAGCACATTGGGGACAGGCTTGGAGAAAGGTTGCCTCCGAGGCTGTGGCTGAAGAGGGAGGGCCTGGGGCAGGATACTCAGCCTGGCTCTGACCCAACCCCGGTTGCTGCCGGGAAGTCAGAGCAAGAGAGGCCTGGGAACTGGAGGGCTGGTTACGTGGACGGGGATCCTGGCATGACGCCGGGCCCCAGAGCCTCACGGGCGAACCACAGCCACCCGAGAGAAGAGTCAGCGTGGCCTGCGGGGTGCCAGCTCCGGGCACGTCGTGGGCAAGTTGCTGGTCCCGCGGCACGGAGCTTACCCTGCCCAAGCGCAGGCTGCGCAAGCTTCCGCCTCAGCGGGGGTGAGCAGGGAGGAGGCGGTCAGGGACACTCCTGAGAGGCTGGCAAACTCCAGGCCGAGAGTGGCTTTTTAGTTTTGAGTGGTGGAAGCACGGTGACTCGTGGAAACCCCACGCGTTCCAGACTTCCGTGTCCACGAATCAGGAGCTCCTGGGTCACTTGGCAGCGGCCTGTGGCTGCCTTCCGACGAGGACGAACCGAGTGCTTGTGAGGGACCGTGCGGTCTGAGACGCTGAGGATTTCCGCTGCCCCTTAGTGTCCGGAGCGCACGTTGTTAAGACCGGCGACGGGGACTCCTGGGTTTTAGCTGCTAGGGACTGGGGAAGTCAGTGGGTCAGCGTCTCATGGAGTTCAACAGAGGCAGAAACAAAGGCGGGAAGAATAGGAAACAACACATCAGAGCTGGGCGAGACCCCGGGCAGGGGTGCCGATGTGCCCGGGGGAGGACGCCTCGGAGGCCCGTGAACCGAGCACTGGTGCCTCGCCTGTGCAGGCTGGGGGTGTCGCCGTGGCTCCTTGGCACTGGGGAGCCCCTTTGGGGAACTGAGAGAGGCCTCCGTGGGCTCAGGCCTGAAGACCCTGGGTGGAGACTGATTTTGTTGCCCTCGTTACACAGGGTGTCCCGAGAGCTCGCTGGTACCACCCTGAATACAGGGATAGTTTTAGGGAGACAAAGAGTTTTGGCTGGGAGAGAGGGGCTCTGAGAAGTGGGGTGGGGTTTATGGTTGTATTGGCTGGGCCGGTACTCTGGGATAGCAGGTAGAGCCACTGTGGTGCCGGCATCACATATGGGCCCTGGTTCAAGTCCTGGCTGTTCCACTTGCAGTCTAGCTCTCTGCTAATTGCGTGGGAAGGCAGCAGAAGGTGGCCCACGTGCTTGGGTTTCTGCACCCACGAGGGAGACCTAGAGAAGCTCCTAGCTGCGGACCCTGACCTGCCCGGCTCTAGCCGTTTGGGCCATTTTAGGAGTGAACCACCAGATAGGAGACCTCTCTCTGTCTCTGTAATTCTGCTTTTCAAATAAAATAAATCCTTAAAAAAAAACAACAACAAAAAACACAAGACCTGCTGGCACAAGGACCTACCTCCCACATCAGACTCGGGGTTGATACCCAGCTCTAGCTACTGCTCCGCTTTCTGCTAATGGGGACCCTGGGGACAAGCAGTGACCGCTCAAGTACTTGGGTCTCTGCCACCCGCGTGGGGGACCGGGATGGAGGTCCTGGCTCCCCTGGCTGTGGGCGGCATTTGGGTAGGGAATCGGTACGTGGACAGGACGGGTTGTTTGGGTGTAGGTCCCCGAGTGCCCTTCTAGTCAGTGTTCTGTGTCTGGGTGGCACAGGGATGGCTCCTGGGGACTGTCCCCGCCTCTTCTCTTCCAGGCATCATTCACGCCCGAGGACTGGTGCGGGAGTGCCTGGCCGAGACGGAGCGGAACGCCCGGTCCTAGCCGCGGAGCCAGCTGGGAAGCTTTTCCGTCTTCCTGCGAGATGGGCAGTCACAGGTGAAACGCGTGTTTTCAGTGGCCACGTTTGGTTTCCTCCCACGGTTCACGGTTCACCAGGCTCTGAACCTCCAGTCCCAAGGACTGAGAAGATCTGCAGTTCATTAGGATTTGATTTTACGGAGCTCCCCCCCCGCCCCCCCAGCACTGATGCACGCAGAGTTCCCTTTCAGCAAGTTGTGGTTTGCCTCTAAGACTCGGCGCCCCCTGGCGCCCCCTGGCGCCTTCTCTGGAGCACAGTTCTGTCCCCACGCCCGCCTGGTCCCTCTCCTACGCTGATGCAACTCAGGGTGCGCACTGACAGCACCCCTCCCCTGTGCCTGTAGATCCTGCTTAGTGTAACTTCTTTTTTGCGTCTGCATTTGCATGACTATTAGTGCTTTGAAGTCAATTCTAAAAAACACACAAGTTATAAATACAGAAGAAAGAGCAACCTGCCAGACCCCGAGAGCCCGACCGGCCGGAGATTTCAGTTCAGCCTTCACTGTGCGTTGACAGAACATCTGGAAGAACACGACGAAAACTGTTTGCATCTTTGTATGTATTTATTACTTGATGTAATAAAGCTTATTTTGATTAACAATTTGTATGAAGGTGTGGGTGCTGGGAGTCTTCAGTGCCACCTTCAACAGCTCAGTGACGGGCTGGGGGCAGCTGTCGCAGGTGACTCCCTGGCCCAGCTCGTGTGACGCTGCCCGGGAAGGAAAGTGCTCGAGCGTGTGCCAGGAAAGAGAGCGATGAAAATAAAAGCGGCCGTGGTGACGGTGCGCCGACGCCCAAGTGGCTGCGGCCAGGCAAGCCAGCCTGGGGGTTCTTAATCTACTGTGCGTTTCCTGGGCGCCCGGGCACCCATCTTTTACACTGGGTGTTTCCTGGGCACCCAAGCACCGATCTCTCACACTGGGTGTTTCCCGGGTGCCCAGGCACCCATCTCTCACACTGGGTGTTTCCCAGGTGCCCGGGCACCCATCTCTCACACTGGGTGTTTCCCGGGTGCCTGGGCACCCAAGCACTGATCTCTCACACTGGGTGTTTCCTGGGTGCCCGGGCACCGATCTCTCACACTGGGTGTTTCCTGGGTGCCCGAGAACCCATCTCTCACTGTTTCCTGGGTGCCCGAGCACCCATCTCACACTGGGTGTTACATGGGTGCCCGAGCACCGATCTCTCACACTGGGTGTTTCCTGGGCACCCAAGCACCAATCTCTCACACTGGGTGTTTCCTGGGTGCCCGAGAACCCATCTCTCACACTGGGTGTTTCCTGGGTGCCCGAGAACCCATCTCTCACACTGGGTGTTTCCTGGGTGCCCGAGCACCCATCTCTCACACTGGGTGTTTCCTGGGTGCCCGAGCACCCATCTCTCACACTGGGTGTTTCCTGGCACCCATCCCTCCCTGTGGCCACGAAACCCCAGGCAGCCACTTTGTTGCTCTGGAAGTCATCTGCTGCGGTGCTGGAGAACTGGTTGCACTGGCTGTTCTGAGAATTCGCGTGGTGGGCTCTGAGCGATTTTGGGTTCTTCCTCTGGACTTTCGGCACTGACCTGAGGCTTTGCCTTGGTGAATGGTGGACCAAGCTGAAGGAGGGATGCCGTCCGCTTGGCAGGAACAGGGCGAGGTCCCAGCCTAGGACTGGGTTCTGGGAGGGCCGTCTTCACCTCCCTGCACAGGGCAGGAAAACCGCAGAGGCGAGACGGGAGACACAGAAGGCCTTCCTCTGTCCACAGTTCTGGATTTCCCTCCCACCCTGACTGGTTTCTTGTGGACCACTCCGGACACAGAGCCTTCCACAGGTCCCGGGCATGCCAGCAGGAGGTACGGAGACTGGTACAGGACGCCCTCCCCGGCAGGCTGAGACGAGGGTGTTGTGTACAGGGGGCGTCCAGCGTGGGCCTGCTGAGGGCTGGGGGTCCTGTGTAGCATGGCTGTGGCCCTGTCCCCTCAGTACCCGTGCTTGTTTAGTGCTAACAAGCCAAGCTGTTAACTAGAGCTGGGAAAACAACAACAACAACAACAACAACAAAAAACAACCAGTAAGGCCAAACCCAGCTTGAATGATGCAAATTCAGAGACAAATCGGGTTCTGGAAGCCCCACTCCTCGGTCTGTTTGCAAGTCCTGGAGGGGAAGATGAGTACTCCGCCATCAGACGTTACTGGGCACCAGTGGTCTATTCAGCGGACGGAGCGCACGAGCAAGTGGCCCACTTGTAACTCCTGCACCGTCGGGTTTCCTGTTCTGACACTGGGGAACTGCCGTCAGTCACCGGGCAGTGGCCTCCCCATGAGAATTTCCTGGGGACAACAAGGTACCACTAAATCCTTTTAATGTTTCACTCCATTCCCCATAAAAATGAGCCTCATACTCATGTTTTTCAAAAACATTTTATTTCTAACCTCTTTATAATAATAAAACAGATAGATAAATGTATTAAAAAGAAAAGGTGGGGTGGGGGGTGTTTTCCTAGCCATTAAGATGCTGCATCCCTCACTGGAGCGTGGGTCAAGGCCCAGCTGTGGCTTCTGACTCCACGTCCTGTCCGCGCAGGCCCTGGGAGGCAGTGGGGAGGCTCCGGGGGCCCCCCCGGGGGAAGCAGATTGAGTGGCCTGAGCATTGCAGGTTTTTGGGGTGTGAGCTGGTGGATGGGGCCTCTTCCATAAAAAGGAAAGTGGGGAGCGGGGAGACCCTTTAACGACCGCCCAGACCAAGAATAAGAGACTTTGTCAGCCAACCTGGGGCCCTTCTCCAACTTCCTTGTTTTACTGCTGGAGTGTGCGCCTCTGCCCCCCACAGCTTCATCCTGACTTTCATCTGTCCAAGACTCGGAAGCTGTGTGACAGCGCCGGCGGTGGACTCCCGCCGCTTCCTGGGCCTCCTGGCAGCCCTTCCTGGCGGCCGCCGGCTACGTCCTCAGGCCGGTGGACTCCTGCCCACTTCCTGGGCCTCCTGGCGGCCGCGGGCTACGTCCTCAGGGTGCCTTGCTCGACTCCCACAGTGCTTTCAGCAGCTTCTTCTTCTCCAGGGTCTCCTTTGCTCTCCTCTTCCTCTCCTGCTTTCTCCTCTCTGCCTCTTGTTTTTCTCTGTAAACCAGACTGTTCTCTCCGTGGTAGAAGACGTCCACTTTCTCCTGCAGGATCCTGCGAGCCAGCTTCCTGTTCTGATCCACTGATCTGGTCTGATGGCACTGCGGGAGACAGCATTCAGAATGTGAAAAATGGACGGATAGGACCTGGGCAGCTGTCAGGCTCCACGTGCTTGCCTGACAGGTGGGGACAGGCCCAGAGGCAAAGCTGCTGGCCAGGAGGTCCCCTGCGTCAGTGACCCGTCCTGCCGCTGCTCTGCGGCCCTCGACCCTGCACCCTGGCTGTAGATGCAGTTTTCCCTGTGCTTGCTCTATAGTCGGGTGTTATTGTCCAGAAACAAGAGCCCTTGGGGCCGCCGCTGTGGCACAGCAGGTAAAGCTGCCACCTACGACACCGGTATCCTATGAGGGTGCCTGTTCGAAACCTGGCTCTTCCACTTCCGATCCAGCTCCCGGCTAATGTGCTTGGGAAAGCAGCGGAAGATGACCCAAGTCCTTGAACCCCTGCACCTGCATGGGAGACCCAGAAGAGGCTCCTGGCTCCTGGCTAGCCCAGTCCTGGCCATGTGGCCATTTGGGGAATGAGCTGGTGGATGGAAGATCTCTTTGTCTCTTCCTCTCTGAGTTTCAAATAAATAAATAATTTTTTAAAGATTTATTTATTTATTTGAAAGGTAGAACCACAGAGAGGCAGAGGCAGAGGCAGAGGCAGAGAGAGAGGTCTTCCAACCACCGGTTCACTCCACAAATGGCCGCAATGGGTGGAACTGGGCCAATCAGGAGCCAGGAGCTTTGTCCTGGTCTCCCATGTGGGTGCCGGGACCCAAGGACGTGGGCCATCTTCCACTGCTTTCCCAGGCCACAGCAGAGAGCTGGATAGGAAGCGGAGCAGCTGGCTCTTGAACCACCCAAATAAATAAATTTTTGAAAAACAAAACAAACAACAACAACAAAAACCACAGCCTTCAAGTAACTTCAAGGTCTACATAATTATGAAGACATCAGCAATATATCCAGTTCATGGCCAGGGTAGCAACCAGCTTGTGTGCACCGTTCCTAAGTGTGGAATTCCACCGGAAGGAGGCAAATGGCATCTTTATTTTAGACAGTCGCAGCATTTGACCTCTGGGGTGAGGAGCAGGGACCTGGGTCTGCTCTGGGTGAGGAGCAGGGACCTGGGTGCCTCACCTCCACTCTGCCTGATGCTGGGCAGCGCCTGCATCTTCACGTGCTGTGCAAGTGTCTGCCATCGTGTGCATCAAACCTGCCCCGCCCAGTTCTGGACAGCTGGGGGCCCTCTGGGAATACGCGCGTCCACCCCGCCCCGCTGCTTGTCCTCCCAGGAGTGGCCTGCTGCCCCAGGCCAGGCAGTAGCTGGAAGCACCTCCCTCTCCTGGGAGCTCACTGCGGCTCGCAGAAAGGTGCCTGCAGGAGGCTGTGCACACTTGGCTTTCCAGGCTGCCACCCTCCCGCCTGCAGTCCTTGACATTTACCAAAGAGTGGGCAGAGGGGCGTGGACGCTGGCCCACCGGCAGGCAAGCTGGGCCCGCGTGCTGCCTGCTCAGGTCCTCGGAGCCCGCGGCTGCACCACGGTGCTGCCCAGGCGCCTGCCTGTCAGCCCTGCTCAGCTTGGTGGAGACGCTGCTCGGCGGGCACAGCCACACCCCAGTGCCGTCTGCCAGGTTCAAGGCTGGCGGCAACACCCTGGCTTCAAAGGGTCCACGGCTTCTGAGGCTGGGCAGAGCTTCTGCCTTGGGGAGCAGTGGCTCAGGGTGCAGGGTGCACCCTGGGGTGCCCGGGGGGGGAGACAGCAGCCACGCACCCCATGCCCCCAGAGAGGTCGCCGTCGCTACCTTCACCACGATGCCCGACGGGACGTGCTTCAGCACCACACAGTTGCTGGTCTTGTTGGTTGCTTGGCCGCCTGGGCCATGTCCTTTCACAAACTGCTCTCGGAGCTCGTTCTCATCCAGGGGAGGCAGAGGGGGCCACTCTCTCTTGCCTGCTGTCGGGACTGCAGTGACCGCCGCCCCCGGGGATAGCAACGGCAGCTTCTCCCGAAGCCAGAGCCCACGGGGCACGGTGCATATTCTGGTCAGCGGTGCGGGAAGATGAAGCAGACCTGAGGTGCTCATAAAGACAGTGGCTCTGCTCGCCCGGACCTGGAGTAGACAAAGCAGGCCGGCGTTTCAGACAGATGCATTCGCACTCCGGATTATACTTCGGGTTCGAAAACAGCTTTTTGTGACGCATTCCAAAGCTGACCCACCTGTTACCAGGGCACTCTGGAAACCAAGAGGTGGAGTCCCCAGCAAGAACCACCCCGCAGGGCCGGCGCCGCGGCTCACTAGGCTAATCCTCCGCCTAGCGGCGCCGGCACACCGGGTTCTAGTCCTGGTCGGGGCGCCGGATTCTGTCCCGGTTGCCCCTCTTCCAGGCCAGCCCTCTGCTGTGGCCAGGGAGTGCAGTGGAGGATGGCCCAGGTGCTTGGGCCCTGCACCCCATGGGAGACCAGGAAAAGCACCTGGCTCCTGGCTCCTGCCATCGGATCAGCGCGCTGCACCGGCCGCAGCGCGCCGGCCGCGGCGGCCATTGGAGGGTGAACCAACGGCAAAGGAAGACCTTTCTCTCTGTCTCTCTCTCTCACTGTCCACTCTGCCTGTCAAAAAAAAAAAAAAAAAAGAACCACCCCGCAGCCTTGCGCTCTGGGTTCTCACCAGCCCAGGAGCTGCCAGCTGATAACTGTGTTCTTCCAACACGCCAGAAATAGCTCGGAGACCTGGAGGAGCTTTCTCAGGAAGGAGAGGTTCTGAGTGTGACTTTCAGAGGATATTAACAGGGCAGCGAGCAAGGAGGAGGACCCCAGTCTGCAGATGGTGCTTGAGCATTTGAGTCTTTGAAATGGGCGTGTAAAGACAGCAGTATGAGTGTTGTATAGCTGAGCTTACACAGTCTGACACCGTAAACATCACCATCAATCAATGTCACGATTGTTGTTTTTTAATGTTTCCAGTTTCATGGGTTTGAATAGGAACATCTGTTCCCCCGGCCGGCCCGCGGCACTGCCAACGACGTGATCCAACCGGCCCTCATGGTGAGAACTCCCAAACCAGCTGACTGCTAGCAAGGTGCCCGTTAGTGCCAAACACCGGGAAGGCGCAGCCAGGGATGGCACAGAGGAGAGCGGGTCTGGCCTCCCTGGAGTTCACAGGCTCCGTAGGAGAAAGTGTTGTTTAACAATGACAGTTTTCCGTAGTAACCTCTCGAGATGTGGCCCAAGGGGGGAATTACTGTTACCCAGTGAACAGGACAGAATTCCCTGAGGACTGGGGAGTCCCACAGGCCTTTGTTTTAGGGATAAAAGGCAGAAGGACCTGGACGTTCTCCCTGCGAACGGGGTGAGTCTGGGCCTGCTGCTCCCGGCTTCCCCCATCCCACATGTGATTGACAAAGACAGAAGGGGTGGGGCTACGCTGGTGCCTGTGAGGCCTGAGCCTGACTTTGGTAAGAGTGCGTCACCGTGCACGGTGCGTGACTTTATCCAGCGTTCCCGGGGCCCTGGGCGGCCTGTACACCTGAAACAGGCTTTGACACCGCGTGCACTCCAGCCACGGTCCCGGTGCCTGCACAGGAAGCAGCTTTGGCGTGAGCGCACGCCCAGCAGGCTCTCTCCTTGCCACCCACTGCCAGCCCTGCCTGTGGGCTCCACTTACTGAGACCACCGGACATCAGGCCTTGCTTTTGTGAAACACGTGCACTTCCGGTTACTTGGTTTCTTTTCCAGAGGCAGAGAGACAGAAACGGCCATCTGCTGGGTGATTCCCTAAATGCCCACAACAGCCAGGACTGGGCAGGGTTGAAGCCAGGAGCAGGGAAATTCAATCCAGGTCTCCCCTGTGGGTGGCAGGGACCCCAGCGCTGTCTTCCAAGGTCTGTGCTGGCAGGAAGTTTGATCAGCAGATGGAGCTTTGCATAGGACCCAGGAACTCCCATGGGGGGTGCAGGGGTCCCAACTGGTGTCTTAGCTGCCTGGCTACTTTAAATGCAAACCTCTACGTTAGTCCCCGGTGCAGCCGGTTACCAGGGCATCTCTACAAAGGTGCTACGACGGCCTTTGTCCCTCAGAGACTTTGAAAATACCTGCAGCAACGCAGCAGAGTTGTCAAGGCTTTGGGAATGCTGGCTGTCACTCCACGGCTGACATCATGGTCTACACCCACCTCTTCTTTTTTTAAAGATTTATTTATTTGAAAGAGCTACACAGAGAGAGGGGGAGATACAGAGAGGGAGAGACAGACAGATCTTCCATCCACTGGTTCACTCCCCAGATGGCTGCCGTGGGCAAAGCCGGGAGCCAGGAGCTTCTTCCTGGTCTCCCACATGGGTAGCAGGGACCCAAGCACTTAGGCCATCCTCTGCTGCTTCTCCCAGGCCATTAGCAGGAAGATGGGTTGGAAGTGGAACGGCCAGGACTCAAACCTGCACTTACATGGGATGCCAGCGTCACAGGCCTTGGCTCTACCCAGCACGCCACGAAGGCGGCCCCAGCCCACCTCTCTGGTGATGTTCACCATGTCCATCAGTCCCAGTGGGGGCAAGTTAACGAGCGGACGAGGTGTCTCACTGCTGTGAGGGGTACAGGCTGTACGGGTGAAGGCAGTGCTTTAAAGACTGGCTTTGTTTAAGGTGCGAGAAATACCGAAGTGCCCTTGAGGAAAGATGAACCATCAACCCAGGCACCTTCTCGGAAATCTTTCCAGCAAAGAATCGGCTTGCCTGTGAATGATCCAGTGAGCAAAGTCAACATTCAGAATTCCCCTCTCTTTCTGTTTTCAATCCACAGGACAGAACTCCTTTGTGTAAGGGACAGCTTCTCGTCCCTAGATCGGTGCCTCTCTTCCGCTGGGTAGTGAACCTGACCAGGCAGGATGGCACTGCTATACAGTGCGCTGACCAAGACAGGAAGCCAGTCTGAGACAAGGTGAAACTGCAGACAAAGGACCGGGAGGAAAGCGCTCTCACGGCTGCCCCGTCGCAGCCCCTGGGCCACAGCTCTACCCCCGCCCCAGTTCAGAGCTGGCAGACACTGGGAGGCCTCCGCCCAGCCGGCGTTCAAGGTCCCCAGTGTTCAGTTCCTGGCCGCTTTGTTTAACAGTTCATTCCAGCAGCCAATCCGACAATTCTAGATACTTTTAGTATCTCCTGGAGCTCTGGCCCTACTCCAGTGACTGCTAAAAGTGACCCGTGGTTCCACTTCCCCAAAGCCCAAACAAGAATATGCATTGGATTTCAGTTTCTGTGATACCCACAGAGCAACCAGAGTCTCCAGGGAGCCACACAGGCAGCTCAGATTAAAGCTCATCGTGACGTTCACAAAGAGAAAAAGGAGGATGATGAAGAGAAGTGGCAGCAGGGGAAGCCAGCAGTCACGCCAGCTTTGCGTCTCCCTCTGTGAGTGTGGGATTTCACCGCGGGCGGCTCCCTAGCCTGACTGCCCCTCCACTCTGCTGTTCCTTGGATGACGGCTTCCTCGCCAAAGAGCCTCAGGCCCCTTTCACTGTCTGAGCCCCTCCTAACTTGGTCAAGTTCAGGGATATCTGAGGACTTTAAGAAAGGGAATGCTAACTTGTTCAGTGAAGATCTTGGGCATCTGGTGAGTACCAGGCTTGAGCCTCTGGGAGCCCAAGGAGCCTGCCCAGCGGCAGGGAATTCAGCTGTCCCTGACATGACAGGTGCCACAGCCCGAGGCTCTAGCGCCGTTCCTGGACTCCCATGCGCCCCGTATCGTCAGGGTGCTTGTGAGCAAGCCTTGGAACCTGCATTCTGCTCAAGGGCCCCTCTGCATTACTGGCTCCAGGCAGCACGCACGCATCTGCTGCTCTGGCTTCTACAAGCAGTCCAGCCTAGGAAAGATCCAGCTGCAAGAAGCCCCGGGCGCACAATGGCAGCAACAATGGAGACGGAGGGTGGAGAGGAGAGCTGGGAGGGCTAGGATGTCACCCAGAGAAAGGAACTCAACCAACACTGACTGAGTTAGCGAGCAGGTGACATGGCAGCAAGGGGACTGAGAAACTAGGTCATCTGAAAAGATGAAAAAAAAGACACCAAAAATGTCATCTATTGTGTTAATGTTCTAAAATAGTGTTGTCCAACAGAGATGTAAGAATGTGAGTCACATTGTGTGAAGTTCTAAACTTTCTAGCAGTCACATTAAAAATAAGAAGCTGGGGCAAGCATTTGACTTAGAGGTTAAGACTTGAGTTAAGATGTTCACATTCGGGGCCAGCGTTGTGTTGCAATAGCTTAAGTTGCCACCTGCAATGCTGGCATCCCATATGGGCACAGGTTTGAGTCCCAGCTGCTCCAATTCCGATCCAACTCTCTGATAATGTGCCTGGGAAAGCAGTGGAGGATGGCCCAAGTCCTTGGGCCCCTGCTACACACATGGGAAGCCGGGATGGAATTCTGGGCTTCTGGCTGAAGCCTGGCCCAGCCCCAGTCACTGTGGACATCTGAGTGAACCAGTGGATGGAAGATCTCTCTCTCTAACTCTGCCTTTCAAATAAATACATAATAACTTTTTTTGTAAGGATGCCCACATCCATACAGGAGTACAGGAGTACCTTGGGTTCAAATCCCTGCTCTGTTCCTGATGCTATTTTCCTGTTACAGTAGACTCTGGGAGGCAGCAGGCCCTGCTACCCACGTGGGAGACCTGGACTGGGTTCCCAGTTTCCGGCTTTGTCCTGGCCCAGCCCTAGAAGTTGAGACAATTGAGATATTTTCATCTTTTTTCATGAAGTCTTCAAAAATGGGGTGTAGGACTGAGCATTAGCCTAAGGCGTAAGACACCTGCGTGCCTGGGCTCCACCGACTCCAGCTTCCTGCTGATGCAGACCGCGGGAGGCCAGGAGGCCGTGATGGCTCAAATAATGAGCCCCTGCCACCCGCGGAGGAGCCCTGGATTGAGCTGCCCGACCTCAGCATCAGCTCTGGCCATCTGGGCACGTGGGAGGAAGCCAGCAGATGGAAGGCAAGCGCTCTGCCTCCTCTCCCTGCCTCACAACCCGGGCTATATTTACACTTCTCTCAGTGTGGACCAGCCTCTCCTCACTGGCCACACTGGACCACGTGGCTGCAGCCTGGTGACTCTGTGTGCGGTGCACTGGGCGGCAGCAGCAGCGGTAGGACCACCACCACCACCGTTTGAGAGCTTGCTAGGGAGGACGCGTCTCAGGCAGGCCCTACCCGGGACCTCCCGAAGGAGAACCTGCGCTCCAACACGACCCTCAGGTGACTCCGGTAAAATAAAATCTACCAAGCAGCGCCCTACGGCATGATGCTCTACCGCTCTCTGGCTGCGGGGACACTTTCTAATGCTGTTGCTTCTTGTTCCTACCAGGCTTAAGAGGCGGAGACCAGAATTTGTGGGAGCTGATTACCTGCTTATTCAGTCTTGTCTCCCCTTTCCAACGAGGAGATGAAACCACAGTATCCAAACTGTGTCCTAACAAATGGGCCTCGCAGGCTAATGCTCCATGTTACACTGGAGGCGATGGAAAGAAAGGCCAGCTGATGGCGATGGAAGCTAGGCGAGAGCAAAACGATTTTCTGAGAAAAGCTTAATAACAATTCACATTTCAAAAGTATGATTTAGTGCTCCTGGGAAAATGAGTTAAAACAAAGTAGCCGGGGCTGGTGTTGTGGTGCAGCAGGTAAAGTTGCTACCCGTGACACCGACATCCCACACGGGCACTGCTCAAGTTGCAGCTGCTCCATTTCCGGAGCTCCGTTAACGGCCTGGGAGAAGCGGCAGAGGATGGCACAAGGGTTTGGGCCCCTGCCACCCACCTGGCAGACCCAGATGAGTCCTGGCTTCTGCGGAGTGAACCGGCGCGTTGAAGGTCTCTTTATCTTCCCCCTCTCTAACTCTTTCAAATAAATAAATCTTGAAGAAGGGAAGGGAAGGGGAAGGAAGGTAGGGGGAGGGGGAAGGAAGGAGGAGGGGGAAGGAAGGAAGTGGGGGAGGGGGAAGGCAGGCAGGCTTTCTGGGTCCTCCACATCCGGAGCGTCCTGTGCAGAGGCCCGCACAGGGGGCTGAGACACCCCTGCAAGTGGACCCCTAACTGGGGAGGTCAGCTTGGAAATACCCGTGTGTCCTTTCTATGCTGGGTGTTTTTGCTGCAGACAAAGCGCCTGTGGCCTATGCCAATTATTTCTCAAACAAGGAAAACGTCATAGACTGAGCAGGACACGCAGAGCTGTTAGCTTTGATTCTGGGGACACTGACTCTGGGTCTGAATCTAAAACTTTAATGCTGCAGCGTTGAAGCACAAACACAGAAAAGTATTCGATTCACACAATTTCAACAACCTGCTCATTTTTTTTCAATGGAAAACTTGGAATCCACAGAGAATTACACCTCTCTAATAGTGTGCATCACTGTGATTATCTTCTATTCATAGTATCTAACAGCGACTTTATAATTTATGAATCACACCATTCAAATAAGATGTAACAGCAGCGATGACAACACTACACTTTCTCCTAAAAGTCTCAAAGCTTATATTATTATTATGATTATGATTAATGATGTGGGTTTTTTTAGGACTTATCCTTTTCTAAAGCACTTTCACTTACATTATTGATACAAGTAAAGAAAATATGGGATACATTATGCGGATTATGTCAAAACGACTCCTCTTGAGTTTTCAATATTTGAAACAATTTATCCTTTCTGCCCTTTCATAAGATCTCTAGATATAGTCTTTCTATAAAAAATGTTAAATTATTTTTATTTATTTTCATCTAATTGAAAGACAGAGGCAGAGAGATAAAGAGACAGAGAGAAAAGAAAAGAAGAGAACATCTTTCTGGTTCATTTCCCAAATGCCTGCAACAGCCAGGCTGAAGCTGGGAGTTCAGAACCCCATACAGACCTCCCATGGGGGTGGCAGGGGGTCACGCACTTGACCTATCACCCCCAGGATTCATTAGCAGGAAGCTGGATTGGAAACAGTAGCCTGGACTTGACCCAGGCACTCCAATATGATATGGAGGCATTGCAAGCGGTGGCTTAACCTGATGCCCACTCCCAGATGAGTTCTTTCCCACTTCCTTAAACAATGTCAGCTCAGTTTCCTTACCCGTCTCTTACTCTCATCACCCCCCACCCCTGCCAAGCCCTGCAGAGTGAGAGCTTTGCGGTCAGCAAGGCCGGGATCCAATGTCTAGTCTCCACGTTTCAGCGGAGCACTTTGGCCATGTGGCCTCTGCAGAATGGAGCTAACACCCAAGGCGCAAACAAAACCATACAAATGGCCACGGAGGTAACACTCCAGCTCCCTAACTGCAGAGCTGAGACCAGCACCTCCCAGGGCCTGGTCTCATGGCGCTCATCTCATCCAGGAACAGTGACCTGCAAACTACTGCACTTGGCATGCTCCAATTTAAGAAGCATGAGAGGGGCCGGCGTCGTGGCACACTGGGTTAATCCTCCGCCTGCAGCGCCGGCCTCCAATATGGGCGCTGGGTTCTAGTCCCGGTTGCTCCTCTTCCAGTCCAGCTCTCTGTTGTGGCCTGGGAAGGCAGTGGAGGATGGCCCAAGTGCTTGGGCCCTGCACCCGCATGGGAGACCAGGAGGAAGCACCTGGCTCCTGGCTTTGGATCGGCGCAGCACCAGCTGTAGCAGCCATCTGGGGGGTGAACCAACAGAAGGAAGACTTTTCTGTCTGTCTCTTTCACTGTCTGTAACTCTGCCTGTCAAATAAATAAATAAATAAATATTAAAAAAAAAAAGCAGCATGAGAAAACCATGATGCTGCTGAAGGCATGCTGTTTGGTGAGGTCATAATGCTGGTCTATGAAGTCAGCAGCCAAGTTCACCGTGAAGTAGAAGCGTCGCTGACTTCCTAGCGGCTCACGCTGAGATAGAGCCACCGTCGGGGAAGAAGTCTGGGTCAGACGTGAGTGTCTGTAGGAACTGTGCATGTAGCAAGAACAATCCCGAAAGACAGCAAAGATAACACATGTGAAGTGTTGGGGCTGGTGCTGTAGGCGCAGGAGGTGGAGCCTCGGCCTGCGGTGCTGGCATCCCATTTGGGAGCTGGTCTGGGTCCCGGCTGCTCCTCTTCTGACCCAGCTCTCTGCTGTGGCCTGGGAAAGCAGCAGAAGATGGCCCAAGTGCTTGGGCCCCTGCACCCACGTGGGAGACCCAGAAGCTCCTGGCTCCGGCCATTGCAGCCATTTAGAGTGAACCAGAGGATGGTAGACCTTACAGTCTCTCCCTCCCTCTGTAACTGTCTGCCTCTAAAATAAATAAATAAAATCTTTAAAAAAAAAAGATGTAAATCTGAAGTCACCAAGACAAAGGAGAAACATGAGTCCTTCCATGCTGTACTGTATGCTAATCAAGCCCTTAGGAAAAGCCATAGAACAGGGCTGTAGGGTTTTTCAAGTAGTACAAAATCTCCAGTGCTAGTTAATCAGAAGTCATACTTAACACATCTAAGTACTTGGAATTTGTGTTCCGAGGGACTGTCACAGGCTCGCCTCCCGTGAACGCTCAAGTAATTGGAATTTGTGAAGCCTTCGACTTCCGTTTTCTATATTCAGAAATAATTTTTTTGACTTTCAAAACTCTTTTTAGCTGTTTATAAAGCTTTGAAAAAGGCATTTCTTCTGTTGAGTCCTATTGGTTGAAGGCGATGTCCACTTCAACATCTTTTTTTTCTTTAAATTAAGACCCCACCAAGAGCTGCACCTGGGTAAGAAATGAGAGCGTGTGCAGCCCTGCCGAAGCGTGGACTGCATCCGTGACGTCACAAGCTGACGCCGTGACTCGGAGTGCTCGTTCTTAAATCCGTTGGTTTATGAAAACATTAATGGGTAAAGAAAAATAACCTAGAATCAAGGTGCCAAAAGCCAAAACCAAAAATTGACACCCCCAAACCAAGCAAAGCCCGTCCAATTTTGTAGCCAAAAATGGTCACGCACCCTTGGCTGGTTAATCACCAGCATTCCCTTTCAGGGTGAATAACTCTAGGAAGCCTCCGGAATTCACATTTCTTAATTCTGTGAGTGAAAGGTTCTACAGTGTCTCCAGCAGAGTTTGTGACTACTGAAATTAATCCTAATTTTTTTGGGGGGGTGGGCTTGTAATGGGGTCACGGAAAACCGTCGTGTGCTTACAGATCATTTGATTTTAGCTGGGTGTCACATGCGCACAATACTGACTGCGGGATTAACACAACTGGGGAGTGGGTTTCAACTTAAGCTTGAGGTCTTACGCACACTGATGGGGGTCTTTGGAGGGAGGGTCGGCTGAGACCGACAGCGGGCATTGTCCCGGCTTCTCGGTGCTGCGGGTGGCCGCCCGAGGGACAGTCCAGGGGTCAGGGTCTCCTGGGGCAGGGGGTCTAAGAGCCGGGAGTAATTTCCAGATTAACTGGGCCGGGAGGAAACGCGGGTTCTCAAAAGCCACGCCAGGGAAGTGCCGACCCCCGCTGTGCACCTGCTGCGTGGCCTAGCTCGCTCCACTTCTCCCCAGCCCCTGAGCTCTGGGGTCAGGACCAGGGGCCTCAGCTAAACTGATCGTCGCAAACCGTGAAGAACTCAGGATTCCCGGCTTCCAGGCCTCGCTCCAGAGCCCGCGGCAGTCACGAGCAGCCGGACGCTTACCTGCTCTTACGACGGGCCTCCTGCGCCCGGTGTTCCACTGGAACCTCGAATCACCGCGGGACCGAAGACGCAACCGCGCTCCCGGATCTGCGCATGCGCCGTACCCTGGCTGCCGCTGCCCTCCCCTGTCAAACGCTCATTCTCACCGACTGCGCATGCGAGCACAGGAGGCGTCTTTCCCGCGTGGCCGCGGTAGGTTCCCAGAGAGCCAATCAGAGAAGAGGATCTGACAGACGCCCCGCCCCCCTTAGTCTTTGGCGTCAGACAACCCTCTTTGGCAAAGGGGAAGCCGGAGGTCAACGCGCGCGCCGCGCTCGGCCGTCTCCGCCCCCTTTCGAGCAGCCAATCACAGGGGAGACGCTGGGCGCGCGCACGCTCCGAGTTTAACGGTCGCGAGAGGCCGCTCGCTAGCCCCTGACAGCGGCAGTGGGAGCGGGGCCAGGTAAGCGGCCGCCGGTCTGCGAGGAGCTGCCAGCCGCAGGGGGACAAGGGATGAAACTTAGAAGACACGGCCGAGCGTACGCATGGACCCGTGTGAGGGCGGCCGCGGCCGGACCGCCGACCCCACCGGAGCCGGCCGGCGTGTGGGCGCTGCGCCCGCCTGCGTGCGCCTTTTCTAGACTCGGTGCCCTTGAGTGACACCCGCGCGGCCCAATCGCAGGGCGCCCTCCCGGAGGGGCGGGGGGCTTGAGGGTTTCCCTCAGTTTCGGGCCGGGAATCCCGAGGGCGGCGGCCGGCCGTGGGTTCTCCCTCGCCTTGCGGAGGGCGGCCCGCGGCCTCGGCGTTGCGGTCGGGAGCGCGGGCGCGGCGCGTGTGCCCGCGGTGCCCTTCGTCGGTGCGGGTCGCAGGGCGGGGACGGGCTGGGGCCGGAGCGCCGCCGCCCGTCGCCGGGACGTACGGAGAGGTCGCTGTTCCAGTCATTCCCTAACAAGTTTATTTCTTTAAACGTTCGCCTTCGTGGCTCACGCCCCTGCCCCCAGCCCAGCGCCCACGCGGGCCGGAGGAGCCTGGGTGTCCGTCGGGGCGGGGGAGGGAGTCGGAGTCCTTGTCCTTCATGGCCCGAGAGCCGGGTGGTCTGAGTCTGGGGGTGTCGGTTGCCCGGCGGGGGCGCAGCAGCACTCACACTGGCAGCCCTGATCAAGGCATGTGAGTGCTCCATCGTTACATAATGGAGTCTGTGCCTAGAACCTTGATCATTATTATTATTATTATTATTATTTGTCAGGCAGAGTTAGACAGTGAGAGAGAGACGGAGAGAAAGGTCTTCCTTCCGTTGGTTCACCTCCCAGATGGCCGATCCGAAGCCAGGAGCCAGGTGCTTCTCCTGGTCTCCTATGAGGTGCAGGGCCCAAGGACCTGGGCCATCCTCCACTGCACTCCCGGGCCACAGCAGAGCTGGACTGGAAGAGGGGCAACCGGGACAGAACCGGCGCCCCGACTGAGCCGCGGCGCCGGCCTAGAACCTTGATTATTAAAAATGCCATGCTGAAGTATTACCTGAAGAGATGCTACTATTTTTGCAAACCACCCTTAAAATAGGTTTTCAAAGTTGAGGTATATAGTCACATACCATAACAGTTGTCCTTTCGAAGGTGTACAGTGCGGTGTACTCGCAGGGCTGCTCACCCCTCACCACTCATCCTAGAACTTTTTCATCACCCCAGAAAGAAGCTTCATACCCACTGGAGTCCTTCCCGGGTCTCCTCCCCTCAGCTCTGGCTAACGGTCAGTCCCCTTTGGGTCTCAGTGGGTTTCCCTGGTGTAGGTATCTGCAGTAGAATCACGGGGTCCGTGGGCTTCTGTGACTGACTGCCACCTAGCCTGGTGTTTTCACGTGTTACCCACGCTGCCTCTATCAGTACAGCTTTCCTTTCTGTACCCGCACAGTTTTCCGTACAGGGATGTGCCACGGTTGTTCATCCTGCATCTGCTGATGGCCGTCTAGTAGTCTCTGCATTCAGTCCTCAGGATATTGTTGCTGTCCTGGATGCAGATGTGTGTGGCCCAAGTCTGGGTTTCCAAAGTCATGAAAAGACAGTGTTGGGTTTAGTGGCTTTTTTTAGTAATCTTTCCCCTCTCACTTTCAGACCCTCTTGCAAGCTTAGGATCTCTCAGACTTCTGAATGTCAGCGACTGAAAATGCCGATAGACGATGAAACGTCTGAGGAAGACTCGGATTCAGTTTCCTCAAACAGTGAAAGAACCTATATTTTCAAATAAAAGAGTATAACAGTTTGTACACTATGGAAGATTTTGATTTGGTAAAAACGATACAGCGAACATCTTCTGTGGAATCTGATAACAAAAATTCTCCCCATTCTCTTGGACTTAACATAAACTCTAATAGGTAAGAATGGGGCAGATATTTTTTAATATAACAAATTATAATAACTATTTGCATGGGATACCAATTTATCTAAATAGTGTCATAGTTGCTGATTGTATTTTTTTAAAGATTTATTTATGTATTTGAAAATCAGAGTTACACACAGAGAGAAGGGGAGAGAGAGGTCTTCCATTCGCTGGTTCACTCCCCAGTTGGCCGCAATGGCTGGAGCTGCACCAGTCTGAAGGCAGGAGCCAGGAGCTTCTTCTCGGTCTTCCCATGTGGGTGCAGGGGCCCAAGGACTTGGGCCATCTTGTACTGCTTTCCCAGGCCATAGCAGAGAGCTGGATTAGAAGAGGAGTAGCTGGAACTAGAACTGGCGCCCATATGGGATGCCACGCTTCAGGCCAGGGCTTTAGCCTGCTGTTCCACAGTGCCGGCCCCCGATTGTATTTTTTAAAACAGCTGTTCAGGGAGAGTTATTTCAAAATACTGTTTTTTTTTTTTTTTTTTTTTAAGATTTATTTATTTATTTGAAAGGCAGAGTTATATATATAGAAAGATCTTCTATCTGCTGGTTCACTTCCCAAATGGCTGCAACAGCCAGAGCTGGGCCAATCCAAAGCCAGGAGCTTCTTCTGGGTTTTCCACGTGGGTGCAGGGGACCAGGTACTGGGGCCATCCTCTGCTGCTCTCCTGCTCTCCTAGGCACAATAGCAGAGAGCTGGATCAGAAGTAGACCAGCCGGCGCCGCGGCTCACTTGGCTAATTGTCCGACTGCGGCACCGGCACCCCGGGTTCTAGTCCTAGTCGGGGCGCCGGATTCTGTCCCAGTTGCTCCTCTTCCAGTCCAGTTCTCTGCTGTGGCCTGGGAGGGCAGCAGAGAATGGCCCAAGTGCTTGGGTCCCTGCACCCACATGGGAGACCAGGAGGAAGCAGCTGGCTCCTGGCTTCGGATTGGCACAGTGCACCGGCCGTAGCGGCGTTTTGGGGGGTGAACCAAGGGAAGGAAGACTTTTCTCTCTGTCTCTCTCTGTGTCTCTCTCTCTCTGTCTAAACTCTGCCTGTTCAAAAAAAAAAAAAAAAAAAAATAGACCTAGCTGGTACTCGAACCAGCGCCCACGTGGAATTCTGGCAGTGGCTTTACCTGCTATGCCACAGCGCTGGCCCCAAAGAGTAGTTGTAATCCTTTGTGTGTGTGTGTGTGTTTTAAGATTTTATTTATTTATTTGAGAAGTAGAGTTGTAGACAGTGGGAGACAGAAGGGTCTTCTGTCTGTTGATTTATTCCCCAAATGACTGCAACAGCTGGAGCTAAGCCTTCTAGAGCCAGAAGCCAGGAACTTCTTGCGGGTCTCCCACGTGAGTGCAGGGGCCCAGGTACTTGGCCCATCTTCTGCTTTCCCAGGCCACAGCAGAGAGCTGGATCAGAAGAGGAGCTGCTGGGACATGAACTGGTGCTTGTATGGCATGCCGGCACAGTATGCAGAGGCTTAGCCTACGACACACAGTGCCAGCCCTCCTTTTTTTTTTTTTTTAATTTTTATTTATTTTATTATTTTTTATTTTTATTTTTATTTTTTTTGACAGGCAGAGTGGACAGTGAGAGAGAGAGACAGAGAGAAAGGTCTTCCTTTTTGCCGTTGGTTCACCCTCCAATGGCCGCCGCGGCCGGCGCGCTGCGGCGGGCGCACCGCGCTGATCCGATGGCAGGAGCCAGGAGCCAGGTGCTTTTCCTGGTCTCCCATGGGGTGCAGGGCCCAAGCACCTGGGCCATCCTCCACTGCACTCCCTGGCCACAGCAGAGAGCTGGCCTGGAAGAGGGGCAACCGGGACAGAATCCGGTGCCCCAACCGGGACTAGAACCTGGTGTGCCGGCGCCGCAAGGCGGAGGATTAGCCTAGTGAGCCGCGGCGCCGGCCTATTTTTTGACAGGCAGAGTTAGTGAGAGAGAAACAGAGAGAAAGGTCTTCATTCTGTTGGTTCACCCCACAAATGGCTGCCAAGGCCGGCACTGCGCTAATCCGAAGCCAGGAGCTTCCTTCTGGTCTCCCATGTCGGTGCAGGGACCAAGGACCTGGGCCATTCTCCACTGCCCTCCCGGGCCACAGCAGAGAGCTGAACTGGAAGAGGAGCAATCGGGACAGAACCTGGTGCCCCAACTGGGACTAGAACCCGGGGTACCGGCGCCGCAGGCGGAGTATTAGCCTAGTGAGCCGTGGTGCCGGCCATCCTTTTGTTTTTAATTTCTCCAGAAATGAAATATTTTGAATGGAGAACATTGTGAAAAATAAATTATTTTGCTAGTTGTAGTTTCCTTTCTCCTTTTTTTTTGTCTTTGCTTTTGGTAAATTAACAAGTATTAAAGTATAGTTGCCTAAATATTCTATATTTTTAAATTAATGGTACAAATAATGTTTTATACTGCAGAAATACCTCACTAATCTGGGAAGTAGCCATTAAAGTTGAATATTAGGGGGCCGGTACTGTGGCGTAGCAGCTAAAGCTGCTGCCTGCAGTGCAGCATCCCATATGGACGCCGGTTCGAAACTCAGCTGCTCCTCTTCCGATCCAGCTCTCTGCTATGGCCTGGGAAAGCAGTACAAGATGGCCCAAGTCCTTGGGCCCCTGTGCCCGTGTGGGAGACCTGGAAGGGGCTCCTTCCTCTTGGCTTCAGATCGGCGCAGCTCTGGCAGATAGAAGACCTCTCTATGCCTCTCCTTCTCTCTCTGTGTAACTCTGATTTTCAAGTAAATAATAAATAAATCTTAAAAAAAATAAAAGTTTAAAGTTGAATATTGGAAGTTAGCAGAAAATCAGTTGAGTTGAGAAAATAATCAATTGAAATGCATTTGGTTTTTAAACTATTCCATAGTTTGTTTTGGATCAGAACTGGTTTACCCTCAGTCTATTTGTGGTCTGACTAGCTTGGTTGTTTGGTTTTTGAATTTGTAGTAGCTTACGGGCAGCCCAGAAGTAAGACCACTAGAGAGGAGCAGCCTGGGGCCTGCTGGGCAGGGGCAAACCCTGGGGTCCGGAAGCAATTGTGTTGTCAGTAAATTATTGTGATTGTTCCCTTCCCTCTTTGGTAGGAATTTGAGGCAGCTTAGAATATATTAGATAAAACGAGAGAGCGTGCATTAAAGTGAGGTGAAAGGAAAATTTAAAAAGCACAGGACATGGTCTGAGAGAGGTGTGTGCTCTGGTCACATGGATGCTCGTGCTGAAAGCTGGCCGCACATCGCATCTGCTGTAGCACTTGGTGGCCCCTTTGAGGGCCACCTGAAGGAAAGTCCCTCTCAGAACACAGGGTCTGATGGGCCTGGAGGAACCCAGATGAAAATGGCGGCCCTGAGCTTGTCTCCCTTTCCGTAGGGACTGGCAGTTCAGTCAGCGCATTCAGCCTAGCGCATTACGATCGTGTAAACTGCTGCGGACAACCGTCAGGTTCTTCTTTCCCTTGAGTGTTTATCAGCCTGTTCTCTGACCGCATTATTTTATTGTTATTTTCATTTGCTGTCCAATATTTTAGAATTTCTTTGAGAAACAAAACAGGGTATCAGTCAGTCAATGAAAACCTTTCAGTGGCTGGATTTGGAACAGATTTCAGTGTCTTGCATTAGGCCTTGTGTTTTTCATTAAACAGTGTGAAAGCCATGTCAAGTTTGGAAAAGCAGTCCTTTTGGAATCAGTGCTGTTTTCACACTAAATCGACTAAGTCTTGAAAATTTGCTGCGGATTTGCCTGGCTTGACTTTGATTCCATGGCAGTGCAGAGATAAGCATCACATACCACACCAAATTGGGGGGATCCAATTAACGAGACGCGCCTGTAGTCCCGGGCGGTGAGAGAGTGCCCACTTCACAGTGAAGGGCTGTTCTTGGAGTGGGCAGAAATGATCCTCTGGAGTAATTAATGGAGATCAGAGTGGCTGGGGTTGTTGTTTATTGTTTAGCACAAACTGATTTTCTGCAGCTACCTTGGAGCATCCGCTTCCTTTGGGAGGCCTTTTGTGTTCTTGAAAAAGTGCTGTCTCTTACTGCTGTTTTCCTTTCGGGGGCAAACTTGTGATCAGATTTTCAACAAATGAGGTGCCATTAGAAGGATTCAGTGTCACTGGTTTTGTGCTGCTCTGCTAAATCTTGAACTGCTGAATTATTCAACACTTTGGTAGAATGAAGACAACCATCTGAATTATTTATGTTTCAACAGAAGTAGTCACCACCTTAGTACCAATGGGGTATCCTCTTTCTCAGGGAAGACCGGGCCCTCTGTCATTCAAGGCACAGTTGAAGTCCTAACCTCTTTCATGCAAGAGCTGCGAAACAGTGGGAAGACAGATTCGGAGCTTTGGAAAAACTGTGAGGTATCGCGTTCTGTTTATCTTTGTAATTTTAAAGTAATTACATCTTTATATGCCTCTACTAAACTTTAAATTAGTAGCAACTTATGTCCTGGAGTACATGATAATATTTCAATTATTGCTAAGATAATGTGGCCAGTGGAAATGATATTGAACGGAAGAGACGGTGATCAGAAGTGTGTTTTAACCAATAGTTGAGAGATTAGACTTACTAATTTGTATATTACAGGTGAACCTAAAATGTTGTCTTGAAATTGTTGCTAATCCTAATGCTTTATGTAAGTCATATGGAATTATCATTTTGAAAAGTCTGAGTCTACTTTGAAGGATTTTGGGTGTTTTAAAATTATAAATTTTCTCTTAGGTGCCTGTTTAAATTCAGCTGGGAGATGTTACGTTGTGTTGTTAGGGCAGTGGTCCTTTTTCTTTTGATACAGAAAATTTAACACTTGAAAAAATACTGTAAGTTTTGTTTCATAGAATAATGGTCAAGATTGACTTTCCCAAGGCTAGAGTTGGTCATGCTTTATCAGAGTACAGAAAATATTACCAGTATTAAATAAATTTTTTAGTTAGCACCAGATTTTGTTTTAAATGTTGATCTTTCTTTTAGAACTGTAATTTCTGCATTTTTCCAGAGTGGAAAGTACATGCAGTGAAAGGTTACCTGGTCTGAGAGTTTGGTAGTGTTACAGAAACCTGGGGTGGGAAAACCCCCTTCGTTCACACAGCACCAGAGACAGTCGAGGATCCAAGCAGCTGGAGCCATTTCCTGAGCCTGAGCCCTGACCTAGGCTCAGACTTAACAATATTTATAGGTTCATCAGCCATCATACCTGAACAGTTAGAGTTCTGGTACTCTAACTGTTCAGTTGCAGCCTATGTGACTTAGGACCACACTTCCAATGATCCATGGGCCCAGTATGTGTTTTTTTTGTTTTTTGTTTTTGTTTTTTTTTTAAAGACCATCTGATATTTATTTATTTATTTATTTTGACAGGCAGAGTGGACAGTGAGAGAGAGAGAAAGGTCTTCCTTTGCCGTTGGTTCACCCTCCAATGGCCGCCGCGGCCGGCGCACTGCGGCCAGCGCACCACGCTGATCCGATGGCAGGAGCCAGGAGCAAGGTGCTTTCCCTGGTCTCCCATGGGGTGCAGGGCCCAAGCACCTGGGCCATCCTCCACTGCACTCCCTGGCCACAGCAGAGAGCTGGCCTGGAAGAGGGGCAACCAGGACAGAATCCGGCACCCCAACCGGGACTAGAACCCGGTGTGCCGGCGCCGCTAGGCGGAGGATTAGCCTAGTGAGCCGCGGCGCCGGCCTGCGCCCAGTATGTTTATAAAAGAGATATCTGGGGCAGATTTATAGGACGAATTTTTGAGTGGAGTTCCAGAAAGCAGACTTTAGGGCATCTTCCCTCCCTCGACAAGGTAACCGTGCGTGTGTGGCTCCTTCACCAGATAGCTGGGAGTAGCCACTTTTCAAGGTCAGTGTCGGTGGGGGTGGAGTGGGGGTCCATGTTCCTTTCTCTGTCTCTGGTTACGGCCTTATTTACTCTACAGTAGCAGCATCCCCAAGAGTAATTACTTAAATTAATTATCCAGGCCGGCGCCGCGGCTCACTAGGCTAATCCTCCGCCTAGCGGCGCCGGCACACCGGGTTCTAGTCCCGGTCGGGGCGCCAGATTCTGTCCCGGTTGCCCCTCTTCCAGGCCAGCTCTCTGCTGTGGCCCGGGAGTGCAGTGGAGGATGGCCCAGGTGCTTGGGCCCTGCACCCCATGGGAGACCAGGAAAAGCACCTGGCTCCTGGCTCCTGCCATCGGATCAGCGCGGTGCGCCGGCCGCAGCGCGCCAGCCGCGGCGGCCATTGGAGAGTGAACCAACGGCAAAGGAAGACCTTTCTCTCTGTCTCTCTCTCTCACTGTCCACTCTGCCTGTCAAAAAAAAAAAAAAAAAAAAAAAATTATCCATAATTATTGAAGTTACAGAATGATTTATTGCATACTTTAAGTTAGGAATTTTTGGTTTTTATACTTTTTATCCTTTTCCCATTTACCAATCAGTATTTGCTAATATGAAAGACCTATAAAATGCCATTAAAAATGCCTAGCGGCGCCGGCACACCGGGTTCTAGTCCCGGTTGGGGCGCCGGATTCTGTCCCGGTTGCCCCTCTTCCAGGCCAGCTCTCTGCTGTGGCCAGGGAGTGCAGTGGAGGATGGCCCAGGTGCTTGGGCCCTGCACCCATGGGAGACCAGGAAAAGCACCTGGCTCCTGGCTCCTGCCATCGGATCAGCGCGGTGCGCCGGCCGCAGCGCGCTGGCCGCAGCGCGCTGGCCGCGGCGGCCATTGGAGGGTGAACCAACGGCAAAAGGAAGACCTTTCTCTCTGTCTCTCTCTCTCACTGTCCACTCTGCCTGTCAAAAAAAAAAAAAAAAAAAAAAAAGCCATTAAAAATGGAATTGTTATTAGATGTTTTCTCTAATGTATCTGTTCATTAGCTTATGATAACTGAACTAACATACTTTATGACAAATGAGGCATTGTTACAATGTAATTTTTTAAAATAAGATTTTATTTATTGAGAGGTAGAGTTACAGAAAAAAAGATCTTCCATCCTCTGGTTCACTCCCCAAATGGTTGCAATGGCTGGAGCTGTGCCAATCTGAAGCCAGGAGCCAGGAGCTTCTTCTGGTCTCTCATGTGGGTGCAGGGGCTGGAGCACTTAGGCCATCTTCTACTGCTTTCCCAGGCCACAGCAGAGAGCTGGATCGGAAGAGGAGCTGCCAGGACTTGAACCGGTGCCCATATGGGATGCTGGCGCTGCAGGCGGAGGCTTAGCCAACTTTGCCACAGCGCTGGCCCCCACAATGTAGTTTTAACTCTTGGCAAATTCATGTTTGACTAGAAATTTTTCTTTTAATACTTTGAGATCAATGCCTTAAGTCAGAATCAGAATATATTTGTGAATTTAAGATACAGAATTTTCTAAGCTGCTTCCACCTCCTAACATTTGAAGCTGTTTCTTCCGTGCTTTCTTCTGTAGCTGTGGTGTCATAGGTCATTAGCTGGCTACCCAGTTTTAGTGAAGCTGGAGTCACATCAGTGGTTATTCAGAGAAGAGTCATTAAGTTATTTCTTACTTTGGCAGAACATGAAGTTCTCTTCTGTAACATTTCTTGAACTTATTTAGTGTGTTTTCTAGTGTTTTTCACAATAACCTGAAAACAAACAAAATCCCCTTGCTGTTTTAGTGTAGTGTTTTGGAGAGAATGGAAGGAGTGGTCTGCAGGCTGGCTGTGCAGAATGTTCTGGCTCCAGATGCAGACGAGTGGGCAGTGGGACGGATGATCCAGACACTTTGAGCAGTCCCTTCACTGGTGAAATGCCTTCCTGAAATGCTATCCAACCTTGATGTTGTTTTGGGTGATAAGAGAACTGAAAAATACTTATTGTTACAGATTAATCCCCACCTCTTAACCCCCAAATATTTATGATTTTATGACATAAAATGGACACAGGACAGTGCGTTATTGTGGGGGATAGTCATGATTTGCACTGCTGGACCCTGCCCACTAAATGCCAGTGGCGCTCCCCACCCTTGTGGTGACCATGACCTCACTGATTTCTAAAATGTAGGTCTCGGGGCTGATGCTGTTGTGTAGCGTTTAAAGCCCTGGCCTGTGGTGCTGGCATCCCAGATGGGCACTGGTTTGAGTCCCGGCTACTGCTCTTTGATCCAGCTCTCTGCTATGGCCTGGGAAAGCAGGAAAAGATGTCCCAAACCTTCTGGATGACCCAGAAGAAGCTCCTGGCTCCTGGCTCCTGGCTCCTGGCTTCGGATCGGCTCAGCTCCAGCTGTTGTGGCCATCTAGGGAGTGAACCAGTGGATGGAAGATCTCTCTTTGCCTCTCTGAAACTCTGCCTTTCAGATAAAATAAATAAATCTTAAAAAAAAAAAAAAAGAAAGTATGTCTCTCGTTTTGAAATACAGTGCTTTCCCTGCACCTTATCTAAAATCTAATCCTCCCAGCCTCCTTGAGGTGTTATTTTCATTTTATAAATCAGGAAACTGAGACACAGAGAAATTAAATTTTATTTTTCCAGGATCTCCCTGTTTATTAGTGGAGAGCTGAGAGTCACATCTAGGATGCTAAAGCCAGTGGGATATTTACCGGGCTAGACTGGAAGTCCGACTCAGGTTATAATGGCACTAAAACTTATGTGGAGTGAAAACCTCATTAGATGTCTGTGTCCTATTCCGAAGTGTACAGTGTGGATTGTGTGAACCATTCTGGTTTGACCTGAATAATAACTCTTCTTAGTAATTAAGTGAGGGGCTGGCGTTAAGGCATAGTAGGTTAAGCCTCTGCCTCAGATGCTGGCATCCCATGTGAGCCCCAGTTCAAGACCTGGCTGCTCTACTTCTGATCCAGCTCCCTGCTAATGGGCTTTGGAAATTAGCGGAAGATAGCCCACTGCTTGGGCCCCTGCACCCATGTGGGAGTCCCGGAAAAAGTTCCTGGTGCCTGGTTTTGGCCTGGCCTAGCCCTGGTCATTGTGGCTATTTGTGGCATGAACCAGCAAATGAAAGACCTCTGTCTGCTTCTCTCTCTCTCTTCTGCTTTCCCATGCGCATTAGCTGGCAGCTGGATCAGAAGTGGAGCAGCTGGGATTTAGATTGGCACTCATGAGATGCAGTGCTTATATATTCATTTTTTTAAAAAAATTAGTTTTTTGTTTTTAAGAATTAACAGAGAGAGAGAGAGAGAGATAGAAGAGAGAGCATCATCCAGGTCTGCCCAAATGCTTGAGCCAGCTTTTTCTGTTTTTCCTAGGCCATCAGCAGGATCTGAAGTGAAGCAGCCAGGATATGAACCAGTACCCATATGGGATGCCAGTGTCGCAGGTGGCAACTTTTATGTGCTACACCGCAATGCCGGATCTAAGAGAAAGATTTAATTTACCCTGGCTCATCAGGACTTTGCTGTTTCATTGTGAACACTCCTTATTTATTTATTTATTTATTTGAGAAGCAGAGTTACAGACAGACAGAGAGACAGAAAGAGAAAGGTCTTCCATCTGCTGGTTCATTCCCAAAATGGCTGCAATGGCAAGAGCTGGGCCGATCCAAAGCCAGGAGCCAGGAGCTTCTTCTGGTTCTCCCACGTTAGTGTAGGAGCCCAAGCACTTGGGCCGTCCTCCACTGCACTCCCGGGCCACAGCAGAGAGCTGGCCTGGAAGAGGAGCAACCGGGACAGAATCCGGCGCCCCGACCGGGACTAGAACCCGGTGTGCCGGCGCCATAAGGCGGAGGATTAGCCTAGTGAGCCGTGGCGCCGGCCAGTTCCATAGTTTTATGTCCTCCTTCTGCCCCCAAAGAAACCTTTTATTTAGTGAGTACAAATTTCATAAGTACAACTTTAGGAATATAGTGATCTTCCCACCGTATCTGTCCTCCCACCCCTCAGGTTTTCTGAGCCATTTTTTCATTCATGTTTCAGTTTTCAAGGGTTTTTGAAGCACTTTAATATCTTACATTAAAGAGAACTTTTACTTGAAAAGCAATTAAGTTAGGGAGTTAAATTCTCATAAAACCAAGCTATTTCTTGTTTTAGGATGTGGGATCCTTTTCTGGATATATCAGTGTTTAACAGAAGTCATTAGCTGTTGGGAGGGAAGGACAAAGCACTTAAGATAAATGTGAAGTGCAAGTGCGAGTTCTTGGTCAGAAGGGACAGCAGGTGGCATCAGCTGGCGATCTATGTAGACCTTCAGCTTCCCAGACTGCAGGTTACCCACGGGGGTACCCAGGCCTTTATCCTATTTTTGTTTTAAATATATATTTACATCTGTTTGCTTAATTTGGCTGATATATTTGTCATTTTAAAAACTTCAGAAAAAGGCCAGTTGTCACTGGAAGAATATTACTGTGAAATATTAAGTTGAAATTATGTTTGACTGCAGGATTTTATGATTTAATAGGCCAGGTGGTCACAGCTATTCAGTTTGGTGGAAAAGCAATGCCAAGAACAGATTGTTGCCCAGCAGGAACAGTTCCACAACCAAATTCAAGTAAGTTTTGATTTGTATTCTTTTTTCCTATTTATAAGAGTTGTAGAAAATGCTAAGTCAATTTTGTTTATAACAAAAGATAAAACATCATTTTATTTTTAGAGTAATAACTCATGTTTTTTAAAAAATATTATGTATTTGAAAGGCTGAGTTAACACAGAAAGAGGGAGAGACAGAGAGATCTTTGAGCCACTGGTTCTGGGTCTCCCATGTGGGTGCAGGATGGCCCAAACCTGCTGCCTTCCCAGGTGCATTAACAGGGAGCTGGATTGGAAGTGCAGCAGCCGGGGACCCAGTATGGGATGATGGCGTGCAGGCTTGACCTGCTATGCTACAGTGCCAGCCCCATCTCATTGTATTTTGAAACACAATATTTTCATAATGTTTACAAAATTGTGATGTTTAATGTTCTTTTCTGATGCAAGCCTATAATTTTTTTTCTTTCTAGCGTATACAGGAAGAGATAAAAAATTTAGTCAAACTGCAGACCAGTAATGCTTCCTGGGTTTCCTGTGAGAAAAGTTCTTCCAGCAAACAGGCATCTTCAGAAAGTCAAATGGGTTTTTTTTCTGAAAGCAGTGAAAGAAATGAATGTGTTGTCAGCTACCCTAAGTCAAAAGAACCTGAGATGCAGCACGAGACGTCCACATCACAACCAGACTGCAACGTGGATAGCAGCTCAGTGAGCAGTGGCTATGGTACCTTCTGTGTGTCAGAATTAAATACTGACAAGTCCAAGGACACCCAGGAGTTCATGGAGCACCCAGATGTTTCTAAAGGACAGTATGGGGCACCAGTGGTGCAGACAGATTCACTTGTGGGTGGCATGAAAAACAAGAAATGTTACATACAGACCACCAAAGAGTTTTGTGACTCTTTAAAGGAAGAGTGTTCCATTTTTCCTGGTGAATTTGAACATAATTTTCTTGAGGAAAATAAGATTTCTGAAGTATACAGTGGGAAAACAAACAGGTGACTAGAATTTCTGTATTATTTGAAGGGAGTGTTACTCGTTTGCCATGTTTGGAATCTCGGAAATAGAGTTCCTTTTAGTTGGACTATAAAAAATAAGATGTATTTGAACACTTACCAGTTAAAATAATTTTTTAAAACTTTTTTTTTTTACAGGCAGAGTGGACAGTGAGAGAGAGAGACAGAGAGAAAGGTCTTCCTTTGCCGTTGGTTCACCCTCCAATGGCCGCCACGGCAGGTGTGTTGCGGCCGGCGCACCACGCTGATCCGATGGCAGGAGCCAGGAGCCAGGTGCTTTTTCTGGTCTCCCATGGGTGCAGGGCCCAAGCACCTGGGCCATCATCCACTGCCTTCCTGGGCCACAGCAGAGAGCTGGCCTGGAAGAGGGGCAACCGGGACAGAATCCGGCGCCCCGACTGGGACTAGAACCCGGTGTGCCAGCGCCGCTAGGTGGAGGATTAGCCTATTGAACCGCGGCACCGGCCAAAAGATTTATTTAGTTATTTGAAAGGCAAAGTTAGAAAGGCAGACAAAGATCTTCCATCCATTGATTCACTCCCCAAATGCCTGCAGTCGCCCGGCTGGGCCAGGCTGAAGCTAGGAGCCAGGAGCTCCATCCACATCTCCTGCCTGGGTAACAGAAGCCCAAGTGATTGAGCCATCCTCCGCTGCTTTCCCAGGCGCATTAGCAGGGAGCTGGATTGAAAGCAGGGCAGCCAGGACTTGAACCAGCACTCCGATCTGAAATGTGGGCATTCCAAGTGGCAACTTAACTTGCTGCACCACGACACCTGTCCCTCAACTTTTTTATTTATATATTAAGAATTTTTTGTAAGGTTAATGATATTTTTCTGTTTAATTTTTATTTATTTGAAAGAGAGAGAAGCAGATCTCCTATCCACTGATTCACTCCCCAAATGCCCACCACATCTGGGATTGGGTCAGGCTATAGCTAGGAGTTGGGAACTGAGTCTGGGTCCCCCAGGTGGATGGCAGGGACTCCTATGCTCAAGTGTAGTTCACCTCACTTTAGATAGCATATTTCAGAGATGCAAATTTTTTTTTTTAATTTATTTTTTTATTTTTTTGACAGGCAGAGTGGACAGTGAGAGAGA
Organism: Oryctolagus cuniculus; assembly: GCF_051225735.1. Taxonomy (NCBI): domain Eukaryota; kingdom Metazoa; phylum Chordata; class Mammalia; order Lagomorpha; family Leporidae; genus Oryctolagus; species Oryctolagus cuniculus. The sequence goes on from NC_142887.1 coordinate 10,158,134, forward strand.
GAGAGACAGAGAGAAAGGTCTTCCTTTTGCCGTTGGTTCACCCTCCAATGGCTGCCACGGCCGGCGCGCTGCGGCTGGCGCATTGCGTTGATCCGATGGCAGGAGCCAGGAGCCAGGTGCTTTTCCTGGTCTCCCATGGGGTGCAGGGCCCAAGCACCTGGGCCATCCTCCACTGCACTCCCTGGCCACAGCAGAGGGCTGCCCTGGAAGAGGGGCAACCGGGACAGAATCCGGCGCCCCAACCGGGACTAGAACCCGGTGTGCCGGCGCCGCTAGGCGGAGGATTAGCCTAGTGAGCCGCGGCGCCGGCCCCAGAGATGCACATTTTAAAAATTAAGGTATATTACAAAATTTTAAGATTATTTCACATTCAGCCATAGTTTCTTTTACTAAGAAGTCCTGGGGCCGGCCCTGTGGCACAGCAGATTAAAGCCCCGGTCTGCAGTGCCGGGCATCCCATGTGGGCTCTGGTTCAAGTCCTGGCTGTTCCACTTCTTATCCAGCTCTCTGCTATGGCCTGGGAAAGCAGCAGAAGATGACCCAAGTCCTTGGGCTCCTGCACCCATGTGGGAGACTCAGAAGAAGCTCCTGACTCCTGGCTTTGGATTGGCTCAGCTCTGGCCATTGCAGCCATCTGGGGAGTGAACCAGTGGATGGAAGACTGAAACTGGATCCCATATGGGGTGCCAGCTCTGCAGGTGGCAACTTTACCTGCTATGCCACAGTGCTGGCCCCACACTCAGTCTTAAATAAACAAGTTCATTAATTTCATTTTATTTTTTAAAGATATATTTATTATTCATTTGAAAGGCAGAGTTAGAGGGGGAGGTAGGGAGAGAGGAAAAAAAGTGAAAGATCTTCTGTCTGCCTGTTTACTCCCCAGCTGGGCCTAACCTCCCATGACAGGGCCAAGCCAGGCTGAAGCCAGGAACCTGGAACTCCATCTGGATCTCCCACGTGGGTGGCAGGGGTCCGAGGGTTTGGACCATCTTCTGTTGCTTTTCCAGGGGCATTAGCAGGGAGCTGGGATGGAAGTAGAGCAGCTGGGACTCAGTCAGTGCCCACATGGGTTGTAGGCTGCGGCTTGCTGGCAGCTTAACCCCCTGCGTCACAATGCCTCCCTCAGATTCGTCAGTTTTAAATACTGACATGTTTGGCCATACCAGTACGAATCTTTCTTCCCATCAGGTATAATTACCAGCCCATGCCGGTAAGTATGCTTTCACTTGTACTTGACAGGACCACTGTCTTCATTTTTGTTGTATTCTATGGCTACAGAGTTGGTGTGTTGTTAATCATTGTTAGTGTTTTTGTTTACTTTGCCTTTGGTAATTAGAATTGAAAAAGAAATTAACACCGTCTTTCCACTGTTAGAAAAAAATCCTCAAAGTCTTTGCCACTGACACAACAGTATGCAACAAATGCAAGTTTGGCTTTATAGTGGGGGATACTGTCTCAAAGAAGTAATTTTAGTTTTCTCTTCTTAAATAGTAAATCTGTAACATCATGGGCACAAAAGCTGAAGCAGAACCAACCAAAGAGGGCGCATGTAGAAGAAGGCTGTTCAAGATCTAAGCGAGGAAGTGAACACAGCAAGAAGTTACCAGTTGAGAAAGTAGGTGCTCAGTCACGTTCCTCGCCACATGTCAGCTGCTGCTGAATATGTTGGCTTCACTGCATAACTTTTTGTCTTCTTTTGTATTATTCATTTGTTCATTTACAAATCTTTTTTGGCGTCTCAGGATTGGAAATACCGATTTGTTGTAAGTATCACTGCTTTTTAAAAAAATTTTATTTATTTGAAAGGCAAAGTTACAGAGAGAGTGGAAGAGACAGAGGGAGAGAAATCTTCCTTTTGCTGATTCACTCCCTTGATGTCTGCAGTGGCCAGAGCTGGGCTGGGCCAGGCCAAAGCCAGGAGCCAGGAGCTTCTGGGTCTCCCACCTGGGTGCCAGGGGCCCAGGTGCTTGGGTCATCCGCTGTTGCTTTCCCAGGCGCATTAGCAGGGAGCTGGATTGGGAAGTGGAACAGCCAGGACTTGAACCTGTGCCCACATGGAATGCTGGCATCGCAGGCAGCAGCGTAACCTGCTATGCCACAGCACTGGCCCCAAATATTGTTTATTTTGTAGGTTGTCAGTCAAAGCTAATGAGGGATGAAATGGTATGAAAATACTAATCACTTGCAGAGGTCTGTCCTACTTGTGTTTGTACCTCCAATGTTTACATTTAGTCTGAGAGTAATCCATTCGATTCTTTAAAAAAGCCCTTCAAATACTTTGTATTACTGTTAAGTTGTAGAAAACAGTGCTGTTGTGTGTTGAATACCTTAGGATGCCTTTATTATAAAAAAGTTGAAATTTGGACAATTATGAATTTATAATCTAAATTGTAAGAGGTTAAATGTTTAAATTCTGTGTGGCCCTGTTGCTAACTTAGTAGCTCCTTTCATTAAAGAATTATAGATACTAAGTCCTTTTTTTAAAAAAAAGATTTATTGATTTATTTGAATATGTTACGGGGGGAGAGGGTGGGAGAGAGAGAGAAAGAGCTATCAAGGGCTTCCATCTGCAGGTTTGCTCAAATGGCTGCAATGGCCAGGGCTGGGTCATGCTGAAGCCAGTAGCCAGGAGCTTCATCCATGTGAGTGCAGGGGCCCAAGCACTTGGTCCATCTTCCACCGCTTTCCCAGGTGCATCAGCAGGAAGCTGGATCAGAAGTGGAGCAGCTGGGATGTCAGCTGACGCCCACATGGCATGCTGGTGTTGCAGGTGGTGACTTAACCTGCTATGCCACAGGGCTGGCCCCAGTAGTAAGTTTCAGTACACATTTGTAGCCCTTACTGGCTTAGATTTTCCTAGGTTAGCATTGTTTAGTATAATACATTGAAATTGAAAAATCAGGTCTCTGCAAACCTGATACCTCTAGAAATTGGCTATGTCTTGATCATCTGAAACAGTCTTTGTGTCTGAGTACTTGGGCCCCTGTACCCACATGGAGTCATAAAAAGAAGTCATAAGAAGGTAGTCCCTCAGCCCCCATATGGCCCTGTTTCTCTTGAAGTGAGTGTTCTCTCTCTAACTTGCAATAGTTAGATTTCCAAATGTCCCTGTTCTTTGAACTTTTTCAGATTTGGGTTGAGGAGTAGGGATGCTGCATAATTCATAAATGTCTTGGGAACAGTGAAAACCCGTTAGTGCTGAAGTGGTACTTCTATTCTAGAAAAGCCCTTTACTTTTCTACTGTAGGTCTGTTCTAGAGAAGCCCTTTAGTTCTCACTTGGTAGCTCTGTTCTAGAAAAGTCCCTGGGTTCTCTACTGGTAGTTCTATTCTAGACAGGTTTCCTTCCACCCAGCAGTTCTGTTGTTTTGAACCCAAATGCCATCAAGAGTGGTGTATCCTTGTTTGGTGAGAGCATAAACAGGGTTAGTCGGCTCGGGTAAAAATTTCCTTTCCATTGGAATATATTGGCCCAGAGGGAGACTGTTTCCCTACATAGTCTTGTCTTTTTCTCCCGTTTGCTAGGTTAGAACTGAGACCATCTTACGGAGACTTGCATTTTTTCTTTTCTTTTTTTTTTTTTTTAAGATTTATTTATTTATTTGAAAGAACTACAGAGAGAAGGAGAGGGCAGTAGAGAGGGAGGGGAAGAGAGAGAGAGATTCCATTCACTGATTCACTTCCCAAATGGCTGCATGGCCAGGGCTGGGCCAGGCCAAAGCAAGGAGCCAAGAACTTCTTCTGGGTCTTCCATGGGGTGCAGGGGCCCAAGTACTCAGGCCATCTTCTGCTGCTTTTCCAGGTGCATTAGCAGGGAGCTGGATTGAAGTGGAGCAGTAGGACTTGAACTGGTGCCTCTATGGGATGCTGGCACTGTAGGCAGAGGCTTAATCTGTTCCACAGTGCTGGCCCAGACTTGACTTCTGATACAATTTTGGTTGATGTTTATGTGCTGGGTGGCTTTGTTGATTTTTTGTTGTATTTTGTAATTGTAACTCAGTATAATTTTGGTGCAGCCCAGTGATTCCCAGACTTTGCTGTGTGATAGTCACCCGAGGAGCTTTTAAGATCTCAGCTGCCCATCACAGGTATTTGATGTCTTTGGTGTGGGCGCGTGGTGTGCATTGGGAGTTTCAGAAGCTCCTTGGGGACCCCGATGTGCAGTGAAGCAGGCACCTGCCGGCCTAGCCTCGTTTTCCTTTGATTCCATGGAGAAGCAGGGCAGAAGCACCCTTTCTGTAGGGGTCAGTGAGTGGTGAGTGTTTTTCATCGGGGAGGACGTGGTGTTCCCTGCCAGGCTTTCTCTGCTCATCTCTAGGGTTTTATTTTGCCTTTTTTTAGGCAAGTGATATATTTGGTTTTAAATCATTAAGGAAATCAAATTAACTTGAGGTTTTTGGACTTCAAATGATTTTGAGGCAGTGGTGTTGGTGAAGTAGAGGCACCACCACTCCTGAAATGCATTTCCTGCTTGCACCGTTCAGGATTCACAAAGGGATAGCGTTCCTCCTTATTTGATCCTTTCTCTCCTTCCGGTGTCTTAAGCTTCATTTGTGGATCCAAGGTTTTTGTTACACACTGGTGTTTTGCTTTGGGTAAGAGCCACTTTGCCGTGCATCTGGAAATTGTGAATTTATAACTTGGCAGAAGGGTTTCCCAGCACTCAGGTTGTTCTCGTTTCTGTGGCCTTTTGTCTTTGTCTTTTCCCAGGCTCCAGGGCTTCATGTGTCTTTCTCAGGGGGCCACTAGACTTTCCTGATTAAGGTCCTTGTGCTGGGCTGATGCCAGAGGCTTTGTTAAGAAGGTTTACATTTTAGGGCTTTTATTTTTTCATCAAAAGCTGAGCCTGTTTTCATTGGCTGCCTTATCTGTCCGGCGTGTGCAGCAGGCAGCTGTGTATAGAAGGCCCCCAGCCTCTGTGTCCGTCAGCCTGGGCATTGACGTTTGCACTGAGAGCGGCATGGGGACAAACATCTTTTGCTTGCGATGACTTGACTTGGTCTTCCGTAGTCGCTGCCTTCTGGTCTTTTCCATCCCGAGTGAAAGAGACTAGAGAGGACTTAGGGGTTTTAGAGAGAGACTGGGTGGTGCTCTGTACGGCTCATGCGGTTGGTCTGTCCCCTTCCTGGAGAGCAGAGTGGTCGTCCCCACTGCCCCTGCTTTTGCAGTGGGTGCCTGGGGGACTGTAAGCAAATACAGCACAAGGACTTGGAGCAAGAATGCAAAGTTTAGTGATGGTGGAACTGATAAGAAAACTTTTTTTTTTTTTTGACAGGCAGAGTGGACAGTGAGAGAGAGACAGAGAGAAAGGTCTTCCTTTGCCGTTGGTTCACCCTCCAATGGCCGCCGCGGCCGGCGCACTGCAGCTGGCGCACCGCGCTGATCCGGTGGCAGGAGCCAGGAGCCAGGTGCTTTTCCTGGTCTCCCATGGGGTGCAGGGCCCAAGCACCTGGGCCATCCTCCACTGCACTCCCTGGCCACAGCAGAGAGCTGGCCTGGAAGAGGGGCAACCGGGACAGAATCCGGCGCCCCAACCAGGACTAGAACCTGGTGTGCCGGCGCCGCTAGGCGGAGGATTAGCCTAGTGAGCCGTGGCACCGGCCCTGATAAGAAAACTTTTGATAGAAATGTTTCTGTCACATGTCTCTGGAAACATTTCTTGTGGCAATGTCAGAGATTGTGAGGGGAGACTGATTAGGGATTTTTGTTGGCAGGAATGATGACTAAGCATTTTCATCCTTTTTTTGGAACTAGTAACCAATTGTATAGAAGTAACCTGCCATTTTAGGTTCATGTTATTGCTTTATGTTTGTCAAAGTTAATTTGATGTACTGTAATGATAATAAATGAGTTGTTACAGCTTTTACATTAATTTTTATACTAAATGACTTTAATTCTAGGCAGTCCAAGTTTCCTTGGGAAGTAGATGGCAAATTACAAATACATTTTAGTTTTGAGATCATTCAATAACACCTCTAATTTTCTCTTCTAGCTCCACAGAGAACCAAAATAAACTTCAGTAGGTTACACAGGCAAAGAAAATCTTTCACTACTGACTGCTGTCACTCTCCATTCCTGCAGCTGTGGGTCCATCGGGGTTTCTTCTCCATGACCCTCTGAAGGTTCCCTGGCCCTGGGTTGGTGCTTGGCTTTCGCTACTGGGGCTGTAGTTTGTGCCTGATGGTTTTTAGCCATCAACTAACCTTTTTTTTTTTCCCCTTGAATTGTAGTCTGATTTTGCTGCTGTCCCACATCCTTGTGCTTTTTACCTCAATAAACCGGATGAAAGCCCGACTGCTTGGGTGTCTGACTCAGGAACAGGTATGGTACTTGTGTCTTGGTGTGACAGTCACATGCCATCAGTGCAGTGTAGTGTGCCTCTGGAATCTGTAACTTCGCTCTTTGCTTAGATCTGGGTTACAAGTTCTATGAACATGGAAAAAGTACTTTTGCAATTGTTTTTTTTAAAGATTTATTTATTTTGAAAGAGAGCGAGAATCTTCATTCTATTGGTTCACTCTCAGAGGGCTGCAACAGCCAGTATTGGGCCAGGCTGAAGCCAGGAGATTCATCTGGGTCTCCCACGTGGTGACAGGGGTCCAAACACTTGGGCCATCTTGTGCTGCTTTTCCCAGGCCATTACAGGGAGCTGTATTGAAAGTGGAGCAACTAGAACGTGAACAGACTACAATTCAAGGGAAAAAAAAAAAGGTTGGTTGATGGCTAAAAACCATCAGGCATAAACTACAGCCCCAGTAGCGATGGGATGCTGCTGATGTCCCAGGTGGCAGCAGGCCCCTTTTGCAATTCCTTTAAACAGCTAGCTGCAAAAAGCCTCCACCATTTCCACTTGCTCCAGAATGAATTAACAAATTGAAAGGGCTGGTGCTGTGGCATAGCAGGTTAACGCCCTGGCCTGAAGTGCTGGCATCCCATATGGGCACTGGTCCTAATCCTGGCTGTTCCTCTTCTGATCCAGCTCTCTGCTATGGCCTGGGAAAGCAGTACAAGATGGCCCAAGTCTTTGGGCCCCTGCACGCACGTGAGAGACCTGGAAGAAGCTCCTGGCTCCTGGCTTCAGATCTGCACAGCTTCTCTGTAACTCTGTCTTTCAAATAATTTATTTATTTATTTGAGAGGTAGAGTTACAGACAGTGAGAGGGAGAGACAGAGAGAGAGGTTCACTGGTTAACTCCCCAAATGACTACAATGGCCAGAGCTGAGCTGATCTGAAACCAGGAGCCAGAAGCTTCTTTTGGTTTTCCCACGTGGGTGCAGGGGCCCAGGTGCTTGGGCCATCTTCTACTGCTTTCCCAGGCCCTAGCAGAGAGTTGGATCAGAAGAGGAGCAGCCGGGACTCGAACTGGCGCCCATATGGGATGCCGGCATCACAGGCGGAGGATTAACCTACTGCATCATGGTGCCGGCCCCTAAAATAAATCTTTTTTTAAAAAATTATTTATTTATTTATTTATTTGACAGAGTTAGAGAGTGAGAGAGAGAGACAGAGAGAAAGGTATTCCTTCTGTTGGTTCACCCCCAAAATGGCCGCTACGGCCGGTGCACTGCGCCAATCCGAAGCCAGGAGCCAGGTGCTTCCTCCTGGTCTCCCATGCAGGTGCAGGGGCCCAAGTACTTGGGCCATCCTCCACTGCCCTCCCGGGTCACAGTAGAGAGCTGGACTTGAAGAGGGGCAACCGGTGCCTATATGGGATGCTGGCGCCGCAAGGCGGAGGATTAACCAAGTGAGCCATGGCGCCAGCCCCAATCTTTTTTTTTTTTTTAAGATTTATTTTATTGGGCTGGTGCCGTGGCTCACTTAGCTAATCCTCTGCCTGTGGCGAGGCACCCCAGGTTCTAGTCCTGGTTGGGGCGCCAGGTACTAGTCCTGGTCGCTCCTCTTCCATTCCAGCTCTCTGCTGTGGCCTGGGAGGGCAGTGGAGGATGGCCAAAGTGCTTGGGTCCCTGCACCCACATGGGAGACCGAGAAGAAGTACCCGCTCCTGGCTTTGCATTGGCACAGCGCTGGTCGTAGCAGCCATTAGGGGAGTGAACCAACAGAAGGAAGACCTTTCTCACTGTCTATAACTTTCTCTCTCTCTCTCACTCACTCACTGTCTAACTCTGCCTGGCAAAAAATTTAAAAAAATTATTTTATTTATTTGAAAGACGAGTTACAGAGAGAGAGGTCTTCCATCCACTGGTTCACTCCCCAGATGGCTGCAACGGCCGGAGCTGCGCAGATCCAAAGCCAGGAGCCAGGAGCTTCTTGGTCTCCCATATGGGTGCAGGGGCCCAAGGACTTGGGCCATCCTCCACTGCTTTCCCAGGCCATAGCAGAGAGCTGGATTGGAAGAGGAGCAGCCGGGACTAGAACTGGTACCCATACGGGATGCCGGTGCCGCAGGTGGAGGATTAACCCAGTGTGCCATGGCGCTGGCTCCCAGGCTGAGGCTTTAACCCGCTGTACCACAGTGCTGGTCCCAGTGAGCCATTCTTTACATTTTGTGGTGTGCTATTCTCATCTTAATTGCTTTATATTCTGACTCCCTCTCCTGCACATCCCACATCTAGCTCATCAGGACGAATTTGCTTTGCCTCATGAAGGTTTCCAGGACACAGCCACTTCTCTCCACCTCACAGACCTCCTCTGCCACTGAGTGGCCGCAAGCCTCCAAGCTGGTTTCCCGCTTCCACTCTTTCTCTTCCAATCTGTTCTCCAACATAGCCCAAGTGAGCCTTTGAAAGGTGTCATGCCATGTGTCTGCACTCAACCTCACAGTGGCCCGTTCTCTCAGAATAGCAGTCAGAGTTCTTACAGAGGCCCTCTAGGCAGCAGGATCAAGCCTCTGTCGCCACCTGCTGCTCTCCCCTTCTCTGAGTTGGGGGGCTGTTGGATCCAGTATGCCAGATAGCAGCTGGCTTGGGGCTTTGCCATTGGCTTCTTCCTCTGATTGAACTATTCTCCCCGATCCTCCATGTGGGAGAACTCCCAGCCCTGACCACCCTGCTCATAGGTAGCCTCACTGCATACCCACTCTTCTCTTGGTTTACAGTTTTACCCTCAGTGCTTGCTGTTTTCTTTCGTTTTTAAAAAAAGATTTATTTTACTTACTTGAAAGAGTTACAGAGAGAGGTAGAGACAGAGAGAGGTCTTCCATCTGCTGGTTTATTCTCCTACTGGCCGCAACGGCTGAAGCTGAGGTGATCTGAAGCCAGGAGCCAGGAGTTTCTTCTGTGTCTCTCAGGTGCATGCAGGGGCCCAAATACTTGGACCATCTTCCACCGCTTTCCCAGGCACATCAGGGAGCAGAATGGGAAGTAGAGCCAGAACTTGAACTGGAGCCCATCTGGGATGCCAGCATTGCAGGCAGCAGCTTTACCCATTATGCCACAGTGCTGGCCCCTACCTTAAATTTTAATAAACCAGTTTTAAATATTTTCATCAGGTTAGGACTCATGATAAATTTATGACTCTTTTCTGTCAGAATTCAGCTTGCTGCAGCCAGGTAGCCAAAAACGGATTCTTTCCCATGTTTAGTTTTGTTTAGGTAAGCAGTGTCACTCAAGAAAGCTCTGTTGTCTCCTTCCCTCACAACTCCCTGTTCCGTGCACTTGTGCCCTCAGGACTGACATACTGGAAGCTGGAGGAGAAGGACTTGTATCACTCTTTGCCTGACACTTTAGAGAAGACGTTTGTCCCCACCCCGTCCATGGATCTGTCACCTAGACAGGTAACTATGTGTATGTGTATTTATGTTTTATGATTGCCATTAAGTCCATTAAATTTTTGTATCTTTTGACTTTGGATACACTAGAAAAAGCTTGGAATTTAGAATTAGATTTGTTGGCTTTTAAATTTCATCTGTCACTTATCCTTACGTAATCTTAGGAAAGTTACTTAAAAATAGAGCTGAAAATGTCTGGTTAGCATTTTATGAATTAAATGAGATAGTTCTGTGCTTACTGTTTCTTTTTTAAAGATTTACTTATTTGGGGTTAGTGCTGTGGCGTAATGGGTAAAGCCGCCACCTGCGGTGCCAGCATCCTATATGGGTGCTGGTTTGAGTCCTGGCTGCTCCACTTCAGATCTAGCTTCCTGCTGATGGCCTGGGAAAGCAGCGGAACATGACCCAAATGCTTGGGCCCTTGTACCCTTGTGGGAGACCCGCAGAAACTGCAGGCTCCTGACCTTTGCCTAGCCCAGCCCAGCCCTGGCTGTTGTGGCCATCTAGAGAGGTCTTCCATCTGTTGGTTCTTTCCCCAGATGGCTTCAGTGGCCAGGGCTGGGCCAAGCTAAAGCCAGAAGCCAGGAGCTTCTTCATATCTCCCACATGGGTAATGGGCTCAAACACTTGGGCCATCCTCTGCTGCTTTTCCCAGGCTACTTGCAGGGAGCTGGATTGGAAATGGAGCAGTCGGGACTCAAATTGTCATCCATATGGGTTGCAAGCATTGCAGACAGTGGTACCTCACAATGCCGGCCCCACCTACTATTTCATGTATTATAGGTCCTCAACTGTGAACTTGTGCCCTTTTTACAGACCTGATATTTGATTTTTCCATCCTGTTATACCTCCCACTGATTCACTTGTACAATAATTGTGAGCAATTTAATTTGCTACACCAGTGTTTTTCAAGAATTGTAAAGTTTTGTTTCAGAGCAAAGAACTAGAACTGTTCAGTTGTGCATGCAAGGGGTACAGGCAGGGGGTTCCCACACAGTTTTTGAAGTACCCTCATCTTACACTGCTCTATTGCAGTCAGGTAATGAGAGACATTTGGGAAAAGAAGAGAGAACTGAAGTGACCAATGGAGAAAAAACAAGGGACGTGTGTGGACAGATGGGGCACTGGGACACCAGGTCCTTTGTAAACTTCAGAGTCCTGGAGAGTGGCAGAAACCCAACACCCCAGCCTTGAGCAAAGACTCAGGGAAAGGCAGATCAGCATTAGGGAAGGAAGTAGGAGGGAGGTGACGCTGTGATCCCAAGCATGTGTCATCAACTTGATAATGTGGATTTTGAGTTTATTGAAATCTTTCAAAAATCTTTATATAGTGTTGATTTTGTTATCAGTAAATCTTTTTCATTGCTGATACTACCATCTGAATAAATTTTCTTTCATCTCTTCAAGTCTAATGCTAGTAATGAGATAAAGCTACCATTGCTTAAGGATATTTGTCATAAAAAACAAAGAGCAAACAAGCAGTTACCTGAGAGAGTCCCAATTTTGCTTCTAAGCCAAACCAGCTTCCAGGGCAAAGTTGTAAATGTTGTGCTGAGTGACACAGACGCTTCCTGTCTGTAGAGTGTATCGTATGCTTAAGCCTTCTCGCCTGAAAACAAAAGGAGCCCTGAGCCCGGAGCGTGATGCATTCCTGTGTCCTGCCTTTCTTCTAGGTACTGACTTTGGATTCAGCACTACCCATGAAGCCGATTCCGCAGGTTTCGGGAGTGCAACCACAGGACTTTCTGAATGCCCTCGATGACAGAATATCCTTTTCCCCAGATTCTGTCCTAGAACCTAGCGTGTCTAGTCACTCTGACATAGACTCATTTTCACAAGCAAGTAACATTGCTCCTGGATTCCCAAAATATCCTTCAAAGACCAAAGCTTCACCAGTGGACTCTTGGAAGAATCATGCATTCCAAAACGAAAGTAGGAGCAGTTCCACGTTTCCCTCGGTGTACACTGTTGCTAGTAATGACCTCTCGGTCAACACTGTAGACGAAGAAAACACTGTCTTGGTAGCTTCGGCCTCTGTCAGTCAGTCCCAGCTTCCAGGTACAGCCAACAGTGTCCCAGAATGCATTTCATTGACTTCCTTGGACGATCCTGTGATATTGTCTAAGTATGTATTTCAGTGAATGGCTTGTAATGTTAATAGATTTTCTCTGATGTCTGATTGAATGATGAATGATATTTATTGAACTTCAGTAATGTTTATATTCAGTGAAAAAGATACAGCACTTTTAAGATAGATTATTTCACTTTTAGATGTTCTTTTTTTCACCGCTTACCAGTCAGCTTTTCGTGAATTAATTTTCTGTGGGTGTGCAGAGGAGATGGGCTGTATTTTTGCTAGGAGCTTGGCTGTGTTGTTGCTCTCTCCTGGAGGACAGTGTGTGAGAATGTGCTTCCTCGTGACTGCTTTGCCCTCACCAGCAGGATCAGGCAGACCCTGAAAGAGAAGCATGCGCGGCATGTGGCAGATCTTCGGGCTTATTACGAATCAGAAATTGCTAGTCTGAAACAGAAGCTGGAGGCAAAGGAGATTTCTGCAGTTGAAGACTGGAAGAAAACCAATCAGATTCTTGTAGACAGGTAAAACTTATTTAACTCTGAAATTAGCATTTATCCAATGTGGATGCAGTATTTCCACAATAGTATGAGTTATATTATAATAAAATGCTTGAAAAAGCATGTTCTTTGGATCTGATATTTTACAGAGCCATGTTAGCCTAAATTGTTATTTTTAAAGATCTGACCAAGTCTTACAGAACACTAATGACTGACGTGCAGCCATTTTTTCATTTGGGCAAAGAGGGAGAAGAAGCAGCTTCTGTGTTGAGTGATGTCCTTCATGGGAAGATAAGCACCACTGTGCTCCTAACACAAAGTGTGTGCTGGCTCTCTCCCAATTTAATGCCCAGGCGTGCTTCACTTTAAAGTGACCAAGTTTTCCTGGGCCTGTGGGGATATTTGTCCCATTTCTAAAACTCCATTTTTAGTTTTTTTTCATCTTCCAAAACTGATATTGCATTTATGTGTAAGTATATGCATGCAAATGAGGGGTCTGCAGAAGACATCGGCTTTAGATTAAGCCGCCACCTGCAGTGCTGCATCCATGTGGATTTGAGTCCCTGCTGCCCCACTTCTGATCCAGCTCTCTGCCATGGCCTGGGAAAGCAGTAGAGGATCGTCCAAGTCCTTGGGCACCTGCACCACATGGGAGACCTGAAAGAAGCTCCTGGCTCCTGGCTCTTGGCTTTGGATCAGCACAGCTCTGGCTGTTGCAGCCATTTGGGTAGTAAACCAGCAGATGGAAGACCTCTTGCTCTCTCTCTGCTTCTGCCTCTCTGTAACTCTGCCTTTCAAATACATAAATAAATCTTTAAACAAACAAACAGAAAAAAGTATAGGAAAACTGGCCTTGGTTCTGATTAGTTACTGGTTACTGTGACTGTCTTATCCTTGAGTGTTTTTTTCAGCTTGCGTTTTGCTTTGGTGGTGGGACTGCAATGATGAGGAGTGGTAATTAAAAAGAGCTAAGAAAAATTTCAGATTTTTTTTAGGACAAAAAAGAACTGGTTGGAGGAGGTTGACTATTGTTTTTCTTTTCTTTCTGCGTTTTCTTGAGAAGGCAAAGCTGACTAAGGCACTTACAGTTAGAAAACCGAAGTTTTTGAAAGAAGCCCACTGGAGGACTTTTCAAGGCTCACGACAAGGTGTTGGAGAAGGCACAGGCAGTACTGTGGCTAAAGCATGTTCGTGTCTGGAAGGTGCCAGGGCACAGAGAGCAGAGGGTGGATGTCTGCGGTGTAGAGGGAAGTCAGGGTCTCAGTAAATGGCAGTGTGCATCCTTGACCGACAGCCGTCTGACCTGCTGAGTGAATGGCAGGACACTGCTGCCTGAGAGGGACTGGGTCTGGCTTGCAGTGCAAATGCCGTGTGTTACAGGGGACAGTAGAAACAGAATGAGAAGTTGTGATGTTAGGCTGGACAAATGATTCCCCCATGTCAGAAACCAGTTTGTCAGGGTGTTGATCTATTTTTTTTCAAGCTTAAAATTACAAATTAGAGAATCCCACAGATACTGCAAATAGGACCATTAACATATTGTAGACCAGCTGCGATATCAGATTATGATGCCACACAGCTACAACTCTCAGGGGACAGTCATCCTGGCATATCAGAATCAGTATGGTGATGACAATAGTAAAATAGCTAACATAAACTATTTTTTTAAGATTTATTTATTTATTTGAAAGTCAGAGTTTCACAGAGAGAGGAGAGGCAGAGAGAGAGAGAGAGAGAGAGAGAGAGGTTTTCCATCTGCTGGTTCACTCCCCAATTGGCCACAATGGCCGGAGACACGCCAATCCGAAGCCAGGAGTCAGGAGCTTCTTCCAGGTCTCCCATGTGGGTGCAGGGGCCCAAGGACTTGGGCCATCTTCTACTGCTTTCCCAGGCCATAGCAGAGAGCTGGATTGGAAGTGGAGCAGCCAGGACTTGAACTGGCACCCATATGGGATGCCGGTGCTTCAGACCAGGGTGTTAACCCACTGCACCACTGTACCACAGCACCGGCCCCAACTATTTAGATGATCTTTTGAGAACAGTCTTCTTTTTTTTTTTTTTTTTTTTGACAGGCAGAGTGGACAGTGAGGGAGAGACAGAGAGAAAGGTCTTCCTTTTTGCCGTTGGTTCACCCTCCAATGGCCGCCGCGGCCGGTACGCTGCGGCCGGTACGCTGCGGCCGGCGCACCGCGCTGATCCGAAGGCAGGAGCCAGGTACTTCTCCTGGTCTCCCATGGGGTGCAGGGCCCAAGCACTTGGGCCATCCTCCACTGCACTCCTTGGCCACAGCAGAGAGCTGGCCTGGAAGAGGAGCAACCTGGACAGAATCCGGTGCCCCGACCAGGACTAGAATCCGGTGTGCCAGCGCCGCTAGGCGGAGGATTAGCCTGTTGAACCATGGCGCCGGCCGAGAACAGTCTTCTTAACATTTTGGCCCCCCCCCCCCTTTTTTAAAGATTTATTTATGTATTTGAAAGGCACAATTACAGAGAGGCAGAAGCAGAGAGAAGTCTTTTTTTTTTTTTTTCTTTTTATTTATTTTGAAAGACAGAGGAGTTACAGAGTAGAGCCAGAGAGAGAAAGAGAGAGAGGTCTTTCATTCTGCTGGTTCACTCCCCAAATGACCACAACGGCCAGAGCTGAGCTGATCCAAAGCCAGGAGCCAGGAGCTTTTTCCAGCTCTCCCACACGATTGCAGGAGCCCAAGGACTTGGAACATCTTCTGCTTTCCCAGGCCATAGCAGAGAGCTGGATCAGAAGTGGAGCTGCCGAGATTCGAACTGGTATCCATATGGGATGCTGGCGCTGCAGGCTGGAGCTTTAACCCACTGTGCCACAGCGCTGACCCTAAGAGAGAGGTCTTCCATCCACTGGTTCACTCCCCAAAGGCCACAGTGGCTGGAGCTGGGCCAGTCCAAAGCCAGGAGCCTGGAGCTTCTTGTAGGTCTCCCACATAGACGAAGGGACCCAAGGACTTGGGCCATCTTCTGCCACTGTCCCAGGCATATTAGCAGGGAGCTGGATCAGAAGTAGAGCAGCCAAGTCTTGAACCCGTGCTCATGGGATGATGGCATCTAGGTGGCAGCTTTTACCCACTATACCATAGCGCCAGCCCAGCTTTTTGTCATCTTAAGGGGTGTTGATGCACATGTGGGTTACACACCATGTGGGTTACAGGAACCTAAATTCTTTTTTTTTTTTTTTTTTTTTTTTGACAGGCAAAGTTAGACAGTGAGAGAGACACAGAGAGAAAGGTCTTCCTTCCATTGGTTCACCCCACAAGTGGCCGCTATGGCCGGCGCGCTGTGCCGATCTGAAGCCAGGAGCCAGGCGCTTCCTCCTGGTCTCCCATGCGGGTGCAGGGGCCCAAGCACTTGGGCCATCCTCCACTGCCTTCCCGGGCCACAGCAGAGAGCTGGACTGGAAGAGAAACAATCAGGACAGAATCCGGCTTCCCCACTGGGACTAGAACCAGGGGTGCCAGTGCCGCAGGCGGAGGATTAGCCTAGTGAGCCGCGGCGCCAGCCAGGAACCCAAATTCTTAAGCCGTCATCTGCTGTCTGCTAGGATGTGCATTAGTAGGAAGCTGGATGGGATGCGGAGGTGGGACCTGATCCCATGCACCCTGATAAGGGATGCTGAACCTGTTGCACCCCTGCACCTGTCACTAAAATCTTTGAATTGTTTTCTACAAGCTGTTTGAATTTTCTTTATAGATGTTTTACACAACTAAGATTATGCTATTTTATCCCGTCTTTTATAACTTTTAAAAATTTTAATTTTGATTTTAAATTATAAGATAAACATCACAAAATTTACCATTTTAACCATTTTTAAGTGTATACATTTTTTTTTTGACAGGCAGAGTGGCCATGAGAGGGAGTGAGAGACAGAGAGAAAGGTCTTCCTTTTGCCGTTGGTTCATCCTCCAGTGGCCGCTGCAGCCGGCACGCTGCGGCCGGCGCACCGCGCTGATCCGATGGCAGGAGCCAGGTACTTCTCCTGGTCTCCCATGGGGTGCAGGGCCCAAGCACTTGGGCCATCCTCCACTGCACTCCCCGGCCACAGCAGAGAGCTGGCCTGGAAGAGGGGCAACCGGGACAGAATCCGGTGCCCCGACCGGGACTGGAACCTGGTGTGCCAGCGCCGCAAGGCAGAGGATTAGCCTAGTGAGCCGCGGTGCCGGCCTTAAGTATATACTTCTTAGACTTAATTGTACTCACATAGCTGTGCAACCATCCCTGCTGTCTGCTCCAGAGGGTTTTTCATCTGGCAAACTGAAATTCTTGTCCCCATTGTACACTGGTTCCCCAGCCCTCGCCACCTTGTTATACTCCTGCTTCTGTGAGTTTGGCTGCTCTGGTGTCTGCTGGTGTTGGAGTCATGACACCTGTCCTTTGTGTCTTCCTGTTCTCACTCCGCACACTGTCACGATTCTCCGTGTCAGAGCCTGCATCAGAGTTCCCTTCCTTTAAGACTCAGTGACCCGTTGTTGGTGCAGATCCCACTTTGTTGACTTGTTTAGTTGTTGAGGAACCTTGGGTGGTTTCTGCCTTTCGGCTGTTGGAAGTAGTACTGCTACGAACATGGGTATGCAAGCCTCTATTTGTGCTGTAACTTTTTGCACTTACTGCTTTGTAGAGGACTTTGCATGCCATCATTTTATTTAATTTATTTTTTTAAAATTTTATTAATCTGAGAGGGAGAGACAGAGAGAAAGGTCTTCCATCCATTGGTTCACTCCTAAAATGGCCGCAGTGGCTGGAGCTGAGCTGATCTGAAGCCAGGAACCGGGAGCTTCTTCTGGGTCTCCCACGTGGGTGCCAGGGCCCAAGTACTTGGGCCATCTTCCACTGCTGTCCCTGGCCATTAGCAGAGAGCTGGATCAGAAGAGGAGCAGCCAGGACACGAACTGGCGCCCATATGGGATGCCCGCATCACAGGTGGAGGATTAACCTACTGCACCACAGTGCCAGCCCCCATTATTTTAACCTGTTTTCTCTAGATACTGTAATAAATGGCATCTGGGTCTTAGCTAACACTGGAGAATTGCTAACATTGTGTATTGGAGAATCAGATTTATATAAAACTTTTAAGGAAAATGTTTTTTTCTCCTAATTAAAACTAAATTTATGGTTTTTAGATGTAGCCAATTAGATAATGCTTTGAATGAAGCTACTTGTCGTGTGAGAACACTTGAAAATAAGAATAACTTACTGGAAATAGAGGTGGTAAGTACTCTTACTTTTTGGGTGACTGGTAAAAAGCCTTTCTGTTAATTGAACTTGAAAGACAGATGACTAGATTGCTGATAACATTGGTTATGTATTTATTTTTAAAGATATTTTCTTACTAAGTTTATGTTTTCAGTTCTGCTGGGTTCATGTAATATCATAAATTTTTACCCTTTAAAGTTTTTTGTTTTTTAATTGGAATATAATTTGTACATCATAAAACTCACCCTTTTAAAGTATGTAATTCAGTAGTTTTTAGTATATTCAGTGTTGTACAGCCATCTCTGTAATTAATTTTTAAAAGCATTTATTTATTTTACTTAAAAGTCAGAGAGAGACAGAAAGAGGGGTCTCCCTTCCTCTGGTTCACTTCCTAAATGTCTACAATAGCTCAGGCTGAAGCCAGGAGCCAGGAACTCAGTCTGGATCTCCCAGAGACCCAATCATTGAGCCATCACCTGTGGCTTCCAGGGGTGCATATTAGCAGAAAGCTAGAATTGGGATTGGAGCCTGGTGTTGAGCCCAGGGACTCCGTTTCGTTTATGGATCTCTCAAGTGGCGTTGGAACCATGATGTCAAATGCTTGCCCCCCTTTTTAAAAATTTATTTTATTTGAAAGGCAGACACAGACAAAACATTTTTATTTTATTTTAAAGTTGTATTTATTTATTTGAAAGTCAGAGTTATAGAGATAGAGATATCTTCTATCTGTTGGTTCACTCTCCAGATGGCCACAAGGGCCAGAACTGGGCCACGCTGAAGCAGGAGCCTGGAACTTCTTCTGGATCTCTCATGTGGGTGGCAAGGGCCTAACCATTTGGGCCACCTTCTACTGCTTTTCCCAGGCCATTAGCAGGGAACTGAATTAGAAGTGGAACAGCTGGGACACAATCTGGTGCCCATATGAGATGCTCGTGTTGTAGGCGGTGGCTTTACCCACTACACCACAATGCCAGCCCCAGGCAGTAATTTTTTTTTTTAAAGATTTATTTATTTGAAAGAGTTACACAGAGAGAGGAGAGGCAGAGAGAGAGAGAGAGGTCTTCCATCCGCTGGTTCAGTCCCCAGATGGCCACAATGGCCAGAGCTGCGCCGATCCAAAGACAGGAGCCAGGAGCTTCTTCTGGGTCTCCCACGCGGGTGCAGGGGCCCAAGGACTTGGGCCATTTTCTACTGCTTTCCCAGGCCATAGCAGAGAGCACAATCAGAAGTGGAGCAGCCAGGTCTCAAACTGGCACCCATATGGGATGCTGGCACTGCAGATGGTGGCTTTATCTGCTATACCACAGCACTGGCCCCTACTTTGACTTTCTGTCTCTAGATTTGCCTGACTTGGACATTGCTGTCAGTAAAATAATTTTCTTTGTGTCTTTCACTTAATGTAATTTTTTCAGGGCTCATCCATGTTGTAGCATTTGTCAGTACTTGATTTCTTATTATTGATGACTAAAACTGTACTCTGGGGGTAGCCTGAAGCACCGGCATCCCATATAGGCGCCGGTTCGAGACCCGGCTGCTCCACTTCCTGTCCAGCTCTCTGCTATGGCCTGGGAAAGCAGTGGAGGATGGCCCAAGTCTTTGGGCCCCTGCACCCGCGTGGGAGGCCCAGAAGAAGCTCCTGGCTCCTGGCTTTGAATCAGCGAGCTCCAGCCATTGCGGCCATCTGGGGAGTAAACCAGCGGATGGAAGACCTCTCTGTCTCTCTGCCTTTCCTCTGTTTGTGCAACTCTGACTTTCAAGTAAACTAAATAGATCTTAAAAAAAAAAAACAAAACAACTGCACTCTGTTGAATAGATAGAGCAGTTTTGTTTATCTGTTCATTAATAATGAATGTTTAGGTTCTTCCCATTTTTTTGGCTAGTATGAATTTATACAAGACTTTATGTGCACATATATTCTTTGTTCTTTTGAGTATCTTTTAAGTTTTTAAAAATATATTTATTTGAGGGGCTGGCGCTGTGGTGCAGCGGGTTAACGCCCAGGCCTGAAGCACCGGAATCCCATATAGGCACCAGTTCGAGACTCAGCTGCTCCTCTTTCAATCCAGCTCTCTGCTATGGCCTGGGAAGGCAGTAGAAGATGGCCCAAGTCCTTGGGCCCCTGCACTTGCATGGAAGAGCTGGAGGAAGCTCCTGGCTCCTGGCTTCGGATTGGCACAGCTCTGGCTGTTGTGGCCATCTGGGGAGTGTGCCAGTGGATGGAGGACACCCTCCCCCCACCGCCTCTCCTCTCTGTGTAACTCTAACTTTCAAATAAATAAATAAATCTTTAAAAATCTAAAAAGTCAATCTTTAAAATAAATAAATAAATTTTATATATATATATATTCTGATTGTGCTCTCTGCTATGGTGCTATGGCCTGGGGAAGCAGTAGAAGATGGCCCATAATATATATATATATTTGAGAGGCAGAGAGCAAGAGCACGCTTCCAGCCACTAGTTCACTCCCAAATTCCTTCCGTAGCTAGGCCTGGCTGAAGCTGAAGTAGGAGCCAAGACCCCACTCCAGGTATCCCATGTGGAGGGCAAGGGCCCGGCTTCTTGATCCGTCAGCACAGCATCCTCAGGCTCTGCACCAGCAGGAGCTGGAGGCAGTTACTGAACTCAGGCACTCCTGTATGGGATGTGGGCATCTTAACCACTAGGCCAAATGCCTGCCCCAAAAACTATTGAAAAGTAATTTATTGGAAATTACTTCTTTTCCTCTATTACCAAAAGTTACCTTTTTAAAAGATTTATTTATTAATTTGAAAGTCACAGTTAAGAGAGAGACAGATGTTCCATTGCTAGTTCATTCCCCCAGATGCCCACAAGGGCCAGGGCTTTGCAAGGCTGAAGCCAGGAGCCAGCAGCTTCTTCCAGGTCTCCCATGTGGGTAGCAGGGGCCCAAGCACTTGGGTCATCTGCTGCTGCTTTTCCCAAGCGCATTAGCAGGGAGCTGAGTGGGAAGTGGAGCAGCCGGAACACTAGCTGGTGCCCATATGAGATGCCGGCATTGCAGGCAATGGCTTTACCTGCTGTGTGACAGTTCTGGCCCTCAGGTGTTACTCTTTGACACACAATCTCATAAACAAAATTTGATAGAAAATACTTTTTTTGGTGTTTTGTTTTATATGTTGTTTCTATTTTTGGCCTTTTTTGGGAAGATTTTATTTATTTATTTGAAAGATAGAGACGGAGTGAAAAAGATCTTCCATCTGCTGGTTCACTCTCCACATGCCTGCAATGGCCCAGCCTGGAATTCCATCCAGGTCTTCCACATGGGTAGCAGGGGCATGCTGGCATTACAGGCAGTGGCTTACCTGCTGTGCTACACTGCCAGCCCCAAGCCTTTTTAAAGACTTCTAAAGTTATCTTGTCTTTTTCTAAGCTGTCAACATGTGTTAATTTTCAGATCGTTGTAGTTTCTCGAGTAAGTGAGAAAATAGGCTAAGTCATATTCTCTTAGCCCAACTGTCAGTGTTCAGGAGCACATTGCAGCTGAATTTCAGAATTTATCTTTTCCAGTAGCCATGTTATTTTTTTTCCTCATGATCCTACCCACAAGAGCTACCGTTTTAGGTGAGTCCTAGAGTCAGTGCCTCGAATGGTAGTTTTCTGTCTGTATTATATAGGCATTTCATGGAGCTATTCTAGTAGTTAATCCTTTCTAGATCCTTCAGCCTAGAACATAGCAAACTATTAAATTAATATTTTTAAAAAGACTTAATTTATTTGAGAGAGAGAGAGAGTTACAGTGAGAGGGAGAGAGAGAGAGAAAGGTCTTTAAGCCGCTGGTTCGCTCCACAATGGTCACGATGGCTGGAGCTGGGCCAATCCAAAGCCAGGAGCCAGGAGCTTCTTCCCGATCTCCCATGCGGGTGCAGGGGCCAAAGCACTTGGGTCATTCTCCACTGCCCTCCCGGGCCACAGCAGAGAGCAACTGGGACTTAAAGCGGCACCCATATGGGATGCCAGTACTGCAGGCAAAGGATTAACCTGTGCCACAGCACCAGCCCCTAAATTAATTTTCATTTGTTTGTTTTATTACCTTTACATTTTAATGCCCACAATTTAATAGTTACTATTGAGACGTCTGTTTTTTCAATTAAAATCATTAATTATGCTTGTTTTTATTTTGTAGAATGATTTGAGGGAACGCTTCAGTGCAGCCAGCAGTGCTTCCAAAATTTTGCAGGAACGAATTGAGGAGATGAGAACAAGTAATAAAGAAAAAGACAACACCATCATGCGGCTCAAGTCTAGACTGCAAGATCTAGAAGAAGCGTTTGAGAACGCCTACAAACTCTCAGATGATAAAGAAGCTAGGCTGAAACAAGAAAACAAAATGTTTCAAGATGTAAGTAACAGATAACCAGAACCTACTGACATGGTTGGCTGCAGGAACAGATGTTGTACTCTTACAAGCCATTGTGATGTTTCCAGATTTCTCTTAGTTTTAGATGACTTTGCCCTGGCTGAAAGCACGCACCCCACTGTGGAGTCCATTGGGCCTCTTGCAGCAGGAAGTCAGAACTTTAGGACCATGGTGTCTCCCCCACACTTCTCTGTCTGTGGCGGGTCCACTCTTGTCAGGCGAACGTGATACCCACTGCACTGTGGAAACTGCAAGTCCACTCTTGAACTCTTACCATTTGTGTTTCTGGCAGGGTGAAATGCCATGAACCAAAGCTAGAGCAGGTTTGGTGGAATTTTTTCACTTTGACTTAATTTCACTTAAAGTTTGGTTTTGTGTAACACTGACACCAGACAAGGTTTCGGGTTGTGTGTTTTTTCTTAAATGCTACATGCACCTTCCAGATTGTTGTGACTTCTAAGTAACCTCAAAGCTGTCAGGCTGTTGAATTTTTCTACCTGCTGGTTTGAAGTTCGCTTCTTGCTCTTTTAGTTTTTTTTTTTTTTTTTTTTTTTTTTTTAATTTTTTGACAGGCAGAGTGGACAGTGAGAGAGAGAGACAGAGAGAGAAAGGTCTTCCTTTGCCGTTGGTTCACCCTCCAATGGCCGCCGCTGCAGCCGGCGCACCGCGCTGATCCGACGGCAGGAGCCAGGATCCAGGTGCTTTTCCTGGTCTCCCATGGGGTGCAGGGCCCAAGCACCTGGGCCATCCTCCACTGCACTCCCTGGCCATAGCAGAGAGCTGGCCTGGAAGAGGGGCAACCGGGACAGAATCGGGCGCCCCAACCGGGTCTAGAACCCGGTGTGCCGGCGCCGCAAGGTGGAGGATTAGCCTATTGAGCCACGGCGCCGGCTTTCTTTTAGTTTTGAAATTTATTTTTGCGAGTGTACTGCCATGTAATCGCAAATCTCAAATGAAGAACAAGAGTTTTCTGCACTTACCCCTACCTCATCCAGTGGTTTGCTACCTGAGAGGCTGTTACTTTCAGCTCTTAGAGCAATTCTTCCAATGTTTCTCTCCATTTTTCTAAGTAATACACTTGTCCTTTCACTTTTTCCCGTGGGTGGACAGCCATGGACTTCCTTCTATGCAGCGGTGTGGTGTGGCTTTCTTATGCCATTGCAGATACTTCTCTCTCCTTCAAATGTGGCTCATTATTGAACGGATTGTAAGCTGCATATTCTTTTACATTTTAACACCCCTGAAATGGGATGGTATCTTTTCAAAACCATAGTGCCATAGTTTAATTAGGAGCATTTTTTACTCTTCCATTGGTTATAAAATAGTGGTAGGATTTATAGCCAATGGTGCCTTACATTTGAAACATGATCTGTCTTCGTTTAAGGTTAAATCAGTGGGACCGGCGCCGTGGCTCACTAGGCTAATCCTCCACCTTGTGGCGCCGGCACACCGGGTTCTAGTCCCGGTCGGGGCACCGGATTCTGTCCCGGTTGCTCCTCCTCCAGGCCAGCTCTCTGCTGTGGCCAGGGAGTGCAGTGGAGGATGGCCCAAGTCCCTGGGCCCTGCACCCCATGGGAGACCAGGAGAAGTACCTGGCTCCTGCCATCGGATCAGCGCGGTGCGCCGGCTGCGGCGGCCATTGGAGGGTGAACCAACGGCAAAAGGAAGACCTTTCTCTCTGTCTCTCTCTCTCACTGTCCACTCTGCCTGTCAAAAAAAAAAAAAAAAAAAAAAAAGGTTAAATCAGTGTTCAGTATTTCTGTTTTTTTTTTTTTTTTTTTTTTTTTTTTTTTTTTTTTTGACAGGCAGAGTGGACAGTGAGAGAGAGAGACAGAGAGAAAGGTCTTCCTTTGCCGTTGGTTCACCCTCCAATGGCCGCCGCGGCCGGCGCGCTGCGGCCGGCGCACCGCGCTGATCCGATGGCAGGAGCCAGGAGCCAGGTGCTTTTCCTGGTCTCCCATGGGGTGCAGGGCCCAAGCACCCGGGCCATCCTCCACTGCACTCCCTGGCCACAGCAGAGGGCTGGCCTGGAAGAGGGGCAACCGGGACAGAATCCGGCGCCCCGACCGGGACTAGAACCCGGTGTGCCGGCGCCGCTAGGCGGAGGATTAGCCTAGTGAGCCGCGGCGCCGGCCAGTGTTCAGTATTTCTTATTTTTTTTAATATTGCCTTAATGCTTTTATTTATCTCAAAGGCAGAACAACAGAGAGCAATAGAGAGAAAGATATCAATCTCTTCCATTTGCTGGCTAATTCAGCTTAACCCATTATGCTACAATGCCAGTCCCTAAAGATCATTTTTTAAAAAATTATTTTTTAATATCAGGCCTGGATTATCCAGGTGTATTGGAATACCACAGGAGACAAACATTAGCTTTGTGGTGTGAATTCCAGTTACTTGGTTGAGGTGTGTCTGCAAGGTTTCTCTTCTGTAAGTTATATTTCCCCACTTTGTAGTTACTAAGTATCTTCTGAGGGGCAATTTAAGAATATGTTAGTCACCTGTTTCTCCGCAAACTTCTACCGGCTGGTGTTAGCTCCACTGAGGGGCCTCTCCTGCAACAGTGACTGCTGGCTCTTCCAGCCTGGTTATTCCTCCTCCATCTGACTGAGAGAAGCAGCCCTCCTTCTTCCTTATTTTTATCAGCATGGATTTATGAATTCTTACTTTACTCCATGGTTACGGTTATTTTTTATTTTGATCCTTGTTTGTTACGAATCTGACCAGAGAGAGATGTGTTGAGCTGGCTTGCTTCCCTGTTTTTTCTAGAGCACATCCATAGTGTCTGATATAGCAAGATGTCCCAGGCTCATCTGGTACTTGTCCAGCCCCTGCATTGGTCATTTTTCCATAGAGCCTGGGTTCCGCTTGGTGTAAAATGGGATTTGGACACTGAGATTTTATACTAAGTGTGTTCGTTGCTGCTGGGGTGTTACTGTTTTTATTTATCCCAAATCTCACACCAGTTGTGTTTGGGTGGCATGGAGGCAGCAAAGCGTCTTTGGCACATTGTTTGTAACTGAAATGAATATGGCCAGTGATGACGCTGAGGTGTGCAGTTGTCACGGCGAGGGGTTGAAGCCTGCAGAAAAGTACCAAATCTCTGTCCACTTGCCTTCTGCTCTCCCGTCCTTGAGGGACCTACTTTGCTGAACTGTGTATGTCCCCACACACTTCTCTTTGCTTGTATTACATGTGTCTCGTTTGTAGACAAGTACTACTGATGTCTTCTGTTCTTTTTTTTTTAACTGCTTTTAAAACTTTATTGAGACCTCTCCCATTTGCCGGCCCCACCCTGAGGCCCAAATGGGCAGGCAGGGCCGAAGCAAGGCGGTGGGAGGGAAATGAGTGGCATAGGGAGGTGAGGGGTGAGCGAGCAGAGTCAGCAGGGGGTGGAAGGGAGAAGTAGCCAGGAGCCTATACAAGCCACTCTCCGCTTGCATCCTCAGCTTGCAGCTCTGTGCATTGAGGAAGCTCCACTCGCAGAGGTGCTGGGTTCCATTCCCACTGCCTGGCCCAAGCTTTCGGATTCTAAACGGAAGCACCTGTGTGGGGCTTAGGGCTGGGATTGCTGATCCGCCCACCCCAGGACGCGGGAAGACACCTTCCGGATTGCTACCCCCCGCAGCGCGACAGACCCCTGCCCAGGACGCCTTCTGTTCTTGAGCTGTCTGTGGATCGCATCTTCTGGTACTGCCTGTAGCTTTCTGCAGGCTGCCTTTTT